>NC_142043.1:8287359-9494859 GCF_982192425.1 Myodes glareolus | reverse complement strand
CTCAGTCACAGTGAAAGGACACCTTGTCTCGAGAGAGTTCTCTGCGGAACTCATCTTCCCTGTCCACTGCAGAGCCACAGAATGTCCTGCCTCTGTGGAGATGTGGGATTTTTACCTTCCACACCATCTTTGGCCCCAGAAGAGGCTTCCTTACAGCCTGCGGGGTGATTTAGAGCCAACCCACTTCAAACCTTTTCTGGTCAGTGTGCAGAGTCGGGAGACACACTGACCCGAGAGTGCTGTCCTGAAAGCCAAGAATGATTTTCTGTTGGAAGAACTGCCTCTCCTCTCGCTGCTGCTTTTGTAGAGAAACAAAAAGCAGAGAGTGTGACTGTGTAATGAACGGACTTGGAGGGGCGCTGCTCAGGCAGTATGGGTACCTTGGCACAAGTGTGTTGCTTGTCTGGCACAGATTCCAGTCCCTCGCTTAAGCATGGCCACAGGCATAGCTTTCCTGTGTCGTGGTTGTCTTTGTCACACAGCAGAGTCTGTTTCTCAGTCATTGGTGGGTTCTCCTATGGCTGCAGGACACTGTCATCCCTGCTCTAGACAAATTCAGGAATTAATCTATTTTTAAAAAGTGCTTATTCTTTCAGTTTGAGGATGTAGAGGAATCTGGTAGCTTCCTCATTGACACTTTTTTGGGAGGTGGAGCTAATGAGAGTTTGAATCCTTCCTTTTGTGTCTAGATTACAAAGAAACGGGCCTCACACAAGCCAACTTATGAGAACTTGCAGAAGAGTTTAGAGGCTATGAAGTCCCATTGCTTGAAGAATGGAGTCACTGACCTCTCCATGCCCAGGCAAGGAAATGGAAGACTGAATTGGTTGGTGAGGTTTGGTCTCAGAACTCCCTTCCTATTGGCTGTGAGGCCGTAACACAGCTGTTTTCTAGCTTGAGTTGAATGACTCAGAGTGAGTAATGAGAGGCATTCACCTGCCTCAGCTCCTCTGTGGGGAGCGTCCTTGGCGTTGAGACACAGCTGTTGAATTCCTCAGTTGTGTTAAAGCGGTGTCCTTTCCTCTCGAGGCCGTGGAATCCCGGAACGAAGACTGAGCATTCGCACCTCCCTCCAGTTGAGTTTGTGCCAGGAAAGCTGTCAGTGCCCTCTGACTTTTACGCTTGCATGCCTGCTTGTTCTGTGGGTGACAGGCAGGACCTGTCCCTGCTGTCCTTTGGAGGACTTAAATGATACTGGATATTCAGTGGCCCTTTGTTTCCTCAGGAACTGGTCCATGCCCTTCTCTCTTTATTACCCTAGTAGTTTCAGTCAGTGCTAACCAAGCTCAAGCAACTTTGGGTGTGACTACAACATCAATTCTTTTTTCTTTTTTAATGTGCATTAGTGTTTTACTTACATGTATGTCTGTGTGAGGATGTCAGATTGCCTGGAACTGCAGTTACAGACAGTTGTGAGCTGCCATGTGAGTGCTGGGCATTGAAGCCGGGTCCTTTGGAAGAGCAGTCAGTGCTCTTAACCACCCAGCCGTCTCTCCAGCCCATCATCCCTTCTTTAGTATACTCAAGGCTTATCAGAAACCTTTAAAAAAAATCATTATTCTTGCGGAAGTTGAGTGTCTTGCTATCAAATGAAATTGGCAGTTTTGAGCTTCCCTTTGTCCCTAGGGCAGGTGAGGATCAGTACAGTGTCACATTAGAAGAGCGTCAGGTGGTTGGTAGACTTCACTTGAGCATTCTGGGCATTCCGTTGTTTCCTTCCTTCTGCAAAAGTCCTCTCCCATGCAGCCTCCTCAACATCCCACTGGTGTAAGTGTGTTTTAAATGCACGGACATTTCCCATCCACTGAAGTTAGTCTTCATCAGAAGTGGGCAACTGACCTAGTGACCTTGTGCCAAAGAATGAAATAATTGGAAAGCAAAGAGATAGGGCGGCTGCCTAAGAACTGTCGAGTGGCTTCACAATAGTAACTGACTATAGGGTCTTCACTGTGGCTGCCTGTACATCTGAGCCCAGAGAACTGTGCTTTGGATAGAGCCCAAAGAAAGAGAGAAGGAGGGGCAGTCTCCTAAATAGGTCTATCACAACCAGTGGAGCAGTTTGTTTGGTTGGTTTCCAGACTTGATCTTAACCAAAAGACCAGGAAAAGATAAGATCTTTCTTTTTTGTTTGTTTTCAGGATTGGATGTGGTCTGGACCGTCTGCAGTGGGAAAATGTATCTGCGATTATCGAAGAGGTGTTTGAGGCGACCGACATCAAAATTACTGTGTATACACTCTGAGCAGATGGAGATTCGGAAAGAGCTCATGGTCTTTGTGTCATCTCTACTTGGCTGTAGGACTGAGCAACTGTAGGACCTCAAAATGGGCAGAGGACAGTGTGTGAGGAAATCTGTATTCTAAGGAGATTGGAGGGCACTGTGCCCAAACTGTGGAAGGAGGCTGAGGCCTGTCACCAGGCCAGGAAACCAACTAAGTAAGCCCACCTGACCTGTCTGCTTGTCCACTACTGGAATTGTTTAGTTTGCCACTAGGTGGCAGCATTGACTCTAACTCTTGTTTTTAATGGGAAATTGTGGGAGACTTGGTAAACTGTTGAGATTCTTTGGTGTCTTTTGTGATTGTGCACTTGGTGCTAGTCTGATTCATCAAAACATCCTAGGGAAGGATTGTGCTTGTTTTGTGGTTACACATGTAGTTCTCCACGGTCACAAGGAGCTTATTGGGACAGGAGTGGAACAATAAACCTTTCTGTTGGAGTCACTGAAGTTTTTGCGCATGCACATCTGTTTCTGGATCTTGAGGGCGGGCTGAACCTCTGACTTAATTTTGAAGAGCCGGGTCCACTGGGGAGAGCAACAAGGTCAGAGGTAAATGTGACCAGGATTGTGTCCACCTGGTTAGGAAGTGGGACTGGAGTGTTTGTGGGGACCATTTGCTGTCTACTACATAGTTGACATGATCGGCCATGTCTGGATTTAGTCAGGAGGCCGGTGAAATTACTCTAAAGACTCAGTGGCAAGTGGGGTTCTAGGTTCATGTTTCTACCCCAGAAGACGGTAATGTGCAACTAACTGGATCTCAGGAGCACTGCAGTAATTATTGGGCCCTCTTCTGAAACCAAGGACAAATGGCATGTCTGCGGGAGAGAAGAAAGCCTGTGCATTTAGCTGGGGTTCTGTTAGTAGAACTATTGGGGGACTCGGACCCTCCTGCCCTGCTGTGGTCATACTGAGAGACCTCACAGCCAGGCGTATGCAGATTTTACTTTAGCGGGAATGCTGATTGCTCAGGAATGGGTGGTTTTTCCCAGTGTAAAAAAACAACTTAAGTTTTACAAAAGGCTTGTGGAAGTACAGGGAAGCGAGTGCTGGTGACGTACTCTTGGTACTGTAGACATGCGTTCTTATCACACTGCAGCCTGATAGGAGGCAGCTGTTCAGAAAGTTTCACTTTTATATCTGGGGACAGTTTCTGCATGTTACTGTGGGGGCGTTCATTACAAACTGAGACCAAAGCTTTTATTGGGACCTTCTTGAGTCTTTACACCTGTAGGGAGAAAAGTCTTCAGGGCAGGGTGCTGGGCAGAAGGTTATCTTGTCTCACTCTGTAGCAAATCTCTACCTTCTTTCCCTACAGTGGATTCAGCCTGCAGGCTTTCGTGTTAGACTGTTCCCTACCACCTCCACCTCTAGCCCCTGAGGCTAGATCTTAATGCTCAGTCGGACTGCTAGCTCCTAGCTTCCCTTGCTTTAGGGGGTTGTAGCTCATTTTTGCAGGGCTCTTGATTGACTGTTGGTGACATCCTGGGCCTAGTGGGGATGTGATCAAGTGCCCTGGGGTCAGACTCCAGTGATTGATCACAGGTGAAGCCCGAGGAGAGGTGACTGGGCCTGACAATAGGTGAGCACAATCTTCTTGGAAAGCCAGGTGGAGTGTGACTGGCACCCAGGCATGAACCTTTTGGGAAATGACACTTGCTACCATCCTATCATGGTTTCCAGTGCTGCCCTTTGGAATCTCACAGTGTCTGAACATTAACCTGGTACTTTGGACCCTCTCTAGTGAGGAGGAAATTGTTTATTGCTTGGCCATCGAGGTGTGGATATCTCAAAATTCCAAGCCTTGTGATGCCCACCAGGGAAAAGTGTTTTCTTGATTTTACAGTAGTGTTGGGGATGGAGTCGGGCCTTGCAGATGCTAGGCAAGTCCTCTGCTGGCGAACTAGATCTCCTCCTCCAGGAAGAAGCACACGGAGGCGAGAGGACCATCGTGGCTGTCTTCACCTTCCACCTTGTTTGAATCGGTCTCCTGGTTGCCGTTGGGTATACCAGGCTGGCTAGCACATCTCCAGGGATTCTCGTTCATTTTTTATTATGTGCTAAGCCTACGGACTCATGCTACTGCATTCTTTGCATGGGTTCTGGGGATTTGAACCCTGGTTCTCATGCCTACAGCAAGAGCTTTATACACTAAGCCATTGCCATTTCCCCAGTCCTCAGAAAAACATGGAAAGTCAGGACCATGGTGAGAAGTGAGTCTTAGAGAGGTAGATCCTCATTGTCAAGACCTGGCTTTCCCTTCCTGTCACAGCTGGGTTCTTAGCCCACAATATCCCTGTGCCCCGTATCCACTCACTGTCCATGGGAACGTTCCATTGCCCAGCTTTCTTAAAAGAACAGGCCAGAAAAACCACACTATTTCCTTTATTAATGATGCTATTTTGCCTTTTAAAAAACCAACCACAACCCAACCCAACTCAGAACACTTCTAGATGTATTTCAAAGGTCTGTCCTTGAGCCTGAGGATCTTTGTCTCAGACAACACCCTAGGGGAGACACTGGTTTCCCTTGCCTTCCCCTTCCCTTCCCCTGGTAGCCACTTTACAAAAGGCACAGTTGAGTGAATGACAGCCTGAGGTGTGCTTCGAGTTCTCTGAGGGAGGGCCTTCTCCAGCACAACTGGTTGGTGTCAAATGTCCAGTTCCAAGTATAATTGGAAGACAGGCATGTCCTGGACGCTGTCCATGTCACTGCTTCTCTGGGTGGCAGCGGACAGACCTTCACGGAAAACAAAACAGAGCGTGTTACTGAGAGCCTTGCTGACCCCCAGCAGCCCACCCTCGGAGATAACTAAGGCTTCTTTGTACCTTCCCTAAAGAGACCCTGAATGTTTCCTCCAGGGCCTCCTGTGGTTCCTGGCTGAGCTCCCTGGGATTGTTTCCTTCGATGCTTTGGTGTGGAGATCTGCTTGGATTCTGTTCTCTAGTTAAATACAGGGTACAAAGATTCTGCTTTGCTTTGCTTTGCTCTGCTCTGCTTGACACAGGGTTCCACTGTGTAGCTGTGTAGCTATGGCCTAGAACTTAGTACACAGACCAGGCTTGTCACAATCAGAAAGCTGTTTACCTCTGCGTCCCTGTGCTGGTCTAGTATTTCTTAAAGCAGAAAATGAAATAAGAGATGGACATTTCTTTAGTGAATGCTTTGTAGTGGAGTTTAAGAAGGGCGGTTCTTTAGGGTCAGTTAGGCTGAGCCACAGCTTTTTTGCTACCTTTGATCTTCTCCCCAGGAACCTGGAAGACTCAGATATGCACAGCAAAGTGCTAATGCCTTCAAGAATACTGGTTGTATCTGTATACACAAGGAATAGTAATGTTCTTTTGAAAAATACATTTATGTGTATGTAGGGGTGTATGCATGTTTGGAGGTTGAAGAATACTTTTGGGGAGTCAGTTCTCTCCACAATGTAGGTCCCATGGATCAAAGTCAGGACTTCAGGATTGGTAGCAAGCACCTTTACTTGGTGAGCCACAGAGCCAGCCCAGAGTATTTTAAAGCAGACTGATTTAGACAGTACTTCCCACTCATACTGGATTGTTTACTGAGTATCAGTTAAAGTGCTCAGAGTGATCCCAGATTAAAACTTTTTAATCGACTGTGAAATTCATAATTTTAATGAAAAATAAAATCCCTGAAGACTTGATAGTTTGGTAGCTGGCAGAAGTGGCCTGTGAAAGTCTTCAAAGGGGCTGGCAACATAGCTCAGGTAGGCTCCTGCTGCCAAGACTGACACCTGAGTTCCCACCCCAGAACCCATGTGGTGGAAACAGAAGACATCTCTGGCAAGTTGTCCTCTGACCTACACGTGTGTGTCATGAGATGTGCTCCTCCCACACAAAATAAGTAAAAATTAAATATAATTTTATAAAAAGTATGATATTTTTGTGGGAGTTGTTGCTGCTGTTTTGGGGATAAAGTAGCAAAGTTGGCCTATGAACTCTGCATTCTCAATAGTCTACTACCTCTTGGTTCTGGGAACACAGGCATATAATAATAATACTTAGATAAGTTTTATTATTGTTATTGTCAATGGCATTGGGATTGAATCCAGGATGTATGCTTGGTTGTGAAGTCCAAATTTTTGGGCTTTGTAAGCATTCTACCACTGAACTACACCCACACTCCAAATTCTTGGGGTTGGCTTGTTTGTTTTTGGCTTGTTTTGAGACAAGGTCTCCTTAGGTAGCTTAGGTTAGTCTGAGAATTGGTATAACCCAAGAAAGCCTCTAACTCATGATCCTCCTGCCTCTGCCTCTGGAATGCTGGGGATTATAGGCGCACACCACCATATCCCTCTCTCCCATGCAGACCGCAATAAAGCCTTATGCTGGCTGTACAGTTAGAATAGTTGGGCCTACACTAACAAAGATCTTTGGGGAATTGTTAGAGCGAGTTCTGTATTTCAGGGGTTACCCTTGACATCTGTCTTTACCGCTGTCATGGCCCAGTGTCCTGTGTTACTTTACAGCGTGAACCTACCTCTGTCCTTTTGCTAAAAAGGACAGACTGAAAATGTGTCGGCTGGTCAGGAAGATGTTCAGCCTGGGGATGACTGTGCACCCCGCGTGCATGCCTGATAACAAACACCTCTCTACCCATGGCTCCAGAACATCAGGATTTCCAAAGCGTGGCTGTGAAGCAGCATCTTCGAGAAACATCAAACATAAATTGAATGATCTTCATGGACACGTGCTGTGTCCATGTTTTATGAATATAGGAGTCATTCCAGAATTAAAGTCGGGTAGGAGTGCAGTGAAGAGCCTTCACCATTACTAGATTTTGATCAGGAACTCTGGCCTTGGAAAGGAACTCAGTCACAGCGGTTCCATAGAGGCAAACTAGATCAGACCAAATTCAAAAGATAGTGAAGGATCTTTTACCCTCTTTCCTGAGGATAATCGGCCTGTTTCTGTGAGAGTCTAATTTACCCTCAGCAAGAGGCCAAATTGGCCTTAATTGTGTCCTAATTATTTGCCTAAACAGCTCATCTTTATTTCCAGTCCTCCTATCACCTCTTGACATCTGTAGGAGGCTACTTCTGAGCTGCTGTTTCAGCTACAGACATCTCTTAACCCTTCAGACGGTCCAGCATAAACTAGCTCACTGCTCTCACCTGATCACATTTGACTCTTCAGGAGTTTCCTGGACTGTTCTCAAGAAGAATGCCCTGGCCTTATGCATCCAATCAGCAACCACTAAGCAACTAAAGAACAGCCCTCTGAAAGCAGGACAGCAGATCTGGCTAAAATCAAAAGATGAATACAGGCCTGGAGAGATGCTTCAAACTTAGGAGCTCTCGGTGCTCTTCCAGAGGACTTGGGTTTGATTCCCAGAACTACATGGTGCCTCACAACTGCATGAAAGTTCAGTTCCAGGGGATCCCATGCCCTCTTCTGCCCTCCTTGGGTACCAAACATGCACATAGTACACAAACATACATACAAACAAAACACCCACACCCATAATTTTTTTTAAAAGAAACAATAAAATGTCAAAAAAAAAAAAAGGATGACAAAAGAAAAAAAGCAAGAAATTGTCCCCATGAATGAGAACTCTGCATTAGAGAACAGAGGTTGTGAATTTGGAAAGAGGGATCTAGAACGGCCACAGTAAGGGTCTTGGAGTCCTAGGAACTGGAGTTATGGGTGGTTGGAAGCCGTCATGTGGATGCTAAGAGTCAAACCTGGGTCCTCAGCAAGAATAACAGTGCTCATAAGCACTCATTTTTATGTACATTTGTGTACATCTCTGAGAGTATGAGCAAGTGCATTTCAGTGTCCAGCGTCCAGAAGGTGTTAGGTCCGCTGCAGCGGGAGTCACAGGCAGTTGTGAACCACCCAGTGTGGGTGCTGGGAACCATACAAGAGCACCAGTGCTCTTAATGATGGAGCCCTGTCTCCACCCCATGATGTGGGTGTAGGTAGAGGGATTCAAAGGACATAAAACAATGTTTGAGAATGTTTCTACAATCAATTAATACAGAGGAGTGCACTCCCTTCAAAGTATATTTCCTCGGACCTGACCTCAAGTCTTCTACCCAAGTAAATACAGAGTTGGCGCCAGGGCACCAGGAAAACTCACAGAAGGCTGAGCTTGGCTGCCTACTTCAGGATGTCTGCCAGCTTCTCCTCATAATAAAGGAAGTTCTCCTGAATGTCCTCCCAGGGCTGAAAGGCCTTGGATTCACCCTCTTCCTGCTCCACAAAATTCTGCCAGATGTACTCGAAGTCCTGGGGCTTCATGATGCGCAGTTTGCAGCCAGCCTCCTTCAACTTTTTCAGAGCCGCCTGGACCTCTGGCTCCTCCCACATGAAGAGCCGGCCCACCAGGATGAGCAGGCGCAGGTTCTTGGCCTTGCTGAGGGTTTTGAGAATTCGATCAGCGCAGGCTGCACAGGGGCTGGAGGACACATACCAGGTGACATTGTACTTCAGGGCCGGGTCGAAGGCCGGTAGGATGGTGTTAAAGAAAGCCTCCTCGGCATGGGCACCTGCATGTTCATCCTCCAGGTAGCCCCGAGAGGCCTGCACTTGGCCTCCCTTGTTCTGGGCTTCAACCACATAGCAGAGGAAGGTCTTGTTCCGCCCGGAACTGTATTCCACGTTCCGGAACTGAAATTTAAAGTAGTTGACGGGCAGCCGCTCCCTGTAGGTTAAGGAGACAAGGCAGGGAAGAAGGGAATGATGAGTCCTTGTTTCTAGGGCCTATGTAGAGCACCTCTCCTTGCCTATGCTCACACCATGTGGAGGGGAGCACAGTTAGGAGAGCATGCTGCTCATCTAGGGGATGTGAGTTCGGTTCCCAGTTTGGTATCCATGTTCAGGGACTCACAACCATCTGGAACTCCTGGAATTCTAGTTCCAAGAACTCTGACACCCTCTTTCTGGCTTCCAAAGCCACCTGCACACCATTCAGTGACTTATACACATCTATATAAAAATACCCAGCCCTTAGAAACAACAAAGGTCTTTTTATGTCGCCCTGGCTGTCCTGGAACTATATAACTCACAGAGATCCTCCTGCCTTTGCCTCCTGAGTGCTGGGATTAAAGGTGTGGACCACCATGCTTGGCTCAAAAGTTTACTGGGGGAGCAGAGATAATCTGGACTTGAGTGTGTATTCTGGTTACCCTACCAGGAAGGATCCCCAGTGTTTTCACTGTTGACTCAGCTTCCCTCTCTCTCTCCTCTCATTTCTTTCTCTAATGAGGTCTAGTTAGCCCAGCTGCCCCAAAACTCTAGTCTATCTTGTCTCAGCCTGCCAAGGTCTGGAAGGCAGGCATGCGCCACCCCCATTCCATCATGGTGAGCTTTCAAGTCACACAAAGAATAGCAATTTTTTTGTTGTTGTTGTTTTGGGACAGGGTTTCATTGTGTAGTCTTGGCTGTCCTGGAATTTGCTGTCAGATTGAATAGAAAGGGAAAAAGAAAGTGAGCGGGCCAGCATTTAGTGCTTCCAGATCCCTGATTGGATGCCTCACTCATGCCCCCTCTCCTGCTTGGAAGGGGATCTCCTCAGACTGGGAACCCAAAAACTCCTCTTTAGTTGCTTCTTGCCGGGCATTTGGTTACAGCAATAAGGACAGGCTTTGGCCAATATATGGAGGTCTTGAAAGTTAAACCTTGATTCCGGAGGCAATACAAAATGGTTTTAGTTCTTGAAGAAAAGCGTGACATCCAGGGAAGACCATAGTGGCGACACCAGGCTGATGCAGCACAGCCTGGCACAGCCCGAGAGTAAAAGAGCCCAGTAGATGTCTTCTGAACGAGGACTTGGTACGTAGAAGATTTAAATGGAGAGTTATATCAGGCAGTAAATGCAGGAGTAGCTGAGCATTTTAAAGAACAGCATAAAAAGAGAAGGGGTCAGAGTTGACGTGGTATTCTCTTAAAATTACATACATACATACATTTGTTTGTATTTATTTGTTTGTTTATGTTTGGGGAGGAGGCACGTGTGCTACATCGTGTATGGAGGTCAGAGGACAATTTGTGAGAGAAGTTTCTCTCCTTCCACCTCGTGGGTCAGAGGATGGAGGTCAGGTCATCAGGACTGACAGCAAGCACCTTTACCTGGGGAGCCATCTTGTGGGTCTCAAAAATTGCTTTTATTTTCTTATTTGAGAGTGTTTTTCTCTAAAATGTAGGCCCATATAGGTTTGGAGGCCAGTTATCAGAGTCAGGAGTGGGAAGGAGACGTGCCAGGCCGAGGGGCTGCACTCCTTGTTACACCAGTCACTGGAGCTGCGGTGTGGCTCTGTGAGAGGCTTGTACAGCGTGCGAGACCCCAGCACCACAGGATAAATGTATAATCTCAGCATCTGCTGCAGGACGCGCCCCTGCACCACTGATTCACTAGCTGCCTTCTCTCCCCTTTCCCTAGAAAGGTCAGCAGACTCCAGACCGCAGGGGAATCCCTAATGTCCCGGATCATGGCTGCTTGAGGAATTGCCGAGAAAGCCCCAGTGATTGACCTCCTCCTTGCCTCATCACAGAATGTCTCCACCCATGTCCCCACGTCTCTTGCTGTGAAGTTTCCAATATGGAGATGGATCTGTCTGAGGACCCAACCCCAGGATTCCTTCCTTCAGGGCTATATTCAGCTCTCTAAGCGGCTCTGTCACTGGTTGGAAGTATTTATTATTTACCTAATATTCCAGCAGGAGCAACCACCTGCTGTTTTGCCTTTCCTCTTTCAAACCCTGTTGGAATACTCCCGATTGCATAGTTTCCCTCTCCCACAAACCACCCTCCAGCTCTACCTCTTCCTCAGGGGTCCCTCATTTCCTGAGAATCCTGTTTCTGAGAACACAGAGCCGAAGCTTTGGTACTGGGACTTTTGTTAGACTCCTTGTCTCCCTAGCAGGAGTCGCCCTCTATGATGGATCCTGGGAGATGGGGTTTGGAAGTCTTTATGACCACTTGGTAAGCTTTTAGCAGTAGCTGCCCCATGTGGTCCTTCAGTTTTGGTTTTTTTTTTTTTTTTTTTTTTTTTTTTTTTTTTTTTTTTTTTTTTTTTAGCTCCTCTCCCACAAATACACCCATGCCCAAAGCGTTTTTCCAGCTTTGGCCAGCGTAGCCTCACTAAAAGCAAGAATTTGGCCCAGCCAACAGTAGCAAGCTGTCTGAAAGGATGAGAACTGACTTCTTCTTGATGCCCCTCCCTCATAACCTCTGACATTTGTCCCCCTTCCCCGCCCCCACCCCCGAGCATGAACAGAGGACCCAGAAACCCTAAACCCATGGGAGTGGAAGAAAGGTCACCTCACTATAAATACCCTTTCTAGTCCAGTCCTGCCAGCAGTCCTGGAGCACACCCCGCCCCTCTCCCTCTCCCTCTCAGTCCCAGAGCCCACCCAGTCCCTCTGGTCTAGCTGCTTAAGGAAGATCTGCTGCCTATGCTTTTCTTTGGCTTGCCTAGAGCCTGGGCTTGCTTGGCTCCTCTGGCACCTCCATGGGCTTCTTGGTCAGAAGGAGCACAAAGGTCAAAATGAGGTTTTTGTTTGTTTGTTTGTTTGGGTATCCTATGGACTGCCTCAACCAGGAAAGAGCTGACCTAGGCCTGAAATTATTGTAGAGATCTGGATGACACGACTCTCAGGCAACTGTGGAAACACAGGATAGGCCAACACTGTTTAGCCCCAGAGGGGAAGGAAGGAAGCAGGGGCATCTAATTTCTCAGTTGTAAACGTTTTTCCTGTTAATACAATATGGCTAAATTACTCCCAACCTCAGGAGATTTCACTCTTAAAGGAGTGGACACTCTGTCTCTCTGTGTGCATTTGTGCATATGTGTGCATGTGTGTATGTGTGTTGGAGGGCAGGCTGGGGAGCGACCATGGTGGGAGGTCTTGTTTTTCTACATTTAGTCACTCATTCAGTAACTCAGGAGTGTGATTCCAGGTCCCTTCAAAAGGCACCACTTACACTGGGCATTGCAAGGAGCAAATAGAGAAATACGGAATCCCTCTATCTAGCAATATATATATATATCTTATATTGCTAGATATATATCCTTCATTCAGTATATATATATACTTCATTCAGTATATATATTCAGTATATATATATGTATATACTAAATGAAGGAGAACGAATGTGAGCATATGTAGTGTGTACTTTTTTTCTAAGGTGTATGCTTTAAACATCTGTTTTTCCTAAGCACAAATATACAACTAAAGGAAGCAACATTGGAGTCCCTAGAAGCTGGTCAGAGATAAAATATTTGCTGCAAAGTAACCCATGGACTTCCACTAAGACAAAATATTTGCTACAAAGTAACCCATGGACTTCCACTCCGGATGGAATGTTGACTTGTTTCGGCTTCCCCTGCCCAGACTACCTGTCTGTAACTGCGATGAGCCATAGAGTTGCTGCTTTCAATAGCACCTTTCTCAGTCCTGCTTTCGATGCTGATGCCAAGAGTGAGCGCTAGAAATCAGGAGCTCCCCCAGCTTGCCTTAAGCGACTCACTGCCAGCAGCTACGTCATCATCATCATCACAGATCACCTTCTTGTTCTATCCCTCTTGCTCTCTCTCTGTCTGTGTCTCTGTCTCTCATATACCCACCCTGAGACAGCCTTTTGCTCCTCCCACCCCCATAAATCTCTTGCATAAGATCTGTTGTGTGATCTTTGTGGTACACCTTGGCCTGGAGATGCACCAAGATAGAATGCCTTATAAATCCTAACAGTGAACCTAGTCCTAGTCAGGAGGAGAAGTGTAGAGCAAAGCAGAAGGTTCTAGAACTAAGGAGAAAATGCTAGATTTGCAAGACTAAGTTCTGCCTAAGGCAAACAGGAAGCCAGTGCTTTCTCCACGGGACAAGGGTGGCGGCTGGTGGGCCATTTTCTGTTTCTAGTAATCCACTCCCCAGTGTGTTCCAGACGCCAATGGCATTATGAACAGTGTTGAGGGGACTGGTCATGGTGACACATGCCTTTAACCCCAGCACTGGGAGACAGAGATGGGCAGAGCTCTGTGGCTTTGAAATCAGCCTGGTCCACATTCTCAGTTCCAGGATAGCTAGAGCTGTATAGGGAGACCCTGCCTCAGAAAACCTAAAGTTCAGTGGCGAAAGTGCTTGCTGTGCATGAGTCAGGACTGGACTTTGAATCAAAACCTAAGTGAAGAGCCAGATGTGTAGCCCTGTCTGTAGCCCTGGCATTCCTGTGCTAATGAGGGAGGCAGGGACAATAGACTCCCCCTGGCAGCCATGCGCCAGCTAGCTGGGCAGACACAGTGCAAGACAAGAGACCCTGCCTCAAACAAGGTGAAGGTGGGGATCGATACATGGCGTTGAAGGCTCACTTTACAGACGTACAGGTAAGTAAAATATTCATACATACACATACAGTAAAAAAGTGATCTAGAAGAATGAGGAAGACATAGTTAAGAGAAACTCATTCTGCCGTTTGTCTTCAGTCCACCGTAACCCCTGTGATAGCAGGCCATGCTTTCTACAGAAACATACATGATGCCACACTTAGAACGGTGGTGCTAGGTAGGGCCAGGATCACTCCCGGCAGAGATGGAAAGATGGGTGTCATGTTGCCCTAGAACACCCCAGTGCTTGCTGCGAGGGCATGCCTGGAAAATTCTGTTCATGCTAAGAACGGCAAGTCTCTTTACAGTCTGATCTTCTCTGCATTAGAAACTTACCCTCCAGCTCACTTCCTGTTACAGTGGCTGGCAGAAAGCCTAATGCGCGGAAATGCTCGCTCATTAGTCCATTCATTTATCCTACAAATATTTATTGAGTACTAATTGAGAGCTAAGATAAAGCCATGAAAGAGAGGCCTTCCTTGCTCTCATGCAGGAGAGCTATTCTGATGGAAGCCAGCAGAAAGTGCACAGTTCACAGGTGGCAAACACCGTGAACATAAAAGTCTTCTTTATCTCTTGCTTTGGGTAGTGCTATGGTTTGGAGTCCTAAGGTCATGAGGTTCGTGCCCTGTGATTCTGACCAACCTTGAGCAAAGTTCCCGTCCTCTGATGTTTATTTTCTGTATGCAAATGATGGAGTGATTCAACCTCTCGGATTCTGAACAGCAACAGACACTTAATAATTTACAGCTGATGTTGATGGATGGCACCCTCTCCAAGCCTCAAGTTATACCTTTCAAAGAGTAATCCTAAGCTTAGCCAAACCACAGGAAGAGAAACTTCTGGAATTGAGACAAATAGACCCAGCTCTCTGAGAGAACGAGATAAAAAAAATACCCATGTTATAATATGTGCTGTTTTTTCTTTTTACACAATAATCATCTTTGTGCATATGTATGCATGTATGTATACATGTGTATACGTATTGTGTGTGTGTGTGTGTGTGTGTGTGTGTATCTGTTGTGCATGATGTGTGATGTGGACACTAGTCTGTGCATGCCATGCCACCTGTTTGGAGTCCAGAGACAATTTTGTGGAGTCAGTTCTCTCCTTCCACCTTTACGTGGGTTCTGGGAACGGAACTCGGGTTGCCGGGTTTGCATGTCAAGCTCCTTTACCTGCTGAGCATTTTGCAAGCCCAACGTTTGTTGATTTCTCTCATGTAAACCCTGCACCATGGAGATCCCAATGTATACGTGGAGATCACTGGACACAGGACAGGGAAGAGATGGCCAGAATCTATTCTCCAGAAGGGAGGGTCTGTCTTCGGCACCCACTGTGGCTTTAGACACCTTCCCAGAATCTTTTACCATCTTTCTTGGTTCTTCTGCTCAGGTCTGCTTTCTGTCTGTCTATTTGAGCATCCCATGTAAACAGAACCACCACAAATCTCTCTCCTCACTTCACTACAAACCCTCTTTGTTTCAGACTGTGCCCTGAAAAACATCCCCTGCTCTTTTACTAGCTTCAGTCCAAATCTAAGGAACATTTTAGACCCATTCCCTGTGGAGTCTAGACTAGGGAAAGAGCGGCTCAGGGCCCTTTGGAAAGGGAAGGAAAGGCCAGCCATCTTTCCTGACCCTGTGAAGATAAGGCCACACCCCTGGGCTATTTTAAGTATCTGTTTATCCAGAGAGGCCTAGGCGACAGATCAGCACAGCTGTTGCCTGTGTCCAGGAAACACTCAGAGCTCCACCTCCATCCAGCAGTGATCACAGGGACCCAGAACCAAGTCCCTCTGTGGCCCTTTCTCCAAGCCTTGAGTCATGGAAAGCCTGTAACTCATTGCCATGGAGACCTGTGGACAAGATACTTGACTAGGAGTCCAGAGGCCGGACACTTCCTGGTTCTTTGATCTTAGGTATATTGTTCAGTCTCCCTGAGTCTGTTTTTTCTATTTTTTTCTCTCTCCCTCCTTCCCTCCCCCTCCCCTCTCTCTCTCTCTGTGTCTGCATTATGCTGAGAGTGAATAAACCCATTCTCTTGACTGTGTGTTGTGAAGCCTTAGAAAAATGTCATTTACTTCAGAGACCCTTCAGACTCCACTGCCCTGGGACCCGGTGCATGTTCAAGCCAGCAATCTAATTTTGATGTTGACTCACCTCGCCCCTGTACCTGGGAGAGCAAAAGCTGCATAGAGGGGAAAGTATGTGTGGAACCCAGGTCATCGTGGTCCAGTATGCTCAGGTGTCAGTCAAAGGATCCTTGGCCATAGGCAAGCCCCTGGAATTGAGGACCCTGCTGGCCTGTCTGCCCTAGGCTTTCCCTGTGTCTATATTAGTCTATGCCCAGCTGTTCCCTTAATCCTGGGATGAGAGCAGGATTATCTGAGTGAGCAAGAGCGAATGAAAGTTCAGTGGTCCTCACGTCTCAGGAACCCAGCTACACTTCCCCCTGGGCTCTCTCAGAAGGCAGAACATAGCTGAGCAGGAAGGGACATTAAGAATCAAGTCGGGTGAGCTTCCTCATGTTAGAAATAGGAAAGCGGAGGTCAGGCCTAGGGCATTATTCATCAAGTGTAAAGCAGCAAGTTCCAACTATACCCGGGACAGCTTCTCCCCATGAGAATATCCTTGCCTTTTCCCCCTGACTCAGCGTGCCTCCAGCCAGTCTTTGCACGTTGCTGGAGACTGCCGTGAGGAGAACCACGGCCCAGGGAGGAAACCTGCCGCCAGTCCCTTCTCACTCTCTGACTTGAGTTTAGCAGCGTCTTCCTTTCTCGGAAAAGGGAGGGACAGGGAAAGCTACTATTGTTAATTTCTGGTGATGGTACAATCTGGATAAGAGGGGACCCTGTACATGACTCTCTCCCTCAGGGATCTGTAGACTGTTTGATCTGGGCACAGTTGCTCCAGGCTGTGCGGAACTTGTGGGAAGGTTCCTCTATGTATAAACTTCTAATGTCTGCAGTCTGAGAGGTGACTGTCTTGCTGGAACCATCTTTAATGTACCATTATCACCAAGCTCCTCGGGCGTGGGCTAGAAGCACAGGTGCAAGCGATGCCCGATACCTGCAGGCAAGCCCAGAGGCCACCGGGGCGCTGCCTTCCTCTCCACAGCACCCACGCCACCACCATTCCTCCTGAAGGCTCTCAAGAAGGCACCATTCTGCCTTTGCACATATCAGAAACCGCCATGAAGAAACCCCATGGGCTTTCGCTCTGTGGGTCCCTTCCTCAGGGGCACTCCCCTCCCACCTCCTACTGATTAGAGTTCAGAGTGTCACCTCAAGAAGTCAAGAGTTCCTGGACCTGGTGGTGCACACCTTTAATCCCAACACCAAAGAGGAAGGGGCAGGAGTATTTCTGTGAGTTCAAGCCAGCCTGGTCTATGTAGTAAGATCCAGGTCAGTCAGAGTTAGGTGGTGAAACTCTGACCCCCCACACACACAAAAAGGAGAAAAGGTCTGGAGGCATTTGCTGCCCTGAAGACCCCTGCTAGACCTTGGCCCTGCTACTCTCTCCCTAAGCTTCCGCAGCCTGCTCAGACGCCGTGCTGTCCCAGCAGGAGACCTCAGCCCCCACACAAGGCTCACCCAGTGACGATCTCAAAGGGTGGCAGGTCAATGAGCTCCTTCAGCTTCTCAGGGTCTTCTAGGTTCTCCAAATCGTCTCCATTCTGGGAGGCAGGCGCTGCGGCCTCTGCGGCCTCTTCTTTCTGAGCCATGGGGGAAGTGTGGCTGAGAAGTAAAAGGGTTGCAAAGCCAACTGGGGCCTGGCGGCAGAGTCCCAAGCAGCTGTCAGCAGCTAAACCTGGCCGAGGATGACAGCAAGAGGACCAGGCTTGGTGCTCTGGCCCTCAGCAGCAGGCTTTATAACCAGGGCCCCCACCACTCCTCTGGAGCTAGCTCCCTCATTTTTTTTTTTTAACTGAATGACTGGCGGGTGACAAGGGTGGGGGAATGGAAAGTCTGGCCATGTTTCTTCCCCTATTTATCAGTAGGGAGACAGGAAACTGGCAGGTGGGGAGGGCTGGGCCAACTCTTCCCCACCTCTCTCCTCTCACCCTGTGTTCTCAAGTGGCTCCTTCCCAGACTCAACTGAGCATTTGAGGAGAAGCCCTCACAGTGTCTTAAACAGCGTGAGGTCTGTGATGGTGGAGGGAATTGTAGCGACCCCAGCCATTCCTGTTTGGGACCGGCGTCAGGACAGGCGTCAGGACAGGAGGGTCTTGGAGAGGATGCAATAAAAACCAATGGTTTGAAATGAGAATGTCTGTTGCTGCTTCGTGCTGCATGTGCTTGTTGTGAGTGCAGGTTGTGGTAGCAACTGACTTTTAAAGGTGTGTGTGTGTGTGTGTGTGGTCTGTGGGAGCATATGCTCACCTGTGTGTACGGTGACCAGAAGAGGACACCAGCAGGAATCTTCCTTCATTGCTGTTTCTTTGAGGCAGGATACCTCCCCAAACCTGTGAGTTGTACTAGAAGCCAGTAAGCCCCGGTCATCCTCAGATCTCTGTCCTGATCCAAGCTGGTTTACAGGTGTCTCAAGACCACCCAGCTATTTCTGCAGGTGCTGGGATCTAAACTCTGTTTTTATGATGGAGGATCAAGTTCAACCACCGCTCCAGCTGCCGACCACCAATCCTATAGCCGTAGGGGTGCTCAGTTTACTGAGATCCAAAGTTTCTAAATGGGCCTGGTAGCGAGTTGAGCCGTTTACCTGTAAACGTGTACTTAAGGCTCTCCATAGCTCCGGCAGGTGCTCTTGCTGCATTAAACATGGGGACACCGAGACTCACAAAAGAGTTAGGGTACTTGCCTGAGGTCAAGTGGAGTTGGCAGGATTAAAATCCCATTTAGTGCAAAGGGCGAATGCTCAGCCTTCACCCCCTTCATCAGTGCTGTGCTCATCTGACAAATGTGAGAGCAGATGCTCTCTGCCAGGAACTGTTCTAGGCACGGAGGTGCAGAACAGCCCAAAGAACGGAGCAAAGGAGAGCCCTGCTCTCTCGGATCTCGTAGGGGTCAGCTGCCAAATAAGCTAAGTAAAATAGGTGATATATTTTGAGAAATGCTAGGGAAAAAATGACAAAGGGTGAGATTAAATTTTTAAAAGGTGTTTACTTTTTATTTGTTTAGTGGCTTTTTTTTTTTTGAGACAGAGCTTCCTATGTAGCTATGGCTGTCCTAGAACTCTCTCTGTAGACCAGGCTGGCCTCAAACTCACAGAGATTCACCTGGCTCTGCCTTATAAGTGCTTGGATTAAAGGCATGCACTACAATGCCTGGCCTTTTTTAAATGATTTATTTATTTGATTTTTTTTTTAAACACAAGGTTTCTCTGTGTAACCGCTCCCACTGTCCTAGAACTTGCTCTGTAGACCAGGATGACCTCAAACTCACAGAGATCCTCCTGCCTCTGCCTTCAAAGTGCTGGATTCAATGCATACACCACTATGCCCAGCTTGGCCCTTATTTTTTATTTTTAATTGTGTGCTTGTGTGTATGTCTCTCTGTGTGTACATGTGCATGTGAGTGCAGGTGCCTGCAGAGGCAAGAAAAGGACATCAGATGCACTGGAGGTATACTTGCAGGAAGTTATGAGCTACCGGTGTGGGTACTGGGAACTGAACTCAGGTCCTCTGC
Source organism: Myodes glareolus (assembly GCF_982192425.1). Taxonomy (NCBI): domain Eukaryota; kingdom Metazoa; phylum Chordata; class Mammalia; order Rodentia; family Cricetidae; genus Myodes; species Myodes glareolus. The sequence goes on along the minus strand of NC_142043.1, from coordinate 9,475,586 downwards.
AAGAGCAATATATAGAGCAATATATGCTCTTAACCACTGAGCAATCTCTCTAGCCCCAAGATTAGATTTTAGTAGGGAAGGACTTTGGAAAGAAAGAGGGAACACTGTGAAGGAGACAAAGGAAGCATTCATATGCCTATCTAAAGGGAAAGTATTCCCAGCAGTGGTAGAGGGGGTGGGTGAGGAGCTAGGGAAAGGTGTGTGCATGGGAATTTTCAAGGGTGGGTACAAAGTCTCTGAGATTTCTTGCTGTGTTTGAGGAAATAGCAAGGACACTTGAGTGGTTGGAGAGTCTTCGGAGGGAAGCCAGAGGGAGCAGGTATGGAGGAGCCGTTGTCACTAAGCTGATGAGCCACATATCCCACTTGGGTTTTTGCAGGGCCAGTGTAGTGGCGCACACCTGTGATCCCAACATTCGGGAGAAGGAGGCAGAAAAACCAAGAGTTCAAGGTCAACATTGACTATGTGCTGAGTATGAGGCCAGCTGGGCTTTTAAGAGACCTTCTACAGGCTATGATATATCATATATACTATACTGTACTATACTATACTATACTATACTATACTATACTATACTATACTATACTGAGGGACCTATTAGAAGGCCAAACAAACCAGACAGAGAAGGAATTGAGCTAGACTGGCATTGGAGGGCAGCTGGGCAGTGTATAGCTCATGTGTTGAGTGCTTAGAAGGCCCCCCAAGTCTCTATATTTGGGGTGGTAGAGAATGCTCTAGAATTCTCAAGAAAATGAAAAAGTGGCTAAGACCACCTGCTGGTTGAAATGAGGATCTTAAAATATTGGTTGGCAGTAGGGAGGCTGGGTACATCACTTGGTAGAGTGCTTGCTTAGTATACTAGAGCCCCAGGTTCGTTCCTAGCACCAAATAAACCAGGCATGAATCCAGCGCTGAGGAGGTATAGGCTGGAGGACTGGAAGTTCAAGATCATCTTTGGCTAGGTAGCGAGACTAAAGCCAGTCTTACCTACATGAGATTGTCTTTTTTAAAAAAAAAGGCATTCTATGGAAGTGGCCTGGGGTCAGACTAGAGAAGAGGAGTCAGGATGGGTGGGATATATGGGTGGGATATGGAACTCCCTTTTCCAGAGAGTTCTGAGCTATATAGCTTGCCATTAGTGTGGGTTCTGAGCATTTATAGTACCCAGGATAGTCCTATTGCCTCTTTGCTACACATGTTATCTGAGGTTTTCTAGTCAGATGACAAATTACATGTTTGTCTTACTTATTAAATTGATTACTGATAGTATTTGTACCCAGAGTTCAAAACATAAAATTTCTCAAGAGACTCAAAAACAGGGCGGAGGGAAGTGCTCAGTCCACAACACAGCGTCAGTAACAGCTGATAAATAGCCAAGAGCGTTTGCTATGACATGCGCACACAGCATTTAGATGCAAAGCATTTGCTCCATTCTTCGATTTAATCAACATTTAGTGAGGGCTTCTCTGTGCCAGGTGCCATAGTGCATATCAAGAATGTAGAGATGAATATGTAGGGCTTGAGTCTACATCTGGGGCATTAATCAGGCTCTGAAGCTTGCCTCATCCCAGGTAGTCTCACACGCGAGTTATTGGGCTCACTTGGCAAGTTACAGGACTGAGTGCTTGGAAGGGAAATTGATTTGTGTAAGATCAACATGGGTTTGTGTTCAGGGCTTCTGATTAGGTCCAGTCTCATTTCTAGGGCTGTGTCCGGGCACCTTCCCTCAACATCTCTAAAGTGGGGAAGACGGCTCAGTGGTTAAAGGAATTGCCACAAGCCTGAGACCAGAGTCTGTGTCCTCATGACACACAGCAATGCCAGGTGTGCATCTTGGCTCGCTTGCAGTTCCAGCCTCAGAAGGCAGAGATGGGATCCCCAGAACGATACCAAGGTTAGCCACATCTTCAGTTCTGTGTTTGCCTGAGAGGCCTGCCTCAGTGTAGAAGAGCAATGGAGGCTGACTCCTGATCCCAGCTCTGGCTTCCACAACATGCACATGAGTATACACACCCACACATATTTAAAAAAAAACCTCATAAACACGTACATACATACTACAAACACACACAAGACATGGGGAAAAATAAAGCATTGTAAATATGGGTCCCTCACCCTCTTTTCAGCTAAGGCGATGTGGAAGAGGAAGAACCCCTGTCCCAGGAGGACACTCTTAGTCATTCACTGGTCCTCAGGGAAGGACTTTGTCCCGAAGGACTTGTTCTTACATCTTGGTTCTCACGTGTAACCTTGGACTAGGAAGGGAATGAATCCCATCCACGGTTCCATTTTAGCCTGAGCCACAGTGGGCTCTCAGACAACTATTTCACATCTCTGGGCCTCGGTTTCCCTCTTAAGATATTGAGCTGTTGCTCTAAGGAATGGAGGTGATGGCGTAGGGTGGGTGGGCAAAGCCCTCGGGGTGCTGGTGATGAGCTCTGGCAATGGTTTCCTGACCCTCCTCGTGGCTCTGACCAACTCCGGGGAAAAGTGAAGAGGTGGCCTAGGCTGGCCCTTGTTTCTATGGTTCCTATAGATAATTTTCCCTTGGACTTCTGGACTTCTTCAGGGGAGTGTCCTGGGGCTTCCCCCAGACTGAGGACAGCAGTTTGCTTCTCCTCTGTTCTTTTCCAGCCTCCACCCCCAGAGGCCCTCTAGCCAGTGCTGGCTATTTATAGCACCTCCTAGGGACCTGAATTCCTCCCTGGTCCCTGGCTCTCCTTTCCAAATCAGGCCAGTTTCTCTGGCAGGCCCAGAGTGCATCAGCTAATCTGGGGGGAGGGGGAAGGTGCCAGGAAGCTGGCTTCTCTCCATGCAGTGACCCCTATACTCTTCTTCGGGGCTAGCACACCCTGTCCTCTCTGAAGCCTGTGGAGGGACAGGTCTATCAGTCCTCTTTCTGCACAGCAGGGCATTTGATTCAAGGTCACACGAGGAGTTTAGTGGGGCGCTGAGATTTGGTGCCAGCCAAGGCTTTTCCCACTATGTCATGATGCCTGGAATTCAGTAAACACCGAGTGATGGCATTCACACTCCCTGGCGGCTAGCCTGGCACTCCCTGAGCATGTGCAGATGAACTAGCTTATTCCTCGCCAGGATATTTCCTGCGCTCTTGTTTTGGGTGCCTGTTTTACTGACAAGGAAACTGAGTCCTGGAGGTTGAGATGGTACCTCTAGGGAAGGCAGAACTCTTGGCTTCCAGAGCCATGCTCTTAGCCTTTTTCAGTCAGTTACCCCCCGCTGCCAGGCCCTCAGGCCAGCTGAGGAATGTGGTGGCAGGAGAGAAACGGGGGAGCTGGAAAGTTCAGGGGGTTCCTGCTCAGAAAGCATGCTCTGAGACATATTTGGCACTGAGTAGCAGGGTGTGTTGGGGTTACAGGTATGGAGACACCCCACAGTTTGGATAGAAACCAAAAGGGGGACACTGTTGGCCTGTCTCCATGGACTCTTCTGCTAGTGGCATGGCTTGAAAGAGCTGGTTACACTGAGGAAAAGGTGCAGACTTCCCTCCATGGCTCACATTCAGAAAACACTCAGGGTTCTTCTGGTGGCTGAGGAGTGGCCAGAGCCAGGCACGGACCTCTGTTCACTGGGTCTTGGAGGCATATAGAGCTGCTGTCACTAGGAAGGGAAGCGGCCAGCAGAGGGGCAGGCGGAAAATAGAAACCCCATCAGGGGAAACTTTAAATTCTTACTCTGTGAAAGAAGATACTGCAGGAGTGTGTTGACAGAGCGTGTGTTTTATGTGTGGGGACAGCTGGGACCCTAACAGCGTGTTGCCCAGAGACTCGGTCCAGGCGTGTTGCCCCTCTGGTCACTACTGAGACAAGAAACACAAACAACCGGCCGGGCTGGGCACCAGACACCCCCTGGCGGGCAGGAGCCTGTCTTCTCTGGTAACCGCTCTGTTGACATAAACACGAGGCTTCCAAGGCTTTGAGCTGGGGACAGGGGTGGAAGGCCAAGGGTCTCCCAGAGTCTGAGGCTGGGCCTGGGGAAGAGACCAAAATCACAAGTGCAGGCTGGGTGTGTGTTCTGCTGCACAAAACACAATAGTTGCCTTATCTTGAGGAGAACACTGTCTTGGGCAAACAGGGGCAGTGGAGGACTGGTCCTGGTCACCATGGTCTTCCATTTGGGTGGCCACTCCTGGCACCACTCAAGCTGCCTGGCATTGCCCAGCTGGAGTCTTTGAGGAAAGTGATCTGATAAGAAATGTCCATTAGAGCAACTAAGAGTGCCCTCTTCAAAGGGTGCTTGTAAGGCCAACAGTGACCACCTGGAAGAAGCCAGGAGCTTAACAACCAACATTTGGGCAGAGAATTTAGCCTTTAGTGGGAGAAAGATTTTAGAATAGATGCAGGTAGAAAGGGCTTGGGCCTTTCCTGGTGCTCCTCTGCGCACTGGTTCCTACATGGAGTGGAGGACTCAGCAGTCTAACCCTAAACAATGATTGGGGCCCCGAGGAGATGCCTCTGAGGTAGCAGAGCCAACGTGGAGCCTTTCTGCTTTTGTGCTATGAGAGGTAACTTGAATGTAGAATATAATGAATGTTTTCAAAATTAGGCTTCTGAAAAAAAAGTCGTCCTGGGTTGCAGAAGTGGCTCTGTTAGGAACACATACTATTGCAGGGGACCCCAGTTCAGTTGCCAGCACCAGCACCCACGCCAGGGTGTGGAACTCCAGTTCCAGGGGATGTAGATCTCTGGCCTCCAAGAGAACTGGCATTTACACACACATACGTAATTTAAAACCAAATTTTTAAAAAGTTATCTTTTTATTTCTCAATTGGGGATCCCTGTAGGACATGTGAGAGAAGAGACCCTTGCGCCTTGGCTCCCACTCAAGGGCCTGCCCTCACTGCTAAAGAACCTGAAGCCCCAGCACTTGGTCGAGCGCTCACCTCGCTTACAGGAAGGCCTGGACTCCATGCCCTGCACCACATAAGCTCACGAGGTGGTTCACTCCTAGTCCAGCACCCTGGAGGTGGCAGTAGGCGGGTCAACAGTTTAAGGTCATCCTTGACCACACAGCATATTTGCAGCAGTCTAGGCTGTGGGAGACCTTGGGGCTGCCGAGATAGCCCAGTGGGTAAAGGCAATTGCCACCAAGCTTGGTGACATGAGTTTGATTGTCATGATCTCCTTAGCACATGCTCAGCTCTGCACGTGAATCAAGGGTGAGAATTGGCCAGCACCAGTAACAGAAGAGAGAGAGAGAGAGAGAGAGAGAGAGAGAGAGAGAGAGAGGAAGGGCTAGGCAGGTTCTTCCTTTCCTTTTGTATAAACACTCTTTTTTAATAGTGAAGACAGAGACTGCAGACAGCTTAGCTGGTAGGGTGCTTGCCTAACATACATGAAGCCTGGGGTTCCACCCTCATGGCTGCATAATCCAAGCCTGGTGGGCCATGAGTCTGCAATCCCAGCACTGGGAAAGTGGAGGCAAGAGGGTCAGGAGTTCAAGGTCATCCTTCTACCCTGGACTACATAGAGAGATCAGGGCTACCCTATAGTACATGAGCTCCTGCCTCAACACGTAGACACACACACACATACACACATACAGAGACACACACACACAGAGACACATGCACACACAGACACACACACACACATACAGAGACACATGCACATATAGACACACACAGACAGATGCAGATACACACACATACACATAGATATACATACACAGACACACACATGGACACACACAGATACACATAAACACGCAGACACACACAGACAGAGGCAGATACAGACACAAAGACAGACACACACACGGACACACACACACACACACACACTGGCCTTTTTCTTACCTTTCTGTTAGGGGTTGAATATAGAATGTTGCCTGTAGTCTCCCCGTTGAACTCTTGGTCTCCAGCAGGTGGTGCTGCTTGGGGAGGTTCTGGAAACTTGAGGAAGCAGGGCCTAATTGAGGGGGGGGAAGAGGTGACTGGAGGTTGCCTGTGAAGGCTCTACCTGGTCCTTGATTCTTTCTCTCTCTGCCCCTGTTCATCGTGAAGAGAAGAAGTCTGCTGTCACATGTTCCCACCCATGCTATTCTGCCCAGGAACTGATGGCAAGGACCCCCAGAAGCTGTTAGTGAAAACACACCTCCCTCTTCCAGTTGTTGGTCATAGCAGTGAGAACACCAACTGGAAATACTTCCGGCCAGTTGTAACACAGCTGCAGACACGGCAGAGACAGATCAGGAATGTCCCAAACTGTACACTATCCATTTGTGTATTTCTGAAGATTTTTATCTATGTGTCTGTCTGTCTGTTAATATTCATATCACATACATGTGGGAGCCAGAAGAGTGTATCAGTTAACCCTGAGCTGGCATTACAGCTGATTGGGAGCCATTATATGTGGGTGCTGGGAGCTACCCCCAGTTTTCTGCAAGGGCATCAAGTGCTCTTAGTGGCTGAACCATCTCCCCAGTCCACTTTGTATATTTTATATTGTTTTCCTATAGATTAGGATGTCCATCAGGACCCAGACCATTTTTTTGTGTGTTTTCTTTTGTTTTGCTTTTTGTTTTTTTGGTGCAAAATCTAGCAACAGAGTCCTCAAAAGGTGATAAATTCCAACTGAGCTTCCATAGCAGGTTAGGTATCCAAAACCAGAGCATCTAGACCCCAGATTTGTGTCTTCCTGTAGCACAATTAATAAAAACCCAGAGACAGAAACTGGGGTTCAACCTGAAGATCAGAAAAGCAAAACAGTCAGCCACTGGCTCTTACCTCTACCTCAGTCCGAAATGGCGATGCTGCCTCCAGGAATTTCAGAATGAGACTGTCTGTGAGCTGTCCGCTCCTGTCTTATATTCCTCTCTAGGGCTGGGATTAAAGGCATGCACCACTACTGCCTGTTTCTATGGCAAACTAGTGTGGCTACTGGGATTAAAGGTGTGTGTCACCACTGCCTGGTCTGTAAGGCTGACAGGTGAGGCTGTTTTATTCTCTGAACTTCAGGCAAGCTTTATTTATTAAAATACGAAAGAAATGCCACTACATCTTCTGCCTGTTCTGAGTTAGATCATAGGTGTGCTGCATCTTGGAGGGCCAACGTGATATCTATACTAGCAAATATTGTGATGTCTGTGTGAGACGATGTTGGTGACCACAAGGGCAAGCCATTCCCAGCTATTCACTTGTCCAGGGTCGCTCTGTGAGAATGGAGCTGGGATAAGAGCCATTGTTTTGGTCTGGTGAGGTGGCTCAGTGAGTAAAGCTGCTTCCACCAAATCTGACGACCCTACTTCTATATCCAAAACCCACACTGTGGGAGGAGGGGATCAACTCTCAAAGTTACTCCCTGACCCCTGCAAGCATCCCAAATACATAAAGAAGTGTAATGAAATATTTTTAAAAAATTAAAAACGTAATGTTTTTCCCAGGCCTACTCTCTGTCAATCAGTGTTTCTAGCTAAGTTTTATGTTTGGTTGCTATCATTGGGAAGCCTGCTCTTTTCTGAAGGGAACCAAGGAGCAGTAGATCTGGGGAGAGGAGAGGTGGGGAGGGACTGGGAGGAGTGGAGGGAGAGAAGGCTGTGTTGTATGAGAGAAGAATAAATAAAAAGAAAACAAAACCAAAACCAAAACTAACTATTTTTTTTCCATTTTAATTACATGTGTGTGTGTGTACACGCATGTGTGTATGTGTGTGGGCATGTTGTCACGGTGTACATGTGGAGGTCAGAGGACAAGCTGTGGGAGTCAGTTCTTTCCTTCTACCATGTGGGCCTGAGACTCAAACTCAGGTCACGGAACTCGGCAGCAATCGTCTTTACCTGAGCCATGACACTGGCCTGATTTAAAGCCGGTTTGAAAAGTTACACGTGGGACTGGACAGATGCCTCAAGCCACTGAAAGTGCTTACGCTCTTGCGGAGGATCCAAATTCAGTTTCTGGCATGCATGGCAGGTGTCTCCCAACCACCTGTAATTTCAATTCCCAGAGATCCAGAGCTTCCATGGGCACCTGCATGCAAGTGGTGTGCTTGAACTCACACAGGTACACACACATATGCGTACATTCAAATCAATAGCTCTTTAATAAGTTACATGTATAATAAAGCAACAAGCAAAACAAAGTTGTTTGATTTTCAGTGCCTTGGGTGGGATTTTCCTGGCCTCATGCTAGGCAGGTCCTCACTACTGAGCTAGCCCCAGTCCTGGTTTTAATAGCTCTCCTGGCATACAGACAAACCACACAAATGTAGACCATCCAAAGCCAGCCATTTTGGTCCTGACAGTCAGACTGGCTCCCCAGTCTAAGGGGGTGACTCTTGAGGAGCTGACTCCTGGCTGTTAGGAGGTTTGGGAAGTCCAGCGGGGGCCTCTGAGCAGCCTGGCGCAGTAGCTAAACTCTGGCTGCTTATTAAATGGTGCTTCCTGAGTTCTGTGCTAGAGAGACAGGCATCGATTGAATCCTCTCCCTGCGCCTCACTCTCTTTCCCCCATCGTTCCATTCGCTCTTCTCCTCTAAGCCGCGAGATCCCAGTTTTACAGATGAGAGTGTGAAGGCCGGCTGCTGCGAAGTCATGCTGGCCAAGTTAATGAACGATCGAGCTGGATTCCGAGTATTAATTAGCTTCCATCACCTGAGGAAACACCTGTGAAGTCAACTTCAAAGGGGAGCAGGCCGCTTTTGGCTCTCTGCTTTGGAGGCTTCGGCGTGTGGCTGGCCAGCTCCGTTACCACGGGCCCATGGTGAAGCTGAACATCGTGGCAGCAGTGTGTGGTGGTGAAGGCCGCTTGCCTTGTGCAGGGGCGGGGAGGGAGACAGCGAGGGGCGGGAGCTCGCAGTGACCAACTCCTTCTGACTAGTTGTCCCCACTCCTGTAGTCCACAGATTAATCCATGGGTGAGGTTGAACTCCATCTGATTTCTGACTCATCGAGGACCAAGACAGTGTGAACTGCCTTCCCTGGGGAAAAAAGCCACACCTGTGTTGAGGATTGACTGATTAGGACTTCGGCCTATGGAAGGTTGGGATGGTGCAGATCCAGAGGCCAGCTATTTTGAGCTAGCCACCTTGGCGGCTGCATCTGGCCACATCCTGTGGATCAGAGGGAAATCCTTCTGGAATGTATTAAAGGGCTAATAGCTTCCCCCAAACCCGAAGCTGAGACTGTCATGGGACATCCTCTGAGACCTACAGCAGAGATGCCCATGCTCTGACCACCCGCCAGCTGGCCTTACCAGGGTCTTTGCAAATGATCATGGCTTTGTTCTGTTACTGTAAAAACCTCATGAAACTGTTACCATGTAGGAACACGGAATTAGGGGAACCTGGATCTGTGTTCCTGGTCATGCTCACTCATATATGATTCCAGGATAAACTCTTATTCCCTTTGAGTTAAGAGCTATGGGGGTTTTGTTTGCATGTGTGTTGGGACTGTGTGCTCACATGTATGTGGAGACCAGAAGGTGATGCTTGTGTTTCCTCAATCACTCTCCTACTTTACTTATTTTTTTAAAAAAGATTTACGCATTTTGTTTTATGTGTGTGAGTCTTTTGCCTGCCATGTGCGTATGTGCAATGCTTTTGTGTCTAGTTTCAGTGGTGGTCAGAAGAGGGTGTCAGATCCTTTGGAACTGTAGTTACAGATGTGAGCAGCCACGTGGGCGCTGGAAATCAAACCCACGTCCTCTGCAAGAAGAGCAAGTGTTGCTGAGCTAACTTTCCAGTTCAACTTTATTATTTTAATTAATAATTTTTTTTGAGAAAGGTGCTCACTGTGTTGACCTTTAACCTTTAACTCACAGAGATCCACCTGCTTTTGCCTTCCAAGTGCTGGCACCACAGGCATGCTCGACCACCCAGCTTCTACTGTGGCTTTTTTCTTTTCTTCTCTTCTCTTCTCTTCTCTTCTCTTCTCTTCTCTTCTCGTCTCGTCTCGTCTCGTCTCGTCTCGTCTCGTCTCTTCTTTCTTTCTTTTTTTCTTTCTCTCTCTCTTTTGTTCTTTCTTTTTCTTTTTTCTTTGCTAGGGTCTTTCTCTGACTCTTCTGCTAGGCTGGCTTGCCAGCCTCCGACATGCTTCTGCCGCTGCATCCCAGCACGGTGATTACAGAGATGCACACAGAGGTTTCATGCTCGGCTTTTCTGTGGGTGCCTGGGATCCAAGCTCAGGTCCTCATGCTTCCACAGCATGCAGTTTAGTGAAGGAGCTGGCTCCTCAGGCCCGAGGCCGGACTTGTGTATCAGTGCCTTTGCTATGAGTCAGGGGTACATTTCACAGCTAAGCCACGAGAGGCTGCCTCCAGGACAGACTGCTAGCCACTGCGCTCTACTACCCTCACTCTACATGGTGGCCTGGCTGGGCTAGAGTCCATGGCCACACCGTGGGAAGCACATTGAGTTCATAGAACTCCCGACTGCAGGAGTTAGGCTCGAAGAAGTGAGCCAGGTCCAGAACCCTTGATCTTCAGTGAGTGGAAATGGTGACGAGAGGTCAATGTGAGGATGCCAGGAGCCCACCCTCAGAGTTACAAAGTCAGGCTTGGAACTGGGGCCCCAGGAACATGCTTTTCATGAGAGCTGCAAAGTAGCCCGGTGCTCATACTTTCATTCATACCTCAGGTGGAAACTCCTTGTTGCAAGATATCTGGACCCTCCAGCCTACCATGTACAGGGGTCAAGGATATGGCCCCAGCTACTGCCTCCTACCAGGAGGACTTTGAAACAGAGGCAGAAAAAAAGGTTCTCAGCAGCTGGTCAACAGGCAAGAAACTTCCAGGAAAGCTGCAGCAATACCCTCAACACCCACTGGACTCTGTAACCTCTAGGACTCACTCTGCCACCCAAACCCACCAGCCCCATCATCCTCCCCTTGATCAATCCTCCACTGCATCAGCAGCAGCCCCTAGACAAACACTACCTACACCAGCGGGAAGAACAGCAGACCCTATAGGAACCAGGGCCACCTACACCAGCGGGAAGAACAGAGCCGCTATAGGTACCAGTGCCACCTACACCAGTTGGAATAACAGTCTCCATTTGCACAGCCACAAGCCACACCACTAGGAAGAACAGACTCCACAGGCACAAGTAAAACTCACATAAGCCAGAAGAACAGGAAGATATGCTGAATCTAGACATCCAAACCCCACAAACCTCAGCTGAGACAACCCTACTGGACCGCAGGATCAATCAGTCACCAGAACCCTTGGCCATTTAGGCCAAAAGACAATAAAGGAAACAGACAATAAAGGAACAAAAGACCATCTAACAAAAATAGCGCAAGAATCAACACCTGTACCTATACCTATCCCAACCCTAGATGGATAAACAGCAGTGTAGGAATACATGCTACAACATAAAGAGCAATATGGCACCCAGAACCCAGTGGTCCTCCAGCAGCAAGACTGGAATATCCCAATGCAGATGAAGCAAATGAAAATGACCTTACAATAACTTTATGAAGATGATAGAGGTCCTTGAGGAGAAAATGAAAAACTCCTTTAAAGAAATCAAGAAAAAGGCAAATAAAAAATTGGAAAAAAATCAATAAATCACTTAAAGAAATTCAACACAGCCAAGAAAAAGCAATTAAATAGGTAATGGAAACAGTTTAAGTCTTAAAAATTGAAACAGAGGCAACAAAGAAAACATAAACCAAGGGAATTCTAGAAATGGAAAATCTGGGTAAGTGAATAGGAATTACAGATGCACGCATCACCAAGAGAACACAAGAAGTGAAAGAGAGAATCTCAGGCATTGAAGAAAAAGTAAGAAGAGGGAGGAGAAAAAAGTGGAAAAGTCATTGAGGTGGTCTAGAAAGGAAGAGTGAAGCTTGGTCAAGGAGCCCCTGCGGCCTTACCTCTCCCTACACCTCTCAGCCCTGCCTGTGCCCCCCTCCCCTCCCCTTCACCTCTCAGTCCTGTGCTCTCCTCCCCTCCCCTTCACCTCTCAGCCCCGCCTGTGCCCCCCTCCCCTCCCCTTCACCTCTCAGTCCTGTGCTCTCCTCCCCTCCCCTTCACCTCTCAGCCCTGTATTCCCCTCCCCTCCCCTTCACCTCCCAGCCCTGTATTCCCCTCCCTCCCCTTCACCTCTCAGCCCTGCGTTCTCCTTCCCTCCCCTTCACCTCTCAGCCCTGCGCTCCCCTCCCCTTCACCTCTCAGACCTGTGCTCCCCTCCCCTCCCCTTCACCTCTCAGACCTGTGCTCCCCTCCCCTCCCCTTCACCTCCCAGCCCTGCATTCCCCTCCCCTCCCCTTCACCTCTCAGCCCTGTATTCCCCTCCCCTCCCCTTCACCTCTCAGCCCTGTATTCCCTTCCCCTCCCCTTCACCTCTCAGCCCTGTGCTCCCCTCCCCTCCCCTTCACCTCTCAGCCCTGTATTTCCCTCCCCTCCCCTTCACCTCTCAGCCCTGTATTCCCCTCCCCTCCCCTTCACCTCTCAGCCCTGCACTCCCCTCCCCTCCCCTTCACCTCTCAGCCCTGCGCTCTCCTCCCCTCCCCTTCACCTCTCAGCCCTGCACTCCCCTCCCCTTCACCTCTCAGCCCTGTGCTCCCCTCCCCTTCACCTCTCAGACCTGTGCTCCCCTCCCCTTCACCTCTCAGACCTGTGCTCCCCTCCCCTTCACCCCTCAGCACCTCCCCTTCAGCTCTTGGCACCCTGCCCTCATCTCCCTTTTACTTCTCAGCACCTTGGGGCTCACACCCCTTTTCAAATCTCTCCTAATAGTAGTGAGCAGACATTAATAACTGTAAATGAAAGAGTCCATGAAAAAAAAACAGCTGTTAGTTTACCAGAGTCATCTCCCAGGGCTTAGCATGACATGTATAATCGGTGGGAGAGCTATGTTATCCATCATTATCCATCTACATATTTTGTAACAGTGTATATACTATGCTGTACATATACCACTGCAGCGTCACCTGTGTGGAAGTCAGAGGACAATCTGTGGCATTTGATTCTCTCCTTCCACCATGTGCAGCTTGGGATCCAAATCAGCTGTCAGGTGGTCTCAGACACCTACCTGCTGAGCCAGCATGCTTCCTCCTCAGGAGTCCTTTTGACTTAGTTTTCTTTTTATGTACTGTTTCAAGAATGTTTTTTTAAAAAAACTTAAGCTGTATAGCCAAGGATGAACTTGAATTCATTTCCTGAATTCTGCTGGGGTTACAGAAATGCACCAATACTCTAGGCAAGATTCCACTTTTTATTTATTTGTTCATCTATTTGGTGTGTCGTGGGTGTGTGCACATGTATACACATGTGCATGTGTTCACATTTGTGCACATGTGTGTATGTCACAGTGCTCATGTGGAGGTCAAAGGACAACTTTTGGGATTCATTTTTTCTTGTTCACCATGTGGTCCTCAGCGATAGAAATCAGGTTTCATTCTGTCTTGGTGGGAAGGGCTTTACCTGATGAGCTACCTTGCTGGCCCAAGATTCTGTTCCTGAGATAAGTGTTGAATGCTAATCCCTGGACTGGGCTTGGGGCGGCATGAGAGAGGAGAGATGGGGGTCACCCTCCCCAGCGTGTTTTCCTACATCCGCTCGTCACTCCTACAGGGGAGGCTCCCACTCTGCAGCCCCGGACGCTGGACGCTGTGCACCCATGTCCACTTGACGTCACATCCTCAAAGTCAACAACAGGGTTTTATTACGTGTCAGAAAGCATCCTCCTGTTTTCTGTATCTCCAAAGTCTAAGGAGAGCGGCCACATCGAGTGTCTCTAGCTCTCCAACTACTGCTCCCACTTACCACCTCCCCGCTCTCCTGTTCCCTGGAGCCTCAGCTGCTCGTCTTGATGGCTAAGGCTGGTACGCTGGACACAGGCTGTCCCTCCACAGGCGGTAGGTGATGGCAGTAGTCACAGTGAGCCAGGCCAGGTAGGGCAGTAGGAGCAGAGCGGCCAGCTTATTGATCGGCTGCCAGATGAGCACCATGCTTGCCACCAGCCCGTAGAGCAGCAGCAGGTCCAGGAGGGCCTGGGAGGAAATGATGGGAGAGTGTAGCCAGGCTGTGTCAGGAACCAGGACCCTCTGCCTTTCTACAGTACTCTGACCCAGAAATCCCATCCCTGGGGCACTGTGCACACGGTAGGAATTGCATGCATGTCACTTGTTGGTCCCACTATCTGATGTGGAGTCCTGTGGTTTCATGTTCTCTTTCTCCCAGCATGGAGCATCATGTGCCTTACCAGCCCAGGGTTGTTGGCTGTCAAGAAGAGCATCAAGAAGGTCCAGCTGAGGGTGAGTTGGAAAGTGTAGAGGCCAAGCGGCAGTGCTAGGGGCCACCGGAAGCCCCCTCCCAGGTCCTTCCACACCAGGTAGGAGGCATAGCTGCAGAGACAGGGTGTTCTCTAGGATCCAGGCTCTCTGGCATAAGGCCTCTTGGCTGCCAAGGAGTACAAGTACCCTGGGCCTGGCATGTGCAAAGGTGGGTGCAAGAATCATTTGAGGGCCAACGGAGGGGCTGGAGAGATGGTTCAGCAGTTAAGAGCACTTCCTGCCCTTCCAGAGGACACACATTTGGTTCCCAGCTCCCTTGCCAGGTGATTCGTAACTTCATGTATCTGTGGCTCCAGGAAGCCCGATGCCTTCTGGTGTTCATGCTCAGCATACACACACACACACACACACACACACACACACACACACACACACGTAAAATAAAATAAATCTTGAGAGCCAAGGGGGAGCTGGTGGGAGGAATTGGGTGGGAGGGGTTGGGTGTCCTGGGAAGAAGGCTGGGAGGGTTGGAGAGGGGGGAAGCAGAGGGCTTGCTGGAATCTGGGGTATATAGGGCATTTCTGTTTGTGGGGACCCCTACCCAAAGAAAAACTATGGGGTACCATCCATCTGGAGGCCAAGGTACAGAGCAAGCTCACACACAGGGGGTTTACCTTCAACCCTGCAGGCACCAAGGTCACACACTCACCCCATGACAGAGTAGATGGTTGCCCACACAGGTAATATGACCTTGTGGGGTGGACACCACGACAGCTTCCTGTCATCCTCACACCAACCGGACGGCTCATTAGGAGTGAACATGCAAATCAGGATGGGTCCCAGGAGGGGCACACCCACAAAGACAGGCCCTTGAAGCTGCATTCACCCTAGAGAGGCAAAATCTGGGCAGGCAGAGAGAATGCTGGGATGAGCGTTCCTCTGCCCTTCTCCGAGGCCTTCAAATTTGAGGCCAGAGTTCCTCATTGGAGGTCCCCCCATCTTGAGCCCGGCTGTAGTCATGACTCCTGAACCATCTGCAGCTACCATTCCCCTGCCATTTTCTGGCATCCGTGCCTTCTGTCCCCCACATTATCCACTCACGCAGTCACTGGGGAGCACGGTTCAGCAGATGCAAAGGCTTCCTCCTCTCGTCTGACTCCTGTGAGTCGGGACCAGGTTCGATCTTTCTCTCCCAACACAGGCAGCACCTGGCCAGGCAGATAGCAAGCCTATAGAGTCTCAAGGACTGTGCCTTACCGAGGCTGACAGTGACATCCTGGAGGGAGTGGGGAAGCTTATGAGGCTTGTTCGTTGGTTCACAAGGCTGGACTTAACTGGACCATTTCTTTGATTTTCTGTCAGTGCGTTTTCTGAGGTGAATAGATGTCTGTCTGCAGCCCTCCAGGAAAACGCACATGGCAGCCACGTTCTGAGTGTGGGAGCCAGGGTTTGCTGCACCAGTTATAACCCCCAGTCGCTGCACTCATGTGCCCCAATCTTATCTCATTAGACCAGACTGGCACACTCAAGAGGCCCACCCAGGCTGGTCTGCCCAGCATCAGGCACGACCAACGGACGGCGTG
The DNA here is from genome assembly GCF_982192425.1 of Myodes glareolus. NCBI lineage: Eukaryota > Metazoa > Chordata > Mammalia > Rodentia > Cricetidae > Myodes > Myodes glareolus. The sequence continues at coordinate 9,459,808 of NC_142043.1, read as the reverse complement.
GATCCCCTTCTCTGAAGCAGCTATTCTCACCTGCTCCTGACCCTTCAGGGACGTGGTCTGCGTCTCCCCATTCCCATATGTCTGGTCTGCAAGCACAGGTGTCCAGATTCTTATGGTTTGACTCTGAAGGACACAACAGCATGGTCTTTGTTGAAAAATGCCATCCCCATTTGCTGTTGCTTTCTCTGTAGGCCGTTTTCACGTGGGCCAATGTTTAGGCCCCTCCTCCAACCAAAGCCCTGGTCAGTATCAACCTTCTTACTTGCTTTTGCTATTTCAGCTTCTGTCTTAAGATCGACGGAATTTGACAGAAATAAAAATCTGATTGTTTTCTGTCCTAGAGTGACCGACAGACCCGCCCTTCCTATCACAGGTCAGGGACAAATTCTGGAAGTTTCTGGAGCAGGGCTGAGCTTCAAGCCTGTCTGCATTTTTCTATTTGGTTCTCTCTGCCTCTCATCGTCCACTTCCCACCTCCCGGTCTCAGTTATTCCTAATTTTTCATCTGGTGCTGAAGCTTCTTCATATTGACCGTTCCTATCCTCTCTTCGGTTCTCAGGACTTCCTCACTTACCTCAGGCACACACCTCCCAGGCCGGATGCCTGATGACATGTGGTGTGCACAACACAGACGAGGGTGAGGGACTGGAGAGGGTGGAGCTGGGCTCCTGCTCTTCTCCCTTTCGCAGATGAAAAGGGAGGTGGCATTGTTGGGGAGTCTATGTGACTGTTTACATGAGGGCTCCTGTCCACACACCCACACCCTGGTCTGTTAGGACTTCTGTGAGTGTGTGTGGTGTGTGAGGTGTGTGTGTGTGTGTGTGTGTGTGTGTGTGTGTGTGTGTGTGTGTGTGAGAGAGAGAGAGAGAGAGAGAGAGAGAGAGAGAGAGAGAAAGAGAGAGAGAGAGAGATTCGGGATTAAATGCACCCAGGGCTTCATGCCTGCCATCAAGTCCTCTAGTGCTGAGCGACTCCTATTTGCTCCTCTTCCCTCCTTTGGCCCCTCAGTGCCCTCTTGATACTTGGGTGTTTGGAGGAGGCCCCCTTGATGGACTGGTTCAGAGTTTGACATTGAAATTTCCACCTTCTCTAACAACCCAGCTTGAAGCCACAATCCTACGGGTCTCTGGACAATCCTACCATAGTCTCTGCTCCTGTGACCCGGCTCTGTGTCCCTGGGGATGACAGAGGCCCCCAGATGTCCCTAGGGCTCCTCTGGAACCAGATTGTCTTCATGTGAGGCAAGTACCAGCTTTGGAAATGAGTTCATGATCCATGAACACAGTCCCTGACTACAGCCTCATGACTGGCCTGTTTCCGCCTGGCCTGGCTAGGGTTTGGCATTATCTTTCCCAACCCCAAGCACTGGGTGTCTCAGAGATGAAAGCAGCAGGCAGTGGAGGCAGGTGGGGAATCTGGGTGGGAGTGGTCTGGTGCTTCCTCCCAGCCACCCTGAAAAGGGACGGTGCGGGGGTGGGGTAGGGGGGGTGGGGAAAGTGTCCCTGCCTGTTGGCAAGGCCCAGTCTTCTGCATGACTCAGACAACTTTGTGTAACAAAGACAGCTACCTCCCTGTTTGTCCCCTGCCAGAGTTCTGAGCACCCTTCCTTGCATGTCCTTTAGGCACTGGGTCTCCTTTATAGGGTTGGCTGCTCTCTGTGGGTCCCTGGTGACACCCACCGGGGCACCCTGAGATGTGTTTGTCTCACCCTCCCTGCAATCTCCACCCAGGGACAGAAGCGGAGGGGATGCAAGACAAGAGAATAATTAACTAGGAGAGGAAGCCGTTTCTCTATGTTCTTTTATGTGTGTGTATATTCACGTGTATGCAGGTGCATGCATGTGTGTATGTGGGTGAAGGGTATGTTACGAGCGCGTGGAGGCCAGAGGACAGTCTCGAGTGCCAGCTCTCACAGCTGGAGTCCACATTTTATTTATTTATTTGTTTGTTTATTTATCTATTATTTATTTTTGAGACAGGCCCTCTCCCTGGCCCACTGTTGGAACTGACCAAGTTGACTGTGTTGACTGGTCAGTTGGCCCACGGTTCCATCTGTCTCTCCCCCAGCTCCCGAGAGTTACCAGTGTCTTTTATGTGGATTTGGGCTGTTGAACCCAGCAGGCACTTGAGCATTACACTGTACTGAGTCATTTTCCCACCCCCCCTCTATCATCTATCTATGTATCTTTCCTTTTCTTTCTTCTTTCTTTCTTTCTTTCTTTCTTTCTTTCTTTCTTTCTTTCTTTCTCTTTATAAAGTTGTATTTAGGATCTGGAGAGACTATCCAGTGGTTAACAGAACTTTTGGTTTTTTTCAGAGGACCTGAACTCAGATCCTAGTGCCCACATCAAGTGGTTCACAGTTGTCTATAACTCCAGCTTCAGGGGATATGATCCCCTCTTCTGGTCTCTGAAGGCTCCCATGTACAGGAGGCATGCACATACACACAGACACATACACACTCATAAATTAAACATAATAGAACAAAACCAAACATATAAAACACATACACTAAAATAAGAATGAAAGAATATTAAAAATTGTATTTTATTTTTGATTGATGTACAATAACTACGTATTTATTGGGTATAATGCATGATGTCTTGATACATGGATACATTTTGTAATGATCAAATCAAAGTAATTAGAATACTAATTTCCTTAAATATGTATCATTGAAGTTGTGACAACAGTCAAAATCCTGTTTTCTAACTATTTCAGAATGCATGCCATACAGTACACTGCTGTACTGCAGTCTCAGAGGGCACCAGAACTTATTTTATCAAACTGCAGCCCATTGCCCAGCATCACCCCACCCACTGCTTCCCGCTCTTTCCAGACTTTCATATCTGTATTCCCACGTTTATAGCAGTGCCGTTCACCAAAGCCAAGATAGGGAGTCAGGTTGAAGCCCATGGAAAAATGGCTGTGTATTGAAGAGGCAGACAGCAGCAAACGGTGGGCATCTCCCTGCCCCGAGGGGCTTTCGTCCTAGACGCTCAGGGCTCCTGGGCTCTGCTTGCTCTTCAGGGCTCAGAGCCCTGAGAGTGTCAGCACTAACTCCTGCTCAAGGTAAGAGCAAGTGTCTCACCAACTCTGGGCAAGAGCTAGGGCAAGTGTCCAGCCCAAGGGCAGTGTCCCACCAACTCTGCGGGGGTGGGGAGCAGATATGTGAGTACCTGTGTGATCTTCCCATGCAGGGAGGGCGGAAAAGAGACTCTCAGTGTGAGGATCGGCTGCACTGGCTCACCCGGAAGGTGCTTTGAGCTGCGGTCTCCCGCCAGACCTTGTGGAAACAGCGGTTGCATTTGAACAAGTTTCCCAGGTGAGTCCCGGGGCATCAGTCGTCTGACTACCTCTGGCCTCACTCCTCCTGTCCGTACCAGCAGCCTTTGGTAGGGGCCGTCGCTTACCAGCAGAGGGCACTGTGAGGAGGGGGCTTCTAGATGCGTGACCTGCATCAAAGCTGCCTCCTTTCCTCCTCCCTTCCAGACCGGCCCTGGGAAGTCAGCACTCCCAGGGCTCACCTGGACTTTGCCAATAGACAAAGACATTCTCCGCCACCCCTCCATAGCGTGACTGGGAGCTGCCGGGAAGTGGCAGGCCGCACCTGCCTGCATTCCCCGCCCAAGTCCACTTGTCTGCTGGCCTGGAGACAGGTCTGGTTGGCCTTTCTGTTTCTTAGAGAAGGAATTATTGCTGCTGGGCGTGCTAGCAGCCTCTTGGAACAAGCTGATATTAAGGTGGGTAGCCCGTGTGTGTGTGTGTGTGTGTGTGTGTGTGTGTGTGGCAGCTGCAAGGGGATGGTATGGCTGAGGGAGAGGCCCAGGGAAGAGCCAGATCAGCTAAGCTAGTCTGCCACCCTGTGAGGACCCTCTGCATGGAGGAGGGAAGAAAGGGCCAGTGCTGGCCTGGTGTCAGAAGCAGGGGGATGATTCTCTGTTTGGTGGAAATGTATATTGTGCTCATGAGTGCTGGCCATGAACTGTGTGTGGCCTCATTCATTGTCTTGTTGTTTTTGCTGTTTCCCTGGTACTGTGGTTTGAACGCAGAAACGTGGGCAGCGTGCACACAAGTGTTCCGTCACTGAGCTACACCCCTAGTTCTCTTTTTTATTTTTGTTACTTAGTTTGGTTGTTTGAGACAGGTACTCACTATGTAGCCCAGGCTGACCCGGAGCTCACTACCAGGTTGTCCTTCAACTCACAGGGATCTGCCTGCCTCTGCCTCCTAAGTGCTGAGATTAAGGTGTGCCCCCTCTGCCGGATTCTTACTTTTTAAGACAGACTCTTACTGCATTGCCCAGGATGGCCTTGAACTCTCTGTAAGCTCAGGACAACTTCGAATGTGTGACCCTCCTCCTTCAGCCTCCTGAGTAGCTGGAATTACTGACTGGTGCTGCCAAGCCCAGCTCAGGCCAGTACTTTCTATGTCTTTTAAAAGCACTCGGAACTCTATCAGTGAGAATCAGGGAGGAGGGGAGGGTTGAGTATCTACAGGATATGAACAGACCTTTGCAGTGGGATTCTGGGTCTTTGTTCATAGGGAAGGTGATGATAGTATTCTAATGCCCCTTGTTTTGGGGAAATGTTACCCAGAATGCTCTGGGCTGGAGAATTGGGTTCTGAGGAGTCGGGAGTTAGAGAACATGGTTAATTGGTAGGACTGCAAGCTGGTCCCTTCAACTTTGGCTCCATTCCCTTCTTGGGATGGGGGGCGGCTGGAAGGGTGGGGATGGGGTAAAGGCTAAGGGAGTCTGGAAGAGTGGTCAGCTGGCCCCAGGCTTGAGCTGGGAGGAGTTGAGCTGCTGCAGGCCAGAGAGATCAGCAGGCTCCCTTGAGGCCCAGGGTGCTGTGGGACAGGCTCTCTTGAGGCCCAGGGTGCTGTGGGAGTGTTATATGCTAACTTTCCAGGTGGGGCAGCTGGGCAAGGGGACCTGGTCCAATGGGGAGGAGGGGATTTGGACTCTGGTCTTTAGTGGGCCCCAAGAAGGCTGTTGTTATAGAAACAGAGAGCTTCCTCTCATTCCATTCTCTTTTATCAGCCATTCGGCTGTCGGAGCCTTGGTGGGCAGGGCATAAATGTCATCACTTGCCTGGGAACCCAGAGATGCCTTTATTCCTTTTCAGCCCCTCGACTCCCTCCTCCCGTCCACCTTTTCCTCTCTTTTCTCTCCTTCTTGTTCTCACTTGTTTGTTTTTATTTCATGTGTACAGTGTTTTGCCTGCAAGTGTGGAAGTGCATCATGATCATGGTGCCCACAGTGGCCAGAAAAGGGTCTCAGTCATTTGGGATTGGAGTTATAGATGGTTGTGAAACCCCCATGTGCTAGGAATCAAACCCAGGTCTTCCAAAAGCCAGTGCTCTTACCTGCCGAGCCTTCTCTAGCCCCTTTATTCTCCCTCCTCCCCGTACCCCCTCCCTTCCTTTCTTTACAACAGTCTCATTGTATGTCCTCAGACTCAGTCCTCCTGCCTCAGTCTCCCAAGTGCTGTTGTCACAGAGCAGAACCATCTTTCTTTGCATTTTCTCCTTCTCCATCCAATGCTATTGTCTCTAGAGGTGGGACTGCAGAGACCTAGGGGCAAAGGAGGAGTGGGGCAAGCTCGAGGGGGGTGAGGATCACTGAACTAGTCACCCCTGTGCATCAGTTCCTACTCACTGTTCCTCCCTCCATCCCTGCAGCAGGCAGAAAGTTCAGCTTCCTTACCTGTGAAGCGAAGACACATGGGCATAAGACACAAGCCAAGCCACTTCTATCAGTCTTTAATAGTTGTGGTGCTATTAATAGCGAAAACAGCAAAGGGAATGAGGAGGCTTACGAGAGAGCTTGCTTTCTTAGCCGAATCAGCTTCTGACCGCTGCCTGATTCACCTGTGGCCTTGCAGGTGGCCTGGCTAAAGAAGGTTGAGGCTCTGGCCTCAAGGTTGTGTTTCAAGATAGAGTGAGCAATGTCCCATCTCCTGTGTGCATCTTCAGTGAGGATGCAGGAGAAATAGGCCCCTTTCAGATCTTAAGGGTATGGTGCAGAGGAGTGTCTTCCTGTCTGGCAGGGGCTGGAAAGGGAGTGAAGTCTTTATAGGTCTTTAGCTGCAGGTGACTGGTGAAGAGGAGGGGATGCTGGGAGCCTTTCCAGTTAGTGAAGGACTCATGAGTTAAAGAAATCTCCTTGGAGGAGGACATCACGCCTCAAGGAATCCAGCTGTCAAATGGAGGAATGGCCTTCCCCCAGCAGCTCCTCCAGGGATGAACAAGACATCTTTGGCCCCTTTGGAGCCTCCCATGGTGCCTGATGTGCAGCTGCTGATTAGAAACGATCATGTGAGAAAGCTGGCAGGACAGCATATGAGGAGGAGTTTTTCAGGCTAATTTGGCAGCGGAGAGGTTGGGAGCCAGTCAAGGACTGGGGCATATCCAGGGATGAAGGGGCCAAAGCCAGAACGTGCAGGGAATGGGAGCCCAGTCCTACCAGAGTGTGTGGGTGTTAGGAGTCAGCAGGGCTCAAGGAGGAAGTAGGAAGGGATGGGAGCAGATCTAGGGAAAGTTGACGTGTGTGTTGGAGGTTGCTAGAAAGTTCTAAGTTCCCGGGGCTCCCAATGCCAGGCAGTCAGGTGAGCCCTCAGTGAGCATGTGCTTTTGGCCTCACTCATTTCATGTTCTCTTTAAGGCCCTGCTTACTTCTTCTTCTTCATCCTTTCCTCTTTTTTGCTTCCACTTGTAACTCTTGCTGATCATGCTGTACTGTATGTATGCCTGGGAGCTACCTTTGGACCTTTATGGCAGGTGGAGGGGTACAAATAAACACATTTGGATAGTGCTGTATCATCTACAGGTGTTTCCCACATGACACCATGCCAATCTCTTTAAGAAAGTGCAAAGCCATAGGACTCAACAAGCCCCCCACAACCCTCAAGGACCAGAGAGATGGCTTGATTGACAGTGTTCTTCCTGTGTACAAATGAGAACTGAGTTGGATCTCTGGTACCCAAGTAAAAATGTGGGCGTAGTGGCTTGCATTATTAATCTTGGCGCTGGGGAGGTAGAGATAGGTGGATGCCTGGGTTCTCCTTGGCCATTCATCCAAGCCTCTTGAGTGAGCTCCCAGTCCTAGTGAGAGATCCTATCTCAAGAAATCAAAGAAAGAAGCAAAGCAAAGCAAAGCAAAACAAAACAGCCCAAGTCAAAGCAACCAACCAACCAACCAAGCAACCAACAAACCCACCAAACAAACAAAAAACAAGGTGGGGGCTGGAGAGGTGACTCAGTGGTTAAGAACACTTGCTGCTCTTCCAGAAGATGGATGTTTGGTTCCTAGCACCCATGTCAGGCAACTTACAACTGCCTTTAATTCTAGCTCCAGGGAAATTTGATGTCTCTGACTTCCATGGGCACAATCCTACACACACACGCATGTACGCGCACATGGACACACTCATGCATACAAACACACATGTGCATACACATCCTGAAGAATGATATCCAAGGCTGACTTCTGACTTCCACAGACATGTGCATACACAATAACAAAGTTCATGCAAAGGACATGCTTGCTGTGAAAAATCCAAGCCATACGGAGACTTCCAGAATTCATTCCTGTGTTCTTCAGTTGTCATGATTTTCCGTGGTGATCAATAGAACGGGTTGGAAGTATTTTCTTCCAGACTTCCGCTAAGACAAGGGTCATCATGGAACTCTGTGGACTATGGCAAGTCCTAGCTGAGCTGTGCTCTGAGGGTAAAGTACTCAGGGAGTTGGGTGTGAAAGAGTTCACTAATGAGCTCATGCCCATTGCCTGACAAAATACTATTTTGAACGTGTTGGATTAAATACAAATATTATTATTACTTTAAAATATTTATTTTGGTATTCCCATGTGTATGTATGAGCATGTTGTATGCCTCTATATGTGGGTTTCCACAGAGGTCAGAAGAGGGTGCTAGATCCCGTAGAGCAGGAGTTACAGGCAGTTGTGAGCCTCCCAGCATGGATGCTGGGGTCCAAATCTCAGATCTCTGCAAGAGTAGTTGATGCTTTTAACCACCGAGCCATCTATCTTTCCTGCCCCTACTATTACTTTGTAATGTGACCAATAAAATATGTCAAGTTACATAATTGGCTTGTGTTTTTATGATGTACACTATTGAAGATGCCTCTCTATAGTTTACATTCTCTCTCTCCTCTCCTCACCCTCTCTCTTCCCATATTCTTCAGGCTCAAACCCAGGGCCTTGTGCATGCAGCGCACTCGGCCCTCAGTTTATCCGTGTATTTTATATCAATCAGGTTGGAAGTTGCTTTCTTTATTATAGATTTTTTTAAATGAGTGCTGATAGCTACAGATAGATATTGAGATGCTATGTCACCCAAGCTGGCTTCCAATTCAGGATCTTCCTGCTGCAGCCTCCTGATTGCTAGGATTACAGGCATGTACCGCTACTGGCTCAAAAGTAGATATTTGGATGGGTGAGGACATTGAGGTAAATGAAGCAATATGATAATCGTCATAGGTACAGTGACTGATACCTTGAGCTCGTGTCCTCTAACTCAATGTATGTTCTCTATACTCAGGATTTATTTTGCTGTAACTGGGTTGTGGAGAACTGCGGGAAGCTCACTCTTTTGGAGAGTTTGTAGCTCAGGCTGGCCTTCAGCTTCAAATCTTACTGCCTCACAAGGGCTGAAATTGTAGATGTGTACCACCATGCCTAGCTCAGGAAAGCTGTTGAGTGTGTGTGTGTGTGTCTGTGTCTGTGTGTGTGTGTGAACCTACATGGGGGAGAGGGAAAAAAGGGGGGAGCATTCCTGGAGGGGAGTGAAGCCTTGGCCTCCATAAATTCAAGACTTAGTACAGTTCTACTGACTCTATTCACTTTCCCTGCAGGCCCTTGGCCTTGGCTGGTGCAGGGGTGTAGGCGTGACCAGGCAGATGAGCCCCCAGGACAGTTCTGTGTACCCTTTCCAGTTCCTTCTGTTGGTGGGGATACCTGTGGCCAGTGTTTTCCTTCTGCTTCAGTGCCTTCGCTGGCACTGTTCTCGGTGGCTGCCAGAAGACTGCAGGAATCCAGATGACCAAGAGGAAACAGTGTTCCCACCCACTCCATTGCCAGAGTATGAGCCCCCAAGGCAGGGCCCACCCCCGACAATACCGGAGGTGGCTGCATTCTACCAGGAGCTCCAGACGCCCACCCGGGGCCAGACCATCACACGGAAGCTGATGCATAAGCTGCTGGTGTATTCTGCTCGAGAGGTGGATCACCGTGGCGGATGCCTGATGCTGCATGACACAGGCATTTCTCTGCTCATCCCGCCAGGTAACTACTCCCAGCATCCTTCTTGGCAGAGTTCTTCAGGCAGCAAGGTAGGGTACCCCATCTGAGCTCCACCCACAGAGAACTTTGGATTTGGAAAACTGTATTTATAGTTTAGCCTTTTTGATTCCAAAGATAGATTCTCCCAAGATGAGTCTCCACATATCTTTCGGGACAGCTTCCCCGCAGGTGGAAATAAAATGTCTTGCTCTAAAGACAGCCTGCGGTGACAAGTCTCCAAACAAAGGAAGGCTGTGGTGTGGAAAGTCACACGTGTCCCCATCTGGGTGGCTGTGGCCGTGGAAGGAAATGGTGACTCTAAGTCAGCTCACGGTGGACTTCCTCATTCACACAGCCTCTCGGTGTTCTGCTGGGTGCCCTCAGCTCTGGGCTTTGGGCTCAGAGTCCCTGCCCTCTCTGCCTGGCCTTGCGTGTTGGACTCACCTCAGCCCTTTGTCCCTCCAGGTGCTGTGGCAGTGGGTCGTCAGGAGAGGGTGTCCTTGGTTCTGGTGTGGGACCTGACAGATGCCCCATCATTGTCTCACAGACAGGGGCTAGTGAGTCCTGTGGTGGCTTGTGGCCCTCATGGAGCCTCCTTCCTGATGCCTTGCACCCTCACATTCAAGCACTGTGCCCAGGAGCCCAGTCAGGCCTGTGCCTACACCAGCAATACTCCCTTGCTGGATGCCAAGAACTGGAGGCGTCTGGGTCGGCCGGGGGCTTATACCTCCCGGGATGAGTGTCGTATCCTGCTCTCTCACTTCAGGTAGGCCTTGTCCGTTGGCCTGTCCCCTGCTCTGTGCCTCTCTCTTTCTCTGTCTGCCCCCTTCTTGTCTTTGTGTCAGAACTGCTGCCCCTGTCTTCCTTAGAAGGACCTTTGTGGCCCTCTCTCTGAGTCTGCTGTTCTAATGTCCACGGCAGTCATTTCCGTCATGGAAAACCCATCTGAGACTGTGTCCCACTGCACTCTGCCTATCTGGAGGCACCTGATCCAACCCATTCCTCTGTCTAGTAGGCACATCTAACACACAGTCCATATGGCCCAAATGACTGTGAGCAAGTACCAACACAGAATTGTAGACGTGCTTAAAACATTGAGATTTTTGTTTTTGAAATTTAATTGTATGGTTCTTGAGTGTGACTGTGGACGACATCATTCTGCCTTGGTGTCAAAAGGTTGGACACACCTGTAGTGAGTTTGTCCCATCTCCGCACCTGTCCTTCATAGCTGTCTCTCTCTGCTCGTGCCCCACTGCAGGACCCCCCCCCCCCCCCCCCCCCCCCCCGCCAAACTCTTGAGGAAGGGCAGGCTGCTCCTTTCAAGCTCATATCATAGCCGACCTCCATCTCTTGGGTCTGAGGTCCTCTGCTGCCCAGTTTCCTTGTCGCCTGTTCACCCCCAGGAGGATCATGTGCAGGACCCCCTTCAGACTGTGGCTCCCCATGTTTAATTTGTGTCTGCTGCAGATAATACACACTGGCTTGTCTCCCCAGGAGGTGACAGTCACTGTATTAGTCACCTCTCACTGCTGTGACAAACACCTGACCAAAGCAACCTGAGGGAGGCTACTTGGGCCCACGTTCCAAGGGTACATGTCAGCCATGGAGGCAGGGGCTTTCAGGAGGCGGGGCTTTCAGGAGGCAGGGGCTTTCAGGAGGCGGGGCTTTCAGGAGGCGGGGGCTTTCAGGAGGCGGGGCTTTCAGGAGGCGGGGCTTTCAGGAGGCGGGGCTTTCAGGAGGCAGGGGCTTTCAGGAGGCGGGGCTTTCAGGAGGCAGGGGCTTTCAGGAGGCAGGGGCTTTCAGGAGGCAGGGGCTTTCAGGAGGCAGGGGCTTCTGGTCATGCTGCCTCTTCAGCCAAGCGTTAGAAAAGGGGTGGCTGTTGCTGCGTCATTTGGTTTTCACTGAGTGCAGGAACCTCATCCTGTCTGTCAGGGTGGGTCTTCCCCCCTCAATAACTCAGGTGAGAAACCCCCTCACTGACGTGCCAGAGACTTGTGTCCGCGGTGATTCCAGACCCTGTCAAGTTGACAGTCTTACCATCACAGCCACCATGGCCCACTCCTCAATTCTTGAAGCCACTCCGTCTCTCACCCGGTCCTCCTTCCAGACCTACTTAGTGTGCTCTCCTCACCTGCTCAGAGATCCCTTAGGGGACAGAAGCACGGAGGTAGGCGCCTTGGGATCCCGGCCTTCCTGGTGCTTATGCGTGGGCGTCCGCCACCATCTTCCTCCACAGCCTCTACACCTGCGTTCTGGAGGCACCCCTGGGTCAGACAGCCCGCAAATGGCTGCAGCTGGCAGTGTTCTGCTCCCCTTTGGCACCCGGGCAGACCCACCTGCAGTTGCGTGTCTACTTCCTGAACAATACTCCCTGCGCCCTGCAATGGGCTATCACCAATGAGCAGCCCCATGGTGGACGCATGCGTGGGCCCTGCCAGCTCTTTGACTTCACTGGGGCCAGAGCAGACCAGTGCCTGAAGCTCAAGTACATCTCTGAGGGTGAGGGGACCGCGGGGTGGGGGTGGGAGTGGGGATGGAAAGCACCATGGGAGGGCCGGTTCGGGGTCCCTTCTAGTCATCCAGGGAATCATTTCCTGGATTTGGTTCCCGGCATCCCTGAGAGGACCTCCTGGCTTTGTTCACATTCCTGTCTTCCACTTGGTCCTTGCCAGCCATCCTGGACTAGAAGGATGCGAGGCAGAAGGCTGGAAGCGAGAGGAACCTCGGATTGGGAATTATGTTCTGAGTTTTCCTGCCTGCTGGGGCTCTTCTTAAGACTGGGGCTGCTGATGGTGTTTCTGGAATCCTCTGTATAGTTCTGGATAGGAACATCTCTGGGGCATACAACTGCTTTAAGAGGTGGGGTAGACAACGGGAGGATGAAGGAAGATTAAAGGGCTGCGTGCGTGCGTGCGTGCGTGTGTGTATAGTATAGAGACACAGGCATAAAAACAAGCCCAGTTTGAGGGCTTGGATTTCCATTGACTTGAGACCCTTCTGCCCCTTGTCATCCTGATGCCCCTCCACAATCTCCTTAAAGACTTGTGGAAGGCCTTGTGCTCGAAGGCCGTTGCTTCTGTCCTCTCCCTAGGTTGGGAAAACGTGGATGACAGCAGTAGCCAGCTGGTTCCCCACCTTCATATCTGGCATGGAAAGTGCCCCTTCCGTTCTTTCTGCTTCCGGAGAAAGGCAGGTACGCCAGGAGCCCTGCTCACTTTCTAAGCTTGTCCCGTCCAGCCGCCCTATTCCACAGCCCCACTCTCAGCTCTTACCCATCTTGCTTCTCTTTGTAGCCAATGAGAATGAAGACTGCTCGGCAGTAACCAATGAGATCATTGTCACCATGCACACCTTCCAGGATGTGAGTTGTGCAGAAGCATAGAGGGAGGGCAGGACCCGTGGAAGGTCTGGGCAAGGGAGAAAGGTCCAGAACGCAGTGAGTAGGGACCTAATTACAAAACAAAGTAGCTAAAGAGTGCATTTGCCATAGAGCTACTGGGCCAGATCTCTAAGGGACGTAGACCAGCTGGCCCCTACTTACCCTCCATCCTTGAGCCCCTTTTATGGGTGGATGAATGCATTAGAATATTAAAAGATTCAAATCCTACATTAGCTCTTTCTCTCAGCTCAGGACAGACAACTAGGGCATCTGGAAGACCTGACCTCATCCAAGGTCCCCATCTGTCTTCAATGGGAATGACTAGAAATGGGGACTTGAGCGGTGGAAAGGGGGTTAGCTATCTCCCCACTCCCTACGGCAGCAGAGAAGAGACCAGCATGTCAGGTCTGAGAGTCTTTGGAAACCCAAAGCATCATCTTGCAGGATGTGGGCAGCCACCACACACTGTCATTTGGGGAGGACAGTTGGAGGCCAGTCTCTCTGATAGTGGGTGGTGTCCTTGTCTTGCTCGTGCCTTCTGGCAGCTTAGGACGCATCCTGTGTGGTTTTTATTGTTCGCAGGGACAAATCTAAGTCTGACTGTCGAGGTTCTGAAGTTTGGAGTCAGAGGGTCCAGGGTGCTGCGGGAGGGGGAAGGATGGGAGAGTGGAGGCTGCATATTCTGGTGACAAGGCTGAGCAGGGTGAAGGAAAGTCATGAGGAATGCAGTGGGGCCCCTTGAGGAAGGAGTTTCTCATGACCCCTGAGTGTGTTTCCTGTCCCTGTTGGTGATTCAGGGCTTGGAAGCCAAGTACACGGAAATCCTCAGGTTCCAGGCCTCAGAGGAAGAGCCCTGGGCGGCACCACCTCCTGTCTCTCAGCCTCCCCCATGCAATAGGTGAGGTGAAGGTAGCCCGACTGTTGTCTGGGGGTGTTTGGCAATCCTGCCTCAGCATCCCCAGAAGGTAATGGAATGGAGAATGTCAGAGTTTCTTTGTGTGTGTGTACGCATGCATGTGTGCATTCGTGTGTGTGTTCATGTATGTAGGTGTGTGAAAGCATGTGTATGCATGCACATGAAGGTCAGTGGTGACTTTAGGTGTTATTCCCCAGGAGCCGTAATCTTGTTTTTGAGATAAAGTCTCTCACTGGGACTTGGAGCTCTAAGTGGTCACCAAGCCCCAGGGATCTGCCTGTCTCCCTCTCTCCCATGCTCAGGTCACAAGTACATGCCACCAGACTTTTTATGTGGGCGCTGGTTGTTGAACTCAAGACCTCGTGATTATGTGGCAGCAGATTGAACTGTCTGCCCAGCCTTCCTTTCATAAACACCCTGTTCCCTGCTGCAGGCTGCCCCCGGAGCTCTTTGAGCAGCTGCAGATGCTGCTGGAGCCCAGCAGTGTCACTGGGAATGACTGGCGTAGACTGGCCTCCCACATGGGGCTGTGTGGCATGAAAATCCGGTGAGCAAACGGGGAAGTCAAAGGTGGACTGGGCTGGGGCGACTTCAGGACATTCTGGGAACTGGACCACAGACAAGGAGGTGACTTGAAAGTTAGTGAATGGCTACTTCCCACCTGAGTCCCTTTGGAAGGACAGCTGTTTCTGCCGATTCTACATCCTTGAACTCCAGAGTAACTGTTATCAGACACTCAGGTCCGTAAACCAGCCATCTGCTTTCCCTATGTTTACCAAGAAATTGGAAAACAGAAATTGATAAAAATAGATTTAGTTACAAACTGGGGAAAGAAAGACTCTAATTGCTTACAACTGTCTTACAATTTACTCAGGAGGCAAAGGCCAGAAGATAAGTACACCTGGTTCTGAGACAGACCTCTCTCAGGGACTGAGGGGGTGACTTGTCCCCAGTGTCTCAGTCCTCTATACAGCTTTGTTTTAATTATTGTTAAGGTTCAGGACTGAAGAAAATGGGAGCAGGCATTAAGATTCCAGTTTTTTGTAAGAGAGCCTCAGGGGTTGCTGGGATGCTGGTGTGAGAGCCCCCGCTCCATCTCTGTGTCTGAACCTGGCCAAGGCCATTGTTCCAGTTCATTCCTTTGGTAGGCATAGAGTGGAAGCCTTTGTATGTTCTCTGTGGAAGTCAGCTTCAAGTTCACACTCCTGTGTATCTGTTATATGGATTTTGTAAGTGAAAAAAAGTAGCCATAGTTTTACAGTTGAAGAGAAGGGCACCAGTGCCTCAGTAGAATTTAGAATACCTCACTTTCTTCCCAGGATGCCAAACCCATTCGTTCAGCCTGAGGTCTGTCTCATAGTAGGCATGCAATAAATATTTCACAAGAAATGATACAAGTCACTGACGCTAGTGCGCGCTCGCCACACTGTGGCCCAAGGCATGGAAAAGCAGATTACAGGATGATGTGTGTACAACACGGAGCTGGAAACCTGCCTCTTGTTAACACAGGCAGTGTTAGCAGGCACAGTGGCGATGCGACTGGGGCCCCTGCCAAGAAGCTCACAAAGGGATGGGTAGAAGAACAATTCTGTGCAGGTCCCAGAGCCCAGGCTTGAAGGCAGTGGTCAGGGATGAGTGAGCTAGAGCCAGACCCTGGAGGCAGAACAGATTGAGACAATCGTTGGGTGCCTGTCTATGTACCACTCAGCTTTCGGACACAGTGTGAAATACGTTCTCACCTCCTAGGAGCACAAATGATCTATAGCAAGGGCCTTGAGAACCCGAGAACAATAGCAAACTTCCCTTGTGCCCTCTGTGTGTGTTCAGTATTGCGGAATACTGAAGAGAGGCACACACAGTTGAAGCAGGAAAAGCTGGGTCTGGCCAGAGGGCTGCAGAATGAAGAGTCAGAAAAGATGTCAGAGAGGGGACCATGGAGAGTCCGTCACTGTAGCAGTGAGGAGCAGCTGAGGTGCAGGGGGCCAGGCTATGCAAAGTGGTGTAGGCATGGGCCTGGAGACAGGAGGCTTAGGGTGGAGGTGGGCAAGGACAGGTTGGAGAAGCAGGGCATCCCCGGTGGTAGAGGAGTTAGAGGTTGTAAAAAAGATTCTAGAAGGTTCTCAAACAATGACAGGTCATCACAGAAACTATGCATGCGACACAACACAAAGTCCTATGCGTACTTAAAGTGTGATTTTTTCCATTTTGTTTTTTAACATGCGTGATTCCCAAGCGTGAAATTTGTAGACAATACCTATCTCAGTCTGGCTTTTCTATTGCTGTGATAAAACACCATGGCCAAAATCATCTTGGGAGGGAAAGGGTTTATTTGCTTATTCGTGACACTCCATCATGAAGGGGAGTCAAGGAACTGAAGACAGGAACCTGGGAGCAGGAACTGATGCAGAAGCCATGGAGGGATGCTCCTCACTGCCTTGCTCCCCATGGTTCCACAAGCCCACTTTATTGTACCATTCAGAACCATCTGTCCAGGGGTGGCATCATCCATAGTGAGCCGGACCCTCTCATATCAATCATTAATCAGGAAAATGCCCCCAAAGATTTGCTTATGAGCAATCTAATGGGGGCATTTTCTCAGTTGGAATTTCCTCTTCCAGATGACTGTAGTTTGTGTCCAGTTAACAGCAAGCTAACTAGGACAATGTCAACAGGTTGGACATTTTCAGATGCTGTCTCATGAAAAATTTCAGCTTAGTAAAAGGAACCTAAGGCACAAGAAGAGCAGAACCTAGGGGAGCAGTGCAGGGTGGGCCTCATACTGCTCCTTAGTTTCCCTGCTTTCTTTTCACTGTTCCCTGTCCCTTGGAGACAGGTTCTTGTCCTGCCAACGCAGCCCAGCCGCGGCCGTCCTGGAGCTGTTCGAGGAACAGAATGGCAGCCTGCAGGAGCTTCACTACCTCATGACCTCCATGGAACGGTTGGACTGTGCCTCCGCCATCCAGAACTACCTAAACCGAACCCCCCGGGGCAGCCCTGCCATGATGCACGGAAGCACCTGGGAAGAACATCTGGGAAGAACACCTGGGAGAACACCTGGGAAGCACCTGGAGCTGGATGAGAAACTCTAAGCATGCCCTGCGGGGCCTCGCGGGGTGCTGCAGTAGGCCAGGTCATGCCTATGAGTTCAGGGTCATTGGCACAGACCCGGGTGGACCGAGCTGGAACACCCAGCGAGGCTAGGCTAGACTGCCTTACCATCAGCCCCGCATCAGGACCGCTCTCTCTCCTGTTGGCCAACTTTGACTTGAGTGCAGGTTCCCTCCTGGTCGGTAGAGGGCGCGAGAGTCTGGGAGATAGCCACAGCCCAGTCAGCTTCCAAAATGCTGCTTTAGTTTCTCGTGGACGGCCAGGTGGCCCTGCAATCACACTGAGATGGAGACTGCTCAGTTCACAAAAATTCAGGGAGCACTGAGTCTCAGCACCAAGCAGGAATCATGGGGGAAACGTCGGCTTCTTTGATCTTGTTCTGGAGTCTGTTCTGCCGAATTGAGATGCCCTCACCATCAGCTGAGCGCGACATTCTAGAAGTGCCTTCCTATGGTTAGGCGATGCGGTGGGTGTGTAGCTGTGCTTAGCTTTGGGTTGAGAAGGGAGGGCGCTGAGGTGTGGGCCCGAGCAAAGAGTAGACTCCAGAGAGGATCATGGGAGAGATCTTTGGGTGGGGCTTGGGGAATAGGGTGGGTGCACAGAGTAGAACCAAGTGTGTGTTGGGCTGCCTTAGGAGCTCACCTGAGGGGTGTGAGGAGGTTGGCAGCGGGTTCAAGGCCAGATCTAGAGAAGGCAGTCATACCTACTGGCCTCACGCTCCTGTCCCTTCATGTCTTCCCATCTTCCCATGAAGGTCACACCTATCTTCGTTCTCTGCCACTGTCTCTCTCACCACACACACACACACACACACACACACACACACACGCACGCACGCATGCATGCACGCACACGCATTCGCGCGCACCCCCCCCCCCCCCCACGAAGCTGAGAAGCATTCAGGGTACACATTCTTTCGCAGCCCAGGTCTTTCCACCTCCAGCTGAGCGTGTTAAGCCTCTGGCTCCTTTTCCTACAGTTGCCCCCTTTCAGGGTTAACCTGACCTTCTGCGCTCAGGGCTTCACACTGCTTCGTCTCTATCTAGTTATGTACACCGCCCCATCTTTGTGTGCTTTTTTTTTATTAAAACAAATCCCCCGTCACTGCCTCAGGTGAGTGTCTCAGAACTAATGCTGATATCAAGACTCCTGAAAGAGCCTCAACTATTCGGGGAGTGAATGAGCGCAGATACCCCCAGATCAAGGTCTCCTTTAAGGCCAGGAAGTAAAGACTGGACACTCCACACAATCAGCAGTTCAGGTTATTAATACTCTTGCTTCCCAATAGTTCTGTTAATTTGTCCAAAGACAGACGATCTCTCTGAAAGCCCTAACAATTCATTTCCACATTAAAGTAAAAATTGGTACTATTTTAATGGTGAGCAATATTAGTAAAATATAAAAATGCCTTTCTTCTTAACTAAGTTTTGCCAAGACTGATAACTTTGCATATAGGTATGACTTTTTAATACAGTTTTAAAATTTCAATTATATTCTGTGTAGATATCTGTATATGTGAGTGCAGGTGGCAGTGAGGGGCAGAAGAAGCCATTGGCTCTGTGAGCCATCTGGCCAGGGAGCTGGGAACTGAACTCTGGTCCTGACCACTGAGCTGTCTCTCCAGGCTCCAGTGACCTTGGGTGGTAACAGTATACAGATGAATATTCTGCAGTGCACTTCTAGGATGAAAGCAGGCCAGTACCAGGCAGCTCAGTTCTCCTTCTTGGAGCAAGCCTTAGGATTTGGGCCCTTCTGGCCCCTCTCTGTTCTTTAAGCCTCACTTGTCGCCTTCTGCCCTTTTTCCTCCCTTCTTTCCACACCACTGCTGATCTGTCCGAGTCGGTGCCTTGGCTCAGAATCGGCCAGCAAAGGGCACTTTCTCCCTCCATCCCCCGCAGTTTCTTCTCTGCAGGTCAATCAAAGGCATCCTTGGAGTCCTTTCTGGAACAATTGATTTTATATAGCAAACAAAAGCCACAGGGGTTACAGGAGAGGGGGATTGTGGGAGTTCTGATTCCCATCATGGGAGAGAACTCTTTCTGGCGTGTGTTAAGGTTTACTAGAGGGACAGGAGTGATGATACACACACACACACACACACACACACACACACACACACACACATTAAAATGGTGCTTATTAGGCTGACTTACAGGATATGAGCTGAAAAGTCCAACATGGCTGTCTTCACACCAAAGAGACTGAGAACCTGGCAGCTGTTTAGTCCATATGGCTGGGTTCCTTAGCAATCCCAGTTTGTGCCAAAGGTCTAGAGGGTTCCTGGAGAATCATTAGTCTTCTGTCCAGCATTGGAAGCCTAAAGAGAGGAACAGGGAACTGGGATTTGATATGAGTAAAGAGTTGCCACCGCCACTGCCATGGGGTGGAGGAGCTTGCCAGCCAGGGTGAAGGCAAGCAGGCAAAGGGCCAAGCCTTTTCTCTTGGTCTTTCCTTTTATCTGTCACCGGAAGGTACTCCCCATGCCCCCACATGTAGGGTGGATCTTGCCCACTCCAAATAAGAAAATCAAAGCTAACCTCACCTCACAGGCGTGCCCAGCAGCTTGCATTTGAGCTGATTCCAGATCCAGGCAATATGACAACCAAGATTAGTCAATCAGGCTGCCTAGGCCAGCTTCTCAGGATGAGTTTCCAGGGAAGATAAAAGGATGCTTGGACATCCCTGGACAAGTGCAGGCTACATGGTTCTCACCTGACTAGTATATATTTCTGGTAACTAAAGTCAAGAGAGGGTGATGGTAGTGGGTGCCAGAAGACCTAATGTTTTGCCCTAACTTTTGGGCTGACCAGAACGGGGCCTTTCTACCCTCAGAGCCAAGCAAAAGTAGAAGAGGTCTACCAAGGACCTTTGAGTCAACAGTCTGGACCGAGATGTCTCGCAGTGACCCTGTCACATGGAGCTATTTCCCCCTTGTGCATTGACTTTACTAAAAGCGTTTGATGGCTGCATGAGGCTTCTCTTCCAACCCTTCCCTTGATAGGTCACCAGTCTGGTCCCAAGAAACAAATTCGTGACTGCTCTCCTGAGTGTCACAGAGGCCTTGTCTTGTCTTGCTCCCATGGGCAAGGGTCTGGAGGTAGACGGGGGAATCACAGGGTGGAGTGGAGTCGGCACCTCCAGGGCTCACATGTAAGCCTGTCTCAGTACTTACTCAGAGCGCGGGTGATAGCACTGAGGTCCAGATCTTCGTTATCCATTGAAATACAGTGACACACACACACACACACACACACACACACACACACACACACACACTCGCATTTTCTAAGAGTCACTTCAAAAATGTAAAAAGAGGAATGCTGAGATGGCTCAGAGGCACTTGCTGCCAAACCTGACAACCTGAGCTCATACCTAGGACTCACCCGGTAGAAGGATGGGACCAATTCCTGCAGGTTGTCTCCTGACCTCTATACACACACTGTGGCACAAGTGTGACTCCCTTCCCCTGGAAATAAATGTAATAAAATTTTTAATGTAAAAAAAGGCACGTGACACCAATTTTGTTAAATCAAATATATCCAGGTTATCATTTCCACATACAACCATTCAAAAATTAATGGTGTATTTAAATTCTTTAGAAGTTTACTATTTTAATCAATTAATTTGTGTATGTGTGTGTGTGTGTGTGAGAGAGAGAGAGGTGAGAGAGAGAGCAAACAGGTGTGTGTGGGATAAATGGACAACTTTTGGGAATCAACCTTTTGCGAAGGATTCTGGGGCCATCAGCCTTATGCAGCAAACTCTTTATTTACTTCACTTTCTCGTTGGCCCTAATTTATTGTCATTGTTGCTGTGTGCTTTCTGTGTGTGATGGGCACACACATATGTGGAGCCCAGAAGGCAGCCTTGTGAGATTCTTTTCGCCTACCTTTATGTGAGCTCCAGACACTGCGCTCAGGTCTCTGTGCTTTGGAGAGAAGAACCTCTGCCTACTAAGTCGACCTGCTGGCCCATGGGCACATTTCAAATTATTTTTCATATTAAATGCCTGGCATCTGGGATGCATTTTGCAGTTACAGCACATTTCTACCTGTACACCACTGTAGTTTCTATCCGCAATGGCTCTGCTTCGTCCCCAGTGTGTCTTGTGCTGCTGAGAAGGAGGTAATGGAGCCTTAGGGAGATGGAGCCTAGTTTCAGGAGTTAAGTGTTTGGAGAGAACTCATGATAAGATTTATCATCTTCTTCCTTGCTGCTCTCTTTGCTTCCCAGTCACCATGAGGTACCCTCCCACATGCTCCCGCTGTGATGCTCTCTGGTGCAGGAGAATTGTCTGTATTCTGTCAATCATGTTTTAAATAAATGCTGATTGGTCAATAGCCAGGCAGGAAGTACAGGAAGTATAGGTGGGAAAACCAGACAGGAAGTAGAAGTGGAACAATGAGAATAGGAGTATTCTGGGAAGAAGGAAGCTCTTCCCGCAGTCCTGCCCAGATCACAGAAGAAGCAAGATGTGACCTGCCCCACTGAGAAAGGTACTGAGCCATGTGGCTAACATAGATAAGAATAATGGGTTGATATAAGTTATAAGAGTTAGCAAGAAGCCTGAGCTAATGGGCCAATCAGTTTATCATTAATATAGACCTCTGTGCGATTTTCTTTGGGGGCTCACCGGCTGTGGGAACTGAACAGGACAGAAACCCCAACGAGCAGGCCCTTCATGTTACAATGCTTTATGCTGTCACATGGCCAAAGCCATCCCATTGGGCTTATTGACCATGGCTAGAATGTTTGAAACTGTGAGCCCAAATCTTCCTTCCTTCTCAAGAATTTTGGCATAGTGACAGAAAGAAGCCAGTGTTTGTAAACTAGTCATTTGAAATATTGGAGATTCATTTAGCTCTCATAAAATTTATAGCTGAACAAAGTACACTCACATACATACAAAAAATAGAATGCAAATTTTAAAAAATCTTACAAAATAGAATTAGAAATTTTTCTTAAATTTAAATTTACTAAAACAAGGTAAAATGAAAATTTGTTTCTTCAGTTGTGCTAGCTACATCTCAAAGGCTAAGTAGCTATATATAGATAGTGGGCACTGCTACTATATAGGACAGACTGAATTATAGATTCAGCAGAGTAAAACTTTATTGTGTGCTCAAACATCCATCCATCCTTCATCCATCCATCCATCCATCCATCCATTCATCCTTACATTCACGCATCCCTGTCTGCCCACCTACCAGCCCACCTACCCATATATGCCCATCCATGCATATCCATTTATTCATCCATTCATATCCATCCACTTATTATACATCTTACATTTGCTGAGTATCTACCTTATTCTAAGCCCTGCATATGTTATGGTGATAAAAAGTCAATGATGAAGAGTGTCCTGTTTTCCTAGAGTCTCAGGAATGGTGGGAGTCAGAGGGAAGGCACTTTTCTCGCATGCTTCCTGCATTAAACTCAAGAATAAAATGGAGAGGACCAATAAGTACCCAGCGACAGCTCCAGGAGACTAGAGAAATAGCAGTTGGTAAAGTGCTTGCCTTGCAAACATGATGACTGAGGTTTATCCTCAGAGCCCAAATTTTAAAAAGCTGAATATAGTAGCACATGCTTGGGTGGTACATGCGCTGGGAGGTGGGTAAAGAAGGACCCCTGGGGTTTGCTGGCCTACAGCCTAGCTGCCTGACAAATTCCAGGCCAGCAAGAGAACTTTTCTAGACAAACAAACATGCTAGACAGCATCTTAGGAGTGACATCCAAAGTTGTCCTCTGGCCTTCCCACATACAGAGACACACACAAAGGTCACCAGTGTTGGTGAATTAAATTTGCTCTCTTTTCCATCACCACATACTTTGTACCTTCTTGTGTTTCAGAGACTGAGAGACTGAGAATATAAAATACACTTCTTAGACATTCTGGAAACCATCTGAACTCAAACAGAACTGATTCACAGTTAAATTCTCTCTCTTTCCCTTCCTCCCTCCCTTTCCCTCTCTCCGCGCGCGCGCGCGCGTGTGTGTGTGTGTGTGTGTGTGTGTGTGTGTGTGTGTGTATGTGTGGTGTGGGGGTGAGGCAGGACATGAAATACTTATTTAGAGAAGCTTAAAGTTTGACTTACATGTAGCCTCTCAGCTCTGCCTGAGGTTTGTGAACTATGGAGGCTCCACAATATGTTGTTTATACTTTAACTAATCAGAGATGGACTGTATAATCTACAGTGAAGGCCCCTGTCCAGTGTGCCATCAGTCTTTCCTTGTTCAGGCCATTCTTTAGCCTGCATCTTTAGCCTCTTCCCTCTGGCAGATAAAATCTCAATGGGTCTGTGAGATCATGGAAAAGTATGAAGAGAAAGACTAGCAGACAGAGAGAAAGACTAACAGACAGAGAGAGAGACTAGCAGACAAGAGAGGAAGGCTAGCAGACAAAACAAGAATACAGTCATCCTGGCTGGGAGGTGGCTCAGCAGTTAAGAGCACTTGCTGTTCTTTCAGAGGACCCAACTTTGGTTCTTAACATCCACATTAAATGGCTCACAACTCCAAGAGAACCTGAGTGTCTCTTCTAACTTCTGTGGGCAGTGAATTCAAGTGATATATACTCAACACAGACACACCCACATATACATAAAACACAGGATAAACCTTTGAAAACTATGATAATCCTCTATTTATCCTCTCTTTCCTAAATTAAAAAAACAAACCAGAAAAGACAAAGAGCCTAGACTAAATTTTTTGTAAGGGATTTCACACTGTAGCCCAGGTTTGCCTCAGACTTTAGCAGATCTCTTGCTTCAGTCTCCTGATTGCTGGAGTTACAGGTGTAAGATCTAGAGTGCCTTCTAATGAGATACAATGCCTTTTAACTTTTTAAATTTAATTGAAGTGTATGGGTGCTTTGCCTGCATTGTGTGTCTGTGCACCATGTGTATCTATGCCTGAGGAGCCAGAAGAAGGTATCAGATTCCTTGGAGTTATAGATGACTGTAGATACCACTGTGGGTCTGGGAGCAGAACCCACGTCCTCTGGAAGAGCATCCAGTGCTCATAACCACTGAGCCGTGTCTCTAGCCTGTTATTTATCTTTTAACAAGCCGTACACATACGTGTTTATTCATTTGCTTTGTATCTATCAGAGTGCTTACTTTGTGCTTAGCATCATGGTGGGCTTTCTTTTATTTTCTTATCTGTAGATGATCTTTATCATGCTGGTTTTAATCTCATCTGCACTAGTTTCTTATCAGTAGAGACGTTACAGCTTCTGAAAAAACAACACCAACAACAAAAAACTAACACAAATCTTAGTTGGTTATAGAGATATTATCTCAAGGACAGGAATATTAGTAGTCAGCCCGCAGGTGAGACCAGGAAAGTCAGCATCAGGGAGGGCGAATGATGCTGGGAAGCTGGAGTGCGAAGATGGGATCATAAACAAGTCCTTAGCGGAGTAGAGTGGAGACGGAGTGGGCCTCCTGGTGCTGGGAATCTCGGGGAAGTGAGCAGCAGTATTCATCTAGGACATCCAGGTGTGGTGGTGCACACCTCTGAGCCTACCCCTCAGCACATAGAGGCATTCAGACTTTTGTGAGTTTGAGGCCAGCTTGGTCTAAAGGGTGAGGCCTGGTCTTAAATAAAAATGAAAGTGTACAAGAGAGAAGGTGGCATTGGTTGTCACACCTGTCTTGTTGCCTGCTGTGTTTGGGGTTCCCAAAGTCAGGCTGCGGTCACTCTGGCTGAAGAGACCATCTGGTGTCGTTTGGATCTGAAATGTTCTGCAAGAGGATCCTGTGTAGAAGTCTTGCTTCTCTACAAAGTGGTATTCGGAGGGAGGGCTGCTGGGAATTGATTGTATCGTGAGGGCTCTGACCTCATCAATGGAGTTGTAGTTTGACGACGTAATCGGGAGGTAGTGAAAGTTAGGAGTTGGGGCTAGCCGGAGGAAGTAGGTCACTGGGACATGCCCTGGACAAACGTGCCTTGCCCTGGTCCCTTTGTGTCTCTCTCTGCCTCCTGTCCCCTATGAGCCATGTCACTCTACCACCTGACCCCATTGAGATGCCCTGCTTCGCCATGTGTGGGACTGGAAGAAATGGAACCGAGGCCTCTGAAACCAGGAGTCAAAATAAGTTCTGCCTCCCTGAAGGTGTGTGATGCTTAGTGGGACTGTCAACCTGACAGGACCCCCAGGTGTCTGTGTTTGCTGTTGAAGCTACCTAGCCAGTGACATTATGTTACAGTTGTCTGGACAGCCTAACCGGGCTGATTGGTGGCCTGGGTGGTAGCTCTCGAGAACAATGGAGATAGGACTGCAGAGATGACTCGTGGTTAAGAGTGCATGCTACTCCTGCAGAGGACCTGAGTTCAGTTCCCAGGATCCATAACCAGCTGTAACTCCAGCTCCAGGGGACCCTGAAGCCCTCTTCAGAGACACTGCACTCACGTGTGCACATGTGCACACACAGATCCACACACAGACACAGAGATAAAACTAAAAATATAACGATGGAGGTGAGCTTACCTGGCTATTCCAGAGCCTGCAGGGTGGTTGTTG
Organism: Myodes glareolus; assembly: GCF_982192425.1. Lineage (NCBI taxonomy): Eukaryota > Metazoa > Chordata > Mammalia > Rodentia > Cricetidae > Myodes > Myodes glareolus. The sequence goes on along the minus strand of NC_142043.1, from coordinate 9,434,571 downwards.
TTCTTGTGGTGGTGGTGGTGGCAGCAGTGGGGTGGTGGCAGTGGTGGTGTCAGGCTGCTGGGGATCCTAAGCCTGGACCCCAGGTGTTTAATGAACCCTGACACACTCTCTCTTTGCTTCCATTCTCTAGAATTAGCTTCTCTTGCAAGGAACCAAGAATTGTGCATTGATTCCCTGTAACTTTACACATAAGCCACAAAATAGCCCAGATTCTGCCTCAGCTATTGTCTTGTCCTGTTGCTGTGATAAAGTAGTTGACAGAAGCAACTTAAAGGAGAAAGGGTTTATTTGGCTCACAGTTCAAGGTGCAGACCACCATGGTGGGAAAGACACAGAAGCAGGAGCTTGAGTTCCACAGTCAGGAAGCAGACAGCGAAGGGTGCTGCTGCCAGCTTCGTCTCTCCACCTCTACAGGTCAGGATCCAGTCACAGGGGACAGTCTTCCCACTTCCTCACTACATCACCACAGTCAGGCTTACCCTCCCCAGGCATGCCCAGAGTCCGTCTACCATGGGACTCTAGATTCTGTCAAACTGAGGATTAACAGTGGCCATCACAGTTGCCCTCCAAGTTAGTGGCCTACATTGCCATCTCTCACCATCTTTATGGTCAGGAGTTAGGATGTAGCTGTTGGCCGAATGCTTGATGGAGACAGGAGTATCCACATCCATGGTGGCCCTCTCTGTGGGTTATCTTTAGACACCAGTTGTGGGCCCTAGTCTTGGATTCTCCCCATGGACTTTTTGAGAGTTTTTGAGAGCAGTGTGATGATGACATTCATTCCCAGATGTTCGACTGGGGAGAAGACAGCTGTGAGCTCTGGTGTGGAACCACTCTCTGCCAGGGACGTCAAGAGCATCCTTCCTCTCATGTTGTTTGCATGTGGAGGAGCTAACTTTGTTTCTTTTTTCAGTCTGCCATGTTGAAATACACATACATTATGAAGTGGCTAAGTAGAGGTAATGAACACGTCTGACGTCATGTACTGATGTCTTGTGATGAGCACAGAGAATCTATCACCTTCGGAGGTTTTCAAACACAACGTGCTGTTGTTAAGTATATTGGAGGAAGGTTCTGTTACTCCCTGAGGAACCTGGGAGCATTGCTGTAGAAGTCTGAACAGTCCAGGGCTAGGGAGATGACTCAGTGGTTAAGAGCACTGCCTGTTCGTCCAGAGGAGCCAGGCTCAATCCCCAGAACCTAAGCGGAGTCTCACAGCCACCTGCAATTCCACAGGGGATCTGATGCTCTTTTCTGATCTCCACGGGCAGCGAGCACACACACGATACAAAAATATACATGTAGAAAAAGCACTCATACACATAAAATAGAATACTTGAATAAAAGATTCATATTATTTTTGCCTTGTGTAAATGTGTGTGTATGTGTGTATGTTCGCACATGTATGGGTTCACACACATGTGTAGGCTACCACAAGGGTCATTCCTCAGTTGCCGTCTACCCTTATATATTTCTTCATTATTTATTTATTGGTTTATTGGTTGCTTTTAGAGACAGAATCTCTCACTGTCCTAGAACTTGTCAAGAAGGCTGTTCTGTCTGACCGGAGAGCTCCTAGAACCCACCCTCTTCCACCTCCCCAAGAATGGGATAAGTGTTTGGTATCACACGTAGCTTTTTTAAAGCATGGGTTCTGGGAGTTAACCTCCACCCCTCATGCTTGCAAGCCGAGCTATCTTCCCAGCCCCCATGGTGTATCTCGGCCCCTGTTTTCCAATAGACAAACCCTATAAGGCAAGCAGAGCAGGCTGTAATGTCCCATTTTGTGGGTGAGGAGACTGAAGTGTGTGGCAGTTCATGTGGCAGCTGGAGATGGTCAGAGAGCTTGGGCTTGGGCTTCCGTCCTGAGTCTTCCCTTCCCAGTGGTGTGGCCTTGAGTGGGTTGCTCACACCCCGCTGCCTTTCTGTGTGTAGGATCTGAATCTGCCCGTCTGACAGCGCCATAGCAGTGCCGTCCTCAGTCCTCAGGGAGGTCCTGGTTAAAAGAGCATGTGTGTGTGATGTCCTGAACATGGCACCTGGCACTTCATAAGCACTCAGAAGTAGGCGACTGTGACAAGTATTCGCTCTGATGACAGATTATATATTTCAGTAATTTGCGCAGCGCGTTGGTTATATTTACCAGCGAACACACTCTCCAGGACCTGGAAGCCAGAGGGCCTTCCTCCCCCTCTAACTTGCTTTCCCACAACTCCTCCTTACTCCCTAGGTGTTGTGTGTCAGCCAACACTTGAAGAATGCAGGTGTGTGACTGTTCAGGCGCTCCCGGAAACATCTGAGTAGCTACAGATCTCCAGGAAAGCTTTGAGTGAGCACGTGCTAGCTTGATCGGAAATCAATGGGGAATCGATGAGTGAATGCACCTTGGGCAAGCACGCACGCATGCACACATACAGACACACTCTCCAACTTTGCAAATTCCTTGTAGTCCACCTTTAGAAAAATGCTTATCCAAAGCCCACACCTTGTACAAAGCCAATGCCCTAAAGGTCAACTTCAATGGTGGATGTGTGGGGGATCTCTTAGATCAAACCAGTCCAAACACCTAACAGTCCCTCACAGCTTAGCAGACACACTGTCTCTTGAGGCTGCTTCCTAGTGACTGAGGGTCGGAATTGTATTCAATATTGTATGTGTTTTGTGTGTGTGTTGTGTATTGTGTGTGTGAGCGCACACACCCATATGGAGGTGAGAGGTTGGTGTTGGATGTTTCTTCTTTACTCTCCATCTTATTTTTTGAGACAGACTCTCACTGAGAGAAGTTCATTGTTCAGGCTAGGCTTCTTGTCCAGCAAACCGCAGGTTCTACCTGCCAGGGGCTGGGCTGGGATTATAGACATACAGCATGCTCCAGGTTTTACATGAGTGCTGGGGATCCCGATGAAACTCTGCAAGCTTGCACTGCAAAACTTCACCCATGGGAGCCATCTCTCCAGCTCTGAGAGTCAGTGGTCAGTGATTTCCACAAGTGAAGGAGCTGGTTCAAATCCAGCCCTGTCTCTTTTATAATCTGAATGAGGATGCCACCAGAACAGCTCTGTTCCAGCTCCCACCCTGGCCAGAGTCAAATATCTGTGCTAAATCTTACATCTCTATTAGCTCTCAGTTAAACCACACACCGCTCGTATTTTACCTGAAAGAGGTTCAGCTCCACTGCCTTGGCTGAAGTTCATTGATTAGATCAGATAGTTGTTACCCAGGGCAAGGTCTCAGCCATGAAGAGCATCCTAAGGTGCACCTAGAAGGGAGGGAGGCAGATGGCTAGCTGTGCACCAGAATGCATTTCTTCTTTCAGTGTAAAATCTTCACCCTGGGCAGGACATGGTGGTAATCACCTCTGATTCAAGCCCAGCGGCAGGACTTGGCATTGGAAGAAAGCCTGGACCACGTACAGAAACCTGTCTGTCTCCAGAAGTGGGGAAGTATAGCTGGGGCTGTATCATTGTTGGTAGAGCACTTCTCCAACATGTAGGAGGCCCTTCATTCTATCCTCAACACCACACAAGCCAGTGCTGGTGCATGTCTGCTATCTCTGCACTTAGGAGGTGGAAGCAGGAAGATCAGAAATTCAAGGCCTTCCTCTGCCACACAGAGTTTGAGGCCAATCTGGGCTACATGAGAGCCTTTCTTAAAAAAAAAATCACAATGGCCCATTTTATCCATCCCTCTGTCTCACTGCAGTTAGGTGAGTGTGAGAGTGGAGGATAGAGGCGGGATTAAGTGTTACAAGAGACTTCCGTGCCCAATGTTTACAGTGCTCACGATGACTTTCCTGCCTTTCCTCTTCCCACTGGCTGCAGAGAGGCCCACTGATGTCCCAATGTTATGGTTCTAACATGAAATGTCAATGTTGAAGACTTGGTACCCAGTTGGTGTTATTTTGGAAGGTTCTATAAATGTTGGGGTGTGGGGTCTAGCTGGAGGAATGTTAAGTCACTAAATTCTCTGAAGCAGTTTCTTGTGCTGGGCACTTGTGCTAAGTAATTGTCAACTTGACAGATCTTGAATCACCTTGTCAAACCTCTGGGTGTGTCTGGGAGCAACTTTCTAGAATTGTGTTCATTGAGGGGGGAAGACCCATTTTCAGTGTGGGTGGTACCCACAGTCTGTGGGCTGGGGTCCTAGACCCAGTGAAAAGAAGAGAAGAAGCTAAACTCTCCGTTCCCTGATTGTGATGCAATGTGACCACCTGCCTCCACACCTTCCCCCGTAGCTACAATGTGACCACCTGCCTCCACACCTTCTCCCGTAGCTACAATGTGACCACCTGCCTCCACACCTTCCCCTGTAGCTACAATGTGACCACCTGTCTCCACACCTTCCCCGTGCAGCTACAATGTGACCATCTGTCTCCACACCTTCCCCCCGTAACTACAATGTGACCATCTGTCTCCACACCTTCCCCCCGTAGCTACAATGTGACCACCTGCCTCCACACCTTCCCCCCCCCGTAGCTACACCTATGTGACCACCTGCCTCCACACCTTCCCCGTGTAGCTACACCTATGTGACCATCTGTCTCTACACCTTCCCCCCGTAGCTACAATGTGACCATCAGCCTCCACACCTTCCCCCTGTAGCTACAATGTGACCATCTGCCTCCACACCTTCCCCGTGTAGCTACAATGTGACCATCTGCCTCACGCCATTGCTGCCACCCCCCACCATGTTGTTCTATACCCTCGGACTGAGCTGTGGGAAACCCTTCCTTCCTTCCTTGTGTTGCTTTCGTCAGCTATTTTCTCACAGCAATAGGGCAAGTAGATGTTTTGGTTCGTTTTCTGTTGCTGTGATAAGCACCATGGTCAGTGAAAACTTGGAGGAAAAAAGGTTTATTCGGCTTACACTTTAGGCCATAATCCATTGTTAAGGTAAGCCAGGGCAGGAACTCAATCAGAAACTGAAGCAGTGACTGTGGATGAACTCCTCTTACTGGCTGGCTCCCAGGCTCACCTTCAACTTGTCCAGTCCAGAGTCCATTGCCTAAAGAATGTTATTCCCACAGTGGGCTGGCACCCCCTACATCAACCATTAGTCAAGAAACTGCCTCACAGATATGGCCACAGGCCAATTTGACGGAGGCAACTGGTTTATGCCAGAGGCTGCCACTGGTTGCCACAGGTGTCCACAGGCTGCCGTGGGCTGCCACGGGCTCCCAAGATTCCCACAAGCTCCCACAGGCTGCCATGGGCTTCCACAGGCTCACATAGGCTCCTGCAAGTTCTCACAGGCTCCCGCTGCCACAGCGTTCTGCATCACCATAGGCTAACAATCAGCAGAGCCAAATACTATGGGTTGAAATTGTCAAACAAAATACCCTGCCTCCTTTAAGTCATTTATACCAAATGTTTGTCATAGGGACAAAAAGCAAATGTACTCAGCTTCTGCAGTGCCAAAGATAACCCCTATGTGGAAATGGGAGAAAGGCCATATGGAAAGAACCGGTGTCTCCATATCTGCCTGAACAGAGCTGCCTGACCATCAAGAGGTCTTCCCCAGAGCTTGTGAGAAAGAAACACATTTCTAGTCTCCGCAGTCACTGGGCTACTGCTGGAGTCCGTGGTTGTGGCAGCCTTGCTGTGTGTCCAGATTAGACACATTTGCTCACAAGGCTGAGCACGGGCTGATTGCTCAGTAAATGTTAGCTCCTGCGATGACTGTCTTTCCAAAGCTTGGACTCCTCTCTAAGCCCAAAGTGGTGAATGGCATCTGCTCTCTGTGCAGTCTTCTTTTGGTGCCCAGGCAGTGAGGCCTGGCCCTGGATCGGGCATTCACCCTCCCCCGTAGAATTCAGAGTCGTCTAAGGTCACGCAGAGATTGCTCAGGACAGCTGGGTTAGGATCTGTCACTATCAAGAGATAGTTCTTGGACCCTGACCGGAGCCAACACCATGACTGACTCAGAACCATTCCAGAGGTCCTGGGGGCAGAGGGCACCTGTGGACTGGGTGGTGGATAGTGCCAGTGGCCCCTGAGAGGCACATGCAGAGACTCCCGGGTGTGGCTGGGTGGAAGCGACTTGAAGTGGTGGGTGAAGTCCTGTAATGTCAGGTCAAAGCAGCAACCAGTGTGGGCTGTGTGGTATCTGTAAACAGAAGCCTCTGTGATGGGAGATGCAGCGGCAAACAGGGGCTACTCTAAAACCAAAGCTGTGGGCATCTGGGTTGCCTCTACGTCTCCCACTTGGGATGGGGACTACCACTTGGTCTTATTTCTTCAGCAGCAGAGACCCATGAAAGCCCATGACCGAGTCAATGTGTCTACAAGCCCTCTCCTCAGAACGCCATTCCTACACTGATCTGGTTTCTTCTTAGGCTGCAGCAATTTTCCAGATTACATTTAGGAAATTATGACTCAGGGCCTGGGGATGTAGAGTGCTTGAATAACATACTTAAAGCCCTGGATGTAATCCCCAGGATCTCCTCAGTGGGTGTGGTGGTACTGCTTCTAATCTCTGTACTTGGGAGGTGGAGGCAGGAGGCTCAAGGTCATCCTCAAGGTATACCTGTGGAGCCAGGCTAAAACAAGGCTTGCTCTTGTCTCAGTAAATAAACAAAAAACAACCAACCAAACAACCAACCAACCACCACTAACAAAATCCCAAAGAGCTGGGTGGAGGTACCCAATCTCTCTTCCCTGAATCAGAGAGGCAGAGACTGGCAGATCCTTGGATCTCAACGGCCACAAAACGTAGCCAATTGGTGAACTCAGGTTCAGTGAGTGACTCTTGTCTTAAGAAATAAAGTGGCTGCAGAGAGACCTGACATCTACTCAGCATGCATGAAGGAGCACATGTGTGCATGTGAATCCACACACTGTGCACACAGCACAGGAACATGTACACACATGCGCTGTGTACACATACATGAAAAGCAAAAGAAAGTCACGTGTCTTTCTTGTCACGTACCTGCTGTAAATACCCTGCAGTGTTCAGAACATTCTTGAATGGTAGGTTGTTTTGCCTATGCTAGTCTCTTGCTGGATCAGATAGTTAAAAGGCATGCTTTAAACAATACCAGTGTCATCCAGGCTTCCCAGCCTTGACTAGAATAACCATGCACATGCTTACACCCTTGGACGCTCTCAGCTTCTTTTGAGTGGTAGAATAGGAAACGCCTTGATTTGATCCCTGTACCAATCCCACCCTTGGCAGCAGTGCAGTGTCCTTGAATGCCTTTGAGCCTGGTTTTGCTGTGGACTCTGATGGTTATATGTATGCCTTGGCAGGTGCTTCCAGAATAAACTCATTTCATCAACATTAAATATTTGTTTTGGCAAATATCTCTCCCACAGTTATCCTAGGCGGCTCTTATTTATGGGCTTCTGCACTCTCAGCCTCAGCTCTGACCTCCGTGTTCTGAAAACGAAGATGACTTTGGAAACATTTGAGGCCCTGTGGCTTGCTCCAAACATCTGTGAATGTGGACATAGGAACATGTGAATGCTCCTTTAGCACACGGAAAAGACTTTTTTCCTTAGCCTGAATTGTCAGTGGGCTAAGTACATGTTCCCACATCTGATCTTCTGCTCATGTGACAAACAATTTTTAAAAACATTGCTTTGCCCAATGCAGTGTTTTTCTTGGTGAGGACAGTAGGTTTAACCACACTGATAATTTCACCACTGACTCCCTTCTTACCCTTTATGAGACTAGAGACTGTCAATTGTGTAAGTCCTGTCTCTCATGAATGATCATGCCCAGCTTGCTGCCCTTACATTGGGTAATTATCTAGGTACACATGGGTATTTTGTAAACATGATGAGATGCGTGAATGCAAAGCCTAATGTTCCTCAAATGTGAGCATTTTGGCCCATATAGATTGCTTTCCCTACAGTCTGACCAGAAGCTGCTACTGTGTGGCAATGGGAAAGGAGGTGAAATTGCATGGTGCCAGCCTGAGAGAGAGTATGGGGGACAGGGTTGGTACCAGCGCTGCTTGCTTTCACATTCTGATGTTAGAAACCACTGTGGGCCGGAACCCTCTGCTAATGCCCTGTGCAGAGTGTAACCGCTGGGAGCTACAGGGGACTTCCTCACATTCTTTCTGGCCCTGTAATTTTAACAGGCTGTTTCTATACACAAAATTTTTCCAGCATCTTATTTTGAACAAATAACAGACTTCCGAGAAATTGCCAAAACAGAACACAGGTCTCTTCTGGACTAGCCATTCACCCCAAAGGTGGCGCCTGGCTGTCTAGTGCACTATTAAAACTGGAGAGTGAGCGTGGGCACAACAGTGTGCCCACACTGTCCTCAGATTCCCAGGCTTTCAAGAGAACCTTTTACCTTGGCTCTCAGATTCTATGTCTGAGGAGTCAGACAACCACAGACTAAAACTATCTGAGGACTGAAGAGATGGCTCAACATAAGAACACTTTCTGACCTTGCAAAGAAGTCAGGTTCGATTCCAAGCACCCATGTTGGGAAACTCACGATTGGCTACAACTCTAGCTCCAGGAGCTGGCCTCCATGGATGCCACACTCATATACACAAACCTGCACAAAGACACCCAATTAAAAGCAAAACAAACCTTAAAGCAGAAAAATATTTAAAAAAAGATTGCATCTGGAAAAAAAGATGGTGCTGAAGAAGAAGAGACATGGAGGAGGGGAGAGGAGAGGAGTGTGCGGAGTAACAGGCGTGACCTTGAATAAAGTTTGCTGTCCACACACGTGAGAACCTCACAGTGAAGTTCATTCTTTTGCGTTTCTATTTTGTATTATTAACACGTGCTAGTTTAAAGATTTATGTTTACTGTTATTATTTAAAAATTATGTGTATGCATGTGTGTCTGTGTGAAGTTAGTTATACACATGTGGCTGCAGTGTCTGCGGAGGCCAGAAGAGGGTGCCAGACCCCCTGAAGCTGGAGTTACAGGCAGTTGTGGCTACCTGACAGGGGTGCTAGGAATTCAGTTCAGGTCCTCTGCCAGAGCAGTGTGGGTTCTTAACTGTTTGACTGTCTCTCCAGTCATATGTGCTAATTAAAAAAGAGAGAGAGAGAGCAAATGATGGCGGTGAGGATGTTCAAATAACCTGTATGATTGCTTCTCCTGTCGTTATCTTCCAAACAATATAGTGTAAGAACTATTTATACAATGGTTCCATAGCATTGGGCATTATAAGCCATCCGGGGATGGTTTCAAATACACAGCTGTTTTGAAAGAAAATGGTCCCCAAAGGGAGTGGCCCTATTAGAAGCTGTGGCCTTGCTGGAGGAAGTGTGTCACTGTGGAGGCGGGCTTTGAGGTTTTATATATGCCCAGTGAGACAGACCATTTCCTGTTGCCTCTGAGTCAGGATGGAAGGACTCTCAGCTGCAGCACCAGGTCCGCCTGCACGCCTCCCTGTCTCACCATGATGATAATGGACTGAATCTCTGAAAATGTAAACTACCTCAATTAAATTGTTTTCCTTTACAAGTTTTGTGGTGACCATGGTGTCTTTTTACAGCAACAAAATCCCTAAGACAAGAGAGATATGTATGTGTGCAAATATTGTATCCTCTTACACAAAGCTGGAGACCATCTGTGCGACTGTGTGTCTGCAGGAGCCTGGGAACCACTTACCACAGACAGAGAGACTGTGTGTCTGCAGGAGCCTGGGAACCACTTACCACAGACAGAGAGACTGTGTGTCTGTGGGAGCCTGGGAACCACTTACCACAGACAGAGAGGGGAAACTACTCATTTTCTTAGTGTATATCTATGCATCATTCTATGATATATTATCACATGCATAGATTTGTATACCACAAACTTTATTTTGCTTCCTAACAGTAAATAAGGTCAGTTGAAGTCTATTGTAAACAGGGAGCCACAGGTGACAATCAGGCTGGCTTCTTCAAGGGGACTTTTGTGACCCTGTATGCGGACTTGGATGACTTTCTTTTTCTGAGCATTTCCTGGAAGTAGATTGGAAGTGATGGGGTTGGAGGGGTAGCTGAGTGGTTAAGAGCGCTTATGATCTATCAGAGGACGGGAGTTCCTTCTGATCCCAGCACTCACATTAGGTGGTTCACAAACACCTCTAACTTTAGGGCCTGCTGCTTCCTTCTGGTGTCTGTGGGTACCAGCATGTACAAATGTCTCCATCCCATGGAGGTAAGGTAGTTCTCCACTCTGTGCTTCCGGGAGGACTGAGGAGGTCATCCCCACAGAGCAAACTCTGCATCTACTGCTGTCGCCAGACTCCTGGGGTCAAGGTGTTTTGACTTTCTGATGCAGAGCTGTTGATTCAGTCTTTGAAACAATTAAGGTTCAGAAGGAAGACATAGGTGAAGGGGGCAACACAGCCTGTAGATGAGGCACTGAGCATACCTGCCACGACACCCCTTCCCCCTCAGAACCATCCTGTAGGTGAGGCGCCAGGCACACCTGCCTTGACACCCCTTCGCCCCAGAACCATCCTGTAGATGAGGCACCAGGCACACCTGCCATGACCCCGCCCCCCCCAAGACCATTCTGTAGGTGAGGCACCAGGCACACCTGCCATGATACCCCTCCCCCGCCAGGACCATCCTGTAGATGAGGCACCAGGCACACCTGCCATGACACCCCTCCCCCCAAGAACCATCCTGTAGATGAGGCACCAGGCACACCTGCCATGACCTCCCCCACCAAGAACCAAGCTGTGACTTACAACCCAGGTTCCTGCCTCTGTGACATCCTGGTCTCACTGTTCTGGACAGCAGCTTCTTCACCTTCCTCCATTATTGCAAACACCTTTGTCATTCTTTCCTTGGCCTTGCATCCAGTCTTTTATTCCCCAACCCCAGGTCCTTGCCTCCTGGTTTTTAAATAACAGCTGGTATGAGGGCCTGGTATACAGAAATACACTGTGCAAATCCCATTTTTCTGTAAGGGAAACTTGGTAAGTATGACAGTCTTCCCTGTCAACCTGACTGGATTTAGAATCACCATGGAGACATACTTCTGGGTGTGCCTGTTGAGGGTGTTCCCAGAAAGGTTTAGGGGGGTAATGGGGAAGCTTTGTTAACCAATGATCATTAAGAGATGGGACCAAGTTAGAGTGTGACTTTCTGGGACCAGGAAAAAAATGGGTGCGCAGCCCAGGTACTCTCTCTCTCTGTGGTTCCCTCTCAGCACAGCTGAATTTGGGCTTCTCGTTCCTATTTCATGAGTTTTCCCCTTATAATAAATAAAAATACAATTGCCTTATCTTTTATCTAGCCTGGTTATTTCCCAAATCAAGCTACCATCTACAGTTGGTGCCCAATGTGGGGCTCGAACCCATGGCCCTGAGATTAAGAGTCTCATGCTCTACTAACTGAGCTAGCTGGGCTGGAAAATACCCCCAGAAATAGATTATATAATGCTTTATTAACGTTGAATTTTCTTAATGTTAATGAGAAAGGAACAATGGGAGCAGAGAGACATTGGTTAATGGAAAAAAACCTTCTAAGTTGAATCAACCAGTATGTTTCAAGGATGTGTTGACCTCACAATGGAAACCAGGAGATGTGCTACATTGGGGAAGGGGTTTCCCTCTTGTTTCCACAGGAGAAGAAAAACTATTGATACCATCAAAATTAATAAAGATTCGATTTGAAAAAAGAGAAAACTCTTAAAAAAGAGTTTTATAAAGCTCATCCACAATGGTGGCAACCATATAGGTGGTAAGGGGCAGGGTTCTGCTCTTCTCCTTACAGGAAAATACACATCTTTAAAAATTCAAGAGACAGGGGGCTGGAGAGATGGCTCAGTGGTTAAGAGCATTGCCTGCTCTTCCATAGGTCCTGAGTTCAATTCCCAGAAACCACATGGTGGCTCACAACCATCTGTAATGAGGTCTGGTGCCCTCTTCTGGCGTGCAGACATACACACAGACAGAATATTATATGCATAATAAAAAATTCAAGAGACCCTAGATGTTTGGATGCTGACAGAAGGAAAAATAACTATCCAATAAGGATCATCGAGAAAAAGGAATATGACTTGATAGGTGATCGAAATATATACATTTAAACACACACACACACACACACACACACACACACACACACACACACACACACCTGGCTTTGGTGTTGGACAATGGCTCTATACTTCCCTCAATTTCAGTGTGCTGTTAAAAGGAACATTCAGAGTTTCTGTCTTATGTCAGGAGCCATCTGGTATGGGACAGAAAGAAGACTTTAGGAAAAATTTTACTTTCTCCATGACTATTTTGTCTACATTGTATTCTTCATTGAATGCATGTCTATATAAATAATGTTTAAGTTTTCCACAATGTACAATAGAGTTTCCTACAGATCTTTTTCCTGCAGTAATCTTTGAAGTTTCCAGAAAGAAAATGGGGCCCCACAGCCACAACTCCACCTGGTTGAGATGACATCATGATGCTGTCAGCGCTACTATAAGACTGTTTTTTGTGTACCAGCTGCTGAAATGGTGCACCTTCTCATGACGCTCTGGCCAGAACTCCAAATAAAAACTTTGGAAAAAACCCTATCGACTGCTTGGAAATCATTTGCAACTATACTAGACAGTAGTCTTAAAACTTAACCACCACTTTACTTTTGCAGGATCCTATAAGGAGACCATCACCCCCATGACAGCAAGAAGCAATTCTAGAGGATGATATCCCCTCTCCCAAAAAAGCTGTCCTCAGAGTTGGGAACACTGTTTAAGAGTTGTTGATTATTACTTGTTTAAGGTAGAGGGTTGGGGTAGAAACTATGTAGGTTCAGAGCTTTAAAAAAGGGATAATAATAGTGGGTAATAGAGTGAATACTTGTGAGCTATTATTTATGGATAATTTATATTGGTATAGTTTTCTTGTATATTGATACAAGTTAAAATTATATTTGTTATCTCTGTTTACAATATTTGTACACATATGCAAAGTTATTCTGTCAGATTTTATGCATGCATGTTTCTACCTCTGTTTAGGACATTTTGTATATTGATACAACTTTTAGGATATATTTTCATATTGTATTATATTATATTGTATTATATTCTTACCTCTGATCAAGATACTTATACATTGTTTACATTTTGAGGTCATTGTCCTTATTTGCTGCACATTTGTTTACAGATTATTTAATATTCTGACATGAAGTCTTAGTCCTTAAGTTATACAGGTATTAAGTATTATTAATGTCAATAGTCATTCATGTTTGCTAGACATACAGTCAGATTAATTAGGTTCTTTAGATACATAGAGATTGTATTCTGCCTAGATAGCTAATCTTCAACCACTTCAAAGATCTGTAGAACATGGCATTTAAATTACTTAGGGTTCTGTTGACATGAGACACAATTGCTCCTGACAGCACCAAATCTATTCCCGAGAGAATGCTGAGCACCGAAGATACTCTACTTGGAGTTTGTTTTCTTCTTGGCACAATTGGCCTTTGGGCAAAGAACTGCCCATGACTCAACCACTGACAAAGTACATGGTATCTGGACTGGATAAGCAGGACACAAGCAAAAGGACTGCCAAACCTTGCCAAGACACAGTAAGATGGTTCTGAAAAATTTCCTGCCTCTGAAAATGGTCTGTTAGTTACTCTAGGCCTTAGCCAAAGTTGGTTGCTTCAACATTGCAAGTGAGATTTTGGGTGATTACTCAGATAGCCAATTGTCTCCATTATATACTGCTCACTTTGGAAGCTGCTTGATTGTACTTTCTGCCTACTCAAGTAATATTATCTCCCTTCTCAGACTTTCGATGGAGTTGAAGATTAGATAGTCATAGTTACCTTCCTCTTATGATTTAGCCAACGTTATTGCTGATGCAAGACTTAGACTCTTTGGAATAGAATGTTTATTAAAACATTTATCATGTGTTCCTTGTTTAATATTGTTTATGTTGTTTGTAATTTTATACTTAATATCTGTTCCTACTGTACATAGTTTTGTATTGGGTTTGGCTTGTTCTTGTTTAGACAAAAGGGGAGATGATAGGGAAGCTTTGTTAACCAATTATCTTTAAGAGGTGGGACCAAGTTAAGGTGTGGCTTTCTGGGACTTGGAAAAAAAATGAGTGCTTGGCCCAGGTGCTCTCTCTCTGTGGTTCCCTCCTGTTTTGTGAGTTTTTCCCTTATAATAAATAAAAATAGAATTGCTTTATCTTTTAGCTAGCCTGGTTATTTCCTAAATTGAGCTAACCTCTACAGGGTGGGATGGAAGACCCACTCTGAGGATGGCACCAATCCGTGAACTGGTGCCCCAGACCGAATAAAAAGGAGGCAGCAAGCCGAGAAGCAACATTCATCATCTCTCTGCTTTCTGAGTGTAAATGTGTGGCCTTGCACTCCTGTGCAGTGAGTTCCTACCACATTCTGACCATTGTGCAGGCAGCACTCATTTACCTGGTACCCTGCAGAGGCCCTCTGATGCTCTCAGTGAACCTGGAAGCTCAGGTGCAGCCGATGATGTCACCAGACAGAATTCACTGTTTTCTTTCCAGGCCCGTATCCCCTTCAGCTCTCCGGAGACTCATGATTGGTGAATGGGCACCTCCCTGGGACAGTCCCCATTTGCAAAAGGACACTGCAAGCCTCTGTCTTGTTCAGGTCCCAGGATCCTTGCTAAGGATCCATGTCTTGGGATGGGGACAACGAGTGGGGTGAACTCCTCAGCATATAAATACTAAGGGACCACATCCTCCTGTCCACATAGGACAATTAATCCTTTTTCTTCTTCTGCCCATCACCAGTCCCCAACCTCACCTTCAGTACTCTCTGAAGTAGAGGAAGAGATAATTCTAGACTCCGTTTCCATTTATGCAATGATAACTGTTACTTTTGATACTTGTCAACAGTATCTTGTTTTCCAAACTGTTTCGGAGAGTGCTCACACCAGTCTGCTGTGTAGGCTTGCTGTCGTTCATAGAAGGGAGCTGAGGCATAGACGGGTTAAGTCCAACGTGATGGGGCCAACCCAGCTAGGTATTGAACCAGGTCCAACTCCAAGGCTAGTGCTCTTAATTTCACCTGTGCTCATTGCTTAAAGATTTAGGGTGAGTAAAAAAGTCAAGGACAAGCTTGTCTTCTTACTTCTTGGTCCTCTTCCTCAGAAATGATACTAGGGTTTCTGGAGCGTTCTTTCAGAGTTACACATATTAAACAAGTAGGGGAATAGCACGTGCTCCCTTTCCCCACTTTCTTCTGTAGTTCCTGCTTTTCACTTAGTAATGGCTCATTGTGCTGGTGTATTTTTGTCAACGTGACACTCCTGGGCAGAAGGAACTCCCCTGTGGCTTTGTGCTCCCTGGTCTTTTCTTTCTGAAGAAACGCTCCCGATGTTTGTCTAAAAGAAGGGTAGGCATTTTCTTAAGACAAATGAAGAACTGTCTCCACTAGGTATGCACAAACCCCTGTGGGCAATGCCATCCTCAGTCAGGTGCCCCTGGGTTTGCTAAGAGAGGAAGAACAAGCAAGTCAGTGAACAGGGCCCGCCATGACCTCAGCTCCAGTTCCCGCCTCCAGGTCTGACCCTGCTCCTTCTCAACAATGGACCTAGACCAAACAAACCCTCTCTTCCTCCACACTGCTTTGGTTGCGGTGTTTATCACAGCAATGGGAAATAAGCTAGAACTTTCCCTAACGGTCACGGATTTCCCTCTGATGCAGTGCTGGGAACTGACCCTAGGTTCTCAGTGCTGAGTGCGCGCTCGACTGCTGAGCTCTGGTCCCAGTCCAGATTCTCTTTAAAAAAAAAATTGTCCTTAACCTTTATTGTGTGCGTGTGTGTGCGTGTCTGTGCGAGAGCGAGAGCCCATGTGTGGCTGTCAGGAAACAACCGGTCGGAGCTGGTTCTTTTCTTCTGTTAAATGGTCCTGTGGGGGTTTGAATGAGAACCCACTAGGAGGGTCCCATAGGCTCATAGATCTGAAAGCTTGGTCATGAGGGAGAGGCATTTTTTGAAAGGATTAGGAGGTGTGGTCACGTTGAAGGAAATGTATCACTGGGGGTGGATTTTGAGGATTCAGAAGCCCAAGCCAGTCCCAGGGCTGTCTCTTCCAGCTGCCTATGGATCCAGTTGTAGAACTCTCAGCTACTTTTTCAACATCATGTTTGCCTGTGTGCTGCCATGCTTCCTGCCAGGATGATACTGGATTAAACCTCTGAACTGTAAGCTAGTGCCAATTAAATGCCTTTCCTTTATAAGAGTTTCAGTCAAGGTGTTTCTTCACAGCAAAAGGACACTGACTAAGACAGGTCCTGAGGGTCAAGGCTGATCAGCAATCACCCTTTCCCACGGAGCCGTCAGTCAATCCCACCATAGAACCTGTACTTCACAGCTGTGTAACAGTCCAGCATAAGACATACCATCATTTATTGAACAAATGAGTGGACATTTAGGTTTCTTTCTGAACTTCACTGTGATGAATAAATGCTGTGGAGAATGACTCTACATTTTGCATGCATGTACCATAATTGTATAAAAAAATCTAGAAGTCAAATGGAAGGTTCAATGAGGTATGATGCTTTGAAAGTTATTTATATTTTGCTCTCTGTGGGATTTGCAGCAATTTATGTATCTCCCAAGTTTGTCTGCTGGATGATTTCAGCCCCAAACAATGGTTGGAAGGCAAAGGGTGAGGTTTGCCCTTGGGACACTTCTCTCACCTAGAGGAGGAGCTGGGCTGCCAGGGCTTTGTGCTCCCTGGTCTTTTCTTTCTGAAGAAACTCTCCCGATGTTTGTCTAGAAGAAGGGTAGGCATTCTCTTAAGACAAATGAAACGATTCTGTCTGTCTACTGTGATTCACACCCAGAGCACTGATGGACCCTAGGACCTGGGCAGACGCTGCAGCGAGCTGCTGGAGGAGGCAGGCTGCAGGCAGCAGTGAAATATTAATGATAATATCAAACATTTACATTCTCCAGTGCTGGGAATTGGACTAAGCCCTGTATGCAGATCACCTCATCAGAGCCCAAAGTCAGCTCTTGAGAGCGTTGCCTCACAGACCTCACGGGAAAAGGGAAGTTGAGGGGCTTTCCCAAGGCTATAACATCAACAAGGGGCACCATTAGGGTCTGAGTTCTGGGTGTCTGATTTCACACTCTCAACCATGACATCCGAACTCAGCCCCTAAGAGAGGAGAAGGAGCTTCCTGGCTCCTTCTTCCCCGTGTTTGGCTGCTTCCATCCCAGAGACCTTCCCACCTCCAGAAGGCTGTCTTAGCTTCGGGAAGGTTCAGCTCCTGTCTTTCCTCCACCAACACACTACGTTTCAGCTCTAGTTTGTCCAGCTCTTACATCTTGCATCTCGGTTTCTCAGAGGAGGCAGGAGTGAAAACTGGCAAACGATAGTGACTTCATAGGTTTCTTCCATCCGACCACAGTTTGGTAGAATTTCATGCCAGAGGAGCTGAAGACATAGAAGGGGGAGAGGCATGGGAGGTAGTTTCCTGTCGACAGCAGGCTTTCCCCACCAGTCGCCCTCCCTCCCTCCTTCTTTCCCACCCGTCCTCCCTTTTCTTTCCTGTTTTCTTTTCCTTTCTTCCTCCCTTCCTCCCTCCCTTTCCACCCCCTCTTTCTTTGGCAGGGTTTCAGTATGTAGCCTTGACTGGTTTCGAACTCACTATGTATATTACTCTGGCCTCAATCTTATAGAGATCTACCTGCCTCTGCTCCTGAGTGCTGAGATTTAAGGTATGTGCCACCATGCCAGATGAAATTAGTTTTTTTGAACTCATTAACACATCCCTATACTATACATAATCATCTCCATGTTACAGAAAAGGAAACTGAGGCATAGAAATGCAGGATGTGAGTAGCAGCTGTTATTTTAGTCTATCTGTGTACAGCTTGCCTTCATTTCTCTCATTCCCAGAAAAAAATGTGAATTCAAGGATAGTCTTGGCATCCTAGCAAATTCTAGACCACCCAGGGTGCAAAGCAAGGCTCTAGGTCTTGGGCGTAGGTTGAGGGGAATATTTAATAAACTTCTGGTGTCTTTTATTTATATTTGCTACTTTCACTTTCTCTCTATTTAAAATTTTGAATTATAGGTTTGGTTGTAGTTCACCTGGTAGAGCCCTCGTCTAGCATGAGTGGAGCTCTGGTCGAATCTCCAGCACCCCAGGAGACAGGCATAGGAAGTGATGCTTATCCCTCCTTCCAGCACGGGCATAGAAGCAAGAGGTTTGGGAGTTCAAGACCATCCTTGATTACCTAGCACCTTTGAGGCTAGCGTGGGCTACAAGAGCTAGTTCCAGGGCAGGCTCCAAAGATACAGAAAAACTCTATCTCGAAAACAAAACAAAACAATAAAGCAAAACAAATCTGAATCATTTAAGTGTGAGCTGGAGACATATTAATGTTTCCGTTTGAACACATCAGTGTGTGTCTTCTAAACTACTCTCCCACAAAACCACAGTATCTTTCTTGAGATACATACACAGTGTGATATTAGATCACTGTAGTTGAATGTTTTTCTCTGTCCTGCTGGTCCCCATGGACTGGTTTCTTTCCCACTCACGGGTCCCTGAAGTCACTCATGAAATAGCACTCTATGACTTAATATCAGTTACAATTGTTTGGCCAAGGGCTCAGGCATATTACTGACTAGCTCTCACAATTAAATTAATCCATTTCTATCCAGTTGTGTATTGTCATGAGTTTGTGGCCAACCGGTGATGCTCTGGCATGTTACTCCTTTGAAGGCTGCATGGCGTCTCCCTGTCTCAGGTTTCCTTCTCTCTGCATCTTTGTTTGGATTGCTTGCCTAGCTACATTTTCCCTGGTCATTGGCTGAGACAGCTTTATTCATCAACCAGTACAAGCAAAGCATATTCGCAGCATATAGTAGGACAGCCCACCTCAGTTCACACCCAGTAGCTTTCATATTTAAATCTCCTCTTGTAGCTGCTCTCCCAGTCAAGCGTGCATTCCAGTGCCTCTTCCATAACCTGAGCCTTGGCGTTCTGGACTTTGTGGCCACTGGCTGTATTTTGGGGAAGCATACCCACCCTGCCCTGTGACACTGTTCTCTTGCTGAGAACCCCAACTTGGATCTCCCCAACCATTCCAAGCTTATGTGGGAGACGAGACACTTGGTGAGGACTCCTCATGGACAGGACACACTCTCCCTTTTTGTGTCACTTGGTTCTGTTTTAGAGGCTGTTTGATCACCTGGCTAACTGGTGTCCGTCACAGCTACCACCATGTTACTCCTCCTCTGTTAGTAAAGAAGCTGAGGGGTAGGTAGCTTAAGACTACATGCATGCCTGATCCATCTTGCTCCAGGTGGTAACAGATATATTGCTGACCCTTGATGGAGGAGGGTGGGCGCCACTCTGTAAAACGAACAGCAGGCCGCTTCCCACCGCCTGCCCGGCTAGCTTTACCCGAAATAGCTACACGGAAACTGTATTGATTTAAACACTGCCTGGCCCATTATCTGTAGCCTCTTCTTGGCTAACTCTCACATCTTGATTCAACCCATTTCTAATAATCTGTATGTCACCATGAGGTTGTGGTTTACCGGAAAGATTCGGCATGTCTGACCTGGCAGCTTCATGGCGGGCGGCTCTCTGGCTTCTGCCTGACTCTGCTTCTTTCTCCCAGCATTCTGTTCTGTCTACTCCTCCTATCTAAGATGCTGTCCTATCAAAGGCCGAGGCAGTTTTTTTATTAACCAATAAAAGTAACACATAGACAGATGACCCTCCTCCATCAGACCCTTATAAGGACATGACTATAAAATGCTGGTTTTCGAATCCCATCATTTCTTCTCCCTCCAGGGCAGACAGTCTTCTGTAAAAAGTACACTCCATCTTCTGCATGTCTTCATGAGCTCGAGGAATCTGTGTAGTTCAGAGTCTTAGTCATGACACACACTAATGCTCCCAGTCTGGGACTGGCCTTTCAGGATGGACCTGAGCCGCTGCAGGTCTCCACGAGCATTTGAGCTCTGGCTGTACAGCCCAAAGCTCCAGGGTTGTGCTTTCTCTGCTCTGTGGATGGACTGTACACATCTCTGAGGAGCCCTAACTCCTTTCACAGAGAATGGTATGAAAAAGTCAAGATCTGTTTGTTGCGCTTGTTATTGTTGGAGTACCGCTGCTTGCCACCTGCTTCCCCTCTTCCTCCCCCTTCCCTTTCTCTCTTTTTTCCTCACTCCCTTACTTCCTTTTCCCTTTCTTATTCCCTTTACTCCTCTCTTGCTCTCTCCCTTTCCTTCCTATCTTGCTCTCTTTCTCCCTTCCTCCCTCTCTCCCCTCCCCTTCTCCTCTTTTCCTTCACTCCCTTACTTCCTTTTTCCTTTCTTCCTCCCTTTATCTCTTTTTCTGGCTTTCTCTCTTCCTTTGATATCCTCCTGCCTCAGCCTCCTAAGATTGGGAGTTATAGCATGTACCACCACTTCTGGCTTTGTGGCATTGCTGTTTGTAGGTCTTTTTAATGGGTGGAAGTAAAAAAAAATGCTTGAAAAAAGTCTTGTCTTTGGGGCTGAAGTGATGGTTCAGTCACTGTAGTACTTGCCTGTACATGAGGACCTGAAGTTCGATTCCCAGCACTCATGTAAGAGCTCCAGGTTCTGTGGTGTGCACCTATAATCCTAGTCCTAGGGATGGGAGACAGTACAATGGCCAACCAGTCTGGGTGAATCTCTGGAGTACTCTAGATTCAGCGAGGAGATTGTAATGGTCTGTCCTGTCCCTTTAAGAGAAAGCCCCACCCACTCCCTTTCCCATCAGCTGAGGCAAGGGGATCTTCCTTCTGCTTCCAGCCTGAGTTCCTTTTTTTTGGTCTCTTCCCCAAAATATGTCTCTCTCTTTGCCCTTCCCCCTTCTTCCTTTACCTCCTTTCCTTTTCCCTTCCATAACTCACTAAATAAATACCCTCTTTCTCTGCATGGAGTCTGTCTATCTGTCTCTGTCTCTCACTCACCGTGGCTGCGGCTCCTTGTGGGACTGGCTGCCTTTGTGGCCCGCCATGGTCTCGTGGCTTGTTGCCCACTGCTGCCACTCAGGGAACAGCACAATTTTATGATTTTTACCATAAGAGAGATTCCATCTTAAAAGTACAAGATACACAGCAATAAAGGAAGATGCCTGACTAACCACTCTCCTCCACAGACATGTGCATGCATGTGCATGTACACATACATGTCTATGAGCAACACTGCCCATCATGTGCGCATGTACTCACATACACAAGTACTCACAAACTCTGACTACTCATTGCTGCTCCATTTCTCCTCCAACACAACGTGTCCTCACTCCCCGTCTTGTGTTCCCACTGACATGGCTATCATTCTTCACAAGGTTCACACATTCACTGATTCTCTATATCCTGCAATGTACACGGGTACTTTTAGCACAACAATGGCACCCATACTGCAACCTAAGCCCTCTGAGTCAGGTGATCACCTTGTTACATTGCTTTTTAAACGAGAATTGTGTCTGCTTAAAGGAGGACGGTTAGGAAACTGTCCAGAATTGCTTGGCTTTTATGACATTTTTTTCTATATAGTTTCATACAGAGCTAGATTCATTCATTCCTGTTAAATATTCAACTTTGGATTTTTAAAAAACATTGCTGTGAGTATGCAAAATCATTTAAATGCTGGAAAAAATATTAAATGAGAAAGTGCACTCAGGGGAACAACAGTCCTGCTTCCAACTCCTCTGCCCGGCCCCACCCATGCCCTGCAGGTGACCACCTCCATTAGATTCTCATTCACTTTCCTAGCGTGGTTGCTTTAAAACAACCTTGAGCCGGTGCAGAGGGACAGGGGTTATTTAACTAAAGAACTGGGTGAATCTCGTAGTCAGATTAAGAAGGCAAAGCACAAAGAGGGAAGGAAACATAGTGAGAATGGAGGCAGAACCTGAGTCAGATGCCCAGGAAGTGGAGAGGGGCACAGACTGGAGAGTCTGAAAATTCCTGTGACCCCAGAGACTGCTCCCCAGGATGCTTTGCAGGATGAATGTGCTCTGAAGAAGGGGTGGTGAGGCTTCTCCTCAGCAGGATGGAGGAATGATTGCAGGGCCCCAGCTGCGTTAGCCAGAGTTCTCTAGAGAAGTGGAATGGCTACATATTACCAAGGTGATTTGTTAGACTGGCTTACCCGATACAGACTGGGTAGCTCAACAATGCCTATTTGCCTGCTGAAGAGTCCGATAATCTGACAGCTGTCTCAGCATCCTACTCTACTGCTAGAGCCTTGAGAATTCCCTGGGGAGTTGCTGGTCTCCGTAGAAACAAGCCGACGTTGGAGCCAGCCATGATAAGCTAAATAGAAGCAGACCACTAAAAGGAAGTTCTTTACTTCCAACCATTATTACCTGCCAGAGTAGGACTCAACTATCGATAAGTTTGATGGAGGTCTGAGTCTCAGTTTGCCCTGAGGCAATACCTGATTGCAGGAAGAACAACAAACTGAGATTACCTGAGTACCACCCAAGAACAGACCATCCAAAGGAAATGCCTAATGTTCCAACAGTTGTAGATAGGATCACCTTGCAGCACACTCACCAGGACACCCCTAGACAAATGTCAGCCAGTCAGGGGACCTGAACCTCAGAAACTCCTCACCCCCACTTTTACTACTATAAAAACCCAACTCTAACTGAGCTCGGGGCTCTCCAGTTATTCCACTACGTTGGACACGTAGAGAGACTGAGTTTGCAAACTTGCATAAAATAAAGGCTCTTTGCTTTTACATACGGGACTCGGTCTCTTTGTTGGTTTTGGGGGGACTTCACGAATCTGGGGATAAGAGTTTCCATTTCACATTAGAAGCTGCAGGAACAGTAGTAAATGCACTCATCAGCAAGGAGCGAAGGCAGGCAGGCAAAGCCGCATTGCTTTCTTCTCGGACCTCTTTATACATATGGAGGCCCCTGGAAAGTTCAGCCCACTCTTGGTTCACTCTCTCCGGAAACTCCTCTCAGTTGATTCCACCAAGCTGATACCTGAGATTAACTATCACAGCAGTCCTTAAGACAGACAGCAAAGGGGATTTAGAGTGGGGCACACACTCAGGACTCTCAGAGTTCTTATATTCTTCTTAGGAAGGGCGGGATGAACACAAACAGTGACCACTGTCAGCAGGATATTACATGGACAGATCTCAAAACAGCCGGCTTGTTTTGAAAGTGGCCATGGAGATTAAGATGGACTGAAAGGGCCCGTGAGTCCCCTAAACCATGGATGAGGGATGAGCCAGCTGTGCTTGACCTCACATGTTCTTACCTCATGTGAGCTAAAGGTGGTGTACTTGAGGAATGCTGTCTGTCTCTTCTGGCAAGCAAAGGTTGAGCTGGAGAGGATCAGCAACCATGGGTGCCTGCTGCTTTCACAGAGGATCTGAGTTCAGTTCCCAGCACCAATGTGATGGTTTACAGCTGCCTGTAACTCCAGTTCTAGGAGATCTGATGCTCTCTGCTGGCCTCTGCTGGTACTGCATGCACCTGGCACTCATACCTACATGAAACACTCATAAATGTAAAATAAAAACAAATCAATCATAACAAAATATTACATAAGGCATTACTTAGAGAAAATCATTTAATGTCCGCTGAAGACATTTTGAAGGCAGTGAGGGTTAATTACTGTTTTGCCTCTTTCTCCTCCATTGAGGAATGAGGTCTTCCAATCAGAAAGGCAGAATAAACATCACAAAGAGAAGAATGAAATTAAGGTCGGGAGGAGTTTATAAAGCCTGCAGCAGCATGGGGCAGGAATCTTGGGGTTTTGAGCCTTGTGAATTATGCCTGCAGCCTTGGAGAGACTTGACATAATTTCAAAGTCACTGTCATATTCTTTGTTGAATTATGGGAGAGTGGTTGTACACAAAGACAAAGGAGGAGCATATGAGCTCGTGACATTCAAAATGAGGAGAGGTGCGAATTCTGGAAGGACAGAGCACTCAGCTGGGGTGTCCTCACTCATAGGGTTATGGGAAAATGTGGTGCTTTCCACAAAGTGGGTTTAGATCCTGGCTTTGCTCCCGGATGGAGTCAGGGCCAAGGCAAAAGCTTGGCGGTCAAATCCCCATTTAATAGTCAGGTGGTACAGAAAAGATCGAACGCAGGGGAAAGATGTGCTCTTTGCAAAAGTGGAGGGGAGAGGGGGTTCTCTCATCATTCCACAGTTTATGCTGTGGACCTCTGGCAGTCATGTTTGTCTCTTAGGTTGGCCTCCTCAGCAGCAAACCCCAATGACTTAGGCAAAACCGTGAGGAAGTGTTTCCAGGAAATATTGTCAGAGTGAGAGAATGTGGGTCAGCGTAGGTGTGTATAATGGTCTATGCTGTCCCTTTAAGAGACAAGCCACGCCCACTCCCTCCCTCCTGCTTCCAGCCTGAGCTCCTTCCTTTCTGTCTCTCTCTCAAAGAGGCAGCTTCTGCTTCTCTCCCTTCTTCCCCCTTCTCCCCTCCTCTCTCTGTCTCTCTCATTCCTCTTCTCCTCCCTCTCCCCTTTCCCTTCCACAACCCACCAAATAAATATCCAGCCTCACTCTGCATGGTGTGCCTATTTTGTATCTCGCCTGCCATGGTTCATGGGACTGGGACCAGCTGACTTGTTGAGGTCTCTCACCTGCTACACGGCTCCGTGCCTGGGACCTACTGGCCCTCTGGGAACCGCAATGCTTTATCTAAACCATAACAGTGTGTAAGTTACTTTTTCTTTTGCTCTGACCTAACAAGAAGCTACTTTGAGGAGGAAGGGTGCATTGCTGCACACAGTCTGAGGTGAGGCAGCTCATACTGTGGGAGAGGCATCGCGCAGGATCACCAATCAGCAGTCATGTTACAATGCACAGTGAATGAGCAGAGAGTGGGCAGGATAACCTCAAGGCCCAGCTTTGGCAACTCACTTCCTACAGTCAGACTCCAACTAAAGGTTCCATAACTTTCCAAAACAGTGCCACCAGCTGAGGACCAAGTGTATCCAAATACATGAGCCTGTATGGTGACATTTCACAAACTACAACAAAAGAGAAGGAAGGAAGTGTGACATCAAGTCCCATGGAGGGAAACTTGTGAGATTTCCAGAGGACAGCATGGGTGTCTCTTCAGGATTGTCTCTGTCAGGGCACATCAAGCTGTCCTGCTGCCGGTCCCACTGTGTAAGAGATAGCTTAGGGGGCAGAGGTCCCCAGAGTCAGGCAGTCTGGGAATAGTCATCCCGAGACGACTGTACTGACCTTGAGAGGTGTTTCCCAGGGAGACAGGCCAGCTTTGCTCATTTAGCCCATCCCAGATATCTGCCTGGCAACAGAACTTTACTTCCTGCATAGACAACACACCCATGGAGAATCAGCTGTAGCCAGACAAAGTGCCACCTAGACCATTTCTGCTCCCTGTGACAGCAGGAGAGATCAAAGCTGGAGAGGTCTCTGGTACTCCTTACGACGTACACTGGAAATTGTGTGACTTCTGCTCATGTTTAATTGGTCAGAGCCAGTCTCGTGGCTGTGGCTGTGCCTATTTTGCCAACAGATATAGGGTCACTGAGTACTGGGGATGGTTAATACAGCCTCTCTTGAATGACTAATCCTTTCTTCTGCCTCAAATATAGCCATTGTGTGCTGCTGAAGGTCTGACAGCCAGATTGTCGGGGAAGACCTAAAGGGAGCTGCCGCATGTGTGCGGAATTGTATTTTCCTCCCTAGAGGTGATTTCATGCCTGTTGGATCCATTGAGCTCAGAAACCTTCTGCTGCCCAGCGCACGCTGCTTAGTGGAAGCACAGTCACACAGCTGTTAGCCACATCAGAGTCTGGCGACTGGTAAACAGCTGTTACCTCTGTCCAGTTTTCCCCAGTTGCCTCCTCCTTGACCTCCATTCTCCCCGACTTTTATTTTGTCTCATTTCCTTTCTTCTCTGGTTCTCTGTGGTCACTTAACATTCTCTCCTCCTGGCCAGGCATGGTGGCCTTTAATCCCAACACTTGGGAGGCAGAGGCATCAGATCTCTGAGTTAGAGACCAGCCTGGTTTACAGAATGAGTTCCAGGACAGCCAGGGCTACAGGACAGAAACTCTGTTCCCCCTAAAAGATCAAAACCCCAAACCCAAGGCAATAGAACACAGTAAAACAAAACAACACCCTCCCCAAACAAAGACCAAAGGCATTTCCATCTTTTTCAAAGGATGGCATTAGCCACCTGGGGTTGGTGGGTTCTCCGACTGTTTGTGTGTCTGTGGCAAAGGGACCCACAGAAATGAAGATTTTATTCTCTTCTCCTTCTCCTTCTCCTTCTTCTTCTTCTTCTTCTTCTTCAAGCCAAGGTTTCTCTGTATACCCATGGTTGTTCTAGAACCCACTCTGTAGACCAGGCTGGCTTCGAACTCACAGAGATCCGCCTGTCTCTGTCTCCCAAGTGCTGTGGTTAAAGGCATGTGCCACCACCTCTGGGGAAATGAAAGTATTTTAAAGAGATACGTGTGTCCCCAATTTGACTATCAAACTATTGAAATAGTGGACACCAAGAAATGGGAACTTCTCCAGGAATCTCATGCTGGGAAAAGAAAGAGAAAGAGCTTACAACTTAGAGCACCAGATAAGAAGAGACTGAGGTCCAAAGTCATGGCGAGGGTCACTATACTGCGATGAAAGACCATGACCAAAGGAACCTGGGGAGGACAGGGTTTACTTGGCTCACACTTCCACATCATCAAAGGAAGTCAGTACAGGAACTCACACAGGGCTAGAACCTGGATGCACGAGCTGATGCAGAGGCCATGGAGGAGTGCTGCTTACTGCCTTGCTCCTCATAACTTGCTCAGCCTGCTTCCTTATAGAACCCAGGACTGGCTGCCCAGGGGAGGCACCACCCATCATAGACTGGTACCTCCCACATCAGGCTTTAATTAAGAAAATGCCTTAAAGGCTTGCCTACAGGCAGGCTTATGGAGGCGTTGCATTTTCTTAATTAAGGCTTCCTTTTCTCTGATGACTTGTGTGTCATGCTTACTTAAAACTATCCAGTACGTACATCTAGATAATGATGAGATCACATCTTGACCAGGATTGCTCATATGTACAGATATTGCTAATGATGGATCACACCTTGACCAGGACTGCTCATATGTACAGATTCTGATAATGATGAGATCACACCTGACCAGGACTGCTCATATGTGTAGATCCAGATAATGATGAATCACACCTTGACCAGGACTGCTCATATGCGCAGATTCTGATATGATGGGATCACACCTTGACCAGGACTGCTCATATGTGTAGATTACTAGCCCTCTACTTTAAATTTAATCTCACTTCAAGACCCCTAAAATAGACTCGGGGAAGATATTGGGTCCCTTGTTCCTCTTCTTGATGTGCCCACATTAATACATTTTTTGGTTTTTCACTTTTAGTTGGCTTATTAAGGATGGGTGGCTCAACTTGACTTCTTGGGGTACAGATTGAGACCTCAGTTTGGTAATACATGTAAGCTGTGTGCTTTGAAGAAGACTTTGTCTGGGGGACTGTTCCCACCACAGTTAAAATATGGCCATCTTTCTCCTCCTTCCCTCCTCTTCATCTTTTCCTTCTCTTCTTCTTTATTGGGGTATGTGTCTCTGTGTGTATATCTGTGTGTGTCTATGTGTGAGTATGTCTGTGTGTGCTGTGTATGTTTGTGTGTGTGTATGTCTGTGTATGTGTATCTTTGTTTGTGTCTGTGTGTGTGTCTGTATGTGAGTATGTCTGTGTGTGCATCTCTGTGTATATCTGTGTGTATGTCTGTGTGTGTGCCTGTGTTTGTGTCTGTGTGTATGTGCCTGTGTTTGTGTCTGTGTGTTTGTGTGTGTGTGTATGTGTTGAGGCAGGAGCTCATCTAACCCAGGGTAGCCCTGATCTCTCTATGTAGTCCATTATAGTAGGATGATCTTCAACTCCTGACTCTCTTGCCTCCACTTCCCTAAGTGCTGGGATTGCAGGCTTGTGGCCCACCAGGTTTGGATTATGCAGTGAGGGGGTGGAGCCCTGGTCTTCATGCATGTTAGGCAAGCACCCTTCCAGCTAAACCATCTCCAGCTCGTCTCCACTATTAAAAAGGGCATGCATGCAATCTGTTACTTAGTCATCAGCCAGGAAAGGAAGACCTGCCTAGCCCTTCCTCTCTTTCTCTCTTTTTGTGCTGGCCAATTCTCACCCTTGATTCACATGCAGAGCCAAGCTCAAGGTGTCCTTTGGTGACTCCTGTAGGGTCAGCACTGTATGCTGTGGTTTGGGGGGCCTCAGACCAGCAGCCATCAGACCTTGCCTGAAGGAACTTTTTGTTTGTGTGCAGGCTGTTTCTGGGTCACAGCTCCTGGTACCCCGTTTCCATTCTGGGGTGGAAAACTGCAAAAGAGGCAGTTTCTTTCACTCCATTTTGCCTCCTTATCAACAGGGACAGTTTGTTTTTCCTTCTGATTTTTAGATCCGGAATTTCAGGGCTGGAAAGGGGGTCCCCTGCTGTTTCATTCAAGCAGACAAAAACCTCGGAGTTTAGCTCCCTGCAGCGCATCTTGGCGGTTCAGCAGGAAGAATATTTTTAATTGTCGTTCCCAATTAGACACCGCATACTTCCTAGGTATTTACCTGACTTTGATGTCTGAACAGACCCGTTCTCTACCTGGCTCTGTTTTGTTGTTTTTACTGGCCTTAGCAGGGTCTTTTGTGAGCTGGTAATTTGGTCCCTGGTCTCTTAGCAACCAGGAACTTTTCCAGCTTGCTGCTGAACCAGATCTTGGAGTCGCAAAGTTTATCAGAGTATTCGTTGAAGGGTAGCGGCTCTCTAGGAGCCAGTGATTTTAAATGAATATTTGGATAAGCCATTTACCCAAGGTTTCAGGACAGGTGTACTCACAAGGATAACAGGCACAAAATGTACACCTGGAGCCTGATGTGGTCCAGTTCTTTCCTGTTCCCAGCTGGTCCAGTTGTTCCCTCCCCAACAGTGACAAGCACGTCCTGTTCCCTGATGTGTACCCAACAGGAACTGGCTGTGCCCTAGCCTAGGAGAGGTCCCCCAACCTGCTGCTGGTGACAATTAGTACCTGACCACTGTGTGTGAGGCGTTTGCCCACAGAGACACACAGAACACAACAGGGCCTCACCGAACACAGTTTAGGAGGGAAGATGGGGAGATAGACACCCCACTGTCCAGTGCAGGGACAAGAGCTTTACTGGTCTGGCCTCAGGGGAGGACCGACTCACTTCCCATGCAGTCTGGCAGTGGACTGGGTTGGCTCTTGGCTGGACTCTGTTGGGAAAGTCTGCAGGAGTGTCTACATTTGGCCTCCCCAGCACAGAGGGCTCAGGTGACCCCTGGCTTCCTCTATGGAGGCTTGGGGCTTTCAGAGCGAGACTAAAGGCGCATGCTCATTTAAGCCCTCTCCTTGGCGAATAGCTAGACTTACTTCTAAGCATATTGATACCTCAGAGGTGAAGACACATCCTGCAAGCCTGACAGCGTGAGTTCTGTCCCCAGAATCCACAGGGTGGAAGGAGAGAACAGACTCTTGCAAGTCGTCCTCTGGTCTCTGCACAGGCACTATGGTGTGTGTAACGTCTCCCTTCAAATAATTAATAAACCTACACAGTGTTCTGTGGGCAGAAGGGATCCAGAACAGCAGGGGACACAGACCCACCACTTCACAGGAGGAGAGAGGACATATATGTAGCTATGTCCAAAAGCATCACACAAGAAAAGGATATTTTGGGGCTGGAATTATGAATTCCAGTGTGGCACTGTCCTGTTCTTCCAAACAATGTGAACTTGTGTTAGCGTCTTGTCCTCTTAGAACCCCGAATTCTTTATCTAAAGTGAGGGGCTCCCAGGTTAATTGAAAGACCCGTCTAATGAGGATTGTCAGTAGAGAGGGTACCTCACAATCATTTATTGCTTATGTGTGAGTGGAATGATAGCCATAGGAGCACTCACCATCATGGGAGTACTCGCCATCAGAGGAGCATTCACTATCAGAGGAGCACTCACCATCAGAGGAGCACTCACAATCAGAGGAGTACTTACCATCATAAGAGCACTCACCATCAGAGGAGCACTAGCCATGGAATCAGACAAACTGCTGGGTAAACACAAGTCTAGAATCTTTGAGCTGAGGAGGCTGAGGAGCTATGGTCTGGTTCTGTGGGTTTATAGACAAGAAAACTGAGACTTGGAGGGCTTAAAGGTCTTAGGCATGGTCCAGGAGTAAGCCAGTGATGGTCAAGGGACAAACAGGACCTAGACCACTGGACCAATCTTCCCACTTGCTTTCCATTCATTATATAGAAACATATAAATTTTTTAATTTTATATATAAACATATACAAATTATATAAACATATTCAAATTTCATTCAAATGTCCTCTTTCAGAAGGGGTTTCCTTCCATAGCCTGGAAGATAATCTGTTAGAAGCTATCTGGAAATTTCTCATTATGTCAAACCTGAGAAGTCATTAACTGTGCATGGAGGCTTGTTGGCCAGGTCTGTGCTTGTAGCTGGCTTTTCTGGGGTCCTTGGTCCAGGACAGGAGCGAGCTGAGAAGTGGGTTGAAAGGTGAGCCCACTTGCTGACTTGGGTTCTGACGTGTCTCACATCAGCCATATTCAGTAATGGTTCTTGAGCATATATTGTAGAGTGGGTGAGTTAAATAATAGATGACAAGGGAGGCCGCGGGAGGTGGAGGAGCAAAGGAGAAGGAGTCTAATTTCAGAGTAAATTGGAAAGGACACCGAGTCTCTGAGAGAGGGAGCTGGCAAGGCAGATGAGGCCAATGGTACCCGGAACAAAAGAAGTTGGCAAGGCTCATTAGAGCCCTGGGAACAAGAAGAGATGTGGGGGGAGAGGGAGGAAAGGATTGAGACAGAGAGGGGGGATATAAAGGGAGGGGACGGATGGGGGGGGCAAGACAGGGAGAGAGAGGGAGAGAAAAAAAAAGAGAAAGAGAGCCTGCTCAGTATGGCAATAAAAGCAGGCCAGTGGGCATTTATAAGTGGGAAAATACTATAGTTACTTTTCAAGGAATTGAATTATTATTTTGAATTTTCAAACACACACACACACACACACACACACACACACACGTGTAGAGCACATACCCAGTCGCCCCTCCTCTTTCTCACTCATTAGCTGCCTTCATTGCCCTAGCCCCTCTCATTCCACTTTCATGTCCCACCCGGGATTTTATTGTCCAAGTCCCACGATGAGAGACTATGCCCACATTTTCTTTGTCTGTTCCTCTGTCGTCGGCATCCAGGTTGGCTCCAGGACGTAGGTATTGTCGATAGCTGCAGTCAGTCACATTCTGTGCTGGAGAATTAAGCACAACCGGAGTAGGAATGCGGACTCCAGAGCACAAGGGCTTTTCAGAGTTGGGTTAGCACATGAGCCTCACAAAGAGCCACCAGGCTGGTGGTTTGCACAGGAGCTGTGGGTCCAGTTTCACCATCAGTTCAGGTGCTGGGGAGAATGGTGAGTTGGAGACCTCAGGCCAGTCAGCTGGGGCTCTGCGGGAGGAGCTGATTCCCTCACCCCGACTGTCCCACACTCTCAGCTCACCAACACCCTCACACCACACTACACTCTCAGCTGACCAATGCCCTCACCCCCACTCTACACTCTCAGCTCACCAACTCCTTCACCCCCACTGTCTCACACTCTCAGCTCACCAACACCCTCACCCCACACTACACTCTCAGCTCACCAACGCCCTCACCCCACTTTCCCACACTCTCAGCTCACCAACGCCCTCACCCCCACTCTACACTCTCAGCTCACCAACGCCCTCACCCCACTCTCTCAGCTCACCCATCTGTACTGTTTTTCTCTCAGGCTGTGACCAACAGCTTGGGAAGGGCGGTCTGTTAGACTCCAGGTGTGAGGAGACGCTCGCTGTGGCAGGGACCTAGTGACAGCTAGGGCGACAGCATGGGCCACATCCCATCTGCTGTCAGCAAACAGAGATGAAAGCCAGTGCCCAGGTCACTTTCTCCTTTTCACTCAGTGTAGGACCCTAGCCTGTGTCACCCACGGTCAGGTGTACCTTCTCAAGTCATGTGACCCAGTACAGGAAATCCTCACAGCAGACCCAGAGCCTAGTGACTCCTATTCTCCTAGTGACTGTCAGCTGAGAGGACCAGCAGTGTCACTTACCAGACCACCCCTCCTCCGAAGCCAATCCTTCCATTCTTGCCCCGCCCAGACTAGACCCCTCCTCTTTCCCATCCTAACCCATCCTGCCTAGTCCTAGTTCCCGCTCCTCATGCGGTCCTTCTCAGTTTCCACCTCTGTCTCCTCTGTTTCTTCTCTGCTGCTCATCTTTCTTCTCTCTCATTACTCGGTGACTCCTGTATCGTGGTGCTGTACATTAAACCCGGCGATGTAGACCTCTGAGCTCCAGCTTGACACCGCCAGAGCCTAGATTTCTAGGCTTTTAATGCTCTAGAGTACATTAGAAGGGATATTTGTACAGCCCATGGGGACAGTCCACCCCAGGCCCTACCTGGCCACTCTGGCTGAGGTTTCCTGGCGGGTCCGTCCGTTCTTACCCCACTGTTTCCGGAGTCTATAGAATACAACACACTTCCACTTCCAACAGATATCGCTGCCTCCACAAAGGACATGGGTCCTGGAGCCGTGAAAGACTAGACCTCTGCTACACCAGTGTGCTGTGCATGCAGAAGGAGTCACTTGCCTTAGTCAGGAAAGTTCAGTCACACGACGCTCAGGGACTTTTGAAACCTTCACTCTATTTACTAGTGTTGGGCCTGAAGGGAAAGACCCTGCAGCCCTCTGTTTGTGAGTTTTCATTCTGTCTGGAAGTGGGGAGATGACAAGCCTGGAGGTTCCAACAGAACTCTGGAAACCTGTGAACCACAGAGAAGGCTGCAGCCCTGGGGGATTGAAAGGAGCCAGAGAACCAGTCTAGCAGGGCGGGAGCCCAGCTGAGAGAAACCGGAGTCACACCCTGCCCACGGGGCCTGGGACTACCAGTCCAGGGGAGCAAGAACAGAAGCAGAGGTTCCACTGGGTTTAGGATGAAGGTCCCCGGTAGGCTGGGGGAGGGGGCACTCTTTTGGGGACTTTGTGGTGGAACTTTCAAGTGACAGGACTTTGCAGGAGGCAGTGGGTCACTGGAGGTGGCCTTGAGGTTTTACACCCAGCTTTACTTCCTGTCTGTTCTTGGCTTCCCGAGTGCAGACGCAGTGTGGCTAACTGGCTCAAGGCCCCGGTGTCATGACTTCCGAGCACGTGAGTGAGGGGGACTGAGTCTGTGGACAGTGGTTGGAAGAGGTCAGGACTCTAGCTATGGTCCTTCTGGGTAACTTTACCCCGACATCACAGTTAGCTGCTGTTTTCCCTCATGTGGCACACCCTTCCATTAGAGTACCTGCCGGTGACCGACAGATGCAGCTGCTGCTTTCTAATAGACTTCGGCGCCCCTGTCGCTTCTGAGCGTCACTCGCCGCATGCATACACGATTCCCCAGTGTCGCACAACATCTGCTGCCTCTGTGAAAAAGGCTGACAAGGGCGAGCTCTACTTACCTGTTTACATTGTATGTGCGTGAGAGTATGCAGGTGTCTATAGCTGCACAGAGACACCATGACCATGGGACTTTTCTAAAGGGAGGTATTTAACTGGAGCTGGCTTGCAGTTTTAGAGGTTTAGTCCATTGTCATCATGGCATGGTGGCATGAGGCAGACATGGTGCTGGAGAAGTAACTGAGCTCTACATCCAGATCCACAGGCAGCAGGAAGCTGGGATTGGCTTGAGTTTGAAATTCCTAAGCTCAGCCCCAGTGACACACTTCCTTCAACAAGGCCACACCTCCCCACCACCATAGGGGTGTCTGTGTGTGTGTGTGTGTGTGTGTGTGTGTGTGTGTGTGTGAAGGTCAGGGGCCAGTCTCAGGGGCTATTCCTGGGTGCTGTCCACCTCATGTTTTGAGACCAGGGCTGGCCAGCCAGTGAGCCTCTTCCATCATTCCCCTGCATCAGCACAGGGATTATATCACCATGTAGTTTGTTTTTTTCTTAATGTGGGTTCTGGGGATGATGCTCGAGTCATGACGATTGTGTGGCAAGCACTTTACCAACCCAATCATACACCCAGGCCCCTGCATGAGTTTATTATACAGACTCATGGAAATGGCCCAAGTGGAGAGCCTGTTACAGAGAGATTGTGCAGCGCAGGGTCAGGGACTCCCAAGCCCCCGGTAAAAGATCGTTTCTGGTGTTATCTGATCCTCTGCCACTGCGCTAGGGCTGTGCAATAAAAACGTTACAAGTGTCACGGGTGTGAGACACATACATAATTTGTATTTATTTATTTTGTTTATTTTGTTAGTGTGTGTGTATGGGGAGGTGAGTGTGCACACACGCTGCACATCTTGAGGTCAGGGAACAGGGCTCAGGAGTCAGCTCCCTCCTTCCGCTGCCGGGGGATCTGGAGGCTGAGCTCAGGACATCAGGCTTGGCAGCGAGTGCCTTTATCCGCCGAGTTGTCTTGTCAGCCCCACTTCCCGCTTCTCACGTCCTCTAGTAGTCACATTTAAACAGCAACAAGTAGACTAAACCTAAATCTTACTAAATCCAGAGGATATGCCCCCAAATGTATCATATTAGCAGTTAACATAAATTTTTTAATCAGATGCTTTTTAGTTTTAAAAATCTCATCTTTGAAATAAATCCTCTGAGTTTGCAGTAACAGTTTCCACACCTCTTAGGCTCTTGACTTTTGAGTGGTCTATGGGTGGCCATATCCAGTGACTACTGTATCGGACAATGCATCCTTAGGCTCTAGAAGGACTGTGGGTGTCTTGATAACAGGTGCCCAGTCTGCCTTTCATCCCCCTCCCCCGGCACACAGCAGTGCAGTAGGGTTTGATGAATATTTACGAGCTGTTTTTGCATTAACTTAGGGTCACAACATGCCAGTCCCAAGGCAGAGGCTTTGAATATAGTCCCCACTGTAACACCAGGAAAAGGAGACCAGGACGTGAAGTGCACTGCTTTATTCTGTGAGAGCCAGGATGAAATGGGGGAGCACAGGGAGTCTGCCCACCAAAGACCACCAAGGTGCAGAGCCTGGGCTCATTGCTGTTGCCCATCACTATGTGATCCTCTGTGTAAGTTGTTTTTCTCATGACCGTGACCATCATCGATGACAAATGCAGCTAAATGAAAGGGGTTCCTCTTGGTTCGGAGTTTAAGGGGTTCTGGCCACGTGGAGGGAAGGTGTGATGGCGGGAGGTGAGGAGGCTGGCACCTGGCATTTGTTGTCAGGAAGCAGAGAGGCAAGTGCCGGCATCCACCTCATTCCCTCATTTGTTTCAGGATGGGCTTCTGTCTTCAGCTAAACTCCCCTGAAATGCCTTCATGGATGCACCCACTACTAAAAGTCCAACTAACCTGACAATTAACATTAAGCATCACAGTCTCCTTTCAAATCGATCGCGTCTTAAATTAGAGGCCACTGGCCTTACCTACTGACAAGATGGGGTAACATCTCAACTTCCATGGGAGAAAGTGGGCAAGCCAAAACTCTGTGCGTGGCTGTAAAATGGGTTTGTGTTTGAGTTCTGAAGAAGGCAGACAGGTGTTGGATCCCTTGGAGCACAAGTTATAATTGGCTTCGAGTCAGCTAATATGGGTACTGGTAGCCACACCCCGGCCCTCTGGAAAACCCTCAGGGTGTTCAACCCTGAGCCATCTCCAGTCTCCCATCTTTTTGAGATAGTGTCTGTATTTGAAGGAGGAGCTTGGATCTTCAGTTCGACTGCCTGGCCATTAGCTCAGAGACCCTTCTATCTCCATCTTTCAAGTTGTGTGTCGCGGCGGGGGGGGGGGGCGACACTTACAAGGCTCATTGCTGTGCCTGGCTTTTATGTGGATGCTGGGGATCCAAACTTGAGTCTCTAGATTCTTTCAGTGAGCACTTCTTTCTCCCAGTCTATAATTTGCTTCAAAATTCTGGTTCATTGCCTTGATGGGAGTCAGTGTGTGCTAATCCATCCCAGATTCACTTACTGTCTTGATGGGAGTCAGTATGTGCTGGTCCATCCCAGATTCACTTATTGTCTTGATGGGAGTCAGTATGTGCTGGTCCATCCCAGATTTACTCATTGCCTTGATGGGAGTCAGTATGTGCTGGTCCATCCCAGATTTACTCATTGCCTTGATGGGAGTCAGTATGTGCTGGTCCATCCCAGATTTACTCATTGCCTTGATGGGAGTCAGTATGTGCTGGTCCATCCCAGATTTACTCATTGTCTTGATGGGAGTCAGTATGTGCTGGTCCATCCCAGATTCACTCATTGTCTTGATGGGAGTCAGTATGTGCTGGTCCATCCCAGATTCACTCATTGTCTTGATGGGAGTCAGTATGTGCTGGTCCATCCCAGATTCACTTATTGTCTTGATGGGAGTCAGTATGTGCTGGTCCATCCCAGCATTGCCTTATGGGAGTCAGTGTGTGCTGGTCCACTCCAGGCTTGCTGTCCTCCCCATGCTATGCACTGGCCCTTTAGATATTGAAGAACCAGCTGAAATCCCCTAAGAGTGATTGATGGGTCTGAGAAGAAAGTGTCATCGAGCCATAGGTCTGAGTAAAGTATGTTCTCTCTGGTACGTGTTTGTTCCCAGAGAGAAAAACTGATCCCAAACCCTCGCGCCTAATGGAGGCGAGTGTCTGTAACGGTGCACTCTGATCAGCTCTGAAGTCCAATCAATGCCCGTGTGCCTCATCTGGGAAACAAATGTATTAACCAAAGGGGAGTCTGGACACCAGCTAGAGAAAAGGGATCCCCAAGGAGTAGCAATTTGTTAGTGTTTTTCCAAGGGAGACTGCCTGACAGGAGCATCCGCTTAGCCTGACAGGTGGGCCCAGGAGGACAGGAAGTGCAGGGCATTTGTAGCTCACCGACAGGAACCATTAAGATCACCCTGCAAGGCTCCGGCACCCAGACCAGTCAGGCTGTGTGTGAGAACACCGCCTTTCAGAGCACTGCCCTCCAGTCGGCGGATGTGAGGCTCCGAGTTTCTTACAAGCTCGAGTTTTCTCTGACTGGTGTATTTTCTGGCTAATTCATCTACTGCTTAAGAACTTGTTTAGTTAAGGCTGGTCTCTTACATGCAGGGAACTGACTCAACAGAACTGCCTCCCGTCAAGGAGGAGAGCCTGGCATTGCCGCCTCCTTCCACCCTCCTGCTCCTCTCCTCCTTCTTTCTTCTTTTGTTTTTTCTTTCTTCTATTTTTTACTCCTCCATTAACCTTTAAACACACACACGTACACGTGAACGTGCACTCACACAGGAACACACACATGCGTGCATACACATGCAGTGCATCACACGCAGACACACACACTCACACTCATACACATGTATGTGCACTCATGCACACATGCGCATACACACACATCCATGCACACTTACACACATGTATGTGCACTCATATACACACATGTACATGCACACCCAAACATACATGTGCATTCACACGTGCACAGTCTCTTGTAGGGACTATGGCTTATCTCCTTCCCTCCCGCCTTCCCTCCTTCCTTCTCTTCTTTCTTCCTTCTGCTCCTCCTCCATCCCCGACAGAATCTAATGAATCCATGAATCCCATACAGGATGTAGCTGAGGATGGTCCCCACCTCTCAAGTGCTGGGATTGCAGGAATATGCCTCCACACCTAACTTGTGCAGTCCTGGGGATTGTAGCCAGGACTTCCTGAATGCCAGGTTCTTGGCATAGCTTTTTGTTTAAACTAGTGGATTCTGTGGCTGCTTGGTGGTTGAGTCTGTTCTGTTGCTGGGCAGCAGATACTGGAGAAGCTACTTTAAGTTCTCAATGACTCATTTGTAAAACAAGAACAATAGCACTGCTCCCATAGGCTACTGTCAGAATTGAAAAGTGTGTGCTTAGGGCTACTAAATGTGTCTTCCTTGTTAGCTAAACAACCAAGGCTCAGTGTTCATCCTGGACCAGGGATGCGCTGGGGCTGGTGTGGACGTGGAGAGGTGCAGGTCTGGCCAAGGAGAGGGAGGCTGAGACACTGGCAGGCCATCTCAAGGCACACCCAACCAAGTGTTGGCTTGTAGCTAGGCCTAGTGTCATTCAGGAACATGCGCCTGCCAGAAGAGGGCGTTAGAGCCATTGGCACCAGAAGGTTAGGTGGTTGTGAGCTGCCGTGAGTCCTGGGTCCTGAACGAAGGTCCTCTGCAGCAGCGAGTACTCTTAACTACAGAGCTGTCTCTCCAGCCCCTGGCGGAATGTCTTTTAGTGAGTCCACAATGCTGCACCTTGTCACCGCAAGCAACTTTAGGATGCCCTTGTTAAAGTTTCTTCCTCTTATTCATTAGACATCTGTCTCCCCACCCAGGCCTATCTGGGCATGACCTTTTCAGCCTCTGTGGACTTGATGCTCTGGGTGATACTTTACATCATTGGAAACAGATGATACATCATCCTTTGTGTCTGATATCTCATTTTGGGTGAAGTTTTTTAAGGTACATCCATCTTGTACCATGTTGTGGATATTTGACTAAACTGCGAACCCCGAGATTGTATTGTTTACTGAAGGAAACTGCTTCTAACTGTGGTGTGGTTCAGTCCTAGTACACCCCTTTAATCCAAGAGCTTCTGCTTACTGTAAACAGGATAGAATAAAAACAACATTCCATAGGTAAAGTGGTAGAGTAAGCAACCAGCCGACTGGAAGTAACCATAGAGAGT
Source organism: Myodes glareolus (assembly GCF_982192425.1). Taxonomy (NCBI): domain Eukaryota; kingdom Metazoa; phylum Chordata; class Mammalia; order Rodentia; family Cricetidae; genus Myodes; species Myodes glareolus. Next base: position 9,395,882 of record NC_142043.1, on the reverse strand, counting down.
GAGGGGGAGTCAGGAGGTTGGAGAGAGAGGCACACAAGAAGTAGAAGGGAGGAGGATCTGGTTGGAGGAGTTTTTGTTTGAGAAAGAGTAGGAAAAGCTCTCTTTCTGGGGCAATGGTAGAGAGGGAAAGCCAGTTGGCTGCTTTCTTTGCTTCTCTGAACTAACAGGCTCTCACCCAAGCTTCCGGTTCCTGAGTCTTTATTGGTAAAATAGATTGATAGAGACTTGAACAAAAACATTTAGCTCTGAATATGGAGGTGACTGAGGCAGTGATAGAGGCCATGGCGGTGGATGTAGAGGATCCCCAGACCTTGGCCTTAGCAGTCAGGCAGCGGCAGGCTTAGGTGGCCGCTCTGCTGCAGACAAAATAACAGCATATAAAGTAACATTCATTTTTAAGGATGAATAATATTCCACTGTATGAATGTATCACATTTTGTTTACTCATTCATCAGTTGATGGTCATTGAATGAGCTCCATATTGGTGTGAGAAACACTTTACTGATTGTACCACTGCCCCAGTTCTACCCCCTTCTTTATTTTATCCGTGTGTTGAAGTAGTATTGGAGTTTATTAACAGAAGTAGCATAAACTTGAGCACAGGCATCAAAAGAGAGAGAGAGATGCTCAGAAAGGCTAGTACACTCAGTGCACAGGGATGCAGCTTCCCGAGAATCATACTTGCGTGTCTTAGCGATAGCCCCAAGTATGATTTTGTTCGCCTCTGTAGTGACATCACTGAGAGTTGCTAGGGAGCTTTTCCCAAACCTAGAATGGTTTCTGAGGAGCACTGTGTGAGAGTCAGGCTCACAGATCATAGACCACAGGGTTGAGGGAACCCTTCAGAAGACCCACCATGCTTTGGCTGTAAACAACAATTAACACTCTTGTGAGAAGTCTGGAAATTGCATGTTTATGCTGGGCAGGGAGGAAGATCACTCTTGAAGGGGATGAACTCCTAAGACCCTAAACTGATCTATACCAATCAGCGTTTCTCCTGGAAAGATCTCTATAAAAATAAGTACTGGCCAGGCAGTGGCAGCCCATGCTTTTAATCCCAGCACTGGAGAGGCAGAGGCAAACAGATCTCTGTGAGTTCAAGGCCAGCCTGGTTTACAAGAATTAGTTCCAAGAACAACTACGGGTGTTCCACAAAGAAATCCTGTCACAAAAACCAAAGGGAAAAGAAAAGAAAAGAAAAAACCCCACTCTTTTCACGTAGGCCATCCACAGAGCAGATTTACTGACAGATTAAGGTGCCACCCCTACCGTGTCTCCACAGTCTCCCCTGACTTTGTATCCTGCCTCCCCAGGGATTGAAAGCCTTGGTCTGTCTATGCTAAGGGGCAGGGTTGAGAAGATCCAGCTTGGAGGCTGGAGGATGATTATTTGGTGGGGACCAACAAAAATCCAGAGATATTTCTGGGTGACCCCCAAAGAAGATGGCATTGGTCGTAGGAGGTGGGGTGAGATGTAAGTTTATGCTGCCCCAGGTAACAGCTGGAGGAGGGCTTAAAGGCTGCTCAGGTCCAGCCGGGAGTCGTGACTTTCCGAGCTGGAGTGTGGCTTCATAGGTCGAAGTGCTTGATGCCTAAGCCTGAGGATTCAGGTCTGATCCTTGGAGCCCTTGTGAAGAGCCACGGTAGCATCCGCCTATAATCCCTGAACTCCGGTGGAGAGATAAGAGGCAGAGACAGAACTGGCTAGAAGCTCATGGTTCAGTCAAAAGTACAGAGGCAAGGAGACTCCACCTCTAGCGAAGAGATTCCCCAAAGTTGTCATCTGACCTTCACATGTATGCCGTCTCCATCTCGCTCACAAAATAATAAATAAGTAGATAGACCCCTTTCCTCTATTCTATGCCACCCCTGCCTCATGCCAGACAGGCAGCCTGCCTGCTACCCCTATTCTCCCACCGGTGATGACTTGATTCAGCTTTGCATTTGACTGAGCAATGACAGACACCCTGCTACACTCTTGTTTCAGAGAAACACTGAACAATTTTGAAGTCTAAGTATGCACCAGCAAATTTGAAATATAAGTGCATGCCAATAATTTTGAAGTCTACGTATGCCCAGACATAAGTGTGCCCAATGCCTGAGACCCACATTTCAAGACTGGTTTACTGTGAAATTCTACAGAGGTCCTGTATTTTATTTAGCAAGCCCCATTGTCTGAGTGTGACCTGGAGTCACACAGAGGGAAGAGCTGCTGTGGGACGCAGGTGTGCTAGTTTCTTCAGGTTGCTATGACAAAATACTCGACAATAGCAACTAAGACGAGAAGGAAAGGTGGAGGAGCTGCAGAGATGGCTCCATAAGCGTGAAGACCAAGTGTGCATTAGAGCACCCATGGAAAAGCCGGGTACAGGACTTCTCACATGTAGCTAGAGAGCTGGCCTCTCTCCCTTTATCTCCCCTCTCTGTGCCTGTGTTGTGAAATATTAACTCAAGAAAGGGTACATTTGTTTATGCTGTGGAGCACTTTTTAATGATGCAAAGATGTGCTGCATTCTTTTTTTGTTGCATTTGTTTAACTCTGTGAAGCTGTGTTACTTTGCCTGTCTAAAACGCCTGATTGGCCTAATAAAGAGCTGAATGGCCAATAGTGAGGTTGGAGAGAGATAGGCAGGACTGACAGCAGAGAGAATAAATAGAAAGAGGAATAGCAGAAGGGAGGAGTGAGAAAAGGAGAATGTCAGGGGCCAGCCACACAGCCACACATGGGATAAGAAGGAAGGAAAAGATATACAGAAAGAGAGAAAGGCAAAAGCCCAGAGGCAAAATATAGAAGAAGAGAAATGGGATAATTTGAGTTAAGAAAAACTGGCTAGAAACAAGCTAAGCTAAGGCCAGGCATTCTTAAGTAATAATAAGTCTCTGTGTGATTATTTGAGAGCTGGGTGGAAGACTCCCAAAAGAAAAAAGAGCAAAAAGAAAAACAAAACAAAACAAAATACAATAGCAACAGAAAAACCCAAAACTCTCTCTCTCCTCTTTCTCTCTCCCTCTCTTTCTCTCTCTCTCTCTCTCTCTCTCTCTCTCTCTCTCTCTCTGTGTGTGTGTGTGTGTGTGTGTGTGTGTGTGTGTGTGAGAGAGAGAGAGAGAGAGAGAGAGAGAGAGAGAGAGAAAGAGAGAGAAACCCTGGAGCTCATTGGCCAGTCTAGTCTAATTGTTGAGTCACTAATTCAGTGAGAGGCCCTGAGTTGAAGGGCAATTCTAAGAAAGACTCCTAACATCAACCTCTGACCTTCACAGGCACACACACACACACACACACACACACACACACACACACGTGCACATACAAGTATACGCTCACAAACTAAGTACATGTACTACACACACCACACAAAACATTCCTAAAACAGGGAAAAGAGGTTTATTCCTGCTCACAGTTTGAGGTTACAGTCCATCATGACAGGAAAAGCATGAGGGCGGGAGCTGGAGGGGGCCACACTGCATCTAGTAGGGAAGCAGAGGAAGATGAAGGCTGTTGCTCAGCTGGAGGCGGCCACACTGCGTCCAGTCATGAAACAGAAGAAGATGAAGGCTGTTGCTCAGCTCACGTTCTCCTTTTCCTTCAGTTCACAACCCCAACCCGAGAGACTTAGAGTGGGTGCCTCTCAACAGATGAACCTTTCTGAAAACGCCCTCACTTCTCTGCAGACAGCCCCAGAGGTGTATCATCATGGTAGCTCTTAATCCACTTGCACTAACAAGGAGGGCTAAACCTCACACCAGATTCCAGAGCTGCTCACTCCCACAGGTGTCCGTGTGGTGGCCCTAACAGTCCACTGTCAGCGGGCTTTGGTAAGACTTATGGTACAAGACCCTAGCCTTAGCTTAACCACACCAAAGCCCAAGTAGGTGGAGACATTAGTAACCAAACAACTATACTGTTGAACTTTTGAAATTCTCCACATTATCCTGGCCTCTGATTTGTCTCTTCCAGAATGCGTCTGTTTTTTTCCCCTCAAAATTGTGTTTGAACTTGTCTATGTCTGGTTTTCCTAAAAAGCTCAGCCAGCTTCCCACCAAGTTCACACTCAATGCCTTACGTGTAATCTCTGTATGTGTGTGCCACACCAATGTGTGTTGGGGCAGAAGTCGGACTCTGGGCCCTTTGGCTCCTGGCACTTCATAAGTGGTTTTGTGGTTAGGAATGATTTAGACCAGGATCCAAGTTCTAGGAGGAACCCAAAACAACTCATAACAGGTCACATTTTCTTTGGTCACCATCTCTGCAATTTCACTCTTCAGAGCTCCTGGGTACCATCTGGTCAGAGGGTTTATTGACATCTACTTGGTCAGTCAGCCTAGAAAACTCATTGATTGTTAATATTTCAGCTAATATCCATATAGTGTCTGCTCCAGGAGATATTTCAAAGGGTCAGGAACCCCTCTGTTCCAGCAGCGCTTATCAAGCTTGGTTACAATCTAGGACTGTGTCAGTTGCTGTGAATCAAGCTAGTTGTCGAAGATATGATGTCTGATGCCAAAGGACTCATTGTGTGGCCAGGACATGTTTGGACAAGGTAACAAATGCCATGTTAAAGTGGACTGAATGCATTTTTTCTATTATAATTAGTAGTCTGGATGTGTGGATGCTTATTTAGCTTCCTAGCAGTGTTCTTAACGTTATACCTGAATTTGATCCCCAAGCCTCATGAAAGGTGAAAGGAGAGAACCAGCCCCACATATGTGCCATGTCATACCCCTCCTCCCATGTCATGTACACAGGGTAATATGTGTGTGTGTGTGTGTGTGTGTAGCTTACTTGGTTCTTCTGAATTTTCATGCACACTGTGAGAAGGGCAGTTTGAGCCCTACTGGAGCTTTTGCTGTCTATCTGTCTGTCTGTCTTTATTCTCTCTCTCTCTCTCTCCCTCTCTCCCACTAAATCTATCTCATCTATCTATCTATCTTTATTATCCATCTATCTTATCTATCTATCTATCTATCTATCTATCTATCTATCTATCTATCTATCATCAATCTATTTGTTGTAGGAATTGAACCCAAGCCTTTGTGCATTCTAGACAGGTGTTTTACCTTTCAGCCCCAGCCCCTCTTTCTCATTTGTAAGAGGCCATGGTCATTTTGTTCTTTGTGCCCACATGCTGACAGTCACCTGCCTTCCTAGATTTACTTTTTCTTTTTATCAGTAATCATGATAGCTGTCCACACTCAGCCAGCCCCTGAGAACTGGTACCCTTAAGCTCTCCACCTCAAGTCTACTCTTGGCTACAATCTTGATCTGAGCTTGCTTTTGAGCTTGGCTGAGTTATTCCCACTCATCTAGAACTTGGAATAAAAACGCTTGTTTGTGGGAGTTTGTAGTTGGCCCCCATAAACTTATAGGGAGTGGCACAATTAGGAGATGTGGCTTTGTTGGAGGAAGCATGTCATTGAGGGGACAGATTTTTGAGATTTTCTATGCTAAAGATACCGCCCAGTGTTTGAGACCTTTTCTTGTTGCCTTCCAATCAAGATGTAACCAGCAGTATATCTGCTTCTATGACACCATGCTTCCCACCATGATGATAATGGACGGAACCTCTGAACAGTAAGCTACCACCTCAATTAAATGTTTTCTCAATTAAATGCTGTGGTCATGGGGCCTCTTCACAGCAACAGAAACCCTAACTAAGACACTGTTCTTTAGTCTCTAGGCACAAGGTAGTCACTGAAAGCCTTAGTTAGAACCCAAGTGGAAAGTGTCACTTGACTCGATACATACAGAGGATGGCCTTAGACTGTGTGTGTGTGTGCATGTGTGTGCGTGCATGCATATGTGCATGCATGCCTGTTTCTACTCCCTTGTGCTTGACTTTCTACATGCATTCTGGGGACCTGAACTCAGGGCCTCATGCTTAGACAGCACTGCTCTACCCACTGAGCTATCTCTCTACCCACTCCCATCACTACTTCTTGAGACAAGAGTCTCTCATGGGCCTTCCTGATTTCACTGAGGTCTAGAGCTGAGAAGCACCGGGATCTGTGTCTCCACCTCACCAGCACTGAGGTGGTAAGCACATACCACACACCCATCGCTTTAATGTGGATTCTAGGAATCGAATCTGGGTCCTTATGCTTGTATGGCATGAGGGAAGCACCCTACCCACGAAGCCATCTCCCCAGCCTACCCTTGAACCTATGATCACTTTGTCTCGGCTTCCCAAGTGCTGGGATTACAGATCTAAGCCATCATGCCTGATATGACTTTCTTTTTAAAACAAAACGAAGACAGAACCTTGTGTGTGTGGCTTGTTAGGCAGGAAGCACCGTTAGCACTTGGTTATCTTGTAAGCTTTTTTTTTCTCTCTCTTGGCTTCTTGTTAAGCATTTCCCCAAGCTTGCTGAGCGAGCTCGCGAACATCCCTTCAGGACTTTTACGGACTTCAGCTTTCTATTCTTAGCTCACGCTTGTATTTTCTGAGTTCCCATGTCAAAGCCCGCGCTGCCTTGTTATGGATTCTGCCTCTCTGCTCTGAGATGGATGAAGTAATTGTGAGTGATAATGTTGACAACAGCTGACGCTTGCACACTGCTTTACAAGTCTCCAAGTTCCTCACCTGTGACGATTCTGGGGTGCTGCTCAGGCCAGTTCTCTTTTGTCACAAGGGGCCCACCAAGGGCCCACTGGTCCCCAGAGGTGCCATGGCGCCTGGAAATTTTCCACTGTTTTCTTTCTTACATAGTAAAACTGCTTTTGGGGGGACAGGGGGAGGGAGGATGGTACATGGTTATTTAAGGAAATTCGGGTATAAATGCAGATACAGGAAAGAGTTTGAGGAGAGGCTGGAGAGATGGCACTGGCTGCTCTTGCAGAAGACTTGGGTTTGGTTCCCAGCACTGACATGGCAGCTCACAGCTGTCTGGAACTTCAGTTCCGGGGTAGGGGCAACTGACTCCCTCTTATGGCCTCCATGGGCATGACACAAACACAGAACACAGACACACATGCAAGCAAAACACTCATAAACATAAACAAATTAAAATTAAGGATCAAAAAAACATTAAGAAGGAAACATTTAGGGCAGGGGAGTAACTGAGAACAAAGCATAATAGTACATGTAGACAAAGATGCTGTAATGAAATCTGACTTTTATGTTAATCTAAAAATAATTAAAAATTTAAAAAATCAAATATATGTGTCTTCTCACTTCACTGTTCTGTAACTACAGCTATGAGCATGTGCTAGAATGCTCTCCCAGGCATAGTACTATAAATGTATGATAATTACCTAGAAACTGCATCTTCATGTCTGCCCCGAGTTCTTTCTTTATTTTCATATTTATTTGTGCATGTGTAAGTGTTTGTTTGTGTGTGTGTGTGAGAGAGAGAGAGAGAGAGAAAGAGAGAGAGAGACAACACACAGACATGGGGTCAGACCAGCTTGTGGCAGCCAGTTCTCTCATCCAGGTGGTCAAACTTGGTGGCAAGCGCCTTACCCACTGAGCCACCCACTCTCCCTGATTTTTTCAAAGCAAGCTTGTATTGGGAGTGTTTGCTCATACCTGTCTTCCATAGTCATGCAGGGCCTAATGATGGGGACACACCCTGAGGTGTGTATTAGTATGTGAGTTTGCCTCTGCAGGGACATCACAGTGTGCTTCTATAGACTGAGATGGCCATACCATTGTTGGGGGAGTAACTTCTGCTGCCTCAACCAATAGTCGCTGAAGCACGACCCCACAGTGCAGCGGGGAGCGACTTCCGCTCCGTCAGCCAATAGCTGCTGAAATACCAGCCCACTGGGGCGTGGTATATTTCTCTTTTAAAAAGAGAAGCAGATCCATATCAGGCCCTCTTGGTTCTGGCTCTTGGTTCCAGTGCTTGGTCCCGGCTCCTGCTCCCGGCTCCTGTTCCAGCGACTAGGCTCCCTTCCTGACAGTTTATGGTGTATGTAAGTTTTACCCCCCAAAATAAATAACCCCTTAAAACATAACTGGTGTGGGATTGATTCGCCGATAATTGGCGCCCCACGTTGGGCACCATATGTAGTGAGGGGCTGCAGGCAGGCCTGCTTTTCATCCTGCCCAGCTCCTGCACGGCTAGCTTAGCCCCAGAAATAACAACACACAAATTGTATTCATTTAAGCACTGCCTGGCCCATTATCTCTAGAGAGTTAGTTACTGGCTAACTCTCACATCTTGATTAACCCATTTCTAATAATCTGTATCACACCACGAGGTGTGGCTTACCGGGAAAGATTCAGCATGTCTGACCTGGTGGCTGGCTTCATGGCGTCTGCCTCATTGCCCTCTTCCCAGCATTCTATTCTGTTTACTCCGCCTACCTAATTTTCTGTCCTATCAAAGGGCCAAGGCAGTCTCTTTATTGACCAATGAAAATAACACAATAGACAGATAACCCTCCTCCATCATACCATCCCTAGGCCATGCCATGCATTAACCACAAAATATTGGCTTTTATTATAATATTTCCAAGAAGAGATAATTTACTTTGATCATATTGACCTATCCCTCCCCCATCACTTGCTCTTATCCCCTTTCCTCTTCTTCTGGTATGCTTCCTCTTTCCAATCTCCTTCTTTATCCTGTCTTTCTCTTCTTCTGCCTCCTTTCCCTCATCCCCCCACCACACCCTTTGGTGGTGCTGGGATTAAACCTCATGCACGCCAGGCTGGCATTCTGCCATTGAGCTACATCTCCAGTCTTCCCGTGTTTACTTTTTAGGACTAGATTCCACACACGAGAGAGAAGACAGGAAGTACCTGTGTCCTGAGCCTGGCTTATTTCCCTTAATGCTGAGCTGCAGTTACATCCATTTTCTTACAGTTAGTATTTATCATTTTGTTCTTCTTTATGGTCAAAAATAAACCCCTCTGTTTATACCCACCACATATTCATTCATCCACGGATGGGCATTAGCCTGATCCTGGGCTGCTGCGATTGGTGAAGACCTTGTGTGTGCAGTGTCTCTGTGGTAAGCTGACAACCTAAGGTCATTCTCAGGGGTGATCATCCCAGCTCACACATGCGTGGTGAGCACTTCTTCCTCTGAGCCATCTCCGTCCTTCATTCTCAAACCCACTGTCTTAGGGCTTCTGCTGCTGTGAAAGAAACCATGACCAAAGCGACTCTTATAACAGAAAACATTTAACGGGGTCTGGCTTACGATTCACAGGTTTAGCCCAGTATCATCATGGCGAGACATGGTGGTGTGCAGGCAGACATACTGCTGAGGAAGTAGCCCAGAGTCCTATAGCTTGCAGGCAACAGGAAGTAGTCTGTGACACTGGGAGTAGCTTGAGCATAGGAAACCTCAGAGCCCACCCCACAGGGACATACTTCCTCCAACAAAGGCCACATCCATCCCAACAAGGTCACACCTCCTAATAGTGCCACTCCCTTTAGGGGCCATTTTCTTTCAAACCACCACAGTCACTGAGCCATCTCTGACCTCCATCCTCACTTTACCCGCTGAGCCATCTCTGCACCCTGACCATTTCTGATTGTCTGTGAGACAAAGTTCCCCATTACTACACAATGGTATTCCTTCCTGTGGATTTGCTTTTGTGCTCTTTGTCCCTGAGTCTAGGTATTTTCAGTTCTGATTGACTTTTGAGGTCTTATAGGGTTAGATGTTACCTAATTCGGGGTGCTCCTCCATGCATCCATCCTGCCCTCTCTCACTATGAAAACCACCTCAGAAGGGATTTCAGCCCCCTCCTATTTCATGAGAACAATTAGTTCAATCAATTTATAGTGAGTTTAAGTGGCTTATCTTTCCTGTCTCCGCAGTAGCCCTTCTAGAACTGAGAAGCTGGCACACCACATGAAGAGATGCACACGTGGTTACAGATATGCTCGGTGGTACCCTTTGGATGAATAAATCCCTGTGATTCCCAGGGAGTAAATAGGATTAGGATGAAGGTAGAGGCAGGAAGTTCGGTGAGAGATTTCAAATCAATGTGATCTTTCTAATAGTCTCAGTCCCTTCAAGGTAGGAGGAGCTACCGTAACTCATAGTGAGTTCCCAGACATGGGGCTATTCCACACTTAAAGAATTTTAGCCTCATCCTGGGAATGAAAAGAGATTAGTTCACATTCGGGGGGCTTCTTTTTTAGCAGTGGGCTTGAATCCTAATGTTTTCAAGGTTTCTTCAGGGTATCTTGCTCTAGGTTGGGCGTGGCAAGTATGAATCATCCCAAGTGTTACCTACTATGTATGGTGGCCGCTCAAGGCTGATTGACTCATGGACCAGTGTTATTCTTGGGTTCATCAGAGATTCATATTGTGACAGTGTTAGAACCTCTTTCTTGCATGCTGAAGTAGAGGTGGTCAGTGTCTTTCCTATGTTTGTCTTAGAGAATCTACCCAACAGTGGCCTCCTGAACCTGACTACCCATCCCACCTTCCTTTTTCCCCATCTGGAAATTTGTATTCAATTTGTATTCCCACCCCTTTTATCTGATGACTGGAAATCAGTGTAGCATCCTGAGATCCTGACTGCCTTCTACTTCCTGGGACCCATTCAGGAGGCAGTTTGCCCAAGAGTAGAGGTAGTTGTGCTTGACTTTTTAAACAGCCTTTTTTCATATGTAAATTCAACATGCAAACATACAGTTTGATGCTTTAAAGATGTATTATCTGTCCTGGAGAGATGGTTCACAAGAGTGCTGGCTTGTAAGAGATCAGTTACTAGCACCACATCGGGCAGCTCACAACTGTTAACTACAGCTCTACAGGATATGCTGTCCTCTGGGAAACACACACGTGGCATACATTCACACACTCACATAAACGATTGTCAAGTTGATCTTAGGACATGGTTCATTTTGCCTTTTAGCAGTCTCTCTCCCCTTTCTTTCTCCCATTGATCCTGAGCAAACTCAATCATCTAGTTCCTGTCTGGAGAGGCTTGTCACTTTAGAGATGGCATACAACAAGGAACACAGAATATGGAAAGTCAGAGGCAGGGGATGAAATGGAAGAAAGAACCAACAGCACAAGCCAGGAGTCCCCAACTGGAGCAGCCCCTGAGAACCTCAACATGGACCCCAGCATGCACGAACTGGCAGGTGTGTACCAGGAGACAGGTGTGGTTGGAGCTCCTGGGGTTAGGATTATCCTGGCTGTAATGTTCACTGTCCTTTTAACTGTCCCCACTACACTCATCTTTGTCAAAACACCAATATTTATTGAGCACTTGCTGTGTACAGGTGCAGTTTGAGTGCTTGCTGTGTACAGGTGCAGTTTGAGTGCTTGCTGTGTACAGGTTCAGTTTGAGCACTTGCTGTGTACAGGTGCAGTTTGAGCACTTTCTGTGTACAGGTGCAATTTGGGTGCTTGCTGTGTATAGGTGCAGTTTGAGCGCTTGCTGTGTACTGTAGATGGAGACTGCACCTTCATTTCCCGACTGCCCAGACCTAAATAATCACACAGAAACTATATTACTTGCAACACTGCTTGGCCAATGGCTTAGATGTGCTCCTACCTAGTTCATATAACTTAAATTAGTCCATTTCTATTAATCTATATATCACCGTGAGGCTGTGACTTTCCGGTAAGTTTCCGGCATCTTTCTTCTTTGGCAGCTACATGGCATCTCCCTGACTCCACCTTCTTTTCTCCTCTGTCTCTGATTGGAATTCCCACCTTGCTCTATTCTGCCCTGCCACAGGTCCAGACAGCTTCTTTACTAACCAATGGTAATACACCCTATTCCAGCTTACAGAGGGGAATCCCACATCAGTGTACCAGATGCTGTTTGGGTACTTGCTGTGTAGCAGGTGCAGTTCTGATGTTCCCTCATCTTCAAAGCTTTCCACATTTTGCTTGTCTGAGTGGGTATTGTGCATGTGCACATGTATGTGCCTGCATGTGGAGGCCAGAAAACAACCTTGGGTGTTGTTCTGCAAGTGTGGCCTCCTCCACTCTCTCCAGACAGTCTTGCCAGTTTGGCCCTCACTAAGTAGGCTAGGCTGATTGGCCAGTGAGCCCCATGGGTCTGCCTATCTCCATCTCCCCAGCACTTGGATTACAAGCACAAACCTCCATGCCTGCTTTATACACAGCTTCTGCGATCACAGCCCTTTATGTCACTTGATTCCAAGAAGCTTTCTCAGACAGACCACCCCTATTTAAGGATGATCAGACAGAATTGCTGGGAGCTTGGTGAATTTGCTCAAGGAATCACATGGTGAGGGCTTACACACAGACATGTGAACTCAGGAGGCCTGATGTTGAAGCTCAGTGCTGTCCGTAGCTGCCCACACTTTCTACGAAGGTTTGTGGGTGTATTTCTGAGAAGGTGGGAATGTTAATAATGAAGATGCAGATGCTGGGATGGAGGTGCAGGGGATGCATATGCTGGGGATGGGTGTTCAGGGGTTGCAGATGTAGGGGTTGGAGGTGCAGGGGATGCCTATGCTGAGGTTGGAGGTGCAGGAAATGTACTGGTTGTGTTTGGAGGTGCAGGGGATGCAGATTCTGGGGATGGAGGTGCAGGGGATGCAGATGCTGGGTATGGAGGTGCAGGTGATGCAGATGCTGGGGATGGAGGTACAGGGGATGCAGATGCTCGGGATGGAGGTGCAGGCGATGGAGATGGTGATGTGGAGCAGTGCTGCTCCATCCCACTCTCTGTCTGTGCATGTGTAGTGTGAGATGATCCAGTCTCTAGGTTCCTGTGGCCTGGGGCTTCCCAAAGAATTTTCTGGAAGGCAGAACAGCCATGGCTGAAATTTAGTAACAGTTGAACATCTTCTGGTCCTTAGCACTTAGCTTGCCAGTGTCCTCCCAGACACGGTGACAAACAGCATCCAATAAGAGACCATAAACATCTCAAATGATCCTGACAGGAGTGAGCAAGGAGGAGTCCCCATGGGAGGGGAAGGGTGTGAAGGAGTTGGAAACCCTCCATATCCAGCACGATTCTTCGTCCTTGGGGGAGGTAAGGAGCACGGGTGCCAGTTCATTACAGCCTCAGCGACAGTGTTGATTTCTGCTGCTTCAATGGGAGAACCCTACTGGAGTGTGCACTGCCCTGTGGTTGGGTCCTGCCATCCTGAGAGCAGTGACAGGGCGGTGGCTCTCAGACTGGAGGAAAGAAACCAGCCCAGTGATCTAGCCTTGTGGTCTCGGCCTTTGAGAAGCCCAGATTCCCAGTGTGTGTGTGTGTGTGTGTGTGTGTGTGTGTGTGTGTGTGTGTGTTGGGGGAAGGAATCACAAAGTCCAGACTCTCAGGAGCATACTGCTAATAAGCAGCCAAGAGAAACCGCACAACCTTGGGCCAGCCTCGGGTGGGGACCAACAACGGAGAGAAACTTCACATCCTTGAGCCAGACTCGCAGGGGTGGGGACCAGCAGCCAAGAGAGACCTCATAACCTTGAGCAAACGACACCAACTGATGCTGTACAGATCTGCGACACTAAAGCAGGACATCCCATCTTTCAAGAGATGATAAGGGCCCGGACTTCCAGACAAAGCCTCTTAATATTTACACAGCAAATAAGGAAAATGCTTCCTAGGCTCTGAGCCAAACAGAAAGCCCGAGCGCCCTCGTTGAGTCTCCAGCTTTCAGACTTTGATTCCACCAGAAGCTGGGAAGGTAGAGTACAGACGAGGCCGCTGGAGGAGTCTGGGAGCCATTGCTGAGGGAGCCCAGGACCCCGTTTGTCCATCTGCTTTCCCTCACGGAGATGAAGGGGCTCCAATGCACAAGCATGACAGTTTCTTTTGTGCAGATCCTGTGAGGGAACCAACATTGGGAGAAACTGAGGCACTTGCCTTGAGCCACAAATCACCTCCAGAAGGGCAATGCTGAGACCCAAACCCAGGCAATAGTGAGCCACAGACCTTTTATTTAAGTAGAATCCCTTGATTGGTGTGTTCAGGAGGTGGGAGGCTGGTTCATGGGTTTGCTTGCCTCTTCTGGAAGGAGGATCAGATGCTGCTGTGGTGGTGCAGGACTCAGGAGGTGAAGGGAAGGGGTGGAGTTCAAGGGCAGAAGAGAGAGAGAGAGAGAGAGAGAGAGAGAGAGAGAGAGAGAGAGAGAGAGAGCGCTTTCTCTGCTCTAGGAACTGCACATATTCTCTAAATTCTGAGACCTGAAGGCAGAGGACCAATGAGTCACATACAAACAATCAGAACCAGGTCCCTCGCTTGTGAAGCTTGAGATGTTCTGACTCCACCGTGTGGATGAGCCAGGAAGGTGTCCTGACTCCACTATGTACATGCTGCTGTTTGTGCTCCAGGCAGGTGTCCTGACTCTGCTGATGGAGGAGGGTCATCTGTCTATATGTTACTTTCATTGGTTAACAAAGAAACTGCCTTGGCCCTTTGATAGGACAGAAAATTAGGTAGGTGGAGTAAACAGAACAGAATGCTGGGAAGAAGGCAATGAGGCAGACACCATAGCTCTGCTCTCCAAGATGGATGCAGGTTAGAATCTTCCTGGTAAGCCACCACCTCGTGGTGCTACACAGATTATTAGAAATGGGTTAGATCAATATGTAAGAGTTAGCCAATAAGAGCCTACAAATAATGGGCCAGGCAGTGTTTAAAAGAATACAGTTTCCATGTAATTATTTCGGGTAAAGCTAGCCAGGATCCGGGTGGATCCACACAGCCCGCCCTTTCATTTGCTCCACTCTGCTGTGTGTGCTCCAGGCAGGTGTCGTCCTGACTCCCTTGTGTGTGCTCCTGGCAGTTGTCCTGACTCTGCCATGTGTATACTACTGTGTGTGTGCCAAACAGGTGTTCTGACTCTGCTGTGTGTGCACTACTGTGTGTGTGCCAGGCAAGTGTCCTGACTCTTCTGTGTGTGCACCAGGCAGGTGGCCTGACTCCGCCATGTGTGCACTACTGTGTGTATCAGGCAGGTGTCTGAGTCTTCTGTGTGTGCACCAGGCAGGTGTTCTGACTCCACTGTGCGCACCAGGCAGGTGTCTGAGTCTTCTGTGTGTGCACCAGGCAGGTGTCCTGACTCTGCCGTGTGTGCACTACTGTGTATGCACCAGGCAGGTGTTCTGACTCCACTGTGTGTGCACCAGGCAGGTGTCTGACTCTTCTACATATGAGCACCCAGTAGATGTCCTGACTCTGCTGTGTGTGCACCAGGCAGGTGTCTGACTCTGCTGTGTGTGCAAGGTAGGTGTCTGACTCCACTGTGTGTGTGCAAGGCAGATGTGCCAGACAGGTGTCTGACTGAGTGGAGAGCAGGACACACAGGTGCTGACTGGAATAGGATCAACATGGGAGGCATCCTTTCTGCTCTGGTGAGTCCACTCAAGGATAGAAGGGCTAGCAAGAAATGCACAGATCAAAGGGATGGGAAGACGGGTGCTCATTGCCACCAGGAGGAGGGAAAGAGAGGACACAGCCCATGGAAAATACTAGAAACAGGATGAAAATAAGGGGAGGTGAAAGTGAAGAGGTAGTTGCCTGTCATACTCAACAGGGCAGCTGAAAGAGAAAAGCCAGGGCCAGCGTGACAATGGGGAGATGGAGGACACACTACTCCATCTGATGATGGGGAGATGGAGGGTATACTCACTACTCCATCTGATGATGGAGAGAGACAGGGCACACTCACTACTCCATCTGATGATGGAGAGATGCAGGACACACTCACTACTCCATCTGATGATGGGGAGATGGAGGGCACACTCACTACTCCATCTGATGATGGGGAGATGGAGGGCACACTCACTGCTCTCACTACTCCATCTGATGTTGGGGAGATGCAGGGCACACTTACTACTCCATCTGATGATGGGGAGATGCAAGACACACTCACTACTCCATCATCTGCAGACTTTCTGCCCCAGAAAAAGACTCATAATGGCAAATGAATCACTACCAGAGGCGGAGAATTGTGTGGGAGCCTAGCACTGTGCATGTAGGTGTGAGCATGTGTGCATGTGTCTGTGCACACACGCGTGCATGTGTGCACATGTCTCATTTACTTAGAACAAACACATTCTGGAAAAGCTCGAGGTGTAGCTCTGATGTCTAAATGGCTCTGTTATGTGTTAATGCAACGAAAATGCAAAGCGCCCTTAATTTGGAAATGTTAATGTCTCCTGCAGGTGCTTTCCAGTTAAACACATCTTCTCTCCTTTCAGTGCAAAGAGCCTTAATTTTTGCTGCGCCTGTTTTAAATGTTTGTTTTTAGGCCACTGCTAGAGTTATTTGGCTTAATGAAAAAAAATTATTTGCAAAGCAAATCGAAGTGCTAAGGTTTAATTGTGTGTGTGTGTGTGTGTGTGTGTGTGTGTGTGTGTGCGCGCGCGCTGGTGACTCCTTTATGCATCCCATGTGCAGGTTAGAAGTCAGTATTGGGTATTTCCTCCACTGATCTCCATGTTATGTTTTGAGAAGTCTCTTTCGCTGAACTTGGAGCTTGCTATCTTGGCTGTCTGGCGAGCAAGCCTCAGAAATCTGCCTGGATT
Organism: Myodes glareolus; assembly: GCF_982192425.1. Classification (NCBI taxonomy): domain Eukaryota; kingdom Metazoa; phylum Chordata; class Mammalia; order Rodentia; family Cricetidae; genus Myodes; species Myodes glareolus. Next base: position 9,379,451 of record NC_142043.1, on the reverse strand, counting down.
TGCCCCCCTCAACACTGGAGTTAAGGAACACACCATGATTCCTGAGTACGTCCACACACGGTGCCTGGGATTAAACTCAGTGCCTGGGATTAAACTCAGGTCCTTAAGCTGACAGAGGAAGTACTTTACTCCTGAGTCAACCTTCCCACCTGCCAGGCGCCATGGCCTACACTGGCATTTCAGGACTCGGTGGCCCTGTTTACCTTTTTTTCACATTTCATCCATTTTTTAAAATTTATTTATTTATTTATTTATTTATTTAAAATTTCCACCTCCTCCCCACCTTTCATTCCCCCCACTTCCCCTCCCCCTTGCTCTCCAGTCCTAAGAGAAGTCAGGGTGCCCTGCCTTGTGGGAAGTCCAAGCCCCCCCCCATCTTAGGAAAGTGTGTATCCAAACATACTCGGCTCCCAAAAAGCCAGTTCATGCAGTAGAATAAAAATCCAGTGTCATTATCATTGGCTTATCAGTCCGCCCTCATTGTCAGCCACATTCAGAGAGTCCAGTTTGATCACATGTTCGTTCAGACCCAGTCCAGCTGGCCTTGATGAGCTTTCACTAGATCAGTTTCACAGAGTTGGGCACCTACTGTGTGGGTAAAGAAATGTTCTAGGTGGGAGGGCTTGGGAGCCAAACATAGAACTACAGCTTCTTATAGAAGAGGAGCCAGAAGGGCCCATGTAGGACCTATGGTGTTTCCAGATCCAAGTAACAGAAATTTGACCAAGTGTTTAAAACAGCAGCAACAACAAGCCCTAACTGTTCACCTCTCTCTTGAGACGGGGGGTGGGGGGGAGAGGGACGGTCACAGCATCTGTTCATCCAGGCTTCTGCTTGCTTCCATCCTTCTAGCCTACCTGTGCTCATGGTGCCTCATGGTCTCAATATGGCTGCTGCACCACACCATTATGAGACACCATCCTGAGCAGGGACACTTCTCCTTGCGGGGTTCTCTTTCCCTCTTCTCTTACTTGCTAGAAAAATGCTAAGGAAGTTTTGGGAGTCCAGTTTAAATATCTTGCCTCTACCAAGTCATGAAGATGGCCCACCTTTCTCTAAATTCTGGTAGTGTTTGATAGGTTTCTCCACATTACAGAACCCTTATACTGTTATTTAATCTTTGTACATCCAAACAAGTCCTAGTGAAATTCAAGAAGCAATGAACACAATGGAATCCCGCTCAGGCAGCTCTTCCTGAGGGACTCTGCCGCTCCCACACTGTGCAGGCCTGTTCTTACAGTCTGGGGGCTCAGAGGGACACAGATGGGGGGTGCTGCTGGAGTCCAGAAAGTTCCTGAATAAGAGTAACCTCTTCTTTTAAGGCTGATTAGGTTCAGATGTATGCACACATGTGCACATGCATGCTTGTATGTGCGTGCGTGCAGGTGCACGTGTGGAGCTTAGAGGACAGCTCAGCTGTCAGTCCTCATCTCTCACCTTGTTCTAGTGTAAAAGATTTTTGTTTTTACGAGTATGTGTGTGTGCCTGTCTGCATGTTAGGTCACCGTGTGCGTGCAGTACCCTAGGAGGCTCATAGAGGGCGCCAGGTCCCTCAGAGCTGGAACTTATGTTTGGTTGGGAGCTGCCATGTGTATGCTGAGAACCAACCCTGAGTCTCCTGCAAGAGCAGCCAGGGTTCTCAGCGGCTGAGCCATCTCTTCAGTCCCATCTCCTACCTTGTGTGAGACAGGAAGTGTTTGTTGTTTGTGGCTGTTTCTTCCAGCCTGTGAGGTTTGGGGGTTCTCTTGCTTCCATCCGTCCCCCTTTGGCTGTTGGAGCACTGGGGATTACCAAGGTAGGCTGCTGAGTCCTGCACAGAGCCATCTCTGCAACCCTACCTTATATATTTTGATTACAGATTTTCCTGTAGATGTTCCTGGCAGTTTCTGTATGATTGGCCTGGTTAAGCTAAGTGGGAAGTTACTAGGAGTCTGCCTGGCTCACACACTGTCATTAAGGAGGTGGTTGTCATGGTTGTCGGTGAGAACTCACAGATGTGTTAGCTGTTTCCTCACTGCTGTGGCACAGCACTTGCCCAGAGCATCTCGGGGTGAGTTTGTTTTTGAGGGTCTAGTCCAACGGTTCTCAGCCTGTGGGTCTCGACCCCTTTGGGGGTTGAACCACCCCTTCACAGGGGTCACCTAAGACAATCCAAATAGCAAGCATTTACATTATGTTTCACAACAGTAGCAAAATTACAGTTATAAAATAAAAAAATTTATGATTGGGGTCACTACAACATGAGGAAAGATAGACAAGGGTTGCACTATCCTGCAGGCAGGATATAGACTGTATGAAAAGGAGGATGCTAGCTGCCCGACAGCCTTCATCCCTCTGCTTCCTGGCTGGATGGACCAGCTGCCTCATGCTCCTGCTGCAGTGTCTTCTCTGCCATGAGGGCTATACTGAACTGTGACTTCAAAGGAATCCTTCCCTCCTGAAGCCGCTTTTGCAGGGTATTCTGCTGCAGCAACAGGACAGCAACTAAGACAGCATGAGTGGCGGAGCTGGCTGGGGAATCTCCACCCTTTGTTTCTTTCTGACATTCTCTGCCCCTCCCTTACCGCTAAGGGGATAAAGCTCCCGCCCCCTTGAGCAGGTGGCCAATGACACTAGTAGGGGCCGTCCTTCAGGACCAAGGGGGACATCTCTGGGTCTCTGACTTTCTTCAGAGTGTATGGAATGGCCACTCTGACTGTCTCACTTTGAGTTTTCCACAAGCCAATACTGAGACAAGAGTAGGGTGTTGGAGGTTCCTGTAAAAGGTGGTTCAAGAACAAACTGGGGAGGGGCAAAGGAGGTGAGAAGGAAGGACAGTCAGTACCAGGAGCTTTCGTGAGAGCAGCTGCTCCACAGCCCTTGCTCGCTTCTGCTCAGGAGGCTGCAGAGAATACACCACTGTGTTGTCTGGGTTTGGACTCAAATGCTCGTTCACTGACACCTCCCTCAGTCCTTCAGTTTCTGTCCACTGCTGTCACCCTGTGCCCAATCTGAGCAAGCTCCCGATGATCCAGAAAGATCTATGAGCCACAGATCTGGGCACACCAGTGTGGTGTGCCAGTGAGCTCAGTCACCAGCTGCACCAGGTGCGGGTGGACATGAACATGGGCCATGGGGCTATGAGTAGGAACAGCCAAAATGTCTGTGACACTACCCAATATAGACGCTCCCAGTTTCTAAGATCCACCACCTCCTGTCTATGAACACTATCATCTTACTCTGATGGTCAAAATCCATTTATCTGGCTTTCTTGTGGAAACCTTATTTTTATTTATCTTCTTAAATATCAGGTTTAGCTCTCTAAATATACTACAAATTGTTTAAGGACAAAATTTAAGTCCCTGTCAAATCAGTCAACAATTATTTAATGGGCACCTGCTATATGCAGAACCTTCTTAGGGAGCTAGAGCCAGAGGAAGCCTTCGAGCAGTTTAGCGGTGGATGGAAAGCAAAGACAGTGACTTCAAAAGTTCTTAGAGGCCAGAGATAAACAATGCAGGCAATGGAAGTCACAGTAGAAACTGCTTCTTCTGCAGGCCTTTGAGCAAAATTCTGGATAAAAGGAGCCATGGCTTGGAACACTCAAATATCCCCAGAACATATCTTCTTAGAAAGCAAATTATGACAAGGTTGTGAAATAAATGTTTATACGGCTTTTTTAAAGGAGCCATGGCACTAATCGGACAGCTGAGCACTCAGTCCCTGAGAACCTCAACACAGAAGCTCTGGGTAATACGAAGGCTGGGGTGACACTCAGCAGCGTGAAGGCGGGTGGTGGGAGAGAGGGCAGGGGGATAGCAATGCATCTATAAATAGTGCAGATGGGAGAGTGGGAGAGAGATGGATGAATGGAAGGATAGATGGACAGACGGATGGATGGAAGAGTGGATGGATGGATGGATAGATGGATGGATGGATGGACAGTGGATGGACAGATGGATGAGCGGATGGATGGATGGATGGATAGATGGATGGATGGAAGAGTGAATGGATGGATGGATGGATGGATGGACAGTGGATGGATGGATAGATGGATGGATAAATGGACTGGATGGACAGATGGATGAGTGGATGGACAGATGGATGAGTGGATGGATGGATGGATGGATGGATGGATGGGTCTCTTGACTGGATGCATGAGTATAATGCCTGGATGGAGGATGGACTGATGGTTATAATGTAAGATGGACAAGGAATGGGCAGGTAGCGGTGCACACTGATGGAGAGAAAAGATATCAGGCTTCTGTGGGAAGAGGAGAGTGCAGAGATACTCACACGTTCAAAGTCAGATTTTGAAGGAAAAGCAAACACAAGACCAAAATTACCCAGTGAGTAGCTCCTGGATAAGAAAGCCACTGGAAAGCAAATGACCATCTCTGGGCTCCAGGGGATCCTGACGGCTGAGTGTCCTTAGCTCTCCTCAGTTTTCCCTTCATGGTGAGAATTCAATAACGTTTAAACCATCAACTCTAAGAAACATGTAATGGTTTCACAGGAGTGTTAATTAAACTTGGGAGATTGGAAGCTACTGAATCATCTTCTCCATTCTATATTAGCATGTTTACTCATCAGGACTCCAGGCTAATTAAAGCATGTCACCACAGTCCATTAGTGAACACCATGGAGGAGGAGAGGCACGTGGGCGCGAGGATGATTTCACTCAGCAACTCTTCACTGAGCGAGTGCTGTGTGCCAGGCAAGTCACGCGGGCTATGAGAGAACAGCGCAGGTGACAGGCCCCTGCGAGCAAGCATGGCTTCCACAACAGACTGTATTCACTATTCATAGTCTGAATGGATTTAGAACCACCTCAAGGTGTGTCTGTGTCGGTGTTTCCAGAAAGATTTGACTAAAAAGGAAAAGGTGGCACCAAGTTACATCTGGAGTCCTGACTGCAGAAAAGATCAAAGTGAGCTAAACTCCAGCATCACCCCTTCCTACCCAGTTAATGTAATCAAGACCACAAGTACACTTGGAGATGCTTCCCGGGAAATTCTAGGTCCTGTCAGGTTGACAATTTGCATGAACCATCACAGATGCTGTGTGCTTCCAAACAAGATCTTTGCTCTCTCTGGGCCTTAGTTTTAAACACTGGCCCAGGGATACAGCCTAGTGTCAGCTTCCTTTTTAACTCTGGGATGCCGTAAGAACATCGTGGTTTGCTTTTGCTTGCTTCTCTCCCGTCATACTCCAATTGTCTGTACCAGCCTCTCTGCTTCTGCAAACTGCTCCCCCTGGGCAGTTGGGAGTTTGGCTGTTGAAGTGCCCAATATCCATTTCCTGAGAGAGGCTGGATGGACTTAAATCCGTGTAGCTCAGCTTGGGATCTCAAAGAAAACCGTTTTCTCCACGTCTGAGGTATCATTATGGTTAATAATGATGACATCAATCTACCTCATCAGGGCATGCCAGTGTTTAACTAAGAAAAATGCCTTTGTCACTGTTAGTAAACACGAAGCGTGCCTGCTCCATCAGGGTGACACCCCCAGATGGGTGACTCCCTTCCCGGGCTCCCAGTTGCTCATTTGCAATCCAACCCTCCTTGGAATGACAGCGTGCATTCCTTATTGATGCTTTAGCTCTTTGACAAATACATTTTTCCATGAACAGAAACATAATTAACTTAAGTCATTTATATTAATCACAAGGGGAGAATCATGCAAAACAGGGGTAATTTTGTACTGAACAAGGCACACTGTCTAATGAATATAGATGATGCTGATTTATGTGTTTATCCAAAAAGCACCAGAGAGAGAGAGAGAGAGAGAGAGAGAGGGAGGGAGAGAACACAACAAAAAACTATAAGCCAACACCCAACTCCACTCCACCCTCCAAAAAAAAAAAAAACTGGAAAAAAAATCCATCAAGGCCTCTTTTTAATGATGTTTCCAGGCTTAGTGGCCTCCTGCCCACAGGTGGAAAAGGAAAATGACTTTTCTCATGTTTACAGGGCCTGACTAGCGAGAGACTCCGTCCCAGCGTGGGTGTCCCAGCGTGGGTGTCCCAGCGTGACTTCAGAGGGCTGGGAAGGAGCGTGAGGCAGGTCATGAAGGTGTGGCGGGCAGGGACCAGCTTCTCTGGTGTGCCACAGTTGGCTGCTGCTGTTAGGAGTGGCAATGCCTGCTGTTCTTGGGACTTCTTCTGCCCCACCCACTCAAGAGGGAAGCAGTTGGCCAGGCTCACAGAAGGGAAGAAGGGTGAAAGGAGGAGGGAGTGGGAGGAGCAAAGGCAATCAGGGCTCTGAGCCACAGAAGGCTTGGGCTGGGAGCCCCTACCCTGTAGGACGCCCCCTCCCATTTTCCCAGTAGGGAAGCCGAGAACATGAGAATTAGTGTCTGACTTCAGTCAGGCACCTGCTCTGCCAGATGCTGCTTTCTGATGTGTGTGTGGATGAACATGTGTATTCATTTGTGTATGTGGACATGCAGAGATCAGAGGTTAATACTGAGTGTTGTCTTCCTCAGTTCCCTCTCCATTTTTATTATTATTTTTAGGATTGAATTATGTGTCTCTGTGCGGGTATATTTATGTGAGCGCAGATACCCTTAGAAGCTGGAAGAGGGCTTCAGCTCCCAACCTGTGTTATGACCCCCGAAAGACCATGGGAAACACAGATATTTACATTACAATTCACAATAGTAGCAAACTTAAAGTTATGAAGCAGCAATGAATAATTTTATGGTTGAGGGTCACCACAACACGAGGAACTGTATTAAAGGACCATACAGCATTAGGAAGGGTGAGAACCACTGCTTTAGAGCTACAGTTGCAGATAACTACGCAGCCTGGGATCGGGGAACAAATTCAGGTCCTCTGCAAGAACAGTGTGTGACCATGCGCTGTCTCTCCAGGCCACAATTTTTTTTTTAAAGACAGTGTTTCTTTGTGTAACAGTTGTGGCTTTCCTGGAACTCACTTTGTAGACCAGGTTGGCCTCAAACTCACTGAGATCTGCCTGCCTCTGCCACCCAAGTGCTGGGATTAAAGACGTTCCACCACCCAGCTTTCTCCTCCCCCTTCCTCTCTCTCCCTCTCCCTCTCTCTCCCTCTCCCTCTCTCTCTCTCTCCCTCTCTCTCAGGAAGGCTCTCTCAATTAACCTGGATTTCTCTAGAGTAACTGGCTAATAAGTCCCAGGGGTCTCACTGCCCTACTTCTCCACCTGCGCTGGGGATGTAAACTCAGGTCCTTAGTTTGCACAGCAAGTGATTTACTGTTCTTGGCTGTTTTACTCTTTGCTCTTTTGGGGGGCCTGCCACCCAGTTCTCAAATAGTCAAACACAGAGGCTTTTTCTTACTTATGAATGCCCGACCTTAGCTTGGCTTATTTCTAGCCAGCTTTTCTTTTCTTTCTTTATTTTTTAATTGATTTTATTGAGCTTTACATTTTTCTCAGGTCCCCTCCCTGCCTCTCCCCTCCTCTTCAACCCTCTTCCATGGTCCCCATGCTCCCAATTTACTCAGGAGATCTTGTCTTTTTCTACTTCCCATGTAGATTAGATCTATGTATGTCTCTCTTAGGGTCCTCATTGTTGTCTAGGTTCTCTGGAATTGAGATTTGTAGGCTGGTTTTCTTTGCTTTATGTTTAAAAACCACTTATGAGTGAGTACATGTGATAATTGTCTTTCTGGGTCTGGCTTACCTCACTCAAAATAATGTTTTCTAGCTCCACCCAGTTGCCTGCAAATTTCAAGGTGTCATTGTTTTTGTTTTCTGCTGTGTAGTACTCCATTGTGTAAATGTACCACATTTTCCTTATCCATTCTTTGGTCGAGGGGCATTTAGGTTGGTTCCAGTTTCTGGCTATGACAAACATGATGCTATGAACATAGTTGAGCACATGTCCTTGTGATACAATTGAGCTTTCTTTGGCTATATACCCAAAAGTGGTATTATTGGGTCTTGAGGAAGGTTGTTTCCTAATTTTCTGAGAAATTGCCACACTGACATCCAAAGGGGTTACACCAGCTTGCATTCCCACCAGCAATGCAGGAGTGCTCCCTTTCCCCCACAACCTCTCCAGTATAAATTGTCATCAGTGTTTTTGATCTTGGCCATTCTTACAGGTGTAAGATGGAATCTCAGAGTTGTTTTGATTTGTATTTCTCTGATGACTAAGGATGTTGAACATTTCCTTAAGTGTCTTTCAGTCATTTTAGATTCCTCTGTTGAGAGTTCTCTGTTTAGGTCTATACTCCATTTTTTTTATTGGATTATTTGTTCTTTTGGTGATTAATTTCTTGAGTTCTTTGTGTATGTTGGAGATCAGCCCTCTGTCTGATGTGGGGTTAGTGAAGATCTTTTCCCATTCTGTAGGCTGTCATTTTGTCTTGTTGACCGTGTCCTTTGCTTTATAGAAGCTTTTCAATTTTAGGAGGTCCCATTTATTAATTGTTTCTCTAGTGTCTGTGCTACTGGGGTTATATTTAGGAAGTAGTCTCCTGTGTTAATACGTTCAAGTGTACTTCCCACTTTCTCTTCTATGAAGTTCAGTGTGGCCTAGCCAGCTTTTTTAAAGTTATCCCATGTACCTTTTGCCTCTGGGCTTTTACATTTCTCTAATTCTCTACCCCTTTCTTTACTTCCTCCTCTGTGGCTTGCAGTGAAGCTGGTGGCTGGCTCCTGGAGTTCTCCTCTTTCTCTTGTTCCTTGGTCTCTTTTCTCTCTTTTCCTCCTTCTGTCTATTCTCTCTGCTGCCAGCCCCACCTATGCTACCCCCTGCCTTGCTATTGGCCTTTCAGCTCTTTATTAGACCAATCAGGTGTTTTGGACAGGCAAAGCAGCACAGTTTCACAGAGTTAAACAAACGCAACATAAAATATTGCAACACATCTTTACATCATTAAACAAATATTCTACAGCATAAACTAATGTAACACATTTTAAGATAATAGTCTACAGCACTTTAATGACTGAACCATCTCAGCAGGCCAGGCTTTTGTTTGTGTCTGTGGGTACACACACTTGCCACCCCATTTTATGGATGAGGAAACAGAGACCCAAAGAAAAGACACTTCTGCAGGAGAGCAAACAGACACAGTCCCTGACACCCTCTCCTGGGTGGGGAGAGAAGCAGCACTGTGTGTGGGGTGTTCACAGAGAACTCTTGTGTCATGTTTATGAGGTTGGTTTCCTTTTCTGTCGCAAGTTATAAACATTGCTACAGAATCTCAGGTGACTGAGAGCTGGCTTCAGGGATACTGAGGGGACAGGCTAATGACCATGGGCTGGGCTGACTGGGTTGAGAAAGCAGTGGAGTACTGGTTTGGAGAAAGAGGAAAGGGAGTGGGGCTATTGGGGCCCGTGATGCTGCCATTCAGTGGCAGCCTGTTCCCTAGTTTTCTCACCCCATCCACAATTGTGCTGTTCCAGACCAGCCATGAGAGTCCCAGGCAGTCTTGGAGCCAGACCCTGCTTTGGAGCACTTGCTGTGTGATCTTGGAGGAGCCATGTCTGGTCTTAGGTCCAGAGACCTAATCATCAGATACTGTGGATTAAACATTATATGTGCTCAAGCATTATATATTGTGGCTATTGGAATTAACCCAAAGGCATCTTGACAGAGATCACACTGGAGTCACAAGCACACACACCAAGGGCACATCTGGGCTGGACCAGTTCCAGGCACTGTGTGGGGCTGCTGTGGAGTAGACCCAGCCTACAGGAGGCTGCAGCAAGTGACTTGGCTGTAATTTGTCTCGAGCCTGGTCTTCTGTTCCGTTTTCCGGCGCAAGCTGCCTTAGTGGTAGCCAGCAGCCCCATCTATCCTCTGCAGCCTGGACAGCAGCGCCAGAGAACGCATCTGTCACTGTTCCCGGTGGCATGGATGACTGGAGTGTCATTTTTGACAAATGCCTCTGCCAGAGAGAGAGAGCGCTGCAAACTCACAAACACAGCGGGGGCTGTTCCACATGCTAGAGAACACAGATGAGAAGCAGGGCACCCAGGGATTGGCAGAAGGGAGGGAGGTGTCAGAGTGTGGGATTGGACAGGAACTAGGCCCTTATGCTCTCAATAGGCAGCTTGTACCACGAGGTCTGACTCTCCTGACCCAAACCTCATCAGTGGTACCTGGACGGCACAGCGTTTTCACTGTGTGTGCCCTGCTTCAGATCGAGTGGGAATCAGAACCACAAGCTTCTGGGCTCCACTATTCCGCAGTTTTGAATTCGTAGCTCTGCCTGCTCATGGTTCAAAGGAGCAGTAGGTTCCAGTGAGGGAGGCGTGGCCACAGGAGTTGGGATGGCTGCCATGTGTGTCTATTTGGCAAGTCGAAGGAGCCCAATGCTGGTGCCCAGCTTTCTTCTTTTTCTTTAGTCTGAGATCCCAGCCCTGCTCATATCCAGTGTGAGTCTTTCTCCTCAGCTGAATCTTTTTGGAAATGTCTTTGTAAACAGACTTAGAGATGTGTTTCCACAGTGATATTATGGTGATGAAAAAGCCCGTCAAACCTTAGCAGACGTCTGCCTTGGGCTGGTACACAGGGCTGTGGTCAGGTTAGGCCTTTAGGTCGTCCACCCAGTAGGTGTGGAGTCCGAATCCGCATTGGGCACCAGATGAACAAGGATGCTTAAAAGAAATCCCACACTAGCTCAGAACTGAGTATAACAGAGGGTTATTTATTTAGGGGTAGACTCACAGATCACAGTCCTCTGCTGGAACAAGGAACAGCAACCGAATCCCGCAATCCGCAATTGGAAACGAGACTGGAAGCCCGCTTTATATCGGTGTATATTGTATAAGAGGCCACGCCCAAGTGGGCGGGTAACTTCAAGGCTACTGGCTGTAGGAATTCCTACAGCAACACACTAGCTCGTTCAATTCTCACATGGAACTCATTCAACACATGAGGAAAATGAGATTCGGAAAAGTGACTTGTCTACAGTGACAAAGCAAGGGGCTGAAGCTGTTCTGACTCACAGACAGTGCACACTGTGGGTCAGGAGGCAGCCAAAGTTATCTGCCAAGGACAGGCAAGGTAACACTCTATTATTTTGTGAACCATGTGGTCTCTGCAGCATCTACACAGCCTGCCTCTTTTGTCTACACATCAGGCACAAGAGGAGCAGCCTGCCCCAGATCACACAGCCCTGGGGGCAGAGTTACTTCTCTCGGCTACGTGGTCAAGCTTTTTCCCAAAGTTTCTCTCAGGCTGGTCCCTAGAGTTGGTAAAATGAAGCCATCTTTATGTGAGTCAGGCATCCAGGCTGACTGTGACTGTGGCCTGAAAGGACAGCCACCAAGTCACCTGGACCCACAACATCTCACTCAGGCCATGTTTTCTCACTGGATGCTGGGGAGAAGGTTTCTGGAACCTTCGTTGGGAAGTGATTTAGGTAGCACATGGATATGGCTGGAAATGGATATTAGACAAGGTAAACATACATGGCTGGGCATGAAACACACATGGCTGGGTATGAAACTCAGTTGCTTGACACTTACCTGGCACACATTAGATCAGGGCTGGACCCCAACTCCACAGAAACCATGTGTGGTTGCTGCAGGAGCTCCTTCTGCTCCTTCAGCCAATAGCCTTCAAGATACCAGCCCGCTTGGGCGTGGTCTCTTTTCCAGCTGCTAGACTCTGTCTGTTCCTGGTCTTACAGAGGGCTGTTGTCTAGAACGGTGATCTGTAAGTTTTTCCCTTTAAATAAATAACCCTTTTATTAATCATAACTCCAAACTGGTGTGGGATTATTTTCTGACTTACGCCTTCATGCGGTGGCACACACTAGACCCCAGAGTGGACCCCGACTCCACAGAACCATGTGTGGTGGCACACACTAGACCCCAGGGCTGGATGCCAACTCTACAGAACCATGTGTGGTGACACATGCCTGTAATTCACAAACTTGGAAGGTGGATAAAAGACAGGGATCGCTCTCAGCCACACAACCAGTACAAGGTCATCTTGAGGCTACCTGAGAACAACAACACACACAAACCTGTGGCCTCCAGATGTGGGAGCTCACTGCTAATGTTTGGAAAATAAAGCAAAGCAAACACCAGTGAAACCCAGGCAGCTGCCCTGCTTCCTAGCGGCCCAGAGGCTCCTATGGAGCATGAATAATTTCACACAATACCAGCATTAGACAAGGGCTCTTGGTGTCCATGACGGCATGTGAGGCACACAATGAAAGCAGTCCCTTCCTCTAGCCAGCACAAGAGATGCTTGTTTCCTCAACGATGATGATTGGACCCGACTTTGTCCCAGCTACTTCTTTGATAAAGATGATTAAAATACTTGTTCAGGAAAGTATCCTGACCACCCCACAGGTCCCAGTAGAGGACCCTCCCCCACCAACACTCACTCTTTGAGCCACCCTGGTCATTCTAAGGTGGTAAACCCGGAGAACCCCTCCATTCTCACTTGCTAATCCCCTACTTCTTAAGCTCTGAGATGGCAGGTGGGCTGCTATGCTCCCCCCCTCATCTACAGAGGTGCTAGGGAGTTGAACTTTGGTGCTCAGGCCTATACAGCGAGTGCTTCTCACTGGGTCCACAGCACACCAAAGTTTGCTTTGACTGGGAGAGCATTTCTAGAGGTCTTTGCCTGTTCGGTTTTATTAACATGTGCGCAGGGATTGCAGAGTGCTGAGTGAGGTGGAAGAGGAAGTGTTTGGTGTTGAGAGGATTAGGTGAAGATCACTAAGGGCCTATCTTCAAGGACCTTCAAATGTGAGAAGTGACTCTTATGGTGGTCCTCCCGGGACTATTATCTCCATCCTACCACCTTAACGGGACTATTATCTCCATCCTACCACCTTAACAGGACTATTATCTCCATCCTACTGCCTTAACACCCTCAGGGGTATTAACACCTCACTTCCACCGAGTGAAACCAGAGGCTCAGCAAGCTGGAAACTGCTTGCAGTGTTTCCAGCTAGTGACAGCTGCATCCTGGACCAGGCTCTGGAGACTAGGATCCTTTGAAGGCTATCCTCAGCCTATGGAGGAAGAAGGCCCGGACACCCCATCTCACTTGCCCCCCCCCCCCCAGCAGCTGAAGATGAGTGATCTTGTCTAGCGTGATGCTCTGCGGGTCTTCTCGGGGGAAACCTGAATGAGCAAGCACCTGTTCATCCCAGAGAGCACACTGTACACCTCCTGGGGAAAAAGTGTGAAGCACCATTAAGAAAAACTCAGAGACAGATATTGGAGTTCAACCTGAAGGTCAGAAAAGCCAAGCAGCCAGTCACTGGCTCTTACCTCATCCTCAGTCCCAAAATGGCGATCTTGTCTCCAGGAATCTCAGAATGAGACTGGTACTGAAAGCTGTCTCCTCCCATTTTATAGTCCTCTCTAGTTTTGGGATTAAGAGCATGCATCATTACCGCCTGGTTTCTATGGCAACTAGTGTGGCTACTGGGATTAAAGGTGTGTGTCACCACTGCCTGGTCTGTAAGACTGATCAATGGGACTGTCTTACTCTCTCATCTTCATACAAGCTTATTTATTAAAATACTAATGAAATGCCACTAGAGAAGTGGGTCTGCTGGGGCTTCTAACAGGAGCATGAGGTACTCAAAAGTGGATGCATTGCTGAAAGAAAATGAAAAATTAAAAGAAATCGCACTGGGAGTTGGACCCTCCTTCATGTGGATGGCTTCAGCCAGGGACTCGGGTCTTGGTCTGAATAAAAAAGATGAACTGAGCACCAGCGTTCACCTCTCTGCTTCCTGGTTACAGATGTGATATTGGCAGCTCCTTCACGCTCTTGCTGTAGCGTGAAGAAGTTTCTCCTTGTTAGATGTTTTGTCACAGTAAGGAATCATCGTGGTGCCTTTAGGAGCCTTTAGGTGGCCTTAGGAGCCAGTTCAGTCCTGTGCACAGTGTGCGGCTGCCCTGGACAAGTGATACAAATTCATTGTCCATCATCCTCAAGTCCTGGCCTTGGGCCTGCAGGCTCTGCTGGGTCTTGGACTCATAGTGGGGCTTAGCAATCCTGATGGAAGAACCCATTTGACTTGCCATATGAAGCCTACCAAGGGCGGAAAGCAAAGGGGATGAGGCAGGGCCTGGGCCCAGAGCAGCAATGCCTCCTGTTGACAGCCTCTCTCTGGGTGGTCCCTGCTGTCCCACAGTTGTTTGGTGAAGCCTTGCTGTGGTGTGTGATCACTTCTCTTTCAGTGACACATTCCCCGAACACTCTGTCTACATCTGACTTCCCGGCCCTGCTCTGATTGCTTCTCTTGCTCGGATACTACCAATGCAATGCATGTTTCCCTTTAGCATCTTGTCTCTGGCCTCCCCCTCTCCTTCGTGGCCAACCTCAGGTTGTGTGATTTCTCCTGGATATGCATAAACAAATATCTATTCACTGATGATAAACCAAAGATGTTAATCCATCCAAATCTAGCTTGGTGAACCTGTGAGTTTAATGTGGCTATGTTTTGGAGCAGTGTGACTTACAGGCAAGTGTATCACCTAAAGATCCACTCCAGTATGGGTTACAACTTACGCTACATTGTAGCTGCAGCCTCGTAGCTCTGCACTTAACTTGCAGGCAGCTTCACTGAAGAACTCTTCCTGTTTTTACAACCTGGGGAAGGATTTTGTGAGTCTCCTAACTTTCAGGTACTTCCTGAGCCTTCTAAGTTTTGTGAACTTCCTGAGTCATTGTAGTTGCCATCATCTTCCTCTTCCTCCTCCTCCTTCTTTAAAAACAAAACAAAAGCCAAAACAGCATACTATTTTATTTTAGGTATATCTGTGTGGAGGTTAGAAAACAATTTTTGGAAGTTGATTCTCTCCTAAAGGAGAGATCCTGGGGACTGACCTTTAGGCTTGGTGGAAGGCACCTTTTACTCACTGAGCCATCTCACTGAGTCTTAGGAGTTGCCTTCCCAGGAGGGAGTATTTTAATTTGGAGAAAACCAAGGGGAGACTCTTGTCTGTTTCGGTCACTGTGGTAGTCCCCAGAGTTTAGAGGCTGGTTTGACACTCTGTATTTAATAAACAATTCTTTTTAGAAGTTCATCCATGGGTACCACGCCTACATCACTCCTATCTTCACTCTGCCCCCCTCCCAAATTCACCACCTCTTTTTTCTTAATAATTATTATTTTAAAGAATTATTTTATTTTTGCTTTCTGTATATAGGTATTTAACCTGCATGTGTGTCTGCCCCACCTGTGCAGATGATGCTTGAGGAGACCAGAGAGTAGGTGTACAGACCCCCTGCAACTGGAGTCATGATGGTGTGAGCTGCCATGTGGGTGCTGGGAAATGAACTGGGTCCTCTGCAAGAGAGGCTAGAACTCTCACCTCTGAGCCATCTTTTTATCCTCTAATGGTTGTTCTGTGTCTTTAAGAGACAAGCCACGCCCACTCCCTCCCCATCCACTGAGGCAGACAGGTCTTCCTGCTTGCAGCCTTAATCTTTCTTTTTCCTGCTTTCTCTCAGAGAGGCTGCTTTGATCTCTCCTCTCTCTTTCTCTCTCTCTCTGTCTCTGCTTCTCTCTCTCCCTCTGCCTTTCTGTCTCCCCTCTCCCCCTTTCTGCCCTTCTCCCTTCCCTTTCATAACCTCTAAGTAAACGTCCAACTCCACTCTGTATGGTGTGCCTATCCGTCTCTCTCTTGCCCACGCCCCACCGCCACATGGAGACCTGCCTCGTGGTCTCGTGCACTGTCCTTGTTTGGGACTTGCACTGCCCCAGGATCCACTGCCTGCTGCGACCAGGATCCCGCACCAAGCTGCTGGGGACTCGCAGCAAATCAATTACACAGCTCCTTTCTATAATTATTATTGCTACTTGAGTGCACGCATGTATGAATGTGCACGCGCACACACATGTATATAATCTACTGAGTCCATTTAGTGTTGCTCCTATGTACATGTGTCATGTGTCCAGGACTGGCCTCTTAGGATTGGACAACCTATGCAGAACTTGTCCCTGGAGGACACTCTGAATTTTGTTTAAAAGAATAAAATTGTTCTCTTTATGTGCTGCAGTTCTTTTGTAAATTTCATTGAACTTGTAGATATAATGAATTAATTTAGCTGTTTTTCTATTATAAATCCGTGTGTTCTTAGGATAAAACCTACTTGATGCTGACATTTTGTCAGATTCCTTTGCTAGCATTGAATGTCTAGTTTTCACATGTGCCGTCGTGAGAACAACTGATTTACAGTTGTTTCTCTGGGAGTGCTCTTTCAGGTTTTGGTTCTGAGGCCTCGCTGGTTACCTAAAGTGAGCTGCCGTGTTCTATCTTGCCCTGCGATTGGGAAAACATTTAATCAACACTGGGATTATTTGTTCTTTAAAGGTTACACAGAACTCTGCGGTGAAACCATATGTTCCTGGGGCCTTTTAGAACTGGGATTTTTATCATCCCGTAGTCTCTCCAGCTCTCAGTGGCCTTCTCTGTTCCTACTTCTCCTTGGGTCCATTTATTTTTTATGACTCCCTAGGAAATAAACACATCTCCTCTCTTTCCCCTTTCATTGCTACAGATCTGGTGCAGGATTCTGAGATCGTTTGGTCTCCTGTGCGCCTGTGGCCATGTCTCCTCCCACTCCTCCTCTGCCTAGTGTTGCTCCCTTTCACTTCCCCTTTGTCAGGCTCTCACCACATTCTCCTGCTTTCGGCACTGTGAACAGACATTTGTGTTCTCATGGAGAACCCACTGCGAAACGGAGAATATGAAGCCTGTAGGAGGTTGGCATGCAGCGGCAGCTCCTGAAGGTCAGTAGCAGGGGTGTGGTAGGTCAGCAGAAAGGTGGGTAGGGATGATGGTTGGGTTTTGATGCCTGCTGCTCCCACTTGCTGGTTTTGCGACCACAGGAAACAAGCCTTTGCTTCTCTGGACCTCTGTCTCTTTATCTGAGAAATGGGGATGAAAACAACATCATTCATCCCCACGGGTGGAAAGGAACCCCACCAGTACACAAGTGACTGGCACAGCGCCAAGCAGAGAGTAAATGCAACAAGAAATGTCAACCATCTCCATGGAGGAACATGGAACGTGGTGGAGTAAGCAAGACGCTGTGAGTTTCTAAGAGATGGAATGAGCCTTGACCTCAGACCTTCTGTTGCTCAGTGTCAGTCACATGCTTTCTATATTTACATGTTTGCTTATTTATTTATATTTATTTATTTGCATGTCTTTAAGATTTAATTTTTACATCAGGCAGTGGTTGCGCACACCTTTATCCCAGCATATGGGAGGCAGAGGCAGGTGGATCTCTGTGAGTTAGAGGCCAGTCTGGCCTACAAAGCAAGCTCCAGGGTGGTCCGGGCTACACAGAGAATCCCCATTTCACAAAGCCAATCAACCAACTGACCAACCAACCAACCAACTAAACAAACAAAAACCATTAAACAATAGAAAACCCAAAACCAGATTTTATGTTTATTTTGTGTGTGAGAGAGACATGAATACATACATACATACATACATACATACATACATGTTAATGCCCATGGAAGGCATAAGAGGGTATGGGAAGCCGTGGAGCACAGAACAGGTGGTTGTGAGACACTGGATGCTGGTGTTGGAAACTGAACTCAGGTTCTTTGGAAAAGCTGCAAGAACGCTTAGTCAGTGAGCCATCTCTCCAGGCCCTCATTTGTTTACATGTTTATGTGCCTGTGTGCGAATATATGTGCAGTTGTGCGTACAGATGTGTGGGGAAGACAACCCTGGCCTATTGTTTTACATACATCATTCATCTTGGCTTTTGTTTTGCTTTTCTTTAAGGAAAGGTCTCTCAGTAACCTACTTTCTGATAGGGTAGACCAGTTGTTCAAGCAGAGCCAGGGATCCTGCTGTTTTTGCTTCCCTAGCACTAGGTTTATAAGTGTGCACCACCACACTAGAATTGATGCTATAAACACGAATTCTAAGGCTCACACTCAGGTTGTCACGTTTGCAAGCACTTCATCAACTGGGCTATTTCCTCAGCTCTAGAGCTAGTTAGACGTGAGATGCTAACTGTCCATTCATGCATATCTACACACACACACACACACACACACACACACACACACACACGTCTTTCCCCAGAACCGCACAAGGTAAGTTTTAAGTAGAACCTGCTAGCCTGCCAGTCTTCAGCAATATCTCACCTAGGAGAACTCTGGCCTGAGGTTCACCCCTTTGCTATCAGCTCCCATTTCAGAGGACAGGCTTAGGACAGCCCGTCTTTAGGTCATATGACTTGTCGGTGGAGGCTGCTTTGGTCAAATCAGGGTCACAGAATTTCAAAACCTTTTGAGATCTCTCAGCATAGTCAAAATGCTCAAAGTTATCACTGCGAATCCAGCTCAAATCATGGGACCCGTCCTGATGGCTGAGTGTGGTTGGAGCCATGGCTGTTAGAGCAGGGAAGGGAGGCTGACCAAGGAGGGGAGGGGAAAACTGCATTGGGGAGACAGCTTAGGGTCTGGAGACCCAATCCCCAGTGCTCTGACTTGTGAGGGACAGCCCTGAAGGTACTGGGACTAACTCAGCAGTGTCTCACTATGGACAGATATTTATCTGCAGGATTTGGGAATTCTGGGAAGGCAGGCTGTTCCTCTCATGGATTCCACAGCTCCCTACTGTGTTAGCTATTCTCCTAGTCACTGTAAAAGACACCCGGCAGAAACACCTAGGGGAGGAGGGATTTTGGTCCCTGGTTGTGGAGAGGCCCCCCCACACTGGGACAGAACACCTTGGCACTAGGATAAGCAAATCACAGCACTGATAGCCTATCTCGCATGAAAAGTTTAGCTTTCCATAAGGCACTGCTGTGCCAGACCACCACACAAGGACGTGGCCTGGACGGGTGTGGCCGCAATGGGCGTGACTGAGAGGGGTGTGGTCCGGATGGGTGTGACTGCGAGGGGCGTGACTGAGAAGGGACTGGGAGGGGTGTGGCTGTAATGGGCGTGGCTGTGATGGGCGTGGTTGGGAGGGCTGTTTACTCACAGTGAGCAAGAGAAAAAATGTACCCAGTGACCTGGATGGGTAGTCCACCCGTGCTCAGTGAATGACAGTTCCTAGGGTGGAGGAATTTGTTAGTGAAAGTGAATTGTCAGAAGAATGTGTGAGGTCCCCAGCATACACACACCCCTGGGAAGTCAATGTACAGAAATGCCATTTCCATCATTGGGTTTCCAGTGGAGATGGAAGCTAATGTTCACCCAGAGGCGGGACCCTTAACTCCATGGTTCAATTCGATGTTCCGTGTGGTGTGAGGACTTCCTGCCCCAGGACCCTCCCTCCAACACTGTTTATGCACTTTCTCAAACACTCACCAAATGCCAGCGACTGAGTCTTGGTTGATGTCAGGGTGACAAGCATTTCTCCCCGGCACACTGCTAACTTCTGACACTAATTGGAAGCTGCCTAACTCTGGTCCTCCAGCAGAGAACACCATGTACCAGCGAATCTTCGCCCGGCATTTAAACCGCTCTGTTTACAGAAATACTAGGAGTCCTACTGTCTTACTGGCTGCTATGAAGTGGTCCTTAAGATTCTGAACAAACACAAAGGCCCCACTCGAAGAGCCCAGGTGGTCCTGGGAAACCCAGCAGTCAATGCTGTGTCCCGACAGGCAACCTCCTTTGATATTCTGGCTTCAGCACAGCCGACAGCTCCCTACTGTGAATGCTGCTACTCTCTGATGAGGTCACAGGAGGGAGGTCTGCTCAAACAGGGACAAGCTGGAGGCAGCAGGTAGTTAAGATCTCAGGGAGGAGCCCTCACTAACCGGCCCTGAGAACTCGGGGAGTGGGGTGGGGGGAGGAGTTTAGTTTCCTCAGTCCAGGGTGAACAGCTCAGGGTGTCTTTACAGCCACCCACACGGGGCTCGGAGAAACTGGTGGAGCAATCATTTACACACTCATTTCTTGGCCTGCTCCCCCACTCACCTCCTGTCTCTATCTGAGCTCCACGTTCTGGATTCAGACCAATAAACCTTTGTCTCAGGCTCTGCTTGACACCCCTTAAACACCCGCCCTCAGCCAGCAGCCCATGCAGGCACACAGGACGCTCTGCAAACACCTGCAGGTGATTTCCTTCATAATCTGTTCTCTGCAGTCAGGAACCCACGGTTAGCGGTCCGGAGACATAAGTCAATGATGGGCTTTCTGCTGCTGAGCAAGTCCATTTCATTCACTGCTCAGTGTTCCCAGGGAGCTGCCAGGGGCCATAGGGGTGAGTGGGCTGCAAGGGGGAGGTTCCCTTCCCTTGTACTTGCTTGGAGCGGGTGGGTGGGAGCTGAATGCCAGGCTTCCGTGGTACCCTGGGGTGGTTGAGGGTCCCTTGGTAAAGTGTTGCCTCACAGACTACAGGAAGTTTCTCCATCACTAGCCTTATGCTTCTAGGATGATGGGCTTGGTAAAGCCCAGAGTTCAGGGCTCATGGGACTGACCATCTAGAACTGTGTTATTCTCTAGTTAGAGGAAGTGGCCTGCAGATTCTCAGCTTCAAGGTCTGAACTGCCTCCGGGACTTGGTCTCTGAATTCCTACCTCAGGGACATTCCTGCCTCAGGGACATGCTCTCTGAACTCCTGCCTGACTCCTATGTCCACTGTCTGCTTCCTACCATGCCCCTGATCTCCAATGGTATCTGACGTGGAAGCTACTCTCCCTCAGTCGCTCCACAGTCACTGGCCTGGCATTGTGTTTAGTGTAGTTCTGCCAGTATGGCACAGGGACCTTGAGGTTTTTTGGTTGTCTGTTTTCCTCTCTCCTCTTTCCTTAGGAAAGACAACTGGCTGTTACCTCCACGACTGTGTGTGGTGTGTGTGTCCCATCTCCAGCTGCCTCTAACTGCTTGACAATTGTCTTAAAAATTCACTTAATTTTATTACTATAGTGTGTGTGTGTGTGTGTATGTGTCTGTCTGTGTGTGTGTGTGTGTGTGTGTGTGTGTGTGTGTGTGTGTGAGAGAGAGAGAGAGAGAGAGAGAGAGAGAGAGAGAGAGAGTGATGTTATGTGAAGGTCATAGTGTTATGATCTGCTGCTGGCTTGTCCTGCCACTTGGGTACCATGTTCTTTTAAGAGACAAGCCCCACCCTCTCACCCTACCCCTTTCAGTCAGGCAAGGATCTTCTGTCTCTCTCTCTCTCTCTCTCTCTCTTTTCCTCCCTCCCCATTTTCCCTTCCCTTCCATAACCCACGAAATAAACTCTATACCCAAACCCTCTCTGCATAGCGAATCTGTCCGTCTCTCACCCGCGGCAGACTCACTCACCAAGGGAACCCACTAAGACCTTGGGTGTTGGGACTGGCTGTCCCTTGTGGCCTGCTGCTGGCCCTCAGGGAACCATTACCCCTTGGGTAACCTCTGGGTCACTCACACTGCCCCGGTCAGGGACAGCTTTTTAAAAGAATAACACATTGTTGACTTTCTGGAGGGAGCCTCTCCTCCCCTGATTCTGCTTTGTTGCCTCAGGCTACTTTCCAGGACAGCTTTCGTGTGGATACAGCTCTTTTTTACATGGTTCCAGATATCACACTCAGGCAATCAGACGTCTACCAGGTGAGCCATCTCGAAAGTCTCCATGCTGGCTTTCTGTATACCTACAACATAACAACCACATGACTTGGGCCAGAGCTGGTCTCTTCTCCCCTCAGCCTCCCTGCAGTGAAGGCTAAGTTTCTCCTACGGTTTCAGGGCTCTGCAAATCTGTTCCCAGCCTCCTATATCTATCTTGTCTGACTCCATCTTCCAGGAGACCCCTCCAGGCAGCCTTTGTCCTGACACCCCAGTCTCTGCCTGTTTTAGAGATCTCCACGTGCTGCCTTAGGACTCTGCCCTGACTGACCCTCTGTGGGAAATACTCTTCCCTCAGAAGAGGCTCTTCCCTCACTGCTTGCCATTCTAATGTCACCTACTTCAGACTTCCTCCACCTCCAAGTCTACTTAGGGGAAGAAAGGGCTCATTGCGCTTACGCTTCCCAGCCGCAGTCCATCGCCCATCGCCAAGGAGGAGGGCAGGAGCCGCAGAGGAAGACACAAGGACCGCTGCTTCCTCACTTGCCTTCTCTGGCGCGTATGCAGTTTTCTGGCACAGTCCAGGACCACCTGCCCAGAGCTGGCAACTGCCCACCGCGAGCTAAGCCCCCACATCAATCAACCATCAAGATGATTCTTTACAGAAACAGCTGCAGGCCAGTCTGATGTGAGGTATGCCTCGGGTGAGACTTCCTCTTTCCAGGGGACCCTGGTCGTGCCCAGTGGTCAGTAAGAGCGAACCAACATCCATGTCTTCAGCCGTGATGGGCTGTATTCCTTCTCCACCTGTGAGCCAGGGCACACCCTTCCTCCCTTACACTGGTTCTTGTCAGGTATTTGGTTCCAGTAATGAGAAAATACATAAAACAATCTCAGTGAGCATTCTTATGGGGCAGGCCCTTATAAATATTCCTGAGGTTTCCAGAATGCTCCACAAACAGCCCCTCATACTCCCTGGTGTGACCTGCTTCCAGATTTTAGGTCTCCCACTGTAAAGAAGTTCCTTGTTGGCTGATCTCGAGGGGACTGCTCTTTAGATCTCTGCAGCTCTAGCCTCCTGCTTGCCTTGGTCCTTCTCTGTTTGTGACTTCCCACATCTCTGGTCTGGTTGAGAACCACAACCATTCTCTCCATTGGAAGTTCTTAGGCAAAACCTGGTTTCTTCTCAAACAAATGGATGGGAAAACACTGAACCAAAGGAAAGTGTGTCTAGTCATCAAAACAAGTACCAAATGCTGGGGCAGGAGAGATGACTCAATGGTTAAGAGCACTTGTTCTAGCAGAGGACCCGGGTTTGGTTCCCAAGCACCTGTGTGACGTCACTCCAGATACAGGGACCCTCTGCTGACCACTGTAGACTCCTGAACTTGGTTCATATATCCACACACAGATCACATAATTGAAAAGTAAATAAAATGATTTTTTAAAAACTAGGTGGTGGTGCACACCCTTAATCCTAGCACTTGGGAGATGTTCTGAGTTCAAGGTCAGCCTGGACTACAGAGTGAGTTCCAGGACAGCCTGGGTGACACAGACAAACCATGTCTCGAGAAATCAAAACAACAACCAAAACAAAACAAAACTAGGAGCTGGGAGGTTATACTCCAGGCCTCTCAGGACACTAATTCAACCTGATACAATTACCTTCCAAAACTCCCTTCTCCAAACACTGTCACCTCGGAGATTAAAGTGAGGAGATAGTATCTGGGGACCCACATCCTGGCTCCCACAGAGAGCCAGGGCCTCCTTCCGATGCTGTTTTCTTTTGTGGTGTTATTGTTTTCTTCACTTTCCTGTCCCTAAGTGTCTAAATGCAGCCTGGATGGCTGAATTTCCTAGATCAGGCTGGCCTGTAGGCATGTCTGTGAGGGACTGTTTCGCTTGTTGATTGATGTGAGAAGATCCAGCCCACTGTGGGTGGCACCATTCCCTAGGCGGGTGGTCCTGGATTGCATAAGTGAAGAAACTGAGCATAAGCCATTTGGCAGTCAGAGAGCATAGGCACATTTCTTTCTCTCTGCTCTTGACTATGACTGCGATGTTCTAAGTCTGCCTCAACTTCCCTGCTCTCGTGGACTGTGTGTGGACTTCTTATCCCTGAGATAGGAAGATGAATAAAGCCTTTCCTTACCTAAGGTGATTTTGGTCAGAATGTTATTTTCAAACTAATAGAAAACAAACTCGAAAAGATGCACATTGTTTTTGTGCCTTTGACTTTCTCATGTTTGAGAAAGCTGAGGTAGAGTATGAACCAGAGTTAGGATCTGGGCTCCGCCCTTCTTCATGTTGGAGTAGGGAGCTCGTGATAGTCCTGAGGCATAGCATAGCAATTTGCATTTTCATTTTCTTGGGGATGCAGATGCAATTGGCTCAGGAACCACTTTGATATCCGTGCTTTGAATGGGGTTGTAGCTTAGTTTATAGATTACTTGCCTAGCACGCACAAGACTTTAGGTTCAGCTCCCAGCAATGCATAAAGCCGTCGTCGTAGCACACATCTACAATAGTAGCATTTGGGAGACGGAAGCAGGAGGATCAGGAGTGAAAGGCCATCCACACATGAGACCAACTTGTGCTAGCTAGAAAGAGAGAGAGAGAGAGAGAGAGAGAGAGAGAGAGAGAGAGAGAGAATACCGTGAGCTAAAGAAACATTTACCTCATTTCTCTAGACGTGGATTAGACAACAAAATCCTTTCCCATGAACTTGAGGCAGGATTTGCTTAACTGGAAGATATGTGTTGTTTTGGTGGATGAGAGAAGTGGAGAAGGGTATGTCTTTGCAGGCTTATAATTGGCCCACAGAAGCATTAGCTCCCAATGAGCACTGTTTATAAGAAAGGTACTGTGGAGAGGGAAGACTAGGATTAGGTCTCTTCATTCAGTGAAGCACACCACCACCACCACACGTGGTCAGCAGGTGCTTTGTGGATTAGAAAGGTCTTCCCTGTGCACTTGTTAATTTGATCCCTAGAGAGACCCTGCAAGGTGAACAAGACATATATTATCACCCCATTTACACCTAAGAAGCCACAAGAGGGAAGTAACCTTTTTGCTCGTCCACGGTACAGCAGACACGTTACATATGACAGTTCATTTCATTCTCAAGACCCTCATCAATGGGTGCTATTACTTATTGTACAGATGGGGGTTTAGGACCTAGAGCCCTAAAGTCAGTTTCTCCCGACTCCCCATACAGGATGTTCCTAAGGCACCATATGTTCTGTGAACGATGGACACACATTTGTAACTACGTGAGTAGCTATAAGAGACTCTTATTCTTTCACATTCTGTTGTGACCTTCTTCTCTTAGTTCAGGGTGTTAAGTCTGGAGTTTTGATCTAGTGTAACACAGAATCAAGATTTTGGAGACAGAATGAGAAACAAAAAAGCTGAATGGGGGCAAAGAATGGAAGCTGGATTCCAGCTAGACATGCGAAAAAGTGAAAGAAGGGAGTGGGGGTTGACTTTCTTTCTGAGTGTTGAGAGTTTGGTGGGGTTCCAAAGTGAGGGCCAAAAGGAAATGGGAGAATTTCACAAAGATTATCTGCGTGTGCTAAGTTGGATCCCTATTAATATTCATTGACTGGTGCAGGAAAATTGAAATACATGTAAAATTTCCTTTGGTTGCCGATTAGTACTCATTGGTATGTGATGCTGGGTGGAGAATGGGTCGCCTGAGACTCCAGATTATATTAAGGCTATGCATGCAGATGTTTTATAAAGATAGTTGAACATGAAAGGTTGGGTGTAAAAATGTGGCTCAGTGAGAGAAAAGCTGTGCGTGAGGAAGTGTTAAAGGAGAGTCAAATAAAAGACAAGCTATTTCCTGTGAATTGAAACAATCCTCCAAGGTGGAGGCTCACAGGACCCAGGGGTCTCAGGAAACTTACAAGTCCCAGGAGTCTTAGGAAACTTACAAGTCCCAGGGGTCTCAGGAAACTCACAAGTCCCAGGAGTCTCAGGAAACTTACAAGACTCAGAAGACTCAGGAAACTTGTAAGACTGATCAGACTCAAAATACCTTGGTAGATGAGTTTATATAAAGTATCAGCAATGGTTGGAGTACAATGGGGGATGCTGTTTAGAATGGTATCTTTCTGTCAGTTGTGCAAGGAAGTCCAGTGATGGAGACTTTGGGAACAGCCACCCACGCTGGATGGGCTTGTGGGTGATTCAGCTACCCTGTTCACCACGCTCCTGTAACTCACTGGTGAATAAACTCATTGAATCACCAACTTGGACTTGAATGGAATGATCTGCTGCTTTCTTCATTATCCTATCTATCTGGGGTGAACACAAAGCATTCCAGACACATGGCACAAATCCAAATGTAAAAGACTGTAAATTATTAGAAAATGGACAAGGCAGATGTGGGTGTCAGGGAAATGGAAATCAAGGAAAGTCAATTTGTTCTACGCCATGTGTCCCAGGCTTCCTAGTGAAGTAAACTTTCTGAGTCATAAGTCACTAGTAGGAATATGGTTTCCAGGGGCACTCGTATGTACGTGCACATACAAAGACAGTTTTCAAAGGACACAATGCTTATGTTTTGGCCCCCAATGAGCCACTTCTTGCAATGTTCATGTCCTTGGTGGCCCCCTTCACCCTGCCTCAGGAGCTATTAGAAAGCATGTTGCAGACATAGGCTAGGTGAGTTCTATATCGGGACTCATCTTCTTGGAAGGGTGACTCTTGAGGAAGTGCCCCCTGAGAACTAAGCTGCCATACTCTGGCAGTCCCAATGTGGCCCTGTGGAGAGGCTAGCTGGGGAAACACCAAAGCCTGGCTGATTTCCTCACACACAGCAAACACCAACTTGTCAGCCAGATGAATGAGTTTCTTGGCAGTGAATCCTGCTGCCCCAGGTAAGCCATCCCATCTGTTCCTATGACTCGGGGATGAGCCATCGTCACTGATCCGTAGCAAACAGTCGAGTCACCAGCTTGTTTTAGGTACATTTAGTTTTGTTCTGCGGCACTCAGTAAGCAAACATCTTGATCACATACGAGACAGCACGATCTCCTTTATCCTGTTCACTTTCGTCCCATTTTTGTAAAATGCTAAATTGGTTCATGACCCACGAATGAGTCATGATCACTTTAAGAAGTGCTATTGTAATCAATGGCAGATGTGTTTGAGATAATCTGCCTTCCAGTCTCATGCTTGGTACTCTTAGAATTGTGATGTAGACAAAATGAAAGTAATGTCAAGGTGTCCCTCGGTCCAGGGCTCTGTCTCGAGGAAGGGCTAACCTGTCCAATAGACAATTCTATTCCACAGACATTGTACCTGGGATGCTGTTCAGCACTTCTTTGTCCTAGCTCTGTAAGCACAATTTGTAACCAAGCGTGGTGTGCTGGCACCTGATCCTGCCAGGTACTGTATCCTTTCCAACATGCAGAAGAAAGATGTTTCCCCTAGATACCCCTTTGTCTCCCCTCGATTGCTCCAGTCCATGGGGTCAGAGGAAGCAACCATCTTTCTATGAGACTCAATCTTCCTAGAACACAGTCTTATCAAAGGACTTCTTCCTTTTATTCAAGGATTCCAGGGTGGGTTTTGCTGTTCAAAGGGAGCAGAACCAAGGGAGCTTGTTAAAGATCGCATCCCAGGACTCACGAACACACATGGTCTCAAAATTTTTCTCAGAGTGGGGCTTGGGCCTCTGTATTATACCAAGTGCCTCTGTGACACTTTGACCCTCAACAAGTTCAGTCACACTGATGGCTTGTGGTGGATCTGTCTATTTAAATAGTTATAGCTTCAGTTCTAGCAAGAAATGCATCTGCATTTTGTCTTCATGCCCACACGCATGCATGTGAAAGAAGCAGAGGTTTCATGGAGCTCCAGGATGTGTGTGCTGTGTTCTGACATTTTCTTTGCTTTCCTTTTTTTCGAATACTGGCTGTGACTCATTGACTGAGTGTGTGACTCATCGATGGGTCTCACTGTACAGCTAAAAACAAACCGACCTGAGCGATGGGTCTGCGCAGGAAGCGTGGCCAATTCTCTTGTATTTCTGCTATAATGATGGTCATTTGGCGTTGTAAGGCTAGCCCGCCTCTCCCCAGCTGCCCTTTGATTTGAATATTACTGGAGCTTACGTTTATGTTGCGCTTAGCTGCTTTGTGGTTCAACGCAGTGAGCCTTCTGAGAACCCTGAGAAGTGTGCTTTTCCTTGCATCTGGCTTCCTAATAGAGTCTTGTCTAGGCTTCAGGTTGAAATCTTGAAGCACCGGGGATCCACCTCTGAGAGAAGGTGTTAGGATGGGGCCAGGACAGAGTGGGAGATACAAGGGGGTGACCTCTGCTTTTTCCCACGGTGCTCATTCCTTAGTCCTCTGGGAACAGGGCATAGAGTCTGACTTCTGAATTGACTTTCTGAATTGCGCTGTTCTAGGGTCCAGCTACTCCAGAGCTGTGGAAGAGAAACTGGAGGGGACATCGGGACAGCATGCTGAGTGCCTGCACCTTGGCTATCTGTGACCTCTTGAATTATGTTTATCTCTTGTCACTTCTTGGTCTGTGTGGTTCCCTAGGTGTACTCTGCTATGTTGCCACATTGCCTGTCTCTAGCCTGCCTTGTTCAGTCAGTGAACATCAGTGATGGGAACTCAGGGCTGGAAACTGTTCTTGCTTCCCTTCCATCCTCTCAATCCGCTTTCTCAATCCCTTCCTTGCAGTCAGAAGAGGTCCCATGTTCTCTCTGTCCTTAGGTTCCAGATGGTTTTAGCTTTCCATCATTTTGACACTCCAGACAGCCCCAGAAATCAAAGCAAATTCAAAAATGTGCCATTTACGGTGTCCAAGAAAGGCAAACATGTCGTCCATGATTGATTTAGTGGCCGCAGCTGGGCGTGGATGCAGACAGACAACTAATGAGGTAATTTTTCTAAATACAAATTGTAAACATGAGAGCGGTTCCCTCCCTCTCTGCCAGTCTCTTCAGCCCCTCTGTCTCCCGGCTTTCTGTGGAGATCCACTCCCCATGTGCATGTCTGCATAGTTACAAGGTAATCTGTGCCCCTTCCAAAATGATGCTTTGAGTTCCCAATTTTTACCTTTAAGTGTAACCTGGGTTGGAGCCACTCTTGTGGGCCTCTGAGGATAGTTGTCTTGTGACAAAGGGAAAATTTGGATGCTGAGACTTGCGTAGAGGGAAGAGATACAGCGAGGCAATGGCCGTTTACAAGTCAAAGTGTGGACCAGACTCTCCTACAGAGACTGAGGAAGGAGCCAGGTCTGCCATGACCTTGTGCCCAGAACCACAGCCTCCAGGCTTGCAAAGCAAACGTCTATGGTTGAAGTAAACTCGTCTACGGTGCTTTATTCTTTCAGCTCCGGCAGACAAACACGCCACCGTGTAATGGCCATTTCGTCTGTGTTCTCTCCAGAGCTGAGCCTCCTTCCTGGCGCAGAGGAAGGGAAGGTAGAGTTGAGGCAGTTTTCTGAGAAAGTGACAGGCTTGCAGTCCAGGGTTCTTGGCTACCAGCACATCCAAAGCCACACCAGGGTTCTGTGATGTTTCTGAAAATTCTACAACTGAAATCTGAGCTACAATTAGACACTGTCAAGCCGCCCCTCAGCGTGGCTTTCCCCTCAGTCCTTTGTGCCACGCCGAGTGGTTATCAGGTACCACACAATATCGCTTGCCCTGGGCAAGCACGTGGTTAGGGACGCGCACTGTATGAATGGCCGTGGGCACTTCCATTCACTCCCTGTACCTACACCCATCACTGCTGGGACAACGCCCCACCCCCTATGTTTTAGAGACTCAGCTTGAGGGAGCTATTTTGGTTCACATTTTAAAGGGATTGTCCATCCCGGTGGGGAAGACCCAGCTCTGTCTGCGGTGGCAGCTGCGTGCCTCACGATCTAGTTGCGTGCTAGCTGATAAGGACATAGGGACCGTGGGATGAAATAGGAGTGAGGTATGACCTTTGAGAGCTGCCATTAGTGACCTACACCACCAGCTGTGTCCCACATCTGAGAGGCCCCGCAGCCTCCCACGACACCATGTTAGCGGAGGATCAAGTACCCGAATGCAGGAGCCCTTGAGGACCTGTTGAGATGGAACCCGAGACAATGCAGACGTCTGGATGGCTCCCAGGCATTCTCCTGCTATGTTCCGTCTGTGCCTTGTGAAGTAACACGGAGATGTCAGCAGACCGCACAGCAGTCCACAAACAGAACTGGCAGCGAGCAGCCCCAGCGGTGCGTGGGCAGAGGAGAAGCGTCAAGGTTTGTGATATAATGCTCCGAGATAGCGTGTGCAGAGTTTTCCAGTCTGAAGCATGCACAATTCTAAGTTAGCATGAGCAGGCGTGACAGCAGGTAATGAATACAAATATCATGTTATTTTTCTGTATTGTGATACGCCCGTGGTGTTTGTCAGCCTCTTAGAACTGGTAATTTTTCATGATTTTTCTTGTTTAAGGTGTTTACCTTCGAACCTCACTCTGTGTTCATAATCTTGTACTCTGTCCCTTAACAGCTTCTCTCAGAAATGGATCAGCTCCAGGCACCGTCCATTTAGATTTAGCCCTGTGTGTGAGAGGTGACGAGGGGGCGGGGTGGGGAAGGTGGGGGTGGGAATAGAGAGGAAAGGCAGGGCTGAGGAGGGAGGGACACTGTGGAGAGGGACAGTGTATTGTTGCTCCCAGCTGCTGTGATGAAAGGCCATGACTAAGATGACCTATAGAGAAGTTTATTTCGGCCTCTGGCTCCAGAGGGAGAGTCCACAGCAGTGAGGGAGACAGGGAGGCCGGCAGGCAGAGCAGGAAGCTTAGAGACTCATTTTTACACCACAAGCATGAAGAGGAGAAAACAACCTGGAAGTGAGGCCAAGCTGTGAGCTCCAAAGTCTGTCCCCAGTGGTACCCCTTTTCTTCAGCAAAGCTACACCACTTCTTTAAATAGCCCCACCCACCTACTAAGAACCAACCATTCCAATAGCTGAGCTTCTGTGGGACATTTCCCGTTCACAGATACAAAGGCCAGAAAGGAGGGGATGGCTGACACAGGGCTTGGGCTATGTGACCCTGAATGACCTTTCCTAACGGTTTTCATTAGCTTTCTGATAATGGCTTCTGCCTCTGTTGTGTCTGGGTCATTTTCCATCCTTCTCCCTGAAACACAAGCTCTGCGAGAGAAGGGGCGGAGTTTGACTTGGACCATTCACTGTAGCTCATTGAACAGGCTCTGGAATGTAAGACTCGAGATAGGGAGCAGAGAAAAGGGAGGAATAGCTAGAGCTAGAGTCATCGATCCTAGAAGACCAAGGAAGTCAAAGTAATTCAGTGTCTCATAGTGTGTTTGCTCCTGGTATTCTAAGAGGAAAGCACATACTATATAATAGTTAGCATCCATGGCCTAACCCACTCCATGCAGTTACACCCCACGTTGTGGAGACTCCTGAAGCTGGGAAATCTGTTCCCAGTTGAGAATGGCTTACAGAGGAGCCAAGAGGAGGATCAGAGGGGCTAGTGGGACAGGTCAGCAGGTAAAGGCTGCGGCCCACCAAGCCTGATGACATGTGTCCCACACCTGTGACCCACATGGTGGAAAGAGAGAGTCAGTTGTCTTCTGAGCCCCACGTGCTCACCATGAAATGGAGGAACCTGTGTGTACGTGTGCACTTTCTAGGTTCCCGATGGGGAAGAATCCGTTATACAGTCCCTGGAGACAGGTTCCTCCTGCAGGGGTGAGGCATCAGCCCTCTCTTGGGATCTGAGCCTAGACCTAGCACCAGGGTCAGCTCGCTCAAGATCCTCACTTCATAGGGGAGCTCGCAGTCATTGTGTACCTTTCCAAACTGCAACCGCAGATGACTAATGAAAACGAGTTTCCAAGGCTGCCCTGATGTGTGCTCAATTTCAAATCCGTTTCCTTGTTTAGCAAAGTGAGAAGGGTTGAAGGATGACTCCAGGCTGGGTTCCCTGAAACTCGCCTCACACCCCTGAGGCCAGCAGGGGAGAGTCAGGGCCCAGTCCCAGCAAAACCCAAGTTCCTCAGTGCTGCATGCAAATGCCAGCTCCATGGTGATGAGGGGAAGTCTTCGAAGGAGATGTTAGCCTCCAGCCTCTTCCTATTGGTCCCCTAGGAAGAGTTTTCTTAAAATCAAGATGGTGAAACTAGAGTAAAACCAGCCAACCAAACAAAAGGACGGTGAGGTTGTTAAGATTTTTTTAAAGAGTGCTGCAAGACCCCCAGTGGCAGCAGGCAGCAGAAATGCTGTAGGTCCCCAAGCGATGGTAGCGGGGCCATGTGGTGGCAGACAGCGGGCCCTGAAAGCAGCCAGTCCCAGGCAGTGTTGGCTGCCAGTCCCCGAGTAGTGGCTGGTCCCAGGCAGAGAGACATGTGGCAGGCGGGCAGGAGACAGAAACATGGATAGACACGACATGTAGAAATGAGGTTACATATTTATTCAGGGAGCTATGGAGGGGAAAGCAAAAGGGGAGAAGTGGGGGGGGCGGGTGAGGGGGAGGGAGAGAGGAAAAGAGAGAGAAAGAGAAGAGGAGAGAGAGAGAGAGAGAGAGAGAGAGAGAGAGAGAGAGAGAGAAGGAGAGCGGGAGAGGGAACAAAGGGGACCAAGAGAAAACCAAGATGGTGAGAGGAGGAGAGGGGGGGTTGCTGGGAGTGGGCGTGGCTTGTCTCTTAAAGTGACAAGCAATCATAACAGAGGTGGTCTTTAATACCAACTCACACTAACTTGCTGTCTCCTTAGGCAAATATTTATGCCTCTAAAACCTTTTTACATTTATTTTATTTATTTATTTGTGTGCATGCATGTGCATGCACGCATGTGTGTGTGTGCGCGCATGTGTATAAGTACCATATTTGGAGGTCAGGAGACAGCTATTGTGAGTCAATTCTCTGTTTCTGTCATGTGGGTTCTGTTTGGATGGAAGTTCCACCCCGAGCCCCCTCCCCAGTTGCCTCAGTCCAGACCCCACCCCCAAGAAAGTCCGCCAAAGGATAACCCCTCCCCAGAGGTGCTCAAGACCACTCCCACAGGGTATTTAAACTGACCCCCTAGAGAACAAACACATGGTTTTCTGATCTTCCTTTCCCATCTCCTCTCTTGAGGCGCTAGAGAGCCATCTGGGAGCATTTGTATCTATTAAACTTGGGCTCTAGATATGACTCAGCCGTTAAGAGCACTGCCTGTTCTTCCAGAGGTCCTGAGCTCAATTCTCACAACCATCTGTAAGGAGATCTGGTACCTACTTGAGGAAGAAACCTGGTCAATTGTCCCCATCACTTAGACCAGGAAACCCAATATGGACAAGTTCAACAGAACCACCATGCATGCTTCAGCATTGCTAGGGAAAATTTTTTGTTTTAATAAAAATGTTTTTTTTAATTTGGTTTAATTTGGTCTGATTTGGATTGTTGCATTGGGGAGAGGCTTATCAGGGCACAGTAACTTTTTAGGTTCCAAAGGTTAAACTTAAGTCATGAGGTTTGGTGGCAAATGTCCTTACTCACTAAGTCATCTCACTGGCCCCAGGGCAGATTCTTGTGCAAAGCATTAAGTGTGATATCTTAGAGGTCACTCAACAGACACAGTCATGACTCACCATGTCACCGCGATGTTGTGTAGGAGACACAGAGGTCTTCGTGCTCACAGACAAGCACTAGGGAACCTGCAATGTTAAGTACACAGGGTTTTTCCTTCAAGGGAAGGATTGCAATACCTGGTGTCTGCACAGAAGGTTGGGAGAGAACATGTTTAAAAGCCTGGTGACCCTTGCTCTACTGTGTGGCTGACGTCTTTTCTGGAGCCTCCCCTAGACCCTTGTCATAAACCTGCTTTTCTCAGTCAATCAATAGAACCCATCTTTACAGGCTTTACAAAGAGTTTCAATGTAGTCACATCTGATCTGTGCTTTGTTCCTCAAGGTGACTATATGCTTTATTGTGAATATGGGATCAAGTTAGTTAGCACCAGAATAATGCACTAAATTGTGCTGTGCTTCAGTGTGCCTAAATAAACTGTTGACTTCAGAGTCTGAACTAACACTGGCTCCTGAGACTGTTGAACTGAACTGCATTCTTGACTCTCACAGATCAATCTCTCTGCTGTCTGTGATGATCTCACAGGGGCCTGCACCTACCTGAGTAACAGGCAAAAGGAGGTCAACAAGGCCAGGAGGATCTGTGTGGTAAAGACCAGGGAGAGTTTGGGACAACACAGCTTTCTCAACAGGACAAGGTCGCTCCATGCTGGGTTTGATTTCCTCTTTGAAAAACAAGGTGGATGAACAAGGTGGTCATCAGACTCCAGCTTTGATGTGTGTGTGTGTGTGTGTGTGCCTGTGTGTGTTTACACACTGATGTGCATGCGGGTGTATGTGTGTCAGGATATATTTACTAGTTTTTAAATTTTTATTATTTACTTTATTTAATTAATTTAATTTTTTGTTAGACTAAGCTAGGATCATCTGGGAAGAGGGAATATTAATTATGAAAATGCTTCCATCAGCCTGGTTTGTGAGCATGCCTATGGGGGCATTTTTTTTTATTAATGTGAGAGGGTCCAGCCCACTGTGGGTGCTGTCAAGTTGAGCAAGTACCCTGGGGTGTGTAAGGAAGCAGGCTGAACAAGTCATGGGGAGCAAGCCTAAGCAAAGTTCCTCCATGGCCTCCGTGTCTCTTTCTACCTCCAGGCTCCTGTCTTGAGTTCCTGCCTTGACTTCCCTTTATGAAGGACTGCAAGCTATAACACGGAAAAACTCTTTCCTGTCCAACTTGATTTTGGGCAAAGGTGTACATCCTTGAGAGATGAGTATGATAAAGCCAAACCGGCCTGAATCTGGGATTCTTGGTGGTCTGCTGGGGGCACTCTGCACCTGCTGTCACTCACGACGCCATTCGAGACACTGACAGCTGCCCCAGAAAAACTACAGTGACCTCTAAGAGGCGGGCTACCCCACCGCACCAACCTCCGTAGCACCTGCTCATGCCTAGGCTGTCAGAGAAGGCCAGGACAGTGAGAAGGGTTTCATCCGATATGCTGATCCCTCTTCATGTATCTAGGGCTGAGGCCATGAGCAAGCTGCTTCCAGCAATGAAAATGATTTTGTCAAGGAAGGAAAGATCTTTGGGGTGGGGGAAGGGAAGAGAGTAACTCTCACAGGGAGAACGAGTTGAGGGTTTTGGTTAATGTGAAGCGATGCTTAGAAGAGTTGGTTGTGGAAAGCAGGGCTCAGCGGATGGTGCGGGGATTTTATTCTGCTTGCCACTGAATGTTCTTGGGCCTGTAGAAATCAAAATGGGAGAAGAAACTCAACAATGCCAATCAATATCGCTATCCCAGCAGGAGGAAGAGCCTGAAGTCAGAAACTCTAGTCAGTCAGGAGAGAGGTGCAGCGGGCCCAGGAAAGAAAGGTGCTGTCCAGGTCCAGGGCCAGAGATGGGGCTGGGGACGGGAGACTTAGCCTCAGCAGCTTCCCATCTCCAGCCAGCAGTGAATGGCAATCAGGCCCCGGGCTACTCCAGCCTGACTCAGCATCTGCAATCAGCTCTCATTAGGACGCCCGGGCCCAAGTGGCCTGTGATTGTATGTTTTTACACTAATTAATTTATTCTCATCAGAGGCAGCAACATCCTCTCAAGAGTCTGGGGACCAGGGGCAGATTAACCACAGGCCAAGCTCCCCAAACTTCTGTGGTTGTTTACAAGGAGGAGGATGCTGGGCCGTTTGTCGTTTTGAGTCATGGCCGTGTCTTCTGAAGGTGCCTGGAGCAGGAAGGCTGGCAGTCAGAGCTGTGTTTACAACGAGGAGGATGCTGGGTCGTGTGTCTTCTGAAGGTGCCTGGAGCAGGAAGGCTGGCAGTCAGAGCTGTATTTCTGAGATTATTTGTAACAATCCGGGCAAGGTGCCTTTGTTTTATGCTTCCCCAAAGAAGGGTCACCAAGCCTGTCTGCATAGCAAGGTGTTCTCACGCCTGCAAGATGCAGGCAGCTGGAGGGAGCCCTGAAGTCTGTCTTCCTTTCTCTTCAACGCCTTGACTCTCAACAATAGCAGTGGCCACCTGTCTTGTGTCAAATTTGGCTACTGAGGCAAAAATACAGCTTCTCCCTCTATGCTTTCTGTTGTATTTCTGGGTATAGTTGGTACCCAATTCTAGAACTGTTTCTGTGGAATACCCCACCCCCACCCCTTGGGCCACACCCAGGCCTAAAGACCTGGTCTACCGCTTACTCCTTAAAGGCTACCTGCCTCTTAGCTTTTCTCACGTGGTTCCTTTCCCTTCTGTCACCCCTCCCAGGTTAGGGGCTATTCTTAGACTTCTCCAATAAATTCATTCTTTGCAGGGAGGTACTGTGCCTCATGCTTAGGGTGACATCTAATCTTCCATTTAAACCAAGACTGGCAGCTGCTACTGACAACGGATCCTTTTTTATCGACCCTCTGTTCTTGTTCTCATGTGTTCTGACAGTTGCTTCCTACAAGCCCAAGGCCTTTCCCTACTCGCTGGAGCAGAAGCCTGAGCCCACCCGGCCAGGATCAGCTTCATCCACAGATCTGAAGGAGTTGGGTAAACACCTATTTTCACAGCTGAGATGATTATATGGAGCCATCTACAGTCAGGCAGAGGTTCCCAGGGAACTGAGCTTGTCCCCAGGTGCCCGCAGTGTTAACTAGGACTTATTCAGTTCCTTTGTGTGTAACTTTCTCCTTTCTCTGTAGCAAACATCTTGTGTTCAAACCTTTGTCTCAGGGACAATCTGGGCCTGTGTTGTCCTGCCTGAGAGACTCTTGACTTGGCACCAGCCAGCCCAGCGCTAGCCTGAAGCGCTCACATTCCGACAAGGGCATGTATGTATCTATTCATATAGATAGAGGATGTTTTATTGCAGTGGTTTGAATGAGAATGTCCCACACAGGCTTACATATTTGAACACTTGGATCCTAGTTGGTGGTGATGTTTTGGGGGAGATTTAGGAGGTGCGGTCTTGCTGTAGAAAGTATGTCCTGGGGGGTGGCCTTTGAAAGTACATTATCTCATCTGTCTTTTGTTTCGCTGTAGGCAGACTTTTTGTCCTACCTGCCAGCTCCCAAATCATGACACAGAGATATATTGTTAATTATGAAAGCTCAGCTGACAGCTTAGGTTTGTTCCTAACTAGCTCTTATAACTTAAATTAACCCATTTTTTTTATTAATTTTCTTTCTACCACATGACTTTTGCCTCTATCTCATTTTGTGTGTCCAACTTACTCCACATCTGTCGAGCTTCTTCCCAGCATTCTCTCTGTCCAGCTCTCCCGTCTACACCTCCTACCTAGCCAGCAGCTGTTTAGCCTATTTTTGAACCAGCCAGAATGTGCCTCGTTAAAGACTCATCTTCACAGTGTACAAAAAGACTGCTCCGCAACAGTTTGCTCTCGGCTTCACGCTTGTGATGACAATGTGATCTCTCAGCTCCTGCTCCCTCCACTGAGACTGCTCCTTGTTGCCATGACTCCCTGCCACGATGGGCTCTCATCCTTACAGGATCATAAGCCCAAATAAACTCTTTTTTCTTTTCTACAAGTAGCTTTTGGTGATGGTGTTTATCGCAACAACAGAAAGTGACTAATGGACACATTCACGGACAGGAGAGCCAGGTTCTCGTGGCACAGGATGGCAGGATGCATTTTCCTCTTGTATTCTCCGTGCTCTTCTCCTAGATAGTAAATTTCATATTCGCTCTTCAGTTCCAATCTTCAAAACCTTCATTCCCATTCCTGTTCCTAGTGGATGGCTAACTTTCCATTTCATTGTTAGCACAGGACCATGGGACAAGAACGTCCTACTCTACCTGTCTGCTGGCCCCATCACATCCACCCCAGCATCTGTCTCTTTGTCTTCAATGTCTGTACATGTCCCCTGCATCTAACCCCTCTTATCTACCTACCCACCCCTCTCCTCTCTACATTTCCCTCTCCCTCTACCTCCTCTCATCTATCTATGCCCCCAAGATGCCTTCTTACTCAAATTTACGTGACCACTGGCATCTTCCTGACCCCACTCCCCCGCCCACATCCACCCACTCACATCTGAACTGAGACGTTCCATCAGCTCCCGCCCACACTTCCAAGGCTTGCCCACTACTCTCCGAGGGCCCTGGACCCTGTAGCTGCTGTCACTCTCTCCTGGGTTTTGTTCCTTTGTTCCTTCTTGGGGAGGCCTTTCTTTTTAAGACTGCACATGCACTGAGTGGCAGTGGTGAACACCTTTAATCCCTGCACTCAGGAGGCAGAGACAGGTGGATCTCTGTGAGTTTGAGGCCAGCCTGGTCTACAAGAGCTATTTCCAGGACAGGCTCCAAAGCTACAAAGAAACCATATATATATATATATATATATATATATATATATATATATATATATATATATATGTATGTTAAACAAAAGACTGCACGATGCGTCCTCCCTTCTCCCAACTCTCCCCCTAACTGTTCTCCAAGCTTTCTTACAACCTGACACCCCATGCATTTGGCTTAACTTTTGTGTATGCTTCTCCTGAAGTGTCAAACTCCATTGAGGCAGGAGTCCTTGTTTTATTTTTTGCCTTAGAAATGTTCACAGGAAGAAGGCAGGCCTGCTGCAGATGTCTGAAGGGGTAGAATTTATGGCGTTTAGACTGTCGGGCCTGAAGCAGTCCTTGAGGATGACCCAAGCATAGAGTTCACACTTTCAGATGAGAGTGCAGGTGCAGGCTCCTTGGAAGTGGCTTGGACAGTTGGCGTTCAAACCTCTCAGCCACAGAGTCCAGACCAACCATCACAGCTCCAGCCCCACATCTCTAGCTCTGTGGCTCTTGGGGGATACTTGGCTCTTTGTGCCACCATGTGTTAGCCACAGTCACTATTCTCTAATGTGACATTAGTCCCTTGGCTCCCCAGTGGATCAAAAGCTCTCAAGATTATGAACTGGGACTTTCCCTTAGAAATTCTTTACGTATAACTCTGGGCTCAACACAGCATAAGGTAAAAGCTCTATCCTTCTGTGTCAGGGGTTGTAATCACAGCTACTGTCTACTATGCACCCACCACCCAAAGCCAAGGCTTCAGTCCTGAAGAGTTTACAAGGACACTGAGGCTCCTGGAGCTGGACAACCTGCCCCGAAGAGGGAGAGAAGTCAACAACCGACAGTGCCAGGGGTCCTCACTGCATTGTGGTGGGGAGGATGGGATGGGGCAGAGGAAAGACAGCAGATTCCAGAACATTCACCACCTCCTGATGCCTGAAAGGACAGTGCTGTGGCCATAGGGAGTCAATAAACTAAGGAGTGAAACAGGGTCGAGAGAGAGAGAGAGAGAGAGAGAGAGAGAGACGAGAAAGGAGAGAGGGGGAGAGAGAGGAGAGAGGGGGAGAGGAGAGAGCGGAGAGGAGAAAGGAGAGAGGGGCAGAGAGAGGAGAGAGAGGAGAGAGGGGGAGAGGAGAGAGAGGAGAGGAGAGAGGGGAGAGGAGAGAAAGGAGAGGAGAGAGAGAGGGAGGGAGGGAGGGAGGGAGAGAGAGAGAGAGAGAGAGAGAGAGAGAGAGAGAGAGAGAGAGAGAGAGAGTGTTTGGTCAGCAGAGGGTGGATAAAAGGTGCCTGGTACTAAAACAAGGTAGGTCCCAGAAGGTAAGCCAGGTGCCACCCTTTCCAGTCATGACTGAAGCGGTGGCACAGGGCAAGGAAGCTGTAGATGCTGATGAACTAGCCTAGGTCAAGGTCTGACTCTCCAGCTGGAGCCGCCAGATGCAGACCCATGTGCAGCTGGAGTGTTTGTTTGCCAGCACCTGGAACAGCCTTTCCAGGTTGCCTTGGTCACCATAAACAAGGAGTGACAAACTCAGCAGGCCCCAAGTATCCCTCACAGTGTGCTTTCCTTGGAGGTGTTGATTGATGTGCCAAGATTCGCTAGTGATCACTACTTCTGCCCCTCCTCCCCGAGATAAGTTAAAAGCTTCCTAAGCAGCTCAGGGAAGGAGGGTTGGCTGGATTTGTGGGCCTGAGATCTGTGAGCTCTTTCCTGTGGCGCCACGCTCCCACTACCCAGGGAGGGGAAACCGGCAGAGGTTTCACAGAAGGAGAGCCTAGCCTTGGAAACTGACACGTTAGAGGCAGTGATGGAAACAGACATTCACGTGGGCCTTCAGGAATACTGCTGGATCTTCATTGCTTTGTGGGGCAAACAGATGTACGTGTGTCCCGATTTTCAACAGCCAGGGCGTGATCTGGTTCCACCGTGCCATGACACACAGACGGCTCTGGTAGAGGCGCTGACTACAGCGGGGGGCCTTGAAGCCCCAGAAAAAGGCTTTATGGTAAATCACATTTGCTAATTTATTTTGTGTAAGTGTGTGAACACACATATGGTGTGCGTGGAGGTCAGAGGGCAACTTGCAGTGATTTTTCTTTTTAATATCCTCCCACAACGTGGGCCCTGGGGATTGATCCTCAGCTTGATGGTGGGCACCTTTGCCGGCTGAACCATCTTCCCACCCTGAGCTATTTCTTTCTCTCTCTCTTCATTTTTCACTTTTCACTTTCATTTGGAATATAGTTCTTTTTAAAACACTTATTTACGCTTTACTTCATTTTACATTCAGCAAAGGTGCAAAGGTTCTCCCTCCCCACCCTCTTCCCCCCCCCCCCCCCCCCCCCCCACTCAGCCCCTGCTGTAGGAGCTCCTTCAGCCAGGAGCCTTTAAGATACCTAACCACTTGGGCTGGGCCTCTTATTCTATAAATGCCGACATAAAGAGCACACTCGCTCTCTCTCTCTCCCGGCTTCGGGATTTTGTTCCTGTTTTCAGTTCGTGCAGAGGACTGTGATCTGTGAGTCTACCCCTAAATAAATAACTCTTTATTATACTCAATTCTGAACTCGTGTGGGATTATTTTGTAACTTCCATCTTCATCTGGTGCCCACTGAATCCCAACCCCATACCTATGGGGATAGGCCAAAAAAGGCCTAAAAGGCCTACCACCTAGAAGGTCTCCCAGCCCCGCCCGCCTGGCTTGATTTCACCTACTAAGTGGCTTTTTGCCAAACTCTGCCGCAGCCACAGCAGAGCTATCATGTAGCCACTTGTCAATTTTTCAGGCTTGCTCATGCTTCCCCCACCTGCCACTTTTCCTGCTGTGCTGTGACTTGCTCAGCTTCCGGTTTGTGTTCCCTGCTCACGCTCTCTGGGCTCCTTGCTTTG
The DNA here is from genome assembly GCF_982192425.1 of Myodes glareolus. Taxonomy (NCBI): domain Eukaryota; kingdom Metazoa; phylum Chordata; class Mammalia; order Rodentia; family Cricetidae; genus Myodes; species Myodes glareolus. The sequence continues at coordinate 9,338,810 of NC_142043.1, read as the reverse complement.
CATATGGAATTGATTTAATTGCTCTAAATTTGTCAAGCAAAGCATTTTTGTCAGTATTTAACCAGGCACCAATGCGCAGAACAAGTGGTGTAAACAGTCCCATGTCGCTACTGGTCTTGTCTCCCCACCACACGCCTGCAACTGTGACACCTGCTGGCCAATGAAGATTATTACATATACAACAATTTACTGAAATCTCCTAACAAAAGTAAGTAAATTAATAAATTTAAAAGATATATGATAGCAGACAGTATTACCATTCAGGAATATAATAACCTTTTTTGCTTATACTATGGATGGCATTTTGCAAGGCTTAAGTGATTTTCCTTATACATCCATTTATTTGATTTTGGGAATTAGTTTAGTTTTTCATATTATATCGTTAAGGAAATAGTTTGATAACAGAGTCAAGAATGAGGCACTTTTAGAAATGGTACAGTCTTTACAGACTAATAATGAACAAATAGTTGAAAAAATTAATACTGTTGAAAAGGATAACATTAATTTGACAGACAAAACCCAATTAGTGTTGAAGGCTGCTAAGACATTATCTGAAAGAATTTGTGCTATTTAATTTAACAATCAGAATCTGCTGAAAAGTTATGATAGTTTAACAGATAAGGTATCTCTCCAGGAAGGCAATATGCATACCATCAAAATTAAAGAGAGAACACTTTAGTGACATTTTACAAATATTAACTAAGTAGGAGTAACAGACCCAGAAGTTAGATATATTCTTATTGAACCTCTGGCTTTTGAATGAGATTTTGGATGATATGTTATCATTTCTGGACAAATCTCATACCTTAGAATCATCGATGAGGGAATTAGAACAGAACACTGAACAGAAGATTCCAACTTTACAGAAGGCAGTGGTAAAAAGATTGAGGAAATTATTGAAACTAATGAGCAGGGAGAAAAGGGACAAGGACAGGATTTAGCCTCATCAGTGCATGCCAGAGATCAGGATGACTCACCCAGAGTTTTAGCTGCCTATCTGATAATATCCTCTGAGAAGCCATCTGGCACAAAATACCCTAAGGTAGTCAAAGAATATACATGACAACCTATAGATATGAGTGATCTAAAAGAAATTAAGCCAGCAATAGTATCTTATGTCCTACACTCACCCTTTGTTAGGAAAATGGTGAAAATGTGAACTTCAAGCATTAAGGCTACCACATGTGATTGGTTTCAATTAATCTCAGTGGTCCTAGAAAATGGACCTCAGCTGCTATGAAAATGCTATTGGCTAGAAGAGGTAAAAATTTTAGAATAACAGGGAAAAGCAAAAGAATTTGAGACTTCTCAAGATCAAATTCTTGGTGAGGGCCATTACTCCAATCCTCAGGACCAGGCTCTTTATGATGAACACGCCTTGTCCCTATATAGCCCAGCAGCTTCAAATGCTTGGGACAGGATTCAAGAACCAAAAAAGAGAATTGAATCATATATCATGGTTACAGGGGCCAGAGAGAATCCTTTAGTGACATTTTTCAAAGATTAAATAAGCCTGAACAAGTAGGAGTAACAGACCCAGAAGCTAGATGTATACTTATTGAATCTGTGGTTTTTGAAAATGCCAACTTAGAATGCAAAAAGATACTTGGGCCTTTAAAGGTTACATCAGCACCAACGGATGAATGGATATTGTATACAATGAATGTTGAGACAGTTGACTATAATACTGAGGCTTGGGTAGGAGATGCAATTTCCAAAGTTAAGAGGAGACATCAAAATGCCAAATGTTTTGATTGTGGTAGAACAGGAAATCTAAGAAGGGATTGTAGACAAGGAATTCCTAGAAATAATGTGTTCTCTGAGAATGGCAAGAATAGACAGTCTCAGTCTTCTGGAATCTGTAGTAGATGTGACAAAGGCTGAAATTGGACCAATGAATGTAGATCAACAAGAGACAGGCAAGGCAACCCGATACTATTGGGAAACTCCTTGGGGGCCTCAAAAGGCCCCCATGTCAAATGTGGTTCAGTCATTCCCAGTCACTGTAAAGAACATGTCTCACCAGGAAAATTAAACAATCTAGTACCTACTGTAAAAAACAATACTGTTCTGGATGATAGAATAGACATGGATGATGAATCAAAAACTCCAGTAGTAAATTAGAAACGTATATTTTGGCAGACTTATGTAAATGATCAAAGACCAAAGCTAACAGTGCATAAAAATAACATTGTAATTGAAGGCTTACTAGACATGGGTGTGGATATGAGTATCATCACTCCAGAATCTTGGCATCCAAATTGGTCTCTTCAAGAGGCATATGTTCAATTACTAGGAATTGGAACACTATCTCAAGTGAAACAAAGCACAAGATGGGTTAAATGCATAGCACCAGGACAAAGAGGAAGGATGAGACCATATGTGGCTAATAATGCAGTGAATTTATGGGGTTGTGACAACAAGGGAATACCCCGATTAACATTCCTGCAGTCCCAGAAAGTCATGTTTCTCGGAAGAATACTATAAGGTATTATACATAAAGGTCACCAGCTATTCAGGCTGTATAAGAACACAAAGCAAGTAGCAAATCTTCAGAGGTACCAATGAATGGTACCTACCTACCATTTAAATGGTTTAACTACCTTTAAAATGGTTAACTGAGAAACCAATATGGGTTAAACAATGACCTTTAACAAAAGAAAAGCTGCAGGCTTGGCTTTAGAACAACTAGTACAGGAGAAATTAGATGCTCACCATATTGAAGAATCAACCAGCCTTGGAATTCTCATGTACTTAAAAAGAAATCTGGAAAATGAAATGGTGACAGATCTAAGAGCTGTCAAAAAGGTAATCCAATCTATGGGCCCTCTACAATTTGAAATTCCTTTGCTTTCTCTATTACCTAAAGGATGGCCTTTTATAGTTATTGATTTAAAAGATTGTTTCTTCACTATACCTTTACAAGAAAAGGACAGAGAAAAATTTGTCTTCACAGTGCTTACTTATAATAATTCTCAGCCTACTAGGAGATACCAGTGGACTGTCCTCCCAAAGGGAATGTTCAATAGCCCCACCGTGTGTCAATACTTTGTAAGTCAGTCATTGGAAATAATATGTAAGCAATTTCCTAAGTCTATAATTTACCATTACATGAATGATGTTTTGTTATCTGATTCAAATGCAGATACTTTAGAAAGAATGTTTGAAGAAGTAAAGAAAGTCTTGCTTAAATGGGGATTACAAATTGCTCCTGAAAAAAATACAAAGAGGAGATTCAGTCAATTACCTATGTTATAAAATAGGTTTAAAGAAAATAAGAACACAAAAGGTACAAATTAGGAGAGACTGATTGCAGACTTTTAATGACTTCCAATGATTGTTAGGAGACATTTTCCATCTATGACCAGGAATTGGGATAACACCTGATCTAATAGTTCATTTAAACAATGGTGACAAAGACTTAAATAGTCCCAGGGAATTAACAGCTGAAGCTGAGAAAGAACTGACTGTGGTTGAAGAAAAATTACAGGAGGCACATGTGGATAGAGTAAATCCAAATCTTAATTGTATTCTAGTCATATTGCCTTTCAGAATTTCCCCTACAGGAATTTTAATGCAGAGGGAAGATATTATCTTAGAATGGGTCTTTTAAATCACATAAACCATGCAAAAATTAAAAACTTATGTGGAAAAAAATCTAGGAATTAATCATAAAAGGAGAATTGAGACTTCATCAACTAGCAGGTGTAGACCCAGCAGAGATTATAGTGTCTTTTACTACAGATGAAATTAAAAAAAACATGGGAAGACAATGAACTCTGGCAAAGAGCTTGTGCTAATTTCTTAAAGGAGAGATTAATAGCAACTATCCCAAAAGCAATAGAATTAAACTTATAAAGAGAACTACTTAGATTCTTCCCCAGACTGTACATGATGCATCAATGACTGGAACTCATACAGTTTTATACTGATGCAAATGAGTTAGGAAAGGCAGGTTACAAATCAGAAAATTTAAGTGATGTGGAACAAGGTCCTTATAATTCTGTCCAAAAGGCTGAGCTATATTCTATTTTCACAATACTAAGGGATTTTAAAGAACCTCTCAATGTAGTTACTGATTCACAATATGCAGAAATAATTGCCTTGTATATTGAAACTGCTGAATTTATACCAGATGATAGAGAATTGACTTTATTAAACATTCAAGCTCAAGGTATAATCAGGAATAGGCTTTGTCTCATATACATAACACACATCCAATCCCATACGGGTCTGTCAGGTCCTCTAGCACAAGGTAATGCAGAAATTGACTGATGATTGATTGGAAGTGTCCTGAAAGTCTCAGAATTTCATAAGAAGCATCTTGTCAATAGCAAAGGTTTAAAGGAAGAGTTTTCTGTTAAAATGGGAACAAGCTAAGGAGATTATAAACAGATGTTCTACTTGCTCCTTTTATACTCAAATTCTGTTACCTTCAGGGAATAACCCAAAGGGTACTCAAAGGAATAAAATCTGGCAGATGAAAGTGTCCCATTTTACAGAATTTGCAAAATTAAAATATGTACACCACACCATTGACATGTATTCAAGTTTTCAATGGCAACTGCCTTGAGCTCAGAAAAGGCTGATTTAGTAATCACACATTTATTAGAAGTAATAGCTATCATGGAAATACCTGCACAAATAAAGACAGACAATGGTCTAGCATATGTCTCTAAGGAAATGAAACAGTTTTTTTTGCTTATTATAATATAAAGTATATTACAGGTATACCAAACAATCCTACAGGTTAGGCAGTTATAAAAAGATCAAATTGAACTATAAAGGATATGTTAAACCAACAGAAAGGGATGGAAAATACCCAAGAAATAGATGGCATAGTGCTTTATTAACCTTGAATGTTCTTACCACTAATGAGAAAGGAACAATGGAGCAGAGAGACACTGGATAATAGAAAAGACTTCTGAATTAAATCAGCTAGTATATTTCAAGGATATGTTGACCTCAGAATGGAAACCGGGACATGTGCTACGTTGGGTAAAGGGTTTCACTCTTGTTTCCACAGAAGAAGGAAAACTATGAATGCCATCAAAATGAATAAAGATTTAGTTTGAAAAAAAGAAACCTCTTGAGAAAGAGAAATGACAGCTCATATACAGAGGTGACAATTATATGAATGGTAATAAGGGTTGGGGCAGAGTTCTGTTCTTGTCTTTACAGGAAAATACTCATCTTCAAAAAGTCAAGATATCTTGGACATCTAGATTCCTAAAGATGAAAAGAAAGCTATCCAGAATGAATCACCAAGCAAAAAGAAATCTGACTTATGATGCTGTATTATCTGCATGATAAAATTTGATCATCAGAACATGTATACATCTCTACTTAAAAATCAAAACTGGTTTTGGAGTTGAACAATGGCTATCTTTCTCTAAATCCGAACATGTTATTAAAAGAAAAATTCAGAGTTTCTGTCTCATGTCAGGAGCCAACTGGTATGGGACAGAAAGAAGACAGATTTTAGAAAAAAAATACTTTTCTCCATACCTATTTTGTCTATATTGTATCTTTCATTGAATATATGTTTATATGAATAATGTTTAAGTTTTCCACAATGAACAATAAATTTTCCTGCAGTAATCTTTGAAGTTTCCAGGAAGAAGATGGGGCCCCACAACAATGACTCTACCTGGTTGGTATGATGTTGTGTTGCTGATAGTGCTACTTTAAGATTGGTTTTGGGTACCAGTTGCTCAAGATGGTTCCAACTTGGTTAGCTGAAATAATGCACATTCTTACAACATTCTGGCCAGAACTTCAAATAAGAACTTCAGAAACACTACCGAGTACTCAGAGACTATTTGCAATTATACCAAAGAGTAATCTTAAAACTTAGCTATCATTTTACTTTTACAGGATCCTATAGAAAGAGCATTGCCCCCGTGACAGCTGGAAGTAATTCTAAAAGACGACGTCCCCTCTCCCAACAAAGTTTGGGTTAGGGACATCAATTAGGGGTTGATTATAACTAGTATAGGTTTGGGGGTTGGGGTGGAAATCATGTAGGCTCAGAGATCTCTTTGAAAAAAAGGGGGAAAATTGAATGGGATAATAGGTAGATTAGTGTGAGCTTACTCACACTAATAATAATAATAATGATAATAATAATAGTATATGCTTCTATTTCTGTTTACAATATTTGTACACCTATGTAAAGTTATTTTGTTAGATGGTATGCATGCATGTATTTACCTCTGTTTAATACATTTAGTACATTGATACAATTTTAGGATATATTTATCATATTATATTATACATTTCTACCTCTGATCAAGATACTGGTACATTGTTAACATTTTAAGGTCATTGTCCTCAATTGCTGCATAGTTGTTTAAAGATTGTTTAGTATTTTAATATGAAGTTTTAGTCTTCAGATTTTACAGGCATTAATTATTATAGGTGAATAGTCATCTACGTTTGTCATACTTATAGTTAGACCAATCAGGTTCTTTAAATACTTAGAAATTGTATTCTGCATAGATAGGTAATCTTCAACCACTTCAAAGAGCTGTGGAACATAATATTTAAATAACTTAGGATTCTGTTGAAATTAGACACAATTACTCCTGGCAGCACCAATCTATTCCTGAGATAATGTTTAGCACTGAAGACACTCCTCTTTAGTTTGTTTTCTTCTTGGCACAACTGGCCTATGGGCAAGGAACTGCCCAGGCCTGAACCACTGACAAAGTACATGGTATCTGGACTGGATAAGCAGGACACCAGGAAAAGACTGCCAAACCTTGCCAAAACAGGGTAAGATGGTTTTTGAAAATGTTGCTGCCTCTGAAAATGGTCTGTCAGTTACTCTAGGCCTTAGCCAAAATTTGTTGCTCAAACATTGCAAATGAGATTTTGGGTGATTGCCCAGGTAGCAGGTTGTCTCTGTTATCTACTGCATGTTTTGGAAGCTGCTTGATTGCACTTCCTGCCTACTCAGGTAATATTATCTCCCTTCTTAGGCTTTCAATGGGGTTGAAGATTAGATAGTTGTAGTTACTTTCCTCTTATGATTTTGCCAAGCCCTTTCTAATACAAGACCTAGATTCCTTAGGATAGAATGATTATTGAAACATTTAGCATATGTTCCTTGCTTAATAATGTTTATGCTGGTTATAATTCTAATTTTATACTTGATATCTGTTTTAATTGTGTATAGTTTTGTACTGGGTTTGGAATTCTCTTTCTTAAACAGAAGAGGGAGGTGGTGTAGGAACTTCAGCCAATAGCCTTTAAGATAACAGGCCACTTGGGCGTGGCTTCTATAAATGCTGATATAAAGTACATACACATACAGGTGTGCTCTCTCTCTCTCTCTGTCTCTCTCTCTCTGTCTCTCTCTCTCTCCTGGCTTCTAGGTTTGATTCCTGTTCTCCATTCATGCAGAGGACTGTGATTTGTGAGTTTACCCCTAAATAAATAACCCTTTATTATACTCAATTCTGAGCTAGTGTGGGATTATTTTGTAACTCCCTGTCCACTCCTCCCAACAGGTAAGGGCTCCCATGGGGAATTGACACAATTTGGCATAAAAATTTTGGGCAGGACCAAGCCCCTGCCCTGTGCATTAAGTTTGAGCATGGTATCCCCTCCTAGGGAATGGGCTCTAACAAGCTAGTTCCTGTGCCAGGGATAGGTCCTGATCTTACTGCTATGGCCACCTCAGATAGCCAAAGCTTCACAACTGACTCCTGCAAACAGAGGGCCTAGTTTGGACCCATGGAGATTCCACAGCTGTCCATCAGAGTTCATGAGTTTCCATGAGCTTGGTTCAGTTGTCTCTGTAGATTTTTTCCATCATTATCTTGCTCTCACTTGTTTATGCATTTCCTCCTCCCTCCCTTTGACTGGATTTCCCGAGTCCGGCCTGGTGCTTGGTTGTGCATAGTTCCAGTGTGCAGTCTGTGGTGGAGATGAGGTCCTGGTAGCAGAGGCTTGAGGCAGCTGGCCACATTGCTGCTGCGACAGGAAGCAGAGATCAATGGATGCTGGTGCTCTGCTCATGGTCTCCTTTGGTTTATCCAGCTGCTGTCAATACTCACCATTGCAGATGCCAGTTTTCTCCGTTTATTTATCCTGCTGTCAATACTCACCATTGCAGATGCCAGTTTTCTCCATTTATTTATCCAGCTGTCGATTCTCACCATTGCAAATGCCAATTTGTAGCATGGCCAAGAATGGTCACAAACCAGTTTCAGGACAGTGCTGCATACATGGGTGAGGTACTCAGTCAGGGGCTGTATAGAGATGCACCAGTCAGCAGCACGGCCTCTGCAGTGACTGCCCAGGACATGATATTGCCATGACTATATAATGCTACATGTAACATATGCTTATGAGTTCTGAATGTGAACATTTGCTATATAGTGGTGGCAGACCCATGTTATGTTTTTTTGTCTTATTATATTTAAAATATTGTCATAATTTTTATGACATTTTATTTATTTGTTTTGTGTGTGCATGCATATATGTAGACAGGGGCTGCTCGTTCATTTCCAGGCCACCCAGATGCAAAATAATCACTCAGAAACTGTATTATTACAACACTGCTTGGCCTTATCAGCTCACATTTCTTATTGGTTAGCTCTTATATTTTAAATTAACCCATTTCTATTAATCTGTGTGTTGCCACGTGGTTGTGGCCTACAGGTAAGGTTCCACCCAGCATCTGGTGTCTGTCTCCTGCAGTGGTTACACTGCTTTTCCCTGACTCTGCCTTCTCTCCTCCTCTATCTGTTTGGAATTCCCACCTTGCTCTATTCTGCCAAGCCACTGGCTGAAACAGCTTTATTCATTAACCAATAAAAGCAACACAGAAGGACTTCCCATACCACATATATGTATTTGGGACAGGGGGCATGTATGCATCATAAGTCATACATGGAGTCCAGAGGACAACTTTCAAGAATTGATTCTTTCCTTCTATCATGTGAGTCCTAGAGGTCAAACTCAGGCTTTGGCAGCTAGTGGCTTTACCATTGAACCACCTCACTTGCTCAGAATATAGTCATACTTATTTTTAAGCCTTTATTTTTATTTATGTATATGTGTATATATTTGTGTGGGGGTATATATGTGTGTGGGTGCCTGTGTGTGATCACTGGGATTAATTTTTATTGTAAAACTGACACTACCTAGCACCATGCGGAAGGAGAGCCTCCGTGAGGGACAGTCTACATGAGATGCATCTGTGGAGGACTGTCTTCATTGTCTTCATTGTTAAATGAGCAGGGAAGACCCAACCCACTATGGGCTGTACCATTCCCTGGGCTAGGCATCCTGGTCCTGGCATCCTGACCTATGTAAGAACAGAGATAGCTAGTGGAGCACAGGCAAGCAAAGATGTATTTATTCTCTTTACTCTTGATATGGAAGTCATGTGACTGACTGCTGGAGCCCCCGCCTTGACTAAGAAGAATAATGGACTGTAACCTAGAATTGTAAGACAAAGACAACCCTTTCTTCCCTTATGTTGCTTTTTGTCAGGACATTTTATCACAGCAATAGAAATGAATCTAAAACAACACCCTTCAAGGGTTTATTCTCAACTCCATGAAAGATGAGGTAATATGAGACCATGGTGAGGTAAGTGATATGAATCCACTGTGTCCTGGGCTGATGACCAAGCCGACTTGTACAGGGATTTCCAGAGTGGAAGTGAAAGAAGAAAAGAAGGCTTTCCTGAAGGCGGCATGCTTCCAAGCACCTTGCAAACTCTGAGCAGTATATGCAGCGCATAATGAGGAACGAAGAGTTAAGTGAAATCCCACATAATTGTGCTGTGGATGACATAATTACACGGACAGATGCATTTGGGCAGAAAGCTGAACAATCCCAGTTGTCTAGGATAGAGACCTGTGAGGTTACTAATAGACGAACCTGTACGGTTCCAATGGTGCAAAATGTTTAATTGGATAAATTACATGATTTCTAAGTTGTCAGGTCATCTGTATTTCTGTGGCTTTGCAGGTTAATTGCTCGGTAAATTCTGCAACAGGGTTTCTTCCTCTAACAAAGATGATGAGGGTCATCTCCATGGCCTTTCTCTTACTTTGCAGGGACACTGGGGTGGTGTGACCCCGGGCTGTGCTCCCTCTAGGCTTTAGAAGACTGATGAGGGACCCATCCATTAGAGTCTGCTCTGATATCTGTAGAACCCAGGAGGTGGCTGCTGTTCTCCTCTCTTGGACAGTGCCCATGCTGGCCATACTGGCTTTTTGGCCAGTGTTGTGGAGTCTTGTTACCTGCTAACCTCATGATCATTCTGTAGACAACACTTGCAGCTCCTCGATGCACCTGCCTCTGTTCCGTCTACTCAGCTAGTCATAAGGCCCGTGAAGAACAGGGCTATCGTTTTGTCAGGGTATGTCCAACATCAGTATCTAGTAACCTTGCTAGAAGACAGCCTTCTACAATCTTCCTGGTACTCTTTATACAATATGAAGTCTGCTCAATATACATGTAGGTCCCTTTCTTTATATCAGAGCTGGAGAATTATTCCAGGAGTCTGGATCCTGTATTCTTCCTCTGGTCACCTCCATTTTCAGGTGGCACCTGGAAACCCGTTCCTGAGACCTCTGTCTTTGGTTCTTACCTCCTAGTCTGTATTTTATTTTCTGCTGTACCTTGAAGGTATACCAGAAATTCTCTATCCCTGGGTCACCACCATACTTTTCAGAGACGTGTTCCTGATTACCCAACAAAATTACATGCTGTAATTGGGCTACAGGACACCCCTGCCAATAAAGACTAGCATGGGGCATAGTGGAGAGGAGGGAGCCATTTCTACACTGACCCAGAAGACAAATGTAAATCAACTTGCAACTCAGATGTCTTCTGGGGTTGTACTAGCCTCCTCCCAGCAGACAAACGCCTCCAAACAACCTGTCCGAGGCCAGGATTTTGTCGCTGGCACTAGTTCTGTTTCACACAAACCAAAAGTCCACTCATCACTTTAAAACGTCACCACATGTTATTATCCCGTGTGAAAGAGCTTGTGGGAACTTCAGGGTGAACCAGAAAAGCGGGAAGAGGAGTAGAGGAAAGGATGACATGCCAGAACACTCCAGCATGTGAGCCATGTTAGGGGAACAGAAAGTCGGAAGGTCATGAGGAGGGACTTGAGTGAGCACTCGCAATGTCAGTGTGGAGCCTGGAGTGCAGAGCGGGAGCTGAGCCAGGGAACTTGGAGAGACGTGGTAGGCACATCCAGGCTTCCCTTCGCTTATTCAACACCCAGCTAAGACTCAATGGCAGATGAAGTGTCTGTAAGCAGCTTTTCAGGGTAACGAAGGGCACGTTAGTATCTAGGCCAACCTGGATGTGGTCACCTTGGTAACATCTGTGAGACTCTGTGCAGGATGAAGAGAAAATTTCGGCTTCCCAGACTCCTGCCCACTAGGACAACACCATGACATTATGACCTCATAACGGCAAATGCCCCGAGAACATTGTTCACATCCCAGGTGCCCTGTTAAGCACTTATGTGACTGGTGTACTTGGTCCATAGCTAGTGATAATAAAACAGGTACACTGAGATCACACATTGCTGTGTATGTTTATATCACACACATAAGGTGGATAGAGACCCTCTTCTCTGTGTGATGAACCTGAGCCTTTCAAAGCTAAGAGGGACCCTCCAAGGTACTCTGCCCTTGGGACTAATGGCTCCCTTATGCTGTACAATCTACTGTTGTCTTTCTAGCAAGGACTGCTGGGGCTTGACAGGCTGTAGTATGAGGGCTGGCTTGTTGGGGTTTCTGTCCCTCCCAGTACCCCAACAGCCGGCAAGCAACAAAGAAAATCACACACAAGACTCCATAAGGTTATAAACTGATTGGTCCATTAGGTCAGGCTTCTTGTTAACTCTTATAACTTATATTAACCCATTATTCTCATCTATGTTAGCCACATGGGCTCAGTACCTTTCTCGGTGTGACAGCTTACATGTTGCCTCTTCGGTGGTCTGTACAGGAATGGCTGAGAGAGCTTCTGCTTCCAGAATACTCCCAGTCTCTTTGCTCCACCCTACTTCCTGTCTGGCTTTCCCGCCTATACTGCCTGCCTGGCCAATCAGCGTTTTATTAAAATATGATTGACAGAATACAGATAATTCTCCCACACCAACAGGCTGCCTTAGTTTTTCTGTATCTTTTATTAAAAAAAATAAATCGATTTTGTGTACATTTGTGTGTGCATGCATGTGTGTATGTGTGTGTGTGTGTGTGCATGCGTGTGTGCATGTGTGTGTGTGCGCCACAGTATGTGTATGGAGGTCAGAGGACAACACAGAAGTCAGTTCTCTCCTTCCATCATGCAAGCTCCGGGACCAAAATCAAGTCATCAGGCTTGGCAGCAAGCACCTCCGCCCACTGGGCCTCCTTGCCAGCCTCTCTCTCCTTAACTTTAAAAAGGGAACAATAAGAGTCCATACTCATAGTGATGCTGGAGATGCGGGTGTCACATGGTTAGCCTGTCGCCCACATCAGCGCTGTCACTTCTAGTACTACTCCCGCCAGCATCCCGCTGTCCACGCCTCGGGAGTTCACGTTTTTCTTCTCTGTCTTGTACTGGGCAAAGAGGGCTTGCTTCTAACTACAAGAAATGTGTTCTATTAGTGTTAGCTTCTCTCTGGTCTGCTGAGATAATGGAGCAACCACACATCACTGAACACTACATGCGCCATGCATTGCCATCTGGGATTCTGGGGACACCCTGAGAGGCACGTTTTGTTATCTCCATTTTACAGACCAGGCAACTGGGGCTTAAGAGACAGATGCCAGGAAGCCATGAAGCTGATGAAGTCCTGAGTTCAGCAGGTAAACTCATATCTGGGTGACCTACTCCTGGACACAGGGGTTAGCACATCTCACCAATGCATGCTCCTAAAATCCATCTGCAAGACACCCACAAGTGGAGGGCTTAGAAGCTTCGCATGTGGACTGGAGAAACAAATCAGAAGTTAAACACACACACTGCTCTTGGAGAGGACCTGGGTCAATTCCCAGCACCCACAAGCCACCTGTAACTCCACCTCTGGGGATCCTCTGGCGCCATCTCATGTACTTCTAGAGTACTGCACCTACATGGGCACATTCCACACATGGATGCACAGGAACAGACAGAAGTGCATTCATGTGCATGCACACACATACACACTTACACACACACACTTAAAAAACAGCAAAAATAAAGTTTAAGAAAAGAAAGAACAATGAAGCTGCAGAGCGCAGGACCTCTTTCTAAGGCCATGTGCTGTGCAGTGGAGGATGTGATCACAGAGGACGCAGACACAGCGGCTGGGAGAGGGACTCGTGTCTAAGGATCCTGGAGTCAGCCTCTCCAGAGACCAGACCATCTCCCACCTCTGTGACCATTATCTGTCAAATTTGGGGTGGAGCAATTGCAGTGTTTAATTTGTTGGCTGAGAGAATCCAGGGCTACAGCTTCTATCTATATATTTAGTGCAGAGCTCAGAATCAGCGTTCGTCATGATTACCTGTATTAGAGGTCCAGCACAGATAGCGACTGTTTCTCCTTCAGAGGCAGCACTGAGTTACACAGCGCAGTCCCGGGGCTGGAGCAGGTGTCCCTCTGCAGTCCTGCTCACCCTCATGGCCACTAGCCCCTCGCCACCTCCAACCTAGACCTACTCACTTCCTGACAACTCATGTTGTAGAGACACTACCTTTGCCATGCATGGCTTTCTGTTTAGGATTTAGATCCTAAGGGGGGGGGGCATGCTTGAGTAAATTATTGCCCATCAACCTGATGGCATATTAAACAGTCATTAAAAGGATAATTAGGGAGTCAGGGTAGCCACATGGAAAATGCTTATGGATGCATATGAAACAGTAAAGCCTGTAAGAAAGTTGGAATATTTGGTGATTGCCACCTGTCAAAACCGCATACCTATGAAAACCCACCCAAGGCTCAGAAGCAGTCTTCTTACTTCTTACATTGTAATTCTATTTTTTTATAAAGCCGAGGTTAGATAAACAGAGTGCCATTTGTGTGCAGAATTCTGTGTCTGCGAGAGGGGCAGACAGTGTGCTTCGAAAGAACTGGCTGCTGGCTGTTGACTGCACATCTGGGGTTTCTTTCTCCAAATAGTTTATATTCTCCTTTTTCCATCCTCCCATCCCAGTACTGAAGGTCCTAACTCTCGGAAGGGAAGTATTTGAGTCTTTGTATTTCTTCTGGCTTCTGGGCAGGGAGCCGAGGTAGGTGGACGAGTCGGGGAAAGACATTTGGAGGGAAGCCATGTCTTTTCCCCTCGGTGTGATCCTTAGCTGGGACAAAGGAATAGAGAACAGAGGCAGACTCAGGAGCACACAGAGGCCAAGCAGGCAGGGCTTCTTCTATGGTCCTGAAAGGAAGGTGGGAGGTCGAACTATTCTCTGCTTCCTTCCACTCCCCTGGCATTCTTCCCTTCCTCCTTCCCCTTTATCTGATCTCTCTCTCTCTTCCTTCTTTCCTGCTCCTCCTTCCCCCTCTTCTGCCCATTTTCTCCTTCTTCCTCCTTTCCCCCTTCCCCTCTCCTTTCCTTTTCTTTCTTCTACCCCTTCCTCTCTCCCTCCCTCCCTCTCCCCTCCTTTTTTTCTCCCTGCTCCTCCAACCTTCTCTGTTTGTCTTTCCCTCCATAGAACAGCAGTCTAGTGAACATTCATTATTCAATTTGTAAAGACAGTCTGTGCTCTCAAGAAGTCTACAGGTTTTCCTGAAATTTCAGTCTACCTGAAATCAACAGGTCTGTAGGTTAAAACCCCACAGGACGAGGACAACAGTAAACAACCTCTAGCAGTCAGATGCTCCCTCAGTGGGAGACAAAGCCACTCCATGGGAGGAGAAGGGTGCCCAGCAGAGGGAGCCCCAGGGAGGCAAGGAACTTTGGGAAGGCAGAACTCACATCTCTTCAGCCCTGATACTTTCTCCCCTGGGTTCTGTGCCCCATAGAGACGCCACTAGCTAGCATGCCCCCACCCGACTTTACTCTGAAGTCAGGTGTGTTTTGATCCCATAACTTCTCTTCACTGTGACATCCCCTGGGTTCTGCCATGTCAGAGTTGGGAGACACTCCTGAGCAGCCAGCCTGGGGTCAGCCCAGCCTCCAGGAAGGCTAGTCGGAAATGAAGGCAAACTTCGCTGGAGGTCTTTTGGCTGGGTTCATCACTTTCCTTTCAAAAGAGAGAAAGCAGTAGCCTAGAATGCAGAAATGTTGATTTATCCAGTCACTGACCAACTTGGAGGAATTCAGTCCTGGTCCTAAGGCCAGCACTCATGCAGGTGCAGACAGGACCCCCTTCTCCTGGTGTGGAGCCTTGCTTCTTTCCCTCGCATGAACTGATGCTTCCCTCATTGTCCGAGCTGCATTTTCCTCTGACTTACATCTTGATAGGAGGTCCCAGGGCGTGAGGGGAAGCCTGATCCTTTGGGACTTCTCTGGGAGTTAAAGGTCGGTCTCCTTTCTGTTCCTAGCTCCTTCCTCTCTCAGAAGGAGTTGGTTCTAAATAAGGGAAATCTGGCTAGAGTTATGAGAAGACCCAGGAATCAGCTCAGCAGCTACCCAGGCCCAGCTCTCCCAAACACTGGCCTTGTCCTGTCCGTTTCTGGCCACACTGGGGGACTGAAGAGGGCTTGAACTCAGTGACCCTGTCACCTCTACACTTGGTTGTGTGTGGCTCAGTTTCCCTGAGTCTGGGGACGAGTTATTCCAGACGACCCTGCCTTCTTCAGTCTTGACATGCGCTTCCAAATGGTCAGAGATACACAGCAACGCCCCCTGGGCACGCCATGGGTCAGAGCCTGGAAGCTGATATGGAAACCTGGCTCTGAGGGAAACACATCAACTTGGGCTACAAAGAATGTCATGGGCTGCTGCTATTTGCTTTTCTGTTTTTCTACCTATAAATCTGTTCACTTGCTCTGCCATTTCGTGGTTTTGATAGGCCATTATCTTGTCAACATTGTTCTACAGCACTGACATTATCTCTTAATTACACAATTACTTTGTTATGTACTGTAGACCCAGTAATAAAATACTTGAAGTGTTTGAGCACAGGCAGTGTTTTTAAACCACAGTTTGACTCAAACCATCTCCTAAAGTCACCCACACAGGCAGAAGGCAACTCTCTGTATCTTCCCCTCAGTGAGAAGAAAGGACCTGCTGTTGGTGACGTAGCTGCAGGAAGAGCTTCTGGACCTGGGAGGCCTGTGTTAGACTATGCAGCATCTGAGAACAAGGATGGAGGAGTGACCTGGGTCTGATGACCCCTGAGCCTTGAGCTTCCTCTTGTCTGTGAAGAGGTACTCTGACGTTCCTTCTTTCCTGTCTTACCCTCCAGGCCCGTCTAGGTCAGACAGTGGACCCTGGCAAGGGAATTCCCCAGGAGTTGCCTTGCTCTAAGCTGGGTCCTACTTCTCATAGACAGTAATTTTAGGAACATAAATCTTCTCTGTGTGGAAGAATTGTGTCTCTTACAAGTTATCTATCTATCTATCTATCCATCTATCATCTATTTGTCTATCTATCTATCTATCATCTATCTATCCATCTATCTATCATCTATTTGTCTGTCTATCTATCTATCTATCTATCTATCTATCTATCTATCTATCTATCTATCATCTGTCTATCTATCATCTATCTGTATTTATTATTATTGTTACTATTACTATCATTATTGCATTATTTTAGTGTGTGTATGTGGTGCATACCCACGCATGTGTATACCTGCTGGCCTCCACAGAGATTCGGAGGCCTTGAACTCCACCTCACTTTCCAGACAACTTCTTTGCCTGCTGCTGTATGGTTCCCATTGCTTCAGATCAGCCCTTTAAAAGCTGTGCCTTCCAAATTTTTGTATATTTGAGCAGTTCTAAAATACTTTTAGGTTTATTTATTTTTTACATTTATGTGTTTGCACGGGTCTCTGTGTGGGTATGTACATGCGTGAGTGTAGTGTGGGTAGAGGCTAGGAGAGGGTGTTTGCAGGTGACTGCCGGCTGCCAGATGTGGGTGTTGGGAACACAGAGGCCCCTTGGGTCCTTTCCAAGGTCAGTGTGCTCTGTTAACTACTGGCAGTGGCATCACTCGGCATCCAAGGGATATTTTAGACAGTAAGACTTTTACAAATTATTGTTTTGAAAAATCATAAGTTTAAATAAAAAGTAAATATACAAAAAAAGTTACTGGAGACATGATTCCCTCCCACTCTCTGCCTCCTACCCTTGCCCCACCTCGGTTGGTTATATAAACTGACTAGATGATAGCTCCGTGGTTAGGGAGAAAGTTTTAAGGCAGACTCAAGGGAGAGAGCAGTCAGAGTTCAGTCAAAGAAAGAAAATAGTGGATCGGTCCAGCAGACTGGATTGACCATGAGAGAAGAGAGAGCAGAACAGAGAGATTGGGGGGGGGGAGAGGGGAAGAGGGGAGAGAGTGGGTATAGAGGGGAAGAGAGAGGGAGAAAGGGGGAAAGAGAGGGAAGAGAAGGAGAGGGGGAGAAAGAGAGAGGGGGAGGGGAGGGGAAGGAGAGAGGGGAGGGGGGAAGGGGAAGGAAGAGAGGGAGACAGGGAGGAAGGGGGAGAGAGGGGAGAGAGGGAGAGGGGGAGAATGAGTGAAAGAGGAGGAGATGGGAGAGAGGGGAGAAAGAGGAGAGAGTGGAGAGGGAGGAGAGAGGGGGAGAAAGAGGAAGGGAGGGGGAGAGGGGGAGAAAGAGGGAGAGGAGGGAGAGGGGGAGAATGAGTGAGAGAGGAGAGAAGGGGAGAGAGGGGGAGAGAGAGGAGAGAGTGGAGAGGGAGGAGAGAGTGGAGAGGGAGGAGAGAGTGGGGGAGGGGGAGAGAGGGGGAGAGTGAGAGACAAGACAAAAGCACAGGCAAAAGGGAGGAGAGCATAGCCAAATAGTAGGGATGTAAGAATGAGCAGCCCGGGAGGGAGCCCATGAACTGGAGATGTTCAGGGTAGGGCAGGGGCAAGAAGAGCTAAGAAGCCAGTATGGACTCTGAAATGTGTAACAGACACTGGGGAAACTTAGGGAGCCTTGGGGCTAGCATGCACTTTGGTAGCTTGTAGGCACCAGAGATAGCCCTTTATTTCTTCTGCCAGGGACATGGGAAATGGTTCGTTTGGTAGAGGGAAACTGGCTTCATGAGTTCTTGAGGAAAGCTGGTTTCTGTCCAACCACCGTAATTTAGGGAAACAGAGTTTCCTTTGGACCTGACACTGGTTGCCAACAGAATTTCTTGTGTAGTTTTCAGGGATATTATGCGCATGTTAAACTTTATTAATATTTTATTTACTCTCCATGTTACTTGTTAACACTAAATGAATTGTATGCTTTGTCCTTCACATTGTGTTTTATACTTAGATATAATTTTAAAACCATCAGTTTTGCTTTGTGCATTTTTCTTGTGGTGGTAAAGTATAACTCTAAACAGTGAAAAACTCATGTGGTTACTATACTTCCCAGAAAACAGTAAAACAATAGGGATGTAGCTTTAAAAGCTAGTGGTAAATTACAGTATAATCAAATAGAGTATTCAAATAAGCCAAAAGAAGGCAGGAACTGGAAAATAGAAACAAAACAAACAAACAAACAAACAAAAAAACAGACAAAACAAACAAAAAACAAAGGGAAACAAAAATTTAACAAAATGACAAACCTTCTGGGGCATGACAAGCAGGCCTATAATCTAAGTCCTGGGAGGATGGGATGGGCCACCGCTGAACAAGCTCCCAGATTGGCCTCCTCCAAGGATCAACACCCTCTTCTCATAGATGCTTGGTGATTTCAAGAACATGATAAAGCCACCTGGATCTAAATAACTCCCTGTGGGGAAAATCTGTGCTTCTAAAGAGTATCTACTACTACTATCCAATGTTGGCCTCAGCTGGATAGCAAGTTTGAAGTCAAACCTGGGTTAATAGTGTCCATGTATCAAAACACTTAGAAACAGCCAGACAAACACACACACATGCGCGCGCACACACACACACACACACACACACATACACACACACACCTAAATTTAATTATATCAGTTGTATTAATTAAATTACATTGTATCTAAATGGTCTAAATTTCCCAATTAAAAGATAGAGACTGGAAAATAAAATCAATAAAACAAAAATCTCAGTTATATGTTATATGTAAAAAACATACTTTAAATGTATATATACAAATCAGTTTAGTCTAAGAGAATGATGGAAAGAATTTACTGTTGAGATAATAATCAAGGTAAGTAAAGTGATACATAATTTGTAATCACTATGGAAAATGACCCAGTGTGTTCTCAGAAAACTAAAAGAACAGTATTATGTGTGGTCCAGTCAATTCAATGCTGTTGATATATCTAAAAGTGTTGAAGGCAGGGTATTAAAACAGTATTTGAAAATGCTCATAAAAACAGCATTATTCAAAACAACCAAGCAGCAGAAATTACCTAAATGTCACCCATAGCTGGTTAGATGAAGAAAAATACGTTGTAATACTACTCAGCTTTTAAAAGCAGGGCAATTCTGATACATAAAAGACATGAATGAAAATCAAGGACACTGTGCTAAGTGAGACCATCCAGTCACCAAAAGGTAAACAGTATGGAATTCTAATTCTCTAAAGTACCCAGAGTGTGTGTTATGCCATGGAGCATTCTTTAGTACCAGACAAAGAGAACGGTGGTTGGTTAGAAAAGCAGCAACACAAATGGAGGTTACGGCCCAGGCAGGGAAGAATGGATGTGATGTTATTTCATGTTTATAGAGTTTCAACGTTCACTATGGAAACGTGCTGAGAGTTACTGTGTAGCAACCTGAGCATATTAACCCCACTAAATGCTTAGAAATGGTTACAATGACAAGGGGTATGCTGTGTGACTTTTACCCCAATTAGAAGAAAAAGAAAGCTGAAATGGCTACATTAATATGAGAAAAAGTAGACCCAAAAACAAGGAAACTTTTCAAGGAATGTTCTTGAATGATAGAGATCTGTTCACTGGTAGATACAACTATTCTAAACATGTATGTACCTGACAATAGGCAGGAAAACACATGTAATATGAGGGCCTTCTTGTTGGGGTTTTTGTCCTGCCCAGTTCCCACAGCCAGTAAGGTCCCAAAGAAAATCACACAGAGAGTCTACATTAGATATAAACTGATTGGCCTATTAGTTCAGGCTTCTTGTTAACTCTTATAACTTGTATTAGCCCATTATTCTCATCTATGTTAGCCACGTGGTTCAGTACCTTTTCAGCAGGGCAGGTCACATCTTGCTTCTTCGGTGTCTGGACAGGTCTGCAGAGGAATGAGCTTCCTCCCTCCCAGATTCTCCTGTTCCTATTGTCCCACCTCTGCTTCCTTTCTGGTTGTCCCATCTATACTTCCTGCATGGCTACTGACCAATCAGCATTTATTTAAAACATAATTGACAAAATACAGAATTGTCCCACACCAAACATACAAAGCAGAACCAGATAGAATTAGAAACTGAAAAATACACGACTGTAATTGGAGATTTTAACACCCATCTCTTCATAAAAATTTATGCATACATACACAGACACAGACATATACACAGACAAACATACACACACACACACAACCAGAAATAATACAGGTGATCTAAGCACCCTGTTTAACAATATGAGTTCATGAAAAATAGCCAGATCAGAGCACACCTTCATTTTTAAAAGTGACATTCTTGTGCCCACTCAGCCCTACCTTGTTTTCCATCTTTTTTCACGTAATTGCTTTTCTCTTCATTTTCCCGTCTCTCCCTTCTCTCCACTGTTTCCCCACCCATTTACTATCTAGTCTTATCCTTTCACTGCATTCTCATAATGCTTGTTTCTCTTGGTCATTAATGGTCGTATACCTTATGTAGCACTAATATATCAAAATTAGGTCTTTTGCTCTCAGTTTAAAAGTAAATAAATTGAATGTTTCTTTCTAAATTCAAACTAAACAATGTTGTATGAGATTACTGTTTTAGCTGCTGTGATAAAATACCCTGAGAAAAGCAACTTAGGGGATAGAGGTTATTTTAGTTTATGTTTCTAGATGAGATATTGCTTGCCATGGTGGGAAAAACATGACAACAGTCGGGGAAGGCCGAAGGCTGGCAGGTCACATTACATCCACTCGCAGGAAATAGAATTGTCAGGAAGTTAGGTTGAACTATAAAACCTCAAATCCTGACCCCAGTGACTCATTTCCTCCTTCACGAAGGTCCACCTTCTCTAGGTTTTATGATCTCCCTGAACAGTGCCACCAGTTGGAGGAACTGTGTCCAAACACGTGAGTCTGTAGGAGACACTTTTTATTCAAATCAAATCTCTTTTAGCAAGTGATTCCAGTGACTTCTTCCTTGGAACTCTGCCCTGGGTGTCTGCTGTAAATTGTTTGGGAAGTTCACAATAGGACCACTGGGGGCTATGGTTCCTGGAGAAGGCAAAACTAGGATCTGAGTGGAGCTCTGATTGATGGGATGACCATTCCAGGGAACCATGTCAGTTCATCTCTCTACAAAGCATGGCAAACTAACAGACTGTCAATATGCTATCAGACAACGGGCTGCTCACACATGTCCTCCTTTCTTTGTTGTGTCTTTCCTAGCCTCTCCTTGCTCCACCAGTACCTCTTCCCTGCACTCCTCAGGGGCAGGTCCTCTGAGATTGCTGTAGGTTTCTGTCTCCTGGGACACTCCCGAATAGCCTAATACTGTCATCTCTTCGGAGACAGCCGGAGCATTACTGTGGATGCTGTGGAGCCTCCGGGCTCTGTCGGACCAGACTTCTGTGCATGGTCTGCAGACAGGCTTCCTGCTCCCAGGTCTATGGGACCTCCTCCTGGTGAGGGACACTCTCCAGTGTGGGTGGAAAGCTCTCTATGTTGCCTACATAAAGATCTGTGGGCAAGTGTCTGTGCACATGAGCCTAGGTGGTCACGCTGTGTGTGCCTGTGGGTGTTGGAACATCTGGAGATGTATGTGGATGTGCCAGAGAGCGTGTTTATAAAGTTTATAAAATGTTCTGTCCAGGCAGCCTGCATCATGGCCCAGTGTCTTTCAAAATGACTACAACCAGAAGCTTCAATACAAGCTCTCTCTCTCTCTCTCTCTCTCTCTCTCTCTCTCTCTCTGTGTGTGTGTGTGTGTGTGCATGCACATGTATACACATCCCCGAGGCTCAGTGTTCAGTCAGCATCACAGAATAGTCAAGTTCTAGGCTAGTGAGAGACCCTGTCTCAAAAAAGAAAGTGAAGAGAACCTGAATAGTAACACATGAGGTTGACCTCTGACCACAACATGCACTCCACTCCACCCCCACTCATAAATAAACTTCTTATAAAGGTTTTGACCTTTTATAATACTGAATGAGGGGGCTGACTCAGTGGTTAAGAGCACTGGCTGCTCTTTCAGAGGTCCTGAGTTCAATTCCCAGCAACCACATGGTGGTTCACAACCATTTGTAATGAGATCTGGCACCCTCCTCTGGTGTGTGGGCATACATGGAGGCAGAATGTTGCATACATAATAAATAAATAAATCTTCAAAAAAAATACTGGATGAAATTTCATATGCTGTTGAAATAATTGTGTCCATTTCTTGGTGAGACTGGGGAGATGGGGAGATATTGGTCAAAATGTTTCAAGGTTCAGGATACTAACCTAGGCCATGTGACTGCATTGAGAGATAATGAGCTTTGTATTTTAAAATTGCTAAGAGGATTGACTATTAATGTTCTCACTATCAAAACAATACATGTGTGGGGTGATGATATAACCATTCCATGATGTATTCACATGTCTAAAAATCACACCAAGTGCCATAAATACGGATAATCATTATTTGCCAATTAAAACCAAATTTTAAGTTGGGTGTGATGGTGCGCACCTGTAATTCCAGCACCAGGAAGGTGGTGCCAACAGGGTTGTGAGTTCCAGGACGTCTCTGGCTACAAATTGAATTCAAGGCCAGCCTGGGCTATAAGAGATTCTTATTAAAAACAACAATAAATAATACAGTTTAAAAGGTAAAAATAAATTAATTTTATGTATATATTGCTTCTTTCTCTTTTTCTCTTTGCTTAATGTGTCTATCTAGAAATACTTTTGAAATAATATTTTTTATTTATTCTTTGAAATTTTTACTCATTAAGCAATGCATATTATTTATGTCCACCCCCATTTCCCTGCAGATCCCCCACCTAGCCTTCTTCCTAAAGTCACATTCTATTTTTAAAACCATTATTAACGACCCCTCGAGTCCAATGTGCTGCCTGTACTCACATAGGGGTGGGGCCACCTATTGGAACATGGCCTACCTGAGACCACATCCCCCAGGGAAAGTGATGCCATCAACTGCCAATAGTTCCCCCAACAAGGCAGATCACTGGGGTCTCCTCCCTGACCCAGGTTGGCTTGATGGTGTTTGGTAAGCACAGTTGCTGGGAGTTCCCGAGTGCAGCAGCCCGGTCCTGTCCAGATGGCAGCGTCCACGGCTCTGTTCATCAGCTGGCTCCAGTGCTCTGTCTGCGCCCTCTCCCAGGTGTTTCTCCCTAAACGTACAATCAGCACTAGGAGTCAGAAACTGTCGGGCTGTGCCTGGGTCCCAGGAGCACAGTTCCCATGAGAGGACAGATGCTTTTCTGTCCACTTAAGAGAAGATGAACTCTCTTAAGGGATCTGGGTCAAACTGGAGAAGGGGTGGACAAGAAATATCACCCTCCTGTCTTCACTTTCCTGTGTGTTTGGCTTCTGTTTTCTGCCATGGATTAAAACAATGTGAGCATCCTTCTTAATCTGAGGCCCTGGTCCTCAGGGATTCTCTCCTCTCTCCTTCTGTCCCCCCCTCCCTCTGGTGAGATTTTGTTGGTGTTAACAAATACAGCTTGCCTGAAGATCAGAGTGTTGAGCTAGTCACACTAGTTAGCCATAAAAGACAGGCAGACTGAACTCTGCGAGTTCAAGACCACCCTGAGCTACCCAAGATTGAATCAGTTCAAAAGAGAAACAGAGTCAGGTTGTGGTGGCTCACACCTTTAATCCAAACACTGGGGATGTGGAGACAGGGAGTAGAGGCAGGGCAGAGACAGGAATATAAGGCAGGAGGAGATAGGAGCTCATGTTTCAGACTGAAGTTGTGGAGACAGGGTCTTGCCTGTTTTGTCTGAGCATTCGGAGAGGTAAGAACTTTAGTAGCTGGCTGCTCTGCTTCTCTCATCTTTCAGCTTTCACCCCCTAATATCTGACTCAGGGTTTTTATTATTAAGACCAATTAGAAATCGTGTTGCACTTCTCTTCCTCCCCCGCCCCCCAAACATTTGATTCAAACGTTAGGCCAGTTTGGAGCCTCCAGGGCTCAGCAGTGTGGCTGGTGGTGGCCCCGTAGTGGACAGCTGCTCTTATCCTCCTTGACAGATCCCAGGACCCCACCCCCTTCTCTCTAATAAATCATAGATTTCCTGTTCCTCCTTCCAGCGCAGTATCTGCAGGTCCAGAAGCCATGCCAGGCTTCCTAGTCCACCCCATAGGGTCCTCCAAGGTTCCACAGTAGAGGAGGGTGATTCACACACACGGAACAGTGCCATGGGGTGCACACTCCAGTCACAGGCCCTGAAGCCTGTGGGTGCCATGCAGGTGAGTGTATCAAATACTGACTAACCTAACCCCATCGAAAGGCACTTGGCTTAAGGACATCACGAGAGAAGGTCACAGACTAAGGTGGTGCCTGTGGTTACGAGTGCCAGGGACAAAGAAAAGGCTAAGCTGACATTTTCTACTTCTGGGACAAGTTCTCATCAGCTGTGTGTTGAGAATAAGAGAGAATGCATGGGTTGCTCTGTGCGTTTCCGAACAGTCGGGAAGGCTGTCTACCGTGTCAATCTAAACTACCATCACTAACCGAGACCTTCGCCCTGAGGGTATTTCATGACTGGAGGTATTAGCATGCAGTATTTTAAAGTTCTCACATTTTTAAATCTCACAAGCAATACATTTTTTTTCCCACACTATGTTGTCCTAGTTAGCTTTAACCATAAATTTGACACAGCCCAGGAGAAGCCTTGATTGAGGAATTGCTGAGGTCACATTGTCTTGTGTGATGTCTTTGAGAGAGCTGTATTAAATGTTAGTTGATGTAGGAGAGCCCGACCCACTGTGGGTAGCACCATGCCCTATGCAGGTGGTCTTGAAATGCACATAAAAACCTAGCTGAGCACTGAGCCCACAAGCAAGCCAGCTAAGGATAGGCCTGTAAGCGAGCCATCCATGTTTCTGCTTCAAGTTCCTACCAGGGTTCCAGCCCTGACTTCCCTCAGTGGGGGACTGTGACTTGAGAGCACAAGTCAAGTTAACCCTTTCCTCTCCAAGTGGCTTTTGGTCAGAGTCTTTTATCACAGGAACAGAATGAGACTAGAGCCTTTGCAAACATAACATTGAAACGCATATGGACTTGAAACTTTATGACAGTCTGCCATCCTCCCGAGAGTGACCCCCCCTGAGCTGTGGGGTGGCTGCCAGGCTCCAGCCTAAGACTGCTGCTTTATTTCCTGTACCTGTGACCTGACTCTGGGCTCCACCCACACTCACCTCCTTGCTGTTGTTTCTCCATAGCTACAACAAATCCACTCTATTTCAGACATTTTAAAGCTTTTTAAAAGCAGACTCGTGTTACGTAAATTCTGCTATTTTCTGGGTCCGTTTATGTTGTTAAAATTCATTCATGCTATTGGTTATAGCTCTGATTCTTTTTCAGTGCTCTATAGGATTCCTGTACATAGCTGGACTTCATTGTCAATCTGCGTTGAATCCTATCTGCGTTGTTTCTAGTTTTTATCAAACCAGAATATTATGGTAATTTTGGGCAGGTGCCCCGGGACTCATGTGCTCTGTGTGGCTTATAAGTGTGCATGCTGTCTTTAGCTCATTTTATTCTCAGTTTCTTAATGTTTGTTCTTGCATAAGCAAGGGCCCTTATCATTATGTTCTCTCTCTCTCTCTCTCTCTCTCTCTCTCTCTCTCTCTCTCTCTCTCTCTCTTCTTGCATATACATGCACGCACTCAAGAATGCAGGTACATGTGCACATGTATGTGTGTGCGTACCTCAGATGCCATTTCTCATGAACCACTACTTGTTTTTTGAGACAAAGTTTTCCACTGATTTTGAACTGGCTGATGAGGCCAAGATGGCTGGCAGGCAGGTCCCATCTCCATGTCCCCCACTCCATATCCTTTCTTCCCTAAGTTGCTTTGGTCAATGGAGCACAGTTTAGGATGCACACATGTTCATATCACAGCATCTTTTCTAACACCGATCCTGCTGGATGAAGGTGAGCCCTCCACCTGACCTGTGATCACCCCTCAGGCCCATCCCCAGAGCTCTCTCTAGCTGTTAAACCAGCTCTTATCTACCCACTACCCACTTCTTGGGAGCCTGTTGACTTGTGCCCAGAGTCCTCCAGGTGAATTCCATTTGCTATATTGAGTACAGGGTCTAGGTGCGGTGATAGGCACCAATGTAATATGGGCATAAAGAGAGTAAGAGATGGCCTGGAAATATGGCCCATCAGGTATAGGTGCTTGCTGCCAAGCCTATAACCATAATTCAACTATCAGAACTGCCAAGGCAGAGGAAGGGGAGCCAGCTTTTCTACACCTGTGCCATGGCACAGGTGCACCTCTCCTCCCACAAGACATTTATTTAGAGAGCAAATGCTATTTCCATACATACTAACTGGAAGTCTCCAGAAAGACAGAAAGACACACACACAGAAAAACAGGTGCATCAGGGTGCTGGCCAGGCTGATGTCAAGGAAATGCTACTGCCTGGCCCACTCGGTGAGGACCCCAGGCTGAGCTGAAGGGCAGAGAACATGGTGACTGTCTTATTAGTGCTTCTGTTGCTAGGAAGTTGACATCATGACCACAGTAACTCTTATAAGGGAAACCATGTAATGGGGTGACTCACAGTTTCAGCGGTTCAGCCCAGCATCATCATGGTGGGACATGGTGATGTACAGGCTGTCATGGTGCTGGAGTTGAGAGTCCTACATCTTGACCCAGAGACAAGAGGAAATGTTCTGAGATACTGGCCATGGCTTGAACACACATGAGACCTCAAAGCCCACCTCCACAGTGACACACTTCCTCCAACAAGGCCACACCTACTCCAACAAAGCCACCTCTCCCAACAAAGCCACAACCTCCCAATAGTTCCAGTATTCCCTATGAGCTTATGGGGACCAATTCCATTCAAACTACCACAGTGACCCCCATCTCTGTGGCTTGCATTGCAGTCTAAGGTCTGGGAAATGGTAGCAGGTAAGAGTGTATGTTGACCCCAAGCAAGAAAGCAAGCAAAGAAACAAGCAAACAAATATATTTGGTTTAAGAAAGAAATCTCCCTAAATGTGAATCATGAAAGCAAATGACCAGAAACTTGACTGTGGAAGAAACAACCTGTAAGAATTTGGAAGACTTTAGCAAGCACCCTTTAGTTCATGTTCTCAGTTAAAGCAAAGGAGAGACGAGCCACAGCCAATAGACTATGGTGTGGGTTATGAATCAGCAGCCCCACGGTGAAGGGATGACCCTGTCTCTTCAAACAGCAACAGAACTAATACACATGCAGTTCTTTATAAATATATTTTAAATTTTTTTCATGTATATGGGTGTTTCACCTGCCTGTGTGTCTGTGTACACCACAACTCAGTGCCTACGGAGGCCAGAAGAAGGCGGTGGGTCCCTCAGGGAGTTCAGTTGGTTGTGAGTTGCCTCCAGGGTGCCGGAAACCAAACCTGGGTCCATGGAAAAACAAACTCTGCTCCTGACTACTGAGCCACCTCTCCAGTTCCAACTTGCAGATTTTGGCTGCCGTTTTGAGGTAAACACATTGTTAGTGATGATACAACTGGAACATTCAATGAAAACTCTTCCAAGTGGGCGGCAAGGTGAACCTAGCTGGATCATATTCAAAATCCGTTCATGACCAAACCACAGCACTTATTTGTCTGTAAAAGGGGAACAGGTTAGCTTTTGGTTGCTAGGTCTTATTTTGAGTTGTAAAGAATAAATTATTTGGTCACTGTTGTAATTCTCATGCTTCAGTGTTAAGGTCTCTTGATGTATGTTATAATGAATAGATGATTTTGAGATTCAAGACTCCTATGAGTTTAATTTATTTCATTTTGCCCTAAAAATTCTTTTCCAATTGTTATCTCCCCAGTACTTCCCATTTCTACTTCAAAACTAAGATGCTGACATGATCCAGGCTGCTGTTGAATAATATGTGTGTTTAAATGGTCTTACTTGTGTTATTTTCTTATGTGTCATTATCCTTTGTATATAAAGTTTTTATTATTCCCATTTCAATGCATGCAGGAATTAAGAAAGTGCAATAATTAAAAAAATATAATTTTTAGCCTGGCAGTGGTGGCAAACTCCTTTAGTCCCAGTCCTTGGGAGGCAGAGGTAGGCAGATCTCTGAGTTCAAGGTTAGCAGTCTACAGAGCGAGTTCCAGGACGGTCAAAGCTACACAATGAAACCCTGTCTTAAAACAACAACAACAACAACAACAAAGCCCAATGTCTTAACTTGTTCTATAGTACTTATATCTATTGTCTATATTGCTTTAATTTACAGCTATCAGCATTAGTGGGTCTGACAAAGAAAACTAAACTTTCGTGGTTTTGTAAAAATATTTCAGGGATATGGATCAATAGAATGCTCTTTCTAAAGGTCTATTTTTATTTATCTGTGTGTACGTAATGTGTGTGTGTGTGTGGTTATGTGCACACGAGTTCACTTGCCCATGGTGACTAGAAGAGTGCATCAGATCCCTTGGAGCTGTAGTTGCAGGTGGTTGTGAGCCACCCAACATGGGTGCTGGGAATCGAACTCAGAGCAATAAATTCTCTTAACCACTGAGTCATCTTTGTGGCCTGAGACAGGATGATTCTAACCAAAATATAGTGATATGCTTGGTGCTGGGGCTAGATGATGGGCCTAGCATACCAGCAGCCAGGACTGGATTCCCAGTACCTCCTAAAACAGGACGGTGGAGAGCAGAAGCCCACGGCCCCAACCATTCCAGTGGCGGAGGCTGAAGGATCAGAACTTAAGACTCTTTCTGAGCCTCAGTCAACTCAAAGCCTATCCAGGCTACATGAGACCCTGTCTTTAAACAAAACAAGAAAAGTAGCTCATACAACACATTCATTCCTTCAACAAACGTGACCAGAGCAGCCACCAGGTAATGCCCCAGGAGTTGGGAGCTCAAGAAGAATGGGACAAAGTGGCTGCCCTTTCTGGTCTGCCTCTGGTGCAAGCAGAGCTTGCCCATCAGTACCCATCCCTAAAGCTGAAGGTAAGAACAGAGAGTGAATGAGATCTGGGCTCCTGATGGGCAAACAAGATGCCATTTCAGGTCATGGATAACTGATCCCAGGCTGGGCGGAGTCCAGAACCTGGAGCCAACAGCCTTTCTGCTACTCTGTCCTCAGTGACCTTTGGTCCTTCCCTTCAGATGACTGGGGCGGGTCTGGAGCAGGAAAATAGGAACCTTTAATCCTGTCCCAAGAGCAGAACCATGCACACAGTAGGCCATTTGGCTTTTATGGAGGCAACCATGTGCTTATCAGACTTTCCCCGAGTGTGGTCTTTCTGGAAACCAGGCTAGGTGCTGCAGCGAGAGTTGGCAGCTCTGGGGAGCCCAGTCAGGGCCAACAGGATCATATGGCCTTGTTTAGATGCTTGAGATTTTATTTTAGAGTCCGTGTCACTTGGCTCTGGGTGTTGGGAAACTACTTTCCGTCTCCTGAATATTCTGAACTGATGCAGCTTTGGCCATGAGAATTCTTCTGATGTCCATGCATCAAACTTCAGGGGAGTTGGAGGGCTGGACTCTGGTTCTGCTTGCCCCCGTCTCTGGACCAAGCTCGCAGGATTCCATTGGATGCAATGGCTTCGGGGTCCTTTCGACTTGTCTATTCCCATTTTAATAATTTTTATTGATGCATATTGGTGTGTGCTCACATGCACATCTGTGCACCTTGTTGGTGTGCACTCACATGCACATCTGTGCACATGTGCATGCCTGACGCTAGCAGAGGACAGACAATGGGGTTAGATCCCTTTGGAACTGGAGTTATAGACAGTTATGAGACTTCACATAGGTTCTGGGCCTCGAACCGGAGTCCTCTGCAGGAGCAGCAGCCCATGCTCTAACTGCTGAGCCATCTCTTCAGCTCCTCCCTTTTCTGAGAACATTTTCTCCACCCAAGATTTTGACAGCTGAGGTTGAGCTTCTCCAACTGTCTCTTCCTCCCTCTCCCCAATTTTCCTTCCCCTCTCCCCTAGTTCCTTCTCCCCAGTCTCTGTCCTCTCTCTGACTTCTCTCCTCCTTCTCCCTTCCCCTCTCTTTTACTCCCTTTGCCATCCTGTTCTTTCTTCCTTCTCTTACTCCTTCTCTCTCCTCCTCCTCCTTCTTCACCCCTCTCCTGTCCTCTCCTGTCCTCTCCTCTCCTGTCCTCTCCTGTCCTCTCCTGTCCTCTCCTCTCCTCCCCTCCCTTCTCCTCCCCTCCCCTCCCCTCTCCTCTCCTCTTCTCCCCTCTCATCTCCTCTTCTCTCCTCTCCTTTTTTTTCCTTCCCTCTCCTCCCCTCCTCTCTCCTCTCCACTCCTTTTCCTTCCCCTTTCCCTCTCTCCTTTTCCTCCCTCTTTCATCTATGAACCAGCAGTCCTGATTTTAGAAATTCCAGTCTTCTCAGACAGCCGCTCACACAGGGTGGTCCCTCCGGCTCGGGGATGAGTCTTTTCTCTCTAAGATGGTGTCCAGATAGTTCTCTTGTAGCCTTTCAGTGTTTGAGGTTGTATCACATCCCCTCGAACCAAACCCTCCTGTCCACAAGGAAGAATCACAAATAAAAAGCAGTATGTGTGTATGTCTGCTATGGCCTCCGGACAGTGTGGTTTTGGCCTTGGTGCTGTGGCTCCCTCTGCGAGGAAGATCCTCCTCAAACCCTTACTTTCCTTATCGGGGTCTTTTAAGAGTCCACAGTGTTTCCTGCCCTATGGGGTACTGTAACTGGTCTTTACTGGTTGCAGGCTGCAGACTCACTCAGACTGGTTCACATCCAGGCTGGGGGTGTGGATTAGTATGGCAAGAATAAAGCCAGCTAATGGGGGAGTTGGGCTCCTGGGCACCATAAGAAGACCTAGCAATCTGCTTCTTGACAATAGACTCTGTGTCTTATTTGATGTGATGAGTACATCAAGGACCCCTTAAGGGAGATGATATTTAGTTAACAAACAGTTCTGGGAAAGACTTCAATTCATACTGACATGCGACTAGCTGTCATCAGTTAGAACACAGGTTTTCAAGGGTAGTGAACGCAGAACTAATACATCATTTCATGCATGATGTTCGGATGGGAAGAGGGCTAGCAAGAAGACTTTGTCACGTGGCTGAGACTATAAACTTTCCATGGACTCCCCTGACACCTGTGAGTGACCTCTATAGTCCTAAACTCCACAATCTAGGGCTTGTGTGCATCTTGCTGATTTAGCACTATGCCCCCCAGACCTCCACAATGGGAAAAGTCCTTCAGACACTTTCTGATTAGAAGCCAATGACCAGAGAAAAGAGAGTTCTGCAGCTCTGGAGGTTTAGAGTCTGGGCCCAGGTGTCCTTCTGCGCCTCACACCAAATCTTCCCCAACAGGCTCTGTTAGCAGGAAGTGGCTCTGATGGACTCTTAGCTTCTATTCTCCAAGAATGGATTTGTCAACCTGGACTCCAGGCACCTTGTTAGGCACAGAGGATGTGGAACTCTTCCTCCACCCCTGCATTCAGTCCCTACCACAAGTTCCTACTTTCCACTCCTACCCCCAGACCTAGAATTTCAGGAGTCCACTGACTTAGTCTCCCCACCCGCCAGAAAAATGCCAAGGACCAGGGAAGGCAATGTGCCCTGCTGTAGGTGCAGGACTTTGCACTGGTCCGGGAAGAGAGTTCTGCTCATTGAGCACTCCTGTCTGCTGGGCCTGCCATGTGGACATGTTCCTCAGCACTAGACTGTATGGGTCTGGCTACAAAAGCCCAGCACTCGCTTGCTTTTGGCTTTAATTGTCTAGATGTTCTCTAGTACGATGTTAGAATGAGGTCCCAGCTAGGTGTCCAGAGGCTGAAGGTCAATGGCTCAACATTGCCACCAGGCGCCCAGCTGTTGCTGTCCCTTTCTGCTGTTCTCTGTCTCCCCTGAGATGGCAAGATGAATACCCGAGCTCCCAACAGTATCGAAAGACTGAAGAGAGGAGCAAGGCACATAGAAACCTTCACTTCCTTTTATAGTTCACTGACAGAATCTGGGCCACATGACCCTAAGCCTATTATTCCTAGATCAGCAGTTCTCAACCAGAGACCCCTTTGGGGATTGAACCACCCCTTCACAGGGATCGCCTAAGACCATCAGAAAATTAGATATTTACACCACAATTCATAAGAGTAGCAATATGACAGCTATGAAATAGCAACAAAAGTAATTTTATGACTGGGGTCACCACAGCCTGAAGAATTGAGGAAAGGGTCGCAGTGTTAGGAAGGTTGAGAACTAATGACCTAGACCAACAGTAGGCAAATGGGCGTGAAATAACACTGCTGACTGCCTTGGGCCAGACATGATACATGGTTCATGGGAAGGAGATTAGCTTCTCTTAGGGCAGCTGGGGCATCAGTTGGTCCTCTCCTGCTTGAATTCTGGAGCTTAGGATAGACCTGTGCGGAGTTTCCGATGAGGAAGAGGTACATAAGTACTTGAGAGAGGTAAAACAGTCCTGGGAAAACAGAACCACAGAATAAAAGGCTCAAGCTCGTGGCTGTGAGCATCACATGGGTATCCAGTGGGTGTGGCTGTGAGCATCACATGGGTAGCCAGTGGGTGTGGCTGTGAGTATCACATGGGTAGCCAGTGGGCTTCATTTTAGCTGGGAGCCTTTGTGGGGTTCAAAGACAGCAGTCAAATCTGCTTAGTTGTTCTGTGAAAAGCTATTGCTTAGGGCTTAGCTTGTTTCCAGGAATTACAGGTGTGGGGATTCACAGCCAGAACCCCAGTGGAAGACAAGAACTGAGTAAGGAGGACAGTGCCCCCAGGATGCATCACTTAGAGGCGCGCAGGGGCAGAGGGTAGCTGAAAGAGAGCCGGGAGAGCACTGGGCAGAGGCTTGGACACTTGCAGAGAGCAGGGCACCATGGGAGGAGCTTCTGTTGCTGTGCCAGAGCACCATGACCAAGGCAGCTCACAGAAGGAGGAGAGCATGCTGGCTTCCAGTGCACGAGGGAGATTTATAGCCGTGGGGAAGTGTGGTGGCAGGAGCTGATGCAGAGAGCTGAGTGACCACATCTTCCGCTGCAAGCTTGAAGCAGAGAGAAGGCACCAGAAGTGGGGAGAGGTGAAGAACTCTCAAAGGCCACACACAGTGACATACTTTCTCCCGGCTGTACCATCTGCCCACACAGCGCCACCAGTGTTCAAATACCTGAGCCTATGGGGTCACTTCTCAGTTACCCCACATTCCACATCTCTCTTCTTTCTTAGAGGCGTTTCTGTGGCAGATGCCATATTAGTTTGTAATGAGAATCTGTTGGGGCTGGTGAGAGAGCTCAGAAAATGCTTACCTTGTAAGCTTTTGATCCCTGGGACCCAGGAGAGGACTATGTGGAGACGTTGACACCACAAAGGTGTCCTCTGATGTCCACATGTGTGTCATGAAAACGAGAGTGCTTGTTGGTGTGACGTCTACACTGGGAAGGCAAAGGCTGGCGTGGCGCACAGTTTCTGGTGAGTGCTCATGAATTACTTGGGGTTTGTGTTTCGTGTGGTGTGAGCAAGGCCACTGCTGTGGTGTGAGCAAGGCCACTGCTGTGGTGTGAGCAAGGCCACTGCTGTGGTGTGAGCAAGGCCATTTCTCATCCCCTAAGCGCAGAGGATGAAGGTATTTCTTGGCAGACAAGAAGAAACCCTGCTGCTGAAAGGGAATGCAGCAGAGGGTAGACCTGGAGGGTCTTACTCCGTTTCTAGAGCTGAAAGAAAACTGTTGGCCCTGGGGGAAAGGAAGACAACAGACACATGGCTACTGGCGACAGGACCACGGGCCCCCAAAACCCCCACACCTTCCTTCTTGTCTATAAAAATGCTGTCAGTAACTTTGCTGCAATCCTCCCCCTCCTGGTCCCATACAGGATTCCAGGGCTGAGAAGTCTGTGACTCTGGGTGTCACCACTTCATAATACACCTCGGCTGCCTCCTAGAGGCCAGTTCCAGGACTGCCACCCCTCCCCCTTTCAGAGAACAAAGGACCTAGACCTGTCTGACCCATGGCCCCACTGTATTCTGTGGTGTTCAAGACAGCACTGTGGAGTTTTCAACAAGAGCCCCCACCCCCTACCACAGGCAGGGAAGCTATTTTACTGCGTAGGGAGTGGAGCCATAAGAAAGTGAACCCTGTTTATCATTCCACAGCTCAGGAAGGAGGGTCCAGAACCAGAGCCTGTAGCCCAGGCTGTATTTGAGAGAGCAAGGGCTCAAGCTCCATGCTCTGTGTTCCTTCTCACTCAGAGGCTTTGCCGACAGTGCATATAGAGATAAGCTTCACTCACCCCCCCTTCTCACGGTGCTGGGAAATGACTTGCCTTCTCCCCACCCCCCCTCTCTCAGTAGTCCCTTGAATCTCTAGTAAATGTTCTGAAGGACAGACCTCAACCCTGAACCATCCAGGGGCCCTCAGCCCGTTCCTGCCTCTCTGGTACCCTGGTTCTGGAGAATGAAGCTCTTTCTAGCTGGCCTCCACACATCACCTGAGGCTCACAAAAGTCCCCCTTTGGGGAGATGAACCCCAACATCATCTGCCGACACTGCATTCTGTTTTCCTCAGCCACATTTGCAGCAGCAAGTGCAGGACTTCTCGAGGGGTAGGTGGAAACTGTGTCCACTGTATCCCACCAAGGAGCAGGGAGAAGTCCCCAGCATTGATTGAATTCTTAGGTGGAGCGGATGCGGTGACATTTGAAGAGGAGAATTTAATTTGATAGTTTATATTCTGCATAGGTTCCTCCTCTATTTGACTCAAGTAAACGGCTGCCTACTGCCACAGCTGTCTCTGCCACAGAGAAGAAATATGGTGTGGGGGGATGGTGCTCAAGGGGACAACAGAACCCAGAGGACTTGGCATGGCTGGCTTGGTGTGAGCAGGGGCTGAGCTGGGTTTGAAGATTTTGTGTTTTCATCCTTCTCTGACCTCTACAGTACAAGGATGGGCTCAGAACGAGTGATCATAGAGCACCCCCTGCTCTGAACCTCACTCTGGAAAGCTCAGTGGAGGGGACCAAAGATTTGAAGCCCAAAAGCCAGAGATAAGCTCACCCCAGTAGCATGTAGTGACTTGGGCCATGGCCTGGATGATGTTGGGGGGAACCTCAGTCTGGGTCTACCCTGTCCAGGGTACAGAGAGTCAGTGGATACTGCTATCCATGTCTTTCCCCAGCAGGGTCTGCTTTGTAGCCCAAGCTGGCCTTGAATTTAGCAATCCTCCTGCCTCAACCCCCAAGTGGGATTACAGGTACACATCACCACGTCTGTGATTGGGATAGAGATGTTCAAACAGTACATTTTGCTTCTAAATCCTTTGCCCAGCCAGGGATTCCAATTGACTAGCAGAAGTCCCTCTTGCAGGAAAGTGAGGCCATGCATGGTCATCCTAGGTCTGAGACAGCGTCCATACAGTCTCCCTTGTCCCTATTCCCCAACAAAGCTTGCCTTGGTGCAGGATCTATGAAAGCATTTTGGTCTGTTTCCAGGGAGGTAGCAAGTCTCGTATTAACCCTGGGTTTTTCTCTACAAGTGCTCAGCTCAGGAAGTAACATGAGGTACAGACCCTTTGTTGAGGGTCGTGTAAGCTTGGGGCATGTGGCAACTGGCTGTTGTACCATCTCTTTATTGGCTTTGCTTTGATTCAGAAGCCACAGAAAAGACTGAGGCAGGGGCTATGGGTTCAGAGAAGGACCCAGGGCCTGTTGTAGGGTCGAGAGTGTGTGCGCGCACACACACCTGCACATATACACCCAACTTAAATCCCTAGAAGGGTGAATCTTCATTCATCAGTGAGTACACAGAACCCCTATGACACCCAGCTCCTGCTCACCATTCAAAAATTTAGATGATATAAATACAGTGCCAACCCATTTGCTTTGCATAGCCTTTAATTCGACTCTATAGGGATCATGCTTTACCATCCTGGTAAAGCATGTGATGTCTGCTTCTATAAGGGCAGCCATTATTCCAACAAGGCCACTACTTACTTTCTGAGAGTCATGTCAGATACACACACACACACACACACACACACACACACACACACACACACACACAGAGGAGAGGGACCAACAGCTTCATGTCAAGGCCAGGGCCCTGCCCAGGACTGATTTTAAAGATCCTGTTGGGGATTGGTGCCTGGTGTCAAGACTGAGACCTGAATTATGTGGAGAAGGTGCTTGCTCTGAGTGGGTGAGAAATGCTAGGTCCTGCACTGTTTAGGAGAGCAGAACCCTGTTACGTGACAATTGTTCTTTGTGAGACACGAACAAAGTTCTACTCACTGCAGATGGAACTGATGGCAGACCTGAGTATGGCTGCATTGCTACCAAAGTCCAACTTGGTGAACCATGAGTTTCACTGGGTTACTTGCAGGAGTATGGTTGTCAGGTTACTTGCAGGAGTATGGACGGCGGGTTACTTGCAGGAGTATGGACGGCGGGTTACTTGCAGGAGTATGGACAGCGGGTTACTTGCAGGAGTATGGTCATCCGGTTACTTGCAGGAGTATGGTCTGTGGGTTACTTGCAGGAGCAAATGCACAAGTCCACCACAGTGTGGATAAAGACTTGAGAGCTGGAAGCCTTCTGCACACTGCACAGCTTGCAGGCAGCTCAATGAGTTGAGTGTCTGTTTCAGGCAGCTCAGTTGATCTGAGTCTCTATTAAGAAGATTGGCTCATTTCGATAGTATCTCTCTGAAGTCCTCACCATTTACATAAGTTGGGGAGGGAGGGACCTGGAGACTGTCCAGTTTCAGGAACATTCTGAATCTGTTGAGTAGTTTCCTGAGTTTTAATGAGTTTTGTTGAAGGATGGAATGTTTCACCTCCCTCTAGTGGTTTTCAGCCTTTGAGGGTCACAAATCAGATATCCCACACAGCAGAATTGACAATTTATAACAGTAGCAAAAACTATAGTTATGAAGTGGCAATGAAATAATTTTAAGGTTGGGGTCATCACAGCACGAAGAACTGTACTGAAGGGCACAGCATGAGCATGAGAATCATCCCCCAAGGCTCATGTGGTCTTCAGTTGTTGGCACTATTTGGGAATGCTAGTGAATTTTTGGAAGACCAGACTCACTGGAGTATGTCACTGGGGGTGGGCCTTGAAGGCTTGTAGCCCTCCACTTCCTGTTCTCAGCCTGTTTCCTGTGTGCAGATGGACTGCAATCGGCTGGCTTCCTGCCTCCATGCCTTCCGTGTCCACTGCCATGCTTTCCTGAGTCTCTCTCTCTGGAACTGTCAGTTTCTTCCTTGTGTTGCTTTTGATCATGGTGTGCTATTCCAGCTACAGAAAAGTGACAATCATGGTCCTTGTTAGGGTTACAATTGTCATGATAAAACACCATGACCAGAAGCACGTTGGGGAGGGAAGGGTTGATTCGGCTTGTGCTTCCACAGCACTGTTCATCATCGAAGGAAGTCAGGGCAGGAGTCAGGTGGCAGGAGCTGACGCAGAGGCCATGGAGGATGCTGCTTACTGGCTTGCTCCTCATGGCCTGCTCAGCCTGCTTCCTTATAGAACCCAGGACTACAAGCACAGGGATGGCAATACCCACAATGTGCTGGGTCCTCTCACATCAAACACTAATTAAGAAAATGCCCTACAGTCAGATCTTATGGAGGCATTTTTCTCAATTGAGACTTCCTCCTTTCGATGACTCTGGCTTGTGTCAAGTTGGCCTAAGATCAGCCAGCACAAATGTACCCTCCTGGCCTGAGCTCCCGGCTTCTTATCTGTCACTGTATTGTGACCCGATATTAATGCTTCTGCAGCCATGACTTCATCACCATGATGAAATTTATACATTGAAGCTGTCTCTGTCAGGCATTTTGTCACAGTGACAGCAAAAGTGATAAATAGATCCTCTGCCATCCTGCCCTCCCACCTCCCTTCCTTCTCACGTCACGCAGGCTGCAGCCTTCCTCAGCCTTTGCCCCAGTTGGCCCACTGACCATTCTTCCCATTCCTGGTCACATTCAAATGCCACCTCTTCAGATTTCCCCGACTATTACACCTCAGATCAGACCTTCTGGCACACTCGACTCCCAGTGCCTGGGAAAGAGCAAGTGGCAGGTAATTTCTAAGTATTGGCTGAGTGAATGAACTTTGGTAGCTGCAGGTAAGTGGAGCGGAGACCTCAGTGCCCAGCAGCACAAGGTTACGGCTGGATAGAGGGCTGAGGCCCATGCGTTTGCTTGACTGTCCTCTGGGAAACTGAGTAGCATCTGTGATCATGGGACCTGAGGTGAGAG
Organism: Myodes glareolus; assembly: GCF_982192425.1. Classification (NCBI taxonomy): domain Eukaryota; kingdom Metazoa; phylum Chordata; class Mammalia; order Rodentia; family Cricetidae; genus Myodes; species Myodes glareolus. The sequence goes on along the minus strand of NC_142043.1, from coordinate 9,300,174 downwards.
AAGGAATGGGTGACAGGCAGGTGACCATGTCTGCATTTCTGCTTTCCTCCAGGCCCTCTTAGCTGAGCTCCTCGCAGTTTCCCAGTTCCCCTTTATGCTTCGTTCATTTCTGCCTCTGCCAGCTCTTGCACAGAACTAGTGAATAATGACAGGTCCTTAATTAGACCGAGAGCTGAGTCATGGTTGTTCTGGAGAGTCAGTGCTGGGAGTCGAAGGTCTGGTCTCCAATCCCTGAAGGTTCTTGCAGCTTCTCCTCAACACTCCTGCTCCATCAAGCCATTATTCCATGCAGAACAAATTGCTTCCTAGGGTCTTGGACTGTGAGAAAGAATCCATATGGGGCTATCTTGCCTGGAACCTTGGATAAGACTGGAGATGGTGCCCCTTTCTGTGGTGCTAGCCTGTGAGCGACGAGGGCTGATCCGGGAGCCTAGGTTTGCATGTTTCACCTACCTGGTGTCAATTTTCTCCTCCATAAATCCTCAGAGTTGAACAAGATCAGCAGCCTTTACACGATGCTGACAGTGCCCTGAGGAACGAGAGTGAGAAGGGCTGGATTTTACATGAAATCAGAGAGAACAAGGCGTAGACATCTCTTGGGAGAAGTTGTTGGGGAGTTTGTATACCTGGAAGGGTGGGTTTCTGAGAGCAGCGAGGTGGCAGCAGCAGCAGCAGCAGCAACGGCAGCAGAGCAGTAGCAGAGCAGCAGCAGCAGCCGAGCAGCAGAGCAGCAGCAGAGCAGCAGCAGCCGAGCAGCAGAGCAGCAGCAGCAGCCTAGCAGCAGAGCAGCAGCAGCAGCAGAGCAGCAGAGCAGCAGCAGCAGCAGAGCAGCAGCAGCAGCAGAGCAGCAGCAGAGCAGCCGAGCAGCAGAGCAGCAGCAGAGCAGCAGCAGCAGAGCAGCAGCAGCCGAGCAGCAGAGCAGCAGCAGCAGCAGCCTAGCAGCAGAGCAACAGCAGCAGAGCAGCAGCAGAGCAGCAGCAGCAGAGCAGCAGCAGAGCAGCAGCAGAGCAGCAGCAGAGCAGCAGCAGCAGAGCAGCAGCAGCAGAGCAGCAGAGCAGCAGCAGAGCAGCAGCAGCAGAGCAGCAGCAGCAGTAGCGGTAGCAGCAGCAGAGCAGCAGCAGAGTAGCAGCAGCAGTAGTGGCAGCAGCAGCAGCTGCTCTCACTTCCTGTGTCCTGTTAAGATTTCACAGGAAAGCCAGTCGATAATTCCTGCACTCGGAGGAGATGCAGGCCATCCTCAGCTATGGAGCAAGTTTGAGATTAGCCTGGGCTACATGAGATGCTGTCTCAGAAAATCAACTTTCCAATGAACGCTAGGTTTGAAGGTGCATGCCTGCAGTCCCAGCACGTGAGAGGAGGAAGCAAGGAGTTTAAGGCCAGTCTTGCTTACACACCAAGTGTGAAGCTAACCTAGGCTGCATGAGACCCTGTCTCATTATCCTCAACCCTGAAGGAACTTCACTGAGACAAAGGCTTCTCCCGCTGACACCTGAGAACCCCGAAGCTCTAGAGGTGGTGGCTCGCAGATTTCCTTCCAGTTTCAGTTTTGGCACTTACATCTTTTGCCTGGCAGGAGCAACAAGTCCTAGGTGTTAGCAGGAAGTTTTGTTGTTTTCTGCTGAGTGAATCTATGAGATTTGTTAAGGGTGCTGGATGAAGACAGGCAGGCAGGTTCGACCGCTGTGGAGATGGCACCCAGCACATGGGTTCTTCGTGGACTTAGTTCTCAGCATTAGAGAGCTGGAGGGAAATCTGAGCGTGAAGCAGCACTCATGGGAAGAAGTGTGACGGGGACTCATGGAGCTTGGAGCTCTAGAGGAAACAGTGAGGTGGCCTCAAACCCCCCGATCTGATACCTGCTTCTGTGCCCCTTGCTTGCCTGTTAGCAGCAACCATAGAGCATTCTTCGTCGCATTCCACAGCACCTTGTCCTGGCCTTGATGGGGACTGGTACCCTTAAAGCTCAGTGAGGGGGAATGCAATTGGAGTCAAGCCCAAGAGAACCCCTGGAAAGAAAACAGGAGTCAAGATACAGTATAACTTGGGGGGTGTGATGGGTGGAGAGGACTCAGCTAGCAAAGTGCTTGCTGTACAAGCCTGAGGCCCTGAGTTCGGATCCCCAGCATCTGCATAAAATGTTGGATACAGGCGTGGACACCTGTAATTCCAGCACTGGGGATGTGGAGGCAGGAGGATCCTGAGGCTTGCTGGCCAGCTAGTCTAGATACATCGGTGAGCTCCCTTTGCAGTAAGAGACCCTATCTCAAGGTGGAGAGCCATTAAGGAAAATGCTGGACTTTTTATCTCTGGACTCTGTACACATAGACACATGTGTATTTGCAGCCAAATTATTAGCTCACACATGAACATGTATACAGACACACATACAATTAAGAATAAAGAACTAAATATATAAAGATACAGCATAACTCACTATGGGTGAATGAACTTGTATCTTTCTGAGGAGATGGCATCACTAAACTAGACTTTTTAGAAGTTGTGGCTCTCAGGTTCAAATTTAGAACCCCCAAGAAGAGCCAGTTCAACCCACAAGAATGTATATTCTCATTGCATATAACACCCAGGGTAAGGGTAGGCTTCAGGACCACACTGATTTGAAGTAGCAAAGGTGTGGTGTGAGCTCAGCAAGAATGTGAGCCTGGTGTGCTTGGGGAAGCCAGGGAAGCCTTCACTGGTAGCTTCCTCCCTGCAGGCCTCAGCGGGCAGGGTGGGCAGGGCTTTGTTGAGATCAGCTAGAACCTAGGGGCCAAGTCAGGGAAGGTCCTCAGGGACCTTAGGAATTCACAGATAGGACAGAAGGAAGTAAATTTCCCAGAGAGGCAAGTATTTAAGATGTGCCATCTTTTTAATCTTTACAACAGCCTTGTCAATTAAGAGTGGAGGAAATGTGGCTCAGTGGATAAAACACTCGCCAAATAAGCACGAGGACTTAGGACTTAGGCCTGATCCCCAGCCCCCACCTGGAAAAGCCTCAGAGTGTTTGTAATCCTGCAAGAGACAGAGATAGGAGGATCTGGGGGCTGCTGCCCGGCCAGTCTAGCCGAATTTGTGAGCCTTGGGAGCGTCTGTAAATAAGGTGGTGGGTGACTGAGACAGACATCAGACATCCAGAGAGGGAGAGGGGAATGAGGAGAAAGAAGAGGAAGGAGGAAGAGGAGGAAGCACAGAAAAATGTTGTATTTGTTCAAGGACATACTGCAATGTAATGACAGAGTCAGGATTCAAACCCAGGTCTGCAGAGCACGGAAGCCATGGTTTGTACCGTCCGTCCTACTACGTGTACTACGGTACTCTGTTTGTAGTGAGGAGCCTGCACTATAGGACCATTCTCAGAGAGAGACACGGGTCATCCTTGAAACAAGAATACCTCTCTTTATTGTGTACCAGAGCTGCTTCTATATGGACCCTTAACTGATAGCCACGCCCCAGCCAAACCCACCAGAAACCACTCCCCTGCCATCAGGAACTCCTGAGGGTCTCCTGCTCAGAGCAGCTGCAAACACAGGATAAACAAGTTGTTTTGCTCAGAACCACTGCAGCATAACAAGTTGTTTACAGGAAATTCAGGGTCAGGGCCACAGCCTCCAACATTGGTTTATGCTGCTACACTGGGGAGGATTGCAGGGCTGTTTCTACCTTGTGGTTGTGGGAGTACATTGGGGACTCACTCTTTCTTGGGTTATGAGGGATCATGGCTACAGTTGATATCAGCTGCCAGTGGCTGCCAGGTGGGAGTTCAGTGCTGGCTCATGTTGGGTGCTTCTGCTTGAATTGGCCAAGGGCTGGCGAAGGCCGGCAGCATCAGGCTTTGCACTGACTTAGTGGCTTGTGCGTTGCTGAGCTCCTCAATGCAACGGGGGTCTGTATGAAGGTGGGATTTCATTTCTCACTTACCACAATCTAGTTTTTATTTAATTTCTATCCTTAAAGTATCCTTCCTTTTCTCAGGCTGCTCACCAGGCAACACCCAGTCTTTTGGGTGTGGGGCATGCTGGCGTTGCTTGACTGGCTTTTCAATGCCTCCCTGCAGCCTCAAGTGCTGCCTGACAAGGATTTAAAAAAAAAAATTATAGGGCTGTGATTTCCCCCGCGCTTTACCTCCTCTCTCATTACCATGAAAGGAGGTCTATTGCATCTTTGCTTTGTGTAATCCCCACCTCTCGCCTGGGCGGGTTGATGTGCATCACAAGGCGGTTGTTTCCTGCTTCTCAAGGCTCACCTCGAGCATCTGGAGGGTAAGACCCCCAGAAAGACATGGGTCCCCAAGCCTCACGCTGTTCTAGAAACATTCCAATACTGTGGCAGCGATGGGACTTAGGTGGAAGAATGCTTCCTTCCTGTACACGGGGCCCTGGGTTCAATCCCCAGGGCTGTGACAACAAATGTGATGCTATAAACACTGGACTAGGGGTGTAGGGGCAGGGTGATCAGAAGTTCAAGATCACCCTTTGTTACTGAGGGAGCTTGAGGTTAGCTCCTGTCTCACAAAGGAAAAGAAAACCAATACTGAAGCCCTGTTGCTGTTTAACATGAACCCCAGTGGCACAGCCACCTCCTCTGTCATGTAGACCAGAGGATGGGAATGCGAAGTTTTCTGAGATAAGCTGTTTGCTTGCAGAAGGAGCTCTTTGAAGTTTTGCAGGAAAACAGTGCTCTCTTTGCCAACAGCTAGGATAGAACAAGAGCAAAGCTTGCGTGAGCGGCCATGGCGGGATCGCCCAGGATGCTATTCAGGGCAGCGAGAGCTTAGAGCAGTGAGCTGGGTTGTCAGGAAGCAGGGCCTGGGCGCTGCCCCTCATGTGGCCATTCCTTCCCATGCAGCCTTGCCATCAGTGGTATGGCAGGGGCAGAGGCGTGTTGTCTGCAGAGTTGTCTGTAGTAGCCTGGGGTTCCCTTCATCATTTAGGGACCTGGACTCCTATACAACCTGATCCTCAGCTTTAGGCAGAAAAGGATTTCAGAATAAGCCAGGCTGGTGCAGTGTGGAACTCACTGAAAACAGGAGGTGTTAAGGGAAAGAACGAGGCGCACGCCAGAGCGCGGGAACGGGTGTTTTAGCAGCAGACAGGAGCCGTTTTGCTAGTTTGTGAGTTACATCTCAAAGAACTACTAGGAAGCTCTCCCCCTCCTCCACCTTCTCAATAAGTAATGACGGTAGCAGTGGGGTGCTTTGATGGATTGTAATCTGATAAGGTAAAACTGGGAGCCACGAGGCCTATGCAAGAGGTTTGGGACATGTTCTTTCCCTGCTTCTGCTAAAAGTCATAGCCAACCGTGGACTTAGATCTGGGAGAGGAGAAAGGCCTTAAATAAGCATTGTTAATTGTGTTAGAGTTTTTTTTTTTTAAATCTATTTACATGTGTGTGAGTGTGTGCTACCTGTGTGTGGGTGCCATTAGAGGCCAGAAGACGGTGTTGGACACACCAGAGCTGGAACGACAGGAGGATGTGATGCCCCTAATGTGGGTCATCTGGAAGAGCAACTATTGCTCTTAACCACCGAGCCATCTTGTCAGCCTGGTGACTCTTGGTCTTAGCTTGTGAGAGGTTCCAGTCAGACTCTAGAGTGAGGGACTCTTTTCTCAGAATTCTCCTTATCTTTTTATTGGCCTCGGGCAGATGATCCAAGGGACAGGTGGCCCAGCTCTGTAAGGTCATCATGGGTGACTGATTCCTTTAGGGAACTGCCCATGCCCTCAAGGTCACTGCTGTTTTGCAGGGAACACAGAAAACAGTGACAGCAACATACAAGCCCTGAAGGTACACCCAGGCATCCAGGGCGTGGTTGCTCCTTAAATCCTTGGATTCTCAGCTACAGAAATGGCTGTGAGAAGACTTGCTCCAGACAGCAAAACAGCGTGGAATTCTGATAACAGAGGCATAGGTGCAGACTCATCAAGTAATAACTTCTAGATGATTCTGGATGCCCCTTACTTCATGCTATCATAAAAAATGAAAAATAAAGAAATAGCTGGGCATGGCAGTGCACACTGTAATCCTAGCACTCAGGTGGCAGAGGCAGGGGCATCTTGAGTTTCAGGTCAACTTGGCCTACCTTATTTGTATAATGAGAGAGGATTGTGTATGTACCGGGAACAGATCACTGTGCAAATAGTGAGATCCTATTCCTAAACCAGTAACAGCGTCTGTGCTTGGGATGGAGCTCAGCGGTAGACTGCTGTCCACCTCAGCACGCTCAAGACTCTGAGTTCAGTCTCCAGCATAACAAACAGAGGAAAGCGACTCCTGTGCCCACAACGAGGGATCAGTGGGAATTCCTTGGCTTCAGGACAAAGAGGCAACTGGCCCCCTTCATCGCCTCGGGCTGCAATCCCTGTTTGCACCTGTCCGCTGGGGCTGAGAGCGCCTTTCTTTCCTTTCAGGTAAACAGCAGCAATGATAACTGACAGCATGCTAAAGAATGTGCATTTTATTCCGTACAAGCTTAGAAATCTTTCCTGGAGGCTTCACTGTTGGGGCTCTCCAATCTTTCCTGAGCTTTAATACAGAAAATAAATTCAATTCCAGCACTGAGCGGGTGCCACGTGGCAGGCTCTCTGAACACAGTTGCTGAATAAATGCTTTAGGAGTGGCTGTCTCTATCCAGTCTAGGGGCTGACGGAGAGGAAGTCAGCTTTCACTGCCACTTAGCCTGCCTTGCTTGGACAAGAATGAGAATGAATTGTGTGTGTACGGGGAACAGATCTTGTCTGTGCAAAGAGGTGGATCTTGTCTATGCAAAGAGGGCGGGTCTTGTCTGTGCAAAGAGAACAGACCCTGTTCGTGTGAAGAACACAGGAGGTGTGGCTTCAGTTGCATTGCCAAGCCTTGCTCCACAATCCAATCCTGAGGTCACTCCCATACCCTGAAGGAATGAGTATATCTGTGTGGACTCGGGACAGGATCTGTGCATTCTTCCCCATTTTATTTCATCATCACTCTAAGGGCTTAAAGTGGAGGAAAACCAGCATAGCAAACAGACCTGTCCTCTTAATTTTGACATGCAGGTAAAGTGCCTTGACCTAACGGAGGTTCTCATTGGGCTGCTGCTTCCAAGAAACTGCATGAAGGTGAGGTGCCTTGACCTAATGGAAGCTCTGATTGGGCTGTTGTTCCCAGGAAGATGCTGGTGCAGAACAAGGAGCCAGCATTCAGTGTTGGATGGGAAGTCCTGTAGGCGAGGAGCCAGGGATAGCTGACAACCAAGGAGGACCAGTATCAAAGAGGAGGATGAACAGATGCAACACCCAGGGCGGTGTCCACAGGAGCCTCTGGGCAGACAGGCAGGGGGTATCCTCAGAAGCCTCTGGGCAGACAGGCAGGGGGTGTCCTCAGGAGCCTCTGGGCAGATAGGCAGGGGGTGTCCTCAGGAGCCTCTGGGCAGACAGGCAGGTGTGTGAGGATAGACAACCCCCATCACACACAACTACAGCCATTCAGGCAATATGGCACCACGAGGCCAGTACCGTTACTGATCCTCATTCTGAAGCCAGGGAAGGGGCAAAATAAGCTGAGTTTACGTCCCACCACCTCTGCTCCAGGTCTGGAGAACCTGAGCCACACTCTTCTTCCTTGGAGACATGAAGGGCAGAGGGCAGAATGGAACCCGGGAAAGACTAACACTGAGTGACAACAGAAATACTTTGGTCTCCCCTCCGAGTAGTGACTGGGGATGTAGATCAGTCGGTAGGGTGCTTGCCCATCATACACAAAACTCTGGGTTCCATTCCCAGCACTGCATAAAACCCAGAAGGGTGGTGCATATGGCAACCCCAGCACGTGGGAAGCAGAGCAGAAGCATGAGGAGCTAAAGTCAGACTTAGCTACTCCGTGAGTTCAAGGCCAGCCTAAAGTACAGGGACCCTGTCTTAAAAAACAAAGGCTTATGGTAGGAACACCAGCACCTTCATGGTCCACCCCCAGACAGGCATGAGAGTTCTCTAGAAGGAATGAGTGTGGATCCTGAGAGAAAGCAGGTCACAGCAGCAGATGACTCCCAGGGACCTGGAAGTCTGAGTGGGAAATTGGCCAGAGGAAACTGGTAGCAGCTGGGGTGGGGTGGGGACAAAGCAGCTGTCTGTGATAGAGACACCGACACGGCCCCTGCTTCCCCTCTCTCTCCCCAGAGCAGCCTTACAGTACCACACAGTTTGTGGACATCACCCTAGGACCAAGCTCAGGCTCAGGTGACCACATGACTCTAACAGGTATTGTACTTGCCCCTCTTCCGTGCCCCCTGCCTTGCCTGTGGATGACCCAGCTCCCCTCAGATAACCCAGGAGAGGCCCAGAAGTCATTCCAAACTTGAGGACCTGCAGATTCCACTGCATGCTTTCTTCCATCTTCCATGGCGATTCTTGTTCCTCCTCTTGGTCCCCAAAATGTGTGTCTCTGTCTTCCTGTTGGTCTAGTTTGTCCCGTCACTCACCAGAACCCCTTGAGATTCTGAGCACTGGCTGTGGTGCTGGCTGTCGCTCATTCTGAGCGGTTTCTATAAAGCACACAATTTATAAAACAAAACTGCTCCTTGTTTACCTATTAGTTGCCTAACATCTAACTCCTCCACATCTCCTCTGGTCTCTCTGATCCACCCCTTCCTCCTTTTCTCCCTTCCTTCCTCCTTCCTCCACCCCTTCCTCTTCTACTATGAACATCTCAAACACATACAAAGTACAATAGTATGATGAAATTTCTATGGTCTACTAAACTGTCATTAACTTCAATCATTTTTAACTTGCAAACAATACTGATTGATCTGGGCATTTCTTCCTGGCCCTACCCCCAACACACATCATGCTACATAATTGCTTAAAAAAGTTCCTATTCACAAATATTCATTGTTCCCCCCCTTTTCTTCCTAAATGTTTTTTTAAAAGATTTATTTTTAATTGTGTGTGTGTGTGTATACACGCGCATGCACATGTGTGTATATGAGTGAATGCCCTTGGAGTCCAGAAGAGGGCACGGGAGCCTCTGGAGCTAGACTTCCAAGCAGTTGTGAGCGGCCTGCGTGGCTTCTGGGAACTGAGTTCAGGTCCTCGGTAAGACCAGCAAGCCCTCTCAACCACCGAGCCAGCTCTCCAGTCTCATGCATGTCTTTTTAACTATCCGCTTGTTCAGATCAAAATCTAAATGCGGTCTCACACTATGACTGATATTGCAAGCCCAGCAAGACTCCTGTATTCTATAGATTTTCTCCTATTTTGTCCCTTGCAGTATGTTCATCGAGAAAATCAAGACTGTCCTGTATGTCCAAATGCTAGGGCTTCGCTGGTGGAGTGTGCCGGGGTCCATTGGTACCGCCTCTAGCCCTCTGCCCCCATGACTGTCCTCTATCACCAACCCCCTGCTAGTGGTAGGAGTTCTTCCCCCTTTACCTGATGCCCGGTATCTGGAGCAGTGTCTACCATATAGTGGGCACACAGGGGAAAAGTCAAAGGAAGGCAGCAGAGAAAAGGAAAGGCAAGAAAGGGTTGAGCTGACTCCATGGCCGGTGTCTCCCAGGGAGACCCCAGAAAGGAGTGGCGTCTGGTCACCTGTTACCAGTGGGATTGCTGAACCCTCTGTCAGTTCTGTGTGAATCCTGAGGGCCAAGCCCACAGCTCTGCACTTCTCCTAAGTTCTGGGGCAGTCTCCTGCCTCTGGCAGGCAGAGAGAGGGCCCCTTCCCAAAGGCTCCTGCCTAGCCCTGTCCTGCTGTGGTTCTGTGACACTCTTTTTTTTTATGAGAAAGTAATTTTATTAAATTATAAACGTTTCCATTTCCGCCCCTCCTCCCAACACCCTCCCACTCCCCCAACTCCCTCTCCTCCTCCCTCTCCATCCCTAAGAGCAGTCAGGGTTTCCTGCCCTGTGGGAAGTTCAAGTTCCTTCCCCCCTCCCTCCAGGTCCAGGAAGGTGAGTATCCAAACAGACTGGATCCCCAAAATCCAGTTTATGCAGAGGAAACAAGTCCCAGTGTCATTGTCAATGGCTTTTCAGAAAGACTCCGGGCCAGCCACATTCAGAGAATCCGGCCACATTCAGAGAATCTGGTTGGATCACGTCCTCGTTCTGTCCCAGTCCAACTGGCCTTGGTGAACTCTCATTAGATCAGTCCCCTTGTATCAGTGGGTGATCGCATTCCTCGCAGTCCTGATTTCCTTTTTCATTTTTTTCCTCCTTCTGCTCCTCATTTGGACCTTGGGGGGCTCAGTCCGGTGCTCCAATGTGGGTCTCTGTCTGTATCGCCATCCATCGTCGGATGAAGGTTCCCTCTAGTCTTGCCTTCTTTGCTCACGTTCTCTTTTCTTCTGCTTCTCGTTTGGACCTAGGGAGCTCAGTGCAGTGTTCCAATGTGGGTCTCTGTCTCAATCAACATCCATCGCCAGTGTCCCCGTTTGAGACGCTAAAGCCTGGAGGCTGACCGAACCCCTGCTTCTGAGGTCACCTGCACGTGTTTTTATTTTTAGCAGCTTTGATCTGCCAGGGTCACAAGACTCTTCAAGGTCTAGCCTCCAGCAGGGCCATGGGGTGGCTTACCTGGCACAGAGCCAGTTATGACACTCACTGTGTTCAGGGGTCTGGTCAGCTCCTTCTCAGACCCATTTCCACACTTCTGTACATGTCTGTCTGCCAGCAGTGCCCAGGCCTGCCTCTCTCTTTCCCCTCTACCTATCCTCCCTCTGTCCCCTCCTCCTGCCCCCTCCTTATATCCTTCCTCCTGTTCCCTCCTACTGCCCTCCCTCCTGTCCCCTCTTCCTGTCCCCTCCTCCTGCCCTCCCTCCTGTCCCCTCCTCCTGTCTGCCCTCCTGTCCCCTCCTCCTGCCCTCCCTCCTGTCCCCTCCTCCTGCCCTCCCTCCTGCCCTCCCTCTTGTCCCCTCCAACTGCCCTCTCTATGTCCTCTCCCCATTCTATCCCAAGGCCGTGGCCCTGGATGTTCTCCTGCAATCATTATTTGCTTATCTTACTACTGGTTTTCAACCCTCGGGATAGTTCTCCTCACCAAGCCAATTTGAATTAATTTTGCAAGGACAATTCCATGAGACAATATATCAATTGCTGTATTAAAATCAAGATGTATAGCATCTCCCTTATCCTTCGCGTTCCTTAATTTCTTAGTTCCCTCAAAGGCACAATCAAGTGTGTCTGGCATAATTTGTTCTTTGTAAACCCCGGCTGCTCATCGCATTTGTTTGTGATTTTCGAAAGATTCCTGGCAGCTTTTTATTCCTGTCATAGTTTTCTTTATGGTCTCCGGTGACTGCAGCTCAGTGATTAGGGTGGCAGAGATGAACCCAGGGCACAAGCCCTCTTGTTGGCGGCTTTTCTAGGCCTTCAGCTATTCTAACAGCCCTCTGCCCTCTGGATCTGTCATCCAGCCACACTGTCACTCGAGGATTAGAGCTCCCAAAGCAGCTGGAACTGTATACTCAAGGGCTCTTTTTCAGGATGCAGCAGATTCAAACAGTGGAGAACAAACACCTAAGGGGACAGCTGCTCTCTTGAGCGTTATAGGTCAAAGTTCTCATGAGGACTCCCTAGCCCCTGGAACTGTGGGTATAATTAGTTAAGATAATAAAGTCATGAATATGGGGCCTGTACCAGCCCACACAGTGACTTTATAAAGAGGGCCATTTCAGGACCATAGATGGCTTAGCAATATGCACTCTGAAGTGTGCAGTGGTGTGCACCTGTTGTGAGCTATATGGTGTGCCCCTGTTGTGAGTTATGTGGTGGGGCCTCTATTGTGAGCTATGCAGTGGTGTGTCCCTGTTGTGAACTGTGCGGTGGTGTGTCCCTGTTGTGAACTGTGCAGTGTTGTGTCCCTGTTGTGAACTGTGCGGTGGTGTGTCCCTGTTGTGAACTGTGCAGTGTTGTGTCCCTGTTGTGAACTGTGCGGTGGTGTGTCCCTGTTGTGAACTGTGCAGTGTTGTGTCCCTGTTGTGAAGTGTGTGGTGTTGTGCCCCCATTGTGAACTGTGCAGTGTTGTATCCCTGTTGCGAACTGTGTGGTGTTGTACCACTGTTGTGAACTGTGCGGTGTTATGTCCCTGTTGTGAATTGTGTGGTGTTTTGCCCCTGTTGTGAACTGTGCAGTGTTGTGTCCCTGTTGTGAACTGTGTGGTGTTGTGCTCCTGTTGTGAACTGTGTGGTGTTGTGCCCCCGTTGTGAACTGTGTGGTGTTGTGTCCCTGTTGTGAACTGTGCGGTGTTGTGTCCCTGTTGTGAACTGTGCTGTGGTGTGTGTCTGTTGTGTGGGACCCCTTAGCCCATGGCGCTTTGTCCGCTGTAGGAAGTCAATTGGAAATGGATGTGAATGGGGCTTCTGGGCCAACACAACCCCAACTCAATCTCATTTAACCAACGCATATGGGCATCAGCCCGATGCCCACCTAAGTGGGCCTGTACTAATGTCCTTCTAGGTGGTCAGGGGAGGCGTCTTGGATGGCATTGGCATCCCGAGTTCATATTTTCAGCCAGCTTGAGCACCATTTCTATGCCTGGTATTACTTCCTGGGCTCAGCCGGCAGTAGCCTTTGGGGCAAGGAGCTGCAGGAAGGATGGGAAGGCCCTAGAGTTTATGCTAGTTACTTGCTGCTGTGAGTGAACACCTAGCAGGAAGCAATGTCAAGGAGGAAGACTGCTTGGCTCACAATTTGGAGTGACAGTCTGTGCTGGAGGGGAGGGTGGGGCAGTTAGAGGTTCATGCCTGTGACAGCAATGCGGAGCTTCTTGTTCACATGTTGGCAGATAAGAAAGTAGACGGAAGGGAATATGAACATGTGGGTGGTTTTCTCCTTTTTCCTTTTATTCAGTGTGGGACCCCAGCCCAAGAGAGAGTACCACCCACACTCTGGGGAGGTCTTCCCTGCTTATGCCTTGAAGGGATGCTAGTCAACCTAAGCATGGGAAGCATGGCTCTGGCAGGCCTTGCCCTTCTCCCCCATTCCTGTTAGATTACATTCCTGTAGCTAGCCACCAAGGGTCTGTTCCCTCACATGACCACTTCTTCCTCCTGAGGCTGACTACCAAGGTTCAGCTATCAAAGTATTAAAGTCCAACAATCAAAAGCCCCCTTTGGCTCACCTAATGGACAAGGCCAATTAAAATTAAACACTTCATCCTAACATGGGTTTCCCCCTTCACCTTTATAAACCACCATTTGCCCATGTGCCACAGTCTCACCTCTATCTAGAGGTGGTCACTACTTTGTCCCTCTTAGGGCAAATACACCTTAACCCTCTCCCTTGTTCCCTTCTCCTTCTGCCTCATCCTGTATCTCCTGTCTTTGTCTCTTAGTCCCTACCTTTTTCCCTCTGGGGCAAATAAATCTCCTTCATGCTAAGTGTTAAGAATATTTCCTAACGCGAGCTCCCTGATGTTGCAAACATGCCCAATCAAGCTAAATCAAAACAAGCCAAATTAAGAAATATCCAGGTTTAATGGGAGATCTGCGGACCCCCAGAAGGAAGAAAGGGAGACCACGTGCTCCTCTTTTGGGAGAGCACTTAAGTACCCTGGGGAGTGGTCCTGACCCCATCCCCAAGGAGGGGTCAGGACATGGCCTGCTGGGATTTGGAGTCCAGACCAGACCTGGGGACTGGGATAGATGTGAGGAACTGGGATCTACGTTCCCAACCTAACATTCCAAACTTTTTGGATATAGGGGTGACAGAAAATTGGAATGGTAATTATGACAAACATTTAGGCTCTCTTTGGAGAAAGGGCGTAGACTCAAATGTTGGGAATATTTCTTAATATTAGCTCCCTGCCTACGCAAAAATTCCCAATCAAGCCAAATCAAAACAAGCCAAATTAAGAAATATCCAGGTTTAATGAGAGATCTGTGCTCTCGGGTGGCCCCGAGGGGGAAATGGGAAGCCGCAAAGATGTGATTCCCCCCCCCCCCAGAAAGAAAGGGAGATCACTTAAGTACCCAGGGAGGGGTCAGGACATGGCCTGCTGGGATTTGGAGTCCAGACCAGACCTGGAGGCTGGGATAGATGCGAGGGGCTGGGGCCTACACTCCCAACTTGACACTAAGAACTTGGTCTTGGGGGTCCTGAGCAGACACTGTTCCCTTTCAGCCTTCACAGACTTACCCAAAGGTGAGTCTCCTAAAATCCAGTCAAGCTGATAGTGAAGAAGATCTATAACATGGTACATATCCCTGGCACACCTCAAGGAGGGCCAGAGTTAACACTCTCTGTGCGGAGACAAACCTGAGCTGTGTTCTGTAGGATCTTCCAGACACTTCCAGGGACTAGAGTCCCCAGTTTCCTGAGCAGTGGCTCCGTCATCAGGACCATCTAGTAGGTTTTTCTCTCTCGGCTCCCTGGCTTCAGTTCCTTCCCAATGCAATCCGCTACTGGTTGACAAATTTTTGCTTTGAGGTTTGCTTTTGAAGGAACCCAGACGAAGACAGGCTGGCTCAAGGAGATGGCTGCATGGACAGCGTATGGCACCCAGTAAGCAACAGATTCATTTCAGTGAGTGTGATGGGCCATTTGTAAAGTGTAAGTGATTGGCCATTTGTAAAGTGTAAGTGATGGGCCATTTGTAAAGTGTAAGTGATGGGCCATTTGTAAAGTGTAAGCTACAGGGTTCAAAGTAGAAGGTACACGTGCATATATCAGGCCCCCAAACCGGTCACTATTTTGTGAGAGGGGAGTTGTCACTCCATAGCTACTGTGATGTGTGGTCTGATCTGTGGCCATCAGGAGAGTGTGTGAACTGTGTGGAACTATAGTCCTCTAAATGCTCCCCCTGAGTGTTCAGTTATCATAGCGAGTGTATGCACATGTGCAAATGTCATAAAATGGCATTTAAGGGGCAGCTGCTAGTCCACTGACATTTCAAGCTTCAGTATCTGGTCTTGGCGGGAACCAGACAGTCTCCATCATCGAGCCTGCTTCCGGGAATGGCTCCACTTATTTCATCTGCTGCATGGCTACCTGGGTGCCAGGATCACAGGCGCGGTCTCTAAAAGGGGGAGAGCCCAAGCAAACCTGTTGTTTCCCCTTCTCCGGGCTGCCGACAGCCAGTTTGCTGTGCCTTCTATTATAATGAAGTCTGCCTGGCTTCATGCAGAGATGGACAGGAGACCGTATCACAGGGGAGCCTGCAGTGCATGCAGAGGCGGACAAGAGGCCGTATCACAGGGGAGCCTGCAGTGCATGCAGAGGCGGACAAGAGGCCGTATCACAGGGGAGCCTGCAGTGCATGCAGAGGCGGACAAGAGGCCGTATCACAGGGGAGCCTGCAGTGCTTGCTGAAGGTAACAACTGCTTTGCAGAAATCCTCCAAAGCTGAGGACGTTAGATGGAGTCTGGTATTTCTTTAGAAATCGCCATATAAACAGATGACAATGCTATAGTCATTGCCCTATAAACAAAGGACAGCGTTGTTCTCTGGAATCACAGCTCACATACGGCTGCTCAGAGCAGACAACCCTTGTGGGGTCAACAGAGTCTCTGGCTTCTCCCTATTGATTGCTAGTAGGGTATCTTTCTTGAAAATGGTTCCAGCCAAAAATACCTCCAGGCCTTGCCAAGTGTACCCTGGGGAATCGAATCGCCCCAGACTGAGAGCACAGCTGTGGAAGCTGGGGGGACAAAGGAGAGGGGGCTCCGGCTTTCTAAGCCTACATGAAGCCAGCTTGCAATGCAGTTGAGAACAGGGCTCTGTGGTGATATCGTGACTTGATATTTCATTTCTCACTCACAAGGTTTTGTGACCTTGGATATAAAATGGAAATCAGCTCACACCACTGGCTTCTCATTGATCTTAGAGAAAAATCCACACTCACTATCGCAGTCTACCAGAACTAAGCCTCCTTTTGCACCACCTACCACTCTCGCTTGGTCTCCTGCAGCCCACACAAACTCCATTCTGCTCCTGGAGTGTGCAAGCCTCCTTCCAGCTCCCATCACATCGGCTTTGCACATGCTCGTCCCTTCGGCTAGAGCATCTTTCCCTGACACTGCTGGGTGTCTGGCTTCCTCCTGGGACTCTCCCCTCAGCTCAAGCATCTCTTCCTCACAAACACCTTGCCAACACGTCTCCCACCCTGCCAGTCACTCAGCGGCTCATCCTGGTCTCATCTTCACACCTCTTCAACATGCCCCCATTTATCTACCTTTTCCTCCTTTGCTAGGCATCTTTCTGTCCACTAATGGGGGCTGTGTGAGAAGAGGACCTGACAGCATTGTAACAGACAGCATGCCTTCACAGGCCTGCTGGGTACTGCTCTCAACTCTGTGACCACATCCTCGAGAAGGCCACCTAAGGGAGGAAGGGCCTATCTGCATTACAGTTGGTGGAATACGATTGATCATGATGAAAGGATTGGCAGCAAGTGTAGGAGGCAGCTGATCACAACTACAGGCAGGAAGGAGAGGCTGAACAGGAAGTGGGGCTGAACCCAAACACCCCAAGCCTTGATCCCTGAGACTCACTTCCTCCAATGAGACTCCATCTCTTAAAGGCTCCTCAGAAGGTGAACACTGTCCTAAGACCTGTATGGGGACATCTGGGTTATAACAGATGATCCACAAGGCCGCCCCCTTCTGGATTCATGCGCTAGCCTAAAAGGACAAGCTGAGGCAGGCAGAGAGGAAGGATAAAAATATGTGAGGCGAACACCCTTCCCGTGGCAGAGGGCTTCCCTAGGGAGAGGACGGAGGGTGGTGCGGACAGACACTGGCAGCCAAGTCAGATGTGAACCCAAGGCAGGCAGGCAGCTCTGGTGGGGGCTGTGCAGCAGGAACGCCCTCAGGGCGGACGGCAGCTGTTACCCCAGGACTGTGTCCCGTGCAGGCTCCTAGCCCCAAGGCTCTATGATTCACTCTTTCTTTCCCTTTTTCTTGCACACTCACTCTGTCTTCATCCCTGACTCTCAATTCATATGTCTCAAAGCGACACAAGCTAACTACCTTAAAGAACCCCAGGTTCATCATGTCACCTCAGAAAATGGCACTTCTCAGTCCTGCCACACACCCAGCTTGCCTTTTTCCCTCATAGCGAATGACTAAGGGTCCCAGGTGTTATTATGAGAAACGATCTTATGCTACCAACTAATTAATAGACTGTGTTGTGGCTTAAATTGTGTTTTCTCCATAGATGCTGTAAGTTTGAGTGGGACTTTTGTTTTGAAATAGGCCTTAATGGCAGTATTAAGGCAAACTGGGCATTTCCCCGGGGTGAGCTCAGAATGACTGCTGTCCTTAGGAGTGAGTGTTCAACGGGAGGAGAGCCCAGGCTCTCTTCTCTTCTCTATGCCGGAAGTCTTTCTCCACTTCATTTCCTCTGTCTCCTTTCATCTTTCAACTTTGAGTCAGCAAGTGTTTGTGAACGAGCCCGGGTCCCAGGGAGCGATCTTGTCTCTAAAGTAAAATGGATCAGAAGACTGGCACCCAAGGCGAACTTCTGGCCTCGACAATCGCACATGCCCAGGTGCACAGCCCCTCCTCCAATCTGTGCAGAAAACGAGCAACGAAAACAAAAAGCAGCACGGACGTGTTGTGGAGGGATGACTAACTGGGAGTAAGAAGTGACGGGGAGACGCATTCAGTTGAGTCTTTTGTTTCTTCTGGAATTATCTGGAAGGACAGTGAGAGGAGACATTAGACTCTTAAAAGATTTTTTTTTCCCCTTTGCACATCCTGTGTCCCTTGCTCACTCGCGTGGACGCACAAACATGAGACTTTCTCTGGGATCGCTGCGTGCCTGTGAATCGGTGTCATTGGCTGAATGAAAACCACACAGGAAAACTCACGCCCCTTGCCACTTCTCTCGGCTGCATTGTCCCTGCTTCTCCAGGCTTCCTGGGTGGCTCCTGAGATCGTTAGCTAACTTGTCACATAGGAAAGGTGTCACAAAGGAAGGAATTGCTACATTAACTATCACCATAAACTACTGGATTGGGGGCTGAGCCTTTAACCCAGGCATTGGCAGCATTCATGGACACACACATGTACACACACACACACACACACAAACACACACACACACACACAGTCATCCACAGACATTTCAAGTCGGAAATGGCCCTTTTGTCCCATCATCCACTACACAGATGAAGCGGGCAGTTTATAGTTTACCAGCCAGCTCTTTGTGCGGGTGCTGTTTCCCCGGTTGTCTCTCCTGGGGCCAGGGACTGAGAGTCACAAAATGACTTTTTATTGTCCATCTGGGGATCCAGGAGAAGAGAGAGGTGGCAATAACACCCATTTTGTAGCCTGTCTGTCTCTCCAGCACTTGAGAAAATAATTGGATGCTATTAAAATAAATTTAACTCTAAAGGGCACATGGTGGGGGCAGGAGATGCCCTGTAGCTATAGTCTTGAGTCTGTATGCCTGAGCGATGCAAGACACCACTGGGGACAGGATGGGACTTCCGCTCAGCATGATATTTCAGGGGGTCTCCTCTCTCTCTCTCTCTCTCTCTCTCTCTCTCTCTCTCTCTCTTCTCTCCCCCCCTCTCTCTCTCTTTCTTCTCAGCAAGTGAAGCAATCAAAAATATTTTGATTATGCTAGAGGGATTGCTTAGCCGCTAATAGGGCTTGCCGCTCTTTCAGAGGACTCAGGCTGAGTTCCCAGCACCCACATCAGGAGGCTCACAACTGCTTGCAACTCCAGTTCCAGGGGATCTGATGCCTTCTCTTGCTGCTGAGGACATGCTACTCATGTGCACACATCTGCACAGAGATGCAAACAGAGACACATAATTAAAAAGAAAATAAGTCTGAAAGTAACCATTTTCAGTCGCACACATCTGTCCCTCTTCTAGGGCACTGGGTACGGGATCTCTTTTGGGTTTTCAGGTGACCTCAGGAAAAATGGGTGAGGAGACCCCATCCTTGGGAGGAGTTTCGGAGATTCGAGAGCCATGCCCTGACACAACCATGCCCTGGCCTGTGCGGAGCATCCACAGACATGAAGGTAATGAAAAAAAGTAGTATTGGAAGATCAAATATTAGATCAATATGATTAGCAACTACATCAAGTTGAAAAACCTTCAAAAATAATTCCCAGTGCTGGAGAGATGGCTCAGCAGTTACAAGCACATACTGTTCTTATAGAGGACCCCATTCAGTTCCCAGCGTCCAAGTCAGGAAGTTCACAATTGGCTGAACTCCAACTCCAGCCCTCTTCTGTTCCCTGGTGGGACCTTCACTCACATGCACATACACATACTTAGAAAGAAAATAAACCTAAAATATACAGACAGCCCAGGTCTGCTCTGGGGGCGGGGGCTGTGCCCAGGATGAAGCAACAGTCCACCCCCCCACCATGGGCATGCATTTCTCATCATGGTTTAGTCAAACCTTCCTCCGCTGCTACAGTTAGACTCGAGTTGACTGGTGTAGGGACTGGGAGTCTGGCTTGAAGCACAGGCTTTGATACTGGCTTCTTAGTGCCCATCTTGTCATAGCAGCAGGGACGCTTGCCAGACCAGACTGCCAGTGACCGATCCCTGTGTCTGAAACTGAGTTCACACATGCACAGCAGCCGTGCGGCTGCGTATCTCCTGACAAACCCACCTGGTGTTTTATGAAAATAATTAATCTAAGGGGGGATTTTGCCAGCGAGATGGACAGCGCAGTTAAGAGATGCGGGGGGGGGTGCTGCTAAAGATGCACACCTTGCCCATGGGATTCTAGAAAGAGCTGGGGTTGTGAACACAGATGCAACTACACTGGAGAGCTTCTGGGTGCACTGAAAGGGGGATTTAGTGAAGGAAGAGTTGGTGACATGGAAGAGGGACAGTTGTTACCGAAAGAGGATGAAGCTGCCCAGAGTAAGTGATAACAGCAGAGCCACACAGTAAAGGAACTCTTGAAGACACTGTGGGGCACACACAGAGCACAAAGAGCAAAATGCTGGAAGTTGATCCACTCTGAGCAGAGTGTGACAAGTCACCAAGCATGCAGGGTGTTCCCTCCTGACGTAGGTCACGTGTCTGAGGAGGGCAAGACCTGGGCACTCTGCCTTTTGGAGATTTTTATAGAGAAACAAATATCTTCATTATCAATATTTTGAATTTAAGTAATTTAGAAAAATTGACATTTCAAACATTGTTTTTACTATGTCAAATGGACCTGTGGTAAAAGTTTTAGTGTTTTGGGTAGCTATTTTAAAGACTGCTTTTTATTTCAGTTCATTTATTTATTTTGAGACGAAGTTTTATGTAGACCAGGCTGGTCTTGAACTTGATGGCTTAGCACTTCTGTTTCTGCTGCCTCAGCTGCCCCAGTACTGGGATTGCACAGAGGATACACCACTTGACTGACTCCCTCCTGGGCAGGTGGTGGGGTGGTCCTCTTGGGGTGGGGCGGTCCTCTCGGGGTGGGGCGGTCCTCTCGGGGTGGGGCGGTGTCTGCTATCAGCTCTGTTCACAGGCAAAGTCTGTTAGCTTCTGTTTTTGCAGCCCTAAAATACCTGACAAAAGCCACAGAAGGGAGGAGGGAGGGAAGGAAGTGGAGAGGGAGGGAGAGGGCTTGGTTCAGCTCACAGGTCAAGGGTGCAGCCCACCGTGGTAGGAGGTCATGGTGGTGGCAGTGGAAACAGCTCGTCACATTGTATCCAGGCATTCTCCTACACCAGCCCATGAGATGGTGATACCCACATATAAGGTAGGGTTTCCTGCCTTTAACTACAAACCGCCTCACAGTCCTGCCCAGAGCTTTGTCTCCTAGATGACCACAGATCTTGTCAAGTTGACAATCATTATTGCTATCCAAGGACAAGCACAAAAGCGTCCCTCGCCTGCCTTGGCCTTGGTGTCCACACCATCAAAGGAAGTGATGGGACAGGTGGCTTTTAAAGTCTGTCCAATACTGTGGAACATTCGCTGTCAGTCTACCTGACAGGGTGGGCCAGGGAGCAGGGCCTGATGCATGCCTTCTGTTGCAGCTGCTGCTGTTGACTTTCCCATACTCCCCTGCCTGGGCTAGTCGCCCCCGTGCCTGGCTCTGGTTTTCGGTGAAGTAAGCCTGTGTGGGAGTTCCTAGCTGCTTCTCCCTTTTGGCTTCTCCCATTTGGGCTGTCTTTTCACACCTCCAAGTGCTGGGTGGGAGTGGATGAATGTCACTTGCTTGGCTCTCTCAAGATGTCTTTCTTTGCCCTGGGTGTGATACTGTAAGCCTGAGAAGTGGCCGACTGTGCCTCCCTTCTAACCCTTTGTGATGGCACCAGGCAGGCTCCTGCAAGGCAGCGACTTCATCACTGGTGGGAGTCACTCTGCTCTGTCCTAATGGGCCGAGGAAACTGGTCCCCACCCAATAGAGAAGACCAATTAATTATGCTGCCTTGGGCAAGTGGTGTTTCCCACCAGGACCTCTGTCTTCACATTTGTAAAATAAAAAGATTGCACCCCGTGGTCCCCTATGGTACCCATCTCTAATGCCATTCTGTTTATTTCATTTGTTTGCCTCACGTCCTTCTCCATGCCCTCATTTCCTCTGAGTCTTGTAGACATCATGTCTGTTCACTGAGTTGAACTTCAAACACCCCACGGGAGAAACGAGCTCGGGCCTGCTGGGAAGGATGCTATTTGGGAGGAATAACTTGTCATTAAAACAAGATGAGTAGTGATGCTTTGTTTATAGGAATAACAGTTATGAAGAAGGGAAAACTAAGGAGGAAGAATGCATGCTCTGGTTCCAGCACGGGCCGTGCCCGACAGCGCCAGAGAGAGTGCTCCGACAGAGGGCCTGTGCTCCAGCCGCAGCCTCCGTGGATCCCTGTGGCCGTGATGTTGTTTAAGTTAATTATTTCTAAAAATTGAGGCTGATGAGACCACGGGGCCTTTCATATCTCATCAAAGAGCCTGAGGGGCTTCCCGAGAATTTCATTAGGAGGAGACCAATTTAAAGATTAACTAATGTGAGAGATGCAGCTGGTTCACTGTAGCGGGCCTGAGCGGTGATGGGGAGTGGGGGAGAGGCTCCTGGTGGCTCATCCAGACCAGAGCCACCACAGATACTGTCAGAGGTTCTGTGGTCTGAGTTCAGGGTGGATGGAGTCTTTGGTGTTCTTATGCTCCACAGAGGGATGCCCTTGGAACCGATGGGTTGTGCCTAACCTTGATATGACATCCAACTTCCTTTCATTTACGCAAAATTCCTCAGTGGCCTTTTAATCAAGTTATTCTCCGTGGAAGCTGGCTCAACAGGAAGAAGTCATTTGCACAAAAATTGTTGTTAAACTGCCAGAGAGCTCTACCAGTATGAATAATAAGAGCAGCCGTGAATCACTGTGCCTGTGTAAGAGCGGCTCCCAGACATTCAGCATCATTGTTTTTATAATCCCACAAAGGGGAGACTGACATTTCAGGGCTGGAGTGTACGGCAATGTGGGCTGCACTCTATAACTCGGGGCTCTATTCATAACGTATGAATATGTCTAACGGTGTCTCCTGGAGCTGTAGAGCACATACAGTCTGTACAACAGATCTAATAATACTGACTCTCGGGCTGTGCCCCGCCCTATCTAAGCCCTTGCATGTATGACATTGAATTTAATCCCCATCTTACTGTCCGAAGTTGGTCCTTTCGACTGCCCCTGTTTCATAGAAGAGGACCAGGAAAATGCTTAAATGCCTTTTATGAGACCATGCAGAGCGTAAATAATGATGTCCACTTTAAATCTCAGTGTGTTCCCATCATTCCCCCTGCCCTTTGGAGTTTATTTTGGTACAGTGTCACAAGGGATGTCTCTGCCTGTAGTAACAACAAGCTCCCAAGTCTACGAAGTAAGAGTATGTGTAACCCACTCGGGTAGCCTTTGGAAGGTTCCCCGGGCCAGCCACCATCAGTGGCCGCTTTCACCAGGCCACACAGTTCCTTCCTAAGAAATCAGTTCACACCCCACATTTTTACTTAGAAAGAACAGAAACCATCCCAAAAGATTATGAGTTGATTCCACAGTAGGGCGGCAGTGGAGGAACACTCTGATGCGCACTCTATCCCCAGCCCTCCTACCGAAAATGTCCAAGGAGGGACACAAGGCTGGTTCCTGGGTTATCAAACTTTGTAATGGCTTCTGGCTGGGGTTGGCACACTGTGGGCAGGGACAGGTTGTATCTGTTGTGGTCTTCCCAGGAGTCTTGTTCGTCCTGTTTCCACACAGGCACTGATGTGACAGGCGCCTCCTGTGTCTAAATCTGATGGGACACTCAGCAATCCCATCCAGGGAATGGTGCGCCCTTTGCAGGAGGAACCCTGGACACTGTTGGTCTTCTGGTCCATATTGATGAGCGTCCTGCCCCGACTTTCTCTTCTGTTGCCCCTGCTGAGTAGTTTTAGTATAGCCGGTTCTTTCTGTCCCTCAGGTGGGGAGGGCTTCCTGACTCTCCAAGTCCACACCAAGGCCCATCATTTTCAAGAAGCCCTGCTGTTGCTACGGTAACTCTTCCCAGTTCATTTCAGAGTGCAGGCTGCATCTTGTCCAAATGCCTGGGGCAAGTCTGATTTGGGAGGAGAGGGGGAGGGAGTGTTTAAATCAGGTGGACAATTTCATGCCCCCAGGCCACCTGGGTGGTGTGGGAATCAGTAAAAGGCCGGTGGGGGGTCTAAGCGTGGTTCGCCTTTCTTATCCCTTCTGTCCTCAGAACACCGACTTCTTCAGGCACCCTCCTTCCCTTCACACTCTTCAGTCTCTGATGTCCTTAACCTTCCTGGTCCTGGAGGAAGCTCAGTACTGGGCAGGATTAAGCCCAGACCCAGGAGATCATGTCCAAAGGATTGGAGTACGAACCTTGGGCTGGGGAGATGTGCTTGTCAATCAGGTATGCGGTCCAGGAGTTCAGATCGTCAGAATTCGTGTGGGAAGAGAGATCCACATGTAACTGCTGCTGAGTCAGGAAACCCCCAGACAAGCAGGCTATCAAGACCAGCTGTATGGGTGAGCAGTGTCTGAGTCCCTGTCATGGTGAATACTGAGGGGAACTGTGGGTGGGCGGGGATCCCCAACCTCAAACCTGGGCCTTCACATGCAGTCATACACATGAGCACTTGTACCAACACACATGTTCCCTCACACATGCAGAAACATGTTTTCACACACTTGCCCCCACACAGTCTGAAAATGGAAGGAAGTAAGAATCAAAATAAAGTCTGGATCTCTGGGAAAATTGCAATTTTGCCTCTTGATGGGGCAAGAAAAGTGAAATATACAAGTGTACAGAAGTCTTCTCATCTACGCCCAACAGACACGGGGTCCCCAAAGACTCTATTCCCTCAGGTAATTTCCAGGGGGACTATGTAACTGATCCCTTTTCCTTCTAAAGTTGAGTATTCTTGAATTGCTGAAATTTAGTGTCTTATCTGTAAACTCTCTCACTGGATGTGTTAGTGTGAGTGCATGTGTGTGTGTGGAGGCCAGAGGTTGACATCACATATCTCGCTTGGCCATTCTCCACTTTAGTTTTTGAGCTCTCACCAAAGCTGTGTGTCACAGATTCAGCTAGACTGGCTGCTCACCAAGTCCCACAAATCCTCCTGCCTCTGCTTCCCCCATGCTAGAACAACAGGACACACCACTGCATCCGTCATATTTTCAAGGGTGCTGGGGACAGAGCTCCAGTCCTCACGCTTACTCGGCAAGCACTTTACTGACCAGACGGTCTCCTCACTTCCTTCTTTGGTGGTGGGAAAGACTCTCACTCTCTACCCCATATTGCTCTGGAATTCATGGCAATGCACCTCGCTAAGCCTCCTAAGTGTTAGGATTATGGGTGTGCCCTACTGTGCCTACTTCTCACTAAAATCCTAAACTGCATCACGGGGTACCTAACTCCTGAACACCTGACAGACCCACAGAGATCCCGTCTTCCTGGTCCTAATGTAGCTTGTTGGGGCAGCCTACATCATGTCTCAGAGGCTGGAGATGGGTCAGTCCTCTGAGGAAAACAGCCTGACATGTTGTGGCATGTGAACGCTTCCAGGGGGCTGACCGAAGGGTGCTGCCGACTTTAGCAGGGTCGCTGTATCTGAGGCAGATATGAGAATGAGTAGCTGTTTCCTAGAAGGACTTTGACCTTGAAGAAACATTTTGGTAAACAGTGAAGCATCTTTGTGAAAAGCAGTGATTGCAGAATTGATTTTCCAAAGTGTGGCAGCCTTCACATGACTTAGGTCTCAAGACGCCTCTGGCACACCCGAAGCCCTTGAATTACTGAGTATTGTAATGATACACAACAAAGGACTACAATCACAAGGCCATGTGATACTTTCCTTTAGAGAGGCATTTAGATTAGACTGGGAACCATGGTACTTCACTTAAAAAACCTGCTTTGTGTAACAATCAGTAAACACACCTTTGTACAGCTACTTAAGGTTCAGACTTTCCTGCTGCCACTCAGGCCTTAAAACTTCATCCTGGAGTGACTTCTTTCTTCAGCCGATCAATACAACACAGAAGACCCCGACACATGGCTCCCAACATGGCTCCCAACATGGCTTGAGGAAAGAAGGGTCCGGACACCCCAAGACAGGAGTACACCCATAGTAGTAGATGAGACTCCTGGACAGTGCAGGAGCATGGGAAATTGCTCATCTCAGTGTGTGCAGCTATTGAAGTGTCTGTTAAAAGGCAGACACAAGAGAGGGGTGAGCATCTAGGTGTGGGAGGAGAGGAACATCGAAGGCTGGGTTCGGCCCATGAAGCATGGAATCTGGAAGGAAGAGACAGGACAGGAAACACTACAGGCAGACGAATCCATCAAGGTCCCAGGAATCCCTTTTTTCTCACTGAGGTTGGAAATCAGCAATTTCTACCATACAATGATCACATATACCTTGAAATATTGTTCATTGACGAACCCAAGAATAAGAATATAGAAATGTAGATTCCAGAAATAAGAATGTACAAGTAAAGAAATACAAAGTTGTAAGCCTAGGAGAATGAGAGCAGACTGTCAGCAGCTTTCTCGGCAGCTTAAGGGTTAACTTCTAACAGTGGGCTACTCTGCTTTACAACCCATAGCTCTGTCTGCAAGGCTGAAGCAGCCCTCTGTAAACTGAGAGTCAGCTTTTAGATACCACCCCCAGCCACTCAAGACCAGCAATTGCTGTGAACTGAGTTAAGGTTAAAGTTAAGGGGTTACGTGACTTTTCGTTTGTACATCGTCCCTGCTATGCGAAACTGGCAATATCATGGTAAGTGCAGAGTTTTGGTAAACACCATCAGGGAGCATCAGAGAAGAAACAATGAACTAAATACAAGCACTGGTTTAACTGAAAAACCCTGTTAATGAAAATTGTAAAACAAAAACAAAAACAATTTGTATATGAGTTTTATCTCGAGGTTGTAAAAATTCTTTTGTTCATGCTATAAAGGGGGAGTTTAGAAACAGCCCATTGCCACAACCTTACAAGTCCATCTCTGGCTGTGATCTCAGCTGGCTGATAATCTTTTTGTGCTCCATGGAGATTTATTTTTTAATTTTTAATTTTTTCCTGGAATAAAGTTTTGCTTCTGGTTTCATAGATTTTGGTGGTTTGTCCCCCAACTTTGTGGAACCTCCATAGACCCAACATTCATTAATAAGTGTTGTTATTATTATTCTAAGTGTCTATTAAACTTGCTCTAGATTTTACTCAGTAGGTTAAATATGTGTTCATTACAAATTTAAAAAGAAGTCGATAGCATGTATCAATTTAAAAAACTTAGAGTAGAGGTCTGGAGCTATGTCTCAGTTATAGAGTCTTGTTTGCACAGAGTTCTAGGTTCCATCATCAACACCCTATAAACCAGGTGTGATGATGCATGTCTGTAATTCCAGAATTGGGGACATAGAAACATGAATGCCAAAATTTTAAGGTCAGCCTATGTTGCAACAAGTGAGACCCTGTTTAAACAACAAAATGAAACAAAATCCTTAAAAGAATAGTGTGAGGATGTAAGTGTTTGAACGTCTGCTTCGAATTTCTATCTAGCTTCCTTGAGGTGCATACAGGCAGCCAGGCAGCATCTGGCACTGATGTCTCATGGTATCACCAAGCACTGCTGAGTGTCCCATCTTACAAGGTAGGATAAAAACTTGTTCTGATTTCCCTTTGATAGAATCAGATTCTGGAGCTTCTACAGAAGTCTAGACTGGAACAGGAAACCCTAGAAACCCCATGTGGGCACATAGTATATAGGAGAAATGATGAGGTGGTGAACTTGGGGCAGTGAAGCTTAAATCATACACACACACATGTACATGAGCCCACGCATGCTAGCGCAAACACATACACACACATACACACACAGAGCTCAATGAAGCTAAAGAGAAAGAACTTAAGGAGAGTAAATGCCCAGCTGATGTAAAAACAAACAAGCAAACAAGAGCAAAGCAAAACATAAAAAACAAAACCCAAAATACCCCAAACATAAGGCTGTTGAAAATGGCAACGATGACCCAGAACTTAAGTATAAGACCCAGACACTTCTAAAGCTTAAATTTTACATTAAACACCACACACTAATAGTGGGAGACTTCAACAGTCAACTCTCAGCACTGGACAGGTCAGTCAGACAAAAATTTAACTGAGAAATAAGGTAATTGACAGATGTGATGACTCAAATCGACTTAACAGACTTCTGTAGAATATTCCATCCAAACAGAAAAGAATATACCTTCTTCTCAGCACCTCATGGAACCTTCTCAAAAACTGACTACATACTTGGTAACAAACCTCAACAGAAAAAAAAATAAGATCCATGTAGCTTATCAGATCACCATGACTTAAAAATAGAGTCAACACCAACACTAATTCAAGAAAGCCCACAATCACGTGGAAATTAAACAATACTCACCTGAATCATCAACGAGTCAAAGAAGAAATAAGGAGAGAAATTAAAGACTTCCTAAAATTAAATGAAAATGACCATATAACATACCCAAATTTATGGGACACAATGAAAGCAGTGTTAAGAGGAAAATTTATAGCACTAAATGCCCACATAGAAGCTGGAAAAATCCCATACTAGTGAATTAACAGAACATCTGAAAACTTTAGAACAAAAAGAAGCACATTCACCCAAGAGAACTAGACGGCAGAAAATAATCAAATTGAGAGCTGAAATCAACAAAATAGAAACAAAGAAAACAATACAGATAATCAACGAGACAAAGAGTTGGTTCTTCGAGAAAATCAACAAAATAGACAAACCTTTATCCAAACTAACCAAAAGGCAGAGAGAGAATATCCAAATTAACAACATCAGAAATGAAAAGGGGGGACATAACAACAGACATGGAGGAAATCTAGAGAATCATCAGGTCATATTTAAAAAACCTGTACCCCACAAAATTAGAAAACTTAAAGGAAATGGACAACTTTCTGGATAAATATCACTTACCAAAATTAAATCAAGACCAGATAAGCAAATTAAGCAGACCTATAACTGCTGAAGAAATAGAAACAGTCATCAAAAGTCTCTCAACATCGCCCCCCCCCCCAAAGCAAGCCTAGGACCAGATGGTTTCAGATCAGAATTCTACAAGATTTTCAAAGAATACCCCTCAAATTGTTCCACACAATAGAAACAGAAGGAACATTGCCAAACTCTTTTTTATGAAGCTACAATTACCATGATATCCAAACTTCATAAAGACATTACTAAGAAAGAGAATTACAGATGAATCTCACTTATGAACATTGATGCAAAAATACTAAATAAAATACTAGCAAATCGAATCCAATAACACGTCAGAACCATCATCCATCATGATCAAGTCGACTTCATCCCAAAGAGGCAGGGATGGTTCAACATATGAAAATTGGTTAATGTAAACTCCCATATAAACAAACTGAAAAATAAAAACCATATGATCATCTCATTAGATGTCAAAAAAGCTTTCAATAAAATACAGCATCCCTTCATGATAAATGTCTTAGAGAGAACAGGGATACAAGGAACATATCTAAACTTAATAAAGGCAATATACAGCAAGCCAACAGCCAACATCAAACTAAGTGGATCCCACTGAAATCATGAACAAGACAAGGTTGTCCACTCTTTCCACATCTATTCAATATAGTTTTTGAGGTCCTAGCTAAAGCAGTAGGACACCAAAAGGAGATCAAGGAGATACAAAATGGAAAAGAAGAAGTCAAACTCTCACTATTTGTTGATGATATGATAGTTTACATAACCAACCCCAAAAATTCTACCAAGGAACCTCTACAACTCATAAACATTTTCAGTAATGTAGCAGGATACAGGATTAACTAAAAAATTTTGTAGCTTTCCTTTATACAGACGATAAATAGGCTGAGAAAAAATTCAGAGAAAGGTCACCCTTCTCAATATCCACAAATAGCATAAAATATCTCAGAGTAATTCTAACCAAACAAGTATGACAAGAACTTTAAATCTTTGAAGAAAGAAATTGAAGAAGACACCAGAAAGTGGAAAGATCTCCCATGCTCTTGGGTAGGTAGAATTAACATAGTAAAAATGGCAATCTTACCAAAAGCAAACTACAGATTCAATGCAATTACCATCAAAATCCCAGCAAACTTCTTCATAGACCTTGAAATGATGTAGGAGAGTCTTCTATCTATCTGTTGCTTTCATTGGTTAATTAATAAAGAAAACTGCCTGGCCTGATAGGTCAGAACAAAGGTAGGCAGGGAAGACAGAAATGAATTCTGGGAGGAAGAAGGCAACAGGCAGTCGCAATGACTATCCTCTCCGAGACAGACACAGGTTAAGATCCTTCCCAGTAAGCCACCACCTCATGGTGCTACACAGATTATTAGAAATGGGTTAATCAAGATGTGAGAGTTAGCCAATAAGAGGCTGAAACTAATGGGCCAAGCAGTGTTTAAAATGAATAGTTTGTGTGTTGTCATTTCTGGGTGTAAAGCTAGCCTTGCGGGAGCCAGGCGGGAACGCTGCCCGCCACTCCTTCTACATTGAAAGAATAGTACTCAACTTCAAATGGAAAAGCAAAAAACCCAGGATAGCCAAAACGATCCTGTACAATAAAGGAACTTCTGGAGGCATCACAATTTCTGACTTCAAACTCTACTACAGAGCTACAGTACTGAAAACAGCCTGGTATTAGCATAAAAACAAACAGGAGGACCAATGGAACCAAATCGAAGACCTGGATATTAATCCACACACCTTCAAACACATGATTTTTGACAAATAGCAAAATAAATAAATAAATAGTAAAAATGGAAAAAAAGAAAGCATATTTAACAAATGGTGCTAGCATAACTGGATATCAGCATGTAGAAGAATGAAAATAGATCCATATCTATCACCATGCACAAAACTCAAGTCCAAATGGATCAAAAACCTCAACATAAAACCAGCCACACTGAACCTTATAGAAGAGAAAGTGAGAAGCACACTTGAACACATTGGTACAGGTGACTACTTTCTAAATATAACCCCAGCAGCACAGACACTGAGAGAAACAATTAATAAATGGGACCTCCTGAAACTGAAAAGCTTCTGTAAAGCAAAGAACACAGTCAACAAGACAAAACGAGAGCCTACAGAGTAGGAAAAGATCTTCACCAACCCCACATCAGACAGAGGTCTGATCTCCAAAATATATAAAGAACTCAAGAAATTGGTCCTCAAAAGAACAAATAATTCAATAAAAACATAGAGTATAGACCTAAACAGAGAACTCTCAACAGAGGAATCTAAAATGGCTGAAAGACACTTAAGGAAATGCTCAACATCCTTAGTCATCAGAGAAATGCAACTCAAAACAACTCTGAGATTTCATTTTACATGTGTAAAAATGGCCAAGATCAAAAACACTGATGACAACTTATTCTGGAGAGGTTGTGGGGTAAAGGTAACACTTCTGCATTCCTGGTGGGAATGCAAGCTGGTACAGTCCTTTGGATGTCAGTGTGGTGATTTCTCAGAAAATTAGAAAACAACTTTCCTTAAGACCCAGCAATACCACTTTTGGCTATATATTTATAGGATGTTCAATCATGTCACAAGAACATGTGCTCAAATATGTTCATAGCAGCATTGTTTGTCATAGCCAGAACCTGGAAACAACCTAAATGCCCCTCAACTGAAAAATGAATAAGGAAAATGTGGTACATTTACACAATGAAGTACTACACAACAGAAAAAAATAATGACATCTTGAAATTTACAGACAAATGTATGGATCCAGAAAACATATTGAGTGAGGTAACTCATACCCAGAAGACAAATATCATATGTACTCACTCATAAGTGTTTTTTTAAAACATAAAGCAAAGAAAACCAGTCTACAATTCACAATCCCAGAGAACCTAGACAACAATGAGGACCCTAAGAGAGACATACATGGATCTAATCTACATGGGAAGTGGAAAAAGAAAAGATCTCCTTAGTAAATCGGGAGCATGGGGACCATGGGAGTGGGTTGAAGGGGAGGAGAGAGGCAGGGAGGGGAGCAGAGAAAAATGTATAGATCAATAAAAAAGAATAAAAACAAATAAATAAACAAACAAGAATGGAATTCAGTAAGGAATGGGAACACTGCAGACTTAAGAATGTAATTCAGTAAGAAATGGGGACACTGCAGACTACTCATGCCAAAATGAAGCTGTAATTGAAACCCTGACAGCCCAACTAGAACACTCAAACCAAAGCCTTAAAAGTAGAGTAAATCCAGCAGAAGACAGAACATCAATACTAGAAGATAAAGTAGAGGATCTGGACCCAATAAACAGAAAAATGT
The DNA here is from genome assembly GCF_982192425.1 of Myodes glareolus. Lineage (NCBI taxonomy): Eukaryota > Metazoa > Chordata > Mammalia > Rodentia > Cricetidae > Myodes > Myodes glareolus. The sequence continues at coordinate 9,268,466 of NC_142043.1, read as the reverse complement.
TTTTTAAAAAGGAGGAAAGGTAGATATAGGAAATGTGGTACACCATGAAACAACCAAATCATCCAAGAATCCCAAGTCAACGGCACAGACTAAATCTTCAACAATACTGTAGAAGGAAAGTTCTGCAAACTAAGGAAAGACACACTCATTCAAATACAAGAGGAACACAGAACACCAAATGGACAAGACAGAAAGATGGTATGCCTATGGCGTATCATACTTAAAACACTGTAAGTATACACAAACAAAGAAGTGTATTGAAAGCTGAAAGAGGAAAAAAACCCACAAAGCACATATACAGAATAATTCACCAGAATAACAGCTTTCTCAATGAAAACTTTGAAAGTCAGAAGAGTCTTGAGCAATGCATTCCAAGTCATAAAAGACTATTATGAGCAGCCTAGAATAATATACCCAACAAAACTACCTGCCATGACTGAAGGAAAAATAAAAACTTTCCACAACTTAAATAGCCTAAAATATTTTTACTCAGCAAACTGAACCTAAAAGAAACACAAGAAGCGGTATTTTGGGCTGAGAAAGGAATCAGCAATAGAAGGGAGAGTGTGGAAAAATTATTTAAGCCATAACTATTAAAATACAAACTCCCATTGAGAACACAAACAACAACACCAAAAATCAACAGAATGCAGTTAACACACTCATTTCAGGAATAACGTTAAACACCAATGGCCTTAGTTCTTCCATCAAATGACATAGACTGGCTGAAGGGATCAAGAAACGAAATCCATCTGTCTGTTGTTCATAGAAATACAGTTTTAAAGCTCTGCACTGCCTCAGAGTAAAAGGATGGACAAAAATACTCCAATGACATGGGACCAGGAAGGCAGCAGAGACTGCTATCCCTACTGCTGACAAAATACACGTCAAACTAAAGCTAATCAGGAAAGACGAGAGAGAGAGACTTTATTCTAATCAAGGGAACAGTTAACAAGAAGACATTACTATCTTAAGTGTATACACCAAATTCTGATGCAGTTTCATAGAAAATGTATGATGGAATTTAGATACAGGTTATCACCAACCCACTAACAGTAGATGATTTCAGTACCGCACTTTTCCCAGTAGACAGGTAATCAAGACAAAAATTAAAAAGAGAAACATCAGAATTAATTGACATCATACATTCAAATGGGTTTAATAGATATCTATTAAATGTTCTACCCAACACCAAAACATACACATTCTACTAAAAGTTCATGGAAGCTTTCTAAAATAGGCCACATACTGGGACACAAAATGAATCTTCCCAAGTTCAAAAAGATTGAAATCACTCCTTGAGTCTTATCTGACCACAATGCAATAAACTCAAAATTGACAGCAAACAAACATCTAGTAAATACACAAACTCTTGTAGATTCAACAGTTTAACACTGAATGATAAATGGGTCAGAGAAGAAATTAAGAAGGGAATAAAAATTTCCTGGAACTAAATGAAAAGAACACACAAACCTTTAAAACACATTGAAAACAGTCCTATGAGGGAGATTCATAGCTCAAAGATCTACGTTAAAAATCAGAAAACACACGAATAAATGGTGTAATCAAGAAGCTAAAACAATTGGAAAAACAAGAGCAAACCAAATATAACCCCTACAAACCCAGTGGAAACCAAGAAACAATGGAAATCAGAGTAGAAATCAATGAAATAGAAACAAAGGAAACAATACAAATATTTAACAAATCTAAGAGGTGGTTCTTTGAGAAGATAAGCAAGGTTGACAAGCCCTTGGCCCAACTAACCAAAAGAGAGAAAAGCAGGACCCAAAATGAACACAATAAGAATTAAACAGAGAAACATTAAAATGGAAATCAAGAAATTCAGAATATTGTAAAGGAGTATTAAAAAAAAACCCTGTGCTTCCTTAAGTTGGAAAACCTAAAAGAAATGGACAACCATCTAGGCTCCACCAGATGACCAAAATTAAATCAAGAAGTCAACAACCTAAACAAACCCCTAACAAATGAGATTGAAATAACAATAAGAAATACCTTCCAGATTTACAAAAAGGTCCAGGGTCAGATGACTCACAGCAGAATTCTACCAGATTTTCAAAGATCTACAGCTAATCCATTTTAAACTACTGGAGAGAGAGAGAGAGAGAGAGAGAGAGAGAGAGAGAGAGAGAGAGAGAGAGAGAGAGAACAATAGACAGCAGGACCCCCAAACTCCTTCTATGAAACCACTATCACTCTAATACTAAAACCAGGTAAAGACACAACCAAATAGGAGGCCACAGGTCACTATTCCCGATGAACATAGACTCAAACATGGTCAATAAAACATTTGCAAAAGGATTACAGACGTTCATCAAAAATATTAGCCATGGTAACTAAGTAGCTTTATTCCTGAAATGCAGGGATGGTTCAACATACCCAAGGCAGCAAATTAAAAACCACGTTAATGAACTTAAAAGACAGAAAAAGCCCTTGACAAATTTCCTCATGACTTCATGATAAAGGAATATAGGGTTAGAAGGAACACACCCCAGCATCAGTTGAGAGCAGCCCACAGCCCACAGCCCACAGCACCCTAAATGGAGACAAGCTGGAAGTAATGCCGCCAAAGTTAGGGACGAGACAGGGATGTCCATTGTCCCTACTTACTTCCAATATTCTGCTCGAAGTACTAGTTGAATTCGTGAGGCTAGAGAAGGAATAAATACAAAATAAAAGTAAAGCAGGGAGAAAAGTCAAACCATTCGTGTTTGCAGATGAAGTGATACTATAGATTAGAGATCCAAAAATCTACCAGAAAAATTAGTTTGGAAATGAACAAATTGAGCAATGTGCAGATCAACTTGCACAAATTCATAGCTTTTCTCCAACACTAACATCAGACATCAGGAGATCATGAATACATTCCCATTCAAAATAGTCTCAAAGAAGATAAACTATCTAGGACTACACCTAACCAAGGGAGTGAGGGGGGAGATCGGACACTTAATGAAAGGAATCCCACATTAACTCAGAACTAAGAAATACACAGGTAATTATTAATAGAGAAAACTTACAGATCAGGATTCTCTGCATGAATGACGGATGAGGATCCAAACAAACCGAACCAGCAAAACCAGGGTGGGGGTGGGGGAGCAAAGGCAGAGAGGAAGAGGAAGCAAGGGGGCTGGACATGCTTCCTCATACAGGTAAATAGTCCATGAGGCCATGCACCAGTAGGTGGGTAGGTATTAGCTGTAACCTTTCTACAGCAAGGAAGTGAGGGTCCTTTCCAGTGAAAACGTTAAACCTCTGGTGAAGAGATGGAGGAAGACTCTAGAAAATGAAAAGACATCCTGTGCTTAGAGAAGCAGAATTAATGTTATGAAACTGGCCATTTTATCAATGGAGGAGGGTCATCTGTCTATTTGTTAGTTTCATTGGTTAATAAAGAAACAGCCTTGGCCCTTTGATAGGACAGAAAATTAGGCAGGCAGAGTAAACAGAACAGAATGCTGGGAGGAAGAAGGCAGTGAGGCAGTTGCCATGATTCCCCTCTCTGAGACAGATGCAGGTTAGGATCTTTCCCTGTAAGCCACCACCTCGTGGTGCTACACAGATTACTAAATATGGGTTAAAGCAAGATGTGAGAATTAGTCAATAAGAGGCTGAAACTAATGGGCCAGGCAGTGTTTAAATGAATACAGTTTCCACGTAATTATTTCCGGTAAAGCTAGTCGGGTGGGCGGTGGGAAGCGGCCCACCGTTCCTTTCTACAAAACTATATGCAGACAGTAAATCCCAATCAAAATCCCCATCCCATTCTTCACAGAAATAGAGAAAACTATCTTAAAATCCGTACAGAACCACGAAAGATCCCAGATGTCCAAAACAGCCCTGAACAAAGAGTGCAGTGCTGAAGAGATCACCATTCTAGGTCTTAAAATATATTACAAAACTATAGTCATAAAAACAGTATAGCACTGCTACAAAAATAGACATGTAGGCCAAGGGAACAAATTTGAAGACCCACCCAGACAGGAGTCGACATAACCCCAGCCACTTTATATATTTAACAAAGATATCAGAAAGATATAAGAAGGAAAAAAAAAACAATTCCAATAAACCATTCTGAGAAAACTGAGAAAACTTCACAAGGAGAAGAATGAAGTTATTTAGTGGGTTATGGAAGGGAAAGGGAATGGAGAGAGAAAGAGGGGAGAGGAGAGGCAGCAGCCAGCTCTTCCGAAGTGGGGTGGGAGGTGGAGGGTGGGGGAGTGGGTGTGTGTGGGGTGAGAACATGCAGGCTGGAGGAAGCAGAACATGGCCCTGATGCAAAGGGGGCAGTGGGTGGGGCTTGTCTCTTAAAGTGACAGGATACCCAGATGGCAGGACAAATCATAACATTTAGGGAAACAACAATCAAAACAACTTTGAGATTTCATTTTACCTCAGTCGGAATGGCAAAGATCAACAGAACAGCCAACAACAAATACTGGAGAGCACGTGGGAAAAGTGCCCCTCATCATTTTCTTTGACATTGCAAGTGGTGCAGATACAATGGAAGTCTGTGTGGAGAATTCTCATAAAGCTAAAAATAAATCTGTCATCTGAGCCAGTTGTATCACTCTTGGGATGTGTCCAAAGGACTAGGTGTCTTCCTCTAATGCTCGGTCAGTCACACTCATAGCTACTCTATTCACAACAGGTAAGAAACAGAAACAACCTAAGGGTCCTGCCGTGGATGAACAGATAATGGAAATGTGGGGCAGAGACGCTACAGAACACTGTTCAGCTGGAAAGAAAAATTAAATCTTGCACTTTGCAGGCAAACGGATAGAACTATGCTTGACTATGCTGAGTGAGGGAACCCAGAGCCAGAGAGACAAATGCAGCATGCCCTTTCTAACCCGAGGCTTCTGTTGCCAAATCTTCAGGTGTGGTTATATATTCTGGAGTAATCGCAGAAATTGGGACGGTAAAAAGGGGTCAGGAGAAGGGGGAGCAACAGACAGGGGGTAGCAGTGTACAAGTGATCTGACTGGAGAGATGGGGGAGGAAAGACTCTATTGGGTGTGGGGTGGATAGAGTGGAGGAAAGAGCCTGCCAGGGGCCGCTGTCCCTTGGTGTCCACTCAGCCCACGTCCCCTCAGGTCGTTACCGAAGAAGGAGCCCCCAGGCCCCTCTCCAGCCTGAGTCTCAGCGTCTTTCCCCCTTGTCAGTGCAAACAAAGTAAAAAGGCCAGACTGTTCTATAAGGTGCATTGTTTCCACAGCAGCAACTTGTTGCTAGGTCGTAAAATCAATTTAGTGGATCACAACAGACATTACCAAACAGAAGAGAAAATGGCAGGTGTCACAACCCCGGTAAGGCACTGTCTTGTGATACCGGCTTCTGTTTTATGTGTGTGTGAGCGTGAGGCAGAGATGTGATATGATTTATTTTCTTGCTGTGGATGACAGCCAAGAGCTTGAAAAGCAATGTTGTCGGGTTGCCTCTGTCCCTTCAGATAGAAGCTGCAGCAGCGGGAACAACCGTGAGACAGAGGTGCACCCGAAAGAAATAATTTCATCTAGGAACCACAGTCATCTTTAAATACATATTAATAAAAAAGTATGTCAAACATCCGGGACTTCAGTATCCTGCTTTATATTGGGCTTCACCTTCTGCAGACGTCATGAGTCACTGAGTGGTACTTGACTGACTTTGGTTCCAAATGTAAATATGGCACGTAAATTAATGCATTTCAGGTAACTTGGAGAATGCAAAGAAATGCGGTTCAGACCAGGGTAGACCTCAACGCCAGTAATTTGTGTCTGAGACACTCAGGTGGGGATAATTACACTAGTCTTTTAACACCACGGGACTTTTCTCACGACTAATAAGACAAGGCCAGCAAAAGCTACGTGAAGTGCAAAGAGCTTTGGGAATGATTGCCATGACAGCAGAAAGAGGGCTGGGGCTGTGTGTGGCTTCTGAGCTCAAGGACCAGAGTTTGCTCTTCAGAGACTAAATAGAAAGAATAGGCAAACTGGTGAGATTTTTACTCTTGCCTTGATGAAATTTAGAATCACGTGGAACAAGCCTTTATTAGTGAGAAACTGTCTAGACCAGGTTAGCCTGTGGGCATGTCTATGGGGGATCGTATTGACCCTCCCACCTTCACTGTGGTCTGGGTCATATCCTGGGTAGACCCTGAACTGTGTGAGTGCAGAAAGCTCGCTGACATTAGCAGCTAGCAAGCAGGCAACATGGATGCATTCATTTCTCCCTGCCCTTGCCTGTGCTGTGGTGTGATGAGCAGTCTCCTGTGTCTGCCACTGGGAGCTCCCTGCAGTATGGACTGTGATCTGAAATGCTAAGCCAGTAAGTTCCCGCCTCTTCAAGTCCTTCTGTCCAGGGTGTTTTATCACAGCAACAGAAAGGAAAGCAGAGCACCAGCTGGAGTGGTGGACACTTACCCTCCAAGCACCGGGTAGGTGGGGACGGGCTGCTCTCTGGAGCCCACTCACTCGCCAGCCAGGCCCACATGGCACACACATACCCACACACACTTTTGTACACCGACTGGTGATTTCTAACAGGTACCTAGAGCTGTTTACAATCCTACAGGAAAGAGGCCAGGTGAGCATGAGGTTCCTACAGCTTCTTTTTCCTCTGGCTTCTTCTAGCACCATTTCCTAGCAGACGCAAGAGGTGGAGTTGATGGCAGGGTTGATGGCAGGGTGCCAGCAGAACCCAGTGTAGCCTGCTGTTTGCCATCCAGGGAGTGCAAGAATGATGAGCCAACTTGGAGGCAGCCAGGCTTCTGTAAGTAATTTGTTCCCTTTCCCCTATATGATGGGCCCTGCTTGCCTCCGGTGTTGGCTGTAGGGTCCTCACGGAGAGGTGATACATAGGTGGTCACAGCTCATGACATGTTGCTTCTGCCATGCGTGCAGCCTCCACTCGTCTTTCTTAAGGCTATGGCTGCCTCTCAAAAGCCTGGGTAGAAAGGAGCTCAGAAACTGTCACAAAGATGAGAGTTCGTGGAGGTCCTGCCTCCCAGAAGAAGGAGGGAGGACCCTGTTAGAGGCTGTTGTGTGACAAGCTTTCCCAGGGAGACAGTATGTGTCCATGCATACGTACAACACACACACACACACACACACACACACACACACACACACACACACAATTCACTCCAGAAAGGGGATCAATAACAATAATATTTATGTCAAGGTCCAAGTTGGTGACTGATGGGAGTTTTATTAGGAGTCCTGTGGGAGGCCACAGATGTGGATCTGTTCCACCTTGACCAGAGGTCAGACAGTTCAGGCCTAGTCTTGCTTTTTCAAGGTTATAACAGAAGATTTGACCCAGGATATGACTATTAGGAGGATGTTTTGATGAAGAGCGTGGCTACTGGTTCTTTGGGTATTGAGAAGCTGATGACTTTGTTTGTTCCTTGTATCATGGTAGAGAAGTCTTTTGTCTTCCCCCTCCTCTTTGGATTGGGGTATTTAATACTTTTGAGAAATGAATACAGGGCTAGTTTCAGTACTGACTGGATGCCTTGCTGATTCTATCCTGTGTCTCTGTCTTTTCTTCTGTACCTCTGTCTTTTCTACCCACCATTTCTTAATCCTCATGCTTCCCTCTAAGTGCGGATGAATAAGCCAGGTGAGACCGGCTGATATTGTCCCCTGGACTTGGGATGCAGCAAATTCCTAACAGGATGATGGGTAAGGGGTTGATGATGGGTGAGGGGTTGCCAGGGCAGGGTGGCTCAAAGGCAGTTGCACCCCAGGACAACCCTGAAGCTCCGCTTGGCTTGCAGGTAGTCCACCAGCCCGAGGGCTCTGTTAGGGGCAGCAATGCAATGAACAGCTATGAAGAAGAGTCAGGCCTAGCATTTGTTAAGGCTAGACAAGATGGTACTTTAGTGGTCCTCTGTGGGATTCCAGGAGCAGCAACATCTCCTGAGAACTTGGTAGTTTTTGACTGGCAGAGGTCTAGCAGTTTGCTGTGAGGGAGACAGCTGAGGACTACTGTTTTACACAGTCTTTTGCTGGTTAACAAAGAATTGTGAGGTTGTGTCATGCACTGGATGAAGCCTGGTAAAATGGTTGCTATGGAACTCCGTCCCACAGCTGAGTCCTGAAGGGGCCCTTGTGATGAAAAGGAGATTTATTAAGGAGCCAAGGAGCCATTTCAGTTCCAGAGTTCAAGGTCTCCCTGTCCCCCAACCCCCTTAAAAAGATTTATGTGCATGGGCATTTGTCTGCAAGGATGCATGTAGGTGCACAATGTGTGTGCTTGGTGCTTAAGGAGGCCAAAGAGGCATCAGATCCTCTGGAAGTGGAGCTATAGACAGCTATGAACCACCATGTGGGTGCTGACACTGAGCCTGGGTCCTCTGTAAGAACAGGAAGATCTCTTAACCATTCAGCCAATCAGAAAAGCTTGGGTGCACAGGACCTCGGCACTTGATTTATTCCAAATCTGTCTCAACACTTTTTCTTACCAGACCTTCTCTAAACCAATTCTTCACATAATATAGAGAATCTTAAATAGGGATTTCTCTCAGATCTGTATGCTGGGAGGCAGCAAGGATGGAGGGAGATAAAAGAAGCAGGGGTCACTATTTAAAGAGTGCTTACAAGCAGCAGAACGGGACTTTCAAAGGTGATTTATTCTGTTGATTTGGGGCAGTGAACCCCAGGACAGAGGGAACTCTATGACCACCATGGCTCCTTTCATCCTCCTCACAATAGCTAAGCTACAGAACCAGCCTAGGTGTCCAACAGCAGAGGAGAGGATAAAGAAGATGTACACACACAATGGGATTTCGTTCAGCTGAAAGAAGAACAAAGTTACATTATTGGCAAGAAAATGAACTCAACTGGTGATCATCATATTGAGTGGATAAAGTCAGACTCAGACAAATATCATGTTTTCCTCTGATTTGGGCTTCCTAGATTTTTATCAGATATATAAAATAATGTATGTATAAATGACAGAAACAAAAATTCAGGGGGATCATGGGAGTAACGGGAGAGGGAGAGGATATGCTCAATATCCAAAACATTCTTTTAAGAAAAATTAAAAATTCCTATAATTAAAATATTTAGGAAGTTTAATATAAGGCTTATATTCTATCTGCTTTAGGCAGTTTGGGACACTGGTCTAGCCTGCTTTTGTTGCTGTGACAAAGCGCTCTGTCAGAAAGCTTTAGGGGAGGACAGGGTTTATTGGGCTCACAATTCTGTCCATCACAAGGCAGTCAGGGCAGGGGCGTGAGACAAAAGGCGGGAAGTACACTGTGTGCAGGCTTTCTCACAGGCTGAGACTCAGATCACTTTCTTTTACAGCTCAGGAGAGGCTGCCCAGGGAATGGGACTGTCCAGAGTGGGCATTCTCCTGCATCAAGTCAAGATCAAGACAACCCCTACGGACATGCCCGCAGGCCAATCTGGTCTAGGAAATCCCTCTACTAAGATTTCCTTTCCAGGTGACTCTAGAAGACCATGTTGACAGAGTTACCTAGGGAGGATAGAATGCTGAACTCTTTCTAAGAAAGCCCCTCAGATGATGCTAATGCAATGCAGTTCTATAACCCAGCTTTCTGTCTGTCTGACTAGGGTCAGGAGTTCTGGAGCAGGGGTGACCATTAAGAGGTCATGGCATTAACATTGCCGTAAGGTCATCTTTGAGTGTGGCAGGGTATTCTGGAATGCACGTGGCCAATGAGACAGAGATTAGATATGCCTTAGATATAAAGATAGAGTCTTTTATCGAGATATAAAGATCGAGGTATACACAGTGAGCCTAAGTCCTTCTCAGAAGAGCCCCCTATCTCCAGGGACGCCCTTCGAGTTTCCCGTTGAACTGGAGAGCACATGTGAGTTTGTGTTTCTCAAAGAGATTCGCAAGGCTGCAGGGCTGTTGGCAAAGCAGGTAATCTTCAAAGCATGTGGGTGCTGGGTGTGACTCCCCAAGGGCCCTCTATCGAGGGCAGTCCCTGCCCCTGATTCTACCTGCTCCCCACATTTGTGTCCAGAGCCTTCTGCTGGTCTTCCTGACATACAGTTGAATCTCACCTCCTTGACCTTCACGCCAACCTTTCTACTTTTAAAAGATCTCGTCATCATTATTTCATGTGTGACCGTTGTGCCTGCATGCATATTATGTATGCCATATGTGTGAAGTGCCTGCAGAGATCAGAAGAGGACAATAGAACCCATGAGGCTTGAGTTACAGACGGTTGACAGCTACCATGTCGGGTCCAAGAACTAAACTCAGGCTGTCTGGAGGAGCAGCCGGTGCTCTTAACTAGTAGGAAGTTTTCCAGTCTCATGTTTCTACTTTAATATCCAGTGTGCCAGTCCACGGCCAGACAGTACCCACCACATTCCCGGGGCTTCCTTCACCTTCCCACCCTTCAGAGTGTCTCTCTACCCACTAGGCAAGATCAAAGTCCTATTCACTGCTCAGCTTCTCCAAGAGACCTTCCTTGTTATCAGCAAGATGGGGCCACACTCATACCACCATAATCCCATGATAGTTTCCTTAGAAGCTCTTCCTCTCAGAGGACCCATTCTAAAGTTAGATTTTGTGGTTCAGTGACTTCAGATTTTCATAACCTTCATTTCGGCTCAAAAATTGAAATCTTCCCCCAGTATCCAGTTCTTTCCCCAAAATTCTTTTAAAAATTACTTTATTTTATGTGTATGAATGCTTACCTGAGTGTACATGTATGCACCACATGTGTGCCTGGTGCCTGAAGAGGTCAGAAGAAGGCATTCAGTCCACTAGAACTGCAGCTACTCATGGTGATGAGCCCTCATATAGGCACTGAGAACCTAACCCACATCCTCTACCAGAGCAGGTGCACTGGTACCCGCTGGGCCATCTCCCAGCCCCACTTTCAGGTTCTTTTAACCTTGACTTCTTGTACCACAAACTCTTCTTCCCCACCCTGCTGTCCCAAACTCACATCCTCTTACCTTTTGTGCTTCTGTGGAGACTAGACAGAGAAATGCAGGGACTAGCTCAGACTGGGCCCCCATTAGTAAACCCCGTTAAGGGTTTATTCATAAGCGGAGACTGTGCATTGGGTTTCCAGCTGCCCAGACCTGAATAATCACAAAGAAACTATATTAACTACAAACACTGTTTGGCAGATGTCTCAGGTGTATTTTTAGCTAGCTCTTACATCTTAAATTTATTCATTTCTATTAATCTATGTATCACCACAAGGCTGTGACCTACTGGTAAGTTTCTGGCGTCTTTCTCCTTTGACAGCTGCATGACATCTCCCTGACTCTGCCTTCTTTCTCCCTGCATTTGCTTTAGTTTTCCCAGGCTAGCTCTATTCTGCCCTGCATAGGCCAAAGCAGCTACTTTACTAGTCAAAGACAATAAACATATTCATAGCATACAGAGGGAATCCCACATCATTCCTCGTACAAGAATGAACTTGGAGTCTAGTTCCTTCATCTCACACACCCTGCTCCAAACAGTACACTTAGCAACCTCAGAACCCTTGACCCCCAACCTGCAGGAAGTCATATATGCTCCCATTTCTCTACATTATGAGCTTCCTCTTCCCTAGTAACAACCAAATTTATACAATTTCTATTCAAGTGTACTTCCAATAGGTCTGTTAATGAAGAATAGAAGAGGCCATGTCTATCCTAAGCCTGCTTGGAATGTATGTACAGTAAGACAAATTGTGTCTTCTGTAGTCTTTGGGGGAGAATCCTCTATTTACCATCTCATGTCTATTAATTATGGATGTGCATACAATTAAAATCAGAAGCATTATGGGAAGGGACACGCACAGTAGGAAACATGAATTTGTAACTTCATCTACCAATCAGGACAGCGAGCCACCCAAGCACTGCTCTTAGGAACCAGCTCATGCTTCTCTTCAGTTCCACAAAAGGAACAATAAACAGGTGCCCTAAGTACCTCTCTCACGTCGTGGCTGCCAATCTTGCCCTCTATCACATGCGCTGTCTCTTTGCTGTGAATGAAGTTTCTGTGAAAATCTGTGCATCCTGTGAAATAATCCGCTGTACACTGTGTAAATGATGTTGTGATTGGTTTAATAAATAGTTGACTGGCCAGTATCTGGATAGGATAAAGTTAGGTGGGAAAACCAGACTAAGGACACTGGGAAGAAGAAGGCTGGGGAGAGAGCATCCTCAGCCAGGTGCAGTGGGAGCAGGATGTGTAGAAAATGAGATGATAAGCCATGAGCCATGTGGCAGGATGTAGATTAGTAACCAGCCCGAGCTATCGACCGAGCGTTTATATTAATAACTATCTGTGTGGTTATTTGAGAGCGACTGCCGAGACACAGAGAAACTCCATGAGCCCAAATTTTCACTATTTGGATAAGACCAAAAACCTACCTAGAAATACCCAGGCCAAACTCCAATGACCACTAACAGAGACTCTGCCTCAGAGGCTCCAACCTTCAGGCCCTCATAGGCTGAGCTCTAGCAGATATTACTTGCGTGGATCTGAGTTTGAAAGGTGCCCACTAAAGTTTCTGGGTTCTTGTGCCCTGGAACAAAGCACTGGATCAGAGATACATGATAAAAATAGAAACAGGAAATTTTCTTAAGGAAGAGAAAGCACTCCTGAAAACGGAAGTGGACCTGTGAGCTGCAGCAAAGGCACTTGCTCCAAAGCACCACTATAGTTATTGGCTCGACTCTGCCTCTTCCGTGCTTGTATAATACGGCTTCTCCCGTGTGTGCTGCTTGCTGTATGAAACCCAGATGGGGGAAGGGATTCCAGGTTCTCTCAATAGTCTTGTCTGTCATGATGTCTCCTTTCTCCAGTTTCTACTCTCCAGCCACACAAGCACTGTGATCCTCCCTTGGTCACCCTTTGCTGGCTTCACTGTGTCTCTGTAACCTCTGTCACCTTCCGTCCTCCAGTATAAATGATCTTTCTTCCCTCTGTGCATTGCCTGGCTTCCTCCAGTGGAACCTCACTCTGCTAACCAGACCACAACACCCCCGTTTTCACGTTCACGCCCTCAGCTCGGAGCATTGGTCGGGATTCTCCCAGAACTACGTCCGAGCCCATCTTAGGAGGGAATTTATTTACTCTGGAACTTTGCCTTCACTTTACTTCCACTCGAATGTCCCTTCTGTTCTACCTCAGGATGATCAGTTCCCAGTCTCTTGTCACCCCACACATCTGTGAAGTCTCCTCATGCTGAAGTCCACCCAGTTCTCCCCATAGACACGAGGTCCACTGTCCATTATCCCTGCTCTCACCCATCTCGTTTACAAGCTTTCGTTCTGTCAGCGGCACAGGTTCGGAATCTGGAAATTAGGCTGTGGCCTATCTGTGTTCTCAGGAACTGTGGTGGCCCCTCCAGTCAACTTGAATGAGCCATCAAGTAGGAGAAACCCCTGAGCAGGTCAGCGAGGCACCTCCAGAAAGGATGGGTGGAGAGGAGAAGACAGTCTCGAACGGATGCAGTCGTCTAGAGCGGACTCTGATCTACAGCGATCCGGGGAAAGCCGTGTCCCCGGCCGGCCTTCACTTCGTGCTGGGGAGTGTCTCCATCCCGCTTTGTTGCCATGGCGTCAGGACCATCTCTTGCTGTCATCAGAGGTCCGTTTCTTTGTTTTTCCAACATGGACTGAAGAAGAGTGGTCTCTCGAAGAGTCACCAGGCCTTCCGTTGAGACTGGGGAATGAGCAGTTGAGCTGCCCAGCTCAGTGGAGAGCAAGCACTGTGTCCTCAGCCTCTCCAGGGTGCACATAGTTGGACTAACCAGCCCCCACTTGGAGGGGATCTTTAAAGGGGGAGGAGGAGGCCCTGGGTCCTCCTTCCAATCCCTCCATGGGCCCCACAGAGAGGGTTCTCCCGGGTCAGCTTTCCATTCTGTCCCTCAACCATCTATGGGGGATCTTGTATTTTACAAGGCCTAACTCAGGTTGGTTTCTTTTTTTTTTTTCTGCCTGCTTTGTATTTGTATATGCAAAAAGATCAGAGACCATTTCATATGCATGCATTTCAAAGACTGAGACAGACAGAAAATCCCTTTAGGCATAAAAGAAAAAAACACTTTTAGGTGTTAAAAATATTGATGGGTAGGAAGCATAAATAACTTTGAAAAAGCTGCCTTCTTCAAACAGATATGAACAATTTGTCCAGTCACTGTATGTCAAAAAATTTATGTATGAACAAGCATTTCCTGGAAATATGATAACCAATGGTATCATCGCTGGTAGCGTAAGTGATAAAGGACGGAGATGAAAAGCATGGGCTGCACTTCTCCAGGGTACAGCTGTACCTTGAGGTTGGTCATCAACTGGCCTCCCATCAATCATGCTGTTCCCAGCCAGTGTGCACTCCCATCTTGTTCCTGTGCCTGCTCCTTCTAAGCCTGACTCTCAGCTATGATTTTCCTACCTTACCGTTCTTACGCCCTTCTCACGCCAACAGGGGAAAACCAAGTCCTCAGGAGCTCGGGCATCTGTGGGACTTTCTCTCTTCTACCACCCTCCCCCATCACCCCACCACCGGCTACCACGGGGCTTCCCTGTCTGCAGTTTCTCAAGGCTTGTGCAGAGTGGAAGGTTTTTAATATCCCTCTTCTTCTTTACAAATTAACACGGAAATTCTGCTGACGAGCCTTTCCCTTCCCAGGGCTTAAATCCTGGGGCTTTTGAACTGTGACAATTTAAATGAACAAGATTTCAGAAAGCTGATGAATGAGGTTTATAGTGTTTTATAGGAGCACAAAGGAAAATCCTCCTTCAAGACTCGTGTAGGACAAACGGGCTGATAGGCAATAGACAGAGGCCTGTGTTTCTGTGCCCGTGGACCTGTGTGTGTGTGTGTGTGTGTGTGTGTGTGTTGGTGTGTGTGTGTGTGTTGGTGTGTGTGTGTGTGTGTGTGCGCATATGCATGGAGGGAGGGGGCTCAATGAAGAATAATTATGAACCATCAGATCTGGGAAACCTTTTAGTGTGTGACAGCTAATCTTGGTTGTCAACTAGGCAAGATCTAGAATCACTATGAGAAAAGCCCTCTGGCTGTGTTTGTGAGGCATGTTCTAGTTTAGGTTAATTGAGGCAGGAAGATTTGCTCTGAATGTGGGTGGCACCATCCCATGGGCTGGGAAAAGAGGAGAAAGTGGGCAGAGCATTGGCACTCACCTTTCCTGCTTCCTGACTGGGGTGCCATGCGACCTCCCCGCCCTGATGAACTGCTTTCTAGTTTCCTTTCTGCAGATGTGATGGAATCCTGAACAAAGCTAACTGGGGCACAGAGGCCTACTTCATTGTAGACCCCCGAGTCATAGTCCGTCATTAAAGGAAGTCAAGACAGGATCGCCAGGCATGATCTTGAAGCTTTCTGGCTCACACATGGGCTCACGCTTCAGTAGCTTTCTTACACAGCTCAGGATCACTGCCTAGGAAGGATGCTGCCCACAATGGGCTGGGCCTTCTCTCATCAGTTAGTAATCCAGACAAGGTCTCACTTTCATGTCCACAGGCCAATCTGACGAGGCTTTCCTCTCGAGTAACTGCAGGTTGTGCCAGGCTGACGAAGCCATCTGGGACGGGCTCACACTGCTGGCGTAACGGGACCTTTCTTCCCTTAAGTCTCTTTACCCACATTTTGTCACAGCAATTGGAAAAGTAACTGATCTAGGGACAATCCTCCATCGAGCCTCTTACAGAGACAGTTGAAGCAGGGCTAAGCCTGGCATTCACTTGGCCATGACCACAGTGTCAAGTGTGGTTTGGACCTCCCCAAATCCAAATGTTAGCTCTTTATTATTGCTCAGAAGATTCAGACTGAGAATGATCAGTGACCAGAGAGATTGAACTCACCCCCTGGGGAAACCACTATGAGGTGTGAAAACACATGTCTGCTTAGCGCACAAATTTGTTTAAATGATAACTTTTTGGTGAGTGTGGAAGACAGATAGTAGGATTATTGGGCTCACTCCCTGGCTGTCGATGTATCCCCAGATCCAGTGACCCCTACTCTCCTCTGTGTGCGCCTGCACAGGTTTATACACTGTCACAGACATGTACCCATACACACATGTCACAGACATGTGCTCATACACCACACATGCATCATCCTCACAAATAAATAACTATAAGAAAAGTAAAAAATAAAAAAGACTAATTAGCCAAATAGTTAAAAATGTATGACTCAACTACACCTTGTCACTAAGAAACCTACTTTAAATACAGTAAAAGAAGCAAAATTAAAATAAAGGATTGAAAAAGATAGGCTGAGCACATGGTACTCAAATGAAAGCCATGAAAGATGTACTAACCCTAGAGAATTAGTACCTCAGGGGAAAGAAAATGACCAGGCCTAGATGGGGTCACTCAGTAATGATGAAAGGGCCGATCTAACAGAGAGATGATACAACTCTCAGTGTGTGTGGAATAAGGAAAACAGAGAGCTGAAAAAGAAGTAAAACCTGATAGGACCAACAGCAAAAGTAGAAAAATTCACTTTCATTCTGGAGACTCGACATCTGTTTCTCAACAGCTGACAGAATAGCCAGCCTCAAGCAGATCCAAGCAATGAATGGCCTTGCTTCAGGGACTAATGGACATGTGTGCACGCACAGATGTGTGCATGTGTGTGCCTGAATTCCTCTACCTAACAAGAGAGAAGACATTCTCATGTGCCCATAGAACATGTGTCGAGGTAGAGACTATAGTGCGCTGTAGAAATAACCTCCACACATGTAAGGGCTGACATCAGGGCGCATGCTCTTTCACACCCAGGAGTCAAATGAGAACTCGGAAGCAAGAGACAAAATGAAATCTCTCAGTGCACCGAGCTCAAACAACACACCGCCAAAGAATCAAAGAGGAATTCTCAAGGCAAATACCAAAAATCTAAGGTGGATCTGAAAAGACATGCAGAGCAGTTAAGATTACAGCAGAAAAGAGAAAAAGTCTCAGATCAATAGTGTAAGATCCCATGTGAAGAACCGAGAACAAACTCAACAGAAAATGGAGGGGAAGGAATAACAGAGGCAAAAGCGGAGATCAATGGAGTTGAAAGAAGAAAACAAAGGAGAAAAAACACTGACAAGAAGTTACATCCTAAAGAGACTAACACAACTGACAAACTCCGCAAGACTAACAAAGCAATCAAGAGAATACAAATGAGCAATTGCAGGAATGAACCAGCAGCTGTTGGGCCCTGGGCACAGCAGCAGGATAGCGTGGGGATTTTGTGAATGACCCCCTCACACAGATTTGATCACTTTGGTTAGATAACCAATTCATTTCAAATGTCCTCAATATGAATCAGTAATTTGAATAGGCCGATGAATACAAATAAGGTAAGTTCATAAGCTAAAACTTTTGAAAAACGCTAGCCGTGGTGGTGTGCATCTTTGTTTCTAGAACTCAGGAGGCAGGGCCAAGAGGATCTCCAGGAATTGGAGGCTACAGTTCCAGGTCACTCAGGGATACAATAGTGAGACTGTCTCAACCGCCCTCTACTACTACTACCCCACCACTACCACCAACTCCCCAGTCTCACCACCACCATCTCTACCACCACCCCAACCATGCCCCAATCACTATCACCACCCCAACCATCACCACCACCACAACTATCACTACCACCACCCCAACCACCATCACCACCACCCCAACCACCATCACCACCACCCCAACCACCATCACCACCACCCCAACCACCATCACCACCACCCCAACCACCATCACCACCACCTCAACCACCATCACCACCACCCAAACCACCATCATCACCACCCCAACCACCATCACCACCACTACCACAACCATCACCACAACCACCCCAATCACCCCCGACCACGCCCCAACCACCATCACCACTACCATCACCACCACGGTCACCACCATCATCAGCACCACCACCATCCCAACCAACCAAATAAAACTGAAAAACTTTCAAGACTCAGATGGGTTTGCTGACAATTTGTACCTCATGGGTAAAAGAATACTCCACAGTAACTTCCCGATGACGTCAGCAGAGGACACATTTCCCTAGTGACTTAATAAGCTAGTAGCACTAAAGCCCCACAGAGATAGTATAAAAACATTAACACATGAAAAAGGGTGGCAATTGGACTCCCTTATGATTAAAGGCATGATTGTTGTCTCCCTCTGTCTGCTGAAGTGAGGGAAGGAGATATCACAAGGTTGCTACCACCTTAGCAGTTTCCCTCAGAGCTGCCAAGGCTTCCTGAAGGTAAGCACCACGTAGGATCCTCCTGTTAAATTGTACAATAATTGGTCCCTCTAACAGCACAAAGGAAATTTGGGTGCGGATGAGCGTCAGGGGCAATGGACACCAGGAGGTGAGGACAGAGATATGGTGGTGCTGGTGGAAAAGAGGGAGCCTGCTCTGGGATGGGCAGCTATCACCCAAGGGAATGCTGCAGACATTTCTCCCCTGTGAGAAGTACAGGGGTGGCCTTGTAAGTAGAGACTATTTACCCATTCTGGGGACTTGTAAGTATCCAGGTGGAAGCAAATGCGGCAGGATTTGTGTTGAACCAACATTCTGTGGGAACAAATCACCATAGAGTCAAATTCAGTGCTTATGAACCCCCTAATGATGAGCAATCATTCAGCACAAGAACAGATGACAGAGCTGTGTGCAGTAAGAAAGATGAAGCTTGTCCCAGACTATGTGATGGACGCAGGTGACGACTGAATTACAGAGAGCAAAATAAGGCAGTGTCTCCTTGCTGTACCTAGAATTGCTCTTTTTTTTCTTTTATTGAAAATAGATTCTGTTTTTCATACAATATATGCTCTCCACTACTCTCAGTTCCTTCCCATCTTTCAAGAAATAATTTTAAAAGATATTGAAGGTGGGAAGATCTCATACTCATGGATAGCTAAGATGTTCCAGTCTCATAGACTGCTCCAGCTGGGACTTCAGATAAGCCCTGCACTTTCCCAACACGCTGAGACTGAGTAGCAGCCAGCTATCCCAGGACTTGATCTTATCTCAGTTATCTCAGGGTCCCCTTAAGACTCCATTACCCAAAGACAACAGGAAGTAATTTTAATAGCATGGTGCTCACATTCCCAAGAGGTGGGGTGGATGGTTTTTGGTTGTTCTGTGGATTATGGGTGTTTATCATTGTTTAGGGAGGTTGGCTACAAGTTGTTATTGGTCATAGTCAGGGATGAAACTAAACAAAAGCGATTAGAATGAGGGATTTTATTCTGAAAAGAAAAAGGAGGATATAGGAACAATAGGATAAAAAAGCAGACTATTGAATCTACTTTAAAATTTAAAATAAAAAGGCAACTACTAATCTTAAATGTTTTGCATTGGTATGGAGTTTTTTACATTGATAAACATTTGAAATTATTTTGTTACATTGTATATATGTTTATATTATTGTTTAAGGTATCGTACCTATGCAGCTCATTTAACAGTGTAATATAAATTTGTAGTCCTTGAATATTATTTTAAAATATTTGGGATAATTAAGAAATACATATTAGTAGTTAGTCATCTATAACAATCAAATTTTTAATCATGTTAGGTATGTTTCAAGAACAAACAGATAAATTTTAAATAGATAGATGGTCTTCAAACACTTCAAAGACCTACAGAATATGTCATTTAAAATGCTTTAATAACATAAGACTTCATCACAGTAAAATATGTCTGCTTCTGGCAGTACCAATTTACTTCAAAAAAGTATGATGGGCACTGAAGAACCTCTATATGGGGTTCACTTTCATTGTGTCAAGGTTAGTCATTTGGCAAGAAACTGCCCTTGCCTAGACTGCTGACAGTATGCTAACCAAACTAGACAAACAATATACAAAAGAAAGGCAAGAAAAGGCAGGTCAGTGCTTAAAAATTCCTACTTCACAGAGAAGTCTGTCAGATATTCTAGGCCTGTCAGCCAAAGATGGAAGTCTCAGCATTGCAGAGGAACCTTGGATGACTTTTTGGGGCAGCCAGCTACTTCTGTCATTTCTATAGTTTTGGCAGTTGTTTGAGCTAGACTTCCTGTTTACTCAGGTAATATTATATCCTTCTGGGGTCTTTGATGGAGTTGAAGACTAGATAGTCATAGTTTTACAGTTTTCCTTGCTACAAATTCAGAAAAGAAACTTGCATAAGAGATGTGCAGTTTAAAAGGTTGAAAACATAAAAGTTTAAGTTATTTATCTAAAAAGGTGTTTTAAGGTCTAAAAAAGATATATTGTAGGATAGTAATTTAAGTTATGATAGAAGGTGGCTTAGGTATAAAACTTTGAACTCACTAAGATAGGACAGATAATACAGCACTTTCTCTGAATTTGACAAATGCAAATGGACTGGGCCTTGTGAATTATCTTACCTGATAATTGTTCTTTTTGTTTTGTTTTGTTTTGGGGACAGGGTTTCTCTGTGTGACAGTCATAGCTGTCCTGGAATTAGCTCTTGTAGACCAGGCCACCCTTGAGCTCATGGAGATCCTCCTGCCTCTGTCTGCCTCCTGAGTGATGGGATTAAAGGCGTAGAGCAGCACCACTGTCTGGCTGATAATTGTTCTTATTGTAAATAATTTTCTTATGTTAGAGTTAAAACCTTTCCTTTTTATTTAGACAAAAGCGGGAAATGTTGTCGGATATTGTACACTGTGTGATGTATTGCTGTGATTGGTGTAATATAAAGTTGAATGGCCAATAGCTAGGCAGGAGAGCTAGATGGGAGGCAGAGACAGAGATCTGGGAAGAAGAAAGGAAGAGTTGCCAGCCAGGTACAGAGGAAGCAGGACATGCAGGAGGAGAGGTAACAGCCCTGAGCTATGTGACAGGACATAGATGAATAGAAATAGGTTAATTTAAGTTATAAGAACTAGTTATGAACAAGTAGAAGCTATAGGTCAAACTTTCATAATTAATAAGCATCTTCATATCATTATTTTGGAGCTGACTGTCAGGACAGAGGAAGCCTCCTTACAATAGTTTTTAGCTTGATTGTCAATATCCTTAATAGCTAATGTCCACATATAAGTGAGTACATACCATATTTGTTTTTCTGAGTCTGAGTTACCTCAGTCAGGATGATTTTTTTTCTAGTTCCTTCCATTTCTTGGCAAATTTCATGATTTTATCTTTTTAAATGTCTGAGTAATATTCCATTGTATAAATGCATGGCATTTCTTTTATCCTTTTGTCCTTTGAAGGACATGTGAACTGTTTCTAATTCTTGGTTATAATGAATAGAACAGCAATGAACATGGTTGAGCAAGTGTTTCTGTAGTAGGATGGATGTAGCTTCTTTTGGGTATGTGCTAAAGAGTGGTACAGCTGAATCTAGACGTAGATTGACCAACACACTGATTTCCAACATGAAGTTCACACTCCCACTACCCTTAGTCCCCACCAGTACAAGCATGCCATTCTGACTGGTATAAGATGGGATATCAAAGTTGTTTTGATTTGCATTTTCCTGACTAAGGATGAAGAACATTTCTTTACATGTTTCTCAGCCACTTGAATTTTCTCTTTTGAGAATTGTGTTAGGATCTGCACCCCATTTTTTAATTAAGTTATACATTTTCTTGATGTTCATTTTTTTAAGTTCTTAATAAATTTTGGATATTAGTCCTCTATCAGATGTATAGTTGCTAAAATATCTTTTTCTATTCTGTAGGCTGATGCTTTATCTGAATGATAATGTCCTTTGCTGTGTAGAAGCTTTTACCAAGTCCCATTAAAGGCGAGGCTCAAAACTGAAAACAATGAGTTGGGTTATTGCCAGGTGGTACATATGGATTATTTGCATATTCTACATTCATTTTGACCAGCACCATTTGTTGAAGATGCTGTCTTTTATTCAGTGTGTATTTCTGGCTTCTTTATCAAAAATCAGGATCGATAGGTGTGCGGACCTATGTCTGAGTCATCCATTTGATCCCTTGATCACCGTGTTGGTTTTGTACCAATGCCATGCTGTTTTTATTACTATAGCTCTGTGGTACAGTTTGGGGTGGGAATGGTGATTCTTCAAGCAGTTCTTCTGTGTTTTAACTACTTGTTGTTCTAGATAGTCTGGGTTTTCTGTTTCCATATGAGGCTGAAGTTGTCTTTTCATGTTTTGTGAAGAGCTGTGTTGGAATTTTGATGGGGATTGCATTGAATCTTTAGATTGTTTTTGATAGGATGGCCATTTTTACTATGTTAATTGTACTGACTGATTTTGTGTGTCAGCTTGACACACGTTAGAGTCATCAGAGAAGAAGGAGACACAGTTGAGAAAATGCCTGGATGAGATCCAGCTCTAAGGCATTTTTTCCTTCAGTGATCAATGGGAAGGACACAGGTCATGGTGGCTGGTGCCATCCCTAAGCTGCTGGTTCTGGGTTCTAGAGGGGAGTGGGGAGAAGAACCTGAGGGAACGGGATAGTCAAGATGGCAGAAGGACAGAAATGAGAGCAAAGAAACAGATAATTTGATTGAGGGAGCCTTTATGGGGCTAGCAAGAAACCTGGCTCTAGAGAAATTCTCAGGAATCCACAAGGATGACCCCAGTTAAGATCCTAAGCAATAGAGGAGAAGGTGTCCGAACTGGCCTTGACCTGTAGTCAGACTGATGAACATCTTAAATATCACTATAGAACTTTCATCCAGCAACTGGTGGAAACAAAGGCAGAGACTTGCATCAGAGCACTGGACTGAGCTCCCAAAGTCCAGCTGAAGAGTGGAGGAATGAGAATATGAGCAAAGAGGCCAAGACCATGAGGGGTTCATCCACTGAAACAGTTTACCTCAGCTATTGGGAGCTCACCAACTTCAACTTCCATACAGGGAAGAAGCCAGCATAGGTCCAAACTCTGGATGTAGGTGACAGTTGCATGGCTGGGACAGACTGTGGGGTCCCTGGCAGTGGCACTAGGATTTATCCCAACTGCTTGTACTGGCTTTTATGGAACCTATTCTCTTTGGAGGTATACCTTGCTCAGCCTAGATATAGTAGGGAGGGCCTTGGACCTTCCCCAAAGCAATGTGCCTTACCCTCTTTGAGGAGTGGATGAGGGTGGGGTATGGGGGTAAGTAGAGGGAATGGGATTGGTTATGTAAAATAAAAAGTGATAGCTTGTTTTCTCCTTAAAAATAAATAGATAAAAAAGAAATAAAACCAAATGAAATATAATAAGGGGGTGGGGAGAAAGAAAGTGGGCCAAGCAAGCCACGAGAAGCAAACTAATAAATAGCTTCCCTCCATGGCCTCTGTATCAGTTCCTGCCTTCAGGATTCTGCCCTGTCTGAGTTCTTATCCTGACTTCTTTTACTGATAAACAACAGTGTGTAAATATAAGCCTTTCTTCCTCAGAAACCCTAACTAAGAAGTTAACCCTACATGTCCCTGAGTATGAGAGACCTTTATACCTTTGATGTAATCTTTTATTCTTTATTTAAAGACTTGGAGTTTTAATCATACAAGTCTTTCACTTGCATGGTTTGAGTTACTGCCAAGATATTTTTATATTATTTGAGGCTACTGTGAAAGGTGTTTGTCTTAGTTAGGGTTTTATTGCTGTGAAGAGACACCAGGACCATGGCAGATCTTATAAAGGAAAACATTTAATTGGGACTGGCTTACAGTTCAGAGGTTTAGTCCATTATCATCATGGTGGGAAGGATGTTGGCACACAGGCAGACAAGGTACCAGAGCAGGAGTTGAGAGTTCTGTGTCTGGATCTGCAGGCACAGAAAGTGACAGTGACACACTGGCCAGGCTTGAACTTCTGAGACCTCAAAGCCCACCCCATAGTGGCACACCTCCAACAAAGCCACACCTACTTCAACAAGGCCACTCTTTATGGGCCTATGGGAATCATTTTTATTCAGACTACCACAGTGTTGTCTTCCTGATTCCTTTCTTAGTCCATTTGTCATTTGTAGAAGGAGGGCTACTGATATTGTGATTTAATTTTATATCCAGCTACACTTTTGCTGAAAGTGTTTATTAGCTATAGGAGTTATCTGGTGGGATTCTCAGGGTCACTTACGTATACTATCATATCTGCAAATAAATAAACTTTGACATCTTCCTTTCTAATTTGTATCCCTTTGATCTCCTTCATTACTCGAGCTAAGACTTAAAGAATAACATTAAATAGATACGGAGAAACTTTGTCTTGCTCCCAATTTTAGTGGAAATGTTTTGGTTTTCTCTCTATTTAAGCTGATACTTGTTATGGTGTTGCTGTAATTGCCATTATTATGTTGAGGTATGTCCCTTTTATTCCTAATCTCTCCAGAATTTTTATCAAGAAGGGGTATTAGATTTTGTCAAAGGTTCATTCTGCATCTAAGTGAGATGATCATGTATGTTTCAGTTATCATTTACATATACTGAGCCATCCCTGCATCTGTGGAATAAGGCCCACTTGTTCATTATGTATGATCTTTTTGGTGTGTTCTTGGATTTGGTTTGCAAATATTTTATTAAGAATTGTTGTATCTGTGTTTACAAGGGAAACTGGTCTGCAATTGTCTTAGTTAGGGTTGCTTTTGCTGGTTTATTGACTTACACTTCCACATCAATGTTCATTATCAAAGGGAATCAGGACAAGAACTTAAACAGGGCAGAAACCTGGTGGCAGGTGCCAATGCAGAGGCATGGAGGGGTGCTGTATGCTGGTTTGTTCCCCATGACTTGCTTAGCTCCCTTTCTTGTCGAACCCAGGACCACGAGCCCAAGGATGGCACTAAACACAATAAGCTTCTCCTCCATGAATCATTATTAAGAAGATGTCCCACAGTCTTGCCCACAGCTCAATCTCATGGAGGTATTTTCTTAACTGAGGTTCCCTCCTTTCAGACTTTACTTGTGTCAAGTTGACATAAAACAATCTAGGATGGTAATTCTCCTTCTTCGTTCAGTCTTTATGTGGTTTGGATATCAAGGTAACTGTCACCTTGTAAAAAGAATCGGGCAATGTTCTTTCTGTTTCTATTTTGTGGACTAATTTGAGGAGTATTGGCATTAATTCTTCTTTGAAAATCTGGTAGAATTCTGTGCTGAAACCTTCTGGCCCTGGGCATGCTTTGGTTGGGAGATTTTTAAGTACAGCTTCTATTTCAAGAGGTTATAGGTTTGTTTAAATTGCTTATCTGGTCTTTACTTAACTTTGGTAGGTAGAATAAATTGAGAAAATTATTCATTTCTTTTAGATTTTCCCATTTTGATCAAGTATACATTTTTCTTTCTTTTTTTGTTTTTTTTCCTTTTTCTTTTCAAGACATGATTTTTCTGCATGTAACAGCCCTGACTGTTCTGGAGTTCACTGCCCAAGATGACTTTGAACTCACAAAGATCTGCTTGCCTTTGCATCCAGATCGAACTGAAGTACACATTTTTTAAAAAAAAGATTTATTTATTTATTATGTATACAACATTCCTTTCATGTATGCCAGAAAGGGGCACCAGATCTCATTATAGATGGCTGTGAGCCAACATGTGGTTGCTGGGAATTGAACTCAGGATCTCTGGAAGAGCAGCCAGTGTTTTTAACCTCTGAGCCATCTCTCCAGCACTGAAGTACACATTTTTAAAGTATGTCTTTAAGATCCTCTTGATTTTCTATGTGTGTGTTGCTATATCCCTCTTTTCATCTCTAATTTTATTCGTTTGAATTTTCTCTCCTGTCTCTCAGTTGTTTTTGGCTTAAGGGTTTATCAATTTTATGGATTTTCTCAACCAACTCCTCTTTCATTGGTCACCTGTATTTGTTGCTATTTCTTTGCTATCGCTTTCAGCCCTTGGCTTGATTATTTCTTGTCACTTGCTGTCTACTCCTTTTGGGTGTAATTTCTTTTTATTCTAGACTCTCAGGTGTGCTGTTAGATTATTAATATAAGACCTTTCCATGTTTTTTTTAAACTTTTATTGATTGCTTTCAGATTTCATGTCATGTATCCCCCAAACCACCCTCTGCCCTTGCAACCCCACCCCAATCAGAACAAAATTTAAAAGTAAAACCAAAACCCAAACAAAGCAAGAAAACAAAACAAAAACAGAAACAAAAACAAAAATATAGCCCAGAAATAAAGCCCAGAGACAGAAATTGGGGCTCAACCTAAAACCCAGAAAAGCAAAGCACCCAAGTCACTAGAGAAGTCTTACCTCTACCAAAGGCTGGGCAACCTCAGACTAAGCAACCTAAACCTCTTTTTCCTCCCATTTTACATTCTCTCTAATGCTGGGATTAAAGGTGGGAGCCACTATCACCTGTATTTGTTTCTGCGTTGACCTTGTGTAGCCCAGTGTAGCCTTGGACTCACAGAGATTTGTCCAAATCCTGGGATTAAAGGTATGTCACCATTGCCTGACCTCAGTGGCTCTAACTTTGCCTCTGTTCTTCAGGCAAGATTTATTTATCAAAATACAAATAATATACCACTACACAAAAAAAAGCAAAAAAAAAGGAGAAGAGAAGGAGAAGGAAGAGGAGGAGAAGAAGAGGAGAAGGAGGAGGAGGAGAAGGAGGAGGAGAAGAAGAAGAGGAAGAGGAAGAGGAAGAAGAAGAAGAGGAGGAGGAGGAGGAGGAGGAGGAAGAGGAAGAAGAAGAAGAAGAAGAAGAATCTCATTGTGGAAGCTGTAGTGTGGCCCCATGTGTCACCCCTTAGTCCTTTCAACTTCACGTGCAAGTGTTCATTTCCATGAGTCATTGATCTGGTTCCAGGCCTCTGACTTTTGCTACACCATTGATAATGGAGTCACACTGGGGCTCCCCTTGGATATCCTGTTGTCCTGTGTCATGGAGATCCTGCAGCATTGGACCTGTAGGTCCATCCCCTTCACATGCTCCAACAGTTCATAGATGAGGTAGATGTTGGGGTGGGTCAACTCTAGCCCTGGCTCTGAGCCTGGGTGGCAGCTGGGCTGTCATGCTGCCAGCTTTCCCTACCATCACCACCCAGATGAAATCTCCAACAATGACTCAGCTGACCCACCCAGCACACCTGCTGCAAAGAGCAGGGCCAATCAGTTTCCTGCTCCGGGCCATTGCGTCTGACCCACCCTCACACACATCACCATGGCCAGTTCTGCTGTCTTGCCCAGGGGAAGTACAGGTCACTCTCTCTTGACTGCCTTGGACTCGGTGGCAAGAAGGCCATTCACATTAGCCTGTTCCTCTCCACACTCACCACATCAGACCTGCCTTTCTCCCCATCTCCCCTGCCCACGAACCACTTCTCTTTCCCTTCCACCTGCCCATCCTGCACTCCTCAACATAACAGTGTCTGACCGCCCTGCACCAGAGGCGCTGGGCAGGTGGTACTTGGTTGAGCCCTGCCTCCTGCCATCTGCCTGTTTTTGTTTGGTTAATGTGATCTCTTAGCGCTATGAACTTCTTAGAACTGCCTTCATCATGTCCTGCAAGTGTGGGTATGTTGTGGATTCATTTTCATTCATTCCTTGAAAGTTTTTAATTTCTTTCCTGACCATCTTTTTTTTTTCATTCAGCGTGAGTTGTTCAGTTTCCATGAATTTGTAGGCTTTTTTGGTTTCTGTTGCTGCTAATGTCTAGTTCAAGCCCTACTGTCAGGATGGAGGGTGTTATTTCAATTTTCTTGTTTCTGTTGAGACTTACTTTGTGTCCAAGTATGTGGTCAGTTTTGGAGAAAGTTCCACAAGGTGCAGGGAGAAGGTGTATTCTTTCGTGTTATAGCAGAGTGCTCTGCACATACCTATTAGGTCCGTTATGTCTATAACTTCTGTTAGTGCAAGCATTTCTCTGCTTGGTTTTTGTCAGGATGACCTGTCCACTCCACGATCAGTGTGTGAGGGTCAGTATGTGATCTAAGCTGTAGTAGTACTTCTTTTACAAACTTATGCTCTTGTGTTTGGTGGAGAGATGTTAAGAATTGTAATATTTTCTTTATGTATTTTTCTTTGAGTATGTAGTGCCCTTCCCTGTCTCTTCTGATTAGTTTTTGGTTTGAAGTCTATTTTGACAGATATTAAAATGCGTACACTAGCTTGCTTCTTAGGTCCATTTGCTTGGAATATGTTTTTCCAACCTTCTACCCCGAGGCAGTGTCTATCCTTGATGTAAAGGTGCGTTGCTTGAAAGTGGCAGAAAGGTGGATCCTGTTTTTGAATCTACTGTATTAGTCTGTTTTTTTTTAATTGGGGGAATTCAGACCATTGATGTTGAGAGCTATAAATGAGCGTGTTTGCTGATTCCTGTTATTTTGTCATGGTGTTGCGTTTTGTTTCTTTTTCTTTCTTTTGTTTTGATGGTCTGTTGTTATTTATTCCTTATCTTTTCTTACACGTGGTTAGCCTCTTCAGGATGCAGCTTTTCTTCTAGTACCTTCTATAGGGCTGGATTTGTAGACAGATAATGCTTAAATTTGGTTTTATCATGGAATATTCTTCCCATAAATTGTGGCATCTGTGATCTCTTAGAGTTTGTAGAATGTGTGTCCAGGCCCTTCTGGCTTTAAGAGTCTCCATTGAGAAGTCAGGTGTAATTCTAATAGGTCTGCCTTTATATGTTATTTGATTCTTTTCCCTTTCAGCTTTTAATATTCTTTCTTTGTTCTATACATTTAGTGTTTTGATTATCTTGTTCATGGACAATTTCTTCTCTGGTCCAGTCTGTTTGATGTTCTGTATGCCTCTTGTACTTTGATTGACATCTCCTTCTTTAGGTTAGGGAAATTATCCTCTATGATTTTGTTAAATATATTTTCTATGCCTTGGACCTGGGTTTTCTCTTTTTCCTCTATTCCCACTGTTTGTAGATTGAGTCTTTCCCAGGGTACCAGATTTCCTGGATGTTTTGTTCCTGGATTCTTTTGGATTTCACATTTTCTGAGGCATTCATTTTTCTGTCTCTTCTTCAGTGCCTGAGATTCTGTCTTCTATCTCTTGGTAAGGCTTACCTCTGAGATTCCTGTTCAAGTTCCAAAAATTTTAATTTCTATTTTCCCCTCAGTTTAGTTTTTAAAATTGATTCTATTTCCACTTGTAAATCTTGGACTGTTTTCTTCATTTCATTCCACTGTTTGTTTTCATAGATAAGTTAATATGTTTATCTATTTCCTCCTTAAAGCCCTCTAACACATCCAGAAAGCCGATTGCGAAGTCCTTGTCTTGTGCTTCAGCTGTATTGCCTTTCTCACAGTCTGCTGTAGTAGTGTTGCTGGTCTGTAGTGGAGACATATTGTCCTAGCTGTAACTGATTGTTTTTATGCTGATGTCTAGGCATCTGGGTTTCGGATGATTAGACTTCAAGTTCTGATATCTGGTCAGGTCTTTGCTGGACAAATGCTCCGCTCCTCACTTTTTGTGCCTTTTTCTGATTTTTAGAAGAATGTAAAGGCTCTGGGTTGCCTGGTAGGGAATGCTTCTGAGATTGTGCCAGGTATGGCCACCAGCAGTTCCAGGCAGAATGTGTTTCTAGATATTGAGAAACTGACACTTAGGAATGGAAGTGGGCTAGAAGGGAGGGCCGAGCAGGTCCACAGAAGGGAGAAAAACAGGGCATTCCAGCAGGATCTGGTGAGTCTCCTGGGAATGGGGGTAGAGACTGAAGAGAGGCCACAGCAGGTGGTCTCCTACAGAGCTGGGATGAGACTGGGGCGGGGGTTGGATTTGGAAGACATGAGGAGGATTCATCTACCTGTTTCCCTGGCCAGAGGGTTCCCAGAAAACGCCTTTGGGAGTTAGTGACTGAGGGAGAGGGATGAGGTGGTGAGCGATATAAAAATTCTTAACAAATTTTCAGCAAATAGAATTGAGACACATAAAAAGCCAACCTCAAAAGGTCACATATTATATGATTTCATTTCCATAACGACAAAATTATAGAGGCACAGAGAAAATTAGTGGTTGCCAGGGGCTAGGGATGTGGTAATGGTGGTGGTGGGAAGGAGGAGTGTGAACTTCTCGGGATGAAATTGCTGGAGTCTTGACTAACTTTTTCCTGATCCGTGCTTGTGATGAGTGCTGTAAGGTTCTCCATGCCACGTGCCTGGGTGTTTTCTAGATTCCAAACTGTTCTATAGGGTTGGAAGAGGTGACCATTAGTAGAAACTGGGGAAAGGACACAGGAAGTTCAGATGGTCCTTGCAGCTTTCTATGTATCTATTTATGAGTAGTCTTTTAAGACTGCTAGGATCTGCAGCCATCCCCTGCTGTTACTAAATCAGAGCCCTGCACCAGGACCCCCACATCACCACCCACTGCTTAGCTGTCCAACTCAGTCTTTTTCCTGTCCCTCTTTCACCCGTTCTTCCACCAATGGGTGAGTTGCCTCTGGTAATGGCATCGTAAAGGGGGTTGCCCTGGATTGCTTAGAGTAGATCTAGTTTCTCCTGCAAAGATGCTCATGAATTCAAGTCAGAATTCTGGTGGCTGTGTTTGGAGCCGGCAGCTCTGAGGTTGGCATGTGACAAAAGGCTAGTGTCATTGGCTGGAAAGCAATCACAGGGGAGGCATAGCCGGAGAGCGGAGCTGGCTGAAGCTGACACGAGATGAGAACCAGCAGGTGTAGTCACCTAACGACTTCCAGGACCCCACAATAGAGCCCTCCAGCTCATCTGCAGGAAGTTACCACGGCAGAGCTCACACCTGTGTGTTTGTGAGCTAGCGATCAGGTCAGGATGTGTGAAGACTTCCTTTAGCCTCAGCCATAGCACTGCCTGCGGCTGTGCCCGAGAGCTGTGTGAGGGGACACACGTGTGCAATGAGTTCAGAAAGGCTGACCTTGGGAACTTTTATTCCCCCCAAACTGATTTATTCCCAGTGCTATGGCTGGCCAGGATGCCCAGCCATTCTCTTACAGGCAAATTTCTGTGAAAATTGCTTCTCAGAAGTCAAGCTAATTTACAGCAGGGTGTGTCTTTGATATCCTAGTGCAATCTAGACATCCTTTTCCCTACTATACCTCAAAGTCTGTCCCTTTGTGAGAGCCTAGCTGTCAATCATGCTCAGCCTTCAGAAGGGACTCAGCCTTCTCATGGGGGAGGCACACATATGCTCTGCCTTATTGCCTGGTAGAAATGGAGCCATGGAAGCCTAATGCCACCCCTAGAGCGCTTGCTTGGGCCTCTCTGCCCAGCAGGTTGACTCCTGCCAACGACCTCATTACAAGCCAGACTCAGTGACCAGTGTCAGGGACCTTCATCTGCTCATCTCAATAAAAACTTAAGGCTTAATTCTTAGGCACCAGTCTCTCACTAAACCCAGGAAAAGAGAGATAATGGTCATGCCTGTGCCAGGAGCCCCGAACTGAAGAGCAAGCTGGCCGTGTGGTGGATTCTGAAGCCACCAAACTTCCTAATCCAGTCTGAGTCAGTTGTATCTGAATTCTCTCTAATAAAACTCAAAATCCTAAGGATATGATTTTTAAAAAAGAGTTGTGGGAGCTCGCCGAGGCTCATCTAGACTGCTTCTTGGAAGGACCAAAGTTTCTCATTACTGTTTTGTTGTTAATATTTCAGTCTATGCGCACACAACTGTCATAAATGCATGGGCAAATTTCTATGCAAAATTCTAGACAAAATCACAGTTTTTTAAAAAGGTTTGTTTATTTTACTTCTTATTTATGCGTGTTTTTCCTGCATGTATTTCTGGAGAGATGGCTCAGCGATTAAGAGCACTACCTGTTCTTCCAAAGGTCCTGAGTTCAATTCCCAGCAACTACATGGGGGCCCATGAACAGCTGTAATGAGATTTGATCCCCTTCTGAGAAAGAGACCTGGTCAGTGGTCCTCACCATCTTAGACCATGAAACCCAATATGGACAAGTCCAACATAACTTGGGCTGCCCATGCATGCTTCAGCATTACCAGTGCATAACTTTCATTCATTCATTCATTCATTCATTCTTTATGTCTGTGTACCACATGTGTACAGTGCCCAAAGAGGTCAGAAGAAGGCATTGGATCCCCTGGAGTTGGTGAGTCAACATGTGGGTGCTGGGAGTTGAACCCAGGTCCTCCTAAGAACAGCCAATACTTTGAGCCATCTCTCTTGCCCCCAAATTCACAGTATTCGTACATCGTCCATATACTTCAGAGTCTGTGGGTTCTGTCCACATGTACACAATTCTAGGGAGTCTCAGTGAGGGCTGGGAGGTGGGAGGATGGGATGAGTAAGATGCCATTGTCAAATAGAAGTTCCTTTATGTTAAGGCAAGTACAGCCTTTTCCAGACTGGCAGATTGTCGCGTAACTTTGGCCAGCAAAGAAAACGCAACACCGGACTCTTCTCAATTGCAGTTTAATCAGGAAACCTTGAATAATCTTCTGACCCCGAGGAAAGCCAGCCCACATCTAAAATAGCCCCTGTGTAGCCAACTCCAGCAAGCCACGTGGGGAATACGGATAGGCCCAGGTACACAGAAACAAGCCAGATTCTTAGTTTTAGCCATGTATGGAGTTATTTACGGTTGAAAGCACATTTCACCCGGGGGGGGGGGTGGAGAGCAGCGGTCAGCGCCATCTTTAAGGTGCGGCACAAAGCAGCTCACTACAGCAGATAACTTTGTAGGTAAAGCAATTGTCTTGCGAGCAATTGGAGGACCTGAGTTCAAATCCCTCAAACTCACGTAAATCTGGACACAGTAGGGTGTGCCTGTAATTTTAGGTCTCCTATTGTGAGATGGGGGAAGTGGAGACAGGAGACTCTTCAGAAACTTGAGGGTCAGGTCATTTAGAGAAGTACACAGCAAAGAGACCCTGGTTCAAACAAGGTGGAAAGTGAGCATCTGAAGGTGCCCTCTGACCTTCTCATGAGCACTGTGGCACACGTGCACCCCTCCCCTGCATGTACATGCCTTTTCGAATGAGCACACACACACACACACACACACACACACACACACACACACAGTGGATGGCACCAGAGAGTCACCAGCTGAGGTTATCTTTTGGTTTACACACACAACAGCACATTTGAACCTGCACACACACACACACACACACACACACACACACACACTCACATGCACCTATATACATGAACTTGTGCATACATGTGCACATACACAAGCAGGTTGGAGAGATGACTTAGGTGTTAAGAACACTAGCTTCTCTTCCAGAGGACCCTAAGTTGGATCTCAGCACCCCTGTTGGTCCGCTCATACATGTGCACACATCCTCTACTCCCGAAGTCCACAGTACTCATTTCTAGGAAAGGCTCAGGAAAAAGTTGAGCCAAAAGCTGCCCAACTAATTCCAAGGTCAAAGAGCTGTATTTGTAAAAACACTAACATTTATTAATTTGTTCTTAAAAGATTTACTTACTTATGTATTTTAAGTTTACAGGTACTTTGTCTGCATGTACATCTGCACACTGGAAGAGGGCATTAAACAGTTGTAAACTGCGATGTGGGTACTGGGAATTGAACTCGGACCTTTGGAAGAGCAGCGAGTACTCTTAACCACTGAGTCATCTCTTGAGTCCTAAAACTAGCATTTAATTAGGGTCATGAGAATCACTTATCAATAGATGTATAGCTTGTATTAACTTCTAATATGTGTCACTGCATAACTGAATTCACCAGTCAGCTTTCTAATAAAGAGTGCCCAGGAATTTGTATCTCAAAATACTTATTCTCTCTTTTGCAGTTTTAGACTCAACAGAAACCAGAGAGAGACAGAAGAACAATGCTTAAACACAAAACCTGAAGACAGGTGAGCAGAAATAAACTTGAGTAAAATAGCTCTGGGCAATTGCTTAGAGCTCCAGTTGTTCCCACTTGATCATAGGGAGGGCAAGGATGGGGGACTCAGGTTTATTTCTCAGCAGTCTTCACAACAGCCTTGGAAGGCAACAGGCTGAGGGATGGGGGAGGGAGTCAGCTAGAAGAGAAGCTGGACAGCTGGAGGAGAAGCTGGGAAGCCAGAGGAGAAGCTGAACAGCTGGAAGAGAAGCTGAGCAGCTGGAGGAGAAGCTGGGAAGCTGGAAGAGAAGCTGGGAAGCTTCTGTGTTTTCTTGTTAACTTCTGAGCAGAGGTAGGGGAAGGGGAAACAAACTCTTGCACTAGTCATGCTGGTCTGAGGAGAAATTCAGTCACATATCCAGGAAGTCATGACTCAATTCAAAGCCTGCCAGTTATGCATCAGATTCAGTGGGACAGCCTTGTCTCAATCTGACTTGAGATACTTCTTTTGGAAGAAATAAATTTATTTTTAAGAAATGAAGACTTTGAAAGGCTAATTCATTATTAAAAACAGAATCAAACATGTGAGTGGAAACCTTCCCGACAATCTGTTTCTGATCCTGGAGGACAGCTATATTCAGTTTTATTTCCATAGGTGTAAAATCTCTGCAGCAAGTAATCAAAAAAAAATCAAGCATTTTCTTAACTTACCCTATGATTGCTTGAAAAGTGTGTGTGTGTGTGTGTGTGTGTGTGTGTTGAGTTCATGTGTAACGATGCACGTGTGTGAAGGTGCATGCTATCACACTCACCTGTGTGTGTATGTAAACACCAGAGGTCAATTGAAGTTTGAGTTCCTTCTTTAATTGCTTTCCAGCTCATTTTTCTTTTGTTTGTTTTTAGATTTACTTTTATTTTTGCTTATGTTTGTGCATGTGTGTATCAGTCTATGAGTGTGCGTCACATGTGTACTAGAGCCCATGACACCAGAAGAGGGTGCCAGATCCCCTAGAGCCGGAGTTCCAGGTTGTTTGCTGCTCAGGTGGGAACCAAACTCAGGTCTTCTGCAAGAACAGACCATGCACTCATGGCTGAGCATCTCGCAGCCTTGTTTAGTCATTTATTTAGAGACAGAGTCGGTCTCTGAACCTAGAGCTTGTTGTTTTGCTTAGAATGCTGGACAGCAAGGCCCAGGGATCTGCCTGCCTCCACTTGCAAGTTCTGGGGTTACAGACATAATGATTGGTTTTGCATGAGTGCTGAGGTTCCAAATCCAGATCCTCAAGAGCCATCTCCCCACCCTAGCCTAACTATAAATGAAACCCTGCTTTTTACTTTTGTTCCGCCCCCCTTCCTGAATGTGCCTTTAATTTTTCAAGCACCTGAAGTGATTCTTCTTTTCTTCCGCTAAGCGTAGCATTTTGGTGTGCAAATGTGCTGTGATTTGTCCTGCCATTGCGCATGCTACTGCTATCAGTTTCTTTGCTGTGATTAATTACCCTCATTCCATCATTCCAGAGCTCACACATCTTTCAGGTGAACACTCCTAAGTGGACTTGTGTTTACCGCGTGTAGCTTTGGTAGACATTACCACACGGCTTAACTCTTCAGTGTGCACTGATAGTAACTTTCCATTCTTGACAATTCTCTGCTGGTCAGGATAGATGCAAAAACACAGTTGTCACCTCCAGAATGAGAGATAGTTTTTTTTTTCTGGAGTCAAATATGCACAACTGTGGCTTGGGAGCACAGACTCCTATGACTCTAAATACCATGTTGCAATGTGATGAGTTTCACGAGGTTTTTATAGTAAAATAACAAAGAAAGTCAGAAATCAGGGTGCGTTAAAAACACACTAGTAGGGCCAGAGAGGTGGCTCAGAGGTGGCTTGCTGTCAAGCCTAAGAACCCAAGTGTGAGTTTAATCTCTGGGTCTTACATAGTGGAACGGGAGAATTGACATCCCACCATCATCTCCTGATAACTGTGCATGCATGCATGGGTGCGCGCGCATGTGTGTGTGTGTGCGCGCACACACACACACACACGAGCATACACATAAATGTACTGGAAAAAAGCACTGGTAGAAACATCAAACAGTTGTATTGTTGTATTAAATCAAAGAACTCTCTGCCTTGAGATTCAGATGTTCTCTGATGCTCTTTGCCTTTGACTCAGGGAAGCTAGGTTTGTTTGCTCCGAAGGGTTTTCCTAATAGTCACAAAGATGCTAGGTCACACTTCAGCAGATAACAAATGGACATTGATGGAGCTAAAGATAGCCTGACTGGTGACATTCCAGCTCTCCACCATCATCACAAAAGCTTCAGCCAATCAATCAGCCTGGCAGAATGTTTTTCTGGAAACTTCACAGCAGAAGGCTTCTGTGAGTCACTTCTCACTACACATCTGAGATTCCTCAGGGCCCCAAGAGCAGTCCATAATAATCTGAGTACAAGTCAAATGGAGGAAGTGAGTCCAACTTCAGAACCTGGGAGGGCAGCCGATGACGTTCCAGTTAGACATTGCCAATGCTTCCCTGTCTCTATCAGATGGCCTAAAACCTTCCAGCAACATCTGCATAGAAAGAAAGAGACAGACAGACAGACAGACAGACAGAGAGTGCGAGAGAGCGCTTCAAGTTTCAGGTGTTTTCTGGCAGTTGATTCTGGCTGCATCATGAAGTCCATTTGTGGCTGGCCAAG
Source organism: Myodes glareolus (assembly GCF_982192425.1). NCBI lineage: Eukaryota > Metazoa > Chordata > Mammalia > Rodentia > Cricetidae > Myodes > Myodes glareolus. The sequence continues at coordinate 9,232,159 of NC_142043.1, read as the reverse complement.
GATCCTATTGTTCGTTGTTTTTACTCTTTACTCTTTGAGGGGCCTGCCACCGGATCCCAGATAAATCACACAGAGTCTTATTCATCTTATTCTTTCTTATGAATGCCCAGCCTTAGCCTGGCTTGTTTCTTGCCAGCTTTTCTTAAATTATCCCATCTATCTTTCGCCTCTGGGCTTTTATTTTTTTCTATTACACATAACTTTCTTTACTTCTTACACCACAGCTTGTTGTGTATAGTTGGATAGCTGCCCCCCCCCACGCGCTGGCTCCTCTCCTTCTTCTTTCCTGGCTTCTTGATCTCTCTCCCCAGATTTCTCCTATTTATTCTACCTGCCTGCCAGCCCCACCTATTCCTCCTCCTGCCTAGCTATTGGCCATTCAGCTCTTTACTAGATCAATCAGGTAATTTAGACAGGCAAAGTAACACAGCTTTACAGAGTTAAACAACAATAAGAGTTAACAAAGTTAAACATAACTTGAAAGAATGCAACACATCTTTGCATCACTAAACAAATGTTCCACAGCAGAAACAAATATAACCCATCTTAAAATAGTATTCTACAACAGGATCCCAGGTCTCTTGCCTCAGTAAGGCAAATATGTCCCCAGTGTTCCTCAGTTTGTAGGAATGTGCCCCATTGACTGAATCCAAACAAGCAGTAGACAATTGTGCCAGCACCCAGAGCATTCCTGCAAGCCCCATCATGCACCAGGGCTCAAAATGCTTTCTGTTTTGAGATGAGGAACTCCAGCAGCCATGTGTGAAGGGAGTCAACGTGAGCCAGTTGTCTTCCTCTTGACCAGGTTCTTCAGACACAAGGAGTCCATTGCTGTAGCCACACTAACAATAGCTATAGGTGGAATTTTGTAGAGGAGCATGGTTCTCTTTGTAATATAAGGATTAGAATTCCATAACAGAGACAGGGCCACTTCTGAAGACCCCACCAGAGTCTCCATTTTCAGGCATGAGGGGAGCTTAACTAAATCAGTACTCAAAGGAAATTGTATTCTCATACCCAGGACAACTCAGTCTAAGTCACACACAGCCCTTCTTCTTAGTAGGGGCGTCTCTGTTGCACCTCCTCTTAGATTACACCACCCTCTACATCACTCCAGTTGGGAAGGTACCTTGAAAGTCTTCGTGCTCTCGTGTTCTGACCCTATTCCTGTGGTGTTTGAAGAGTGTGTGTGTGCATGTGTGCGAGCATGTATGTGTATGTGTGTGCCTACATGTGTGTGTATGTGTGTGTGTCCCTGCGTGTGTGTGTGCCTGCCAATGTGTGTGTGTGTGTTTGTGTGTGTGTGTGTGTGCCTGCATACATGGCAGAAGCACTTGTTACCTTTCTCCTTACTGTGACAAATGCCAGAGGGAGAAACCTGAGGAAGGAGATTTGCTTCATCTCACAGTTCAAGGCTGCAGTTCATCATGGGGGGAAGCACAACTCCAAGTGTAGCTGAAGATTTCTCTCCTGCCAGCCTATTCGCAAATACCAGGAAGTGCTTCCCGAACAATTGACTTGGAGGCTTAATATAGATTATAAGCGCTTGTCTAATAGTTCAGGCTTATTAATAACTAGCTCTTACAGTTTAAGTTACTCCTCATTCCTTATTTATACTCTACCACGTGGCAGTACCTTTATTAGCATGGCACATTCATCTCCTGCTCCCTTTGCATCTGCTGGTGATTCCTGACTCCACCCTTTTCCTTCTCATCTCCCTTTGTTTGGCTGCCCTGCCTATACTTCCAGCTTGGCTACTGGCCAATCAGTGTTTTATTAAACCAATTTGAGTGACAAATATTTACAGTGTATAAGAGGTTTATTCCACAGCAAGCAAGAGCTTCAGGCTTCTGGTTACATTGCATCTGTTGCTAGAGTCAGAGACATGGATGCTGGTCCTCCAATCATCTCTCATTTTTATTTAGCTCAGGTCTCCAGCCCACGAGCTGTTGTCACTCACATTTACAGTGGGTCTTCACCTGCCAATCAACCCAATCTAGAATTCCCTCACAAACATGTCCAGAGGCTTGTTCACCAGGTGATTCTAGAGGAGATGAATCAGGAAGGTCAGGGTTCAGCCTGGCTTCTTTCTCAATTACTTGCCACCTTATTTTTTGAGATAGGTCTATCATTGCACCTGGGATTCATTGGTTTGTCTAGACTGGCTGACTGGTGAGCTCCAGGGACTTACCTGTTTCCACTGCCCAGGGCTGGGGTTACAGATGCTCACCTTCATGCCTGGCTTCTTACAAGGATGCTGGGGGTAGAACTCTGGTCCTCATGCTTATGCTGCAAGAGTTCATAGCCACTGAGCCATCTCTACAGTCCACATTTCAGTTTCTGATGACTTAGATGTCTTAGTTAGGGTTTCTATTGCTGTGATGAAACACCATGACCAAAGCAACTTTGGGAGGAAAGAATTTATTTGGCTTACATTTCTACCTTGTAGTCAATCAATGAAGGAAGTCAGAATAGGAATTCAAGCAGGGCAGGTACCTGGGGACAGGAGCTGATGCAGAGGCGTGGAAGGGTACTGCTTACTGGTTTGCTTCAATTGTAAGCATTCATTGTAGTCAATCAATGAAGGAAGTCAGAATAGGAATTCAAGCAGGGCAGGTACCTGGGGACAGGAGCTGATGCAGAGGCGTGGAAGGGTACTGCTTACTGGTTTGCTTCTTACAGCATGCTCAATCTGCTTTTTCATAGAACCCAGAACCACCAGCATCCAAATGATGCTATCAGCAATCCAAAATGAGCTAGGCCACCCCATGAATTTTTTAATTTAAAAAATGCCTTACAGCTGGATCTTACAGAGATTCCCTCCTTTCAGAAAACTGTAGCTTATGCCATGTTGACATAAAACTACATAGCACACCTACAGAGCAGAAGCTAAACCTTCAGAGTCCCTGGGGATCTTTCTAACGGGGATATTGAGGGTAAGGGAAGGATGGGTAATAGATTGACTACAGAAAGAATTTCAATTAGAGATATGAGCACACACGCGCGCACGCGCGCGCACACACACACACACACACACACAGAGAGAGAGAGAGAGAGAGAGAGAGAGAGAGAGAGAGAGAGATACACAGACACACAGAACCTTGTGTTGCTTTATCCCATACAGGTTGATAAGAGGCAGGTTATGAGAAGGTGAGGCTTTGACATCTGTGGTTAGAATACAGAAATGTGTGTTTGGCTAGAAGGACACAGTGGACCACCCAGGTCCCGCCTTCACTGTGCCACTCTGTCCAGAGCCCTGGAAGCAGAACACAGCCACATCGCATAAACAGCCGCACAGATACAGTATCAGAAGAGACCCAAGCTGGCTTAGCAAAAGTCTAGAAATAAGATGCTGGGCACAACTGATTTACTCCCTCATATTACTCCTGGGAAGATACACATCAGAGCAGAAATTGGTTCTATCTGAGGCCCAAGTTTCTCAAGCAATATCCTAGGATACAGTAACTCTTAGAGATTCAACTAATCTCCATCAATATCACCTTCAGGGATAAAGGCTCCTAGACTCCAGGACATAATGAAGAAGAGTACATACGGCTGCTGAGCTGAACACCGCAGCCTAGAGACGCCGGCTTGCACTGCAGGAGCCTTGAGATCTGGAGGGAGAGAGCTTTGTGCAGAACAGCAACTTAGCTGAACAGAGTCTGGTGATAGTAATGGGGACCCAGATGGAAGAAAGTGGATGCTTGGTTTGCATGCATATGGGGGTGTCCTCAAAGGGTTCGCTGAGGCACAGTGCTAGTGTAGTGATGCCAAGAGGGCCTCTAAAGTCCCAAGGGGGGTTTACAGTATGAGGAGCCCTGTCTTGGCTAACACTCCAGATACTTATTATGAGATGGATAGTATCTGAGAAGAGGGAGCCTCAGCTGAAGAAATGATTCCATCAGACTGGACTGTGGGCATGTCTGTGGGATGTTCTCTTGAGAGATGATTGATGTGGGAGACTGTGGGTAAGGTTGATCCCAGCGCTGTGGTCCCACACTGCTATGAGAGGGAGCAAGCCAGTGTTCCTCTGTGGCCTCTGCTTCAGTTCCTGCTTACAGGCTCCTGCCTGGCTTTCCTTGGTGCTGAGCTGGAAAGGGAAAGCTGAGATGAGCCTTTCCTCCCCGGAGCTGGTTTTCGGCAGTGCTTTATCATTGCAGCAAAGCTACATACGAGGCCAGGGAGCTTGCCTTTGTTCTTGTATAGGGTTGTTGTGAAGAAGAGCAAGAGCGGTTCTCCCTTCTCTCTGGCTTCCTGCCTCTCTCTTCCTGTTGGGGTACTGTTCCTCATAGGCCTCACCACACCGGACCCTTGAGGTCTAGAATGCTGGCTGAGCTAAATAAACCTCTTTTCTGGATAAATCAGCCAGCCTCAGGATTTCAGTTACAGTGACAGAAAACTGACAGATACAGTAGGAGTGTCTGACTCACAGAGCAGCTCAGAAAAGCAGTCTATAAAATTATGCTTCCTTTTCTTATGAATAGCACATTGCCTGTAGTTCTAGACTGACTATGACATCACTATAATGTGTATAGTGTGTCCCACTCACCATGGAAAGAGTACAGTTGACTCAAACCTTGTAAGTCTGCCCCTTTGCAGGAAACGCTGAATTCTTCATTGGAACCCATTGGAACCACACCGAACAACTTAATTGGAACTACACCGAAGTGGGTCAAGGGATTAAGCAGCATCCGAAGCCTACAGCTGATGGAGAGAGCGATGACTTCTCCAACTGGACCGTTTCTTTCCGGTACCTACAGCTGACAGAGACAGTAATGACTTCTTTAAGTCGACCGTTTCCTCCCGGTACCAAGCCCACCTGGCTGAACTGAGACAAGGCCAGACAAATGTTTATTCACGGAAGCAACACTAATGAGGAAACTGGATTTTGGTCTTGTTGGCAGAGCAGAGACTCCTGTAGAGAGAGGTACTCCATGATGTTGGTGTCAATATTACATGAGCTCATTCTCCTCCCTGCAGCACTGCAGAGTTGAGTGTTGGCATTTGTCCACATTAACTTTTCTTCATTGTGCCTAAGTGACTTGCTTTTCTCAATGGGTAGCATGGAGGAATCAGCCTGGAGATTCACTTGCTGTTTTTCTAGAAGAAAGGCATCTCACACCCAGTTCTTCCTTCAGGTAGTCTGACATTCCCCATCCCCAGCTTTCTCTCCCTTGTCCTTTCCTCAGGGGATCTGAAGTTTTTAGGGTTTGACTGTATCTGAGTTCCTAGGACTGCTCGCTGGTGCCTGTCATGTTCATCTTTAAAATAATAGGCATGGTTTCCCCATCTTTACTAGTACCTAGTCTATGTGACATCTTTAATTATAGGAAGCCATCTTCACCAAGTGTCTGTGTGTTGACAAATACTTCAGACTTTTCCATGTCTTTGTAGTCTAAGTGAAGACAGACAAGGATGAATATCAGAAGTGTCAAGTTTGGAGTAGGAGGGAAAACTTCTGTGTGTGTGAACTCACAGACCCGGAGTAGCTGCAAAGGTCAGGTTCACAATAAGAGTTGAAAGAGCTGTGCTTGGCATCTATCTCCTGAACACATCATGTGCCCTAGCAGAGCTCACTAATGAGAATGGGGAAGGCATCCACGGGTGCTTTCTTAAGTTCACAAGACAGAGGATATTCCAAATCCCTCTTCCCAACAGTATGGAGTGAGTGGTGTCAACAGATGTGAGCTTATTTCTCTTTTCTCTAATCATTATAGGCACAACCTCTTTTTACCAGGAGCACCTCAAAATCCAGGCTCTTAAACAAAGCAGGTGGTTTTGTTAGGTCCCAGGGAGGAAGCTCGGCTGGTAAAGATCTCTGACATATGTTCTAGTTTTGTTTCTGCTGCTGTAACAAATACTGCACAGGGGAGGAAAGGGCTTATTTGACTCATCAATCCAAGTTACAATCCATCAGTTTTGGAATTTAAAGACAGGAACTCAAGTTGCTTGTCATATCACACCCATAGTCAGGAGCAAAGAGAATAAACTTATTTTTGTTAGCTTGCTTCACTCTTAGACAGTTCAGGCTCAACCTAGGGAATGGTACCACCCACAGGGGGCTGGGTCTTCCTATATCCATGAACAATCAAGATAATCCCTTACACACATACCCCACTGGTCAACCTAAACTAGGTAATTCCCCACTAAAATTTTTTCCAGGTGATTGTAGGTTGTGTCAAGTTGACCATTGCATGTGACTAATATGGCAAGTAGGCATGAAGACCTGGGCTCAGTTCTACAGAGATAAAATACAAAATGTTAGGGATGGTGGCTCAGTCTTGTAATCTCGGTGCTGAGGAGGCAGAGGCAGGAGGATCTCTGGAGTTCTCTGGCCAGTCAGTCAAGTCTACTGGGCAAGCTTCTTGCCAGAGTCTAAAAGAACAAGGTAGATGACTCCTGAGGAACAGCGAGCAAGGCTGGCCTCTGACTGACACACGCACACAAACCTGAATACCCCAGGATCTCAAACAGTATGAGCATTTCCACAGACTGGCACAGACACTGTGGCTCCCAGAATTTTAGACTGACAAGCACAAGTTAACAGAATTAAAGTCTGTTGTAAATCTTATGCTGAATACAGTATGATATTTCAATGTGAGGCTGCCCCTTTCCCTTCTTTCCTGTCAAGTAACTCATAAAAACCTTTAAACTTTTGAAGAACAATCTTATAGATCAACTGAAATTTCTTATGGCCATATTGAATTTTTACAAGCAGGGTCTTTAAATCTGGGGTATTTTAACATCCCCCTGGGAAACTTAAAAATATTTGCTAGGGTGCCAAAATGCTTTGCCTTGTAACAGTAATAAAGAGGGCAATGGTGTAACATATACTTTGGAACCGGGGAGACATTGAAGAGAGAGAAGAATTGAACTCATCAGAGGTCTGCAATAACAATAGTGACACCAGTAGGTGTTCGTGTGGCTGAGGAGAGCTCAAGTCACCTGTGCTGCTGTGGGGATACAAACCATATAAGGAATTTAATTTTGTTAAGCTTTGTTTAAATTGTGTTTTTTAAGAAAAAGTTCATTGATACTTGATACTTTAGGGGCTAGTGTGACTTTTCTTTCTTAGTCTGTCTCTCCATCCTCGTTTGACATCCGCTCCCCTTTAAAAAACATATTGTGTTAACAATGAGATTCCGAATTACACCTGTAAGAATGGCCAAGATCAAAAACACTCATGACAACTTATGCTGGATAGGATGTGGGGAAAAGGGAACACTTCTGCATTAATGGTGGGAGTGCAAGCTGGTACAGCCACTTAGGATATCAGTATGGAGATTTTTCAGGAAATTAGGAAACAACCTTCCTCAAGACACAGCAATACCACTTTTGGACATATACCCAAAGAATGCTCAATCATACCACAAGGACATGTGCTCAACTATGTTCATAACAGCATTGTGGAAACAACCTAAATGCCCCTCAACCAAAATGCCCCTCCACCGAAGAATGGATAAGGAAAATGTGGCACATTTACACAATGAAGTACTACACAGCAGAAAAAAATATAACAACATCTTGAAATTTGCAGCAAATGGATGGATCTAGAAAACATCATATTGAGTGAGGTAACCCAGACCCAGAAAGACAAATATCATATGTACTCACTCATAAGTAGCTTTCAGACATAAAGCAAAAAAACCAGCCTACAATTCACAATCCCAGAGAACCTAGACAACAATGAGGACCCTAAGAGAGACATACATGGATCTAATCTACATGGGAAGTAGAAAAAGATAAGATTTCCTGAGTAAATTAGGAGCATGGGGAACAAGAGAGAGGGTTGAAGTGGAGAGGGGAGAGGCAGGAAGGGGAGCAGAGAAAAACGTAGAGCTCAATAAAATCAATAAAAAAGATAGTTTTATTTTATATGTATGAGTATTTCTCCTGCATGTGTATGTGTGCACCACTTGTGTGCAGTGTCTGCAGAGGTCAGAAGAGGACATTGGGTCCTCAGGAATTGGGGTTATAGGCAGGTGTGAGTCAGCATGTGGGTACTGAGTCCTTTGTGAGAGCAGCCAGTGTCTTAGCCACTGAGTTGTCCCTCTAGCTCTTCCGATCTCTTCCTCTTTATCTGAATCTTCCTTTTGAGACAGGCTCACTATGTATCCCAGGTTGGCCTTGAACTAACAGCAATCTTTGCTGAGCCTCCCATGTGCTGGGATTGCAGGTGTGAGCCATCGTGTCTGGCTTATGCCATTCCAATATAAGGTGATCATATCAGAGCAATGTGTATGTCCATTGTCTCAGGTGGTTACAATTTCTTTGTGTTTGAAGTCCTCTGGGCTGGTTTCTTCTAAATAGCGTTGTTATCCATTACAGTTAGTGGAATGCTAGAAGTTACTTCTCTTATCCTCCCGTATCACAATGCCTGCTAACCTCTTCTCCGCACCCCCCTGTGCCCTCTCCCCAGGCTCTGGCCGTCACTCTCTCCTTGTCACTTTGTACTCACTCTTCAGTAAGTGTCCGCATGCTGTCTGTGTCCACTCCCTCCCACAGTCTTCTCCACTTCCCTGCAGTGTCTACAAATGACACAATCGCACGGCTCTCAACTGAGTCGTAGTCTACGGTGTTTACAGACAGCGTCCTCCTTATCTGCCCACCTGTCCGTGGACACCTGGGCTGACTGTGAGACCGGAGCTGCAGTTCGCATGTGAGCATAGATATCCCTTCAATAAACAGATCTTGATTCTTTCCAAAGTTTTCCCTAAGTGGGATTGCTATATTGTATGATGGTTTTATCTTTTTTATTTTTATTTTTGGAATTTTTGTGCTGTTTTCCATAATGGCTGTACTAATTTGTATTTTGGTCCACAGTTTCTAAGAGTTCATGTCCTTCTGTGCCTTTGCTAGAGCTCATACTTTGTCTTTTAATAACCATCCTGACTGGGTAATAGGACATAATAAATAGGATACTTGACTTTGGGTGGGGTTGCATTTCCCTGATGACTAGTGATGTTGAGTAATTTCTTTTTCAAAAAAGTTATTGTTACTATATTTAATTGCATCATAAGTGTGCATGTGCTTATGAATGCAGTGTCAATGGAGTCCAGAAGAGGGAGCTGGAGTTACAGGTGCTTGTGAACCACCAATGTGGGTGCTGGGAACTAAACTCAAGACCATGCTGCCCAGGACAGATGAGAAATGGGGGCAGCTCTCCCTGCTCACAACTTTGGGGCAGGATTGGCTCTATTCTGCTGCCCTCGAGTGATGCTGGCGTCCTCTCCCTAGTGCTGCAGCTTGTGGAGGGCAAGGACAGCTCTCCCACTCTCGTTACCCCAGGGTCAACTCTCCCACTTGCTTTAGGCATTGATGGGGGCGGGGTATCTCTCCCCAGCTCGTGCCACCCTGCGGGAGATGAGAGGTGGTGCTGGGTCTCCCAGGATCCTGTCCTCAGGGTTGCTCACCTGAGCTCCCATCATCTGGGTCCGTCTCTGCTTCACTGCCCAGACAAAGCGCAAGGCTTTCTTTCCCATGTATTTGCTACTGCTCAAGGGGTCAGCTCCCTCAGGGTCTCAGCTCGCTCACTCGCTCATTCATTCATTTCTTCAGATTTGCCTCTGTCCACAGGACCTGAGCCTCTCTCTCTCTCTCTCTCTCTCTCTCTCTCTCTCTCTCCCTCTCTCCCTCTCCCTCTCCCTCTTTCCCTCCCTCCCATACCATACTTCTGTTCCCCCTAACAATGTTCATCTGGCTCGTGTTGTTAGGTACCAAGTGGGCCCGTGTTTTTCCTTGAAGTCCAGGGTGGACAGCCCCAGACCTGTGTGTGGGTCTCCTTGTCCCACTCAGGTAGCCATGACTGTGGACTGGGCTATGCTTCCTCATCACAAAGAGATCATTTTAGTGCCCAACCGCCCAGCTTCCGACAGGCTCCTGGTTGGTGTATCTGGCTATGTTCTGCCCACATGGGCCTCATGACATGGCTTGGGAGCTTTGTTGGAGTCCAGCTCTGGCCAGGGTTAGGATTCCCAGCCAGTTCTTGGCTGTGTTCGGTCCACTCAGGTCACACGGCCTGGCTTTCTCTAATTTTTTAAAAAAGATTTATTATTTTTATTTATGTGTCTGTGTGTGTTTATGTATGCACATATATGAGAGTGGCCTTGGAAGCCAGGAGAGGAAGCTAATTTGTAATTAGGAAAATGTCTGTTCAAGGCATTCACTTGTGTTAAAATCAGCATATTATTCCTGTTGCTATTGAGGTGATTCAATTTCTTAAGCCTTCTGGTCCTCAGTGCCCTGTCAGAATAGCAGTCATAAGCCTTTTCTTGCATCGTGTAGTTTTCTCTCTGTTCCTTTTGATGGCATTTTTTTCGCAGAGGTTTTTAGCTGTGTGGTAACCCACTTGCCAGCTTGGCAGCTTCTGCCTTTGCTGCTCACGTTTTTGGGGTTACTTCCAAAAATCTTTGCCAGGCCGTGCTCAGGAGCACTCCATCTTGTCCTCTGCTGACGTCATCATTCTGGTCTTGCACTTATCTCTCTCATCATTTTTATGTTCACTTTTCCATACGTGCTCCCCTTCAGTCTCCTGCATGTGCGTGTAGCTTCCCTTCTCCCGTGGATGCTCTTTCTGCCTTAGTCCTAACCAACCCATTACAACCAGAAATGCCCTGATTTATGCCAATGTTTTGTATTTTATTTCTTCAGTTTCCATCTTTTTAAACTTTTTAAGAGAATTTTGGGCACAAGTACTGTATTTACACCTTTTCCACCCTTTTCGCTTCCCCCTCAACACCTCCCATGCCCTTCAATGGTCAGCTGTAAACCTATATACATACATAAGTAACACCAAATGCACCCAGCAGTACATGTCTATAAAATACGTGTGTGTGACACTAATACATGAGAAAAGATACATGTTGGTCTTAATGTTGCGGCCATGTTTAAAATGTATGCGAACATACTGATACATGGGTAGGCAGGGCCCCAGCCTGGATGTCTTACCTGTGAATCTTCAATGGAAACAAACAGTTCAAATAGCTGTATTGGTACCAAAAGCAGGAAACCAAAAGCAGACCTGGAGATGACTTAGACCTTAAGAAAGCACATTGCTCTTGCACAGTACCCAAGCACTCGCACCAGGAGCTCACAGTTGTCCCAAGGGATCCAGCATCCTCTTTTGGTCTCTGTGGGCTCCTGTATTCAAGTGTACATACCCACATACAAACATACAAATATACACATAATTTTTAATTAAATATATTTTTTCAAAGAAGGAAACAAAGATTAGTGTAATCATCAGGAATTATTTTAATTTCTCCCATCTCTCAAGCACACATAGGAGTGTGTACAGTTCCATGAAATGTTATTCCATGGATAGCTTCGTGTGCCATCCCTACTAGGAGGTACGGGCATGTGCTTCTGTCATGAGACTCTCTTGCAACACTTTCTGCAGACACGTTTCCTTTTCTAATCTCTGACAAGCATTATCATTTTGTTCTTTTATGAATATTCTAGAATGCAGTGGAACCATGATATAATTGACTTTTGGAAATTCACTCCCCCCCAATTCAGCCTAATTCCTCTGAGATCAGTTCAGATTCTTGTGTTTATCATTCATCTGTTTTTTTAATTACTGAACAGCAGTACTTAATGTACAAATCCACTTCACCTGTTATTCATCTGTGGCCATCTGGGTTGTTTCCAACGCTTGACAAATATCAGTGAAATGGCTGTAACAATCTGTGATTCCTACAATTGCTCACTTGTATGGTAAGTGTCTGGTTAGACTGAAGTAAAATCGAGAGACTAGTTTCTGTAAATCCTTCCTGTGTACCCTGCAACAGTGCATGAACATCTAGCTTCTCTCTCTCCTCACCATGTGCTTGGTCTGGTCACTATGATCCATGCTAGCCATTCTGGTTTTTTGTGTGTGTGTGTGTGTGTGTGTATGTATGTATGTGTGTGTGTATATATATATATATATATATATATATACTGAAGTGTGTATGTATGTATGTACATATATATATGTGTGTGTATATATATATTTAATGTGTGTGTGTACTGTGTTGCATGTATACCTATAGACAGAGGCCAGAAGATACATCAGATCCCTTGGTGATATAGTTACAGTCTTTTCTTTTCCTTGTACATCTCTTGATATAAGTGATATAAGATGAATTTCAGTTCTCATATTAAAGCAGTCAACATTCTTTTTTGGTAAAGATTTATTTATTCTTATTTTAGTGCATGGATATTTTGTCTGCGTGTATATATGTGCGTGCAGTGTCTGTGAAGGCCAGAAAAGAGTGCTGAATCCTTTGGAATTGGAGTTACCAACAGTTGTGAGCCACTATATAGTGCTGGGAACCAAACCTGGGTTCTCTGGAGGAGCAGCCAGTGTTGTTAACCACTGGACCCTCTCTCCAGACCCTGGTGGATTTTCTTTGTTAGATTCTTTGATTCTCATGTAGCCTAGGTTGGGTTCAGACTCACTACATAGAATTCACCACGTGCTCACGCTCTTATTAGCCATGGGCACATCAGCTTTCATGGCATACCTGTTCATTACTTTGGCTCATACTGCAGTCACTTAATTGTGTGCTATTAAATATTTTTTTATTTGTTCTAGATATGAAAACTTCATTGAATGCATGGCTTATAATTACTTTCTATTCATTTGTTGCTTTTCTTCTATCCTATTTAAAAAGAGGGTTTATTTTTATCTGTTTATATGTGTATGCGTGCATCTGTGTATAGGTGTGTGCTCCTGAGCACAGCACCCACAAAGGCCAGAAGAAGGTGCCAGATTCTCCTTGGAGCTGGAGGCACAGGTGGTTGCCAACTGCCCAGTATTTCAAGAGATCTCAAGTGGGCAGAATGGACATACCAATGCTTCCAGTTAGTATAATATGATAACATGATCATGAACAACACTTGAAATATAGTACTTAGTATATGTTCACCCGGAAGAAGCAGGAATGCAAGTCCAGCCTTAACTCACAAATTAGAGTAGACCAGTCTTTGCTTTCAGAAAATTTCCATGGGAAATATGAAGCCGTGCATATAAATATGCTGACATCTTTCAACAGCTGGAAGGGCTCATTCTGGGAGGGAGCACAGCAGGGAACAATCAGAGCTGGAAGAAGAAGAAGTGATTGGCGTGCTGACATGCCACCACTGTAAGAACTTCAGTGGGGAACAATTACATCGCTCAGAGAACACTCCACAATTGGAAGGAAGAGAATTATTTCAGCACTGAAAGATTTCACAGCTGTGCTACCAGGCAGACCTGGAAATGCACATTATAGGTACTGGAAACAAAAGAGCCTATTATTTTGTCTCCTTTTAGGTAAGTGGTAAAGTACTGGGAGGTGGTAGAGCAGAGCATTCAAAAGGACAACTCGGTTGCTTTGTCAGCACCTAGGTCTTGTGGCTTTCATGGCTGAAAGTGTGTAGCTGTGTCCCCACAAAAGCAAGGTTGGGCTGCAATCTTAGGGAAAGTTGTTCTGATCCTTCTTTCCCTGTATGCATAGTGATGGTCTTGTCGTATTGATGTGCAGCTCCAAGAGTCTCAAACATCTATTAGCAGAGACTGGAAGAGCGACCTCAGCTGTTGGCCCTCACCTTCCACCCTGCTCGAGGCAGTGTCTGCTGCTGAGCCATGGGATTCTGGGATTGCAGATATGAACCACCACATCCAGCTTTATGTGACTTCTGGGGATATGAACTTACGTCCTCAGGCTTAACTGCAAGATCTTTGCCCTCTGAGCCGCCTTAGCCCTCCCCCACCAGCCCTTGTATTTGCTGTCTGTGGTTTGACCCATTTAGTGTTGTCCGTGGCCATCAGAATTATATGTGTGCCTGAGTATTCGTATGGCTCGTAGATGTGTCACAGCACAATACTGGACCTGGTTTGGGGGCCCAGCCCCTTACAGAATGCTCTAGGTCTTAGAGTCTAGGGTGTCTAGACCCTTCCTGGACTAGAGAATCCTAGTGGTTCTTAGCTGAGCCATGCCATCACGGAGGTGCCTGCAGCTGGAGCCTGCTTCAGTGAGAATTTAAGGCACGTGCCGTGTCTTGCTTAAGTTACTAAGCTATATCTGGAACACAGCATCTTTAGAGCAAGCCTTGAAGTCCTGGGAGACTATCTTCAATGCTTTGGGTGTTGGTGCCAAAAGTTGGTGAATTATTATCTGAGGATAGAAGAAGTTAAATATCTGAGTGACCAAGGTTGCATTATTATCTACTGGAGGGAAAAAATGTCATAATAAGAGAAAAGTCCTACTTTATTAACCAACACCAGGGACGGTTGTCCTGGGGATTAGCATTGTATTAGAAAAGATTTGCTCTTCATTTTGCTGGCGCCGGACTGTTCTGTGATTTGATCCAGAAAAAGAGCCAGATAGAATGTCAGAACCGTTGAGCCAAGAATATCCTAGGAACCTTCAATAACGCTGTAAGATGCAGAGCTGACAGGGATACTCCTCCATGTGAATAGTACCAGTGATCCTGTAGTTTGTTTGTACAGAACATTCTCGTGGCGCTAGAGATGGCTCTGTTGGCAAAGTGCTTACCCTGCAAGCACAAAGACCCGAGTTCAGTCTGCAGAAGCCACATGAAAAGGCCAGGTGTGGTAACAAACACTTGAAATTCCAGCCATGGCGAGGCAGGGACAGGAGGATTCCTTGAGCCAGACTAGCTCAAGAGGTGAACCATAGTGCAAAACGTGACTGATTCAAAAATAAACAAGATGATGGTCCCCCAAAAAAGAACACTCAAGGTGGTCCTCTGGCATTGACATGTACGAGCACATACATGCCTGCACATGCATAGAAGTTCTCATTGGCAAGAAGGCCTCAGGCTGCCTCAGAATCTGTAATAATTCTATACTCTTAGACAATAAATCACAAATGAAACACACTCAACCTGTGTGCAACCATGAATAGGTTCTGTAGAGTTTCCTAGCAGAAGAATGAGCAGCCTCGGAGCTGCTACTGGGAGCTCTGTTGTTGTGTGGGTCTCACCAAGAAATGTGCTGCAAAATGTCCATGCTTAGAAGCTGAAGGGAGGGTTTGGCAGGTACCACTGGCTACTCTTCGAGAGGATCCGGCTTCAGTTCCTAGCTCCCACCTGGCAGCCCACAGCAGTTGGTAACCACAATGACACAGGATCTGGCATCCTTTCCTAGTCTTGGGTGCCAGCCATGCATGGGGGGCACATACATACATGCAAGCCAGGCCCTTTCAAACATGCAAACATGCTGCTGGTTAAAAAAATGGAAGGGGCATCCATAGCTCTCCATTGTTGCAGTTTGAATGTCATTTGAGGCTTTCAGAGTTCCAAAGGAGCTCGAGAGTCTGGGGAGATATGGCCACAGCATTCTGAAACCACAGGGTGTTTTACATCAAGCTTGGAGAGGCACCCAGCGACACCGGGTTCTGCATTAGTTAAAGACGTCTGCCTACAGAGTGTAATTTAGCCTCACGTCCTCCTCTTAGACTTCTGGCTTAGTCGCTTTCACTTGTCAACAATACAAACATCTGTCTTCCACACTTTTACCACAAGAAGGTTCATGTCTTGGGTTAAGAATAACGCCAGTGGGTTTTGTGTGTGTGTGTGAGTGTGTGTGTGTGTGTGTTTCCCAGCAAATTTTTTATTTCTTATTAAAAATTTCCACCTCTTCCCATTTCCCTCTCCCTCCCCCAACTCTCTGCCCCTCCCTCTCCAGTCCAAAGAGCAGTCAGGGTTCCCTCACCTGTGGAAAGTCCAAGGTCCTTCCCCCTCCATGTAGGTCTAGGAAGGTGAGCATCCAAACAGACTAAGCTCCCACAAAGCCAGTACATGCAGTAGAATTAAAACCCAGTGCCATTGTCCTTGGCTTCTCAGTCAGCCTCCACTGTCAGCCACGTTCAAAGAGTCCAGTTTGATCACATGCTCCATCAGTCCCAGTCCAGCTGGTCTTGGTGAGCACCCATTAGATCAGCCTTGCCGTCTCAGTGGGTGGGCGCACCCCTCGCATCCTGACTTCCTTGCTCATGTTCTCCCTCCTTCTGCTCCTCATTTTATGTGCCCCCTTCCTGCTGCACCTTGGACATGGACCTTACATTTTTTCCCACATCACCTCCCAGTGGATCTTCAGAATATATTTACACACTTCTCCTCGTGCCTCTGTGTCAGGGAGACTGCAGTTGGCCACCTGGGTGGCTCTGGGTGGCTCTGTGTGTGCAGAAAAGTGGTCTCTGTGGGGACTGGAGAAGCGATTGGATTTATTCTTCTTGATGGGAAACAGTTTCCGCAACCACAATTGGGAAGTCCCAACAACCTAGTAGAGCAACCCCTTTCTGGTGCGGACAAGCACATCTAGAAGGCAGTCAGGAGGTGCTCCCTGGAGACTCTGTCCAGACTGTCCTACCTCAGAAGAGCCCTGGCCTCATGGGAAAGTCACAGTCAGTCCCAAGTGGTCACTTGTACAGGGCGAGGGTCCTCATGCTCTTAGGAGCCCTGCTGCCAAAAGAGGAGATGAAGAGCTGTAGCCCAGAGGGGCAGCAACTTGGACACACCCACACAGGGCGGACACACCCACACAGCGCGGACACACCCACACAGGGCGGACACACCCACACAGGGCGGACACACCCACACAGCGCTGACACACCCACACAGCACTCACAGAACAGCACAGACAGGAGGGGCTTCCTGGCTCCTTTCTAGGTACTGAACCAGGATGTTGTGTGAAATCCTTACAGTAATGTAGTCCACTATGCACACAATTACTACAGTGGGGCATCTGGCATGTGCAGGCTGTCCCAGAGATCCGTAATACCTTTGGATAAAGACAGGGCAATTGCCAAAGCATAACCTAGGCATGAGTTGCAGGCTGCATTACCACTAACCTGCACCAACTGCACTGAGAACCATAAATGCATCATGCATCCCCTGCTATCCTGTGACAACCGGTCCCCTCATTCCCACATCAGTAGCACTTACATTCAGAGAGTATGTACAAATTCTGACACAATCATGACTCTTACACAGAGTGGGCAGAAAATTAATACCAGCTGGTCAAACGTAGGAACTTAGGTCCGGCAAGGGTCCATCCACAATCGGATTCAAGATTCCCATTTGTGCTTTTTTCCGTGGTTCTCATAGATTCTCTAGTCTGTAAGGTTGGAGCTTTGGTAGTATGGTTGTTTCCTATGCTTTGGACATGAATGCTGCCATGTGGAGACCCAGAAGTTGTACTAACCAAAAGCTAAAATTCTCAGAAGACCATGCCTTTACACATTCTGTTGAGGAGGGAGGGGAGGCCCACGAAGCTCCCCTTCTCTGAGGTCATATAAATGACGAACAGCTGCTGATGTTCCGAGTGGGGCATCTCAGGTGGTGTAATTACCCGCGTGATACCCAGAAAAACCTCCTGTAGCTGCCTGTGCACCCTCCTCGCTCCCATAATAACCCCAGGAAACTCCTGCATCACCACTCTGGCCTGGTGAAGCCTTTCTTTGGTCTGCCATGGGTTGCTCACTACTGCGGGCAATTCTTTAACACCCTACCGTCTATTTCTACTTCTAAGGATTCAGTTTCTCAACCACTAGATCCTGTTTCTGCCTCTACTGCCAAAAATGGGGAGGTCTGTATCTTTCTCTGTGTCTAAAGTCTTGTGGAAGGATTCTGATTGGCCTGCCCAGAGCACATGACTTCCTGGAGGTTCACCACCAGGACCAAGTCTTCAGATTACTACGTCTTCAGGTCATGTGTCCAGTCCTGTGGATGTATCCTCCCAGGAGTAATCAGTGTCACCATGACTTCATGGGTAAGCATTTCCCAGGCTATCAGGCAGAACTGTGAAGTGGTGGTTCTCTACCTGACTGCATGAGTGTCTAGGATGGGTGGCACACACTTGTGCATTTGAGGGGAATTTCCAGAAAGGGTTGGCATGTGAGACAGTGACTGGAGTAGACCCATCCTGATTGTAAATGGTACCATCCAAAGCGCTGGGAGCTCAGGGAGGAGACTAGGGGAGCAGGAAATCCTGGGTGTGCAAGCCCTTTCTATGAGGAATTCACCCATTGTTATAGCCATCTTCCAAGGACACTACGCTAACCACTTCTGCCTTCAATGTGAACTCTGTGCTAGGGAGATTCTAGGTCACCAGCAGCAGACTGAAACTGCATAGGCATCCAGATTCCAGACTTGGCCTGCGTGTTGCCAATGGGGAATACACCAGCCCTTAGGTTAACCAGTCCAGTAAATCTTCCAGGGCCAGGGGGATGGCTCAGGTAAAGGTGTTCGCCACCAATCCTGATGACCTGGGCTTGTTCTTCAGAACTTACACACACAGACTGGTAAAGTAGGAACATGAATTAAGCTATTGTATAAAAAATAGCATGAATGGTAAGTAAATCTCCTTCTATGACCAACTCTTCCACTGGAGAACACTGGCAAGTGGTTAATTGGCTGGGAAAATGTAAATTGGGAGAGAGAAATGGTCTAGATATTTTTGGAATGAGAGCGTTAGCTAAGGAAAAAACCTGTCCACACCTTGTTCACAGGTGGGTATTGGAAAAGATGATGCAAATAGTGTGGGTTAAACAGGTGCAACCTCATTCTCACACCTTCCCCTTAGTCACATTGCAGATGGAGGCGACCAAAAAATCCTAAGCTCACATCGAACAGGTATGAAGTTTCCTGATTGCATGTTTCTTCTTCCTATTCCCTCTCTACTTCTTTGCTTCTTAGTAGTGTGTGTGTGTGTGTGTGTGTGTGTGTGCCTGTGTGTGTGTCTGTGAGTGTCTGTGTGTATCTCTGTGTGCATATCTGTATATGTATAAGAGAGAGAGACAGAGAGGCATATATAGAGGGAAGGTGTGTGTGTGTGTGTGTGTTTGTAATATGTGTGAATACAGACAGGGCTATGTGTGACACAGCACACATATGGAGGTCAAAGGTCATCTTTAGGTGTTGGTCCTTGTCCTCCATCTGTTGGAGACAGGGTTTCACGGCCACTGTATTTACAGGCTAGTAGTCTGTGAGCTCCTGGGAACTGTCCAGTCTCAACCTCCCATCTTGCTATAGGAGTGCTGGGATCACAGATGTGCAAACCAATGATTCAACATTACATGGCTTTGAGGACTCGAACTTGGGTTTGCAAGCTTTCACAGAACCACTTTCCTGCTTACTTCTGATGGAAGATGGTGAGGGCACCTGCTATTGAAGTAGCCATCTTGCAAGCTATGAAGAAAAAGCCAAAAATATGAGCTGGAAATCAGCACCATCAGGGTGCTCCTTTAGAATTTTGTTATATAAGAAAAGCAATCCCTCCACACCTTATTCATTTCAATCACTAAGGTCAGCTGTCTGGTACTCACATCTCAAATACTCCTAATGGTGGGTATTCTGGAGCCTCTGGAGCCACTTTGAGGCATAGATAAAATCTCAAAGGCAAGAGAAGGTGTTTCTTAGAGTCCTGGACTCAGCAGTTTTGTAATCTCCATCAATTCTGCCACCCGAAGATGAAGACCGCATTATTCTCCTGCCCAGAGGAGCCTCACGATTAGAGATTAAAATTAGGCCATGGTTGAACAAAGATTTATTTCATGTTTGACTCCCTAATGGTTCAGTTAATCTGGATTGCTTTTTATTTTATCCTCAGCTGACCTCAGGAATGGCTGCTGCCATTTTTCCCCCTTTTCTTGGGAGATGAGTTCTATAAGTGTATCTTCATTTATGTTGTGTGCTTTAGCATACTCATCCTGGCATTAACATCTATTCCTTTTAGTTCTTCACAGATCTGATCTCACAAACCTCCAATCTTTACCAGAGATTTTATCAAATGGCAACTGTAGGTCTTAAATCAAGTGTGGTCACTAAGAACTCTCCCTGGGTTAGCTAGAGAACAAAACTGATAACTGTGGCCTGGATTCAAACCCTCCTGCACACGTTAGAGCCGCTGGTCTCCCCAGGTGCATATGGTTGCTGCCAAGAGGGAAGTCCTGAGTCTGATCCCTGGGACCCACATGGCACGTGAGAGCTGAGTATCAGTTATTCTGCGACCTTCATACTTGTGAAGTTAAAAATCTAAAAACAAAGAAAGAAATTATAAGTTTTCTCTGGGCAGAGAGGTTTGGGTCAGTCACTCAGTTGAGTTGGTAAGAAAGACATTTTGACTTAACCTACCTTTCTGTCCCTGTGACTGGTGTCCTGTGACCGTTTCCTTCTTTAAAAGGGATTGGCCTGCATCCATACCTGATACAGTTATCTTTTCCTGTCCCTTTCCATGTCCCCTGCTTTGCCTTTACTCTCAATGTCTGTGGTTCGAAACAAATTAATTTCATCTACAGCCTGGGTGGTCTTATGACTCAGGCCTGACCAATCAGAACATCGCACTATCTGGGACACAGTGATTGGCTCAACAATAGTCACGTGACTAGTCTGGGAAATGGAGCTGAAGATACTCAGAGATAGGACTTTCTGTGAGGCTGACTGGGACTAAATGTCCTCTTCTCACAGGGACCAGGGAGGACAGGGTGGGCTGATGCTGCCTGGGCTCCTTCTCCTGAACCAGGACAAGATGAGATGGTGAGCTCCTGAGAGCCTCCTGTGAACAGAGGCCACAAAAAATAGAGGAAGGGGAGGAGGAGGGAGGGAGACTTGAAGGAAAATTTAGCCAAGATCAAACTGTGTTGAGGCAACCCAGCAGGGAAACCACTTGTGGGAGGGGGTAAGAAGGCATGGAGTCAAGCACATAGACTCTGGAAGTCTGGTGACCACGAAAAGCCAACTCCTTTATTGACGGGATGGGCAGGCCTCTCATATCCCATCCCAAGGTCCTATTGGCTCAGGTGGCCAATTCTTCTGTGTTGCTGTTCTTTCACCAACATCTCTGGTCACGTGTCCATTAGTCAGCAGTCTCTGGACATAGCAGCAGGCCTTCGATTGGCTCAGGGAAGAAGCTCCTGCCATGCATTCTCATGTGGGCTGGTTTTGGTAGGATGGATGAGGCTTGGGTAGGCTGGTTTTGACAGGACAGCTGAGGCTTAGGAATGCTGGCTGACAGTGTCTCCTACAAGCTAGGACCAGAAGCTCCTCTCTTTTTTGGCTCATATTAATATTTATTGTCCACATTAGGCTTTCATAGTTACTAATGAGTGTCCAGATATTTACATGAAGCATTAACAATATTAATTAACTACTTTTTCTATTTAAATTGAACTTCCTAAGGAAAACATTTATCTTAAAGATATACAAAAACTAACAAATAACAAGTAAGCAAATTTTTTTGAAAAAAAACATAACACAAAAATCACAACTACTGAAACAGTGAAGTTCAGATTGAAGCATACGCTCTAACTCTGTATCCATTGTCCCTGTCAATCCGATTCAAGGACATGCATTGTTGCAGGTCTGCCCAACAGACAGTCTCAAATTAATTTGGAGAGGAGGAAGTGACCAAGATGATGATCAGCATGAGGTGGGCATCTAAGTCATGGCTGGTTGCAGAGGGAAGTGTGTTAGATGTTGTGGGTAACGGGCCTAAATGCAAACCAAAGCTGGTGAGGTGGAGGCTCAGTGGGCAGATGGGCCTTCTGTCCAGCCCTGGATCTGGAAAGCAGTGCCGGGGCAGCAGTGAGCTAAAGCAGAAAGGGACTGGCAGCTCAGAACCTGTAGCTGGGGTATGGACGCAAGGGCCTGTTGCCCTTGGTTGCAGGGCCGCAGCCATCTGAGCTTCTGTCCTGGCTCCCTCTTGCAGCAGGCACTCCTGACCAGGGTCTGGATTTTCTTAGGCCACTTCCGTTTGCCCACGTGGGGCGGGCAGACAGCAGCAGCACAGTGCTCTCAGTGCCCGGGAAATTCTCTTTTTCATTAGCTTCCAGCCCCGGAGTGGCCTGGTTCCAGAGGCTGTGGGTACAACCTGGGGCTGGTCACTGGGCACCTCTGGCTCTGTGGATTGTTCTTCGCTGAAGGCCATGTTCACCAGCCCCATGGATTTCTCATTCGGAGGTGGCTCAGGGGAGGAGGATTCGTCAGCCAGGCTATCCAGTGACATAGGGTTGACTGTGGTGTCCCCAGTAGCAGAGTTGATGGTTTCGGTGGCCAATGCATCTCCTTCTGGGGCTGTGTTGTCTGAATAGTGCAGCTCCTCCGGGCAGGTGTGTGTGTGTAGCCCTGCTTTTCTTCTGCCTCTGGACAGCAGAGCCGGTTCGCTGAGGCTCCTCTTCATGGCCACAGGGACACTAATAGCGACTGCAGGGATGATCGTTTGCAGGCTGCTATCCCCAGAGCTCACTTTGAATTTTAGGATGTTAATCGTTGCTGTTAGGTTTGACTGTGGGTCTTTTAGCGATGATATAACCTGCTCACAGGTGTACCCGATGTTACACATGGTCTCCACAACCTTGGGGAGGATTTCCTTGGCAGGAGGTGTTACGTGTTCCTGAATATGGCCCAGCCAAGGTCGTTCCACAAGCCGAGATGAAGTTAACCTGAACCAAATGTAACCTGTGAGCAGTCTGGTCAAGGTGAGATAACAGGCCTTAGAAAGATGGTATGGAATGCGGCATGGGGTGGTGGTGATCAGATGGTACATAGCTTCGGGGGTCGATGCTACATAGGGCAATTGTCCGGTGACCAGGACGTAGAAGACAATCCCTAAGCTCCACATATCCCCTGCCATAGCGTCATATGGTGTTCCGGCCAAGATCTCAGGGGCCAAATATGGCAAGGTGCCCCACAGCTCCTCCAGCATCTGGCCCTCTGCAAGCTGAGTGGCCAACCCGAAATCGCAAAGTTTGACTTTGCCGCCTTCCCCCAGAAGTATGTTTTCTAGCTTGATGTCGCGGTGCGCGATCCGTCTCTGGTGCAGGAAGTGCACAGCAGACGCCAACTGATTGATTATTGGCCTAGCCTCCTCCTCTTTTAGACAGCCCACCTGCCTGATCAACATCACCAAGTCTTTTCCTTTATGGTACTCCATGATGAGATAGGTGGTCTGCAGCGTGTTGATAGCGTGGAATAACTGGATGATGTTGCTGTGTTGCAGGGACTTATGGATCGCAACTTCAGACCTGATGTACTCCTCATCATTGTACTCTTTCTCAAGCACCTTAATAGCCACCTTGGTTTTCGTTGGAAGGTGCTGGGCAAGTACCACCTCCCCAAATGCACCACACCCCAGAGATGTTAAAAATTTATAATTCTTCTTAAGGATGTCCTCTTCCCGGTGGCTGACCATGATGGTTAACTCAAGTTCTCTGTATTTGGGCAATTTCAGGGACACACGATGCTAGGGAAGAAATGATATAGTTTTAGAATGGAGGTTTATAGGTATGAATTCTCTGTCTTGAAATCTGAGATAACCCAAACAAGCAAATGATGCCTTTAAGACCAAGAAGTACAAGAATAATCCAGAAGGTAATTGACATGAAGACACTGAACACAAGTGTAGCAGCATCTGTTCTGATTCTGGGGAATAGCCCATACTCAGACACAGGGACGACTGGACGTTTATACTCTGTGGAAAGTAGCTTCTAGTAGAGAAAATCTCATCTAAGAGAAACAAAGTCCACAAAGAGAAACTGATATTTTCTTCTCCTGTGGGTTTAAGGAAGAGGAGGGCTGAGCGTTTATCAAAGAAACAGTATTAGTCACAGAGATGGAGTGGAGGAAGCGATAGAGCAGGAGAGTTTGACCAAAATGCAGGCTAGGCATGGATGGGAAATTTATAATGAAGTTGCTGTGGTTAGTTTACAGTAACACGTGTTCCAGCTGAAGAAAATGGGAAAAATGTAAAGAATAAATGAATTTTGAAAAAGGAAATTGGATAATAATGAAAAATAGATACAACATTCACAAATCAACCTAGGAAGGAAACTAATAGCATACATGTAAACATGAAATAGCAAAACTTAACCCTGTAACCAAAACCAATAACTGGAAAGGAACTCACTCTAGCAAAGTCCTGTAGATTGGAGATTCCTAGTCTGTCACAGAAGATTCGGTGACACTTCTTCTGTAGCCCAGCAACAGCTACTCCGAGATACAAACCAGGAACCCAATGCAGGCAGGGCCTAAAACAGAGTAGTTGTTAGCATACTTCGTAATGTTTCCTTGTGATGTCACCCAAATGAGCGGACCAATCATGGCTTCCATAACTGACAGTGGATTTGACCAGGTTCTGTGACACAACCAGTGACCTGAGTATTTTTCTCATGACTGGCACCAAATCCCAGACAAGAATCAATTCCAGGGAGGAAGGGTTTGTGTATGTGTGTGTCTGTGTGTGCATGCGCTCGCGTGTGTGTTTGTGCACATGCGTGTACGCACTTTAAAGAGACACTGAAGCCATGGTGGTGGCACATTTCCTTCCCAAATAGAGCTGTCGCTTAGGTGATTGGTGACCCTGAATTAGAAATTCTCGATCACCAAGGGGCACAGGTCCTCTAGCTAGCCCCACATTCATGCGTTCCACAAATTCCTAAACAAGGAGTCAAGTCGTCATCACATCTGATGTTCAACAATCCCTCTCTGGTACTTTGAATTAAAAATGTCTGATACAAATGGGGTGTTTGAACACATGGACACATAAGAGAAATTGATGGTACTCTTTGGAACCGTTTTAGGTTGGAGTCATAGAAGCAGAACTCCATCCGTGGCACTGTCCTTGAGAAGAAACAGCATAGTCTTCATGCCCTCTTCTACTTCTTGCTGGAGTTGCAGTGTGTGACATCTCAGTTTTCTGCATTTGCCTTCAGGGTTCCAGCTGGCCTCTGTGATTCTGACCCACCTCCATGGGCTCTTGTCTCTCCAAAACTAAGTCACATAGACATGCTCACCCTCTCTTAAGATGCCAGGTTTATGACTTCTATCACAACAGAATGCTAGCCAATAAACATGGACTTAGCAGAGCTGGTTGCCCTCATCCCCACCCTACCTACCCATACTGCCCAGAAGCCAAGGCAGACTCATTGCTGTCACACAGTCACACATTGCCTGTGTCTGTTCCATCCACCTCCACCAGAGAAAGAATGGACCCTTCAAGTAGCCCGATTCCAGGCCCCATCCTCTGTAGTGTGGCACAGGTCTCATTCTAAATGAGCCTGCTTCCAATTGGTATAGGACCTCCCTTTCCCTCAGAAACCTGCAATTCCATGAAGACATGCTTTGTCTGACAGGAATGCAACTGCTTCAGACTCCCACTGCATGGCCATCATTGCTAGAGTCCTTGTGCATGGATGGAATCTCTCTAAGCATCACCGTCTCTCTGTAGCTCCCATCTTTCCTCACTCCCCAGTAAAGATGCAGACTCATATACCGAGGGAAGATACAAGAATCTGTGGAAAACTTTAAAGTTGAAATATAAAACTAGACAACACAATCTGAAAGAACAAATAGGTTGACAATGCCTTGTACTGTTACCGAGATAATTCACTGATGGATCATACAATCTAAAGAAATAACTGTAATGATCCACAGATATTCCATTAGCCCATAAAACTGAGGCAAGGGATACTTTCAAATCTTTTTATAAAACAAACTCTTTTCATAAAGCCCTTACTTTCTAGCCTAGTAAAGCACCTTGAAAAGAGATGAGTATCTGACAGGGGCAATGACTACGAACATTAAAATATCCTTAAGGAAAGCACTTGCTCCTTTACTTCTTAGTAACACATTAAAATGATAATTCTTCATGATCAAGATATCTTCAGGAGAACACAAGAATCAATCTACATACAAAAACTGACAAAAGAGCAAGCATAGTCCAACATCAAGAAACGATAGTCACCCCTGAAAAGGAAAGAAATGCCACTGCCAGGGACAGGCATAGAATGAGAGAATGTTCTCTCTCATTATATACAATCTTATTCTACAAACATGAAAATATTTATTTTCATCATAGTCAGAAGAAAAGATGAATTTCTTGTTAATAGAAACACTGGTCACCTGACATTGGCAGGGAGGTGACACAAGGCTGGTGAATCTTCAGCACAGTTCAGTAAATTCCTCACTGTGTGCCTACAAACCAGAAAGTTAAAAAAAAAACCAAAGCACAGTGAAGAATGACAAAGAAATGAGATTGGATAAAAAGGAAAATCTCAGTCAGTGAAAGAATAGAAATAACAGCCACGATTTAAAACAAGTTGAATATGGTCGAAAAGAATCAATCAATAGATGTCAAACATTGAAAGTCGAACAGAAAACAAGGGAAACTCACTTTTTTTTTCAGGATCACCCACTTTGGGATATCCAAGAATACAAGGAATAATTGAGTCCAAATCTTTATCCACCAACCAACTCCTCCTCTGGGATACAAGGACAAAACCCAGCCCCAGGCAGCTCCTTATATGGTCTGGTCTCTAGCTGAGGTCACAATGACTCCCTGTGATGTCACTTGCACTGGGCCAATCACGGCTGAACAAAAACCTCAGTATTCTGCTGTAGTTGTTGCTTTCCCCGCTTACTTTCATTAAATGAAATTTTTATTTTAAGGGGTTTTTTTTTCCATTTTACATGCCAACCACAGTTCACCTTCCCTTCCCCACACACATTTTCCCTCAACCAACTCCCCAAACTCCTCATAAAAGGTAAGGCCTGCCATAGGGAGTCAACAAAGTCTGGCCTCTCAAGTTCAGGCAGGACCAAGTCCCTCTCCTCTATCAAGGCTGAGAATTGTATTCTCCCATAAGAAATGGCCTTCAAAAATACAGTTCATGCCCTGGGGATAAATCCTGGTCCCACACAGTGGCCCCACTGAGTGCCCAAGTCACAGAAAAGTCCCCCATTTTCAGAGGGCATCGTCTGGTCCTATGCAGATTTCCCATCTGTCAGTCCAGTGTCAATGAGTTCCCACTAGCTCCGGTCAGCTGTCTCTGTGGGTTTCCCATCACGATCTTGATTTCATTGCTCACATAATCCCTCCTCCCTCTCTTCATCTGGACTCCAGGAGCTCGGCCCAGTGCTTCGTCCAGCAGATTCTCTTAACTCACTCATTTATGGACCAATGCACTTAGTGTTTGCTTATGTTCACTTTGTGGTTCCTCTTGCCCTCCCCCACAGTGTCTTTTCTTTCTCTTTTCCTTCCTCTCCCTATCTCATCTCTTCTCTCCCTCCTCTTTCCTTTACTCTTCTCTTCTCCCTTTTTGTCCTTGATGGAGTCTTACTCTGTAGTCCAGCTGGCCTCCAGTTCACTATGTAACCCTCTGGGGTCCAGCATCCTCCACAGTCCCCAAAGATTAGGATCACCCCCAGGAGCCTCTAGTCCTGACTCTAAGTGTCCTGTGCTTGGGTTCCCATGAGAATTAGTCCTTGTCACCTTGCCTGGGTTAGAATCACCTAGGACACTGGTGAGGGACAGCACTGGTGTGTCTGTGAAGGAAGTCAAGGAGGAGCCACCCTGAATATGGATAACACCATTCTGTGGGCTGAGAACCTAGATGGACTCTAAGAAGGACAGGGGCTGGGATGCCTCTCTCTGCTTCCTGCCTGCCTGAAGAATGTCATCTGATATGTGGTGCTGCTGTCATGATGTTATATAAAATACTCAACCCCAGACCTCTGAAACTCTGAACCAGAATGCGTCCTTTGTCCTTTCATATTGTCACAGTGGTGAGGAACTAACCAATACAGTTCCTACATCAATATGAATTAACCACATCAGTCATGTGATTTCGGCTCCCGTCTTCAACATCTCACAGCCTAAGGACTGAACTCCCTTGTTCATAATGGACCTTGTCTTTCCTCATTGGTCAGGAGCTCATGAATATGTCCTGTTTCCTACTGTAGGAGAGGCTCTTGGATCACACTTCTTCTTCCCAGTGTCTTTTTCACCTACTGCTGCTGATGGCCCGCACAGCAAAGCTTACATGAGTAATGAGTGCTCTCAAGGATTTGGACCTAACTCTCTGTGAGGTACTTGTGTCTCCCTAGATAGAAGCTGGCTGATGTGGGCCAGATGAGCCAATGTTTAGGCCCCTGGAGGGCCAGATACTGTGGATAAATGGGCCTCTCACACAACAGGGGCTCCCTTCCAGATCCCCATTTGCGCACAAACTACACCCAAACACTTGCTTCACAGAAAGATTCTTGATTAAGCAGGGAAGAAAAAAGTGGCTGATTTCTGACTCTGGCGGGAAAGCAGCAGCAAATGACCTCACAGGTATAATTTTAAGGAGTAGGAGAAGGGGAGCTGTGTTAGAATGGGCTGGGATGCTGTGGGAAAGGAGATGAGTGACAAGGAAAATGGGAGGGAAAAAGGGAGAGGGACAGGGGTTTTGTCGTAGAGAGACAAAAGTCTACCTCTGGATAAATGGGCGATGGAAGAGGCTCATAGACAAATAACAGGTTACCAAGGTAAAATGGGAAGCCCTGTCTTACGAGGAGGTGTTTAACTTTAAACAGGCATGTTCATTAGGTGAGGCAAAGGTTACTTTTATAGCTGGACTTTGGTAGTCAGCCTGAGGAGGAAAGAGTGGTCAAATGAGGGAATAGACTTTTGTGGCCTTCTTTGCAAATGTAACCTAACAGTGTTTAAATGACAGAGGGAAGGGGGAGAAGGGCAAGGCCTGTCAGAGCCATGTTTGCCATGCGTGAGCAGGCCAGAGTCCCTTCAGTAGGCTCCCAGTGACGACCTGAGCCGGGGAGTTGTCTCTTCATGTCACACCTTCTTTCTATCCCCATCCCTTCACAAAGGACTCACAATTTCAGCTTTCCTTCTGCAGAGCTCAGCCTGTGGTGACTTGTAACTTCAAATATGGCAGCCGCGATTCCTCCACATTCTTCCATATTCTTCTTCCAGTGCTGCTCCTCCTGAAGGATGGGTGTCTCTGTCTTCGAATCTGGGTGGGCGCGGGGCTCTGCCAGCAGAGTGAGGTAAAGTGTTGCTGTGGAATTCCAAGGCTAGGTTGTTAGAAGGAGTGGAGCTTCTCCTGGCTTCTTGGGACTGTTTCCTGTGAGGGATTCATAGAGCATAAAGCCTCTTTGTGAGTTTTTTTATTAATATATTTAAGACTGATAGCTGGGAGGTGGTGGCGGGCATACCATTAATCCCAGCTCAGGAGTCAGTCTGCAGATCTCGGTTAGTTGGAGGCCAATCTGGTCTATGAAGTGAGTTTCAGGATACCAGAGCTGTTACACAGAGAAACCCTGTCTTGAAAGAAAAAAACAAAAGATGGTTTAGAGGGCTGGCTAGATGGCTGGTGGGTTCAGACCTTACACCAAACTGGAGGGCCTGCATTTGATCCCTGGCAGCACATGGTGGAAGGAGAGAACTGACTACCACAGGTTGTCCTCTGACCTTCACACTCTTGCTGCCCCCCACAGCCCCAAGTGAGTAAACAGTAATAAAAAGAAAAAAGGAGAGACTGCCTGGAGGGGCTTGGAGGGAAGATAAAGAGTTAGTGGACACACAGATGGATAGTATTATGGGTTAGATATGCCATATCCTCCATAGGCTCTTGTCACCAGATGGACAGGCTGTCTGGGGAGGTCGTGGTGACCTCAGGACATGGGGTCTCCCTGGCAGAAGCACACCCCATAGGAAGTGTGGTTGTGTTTGGTTCCCACATTTCTCCTGTTTCCCAGCTCTGTGTCTATGAGGAATTGAACAGAATCTTCACATGATCTTCCCACCGTCATGTTTTACATGCATGGCCTCTCTGAGACTATGAGCCAAGACAAGTCCCTCCTCCTGCAGGTCACATCTGGGCACAGAGACACAGATGTAACCAGTCTGGATAGATGAATGGATGGATGCATAGATGAATGGATGGATGGATGGATGGATGGATGGATGGGTGGGTGGATGGATGGATGGATGGGTGGGTGGATGGATAAATGGGTGGATGGATGGATGGATGGATGGATGGATGGATGGATGGATGGATGGACGGACGGACGGACAAGTGACTGGAAAAATTGATTTCATCTGTCCTGCCTTTGGTAGTCTCACAAGCTTAGCTGCCAACTGTTGGTATGCACTTGAAGGGCCTTACAGTTGGAGTGTCCTGTTATTCAGTGACAACATCTGAACCATGGTTTAAGATAACTATTCTCAGCCTTGTTCCAACCTTGATTACCTTCTGCGTTCCTGTCTGACTCCCCTTGTGGTTTAAATAGGGATGGACGGCCCC
Organism: Myodes glareolus; assembly: GCF_982192425.1. NCBI lineage: Eukaryota > Metazoa > Chordata > Mammalia > Rodentia > Cricetidae > Myodes > Myodes glareolus. Next base: position 9,202,088 of record NC_142043.1, on the reverse strand, counting down.
ACAGACTCATAGCTTTGAATGCTTGGTCATTGGGGGTTGGTGCTACTTGACAGGGACGAGGAGATGTGACCTTGCTGGAGGAAGTGTGTCACTGGAGCTGGTCTTTGAGGCTTCAAATGCTCAACAGGCCCAGTTTCTCTTTCTCCCTTTCATTCTAGCTTAGGTCTCTAGTAAAGCCGCCAGTCCCTTGGGACAAGGGTCCCAACTCATGGTCTTATTGAATAGTCATCATTCCCCAAATGTCTGACTTCCATAGAACCATGGTCAGGTTATACTTATACTCTCTTAAGTAGCTAAGAATGGGAATTTATTTCAGAATGATTTTTGGGGAAACACCTTCATCTCACTCCATCTTTAAACTCATTTAAGGAAGCACACAGAGGGTATCTAGCCACACAAACAGCACCGGATGGATGTCTTCGGCTTAGGTTTGTTTATGGTGGGGGCAAGTAGAGTGGCAGAAAGGGGGCATTGTCTCTGGAATTCTAGATTTTCAACATTACTTTGAAGAAAGCATGCTAGTTGGGAGCCATTCTGATAGTCGGTGGTTTTGACTCTTATGTGTTTCTGTGTAACAAAGTGCTACAGCATGCAGTGTGTGTGTGTGTGTGTGTGTGTGTGTGTGTGTGTGTTTAATTAGTGGTGTTATGCAATAAAGCAAGAAGGTCCTATTTGAACAATCCACTTCTTTCTCTCTCTCTCTTTTAAAACTGAAAATAGGTTCTTCTCTCATACAATCCATCCCACCCACAGTTTTCCCTCCCTCTATTCCTCCTAGGTCCCCCACAGATCCCCCCTTCTCCCCCTTCTCCCTCTATTTCTTCTTCAGAAAAGAGCAGGCCTCTAAGAAATGACAGCCAAACAGGACAAGAGAAGAAACAATAACCAAGGCAAAAGCTCCTATATCAAGAGTGGACAAGGGAACCCAATAGGAAGAAAAGAGTCCCAAAAACAGGTTAAGAAGTCACAGATGCACCCTCTCCCTCTGTTAGGAATCCCAGAAAAACACCAAACTAACAGCCGCAGGCCCCATGTTTGCTGCTTCAGTCTCTGGGAGCCCCTGGGAGCCCTGCTTAGTTGACTCATTGGGCTATATGTTCTCTCGGTGTCCTCCATCCCCTCTGACTCCAAATGTCTTTAGTCCCCCTCTTCTCTGGTGTTTCCTGATCGCTGAAAGTGGGACCAGATAGAGACCTCCAGTTTAGACTCTCTTTGCATAGTGTCTTGTCGTGGGTCACTCCACTCACTGCCATCTGCTGCAGGAGGAATCCCCTTTGATAACAATTGGACAAGACACCGATCTATGAGTATAGCACAATATTAGAAATTAGGTCTCATATCATTGATTTCTTTTTCTTTTTTGCCATGTGTCTTTGGTCTTACCCTAAGTCTCTGGGCTGTCCAGTCTCTGGCTTCTTGGTATCCAGCAGTGTTCCTACAAGGGCTCCCTCTTGCAGAGCAGCCTCAAGATAGACCAGTCGTTGGTTGGCCACTCCCACTAGCTCTGTGCCACCATTGCTCCAGCACATCTTGCCAGCAGGACAGGTTGTATGATGAGGCTTTTGTGACTGGGCTGGTGTCCATATTTCTCTTTTCATATCCTGCAGGGTACCACTTGTGCCAAAGACACTAGAATATGAGGCTGAAGAGTCCAAATGCTCACCAGCTCAACGTGTGTACATCCAGTGAGCTGTATGGAAGTCGCCCTTGGCAATAGGGCACCACAGTCAGTTTTCAGAGGGTGACCTGGGTCCTAGCATCAGCCTGGGTCATTTATGGATACCCATGGACAACAACCCAATCAGATGTAATGCAGTCCCACCATTGGAATCATTTCCTGACTAAACAGATGGCCAGTTCAGACTCTGTATCCTCCATTACTGGTGTTCTCACTAGGGTCACCCTCCTACATTCCAGGGAGTTTCCAAACCACTAGGATTCCACACCAACCCCAGATGTCTATCAATTCCAGGTATCTCTTTCCAAACTCTCCCTTTATTCCCCCAACATCCTGGCCCCATCCCACCCAACTCTACTCTACCAACAGAATTTATTCTATTTTCTCTTCCCAGGGAATCCATGCTTCCCCCTGTAAATCTCCTCTTTACCTAACCTCTCTGGGTCTCTGAGTTGTAGATTGATTATAATTAACATAATAATTATTATCCACTTCTATTGAATACATACCACATCTGTTTTTCTGGGTCTGGGTTACAGCTCTTGGGATGAATTTTTTCTAGTTCTATCCATTTGCTTGAAATTCTCGAGATCTCTCTGCCTCTCTCTGTCTCTGTCTCTGTGTCTCTGTCTGTCTCTGTCTCTGTCTCTCTCTCTCTCACTACTGAATAGTACTCCATTGAGTAAGTGTACCACATTTTCTTTCTCCATTTTTAGTTGAAGGATATCTAGATTGTTTCCATTTTCTGGCTATTACGAATAAACCTGCAATGAACATAGTTGATCAAGTGTCCTTGTGGTAGGATGGAGTGTCCTTTGTGTATATGCTCAAGAGAGATATAGCTTGGTCTTGAGGTATATCAGTTCCCAGTTTTATGAGGAACCATCATATTGATTTCTATAGAGGCTATACACGCTTGCACTCCCACTAGAAACGGAGGAGTGTTTCTCTTGCTCCACATTATGGCCAGCACGAGCTGTCACTTGTGTTATTGATCTTTTCATGCCAGTAGGTATAAAATAAAATCACAGAGTTTTTTAATTTACATTTTCCTGATGACTAAGGATGTTGAACATTTTTCGAAGTGTTTCTCAGCCATTTGAAATTTTACTATTGAGGATTCTGTTTAGATCTGTACCTCAGTTTTAAATTGGATTGTTTGGTTTGTTGATGCCTAATTTCTTGAGTTCTTGATATATTGTGGCCCACTGTCAAATGTTGAGTTGGTGAAATATTTTTCCACTCTGTAGGCTATTGTTTTGTCCTATTTACAGTGTTATTGCCTTATAGACACTTCCAGTTCCATGAGGTATCAGTTATGAATTATTGATCTTAGGGCCTATACTATCAGTGTTCTGTTTAGGATGTTGTCTCCAGGGACAATGTGTTCAAGGTCGTTCCCACTTTTCTCTCTTGTTAGGTCCAGTGTGTCTGGGTTAATGGTGAGATCTTTGATCCGCTTGGACTTGAGTTTTGTGTGGGGTGATAAATATGGATCTATTTGCAATCTTCTAAATATCTGTATTGAGATAGAACAACACCATTTGTTGAACATGCTTTCTTTTTTCCATTGTGTATTTCTGGCTCCTTTATTAAAAATCAGGTGCCCGTAGGTGTGTGAATTAATGTCTTGGTCTGCAATTCCAGTAAATGATTCCACCTGCCGGCTTGTTTTTTTTTTTTTTTTATGCTACCACCTGATTTCTTTTTTATTGAGTTTATTGAGCTGTACATCTTTTTCTGCTCCCCTCCCTTCGGCCTTCGCCCCTGGTTTCCATGCTCCCAATTTATTCAGGAGATCTTGTCTTCTTCTACTTTCCATGTAGATTAGATCCAAATAGGTCTCTCTCAGTGTCCTCATTATTGTCTAGGTTCTCTGGGTTTGTGATTTGTAGACTAGCTTTCTTTACGTTATGTTTAAAAAACACTTATGAGTTAGTACATATGATAATTGTCTTTCTATGTATGGATTAACTCACTCAATATGTTTTCTAACTCCATCCACTTGCCTGGAAATTTCAAGATGTCATTATATTTTTTTTTCTGTTCTATAGTACTCCATTGTGTAAATATACCACATTTTCCTTATCTATTCTTCAGTTGAGGGACATTTCGGTTGTTTCTAGATTCTGGCTATGACAAACAATGCTAGCATATGTCCTTGTGGTACCATTGAGCATTTTTTGGATATATACCCAAAAGTGGTATTGCTGGGTCTTGAGGAAAGTTATTTCCTCATTTTCTGAGAAATCACCACACTAACATAAAGGGCTGTACCAGCTTGTACTCCCACCAGCAATGCAGGAGTGTTCCCTTTACACTATAATCTCTCCAGCATAAGTTGTCATCAGTGTTTTTAATCTTGGTCATTCTTATAGGTGTAAGATGGAATCTCTGAGTTGTTTGATTTGCATTTCTCTGATGACTAAATCAGTTACATTTACTGATTTTTGTATGTTGAACCATCCCTCCATTTTTGGATGAAACCTGTTTGATTGTGGTGGATGATCTTTTTATATGTTCTTGGATTCAGCTTGCAAGCATTTTATTGAGTATTTTAACATCTCCATTTATGAGGGAAACTGGTCTGTAATTCTCTTCCTTGATTGAGTTTTTATGTAATTTGGGTATCAGAGTTTGTGGGATCATAAAATTATTTGTACAATGTTTTTTTGTTTCCGTTTTGTCAAGTGTTGTTATTGTCTCTTCTTTGAAAGTTTGGTAGAATTCTTTTCGAAAATCTTCTGGCCATGAACATTTTTGGGGGAGGTGGGGGGAGACTTTTAAAGCCTGCTTCTGTTTCATGAGGGGTTGTAGTTCCATTTAAATTGTTTTTCTGATCTTGATGTAACCTTGGTAAGTGGTGTCTATTGAGAAAACTACCAATTTCTTTTAGATTTTCCATTCAGATGGAGTCCAGGTTTTAAAACGTATGTCCTTATGATTCTCTGAATTTCCTCAGTGTCTGTTGTGGTATCCCCTTTTTATTTTCTGATTTTACTAATTTGGATATCCTCTGCCTGTCTTTTAGTTAGTTTGGATAAGGATTTGTCTATCTTGTTGATTTTATCACAGAGCCACCTTTTTGTTTCATTGATTCTTGGTATTCTGTTTGTTTTTATTTCTTTGATTTCAACCCTGACTTTGAAAATTTTTTGCCACCTACTGTTTCTACTTCTTTTTGTTCTAGATCTTTCAGGTGTGCTGTTGAGCTCCTAGTGTGAGATCTCTGCAATTCTTTTATGTAGGCCTTAGAGCCAAGGAATTTCCTCTTAGGACCTCTTTCATTGTGTCACATAAGCTTGGGTATGTTGTGTATTCTTTTTATTGGATTCTAGAAAGTATTAATTTCCTTTCATTCCTATCTCGATCCATTTTCTATTGAGTAGGAACTCGTTCAGTTTCCTCGAGTGTTTAAGCATTCTCTTGTTTCTGTGTTTGTTGGTGTGCAGCTGCTCATAGTGGTCTGATAGGATGCGATTTTCTTGTATCTGTTGAGTCTTGCTTTGTGTCCAAGTGTATTGTCAATTTTGGAGAAAGTTACATGTTGTGATGAGAAGAAGATGTGTTTTGTGTTTGGGTGGTGTATTCTGTAAGTATCTGTTAGATTCCTTTGGTTTATAATGCCTGTTAACTTCACATTTCTCTATTTAGTTTTTGTCTGGATGATCTATCCAATGTTGAGAGTGCGTTATCAAAGTCTCCTACTTTAGTGCATGAGGGTGAATATGTGATTTAAGCTGTAGTGATTTTTCCTCTTACAAAGGTGGATGCCCTTGTGTCTGGGCTCTAGATGTTAAAAACGGAAATGTCATCTTGGTGGATTTTTTCTTTAATAAATATGTAGTGTCCTTCCCCATATCTTCTGATTAATTTTGGTTTGAAATCTATTTTGCTAGATATTAAATGGTTATACTATCTTGCTTATTACAGACATTTGTTTGAAATATATTTTTCCACCCCTTTACTCTGAGGTAAGGTCTATCCTTGATAGGGAGGTGTGTTTCTTACATGCAGCAGAAGGATGGATCCTGTTTCATTTCTATTTTTTAATCTCATTTTTTTTCAGTTGGAAAATTGAGGTCATTGATATTGAGAGAAATCAATGAACAATGATTGTTGTTCCTCTTATGCTGTTGCTGTTGTTGATGGTGGTGGCAGTGGTTGTGGTGTGTGTTTCTCTTCTTTTGTGTTGCTGGCGTGAGATTATTTATTCTCTGTGTTTCCATGTGTGTAGTTAACTTTCTAGGTGTAGATTACATTCATTTTAGTACTTTCTGTACTGTTGGATTTGTAGATAACATATTGCTTAAATTTGGCTTTGTGGTGGAATATCAGTTTCTCCATCAATTGTGATAGAATATTTTGATGGGTATACTAGTCTGGGCCAGTATCTGTGGTCTCTTAGAATCTGTAGCTAGTCTATACAGGCCCTTCTAGCTTTTAGAGTTTTCTTTGAGAAGTCAAGTGTAATTCTAAGAGGTCTGGCTTTATATGTTATTTGGTCTTTTTCCTTTGCTGCTTTTAATATTCTTTCTTTGTTCTTTATGTTAATGTTTTAATTATTATGTTGTGAGGGGACTGTCTTTACTGCTCCTATCTATTTGATGATTTGTATGCTTCTTCTACCTTTTTTAAAATGCTCATCTTCATTAGGTTCAAAATTTTTTCTTCTCTTATTTTGTTGAAAATATTTTCTGTGCCTTTGAGTTGATATTCTTCTCCTTTCGCCATTCCTAATATTCTTGGGTTTGGCCTTTTCATAGTGTCTTAGATTTCCTGGATGTTTTGTGTGAGGAAATTTTTAGATTTAACATTTTCATTGACTGATGTATCCATTTCTCTATTGTTTCTTCAGTGCCTGAGGTTCTTTCTTCCATCCCTTGTAATCTGTTGGTGAAGTTTGCCTTACTTCCTGTTCTCATTCCTTAATCTTTCATTTCAAGGATTCCCTCAGTTTGTGTTTTCTCTGTCGCTTCCATTTTCAGCTCTTGAACAGTTTTATTTGTTTACTTCAATTATTTGTTTGACTTTTCCTGGTTTTCTTTGAGGTTTTCCCTATTTAAACCACAAGGGGAGTCAGACAGGAACGCAGAAGGTAATCAAGGTTGGAACAAGGCTGAGAATAGTTATCTTAAACCATGGTTCAGATGTTGTCACTGAATAACAGGACACTCCAACTGTAAGGCCCTTCAAGTGCATACCAACAGTTGGCAGCTAAGCTTGTGAGACTACCAAAGGCAGGACAGATGAAGTCAATTTTTCCAGTCACTTGTCAGTCCGTCCGTCCATCCATCCATCCATCCACACATTTATCCATCCACCCATCCATCCATCCATCCATTCATCTATGCATCCATCCTTCATCTATCCAGATTGGTTACATCTGTGTCTCTGTGCCCAGATGTGACCTGCAGGAGGAGGGACTTGTCTTGGCTCATAGTCTCAGAGAGGCCATGCATGTAAAACATGACGGTGGGAAGATCATGTGAAGATTCTGTTCAATTCCTCATAGACACAGAGCTGGGAAACAGGAGAAATGTGGGAACCAAACACAACCACACTTCCTATGGGGTGTGCTTCTGCCAGGGAGACCCCATGTCCTGAGGTCACCACGACCTCCCTAGACAGCCCCTCCACCTGGCGACAAGAGCCTATGGGGGATATGGCATATCTAACCCATAGTACTATCCATCTGTGTGTCCAGTAGCTCTTTATCTTCCCTCCAAGCCCCTCCAGGCAGTCTCTCCTTTTTTCTTTTTATTACTGTTTACTCACTTGGGGCTGTGGGGGGCAGCAAGAGTGTGGAAGTCAGAGGACAACCTGTGGTAGTCAGTTCTCTCCTTCCACCATGTGCTGCCAGGGATCAAATGCAGGCCCTCCAGTTTGATGTAAGGTCTGAACCCACCAGCCATCTAGCCAGCCCTCTAAACCATCTTTTGTTTTTTTTCTTTCAAGACAGGGTTTCTCTGTGTAACAGCTCTGGTATCCTGAAACTCACTTCATAGACCAGATTGGCCTCCAACTAACCGAGATCTGCAGACTGACTCCTGAGCTGGGATTAATGGTATGCCCGCCACCACCTCCCAGCTATCAGTCTTAAATATATTAATAAAAAAACTCACAAAGAGGCTTTATGCTCTATGAATCCCTCACAGGAAACAGTCCCAAGAAGCCAGGAGAAGCTCCACTCCTTCTAACAACCTAGCCTTGGAATTCCACAGCAACACTTTACCTCACTCTGCTGGCAGAGCCCCGCGCCCACCCAGATTCGAAGACAGAGACACCCATCCTTCAGGAGGAGCAGCACTGGAAGAAGAATATGGAAGAATGTGGAGGAATCGCGGCTGCCATATTTGAAGTTACAAGTCGCCACAGGCTGAGCTCTGCAAAAGTAAAGCTGAAATTGTGAGTCCTTTGTGAAGGGATGGGGATAGAAAGAAGGTGTGACATGAAGAGACAACTCCCCGGCTCAGGTCGTCACTGGGAGCCCACTGAAGGGACTCTGGCCTGCTCACGCATGGCAAGCATGGCTCTGACAGGCCTTGCCCTTCTCCCCCTTCCCTCTGTCATCTAAACACTGTTAGGTTACATTTGCAAAGAAGGCCACAAAAGTCTATTCCCTCATTTGACCACTCTTTCCTTCTCAGGCTGACTACCAAAGTCCAGCTATAAAAGTCCCCTTTGCCTCACCTAAAACATGCCTGTTTAAAGTTAAACACCTCCTCGTAAGACAGGGCTTCCCATTTTACCTTGGTAACCTGTATTTGTCTATGAGCCTCTTCCATTGCCCATTTATCCAGAGGTAGACTTTTGTCTCTCTACGACAAAACCCCTATCCCTCTCCCATTTTCCCTCCCATTTTCCTTGTCACTCATCTCCTTTCCCACAGCATCCCAGCCCATTCTAACACAGCTCCCCTTCTCCTACTCCTTAAAATTATACCTGTGAGGTCATTTGCTGCTGCTTTCCCGCCAGAGTCAGAAATCAGCCACTTTTTTTCTTCCCTGCTTAATCAAGAATCTTTCTGTGAAGCAAGTGTTTGGGTGTAGTTTGTGCGCAAATGGGGATCTGGAAGGGAGCCCCTGTTGTGTGAGAGTCCCATTTATCCACAGTATCTGGCCCTCCAGGGGCCTAAACATTGGCTCATCTGGCCCACATCAGCCAGCTTCTATCTAGGGAGACACAAGTACCTCACAGAGAGGTCCAAATCCTTGAGAGCACTCATTGCTCATGTAAGCTTTGCTGTGCGGGCCTTCAGCAGCAGTAGGTGAAAAAGACACTGGGAAGAAGGAGTGCGGTCCAAGAGCCTCTCCTACAGTAGGAAACAGGACATATTCATGAGTTCCTGACCAATGAGGAAAGACAAGGTCCATTATGAACAAGGGAGTTCAGTCCTTAGGCTGTGAGATGTTGAAGATGGGAGCCGAGATCACATGACTGATGTGGTTAATTCGTATTGATGTAGGAACTGTATTGGTTAGTTCCTCACCACTGTGACAATATGAAAGGACAAAGGACGCATTCTGGTTCAGATTTTCAGAGGTCTGGGGTTGAGTATTTTATATAACATCATGACAGCAGCACCACATATCAGATGACATTCTTCAGGCAGGCAGGAAGCAGAGAAGAGGCGTCCCAGCTCCTTGTCCTTCTTAGAGTCCATCTAGGTTCTCAGCCCACAGAATGGTGTTATCCATATTCATGGTGGCTCTTCCTTGAATGCCTTCACAGACACACCAGTGCTGTCCCTCACCAGTGTCCTAGGTGATTCTAACCCAGGCAAGGTGACAAGGACTAATTCTCATGGGAACCCAAGCACAGGACACTTAGAGTCAGGACTAGAGGCTCCTGGGGGTGATCCTAATCTTTGGGGGCTGTGGAGGATGCTGGAACCCAGAGGGTTACATAGTGAACTGGAGGCCAGCTGGACTACAGAGTAAGACTCCATCAAGGACAAAAAGGGAGAAGAGAAGGGTAAAGGAAAGAGGAGAGAGAGAAGAGATGAGATAGGGAGAGGAAGGAAAAGAGAAAGAAAAGACACTGTGGGGGAGGGCAAGAGGAACCACAAAGTGAACATAAGCAAACACTAAGTGCATTGGTCCATAAATGAGTGAGTTAAGAGAATCTGCTGGATGAAGCACTGGGCCCAGCTCCTGGAGTCCAGATGAAGAGAGGGAGGAGGGATTATGTGAGCAATGAAATCAAGATCGTGATGGGAAACCCACAGAGACAGCTGACCGGAGCTAGTGGGAACTCATTGACACTGGACTGACAGATGGGAAATCTGCATAGGACCAGACGATGCCCTCTGAAAATGGGGGACTTTTCTGTGACTTGGGCACTCAGTGGGGCCACTGTGTGGGACCAGGATTTATCCCCAGGGCATGAACTGTATTTTTGAAGGCCATTTCTTATGGGAGAATACAATTCTCAGCCTTGATAGAGGGGAGGGACTTGGTCCTGCCTGAACTTGAGAGGCCAGACTTTGTTGACTCCCTATGGCAGGCCTTACCTTTTATGAGGAGTTTGGGGAGTTGGTTGAGGGAAAATGTGTGTGGGGAAGGGAAGGTGAACTGTGGTTGGCATGTAAAATGGAAAAAAAAACCCTTAAAATAAAAATTTCATTTAAATGAAAGTAAGCGGGGAAAGCAACAACTACAGCAGAATACTGAGCTTTTTGTTTAGCCGTGATTGGCCCAGTGCAAGTGACATCACAGGGAGTCATTGTGACCTCAGCTAGAGACCAGACCATATAAGGAGCTGCCTGGGGCTGGGTTTTGTCCTTGTATCCCAGAGGAGGAGTTTGTTGGTGAATAAGGATTTGGACTCAATTATTCCTCGTATTCTTGGATATCCCAAAGTGGGTGATCCTGAAAAAAAAAGTGAGTTTCCCTTGTTTTCTGTTCGACTTTCAATGTTTGACATCTATTGATTGATTCTTTTCGACCATATTCAACTTGTTTTAAATCGTGGCTGTTATTTCTATTCTTTCACTGACTGAGATTTTCCTTTTTATCCAATCTCATTTCTTTGTCATTCTTCACTGTGCTTTGGTTTTTTTTTTAACTTTCTGGTTTGTAGGCACACAGTGAGGAATTTACTGAACTGTGTTGAAGATTCACCAGCCTTGTGTCACCTCCCTGCCAATGTCAGGTGACCAGTGTTTCTATTAACAAGAAATTCATCTTTTCTTCTGACTATGATGAAAATAAATATTTTCATGTTTGTAGAATAAGATTGTATATAATGAGAGAGAACATTCTCTCATTCTATGCCTGTCCCTGGCAGTGGCATTTCTTTCCTTTTCAGGGGTGACTATCGTTTCTTGATGTTGGACTATGCTTGCTCTTTTGTCAGTTTTTGTATGTAGATTGATTCTTGTGTTCTCCTGAAGATATCTTGATCATGAAGAATTATCATTTTAATGTGTTACTAAGAAGTAAAGGAGCAAGTGCTTTCCTTAAGGATATTTTAATGTTCGTAGTCATTGCCCCTGTCAGATACTCATCTCTTTTCAAGGTGCTTTACTAGGCTAGAAAGTAAGGGCTTTATGAAAAGAGTTTGTTTTATAAAAAGATTTGAAAGTATCCCTTGCCTCAGTTTTATGGGCTAATGGAATATCTGTGGATCATTACAGTTATTTCTTTAGATTGTATGATCCATCAGTGAATTATCTCGGTAACAGTACAAGGCATTGTCAACCTATTTGTTCTTTCAGATTGTGTTGTCTAGTTTTATATTTCAACTTTAAAGTTTTCCACAGATTCTTGTATCTTCCCTCGGTATATGAGTCTGCATCTTTACTGGGGAGTGAGGAAAGATGGGAGCTACAGAGAGACGGTGATGCTTAGAGAGATTCCATCCATGCACAAGGACTCTAGCAATGATGGCCATGCAGTGGGAGTCTGAAGCAGTTGCATTCCTGTCAGACAAAGCATGTCTTCATGGAATTGCAGGTTTCTGAGGGAAAGGGAGGTCCTATACCAATTGGAAGCAGGCTCATTTAGAATGAGACCTGTGCCACACTACAGAGGATGGGGCCTGGAATCGGGCTACTTGAAGGGTCCATTCTTTCTCTGGTGGAGGTGGATGGAACAGACACAGGCAATGTGTGACTGTGTGACAGCAATGAGTCTGCCTTGGCTTCTGGGCAGTATGGGTAGGTAGGGTGGGGATGAGGGCAACCAGCTCTGCTAAGTCCATGTTTATTGGCTAGCATTCTGTTGTGATAGAAGTCATAAACCTGGCATCTTAAGAGAGGGTGAGCATGTCTATGTGACTTAGTTTTGGAGAGACAAGAGCCCATGGAGGTGGGTCAGAATCACAGAGGCCAGCTGGAACCCTGAAGGCAAATGCAGAAAACTGAGATGTCACACACTGCAACTCCAGCAAGAAGTAGAAGAGGGCATGAAGACTATGCTGTTTCTTCTCAAGGACAGTGCCACGGATGGAGTTCTGCTTCTATGACTCCAACCTAAAACGGTTCCAAAGAGTACCATCAATTTCTCTTATGTGTCCATGTGTTCAAACACCCCATTTGTATCAGACATTTTTAATTCAAAGTACCAGAGAGGGATTGTTGAACATCAGATGTGATGACGACTTGACTCCTTGTTTAGGAATTTGTGGAACGCATGAATGTGGGGCTAGCTAGAGGACCTGTGCCCCTTGGTGATCGAGAATTTCTAATTCAGGGTCACCAATCACCTAAGCGACAGCTCTATTTGGGAAGGAAATGTGCCACCACCATGGCTTCAGTGTCTCTTTAAAGTGCGTACACGCATGTGCACAAACACACACGCGAGCGCATGCACACACAGACACACACATACACAAACCCTTCCTCCCTGGAATTGATTCTTGTCTGGGATTTGGTGCCAGTCATGAGAAAAATACTCAGGTCACTGGTTGTGTCACAGAACCTGGTCAAATCCACTGTCAGTTATGGAAGCCATGATTGGTCCGCTCATTTGGGTGACATCACAAGGAAGCAATATGAAGTATGCTAACAATTACTCTGTTTTAGGCCCTGCCTGCATTGGGTTTCTGTCTTGTATCTCGGAGTAGCTGTTGCTGGGCTACAGAAGAAGTGTCACCGAATCTTCTGTGACAGACTAGGAATCTCCAATCTACAGGACTTTGCTAGAGTGAGTTCCTTTCCAGTTATTGGTTTTGGTTACAGGGTTAAGTTTTGCTATTTCATGTTTACATGTATGCTATTAGTTTCCTTCCTAGGTTGATTTGTGAATGTTGTACCTATTTTACATTATTATCCAATTTCCTTTTTCAAAATTCATTTATTCTTTACATTTTTCCCATTTTCTTCAGCTGGAACACGTGTTACCGTAAACTAACCACAGCAACTTCATTATAAATTTCCCATCCATGCCTAGCCTGCATTTTGGTCAAACTCTCCTGCTCTATTGCTTCCTCCACTCCATCTCTGTGACTAATACTGTTTCTTTGATAAACGCTCTGCCCTCCTCTTCCTTAAACACACAGGAGAAGAAAATATCAGTTTCTCTTTGTGGACTTTGTTTCTCTTAGATGAGATTTTCTCTACTAGAAGCTACTTTCCACAGAGTATAGACGTCCAGTCGTCCCTGTGTCTGAGTATGGGCTATTCCCCAGAATCAGAACAGATGCTGCTACACTTGTGTTCAGTGTCTTCATGTCAATTACCTTCTGGATTATTCTTGTACTTCTTGGTCTTAAAGGCATCATTTGCTTGTTTGGGTTATCTCAGATTTCAAGACAGAGAATTCATACCTATAAACCTCCATTCTAAAACTATATCATTTCTTCCCTAGCATCGTGTGTCCCTGAAATTGCCCAAATACAGAGAACTTGAGTTAACCATCATGGTCAGCCACCGGGAAGAGGACATCCTTAAGAAGAATTATAAATTTTTAACATCTCTGGGGTGTGGTGCATTTGGGGAGGTGGTACTTGCCCAGCACCTTCCAACGAAAACCAAGGTGGCTATTAAGGTGCTTGAGAAAGAGTACAATGATGAGGAGTACATCAGGTCTGAAGTTGCGATCCATAAGTCCCTGCAACACAGCAACATCATCCAGTTATTCCACGCTATCAACACGCTGCAGACCACCTATCTCATCATGGAGTACCATAAAGGAAAAGACTTGGTGATGTTGATCAGGCAGGTGGGCTGTCTAAAAGAGGAGGAGGCTAGGCCAATAATCAATCAGTTGGCGTCTGCTGTGCACTTCCTGCACCAGAGACGGATCGCGCACCGCGACATCAAGCTAGAAAACATACTTCTGGGGGAAGGCGGCAAAGTCAAACTTTGCGATTTCGGGTTGGCCACTCAGCTTGCAGAGGGCCAGATGCTGGAGGAGCTGTGGGGCACCTTGCCATATTTGGCCCCTGAGATCTTGGCCGGAACACCATATGACGCTATGGCAGGGGATATGTGGAGCTTAGGGATTGTCTTCTACGTCCTGGTCACCGGACAATTGCCCTATGTAGCATCGACCCCCGAAGCTATGTACCATCTGATCACCACCACCCCGTGCCGCATTCCATACCATCTTTCTAAGGCCTGTTATCTCACCTTGACCAGACTGCTCACAGGTTACATTTGGTTCAGGTTAACTTCATCTCGGCTTGTGGAACGACCTTGGCTGGGCCATATTCAGGAACACGTAACACCTCCTGCCAAGGAAATCCTCCCCAAGGTTGTGGAGACCATGTGTAACATCGGGTACACCTGTGAGCAGGTTATATCATCGCTAAAAGACCCACAGTCAAACCTAACAGCAACGATTAACATCCTAAAATTCAAAGTGAGCTCTGGGGATAGCAGCCTGGAAACGATCATCCCTGCAGTCACTATTAGTGTCCCTGTGGCCATGAAGAGGAGCCACAGCGAACCGGCTCTGCTGTCCAGAGGCAGAAGCAAAGCAGGGCTCCACACACACACCTGCCCGGAGGAGCTGCACTATTCAGACAACACAGCCCCAGAAGGAGATGCATTGGCCACTGAAACCATCAACTCCGCTACAGGGGACACCACAGTCAACCCTATGTCACTGGATAGCCTGGCTGATGAATCCTCCTCCCCTGAGCCACCTCCGAATGAGAAATCCATGGGGCTGGTGAACATGGCCTTCAGCGAAGAACAATCCACAGAGCCAGAGGTGCCCAGTGACCAGCCCCAGGTTGTACCCACAGCCTCTGGAACCAGGCCACTCCGGGGCTGGAAGCTAATGAAAAAGAGAATTTCCCGGGCACTGAGAGCACTGTGCTGCTGCTACCTGCCCGCCCCACGTGGGCAAATGGAAGTGGCCTAAGAGAATCCAGGCCCTGGTCAGGAGTGCCTGCTGCAGGAGGGAGCCAGGACAGAAGCTCAGATGGCTGCGGCCCTGCAACCAAGGGCAACAGGCCCTTGCGTCCATACCCCAGCTACAGGTTCTGAGCTGCCAGTCCCTTTCTGCTTTAGCTCACTGCTGCCCCGGCACTGCTTTCCAGATCCAGGGCTGGACAGAAGGCCCATCTGCCCACTGAGCCTCCACCTCACCAGCTTTGGTTTGCATTTAGGCCCGTTACCCACAACATCTAACACACCTCCCTCTGCAACCAGCCACGACTTAGATGCCCACCTCATGCTGATCATCATCTTGGTCACTTAATTTGAGACTCTCTGTTGGGCAGACCTGCAACAATTCATGTCCTTGAATCTGATTGACAGGGACAATGGATACAGAGTTAGAGCGTATGCTTCAATCTGAACTTCACTGTTTCAGTAGTTGTGATTTTTGTGTTATGTTTTTTTTTCAAAAAATTTTGCTTACTTGTTATTTGTTAGTTTTTGTATATCTTTAAGATAAATGTTTTCCTTAGGAAGTTCAATTTAAATAGAAAAAGTAGTTAATTAATATTGTTAATGCTTCATGTAAATATCTGGACACTCATTAGTAACTATGAAAGCCTAATGTGGACAATAAATATTAATATGAGCCAAAAGAGAGAGGAGCTTCTGGTCCTAGCTTGTAGGAGACACTGTCAACCAGCATTCCTAAGCCTCAGCTGTCCTGTCAAAACCAGCCTACCCAAGCCTCATCCATCCTGCCAAAACCAGCCCACATGAGAATGCATGACAGGAGCTTCTTCCCTGAGCCAATCGAAGGCCTGCTGCTATGTCCAGAGACTGCTGACTAATGGACACGTGACCAGAGATGTTGGTGAAAGAACAGCAACACAGAAGAATTGGCCACCTGAGCCAATAGGACCTTGGGATGGGATATGAGAGGCCTGCCCATCCCGTCAATAAAGGAGTTGGCTTTTCGTGGTCACCAGACTTCCAGAGTCTATGTGCTTGACTCCATGCCTTCTTACCCCCTCCCACAAGTGGTTTCCCTGCTGGGTTGCCTCAACACAGTTTGATCTTGGCTAAATTTTCCTTCAAGTCTCCCTCCCTCCTCCTCCCCTTCCTCTATTTTTTGTGGCCTCTGTTCACAGGAGGCTCTCAGGAGCTCACCATCTCATCTTGTCCTGGTTCAGGAGAAGGAGCCCAGGCAGCATCAGCCCACCCTGTCCTCCCTGGTCCCTGTGAGAAGAGGACATTTAGTCCCAGTCAGCCTCACAGAAAGTCCTATCTCTGAGTATCTTCAGCTCCATTTCCCAGACTAGTCACGTGACTATTGTTGAGCCAATCACTGTGTCCCAGATAGTGCGATGTTCTGATTGGTCAGGCCTGAGTCATAAGACCACCTGGGCTGTAGATGAAATTAATTTGTTTCGAACCACAGACATTGAGAGTAAAGGCAAAGCAGGGACATGGAAAGGGACAGGAAAAGGGACAGGAAAAGATAACTGTATCAGATGTGGATGCAGGCTAGCTCCCTTTTAAAGAAGGAAACGGTCACAGGACACCAGTCACAGGAACAGAAAGGTAGGTTAAGTAAAAATGTCTTTCTTACCAACTCCACTGAGTGACTGCCCCAAACCTCTCTGCCCGGATAAAACTTCTAATTTCTTTCTTTGTTTTTAGAATTTTAACTTCACAAGTATGAAAGTCGCAGAATAACTGATACTCAGCTCTCACCTTCCATGTGGGTTCCAGGGATCAAACTCAGGGCTTCCCACTTGGCAACAACCATATACACCTGGGGAGACCAGCGGCTCTAACGTGTGCAGGAGGGTTTGAATCCAGGCCACAGTTATCAGTTTTGTTCTCTAGCTAACCCAGGGAGAGTTCTTAGTGACCACACTTGATTTAAGACCTACAGTTGCCATTTGATAAAATCTCTGGTAAAGATTGGAGGTTTATGAGATCAGATCTGTGAAGAACTAAAAGGAATAGATGTTAATGCCAGGATGAGTACGCTGAAGCACACAACATAAGTGAAGATACACTTAATGAAGTCATCCCCCAAGAAAAGGGGAAAAAATGGCAGCAGCCATTCCTGAGGTCAGCTGAGGATGGAATAAAAAGCAATCCAGATTAATTGAATCATTAGGGAATCAAACATGAAATAAATCTTTGTTCAACCATGGCCTAAATTTTGATCTCTAATTGTGAGGCTCCTCTGGACAGCAGAATAATGTGGTCTTCATCTTTGGGTGGCAGAATTGATGGAGATCACAAAACTGCTGAGTCCAGGACTCTAAGAAACACCTTCTCTTTCCTTTGAGACTTTATCTATTCCTCAAAGTGGCTCCAGAGGCTCCAGAATACCCACAATTAGGAGTATTTGGGATGCGAGTACCAGACAGCTGACCTTAGTGATTGAAATGAATAAGGTGTGGAGGGATTGCTTTTCTTATATAACAAAACTCTAAAGGAGACCCCTGATGGCGCTGATTTCCAGCTCATATTTTTGGTTTTTTCTTCATAGCTTGCAAGATGGCTACTACAATAGCAGGTGCCCTCACCATCTTCCATCAGAAGTAAGCAGGAAAGTGGTTCTGTGAAAGTTTGCAGACCCAAGTTCGAGTCCTCAAAGCCATGTAATGTTGAATCATTGGTTTGCACATCTGTGATCCCAGCACTCCTATAGCAAGATGGGAGGTTGAGACTGGACAGTTCCCAGGAGCTCACAGACTACTAGCCTGTAAATTACAGTGGCCGTGAAACCCTGTCTCCAACAGGTGGAGGACAAGGACCAACACCTAAAGATGACCTTTGACCTCCATGTTTATGCTGTGTCACACATAGCCCTGTCTGTATTCACACATATTACACACACACACACACACACACACACACACCTTCTCTCTATATATGCCTCTCTGTCTCTCTCTCTCTTATACATATACAGACATGCACACAGAGATACACACAGACACTCACAGACACACACACACACACTACTAAGTAGCAAAGTAGTAGAGAGAGAGAATAGGAAGAAGAAACATGCAATCAAGAAACTTCATGCCTGTTCGATGTGAGCTTAGGATTTTCTGGTCGCCTCCATCTGCAATGTGACTAAGGGGAAGGTGTGATAATGAGGTTGCACCTGTTTAACCCACAAAAGTTGCATCATTTTTTTCAATGCCCACCTATGAACAAGGTGTGGACAGGTTTTTTCCTTAGCTAACGCTCTCATTCCAAAAATATCTAGACCATTTCTCTCTCTCAATTTACATTTTCCCAGCCAATTAACCACTTGCCAGTGTTCTCCAGAGGAAGAGTTGGTCATAGAAGGAGATTTACTTACCATTCATGCTATTTTTATACGATATCTTAATTCATATTCCTATTTTACCATTCTGTGTGTGTAAGTTCTGAAGAACAAGCCCGGGATATCAGGATTGGTGGCAAACACCTTTACCTGAGCCATCCCCCTGGCCCTGGAAGATTTATTGGACTGGTTAACCTAAGGGCTGGTGTATTCCCCATTGGAACACGCAGGCCAAGTCTGGAAGCTGGATGCCTATGCAGTTTCAGTCTGCTGCTGGTGACCTAGAATCTCCCTAGGACTGAATTCACATTGAAGGCAGAAGTGGTTAGCGTAGTATCCTTGGAAGATGGCTACAACAATGGGTGAATTCCTCATAGAAAGGGCTTGCACACCCAGGATTTCCTGCTCCCCTAGTCTCCTCCCTGAGCTCCCAGTGCTTTGGATGGTACCATTTACAATCAGGATGGGTCTACTCCAGTCACTGTCCCACATGCCAACCCTCTCTGGAAATTCCCCTCAAATGCACAAGTGTGTGCCACCCATCCTAGACACTCATGCAGTCAGGTTGAGAACCACCACTTCACAGTTCTGCCTGATAGCCTGGGAAATGCTTACTCACGAACTCATGATGACACTGATTACCCCAGGGAGGATACATCCACAGGACTGGACGCATGACCTGAAGACCTAGTAATCTGAAGACCTGGTCCTGGTGGTGAACCTCCAGGAAGTCATGTGCTCTGGGCAGGCCAATCAACATCCTTCCAGAAGACTTTAGACACAGAGAAAGACACACACCTCCCCATTTTTGGCAGTAGAGGCAGAAACAGGATCTACTGGTTGAGAAACTAAATCCTTAGAAGGAGAAATAGAGGGTGGGGCATTAAAGAATTGCCCGCAGTAGTGAGCAACCCATGGCAGACCAAAGAAAGGCTTCACCAGGCAAGAGTGGTGATGCAGGAGTTTCCTGGGGTTATTATGGGAGCGAGGAGGGTACACAGGCAGCTACAGGAGGTTTGACTGGGTGTCATGTGGGTAATTACACCACCTGAGATGCCCCACTCGGAACCCCAGCAGCTGTTCGCCATTTATATGATCTCAGAGAAGGGGAGCTTCGTGGGCCTCTCCTCCCTCCTCAACAGATTGTGTAAAGGCATGGTCTTTTGAGAATTTTAGCTTTTGGTTAGTACAACTTCTGGGTCTCCACATGGCAGCATTCATGTCCAAGGCATAGGAAACAACCATACTACCAAAGCTCCAACCTTACAGACTTGAGAATCTATGAGAACCACAGACAAAAGCACAAATGGGAATCTTGAATCCGATTGTGGATGGACCCTTGCAGGCCCTAAGTTCCCACGTTTGACCAGCTGGTATTAATTTTCTGCCCACTCTGTGTAAGAGTCATGATTGTGTCAGAATTTGTACAGACTCTCTGAACGTAAGTGCTACTGATGTGGGAATGAGGGAACCAGTTGTCACAGGATAGCAGGGGGATACATGATGCATTTATGGTTCTCAGTGCAGTTGGTGCAGGCTCAGTGGTAATGCAGCCTGCAATTCATGCCTAGGTTATGCTTTGACAATTGCCCTGTCTTTATTCAAAGGTATTAAGGATCTCTGGGACAGCCTGCACATGCAAGATGCCCCACTGTAGTAATTGTGTTCATAGTGGACTACATTACTGTAAGGATTTCACACAACATCCTGGTTCAGTACCTAGAAAGGAGCCAGGAAGCCCCTCCTGTCTGTGCTGTTCTGTGAGTGCTGTGTGGGTGTGTCCGCGCTGTGTGGGTGTGTCCGCCCTGTGTGGGTGTGTCCAAGTTGCTGCCCCTCTGGGCTACAGCTCTTCATCTCCTCTTTTGGCAGCAGGGCTCCTAAGAGCATGAGGACCCTCGCCCTGTACAAGTGACCACTTGGGACTGACTGTGACTTTCCCATGAGGCCAGGGCTCTTCTGAGGTAGGACAGTCTGGACAGAGTCTCCAGGGAGCACCTCCTGACTGCCTTCTAGATGTGCTTGTCCGCACCAGAAAGGGGTTGCTCTACTAGGTTGTTGGGAATTCCCAACTGTGGTCGCAGAAACTGTTTCCCATCAAGAAGAATAAATCCAATAGCTTCTCCAGTCCCCACAGAGACCACTTTTCTGCACACACAGAGCCACCCAGGGCCACGCAGGTGGCCAACTGCAGTCTCCCTGACACAGAGGCACGAGGAGAAGTGTGTAAATATATTCTGAAGATCCACTGGGAGGTGATGTGGGAAAGAAATGTGAGGTTCATGTCAAGGTGCAACAGGAAGGGGCACATAAAATGCCCATGTGAGAGGGTGATCAGATAAGAGATGATGGACTTCTCCACTCCTCACACCAATAAGATCAGTGTGGTGAGGAAGCCATGGAGCGGAGTCTGACTACCTCATCCACACAGCCATTGCTGGGAGAACCACTGTGCTCCAGGGGCCAATAATAACAGGCAGAGTTCTCTGTGTTCTCACAAGTTAAGGAATTTGGGGTGTCTCTGTCTAAAGATGGAGCCTATAGACATTTTTAACAAGGGCCTGCAGGTCCCTGAGTGCACAAACCTGTCACTCGGTGTCAGACGGCAGTTTAGTGAGACGTTACCTGAAGAGAGACCGAGCGTGTGAGCTGGAGTTGGGTGGCTCCAGGATCCATGGCTTCTGTTTCCTATCACTGTTGACCATGACCCCCAGGAAGATCTCTTTTCACTATGACCTAATTCAAACACAGCCATATGGATCGAAAAAAGGAAAGCAGGCATTGAGGACACAGATTTGACCCTGCTCTGCAAGAGGTGGGGGGATGTTTGCAGACTGTGAAATGCACCTCCCATTCTCATGGGAAATAAAGGGGCAGAGATCCACAGTCCGAGGGTGCTGGCTCTCAGCTTGCTTCTTAGGCTTCCTGCAGCCATTAGCTCTGTGCCCAGTACTTTGTTTCCTGTTTCGGTCTGCAGGGGTGGATGAGAGTGTGTAGGGAGTAGAGGTTGTGTAGAAGAGTGCAGAGGTGCCCAGGGATGTGTAGGCTTGGTGTGTTCAGGGATGTGCAGGATTTTGCATGTGTTTGCATGGTCCACAGTAATAAACAGTGGCATGCAAAAATGGGGGTGTTGTAAGTGTGTGGGGATACAAGAGTGTGGGTGATGCAAGAAGACAGATAATTCATCTAGAGGGCTGAGGTGGAGGAGAGAAAGAAGGTTGCCTGTCAGGGAGCGAATTTAGGTTGTGCTGTAGTGGAGACAGGTGACAAGGCACAGTTTCGAGAAGGCAGGGCACCAGGACGGTCACAAACAAGGATTCTAGAGGGGTGAACACGTGCCCAGGTGGGACACAGAGAGTGTAGGACAGGGTCTCACCTTAAGGAAGGTGGAGACTCTTCTGAGGAATACAGAGAGTGGTGCAGAGGTGCACACTGCACATTATGCAGTAGGAACCACAGTATGTCTTAGACTCATGGAATTGGCGGGAGCCATTTCCTGTCTGTTTGAAGGGGGTGAGTGGGAAGGCCATAGAGGGTTCAGTTATACCAAGTGGTGAAGGATGTGAACCAGAAAAGCTTCCACGAACAAGGCTACCCATGATCAAGAAAGTTTATGGAAGAACTGGTATTTTATTGCTTAGGGCTTGCTATTCAAACCCACTGGCGTGTTTCCCTTTTTTGAGTTTTGCTGGTGAAAGGTCGCTAGATGTCTGAGTTATTGTGGCATTGTTGGATTCCTTGGGTTATGAATTTCCTTCTATTACTTTCTGTAAGGCTGGATTTGTGGCTACATATTCTTTAAATTTGTTTTTAGCTTGCAATATTTTGTTTTCATCATTGATAGTGAGTGAAAGCTTGGCTGGGTATTGTAGTCTGGACTTGCATCCATGGTCTCTTAGTTTCTTCAGGAACAAGACAAGGCTATCCATTCTCTTCATACTTCTTCAATATAGTGCTTGAAGTTCTAGCAATAGCAATAAGACAGCATAAGGAGATCAAGGGATTCAAATTGGAAAGGAAGAAGTCAAACTTTCATTATTTGCAGATGATATGACAGTGTACATAAGTGACCCCATAAACTCTACCAAAGAACTCCTACAGCTGATAAGCACCTTTAGAAATGTGGCAGGATACAAGATCAACTCCAAAAAAATCAGTTGTCCTCCTTTACACAAAGAACAAAGAAACAGAGAGGGAAATCAGAGAAACATCACCTTTCACGATAGCCACAAGTAGCATAAAGTATCTTGGGGCAACTCTAACCAAGGAAGTGAAAGAACTATTTGACAAGAACTTTAAGTCTTTGAAGAAAGAAATTGAAGAAGATACCAGAAAATGGAAGGATCTCCCATGCTCTTGGATTGGGAGGATCAACATAGTAAAAATGGCAATTCTACCAAAGCAATCTATAGATTCAATGCAATCCCCATCAAAATCCCAACAAAATTCTTCACAGACCTTGACAGAACAATAATCAACTTTATTTGGAAAAACAAAAAACCCAGGATAGCCAAAACAATCCTATACAATAAAAGTACTTCTGGAGGCATTACCATCCCTGACTTCAAATTTCATTACAGAGCTACAGTAATGAAAACAGCTTGGGATTGGCACAGAAACAGAGATGTTGACCAATGGGATCAAATCAAAGACCCAGATCTTAATCCAAAAACCTATGAACACCTGATTTTCGACAAAGGAGCTAAAAGTATACAATGGAAGAAAGAAAGTATCTTTAATAAATGGTGCAGGCATAACTGGATGTCAACCTGCAGAAGAATAAAAATAGATCCATATCATCACCATGCACAAAACTCAAGTCCAAATGGATTAAAGATCTCAGTATTAATCTGGACACACTGAACCTGTTAGAGGAGAAAGTGGGAAGTAGTCTACAAGACATAGGCACAGGAAACCACTTCCTACATAGAAACCCTGCAGCACTGACAATAAGAGCAACAATGAATAAATGGGACCTCCTGAAACTGTGAAGCTTCTGTAAAGCAAAGGACACAGTCGATAAGACAAATCGGCAGCCTACTGATTGGGAGAAGATCTTTACCAACCACACATCAGACAAAGGTCTGATATCCAAAATATATAAAGAACTCAAGAAACTAGACTTTAAAATGCTAATTAACCCACTTTAAAATGGGGCACTGAACTGAACAGAGAATTCTCAACAGAAAAAGGTCAAATGGCCAAAAGACACTTAAGGTCATGCTCAACCGCCTTAGCGATCAGGGAAATGCAAATCAAAACAACTTTGAGATACCATCTTACACCTGTTGAAATGGCTAAAATCAAAAACACCAATGATAGCCTTTGCTGGAGAGGATATGGAGTAAGGGGACCACTCATCCATTGTTGGTGGGAATGCAAACTTGTACAACCACTATGGAAAGCAGTGTGGTGGTTTCTCAGGAAATTCGGAATCAACCTACCCCAGGATCCAACAATACCACTCTTGGGAATATAACCAAGAGATGCCCTATCATACTACAAAAGCATTTGTTCAACTATGTTCATAGCTGCTTTATTTGTAATAGCCAGTACATTGCAAATCATGTTTTGATGCCCCTCAATTGAAGAATGGATAAAGAAAGTGTGGAATATATATGCATTAGAGTACTACTCAGTGATAAAAAACAATGATATCTTGAAATTTGCATGCAAATGGATGGAAATAGAAAACACTATCCTGAGTGAGCTAACCCAGCCCCAAAACGATGAATTTGGCATGTACTCACTCATAAGTAGATTCTAGCCATAAACAAAGGACATTGAGCCTATAGTTCGTGATCCTAGAGAAGCTAAATAATAAGGTGAACCCAAAGAAAAACATATATAGATCCTCCTAGAAGCAGACAAGATCACTGGGAAAAAGTTGGGAGCATGGGGGTGGGGTGGGACAGGAGGAAGGGGAGGGGGGTGAAAGAAGAGAAAAGGGGAAGGCTGGGGAGAGCTTGGGGGAGTGGAATGGTTGAGATGGGGGAAGGGTGAATATGGGAGCAGGGAAGAAGATATCTTAATTAAGAGAGCCATTTTAGGGTTTGCAAGAGACTTGGCACTAGAGGGGTTACCAGGTGTTGAAGGGGATTTCCCCAGCTAGGTCCTTGGGCAGTAGAGGAGAGGGTACTTGGACTGGCCTTGTCCCATAGTCACATTGATGAATATCTTGAATATCACTATAGAACCTTTGTCCGACGATGGATGGAGATAAGGACAGAGACCCACATTGCAGCACTGGACTGAGGTCCCAAGGTCCAATTGAAGAGCTGAAGGAGGGAGAAGATGAGAAAGGAAGCCAGGACTGCAAGGGGTTTGTCTACCCACTGAGACAGTATGTCTGATCTAATGGAAGCTCACCAAGGCCAGCTGGACTGGGGCTGAACAAGCATGTGATCAAACCAGACTTTCTGAATGTGGCTCACAATGGGGGTTGAATGAGAAGCCAATGATAATGGCACTGGGATTTGATTCTACTGCATTACTGGCTTTTTGGGATCCTAGACTGTTTGGATGCACACCTTCCTAGTCCTGGATTGAGAAGGGAGGGCCTTGGACTTCCCACAGGGCAGGGTTCCCTGCTTTTTCTTAGGACTAGAGGGGGAGTGGGAAGGGTGAGAAGGGGAGCAGGAGGAAAATGGAGGAGGTGGAAATTTTTAATGATATTATTTATAAAACAATAAAACATCTAAAAAAAAAGAAAAGGTAAGAACAAATGCAACACCACAAAGAACAACAAACACCAGTAAAATCTACTGATTCTACAACAGCAAGACTTGAACAACCAAATATAGATGAAGCAGAAGAAAATTACTTAAAAAATAACTTCAGGAGAATGTTTGATGCCCTTAAAGAGAAAATGATAAATTTTCTCAAAGAAATGGAGGACAAGACAAACAAAAAATTGGAAGACATCAGCAAATCCATAAAAGAAAACCAAGGAAAAGCAATCAAACATATGAAAGAAACTATCCAAGACTTGAAAACTGAAATAGAGACAATAAAGAAAACAAAAACCGAGGGAATTATAGGAACAGAAATCTTAAGAAAATGATCAGGAACCACAAATGCATGTATAAACAGCAGAATATAAGAGATGGAAGAAAGAATCTCAAGCACTGAAGATACAATAGAGAAAATAAACTCATGAGTCAAAGAAAATATTGAATCTAACAAAAGCTTACCACAAAATATCCAGAAATATGGAACACCATGAAAGACCAAACCTAAGAATAATAGGTATAGAAGAAGGAGAAGTTCAACTCAAAAGCACAAAAAAATATTTAACAAAATCATAGAAAAAAACTTTCCCAACATAAAGAAAGAGATGACTATGAAGATATGTGAAGCTTACAGAACACCAAATAGACTGGATAAAAAAATGTCCCCTCATCACATAATAAACAAAACATTAAACAGAACATTAAACAGAATAAAGAAAAATATTAAGAGTTGAAAAGGAAAAAGGCCAAGTAACATATAAAGGCAGACTATCAGAATTACACCTGACTTCTCAATGGAGACAATGAAAGACAGAAGGTCCTGGTCAAGCGTTATGCAGACATTAAGAGACCATGCATGCCAGCCCATTCTACTATACCCAGCAAAACTTTAAACCACTGTAGAAGGACAAAACAAGATATTCCATGACAAAACCATGATGTAACCAATACCTAGTCACAAACCCAGTGCTACACAAAGTACTAGAAGGAAAATTCCAAACCAAGGAAATTGGCTACATCAACAAAAACACAGGCCATTGATGATTAAACAGCAGAAAATCCCCAAGAAGGGAAAAGTACACAAATTAACATCACCAAAAATGAAAACTAAATTAACAGGAGATAGCAATCATTGGTCATTAATATACCTTAATAAAAATGGACTCAACTCACCTATAAAAAGACATAGGCTAACAGATTGGATATGAAAACAGAATCCATCTTTCTGCTGCATACAAGAAACACACCTCAACCTCAAAGACAGACATCACCTCAGAATAAAGGGTTGGAAAAAATTTTCCAGTCAAATAGACCTAAGAAACAATCTAGTGTAGCTTTCCTAGTATCTAACAAAATAGACTTCAAACTATAATCAATCAAAAGAAACAAGGAAGGACATTTCATATTACTTACAGAAAAATCTATCAAGAGGAAATCTCAATACTAAACATCTATGCCTCAAATACAAGGGCACACTCGTACGTAAAAGAAACACTTCTAAAGCTTAAATCATACATTAAATCCCACACACTAATAGTGGGAGACTTCAACACTCCACTCTCACCACTGGACAGGTCAGTCAGACAAAAAAATGAACAGAAAAATAAGAGAACTAGCAGATGTTATGACTCAAATGGACTTAACAGACATCTATAGAATATTCCATCCAAACATAAAAGAATATACCTTCTTCTCAGCACCTCATGGAACTTTCTCAAAAACTGACCAAATACTCGGTAACAAAACAAATCTCAACAGACAAAAGAAATTGGAATAATCCCATGTATCTTATCAAACCACCATGTTTAAAAAATAGAATTCAACAGCAATATTAATTTCAGAAAGCCCACAAACACATGGAAATTAAACAATGCTCACCTGAACCATCAATGGGTCAAGAAAGAAATAAAGGGAGAAATTAAAGCTCCCCAAAAATTCTACCAAGGAAGTTTTACAACTCATAAACACTTTCAATAATGTAGAAGGATAAAAAATTAACTCAAAAAAATCTTTTTTCAGAGATGATTAATGGGTCAAGATAAAAAGTCAGAGAAACATCACCCTTCACAATAAGCACGAATAGCATAAAATATCTTGAAGTAACTCTAACCAAACAAGTGGAAGGCTTGTATGACAAGAATTTTAAATCTTTTAAGAAAGAAATTGAAGAAGACACCAGAAAGTGGAAAGATCTCCCATGCTCTTGGGTAGGTAGATTAACATAGTAAAAATGGCAATCTTACCAAAAACAATTTACAGATTCAGTGCAATGCCCAGCAAAATTCTTCACATACCTCAAAAAACTGGTACTCAACTTCATATGGAAACATAAAAATCCCAGGATAGCCAAAACAATCCTGTACAATAAAGGAACTTCTGGAGGCATCACAATTCCTGACTTCAAACTCTACTACAAAGCTACAGTACTGAAAACAGCCTGGTATTGGCTTAAAAATAGACAGGAGGAACAATGAAACAAAACTGAAGGTCTGGATATCAATCCACACACCTACGAACACCTGATTTTTGACAAAGAAGCAAAAATATAAAATTAAAAAAAGAAAGCATATTCAACAAATGGTGCTGGAATAACTGGATATCGACATGTAGAAGAATGAAAATAGATCCATATCTATCACCCTACACAAAATTCAAGTCCAAATGGATGAACAAACTCAACATAAAGCTAACCACATTGGCCTGCGGAGCTCTCCCGAATCCCATCCCAGTCTTCATCCAGAACCTTCTTCTGGTGATGGATGGAGATAGAGACAGAGACACACATTGGAACACTGGACTTAACTCCCTAGGCCCAAACAAGAAGCAGAAGGAAAGAAAACGTGAGCAAAGAAGGCAAGACCAGAGGGAACCTTCATCCGACGGTGGATGGCGATACAGACGGAGACCCACATTGGAGCACCGGACTGAACCCCCCAAGGTCCAAATGAGGAGCAGAAGGAGGAAGAAAATGAAAAAGGAAATCAGGACTGTGAGGGGTGCGATCACCCACTGATACAAGGGGACTGATCTAATGAGAATTCACCAAGGCCAATTGGACTGGCACTGAACGAGGACATGATCCAACCAGATTCTCTGAATATGGCCGGATTCTCTGAATGTGGCTGGCCCGGAGTCTTTCTGAAAAACCATTGACAATGACACTGGGACCTGTTTCCTCTGCATATACTGGAGTTTGGGGATCCAGTCTGTTTGGATGCTCACCTTCCCTGGACCTGGAGGGAGGGGGGAGGAACTTGAACTTCCCATAGGGCAGGAAACCCTGACTGCTCTTAGGGATGGAGAGGGAGGAGGAGAGGGAGTAGGGGGAGTGGGAGGGTGTTGGGAGGAGGGACAGAAATGGAAACTTTTATAATTTAATAAAATTACTTTCTCATCAAAAAACAACAACAACAACAACAACAACAAAAACTAACCACATTGAACTTCATAGAAGAGAAAGTGGGAAGTACACTTGAATGCATTGGCATAGGAGAACACTTCCTAGATATAATCCCAGTAGCACAGACACTGAGAAAAACAGTTAATAAATGGAACCTCCTGAAACTGAAAAGCTTCTGTAAAGCAAAGATCACGGTCAACAAGACAAAACAGCAGCCTACAGAATGGGAAAGGATCTTTACCAACTCTACATCAGACAGAGGTTTGATCTCCAAAATACACAAAGAACTGAAGAAATTGGTCATCAAAAGAACAAATAATCCTATAAATACTGTAGTACAGACCTAAAGAGAGAACTCTCAACAGAGGAATCTAAAACGGCTGAAAGACACTTAAAGAAATACTCAACATAAGGATTGAGAAATAAGTCAATATTATGACATCATAAGTCATCAGAGAAATGCAAATTAAAACAACTCTGAGATTCCATCTTACACCTGTAAGACTGGCCAGGATCACAAACACTGATGACAACTTATGCTGGAGAGGTTGTGGGGTAAAGGGAACACTCTTGAATTGCTGGTAGAAGTGCAAGCTGGTACAGCCCCTTTGGATATCAGTATGACAATTTCTCAGAAAATTAGAAAACAGCCTTCCTCAAGACCCAGCAATACCACTTTTGGGTATATATCCATAGTATACTCAATTGTGCCATAAGGACATGTGCTCAACTATGTTCATAGCAGAATTATTTGTCATAGCCAGAACCTGGAAACAACCTAAATGCCCCTAGACCAAAGAATGGGTAGGGAAAATGCTGTACATTTACACAATGGAGTACTACACAGCAGAAAAAATAATGATATCTTGAAATTTTCAGGCAAGTGGATGGAGCTAGAAAACATCATACTGAGTAATGTAACCCAGACCTAGAAAGACAATTATCACATGTACTCACTTGTAAGTGGTTTTTAAACATAAAGCAAAGAAAACCAGTCTACAAATCACAATCCCAGAGAAGCTAGACAACAATGAGGACCCTAAGAGAGGCATACATGGATCTAATCTTCATGAGAACTACAAATAGACAAGACTTCCTGAGTAAATTGGTAGAGGGCTGAAGAGGAGGGTAGAGGCAGGGAAGGGACCATGGAAAAATGTATAACTCAATAAAATTAATAAAAACGAGCTTTTATGTTTGTTATTATTCTTCATTTTCCACATTTCTTTTTAACAACAAATACAGTAGAATTCTAAGGTCTAGTTGATTCTTTAATATTCTGAGTATTGAGTTCCTTCTGTAGCAGTTGTCCTACACCCTGCAGTTTCTCTTTTGTTAATAGCCATTGCTTCATGCTTCTTAGTTAACCATTTTAAATTTACAACCATTAGTACCTCTGAGAGTTTGTCAGTTGTTTTTCTGTGTTTTTTTTAACAGCCTGAATGGCTGGTGGCTGTTTTTTATAGTACCTTATAACATCCCAGAAATAAGAGTTGGTTTATGGTCCATTTCTGAGACTGCTGGAATGTTAATCTGGGTATTCCATTGTTGTACCAGATCATGACCCCATAGTTTCACTGTTATATTAGGCACATATGGCCTCAGCATGCCTCTCTGTCCTTCTAGTCCTGTACATTCAACCCATCCCTTGTTTTGTTTTACCTTAGGTAGGGTTCCAATTCCTAGGAGTTGAGCATTTGTCTCTTGAAGAGGCCAAGATTTGGATGCCAAGATTCTGGAGTAATAATTCTCACATCTGCACCTGTGTTTAATAATCCTTCAATTATAATGTTATTTGTGTACTTTCAGTTTTGGCCTTTGATCATGTATAGATGTCTGCCAAAATATGCGTTTTTTCTATTTTCTTTTGGAATTTTTGATTGACCTCCACGGTTATTCTAACATTCAGAACAGTATTGTTTTTAACAACAGACACAGGATTTTCTAATTTTCCTGGGGAGGTGTGTCCTCCACAGTGACTGAGAATGACTGGACCAATTTGATCTGGGGGCCTTCGCGAGTTACCCAAAAGTGTGCCCTGATGGTGATGGGTTGCCTTGTTTGTTTCTTTTTGATCTACATCCATTGGTCCATTTCTGGCCTTTGCAGCATCTTCTGCATAACCCAGAAAGTGGGGGACCTTCTAGTTGGGTCATCTTCAGAAGAAGCATTTCTAGGAATAGTGTGTACAATCCCTTCTCAGATGGCCTATTCTACCACTATTAAAATATTTGAGTTTTTGTTGTTTCTTTATACCTTTTCAAATTGCTTTTCCTACCTTCAGTGTTATAGTCAAAGAACTCAACATTGACTATGTGTAGAATCCATTACTCCATTGGTGCTGATCTGACTTTTAAGGGCCCAGTTATCATTTTACATTATAAACTGGAGTTTTCAAAAGCCAGAGATTCAATGAGTACTCATCTAGTTTCTGGATCTGTTACTCCTATTTATACAGTTTTAGTTAAACTTTGTAAAAAGTCACTAAATGGTTCTCTTGGGACTTTTATAACCTTAGTAAATATTCAATTCTTTTCCCTAGTTCTTGACTCCTGTCCAAGCATTCAAGGCTGCTGTATGGCATAAGGTCAAATTATGTTCAGTGTATATAGCTTGACTATCTGGATCAGCATAATGGCCCTCACCAAGAATTTAATCTTTGGGGGTCTCAAAACCTCTGGCTTTACCTTGATGTTCAAGACTCTTACCTTCCTCTCTCCAGTAACTCTTCCACTGTAGCTGTGGACCATGGTCTAATACAGTTGAGACTAACTGAAGCCAGTCATGTGGAGTAACCTTATTTCTTGAAGTCTATGTCTTTACAACTGCCTCACAAATAGTGAATAAATGCCATAATATACTATTGTTTGCTTAATATCTTTTAGATCTTTCATACATATAGGGTCCATTTACATTCTGTATATTCTTTTGGCTATTTACTATTTGTTGACTTTTCAGAAATAGTAACAGTATAAGTAGCTAAAACTTTTGGTAAGTCATCTCTGATTCTGAGAGGTATTTGAAATATTAAGGCCTTATTATTGTCTTTTGTCTGTATGTCATCTCCTTGCTTATTAGTTCTGATAAGTTCTTTAATGATTTAAAATCTATGTATCACTGTCTTTTGTAAAGTCTGAATTTCTTGATTTCTTAATATTCCTAAAGATTTTATCAAATCAATTAATTTCTGGTTCTCATTATGTACATGTGATATCATGTCTTTAAGCTTTTCTGTTAATGATATCTTCTTATCCTTAGAGATTCTTTGGATGGCATATAGATTACCTTCCAGGAAGGATGTTCCATCAGCTAGCTTGTCATAACTTTTTAAACAGATTTTGACTGTCAATTTTAATAGTATGTATCCTTTCTGATAATCTCTCAATACCATTCTGTAAAGTTTCATAACCCATTGTCATGAATTGAATTTTACCTGTCAAATTATGATGACCATTTTCAATGGTATGAATCCTTTCATCTAGCTTCTCATTACTAGTCTATAAAGTCTGCGTCATTTCTAAAAGTTTCTCATTCTTGACTCTGTTATCAAACCCATTTCTTTAAGGATATAATATGAAGTATCAAAATAACTAATAGCAGTTATGGCTAAGAATGTATACATCCCAGGTATGTCATACACCTCCTTTAGGATTCTCTCCAAAGTAGAAACAAAAAGGTTTTTAAATTCTTGGATGGTGATATTGTCTGTCATTATCACATGACTTACCACTGTTAAAATCCTGGTTCAGATGAGAATTTCAAGGTATTATAATAGTGTGGTCCAGCAGGTGTCAAAGTTATACAACTAAAGCAGTCCAGAGATGTTGGAGTTCTTGTTCAAATGTTGTTAACCTGTGGATTTTCTAACTGAACAAATTTTTGTTAAAGAGATGCTGGTCAGGACAGCCACACAGCAGGTGGGCATGCCTGCAGGAACCACAGGAAGCCACAGTAGCCACGTGGGAGCCATACATGGGTTGGTGGCAATCTGCAGGGACTACGGGAGCCACAGAAGGCTGCAGAGGGATGCTGTGGGAAGATATGTGGGTGCCACATGGAGTGGCAGCAAGCCACAGGTGCCATGGGAAGCTTCAGGCAGACAGGTGGGCAGGAGAGAAAGCTAACCCAGGGCAGCACTAGTTTTTTTCCTGAACTCAGGTGGCTTGGGTCTAGCTCAGACTTGTTCCAGTGACTAAAAAGTCTCAGACTAGTGGCCCTTTTTGTGGATTTGTACCCCAAATGTTGGGCACCAAATGTAGTGTGATTAACAACAACGCAGAGACA
Source organism: Myodes glareolus (assembly GCF_982192425.1). Lineage (NCBI taxonomy): Eukaryota > Metazoa > Chordata > Mammalia > Rodentia > Cricetidae > Myodes > Myodes glareolus. Next base: position 9,169,349 of record NC_142043.1, on the reverse strand, counting down.
GATATTATGATTCAACCTGAAGGTTAGAAAAGAAAACAGCCGGCCACTGTCTCTTACCTTCACCTCAGTCTGAAATGGTGATCCTGCTTTCAGGAATCTCAGGATGAGACCATGTCTGAGAGCTGTCTCCTCCCATTTTATGTTCCTCGCTAGGGCTGGGATTAAAGGCATGCACCACTACTGCCCAGTTTCTATGGCAAACTCATATGGCTACAGGTGTGTGTCACCACTGCCTGGTCTGTAAGGCTGACCAGTGGGGCTGTTTTACTCTCTGATCATCCGTCAAAGCTTTATTTATTAAAATACAAATGAAATATCACTACACCTGCAGCTATATGTCTCCTATGTCTATATCTTGGTATCTTTCTATTTCAACTGCAACAATGTGACTTAGAAGAACTTTGTCAAATACTCTCTCCACCAACCTCCTGGAGACAGGAAACACAATGAGAAATTTCTGAAGCTGTAAAGCCAGGAAGGTGGCAGAATCTTCCTTCCTGATATCGAGAATCCAGACTGGGATGACCAGAAAAGCCAGCTGGACGCAATGACATGCACCCTGCACTTGGGAAAGAGTGTGAATTGGTCACTACTGGTATTACATGAACTGGCCCCCGGCAAAATGACTCCATTATGTGACTTCATTGAGATCCATTACCTAAATGAACTAGATGACTACTCATCCAGCATGTGAAACATGGGAGCCCCTGCATTTGGCATGGTGGAAGATCTTTTTGACAGGTGCCCCCTGGAACACAGCGACACTGAAGGCTAAGCTGACTCCCCTGAAGCTGGAGTGATTTCGCTGGTCTATGAGGCAGCCCAGGCGTGTTAGGGCTGCATTTACTGCTTCTGCCAGTCACAGAAAAACATCAGTCTAAGATCTTTAAGTTGTACCATTTCCTTCAAATAAAGAAATTTGCTACTCCCTCCCCCATTACCCATTATGTCCCCTGACCAGGGAGTGACAATATTCTACTTGCCCTGCTCCATCCACCTCCTGGCAACAAATGAGAGGAAGTTCCCTGTGGTGGTGGGTCACTCACATTACCAACTAGAGAAAAGGCCACATCACATATCAAGTTGTGGCAGGTGTGGTCGTTTGAATGGAACTGTCCCCCATAAGCTCATAGGGAATGGCACTATTGGACAGTGTGGCCTTGTTGGAGGAAGTGTGTAACTATGGAGGCTGGCTTTGAGGTCTCATATATGCTCAAGCTATGCCCAGTAAGACATACCACTTTCTGTTGCCTGTGAGTCAAGATGTAAGAACTCTCAACTGCCTCTCTGGCACCCTGTCTGCCTGCACACCACCATGTTCCCTACCATGGTAATAACGGACTGAACCTCTGATACTGTGAGCCACCACCTCAATTAAACATTTTCATTTATATGAGTTGCCGTGGTCTTCGTGTCTCTTCAAGTAATAGAAACTCTAACTAGATAGAGACAGCGGGAAACCTAAGACAATCCCAGAGGTGGAGGGAAGGCATTGTTTGAGACACTAGAGAGTGTTTCAGCTGTCTGGTCCCCTTCATCATCATTGGAGTACCTGGGACCTGGGGCCTGAGAAGAAACTTGGCCTGTAGTATAACCTCAGAATGTTAATAATGAGAGAAAACCAGCAAATGTTTCAGGCTTCAAGGCCCAGATGTAAAACTGGGGAACTGAGAAGTGCTACTCTTCCCGCCTTGACTGCCCCCATGAGGGCCCTCCTGGAGGGCAAGCAAGCTGTGTGCTCAGCAACCATCAGTTGGAGATAGGAGGTGATGCAGCATAGGCATGAGGAGGTAGCCTGGAGGTTCTATAAGGTACGATCGGGGCAGGATGAAACTGACCCCACCTGAAGGACCTTGCTGTCTTGAGTTGATTTCTTGGGACATTCAGACCACTTATTCACGTTCTTTCCTGAGATCACACAGGCCAGGACAGCGCTTCGTATAGGGACCAACTCCAGACTCACAATATTGTCTGGTTCTGTGAAGAGAGCATCATTTGATGACTGTCACACCTGTGACATAGTATCTAGAGCCAGCCATGGAAATCATCCAAAAATAATAACCCTGCTAGCATAGATTGCCTGCGAACCCCTCTGCTTGTCCCATTATTTCAGACCCTAGACAGTGGTTCTGATCTCGAGGTTGCCGACCCTTACACCCACTAAAGAGGCATCAAATCGTGCCCTGCTTCTTAGAGAGTATTGACAGTCCAGCCTGCTCATCTCCAAGGTTACCCTTCAGCTTCAGACCATTGCTAACGGGCTGGACCTCCAGGGAAAGCCCAGCAGCCATAGGAAAGTAGTTTCCACATCATCTTGGAGCTGATATGTTGCTTGGCTCCCATTCTCCCAGCATCCTTTATTCCTCTGGAAACCACCTCCAAACCCAAGATCCTCTGCAAAGGGCTGGGATGCCTTCACCAGCCCTGGAACCCAGAGGAGCTGTACTGCCAGGCAAGGGCACTGAGCACTTGAGATGTGTCTGACTGGCAACGAGGCAGACCCAGCCACACACCAGATTTTGCAGGCTAAAAGAGCTCTGTAAGATATCTTACTATGTTTGCTGTGGTTTCAGGTTGCAAATGTAATATTTGGAGTGTATTAAGTAAATTCCGTTACTCAAACTGATTCCACCTGTTTCTTTTTGCCTTTTAAACATAATTTCCAGAGAATATAAAATCATACATACATGCACCTTGCGCAGGCAGGGATACACCAGCAGCTTCCCACTGTCTCCTTAGCCTTTTCTCTTGTATAATTGTGGACACATTAGATGTTTAGCCTTGCCGACGGTCTTTACTCTGATGCCATGTCATATGAGCATGGTCACTATGTGATCGTGACTCCTAAGGGATGCTGCCTCCTTAGATTCTGGGATGCTACATTTGGCTAATAAAAGGCAAAGGATGGTTCAGTTAAGTTTAAATTTTATATGCACAGTAAATTATAGCATAAGACATATTAATAAAATATTATCTGTTGTATAGCTGAAATTTAAATTTATACTGGTATCTTGTCCTTTATCCGTAAGTCCTATGAACCAGAACCCACATGTCTTTCATGTTCTTTTCTTCTCTGGGCCACACTGATGACTAAGTCCTCAGCAGATGGCCTGGACAACCTGTGCTGCCCAAACAGTTCTTACAGGGAAGGTGTTGCATTGCCTGGAGAGTCTTAGAACTTCCTGGCTTCCTGGAACCCTTTCCCACAGGTGAGTAGGCCGTACTGGTCATAGGACTTTTGTAAGGGAACCACCCCTAGGCTGTGGGAGGGTGTTTTTCTCCAGGGTGCTGGCTGATCTGACTGGACCTCACTTTTCTGGGTCAGCATTAACTACCCAAACTTGGAGGGAAAAGCACTCACACAGAGCCTGAGCTGCACCCCACCACCACCACACACCTCCACTGATTTGCCCATCCTGCTCTTTTTCCCTCTCTTTAGAATATTCTTTTTCCCAAATAACTTTGAAGACATCATTCCTTGCCACCTTGGGTGTATGGTGCAAATATCATCTTATCGGAGAGGTGCTCCAGTGTCCAAGGCACCCTATCCCTTCCTCCCTCCTTACAGGCCTTTACAGAACTCACATTCAACAAATGTTGACACTCCAAACTATGCACTTCTGATGCCCCAGGTCAAATGTCACCTTCTGCCTGTTCCTCACATCAGCTGTCCTTGACCATCATCATGCTCCTGGTGGGATTGAAGGGATCTGACTAGGATCCTCAGGCCCTGGTGTAAAAGCATCCTGAGGTCAAAGGCCCAAGTCCGTCCGTCCTTCCTTCCTTCCTTCCTTCCTTCCTTCCTTCCTTCCTTCCTTCCTTCCTTCCTTCCTTCCTTCCTTCCTCCCTTCCTCTCTTCCTCCCTTCCTTCTTTCTTCCCTCCCTCCCTTCCTTCTTCTCTCCCTCCTCCCTCCCTCCCTCCCTCCCTCCCTCCCTCCCTCCCTCCTTTCTTTCCTTCCTTCCTTCCATGTGACAGTGGCTGGCAAAGGAAGCATCTGGCTGTTCCAAAGGTTTCCTAATGCCTGTGGCTTCTTGCTTCCCACCGATCCTTTGCTGCCTTCCTTAAGAGTCAGTCAGTTCCAGATTCTACACAGACCGTGCCCTGCATTGCTTGTGTCTGCAAATCCACTGTTCTGAGCAAGCCTTCGTGCCAGCCAACTGCCGGTCAGTCACCTGCTGCGGGAGTACCTTCCACTGCTTCAGCCAATAGCCGCTGAAATACCAGCCCACTGGGGCGTGGTATATTTCTCTTTTAAAAAGAGCCACAAGTCTCGGCTCGGGCCTCTTGGTTCCGGCGCTTAGTTCCAGCTCCTGCTCCCGGCTCCTGCTCCAGCAACTAGGCTCCTTTCCTGACGGTTTATGGTGTATGTAAGTTTTACCCCCCAAAATAAATATCCCTTTAAAACATAACTGGTGTGGGATTGATTTGCCATTAGTCACTGGTTACAGAAAGCCCCTTCCTAAGCCCCTAGCACCCACCATACACTTTGTCCTAACCAGTCTCCACACAGGGTGCTCAGGGCCAGGGACCTGTTTGTCACCAACTCATTTCCCTGGGTTCAGGTCCCACAGCTTCCCCACCATCCCTCCTGGCTTTCTTCTCCCTGCAAGTGTCCTCTGCTGCAGATCATGACAGTCCTGACCTTTCACCTCAGACTCCTGGAAGATTTTCTGTTTTCTTCAGTTCTCTGAAGGACAGGACGGTGGAGAACATACAATCTGGTTAGAATTATACATTGATTTCTTGAGCAGCCGTACCCTGGACCTGTGAGACCACTCTCTTCCTCCCAGAGGCCGACTATCGACATGCCGCTCATCCTTATTGGGGTCACAGTGTTATTCCCCAACTGAATGCCCTCCTCTGCTTGCCTCAGGATGCCAGAGCTGCACAGACCTCTTCTCTCTGCCTCCTGCAGGCCTGACTTTGGGGAGGACCCATTCCCTGCTCTGCCTCCTGTCTGTTCCTGTAAGCCCTACTCTCCGGCCTCAGTGGCAGATACATATCTAAATATCTGTCACTCCGCAGTGTTGGGAACAGCACTGACACCTGACACACACAGAGCGGGCATCCTCGCTGGCAGCTGTCACTCCGCAGTGTTGGGAACAGCACTGACACCTGACACACACCGAGCGGGCATCCTTGCTGGCAGCTGTCACTCCGCAGTGTTGGGAACAGCACTGACACCTGACACACACAGAGCGGGCATTCTCGCTGACAGCTGTCACTCCGCAGTGTTGGGAACAGCACTGACACCTGACACACACAGAGCGGGCATCCTCACTGACTCAGGATGGCCCATCTGCACTGGCTGCTGGAGTCTCCATCACCTCCTACACTACAAATCTGTCACCTCGGTAACCTCAACACATCCTGTGGCTTCCTCGGCCAGGCATCTGCTGTCACCTCACAGAGAGCACATGTGGCAGGGAGTGAGGCCCAGGGTAGGTAATTTGGGACAGAGATGGGGGGAAGACTGGAACAAGGATGGCCAGAGAAGGGTGGCAGCCTAGAGGCTGAGGCTGACAGACGGGAACCCGAGGCTCCAGGGCTGTGCCCCATACCTCCATTTCCCCACCACTGTTCCTGCCTTGCCCTCCCTGTGCATCTTGATGCCTCAGACACCGTTCCCGCAAGGCTCCCAGTGCGGCTGCAGGAAGGTGATGGTCCCAGTGCAGCTGTGTCCTATCCTCTCCTTCACCTGCCACAGCTGTGGCGAAGCCCGGCCTGCTGCCGTCCCTCAGCTCCTCTCCCCTGCTTTGGTTCACTCTCAAATCCGCTTTCTCTTTCTTCGTCTTTCCCCAGACCTCTGTTGAAGGTCTGTCCCTCCTAGCCTGTCAGTCTTTCTTCTCAGCCCAGCGTGTCTGTGACAGGAAGCCTCTCTCAGAGTTCACAGCCTGCTGCAGCTCCTGCCTACCTGAGACCCACACTGGGGTAGGCCGATTCCCCTTGGGCCTCACTTTCCGCGGTACTGAGTCTGCTTATGGACTCAGGGACACAGCACAGTCAGAGGCCACAGCAGGGCGCTCTTGTAAGCACCTTGCCCACTGCATGAACCAGTGTAACTGCTGCACAGCTTGTTTGGAGGGCTAAGAGGGGAGCCCAGCTACTCATGTACTCTTGGCTTTAGAATGGTCCTCTGCTACCAGGGGTGTCGCTGTCTTTGAAAAACTGCAGCTTTTGAAGGGACACACGTGGATCACAGGAAAGAAGGGGACATACTCCTAAGAAGCCAGATCAGCTATGTGAACCCTGGTGACAACGGAGTGACAGTTGTCCTAGCCAGATCATCCTGGTGACCATGGGCTTCCATAGGCTGGCCAGTCTTAATAGCTGTTCTTAACACCTGTCTGGAGTCCCTGTTTGTTTTCAGTTATTCATTCAACAACCGAAGAGCTCCTGTGTGAGAGGCATCACTCTGGGTGCCAGTGTAGATGTGCTCATGAGGGGATTCCATTTCACTAATCACGTTTCACTAATGTGATGCCACACAGGGGGTTAGCTCTGGGAGGGACTAACCAACACACTCCCCCAAACACAGGAATAAAAACGGCAGTTGGGAGTTGTGGTTTGAATGAGAACTATCCCTCATAGGCTCCTGTATGTGAACACTTGGCCCTAGTTGGTGGTGCTGTTTGGGGTGGTTATAGCACTTTAGAACATGTAACTTGCTGAGGGAAGCAAGTTCCAGGAGGTGGGCTTTGGGAGTATGCAGCCTCACCCCACTTCCTGTCTGCAGACATAACGTGTCAGCTGGTTACTCCTCTCGCTGCTTGTGCCATTGAGGACTTCTCTGCAACCCTGAGCCCAAACCAACTCTCCCTTCTGCAAGCGGCTTTAGGTTATGGCATTTCAACAGAGCATTGGAAAGGTAATGAATTCAGTGGTGTTGGCTCCAACTGGGCCAGCTCAGGGGACCTCCACCAGAGTTGGTGTCAGCTCAAATTGGACTCAGGAACTCACTAGGGCTGGAGAGGTGGCTCAGCATTAAAGGCTAGACTCACAACCAAGAACCCCCCCACACACACACATAGGTGAGTGAGTGCTGGGACCTTTTTCTCTGGTGACTGTTCAACCTGGGCATGCTTAAAACCCTGTGTTTTCTTTCATATTTTAAAGATTTATTTTTAATTGTGTGTGTGTGTATATATCTGTGTGCATGTATGTGCACGTGTGTGTGTGTGTGTGTGTGTGTGTGTGTGTGTGTGTGTGAATGGGTTTCTGCAAATGAGTGCAGTTGCCCACAGAGGTTAAGAAGAGGGAACCCTGTCTCCTGGAGCTTGAGTTAAAGGTGCGCTTATAAGCAAACCCACATGCATGCAAAAAACTGAACCCGAGTTCTTGATAAGAGCCTTGTGTGCTCAGCCCATGAGCTGTCTCTCTAGGCCTCTATTCCTCCATCTTACACATCTATACATTACAGAGGGGATTCTGGGTAAAACAAGCTTCCAGGAAGAACATGCTCTACTCCATTCCTGAGGGTGTCACTTGGAAGAAGACAGGTATGGAGGTACCACCTTGGAAAAGACACAAGGAATAGGAGTACCACCCCAGAGAAGACACAAAGGAAGTGGAAGAGGAGAGGTAAGCTCGTTTGTGTCGTGGTCAGGATCATGGCTGTCAGCTGGCCTGTTTCTGAAGTGTGTATTCCTTCCTTCTTGACCGCTCTAATGACCTCGCCGACTGTATTACTGTGCTTCTGATTTTCTCAGAGGAGCACAGGAATGGAGCCTGCTGTGGAGTGTGAGAGCAGGGCAAAGTGGAGAACCCAGCACACCGATACTAGTCCACTGTCCCTGTAGCTAGATCTATAGCACAGAGTATACATCGCAGTGATTGGAGGGTGCAACACCCACAGATGAGCTCTAGGGGAAGCAGAACAGAGTCTTGTGTGGTGCGAGGGACAGCTCTAAGATCCTTCGGAACACTGTGGGAGGGGACCCAGAGGCTCCTCCGTGAGTGAGGGAATGGCCACCCCCACATGGGAAGACAGGGAACCCACACACTCAGTTCTCGGCCACTGCGCTGCATCCTCATTCCCAAAAGGCGCCTCCCTAGCTGTCTCCCTGCAGACTGCAACATTGTGCCCTTCTCGGTGCAGCAGGTCCACTGCTATGAGAAAGGAACTGCAAAGCAGCCCCAGTGCTATTGGACAGTGTGGTTGTTACCAGGACTGTGAGACAGTGTTGTGGGAATTCGGTCCCACAGCCAATTGTATGCTGGCAGCTTGGCCCAATGGGCGTGGTCTCTCTAAGAACTGGAAGCAAGGGGTCGGGCTTTCTTGGAAGGTGGTTGAGCTGGCAGCAAGCCATAGTTTGGAACTTCCCCATCGCCTTTGGGAAAAGAGGTTGCAGAGCAGCTGGTGACACCGCCTGGATTCCTCATTCTGTCTTGTAATCATTATACACGGATTTTGATATTAATAAAAGGTAACACAATCCCCAAACTTTCCTATTTAACACAGCTCTGTAGTGGTATATGATTTGTATTTTGATAAATAAATCTTTACTGAAGATCAGAGGTAAAGCTAAAGCCACTACAGGTCAGGTAATGGTGACACACAGCTTTAATCCCAGGATTTGGGACAGAGAGACAGATGGATCTCTGTGAGTTCAAGACTACCGTGGGGTACACAAGATCAATGTGGAAACAAATCCAGGTGGTGGTGGCCTATGCCTTTAATCCCAGCGCTAGAGAAGAGAGATACTTAGTCTGCTAAGTCTGTGGTTGCCCAGCCTTTGTAGAGGTAAGACTTCCCTAGTGGCTTAGCTGCTTTGCTTTTCTAGTTTGGGGGTTGAACCCCAATATCTATCTCTGGGTTTTTATTATTCATGCTGCACAGCCCTAGGCTTAAAGTGAAGCAGGAGTAGGGGAGGCGCAAGGGTCCTGAAATCCACTAGGCCTCCCCAGCCTGAGGCCAGGAGAACCCCGTCTGCTTGATTTCCCTGCTGGGAGCCTCAGCTGGAGACAGAAGCCTATGGAGCTAGGTGGGGATTGATTTACAGCTCTGAGCATTTCTGCACTTGGGGCCTGAAGAAGTCCATGGAACATTTATCTGCAGGCTTCTCTGGAGTTCAACAGCGACACATCTGGCCCCTGGGATGCCTACTGCAGGAGGAAGGACAGGTTCTCCTCTCCCTCAGCTCTCTCTGCGATGACTCTGACGGGGGGGCGGGGGTGGTCATACCCACCTCTGCCTGACCTGTCGGTCACCATCAACGTGGAGGGCAGCCATCCTGACACCAATGGTGAAGGCTGGAGGGAGCTGAAGCTTTCCCTGACTCTTTCTGTCACCAGGCTGGGGGGTTATCAGTGTCCCCCCACCCTCCGGTTTGGGAAGTATCCACTGTTTCTAGATCATGAAGGTTGTAAATTTGAATAAGCTTCTCCCAGAATCTTCAGAAACACAACACAGAGAATGAGGAAATTATCAGGATTTTAAAACCCACTATACTATGCACCGTGATGAGCTTGGCTCTGGAGCTGGACTGTGTGGGTTCGAATCCCAGCCTTCCCCCTTGCAGGCCGTCTCTCCACTCGGGTTCTGAGTCTGCAGCTGTAGCTGATGGGCATGAGGATCTAAAGGCACCGTGAGGATCACAGGTGTAGGATGACCAAGAGCTCAGACAGGGGCCTGGCTTATAGGGAGGGCGCAGAGACACCAGTTAGTGTCTTATCCGTGGTTAGTGATTTCTCTGATCCCAGTGAAAACCGGAGAGCTTCCATTGTTCCAAATAGTGACAGTGACCATAAGACTCCTGTCATCCCCAGTGTTCTTGGGTCCTGGGAAGCATTCAGGTGAACATTCTGTCTTCACTAGTACACCCATCACTCACTCACTCACTCACTCACTCACTCACTCACTCACTCACTCAGAAGACATTAGCAAAGACCTGCAAGTAGGCAAAATCCCCTCCACCTGGTCTTGCCTCTGAGCACAGGGGCAGGTTGTGTGCTTTGTAAGACTTCAGCAAGCACTGAACACGTGAAGAGCATGCCAGGGCTGTGGAGACCATTTGGACCCATCTTTTTCATCACAAATGCATGGCCAGGGTGTCAGGTGAAGAGCTGATGTCCCAATCAGCCAACTGGGTTAAGAAGTGGCACCATTTCCACATTTGCACAGAGTTACTGGGAGAAGTGAAGTCATACAGAAACACCTGAATGCACCTGTGTATTTTCTGAAGTTGCAACCACAATGCGCCTCATTTGGGGGACTCATACATCAGCCGGTTTCATGTGTCCTTATTAGATATCACCATTTTATTGACAGAGAAATTGGGATCTCTGAATTTGGAACACAGAGACAGGAGGATTGACACAAATGTGAAGACAGCCTAGTGTACAAATGCCAAGGCAGCCAGCACAAATAGAAAGAATTTGTCTTTAAAAAAATGGTACTTAAATTATTTGTAGATAGACTGGAGAGGCAGATGGCTCAGCAGTTAACAGCACTTGCTGCTCTTGCTGAAGACCTGAATTTGGTTCTCAGCATCCACATGTGACTCATGAACACCTTAACTCCAGTTCCAGGAGATTCAACACACTCTTCTGGCCTCCAGGAAGACGCATAAGCAGATACACACTCAAAAAATTAAATAAACAAATGACGGCCATATTGGGTGTGTAAGTGGTAAGATGTCCTGAGGTAAAACAAGAGGCAACTGCTGGCAAATCTCTCTTCTTATTCTCTCTCTTGAGTTGCTCTGGTCTGGGTGTCATGGCTGCTAGTGTGACAGCTGTGGAGAACTGTGAGACACAACCCTGAAGACTAGCAACAGAGACACAGGAAGCCCAGGAATGAGCAATATGTTGCTTCCTACATGGGCTGTAAAAAGTTACCAGGACTTCTTCCTGTAGGCTTTCTCTTCCCAAAGACCTGACATGGATTGTGTATTTTGACTCATGACTTTAGAGGGAACCCATGGTCATTGGGTTCCTTTGTTTCTGGGCTTGGAGGGAGATCAGAGAGGCTTCATGGTGAAAAAGGAGCAGAGCAAGGAGCTTGTAGGAAGAGATGTTTCCCCACTGGCATACTGGCCTTAGAGAACCCCACGCTCAGTAACACCACCGTGTTATGGATCTGCCATGAGATTAAGCCATTGACTGGGTCAGAGTCCTAAGGATCTGAGGTCTATGGAAACGCTGTCACGGAGCAGTCACAGACCCCAGGGCTGAGCTGCACTGTCTCCCAGGCCTTTCTCAATCTGACGGAATTGACAGTCAAAATGAATCATGACACTTGGTGACGTAAAAGAGCTTGAATCTGGGCTGGGGTGGAGTTCAGCTGGTAAAGACTCTAGCCTCCAAGCCTGATGAGCTGAGTTTGAGCCCTGGAATCTACATGGTGGAAGCAGAGAACCAACTCCCACAAACTGGCTTTTGACTCCCACACTTGCATTGATGCATGTGTATCTCCCCCTTCCCCACTCCTGCCCCTGCAATAAACAAATCAATTTATTTAAAAACAGCTTGAATCTGTCATACTCCTCAGCATAGAAGTTTTACCTTAAATCAGACTTCCCCCAGCCCTGCTCCCTTCATCTCAGCCTTTGCCTTTCTCATCCTGATCCTGTCCTTCTGCTCCCCAGTCTTGTTAGACACTTGATATTACATGGAGTATAACAGATAACCCAGGGATCTCCCGTGAAAGACCTTAGGCTGAATTGAGGTACAAACTTCTGCTTGCCCCATAGGGTAGCAGAGAACAGGATCCTGATATCATCGTGGGCGATACCCCGTCAACCACAAACTCGCACCTAGTAGCAAACCTCAGCTCCAAGAAGCCCGTTTATAGACCAGGTGTCATCTTGCTCTTAAGGTACTACAGGAACTAGCTAGTTATAACAATGGGTGTGAAAGGTGAGACTCAGAAAAATGATGTAGTATTGTTGTCCTGAGAGATGAATGGCAGGATCAGTTCTCTTGGATGCCAGGGTGTGTGTCTGCAGGAATCAGCCTGGAGAGGCTGGCTGTGGGTTGAAGAGCTAGCCTAGGGCCAGGTAAGAAGGGACAGAAGGTGTTTAGGGTAAAAGATTTCAGACCCAGGTAAGGAAGCACTTACAAGTGGTTAGGTTTGGATAAAGAACCCATCTGTAGGGCAGGTATGAATGAGTCCCAAGCGGCTCAGGACACCAGGTGGCGGGGTCTGGTTTTCTTGCATGTTGTTCCGGTCTACCTGGCCACCTGCAGAAACTTTTTAAGGATGTAAGTCTGGAGGGCAGAGCTTGTGTTAAGTTGTCGACCCTTCCTGAGGTGCGTCCCCTGAGGTGCAAGATCAGTGCTGAGCCCAGGGCAGCGTCAGCCGGTTCTCTGTATGCCTTGGAAACCCCGTGTGGCCTAGGAGCTGGCTGGACTGGAGAGGGGTACGATGGGAAGAGATGCCAGTCTCCTGCTTTGAGAGGGAAATGCCAAGTGTCTGAGGTGTTCTGATGGCCACTTCAGCTGCCTTCATCTTCTGTTTCTCTTCTGGGTTGACAGGAGGTGGCTCCAGGCTGTGGGGCATCATTGCTGTCACTGCCTGATGCTCCCAGTGATAGGCTTTCCATCAATCAAATAGGCAGTCGGAGCCCTCATACCAAGCTCACATCTTAGCCTTAGGGGAACCATGGGATGCCTGTAGCTACTACACAGCAAAGTGGCCCCTCCCAGAGTTGTGGCAACGGCTAGATGGGAAAGTGTGTGAACCTCCTGGAGTTCATACCACGCAGGGTAACTGGAGCTGCTGGTTTTCCTTCCTTCCTTGTTCCTTCCTTCCTTCCTTCCTTCCTTCCTTCCTTCCTTCCTTCTTCCCTCCCTTCCTTCTTCCCTCCCTTCCTCCCTTCCTCCCTTCCTCCCTCCCTCCCTCCCTCCCTCCCTCCCTTCCTTCCTTTCTTCCTTCTTTCCCTTTCTCTCCTCTTCACCTACATCTATTTTTCCTTCTCTCTTTCACGTTCCTGCCTCCCTTTTTCTTCCCTTCTTTCTTACTTCCTTCTCTTCCTTTCTTCTGTTTTTCCTTTCTCCCTTTCATCATTTTAAAAGAAAGACCGATCAACTGTGTACACCCCAGAACTCCTTAGCAATTTAAGCTCACAGCCCAGTAGCACTCACACACATAGACACTGACTGCCCACTCCTACCCTGTCCCTGGACGTGGTCACACTACTCCCCATTCTCTAAACCTCAAGTCCCAAAGTGGATGCAAATTATAAAGGGAACCATGGGCAGGTGTATTATTCAGCTCTGCAAACACTGTTTAGTGTATAAAGGAAGGGTGTGATGGAGAAAGGAAGAATAGGGTCAGGGGTGGAAGGAAGAGATATAGGAAAGAAGAGGAGAGGGAAGGAAAGAAGAGGCAGAGGGAAGAAAGGAAGGAATGGGGAGGAGGAAGATGGAAGAAGAGGAAGGACAGGCGCAGTAAGTTGCCGGTGTCTGCGGCACCTGCCAGATGTTGCTCTGCGGCCACTACTGTGTGCTGGGACTCATGATGGACGCCACCACTCAGTCCATTAATTTAATAAATGTGTATCAAGCACCTGTGCTGGGCACTGTGGTGGCACATAGCTAAATAATAGATTGGGCAGGCCCTTGGGTGCTTTCAGTCCAGTCGCAGGTGAAGGTCTGAACACAACTAATTTTAACTCAGGGAGAGAAGAAAGTGGCACCCTCAAGTGGGAAGGCTGGATCTGAGCCCAAGCCCCAGGCTAGCCACTTGGCACTCTTTCATTGCTGACTGGCTTCGTGGGGATGGTGGGAGGTGAAGAAAAGTGGGCAGGAGGGCCATGTCTGCATTTACCTTCCCACCAGTGGCTCACTCTCTTAGGATGAGGGTGGGCTACATCACCATCTAGTAAATATCAATTGAGTTGTTGTCCCGGGAGAAGCAGGCCCAAGGTGGCCGGGGATAACAAGGTTCGTCGACAGCCCCGTGCTGGGCTCCCATGTCATCTGCTTCCTTCTTCTGTCAGTGCTGCTGACAGTTATGAGCATGTGCACTCCTGGGCATGCATCCAGGCTGTGTGTGCCCCCATTTCTGATCTGGCCTGTATGTGTGCTTGTGTGTGTGTGTATATGTGTGTGTGTGTGTGTGTGTGAAAGAGAGAGAGAGAGAGAGAGAGAGAGAGAGAGAGAGAGAGAGAGAGGAAGAGAGAGTATGAACAAGAGAAAAGCTTGGGCTGGGGAGATAATTCAAAGAGTGTAAAGTGCTTACTGCATCTGCTTGAGGACTGGACTCAATCCTCCAGAACCCATGTGAAAAGTCTGAACATGGTGGCTTGTCCCACGCTACCATCTCGCCAGCAAGAACCACGCGGGACACTAGGATTCTTCTGCAGAAAAGCTTTAATGCGTCCTGAGAGAGAGAGCATAAGCTTCCAAAGCGGAGACCCCGAAAATGAGGGGAACCCAGCCCTATATAGGAAACAGTCCTTGCTTCGGACGTGTCACCCTTGGATTGGCCCACTGCCCATTATCCCAGATGATGCCTCGGGAGTAGGCAGGGACGCAGCAGTGGAAAGTTACCAAACATGTGTGTGTTACCTTGTTCACCTGGCGGTGAAACCGGATGCCAGTGCCATCTTGTAATGGAGTATGTGGTTGCGGTCCTCTACAGTGGCTCCCTGTGCTGAGGAGATCCTGGGGCTCACTCACCACCCAGACTTAGATAATCGGCAAGTTCCCAAATCAAGATGAATGGTTCCTGCAGGATGCACCTGAGGCTCACATTTGACCTCCACAGTCACAAACACATGCACCCACACATGAACATACATGCACACACAAAGTTGAGGGCACATTCTCTCTCTCTCTCTCTCTCTCTCTCTCTCTCTCTCTCTCTCTCCTCTCCTCTCCTCTCCTCTCCTCTCCTCTCCAACAGGCAGGCTCTTGCTGAGGAACCATAATCATAGCCCCAGAGCCTAGGTCAGCTACCATGGGGGTGATGGTCCTTCCGTCTAGACAGGAAAAGACCAGAATACCCGAGTGGGGTGACAAAGCACAGCTGGAGTGCACAAGGTCCTCACGAGCATCCACTAGCTGTGTTCTCCACTGGCCATAGAGTCATGTTCAAATTCCCAGTATTGGTAATGGTGAGTGACACCTGACAGGGTTTAGAGTTAGTTAGGGTTTCTGTGTTGTTGAGGTTGTCAGCAATGAGTCTGAAGGTAGAAAATGTTTCTGTCCTGGTGAGGTGAGGTGAAGGATTGTGGAGGGCAGGTAGACAAATCTTCAACCTTCTGACCCTGGACTTGATTCAGTGTTTAACTCACTCCTCCCTATACTTCTGAGAAGTCTTGATGAGTTATTGCATGGCCAGAAGCAATGCCTGAGATTGGTTTCTCTGAGGCTACATGATTGGTGGATGACCTGGTAGGTTCAGGTCTAGTTCTGCCTGGGTCCCTGCTACCCATACCTCAAGGCACATAGGGTCTCTGAGAAAGATAGATGCTAAGGCCAGCACCTGGGCATCAAATGCTCAGGTTGAAACCACTGATACCCCCCTCACAAATTCAGAATGCTTACATATTCATGTAAATAACCCCTTACTTGTGCATCCATCGAGCTAGACTTAACTAGAAAGTCAGACTTGGGGATAGGAGCATGCCAGTGAACTTGGACAACACCCTAACTGGGAGCCTAACCAACCCTAACTCAGAAATGCTCAAGACACAGGTCCACCCAGATCTCTGCATTTTATACTGGGGACACTTGTCTCCTCTGAAGGGACTTCTGTTGTTGTAGAATAGTGACCCAAAGACCATTCAGCATGACCTGAGTCCAAATTGAGCTGTATTAAACCACAGGTGACTGCCCGGAGAGAAGAACTTCTCACAGAGCATCCTTAAATGCATTTCACAGAGAGCTTTAGAAGACAAAGAACACAGAAAAACTACATCCAAGTTGGCAGTTGCAGGGGAGTAAAGCAAGCAAGCAGCTTAACAGAAACCCATAACAAGCAGTGAGCTGGGCGTCTCCACCCTGAGTTTCTGAACAGGATCGGAGACTCTTCCAGGGGTTTTCACAGTGGGGTAGTACATGGAGGCAGTTGTCAATTAAATGAAAGACGGCTCCAGCTGAAACAGGATGAAGGGCTCTCTACCCTGCACACTACTGTACACGTTCATTTCAGTTGGGGGATCTATGATGTTTTGCCTTCCCTGATGGTCATAGAGGCAGTGGGGCTATCACACTAGGCAGGGAAGCTCAGCTGCACTCTTGCTTCTTGTTTGTATGTATGTGGCTTTCCACTGAGAACACTGCACTAGGAATCTTTCCTGACAGTTCGGGGAGCAAGTCTGCAGGAGCCTTCTTCTGCCAATGAAGGTAGGGACTGACAGGGAAGAATCCTAATGTTTTTACCAAAATGGGAAACAGCTCCGAGGGAGAAGTCATCCAGGATTTCCCAAGGTTGAGCTAGTGTCCTTAGTGGTAACCGGCTCCTTGTGGTTCTTGGTATTGGGTCATCCCTTCCTAATCTCTCATTCCCATTTCATTGTGAAGTCTCCCTGGTATGGTGTTGTTCTGGAATCTTTGGATCAAGTTCTGTTTCTAAGGGACTCAGTGGAAGACAGAATCTGAATCCAGTTCCCCAGAGTTACACGTTAACTTAGACATGGGTCAAAACACATCACCAGGAGTCACAAGTGACCAGTTCTCCCTGTGGTCCTGGAACCAGCAGGAACCATTTGGCTTTTGAAGTGCTGGTCCTTCCAGGATCTATAGCATACTGTTGAGTACCCATTTCTTCTGAACTGATGCATTCCTTTCTAGAGGCAGGATGGAGAGGGAGAAAGGAGTCTGTAAGGCTTAAAAATCTAATGAGGTGTGTAAAGAGTAGGAAGTTGTGAATGCTTTGATATTTGCAAGGCCCCTCTGGAAGGATAAACAAAAGTACTAAGTGTTGCTGGAGAGAGCAGAGTCTTCAGAAAAGCTGCCTGCAAGCTGGGTAAAAAGCTCCAGGGACTCAGATTTCGTGAGCGCTCCCTCACGCTGGGCTGGGCCTTTAGGTGATGAGGTTGCCTTTGAGTCATACATAGTCATGTAAGGTACCCCTCATTCATGCATCCATCAAGCTAGTCTGAGCTGGAAAGTTGGATGTGAGATCAGAGCACGCCAATGAGCTGGCCAGCATCAGGAGACCAAAGACACCACAGGCTCTTATTTGAAGCCTTATAAAACCTGAGTGGCCCGGAGTGGAGAGGAACTGAAGAGGCAGGAAGAAGCCCCATCTTCAGGTCTAAGATCTTGTCTCCCCGACCTGTGAAGGCTCTGTGAGGGGGTCATTGAAGTCCTCTGCGATGGGAAAAATAAAGATAATGGGAGGAGGGGGAAAGATGGTTGAACTGATGTCCAAGTTTTTACACTGGAAATTCATGCCCTCTCCCACTCAGTCCTCCAGCCCACACCGCCTCTCTTTCTCCACCTCTCCACCTAATCGTCACGGAGACTATGACTGAACTTTATACATCTGACCATCAGTCAAGGTGAGGCTCCAGCACAAGGAGCTTTGGGGCACTGCTCTCCTGGTTTGGGAGAAGGACAGAGGCTCTCCCCAAAGGTCCCCAAGGAACTCTAACATGTATACAGGGCTGGGTTTATAATCCTTCTGTATTCACTGACTCATGGAGGAGATGATCTGTTCAGTTGTTAAAGTGTTTGCATGAAGGTCTGAATTTAGTTTCCAGAACCTATGTAAAAAAGCTTCATATGATGGGACATGCTGGAATTCCAGTGTTTGGGAGACAGTTAGGTGAATCCTGGGGCTCACTGGGCAAAGAGCCCCAGATCCCAGTGAAAGAACCACAAAAACCCCAAGGTGGGTGACTCCTGGGGATGGCATCTGATTTGACCTCTAGCCACACATACACCACTCTCCCTCTTGGTCCTTCCAGCACACACCCACAGACCAGCACACAAGAACCCTCTCTCTGTGACACCATTTTCTCTGCTACAATATACTGTCTCACCCAGAGCATGGGGGTGTGAGGGGATGACCACTTGGCTAAGGTGCTCATCCCAGGGCTGCTGGGCACCTGCCATATCATGTATCATTCCCCTCCCACAGATGAGGGAATGGGCGACACTGTGCTAGATGCCCATGACTTGGGAGATGGCCAAATGGTTGTCTCATACAGTTCTAGTTTGCTCTCTCCGTTTGTCAGGCCTCTGAGGATACTGCAGACCTGATAGATCATTTTCCATCATGTGCTCACGGTGTGTAGGGGAAAAGAGACCTCTTGATAGCAGGAGCATGTGGTGTGAGGAATACGGTGATTGGTGAGGCATGGGACGCCCTGGACAGCAGAAGGCAGCCTCGTTGCATCGTCTGGTGCCTGTGATTAATGGAGGAAGGCTTGCCGGGAGGAATGACATTTAAGCTAAGCTGAAACCTGAAGATGCTGTGTGGTCTTTCTCTGGAGAAATGTCAACAAATGGCTACTCATTCAAGATAAGGCACCAACCGCAGCCCAAACTAATGACTCCATTTGAGTGTAGCTTGGTGAACCAATGAGTTTTTGGAGCTTAGTTACAGAGAGTGGGTGGAGAGTTATTTGCAGCAGCACAGGAGACCCCCAAATAGTCAATCCTCCAGAAAATCACATCTTGCCTTAGATGATGATTTCCCCAGTGCTGAGGCCCTCTGTCCCCCAACACTCTTTCATTAACTTTTCACCCATATGCTTTAGCATCTTCTAAGATCACATGAAGCTGGGCAGAATTAGATGCCACTGACTGGCACGTGAAAGAGAGGAAGGCTGAAATCAAAAGTGAGGATCCGATGACCCTCCTCAAAAACCCCTACTATGAGGGCCTGTCCATAGGCCTGACACTGAGGGTCTCTCGTGGGTGGCCACAGCTGCTCTGATGAAGATGGTAACGGCTTCAGAAGGTGACATTCTACAACAAATGGGTGACTGGGAATTATCCAAGTGACATGGTGATAAAATGATGAAGTTTGAAGAGAAAGACTGCACACACTTGGAACAGAATAGGGAGAAGCAAGGCCGTGTGGGATACAAAATACTAAAGGAATTGAGGAAAAATTCAGTGTGGTTCCAGGACACAGTACATGTTCAGACCGAGATAGTGAGACACAGCACAAGAATGCAGCTTGCTGTGCTAAATTTAGACCTTTGAAGAGAAAGAACCATGTTTTTGTCCTCTTATGAGTTAGTTGACCAGCTTAGGGCTGAACCTAACTGCTTAAAGTTTAATGTTTGAATGCACAAAACTCATGAGGGTAAAGAATGGCAGACACCCATAGAAGTCCCTGAAAATTATCAAGCCTTTTGTTAATGAACTAGGGCATAGTGAAACACAATTTTTTATGTTCATGTGTGTTGTGTGTGCTTGTGAGTGTGTGTGTGCACACGTGTGGAAGTGCATGTACAAATGTGTGCGTTTGGAGGCCAAAGGTTGATGCTGAATGTCTTCCACAATTGCTTTCCACCTTATACACTTAGGCAAGATCTCTCACTCGAACCCAGAACTTAAAGAATTGGCTAGTCTAGCTAGCTAACTTGCTCCAGGGATCGTCTGTCTTGAAATCTCACATAGAGATTGGAGGTGGGGTAGTATACCTACTGTATATATACATGGGTACTGGGATTTGAACTCTGGGACTTATACTCCCCAGCCCAAAGACAACATTCAAAAATCATATGGCATTGGGGTGGAAGTGTTTGCTAATGCTGACTCTTGTGGTCGGGGGAAGGATTTTCCTGTCCCTCTGCAAATCTTACCCTTTCCTCGCATCTCTGATATGTTCTGAGAGGTCAGTGGTCCCAGTCTTCATCTTTCCCTCCAGCTGTCACCTAGGTACTCCTGTGATCTGTGCCCCCAGGGGGACTGGAGGGTCTCTTGAGCACTGTGTGAAGATTTGGAAGATTGACTTGGAGAACCCATCATGCCAATGGAGTCAGAAAAACGGTCAACACCAGGACTGAAGTCACATTCCCCTGCCTCAGTCTTGTTTCCTGTCACGGGAATAAAATATGGTAACAACAACCGTGGGGAGGGTCACAGGCCACAGAGCTACAGGGACAGAGCTTAGACTCAGAGCTGCAGGATCTGGGTGCTGTCCTGCTGGGCTTCAGCCCTGCTTTGGTCCAGGATGTCCTCATTATGTCCCCATCCATCTCTTTTGGACCGAAATGTATATTCTGTGCCATTATATGTGTGAATCACATAAGTTTCCTTTTCATTTTACAGTTAAGAGATTGCCTCAAGTCTCAGAAGAAATGTTGGACTTTGGGTTTTTGAAGTTTTGAGCCTGAGAAAGACTATGGGAGATTTCAAAATCAGATTAAATTCATTTTATATTATGATATGGCCACAAGCCTGTTGGGGCAGGGAGTGGGATGTACTAGTTTGAATGATGATGTCCCTGTTTGATTTAAATGAGAATTGTGGTATTTGGTCCCCAGTTGGTGGCACTGTTTGGGGAGGTTATGGAACCTTCGGAAGTGTGTTACTGGGGACGACTGTGTGCTTTCCAGTCTTACCCCTCTTCAGTGTGCTATCTCTGCTTCATGGGTGCACCTGAGGATGTGAGCTCTCAGCTTCTGGCTTCTGTTGCTTACCCCCATTCCCCCCTCCCCAGCATGGTGAACTCATTCCTCTGGAACCATAAGTGCAAATAAGCTTTCTTTTGCAAGTTGCTTTTGGGCATGGTATTTTATCAAGCAATAGAAAAATAACCAATACAGAGCAGAGGGATTTGTTTTCTAGCAGGATTAGGGTTCCAGTCTATCACAGCAAGGCAGACACAGCAGCAAAAGCTTGGGGAGTTGGTTGTATCACATCTATTATTAGGACAGAGAGCAATGGATGCCTGTGTGCTGTGACCAGCTTACTTCTTCACACATGCAGTTCAGAATCCCTTGCCTAGGGAATGTTGCAGCCCACAGATGGTGGGTCTTCCCACATTAACACAATCAATATACCCTACCTGCACCCTGATACTTGACCACAAGGTTATCTAATCTAGAGAGTCTCTCACTGAAAGTCCTTTCCAGGTGATTATAAACCTGTCAAGTTGACAATTAAGATTATAGTATCACCACTGCTCTTTATGGTCAGGGACCCTTCCATTGCCTGCATGCCTGGACGCACATACACCTGCTCTGAGCACAGCATGGTCTTCCTCCTCTCTAGTCTTTTTCAGTGATGCTCTCTACTTCCCTCTTGTTTCTTTTCTTCACGTTTTCAGTCGTTTTCCCTAATGAAACTATCAGGCAGAACTAATCCAACATCAGCTTAATTAATCAACATTTGGCAGTCTTTAACTACATTCTCTGGTCCAAATGACTTGTGACAACTTTCTTAATACAAAACCAAAACATCCACAGGGAAGGTTTTGGCCCCTCTGGTTGCCAGAAGATCCCAGCTCTTTAATTTATCTCATATAGTTTAATAAAGTTCCAATAAACCTTTCACCCTCAGGTATGAAAGAAAGCGTCTCGCTACCAGAAAATGTCATTATTTTATTTTTTAACACAATTAGGGGGCAATGTCTGTGTGGTAAGGGTGAGCTCTAGGCAAGAGCTCTTTCTGTTTGGAGGCCATCTAATCCTTCCAGGAAGCCAGGCAGTCTGGTTCTCGGATCATCTGGGCTCAGGAGACTGGTCCTCAGTCAAGGAGTTCCAGACAGCCCCTGTGTCTCCAGTCTTCATTCAGGGCTAAGATTCCCTCCAGGAAGATTCAGGACAAGAACTTTTCACTTCCTTCCTAAGCATCGCTTTCTCATCACAGAGTGCTTCCACCTGCTCCATGCCCTCTTCTCACACAGCATCCTTGGTGTTAGGGGACTGGCTGAGTCTGTGTCCCGCTGGGCAATCGAATTTCACAGACTGGGTAAAGTAGAAGCAATGGGAGTTCATTTCACTTGTATTTGTTAGAGGGTCTACATCTGGTGAGGGTTCTCTTCTCTTTCAGAGTTACATAAGGCCATTTAAATGCAAATATATGTCT
This sequence comes from Myodes glareolus, assembly GCF_982192425.1. Classification (NCBI taxonomy): domain Eukaryota; kingdom Metazoa; phylum Chordata; class Mammalia; order Rodentia; family Cricetidae; genus Myodes; species Myodes glareolus. Next base: position 9,147,403 of record NC_142043.1, on the reverse strand, counting down.
TGTTGCTGTTGTTTTCTGGGACAAGGTCTTTCTATGTAGTTCTGGTTGCCTGGAACTTTCTGTGTAGATCAGGTTAGCCTCAAACAGACATCCACCTGCCTCTACGTCCAAAGTGTTAAGAACAGAGATGCATAGCTTGGCTGTGAATGCATATAATGTATGGTGAGCATATTTTACCCTAAACCAACCCCCCTTCCTCTTACCCAGCCTCCTTCCTCTTATCCAGCCCCCCCCCACTTATCCAGCCCCCTTCCTCTCACTGGTCCTCTGTTGCCCCAGACATTCATGTCATCAGTACCACATTATGTCATGTCATTGTGTGTATCAGTAAGGGCCAGGAGCCACAGATAAGGAAAAAAAAAACAAAAACATGTGAGATTTGTCTTTCTGAGACCAACTTCATTGGCAAGGGTATTGTTGAATCTTACATGACGGAAAACAGACAGACGGCAAGGACAGGGAGGAGACCCACCAGGAAGGACTTCCCTGAAGGGTTATCACAGGGCCATATGAATGAAGATGCAACCTTGTTCTTAGCAGGGGAATAACATGTGGAGGCCTGAAGGGCAGAGAAGCTACTCATTGCAGGAAGCCTTGGAGGACACTCATGTGGATGGAGTCTGTTTGAGAAGACAAATGTGACTGTAGTGGAAGGCCTAGGGGTCACCAGGGACGGGAGGGAGGAACAGGGAGCCTGACCTGGCTGGGGACAGAGGCCGAACCAGGTTGAAGCAAGTCGGCCTTGAGGTCACAGAAGGTAAATACTGCTATTGAGATCATGAAAATACAGAATTGGTTCTGAAGGTGGGCATCCCTTAAACCTTACACCATGCATACCTCAGGTGCCTCACCCTAGGAGTGGTCTCATAGGTCTGGGTTGAGCATACTGCACCAATGACTTGGGTAGGTTCTTTCCTTCTCCTTCTTTCCCTTTGCCTGAGTTTTAATCTGTGTTAAAACTGTTTCTTTGTATATACATGTGTGTGTGTGAGGAAGGTTTGCATGCACATATGTATGAAGGCCAGAGGTTAACTTCAAATATTGTTTCTCGGGAACTATGCACCTCGATTTCTTTTTGGTTTTTTGTTTGTTTATTTTTGATTTTTTGAGACAGGGTTTTTCTCTGTAGCTTTGGAGCCTGTCCTGGAACTCACTCTGTAGACCAGGCTGGCCTCGAACTCGGAGATCTGCCTGCCTCTCCCTCCTGAGTGCTGGGATTAAAGGCGTGGGGCATGTGTCACCTTTCCCACTGGTCTCCACCACCCCCACGGGCTCCACATAGGTTTTTTTTTTTTGATTTTCGAGACAGGGTTTCTCTGTAGCTTTTGGTGCCTGTTCTGGATCTAGCTCTTGTAGACCAGGCTGGCCTCAAACTCACAGAGATCCGCCTGCCTCTGCCTCCCGAGTGCTGGGATTAAAGGGGTGTGCCACCACAGGTTTTTGAGACAGTATCTTCTACTTGGCTGCAGCTCACAAAGCAGGCCAGTGAGTTCCTGGGGTCCACTCACCTGTCTCTGCACCTCACCACTGCTCTGCACTGGGATTAGAAGCACATCTTTCTAATGCAAGCCTGGAGATTGAACCCAATCTTCAGACTTGTGCAGCAAGCACATGACCAAGCATGTCATGGCTCTCACCATCCTGACATGGAAAAAGCAATATCTCTGGCAAGGATGGGGGCAGATATTCTGGACAGAGGTACAAACTGAAATAGAGAAGAACACCCATGATCACGACAATGCCACTCTTGTCCCATAGCGCCCCACAGCACAACTGGCATTGCCAATGTAGAGACTCCTCTGAGCTTTTGGCATCCCGAGTTTCTGCTGGGGCTTTACCAAGCTGCCCTGGTGGCTGATCTGTGGTCTCCTTACCCTCTGCTGGTGGAAATGGTACCACATGGCCCACCTTCCCCGTCATGAATCATACCACTGAACTGTTCGGTGGCCACAGCATGGGGCAAATGAGGGGACTGCCACTAGACATCCATCCCAAATTCCCAGAGATCACTCCAGAAGGGCAGCCTAACTGAGCTCTGTGCAACCTGTGGAGAACCCTGGGTTGGCTGACTGCCACACTGCGTGTCTGTGGGAAGCCTTGGACTGCACTCTCAGAGCTTGGTGGGCGGATGTCAGCTTGAAGGATGGAAGAGTGTTTAATCTGATTTTTCAAAATGTATTTATTGTTTTGTTTGATTATAAAATTAACAAATGTAGGCAGCAAATTTTTCTAACAATACAGAAATGCATAATAAAGAAAGTTCCCATCATACAACTTAATGTGAAATTATATATAAAATGGAAGGCATCCTATAACTCAAGAAATAACTGTTTGCTGAAAATTCAGTTTATATTTTCCCACTTTTTCTATGCATATTTTAACATATAAATATGTAATTACTTTTAACAAAATGAAATACTGCATGTGGTACTCTGTGACTTGCTTTGTTTCTTAACAATGCATCATAGAGACAACATAGCAATGTCATGGGATATAAATGAACCTCAATTTTTTTTCAGTGACTGAATAGCATTGCAGTATGAGCATGCCACAAATCATTCAGCTGATCACTTATTGATAAGCACTGCCAGTTTCTCTTCCTAGGGCAAACTCGCTGCAGTGAAAACCCTTCACCGCACATGACATGGCCCCATGCTAATATTCTGCAGTGCATGTTCTTAGAAGAAGAATGGCTGGATTGAAGGCTATGCACATTTTACAACAATGGATCTTGGGATCTCTCTGGATTGTACTCTTAATGGCTGGTTCAATTTATACTTGTATTAACAATGTGTGATTGTGCTGGATTTCCATCACTTTGGCCGATGAGGTACCATTAATCCTTTCCATAAATTTAAATATTTAAAGGGGGAAAACATTACTCTTTTCCCTCATGGAGGGAGATGACTGTGTGTTTCTTTCACAATTATATGGGATTGGCCCCCAGGTAGGAAAATCTTCCTTGTCCTGTTTGCAGTCTGGGAGGATTGGGTGATGGGCCAAGAAAGCAGAACTCTGCAGCAATGTAGTCAGTAGGAATTTATTTCATGTTTTGACTGGTTCATAGATCTAACTTGGCTCATGGTTTCAGATATTCCAGGCTGTAGTCTGGGCCCATGGTAAGACAGACTATGGAGGCTTTGGCAATGTGTTTGCCTCATGGGCAGGAGTTTTGTAGTCAAGATCATCACTTTCTCCCTGGTAGCAACTGATGCTCACACTTGGCTGCTAAGGCCTTCCTGGTCCTCTCTTACATTACAGCTGACTTCTTCAAAGCATGCAGGAAGTTCTTTCTCCACTTGGCTGAGACAGAGGTGACAGTACAAAGGGGCGAGTGTATGGTTGTCTTTGTTCATAGATAACCTCATCAGAGCCCGAGATTTCATTTCTAAGAATCACCTAGCTAGGAGGGGCAGTCTGAGTTTTCCCTCAAGGTAGGACTTTTTGGGTGGTAAAGGCTTAGAACACCCAACCCTGGAGCACTAAAGGACAAAACCTGCACCACTGCCTCAAGATTGTGAGAAGCTCCCAATCCACACCCCTGCCTCCAGGAATTGTGGGAAGCTCATCAATATATGGAGAACTTGGGAAAAGAAAAAATTCTGTCTTCTTCCAGGGGACAGGTCATGCATAGTCAGATGCCCATGCACACATATACGTGTGACGGCTGCCCAAGAACCCTCCATGCATAGGCAGGTACGGTTACATACACAAAGCTTATACATATAAATCTCTGTACTTACAACTCATCCAACAGCATCTCCACCCCCAGCAAAAACTAGCATGGTGGCTCAGTCACTCACACTATTGCAAGCAAGCCTTTTCTGAATCACAGGGCAGCTAGACAGAGTCTTGGGCTGCGAAGAGCCCAAGCAGATGGTTTGAGAGGGGCTGTAAGTACAGAGGTGGTTGTGGCGCTGAAGCAGCAGAAAATGGGACATGTTAGGGGGCCACCATATCTCCTGTAAGGAAGAAGGCAGGAAAGAGGGCGGCAGTGGGCCTCTGGCTTCAGGACACTGAGCGCTGTCATGAGCAGGACAGCTGTGTGCAGGACTGTCTCCATGAAGCAATTTTGGAAATGTTGCATCTTCTCGGGGGACATTGTGTTCCCAGTTTTACAAGTGAGACAGCATAGCATTAGCAACTTACTCCAGATGACAGAGGTCAGGGGCTCAAGGAGACTACTCTGAAACCATATGCTGTCATCTGAGTTGGCTAATAGTGGGGGACATTTAGGTGAGCCTCTGCACCCAGAAATACTATACATTCCTCGGAACAAGAAAAAGGACAGGAGAGTGACAGAGGTGGGTAACAGAACTGCCTATGAAAGGTCTCCTAGTGACCAGGCTGAGTGGGGTAGACAACCCGGTGACAGGATGACAAGATTTCGCCACACAATGGCCATGTCAGCTCCTCCCTTTGTATGGTACCAGACAATGTGCAGAATTGAGCTTTTTAAAATGCCAGAGTAAGTGATTATCATTTAGGAGGGATTATAACACCAGTTGGCCACTCAGAGGATCCATCATTGTGCCCAGAACACGCCTATAGCACAAGGGATGCTCTGCCTCTTCCCTTGGCCTCTGCATGCATGCTCCCATGTGCACACACACAAACACACATACAGTCACATAGAGCACACACATACAGGATACATAGACAAGCAATACATGTGTGCACAATCACACACAGAGACACATATATACACAGACAAGTACACACATTCCCACAAAAGCATACACGCTCTCATCCATGGACCTCATTCACATAAAGACAGAGACAAAGGCTGGTAAGATGGCTCAGTGTTTGAGTGCTTGCAACTCTTGCAAAAGACCTGATTTGGTTCCCAGCACCCAAGTTGGGAAACTCACAGCCACCTGTAACTGCAGCTCCAGGGGATCTGATGCACTTTTCTAGCTTTTGAAGCCACCTACTTACATGCGTGACTGTACACACACACACACACACACACACACACACACACGTACATAACACGCACACACACACACACCAAGGCAGAAGCAAATAGAGGCATAAACCTACACACACCACATCGACACATTTTCACACACACATGTACATAACACGTACAGACACATCACATCGACACATTTTCACACACACATGTACATAACATGCACAGACACACATGTGCACAACGACTCTCTTACTATAACAACCCATAAAGACGGATAGAACAACAGTGGCACAGAGATCATGGCTGCTGGCGACAAGCTGCTGTGTCATCAGAAGACACAAGGATGGGATCTTCAGCATCTGCCCCCACCGTTCCCTCCCCACCACTGCCAAGGCAGCTCATGCAGGCTCTGAGCTCTGATCCAGAGTGCTGGCCTTCCTAGATAGGAACCATTGGGCAAGCCTTTTTTTATTATTATTTTGTTCTGTTTTGTTTTGGGAACTCTGTAGCCCAGGTTAGCCTCAAAGTCAGGGTGATTCTCTTGCCTGAGTCTCTCGAGTGCTGGGATTACAGGCAGGAGCCCCTGTAAGGCCTTTGACCTTGAGATTTAGTTTTGTGCTGTGAGATACGGGCAGGATGACTCCTACAGAGTGGAGCTCAGGTTTGACTGAAGTGACAAACATGACAGCACACTCTGGAATCTTCAGCACCTGCCATTCCCATGGAAAGCCAGCGGTGACGAGTGCAGTGCTATGTGGTAGGCGTCAGCAGTGGGGACTCTGGGAATCCTGGAGGAAGCAGCCTGCTCCACTGTGTTGTCTGCTTAGGTTGCTTCTTAGAACACAACTCCTTCCCAGCCTCTCAGCCAAGCTGTCTGACCCAGCGGCACATGGAATCTTTCCTCGGCTGCATCCTTCCCCACCGCAGCTTCCGTTCCAGGGACAAGTGCAGGGCAGGATCTTGTTAATTACAGGTTTATCTTCTTGGCCGCCTGCCTGGTGTCTTCAACCAGTGTGTCTTCTACTCTCAGCTTCCCAGGCTGGGTGGCCTCGTGAGGACTCAGTCTGTCATCAGGTTGTCACCCAGGTCCCCGGGCTGTTGTTCTGAGAAAGAAACAAAGGGGAGTTAGCATGAATCCTTTGCGGTACTCTCATGCTGTCCGTGAACTTGCTGGCTTGCTCCGTCAGCAGAAGTACACAAGCATTGAGACTCCAAACTCACCAAGCTCTGCAATGGGCTCCAGTTGCTGCCCCCAAAGGCATGACCCTGACTTTCAAGGAGCACCAGGATACCAGGCAGGCAGGGTGTGGGTGCTATAATAAATGGAGAATGGGTGGAGCCAGCACGACTTCATCAAGTTGGGAGTCTGGTCCCTGTGGGGTATTTAGATGCCCAAGTGTCTCAGATGTGTCAGTTCTGTTTCCAGCTGGACAGCAAGTCCCTTAAGGTAGACACAGTGTGTTTTGATCCAGCTCCATGTGATTCAGTATACAGGAAATGTTCTATGGAGAATTCCATGATGTTGATCTTGATTATCAACCTGATTAGATCTGGTATCAACTAAGAGACTTGCCTGTGAGTGGATCTATGAAGGAGTCTCAGGAAAGATTAGCTGAGAGGAGACCCTCACCTAGAGTGAGTGGTACCCTCTGATGACTGGCCCGGATCAGTGTGCTTTTCTTGCCTGCCTTCATGTCTTGGTGGTGAGTACATCTAAGCCTGCTGCTGCTGCTACTGCTGCTGCACCTTTTACCAGCATCAGACTCTAGCTTTAAGTTCCAACACGGACCAAGGGCCGGGACTCCAGGAATCATCTTCAGATTGGGACTGCTGAGGCACTATGGAGTGAACAGCTGTTGGGTTTTCTGCTTCTCCAGCATGTTGAACTTAGCAGTCCCTACTGGTTGTAAGACATTCTAGTAAATAATTCTCTCTCTCTCTCTCTCTCTCTCTCTCTCTCTCTCTCTCTCTCTCTCTCTCCCTCCCTCCCTCTCCCTCCCTCCCTCCCTCTCCCTCCCTCCCTCCCTCTCTCCCTCTCCCTCCCTCCCCCCTCTCTTCCTCTCATTCTCACTCCCCCTCTCTGTCTCTCTCTGTCTCTGTGTGTGTGTGTCTCCATTCCTTTGGTTTGGGGCCTCGAGAGAACACTACCTAATAGATATTCTGTCTTGTTTCTTAAGAAGAACTCAAAGAGTAGATCAAGAGACCCTCTCCTGCTCTGCTGTCTAAAAAGGGAGAAAGATCTTCCTATGAGAGCCTGGGGACACTGAGGACTTGGGGACAGAGGGTGGAGTAAGGAGAGTTGGGTGGTAGCTTGGAGCACTCAGGGATGTTTCCAGGGAATGGTGTCTAACAGGCCTGTAAATGTCAGCAGGGAGGAGGGCGAGAAAGTTGGTCTTTATAAGTAGGAGGGCTGGCTCTTGGTTTGTGAAGTCCCAAGATCTGAAAATTGAGGTTCAGTTCTAGAATAACCATAAAATAGACGAGGCAGTGCTGTCAGGCCTAGGGGCTGCTCGCATGTTTACATCTGTAAACTATGGAGAGAACTAAGCAGTAACTAATCACAGCTACTGCCTTCTGACATTAACTGCGGACAAGTCTCTTCCATGTTGCTGCTATTTGCGTATTTTACATACACTAATGAATCATCTTTATAGAAGAAGAGGTCAAGTTTATTCTATTTCCCCAAAGAATCTAAGGCACAGAGAAGCAAGATAGCCAACTTGAAGACACACAGCTAGGAAGCAGTAGAGGCAAAGATTAGAACTTGGTCAGTTTAGCTCCAGTGTCCACACACTTACTTACTCATGCTCAGGGGGAAGATGCTGTCAGGGCTTGTCTGTGTCTGTTGTCATTACCTCCATCTTGGGGACAGAGTCCCGGATTCATCTCAGTGCCTCATCCAAGACCACAGGGGCAATTCCTATTAGTTTAGGCCAGTTCTGGACGTCTGACTCCCTTGACTGTCATTGGCTTAGAAAGAAGTTTAAAATCTTATTCTGACCAATGAGAGGATTGTTCTGGGTAACAATGAGAGTCTGGGTAACAAAAATATATGCTTTCAAGTAGATCATGATGGTGGATCCCCATAATGGAACAGAAGCAAAATGGCGGATTCTAGGCCAGCCTGGCCTACATGGTGAGGAGATCCAGCCATAGTCTGATTTCCATAGGATGAGGTCATTGGGTGTACAAGTGGTCGCTTGAATGTAGCAGCCATCTTTGGACTAGTGGGAAACCGAGCCAAAGGCTGGAGAGGGTAACGGGAAGCAAGCTGATTCTGAGCCGTGGGATGGTCCAGCGATGCTGCTGCTCTGGGCATCCTGCCCCAGGCTGGCGGTGAGCCAGGTGAAACAAACACTCCTGCTTCTTCTTGAATCTCAAAGCATTCTCTGTGCTCAAGAGGCACACAGGGTCCTCTCCTTAGACAGCAGCAACTGGGGAGACCCTCAGGACCCAGTAGACCCTTGAGAGATCTTCACTGCTCTGCAATAGAATCCAGGACCTGGAGGGTGTTGGCAGTGACCTAGTTTCATATCTGTTACTGTGATAAAAAAAAATCTTAACAAAAAACAAGTAATGAGGAAGAAGCATTTATTTTAGCTCATAATTACAGGCTGCAGTCCATTGTACAGAAGCCACAGCAGCGGGAACTTGACACCAGTGGCATCACCACAGGCAAGAACAGAGAGAAATAAAACCATGCTTGCTTGCCAGTGCACAGCTGGACCGCCACACTCAGACAATCCAGGACCCTGGCCTAGGGAATGGCGCCTCCCACAGTGGGCGGGTCTTCCCAAATCAATTAACAATCAAGACAGCCAGGAGCAAGCCTGGCCTAGCCAGCCCCTCATCAGGACCCATTTCAAGGTATTGTGCCTAGTTGACAATTAAAACCAATTAAACAACTAATAACCATTTGCTGTGTGATCTAGGTGAGCTGTCCTTGTTCTTCCTTCCTTCTTGGAGTCTTAGTTTTCTTCTCTGTCAAAAGAGCCGGGGAGCTGCACATTCCTTAGGGCCGTCCCAGCTCTCTGGTTCCCTGATGGTTTTTCATCTGTCCAGATCACTAAGTAACTTTATGAAGTGGGGGTAGTAGGCTCGAAAGTTGAGAAGTTCGAGTTATTTATTCCAGTAACTGCCTTTTAAAAGCAGATCCATTTTTTATTTATGCGCATGTGTATAAATGCCATGTATGTGCAGGTACGCGGGGAGTCCAGGAAAGAACGACAGAACCCCTGGAGCTGGAGGAGTTACGGCGGTTGTGAGCACCTGACAAGGAGGCTGGGACTGCACTCAGACCTTCTGCAAGAGCAGCAACAGTCTCTCATCCGCTGAGTGGGCGCTAAGCCCACGGTTGCCTTCTGTTCTTGAGACAACTGTTTTCATCTGGGAGAGGTTACGTAATCTGTGGTCCTACCTAGTCTCCGGGAAGCTGAGATGAGGGAACCGGGGCTCAAGGACACCTTCAGCTACATGAACTCAAGGCCAGCTCACGATTTAAAACCCGACACAAACAAAACCAAAACAAAAGCTGAACTGGGACTAGGGAGATGGTTCAGCCAGGAAAACACTTACTTTGCAAGTATGAGGACCCAAGTTTGATCCTCACCCCCGTGAAGAAAGTTGGGCAGTGCGAGGGAGTTAGAGACAGGAGCACCCATGGGTTCTCTGGCTGCTCAACCTCGCCTATTTGCTGAGATTCAGGCCAGTGAGGGGTCCTATCTTTAAAAATGAGATGGAGGGTTCCTGAACAATGATGCCTAGGCGTGACTGGACCTTACATGCCATCTGGAAGGCTGTGTGTGTGTGTGTGTGTAGGTGTGTGGGTGTGTAGGTGTGTTAGTGTGTGCACGGGACTTTTGTCTCACTTTCACAACCAAAGCAACAACTGAACCAGACAATGATGTATGATGTTCGTCGTGGCTTTCTTTCTCATGTACCCCCTCCCTTTCTTTGGACATATTTTTTAGATGTTGCCCCTTTGTGTTGTGTCTGCCCCTCACTTGTTCCTGCCCCTCACCACTCTACTTCTATTCAGGCTATCTCACCGAGGGACTGCTCATCCTGCACCGTGCTAATATCGATTTCCCCCATTTGAAATTCCAGGGCACCCATACTAGTATCCTCCAAGTGGATGGGTACCACATAAATGTCAGAAAGACAATCCCATTTAACAAATTCACACTGAACCATAAATGGCTACTAGATTTGTTTTGCTGAAATGGCATCTTCATTTCTTCCTTTTCTCCTTCCTTCTCTTCATTTGAACACTGATCTACACCAAATTATTCCTTACTTAACAAATGTCAGGTACTGTAACAAAAACAAGGAGATCTCATTCTTTCAGGGTAAAATAAAATGTGGAGATGGTAGGATTTGGGACATGGTCATATTTTCTCTGATTTTTATAAACCTAATCATCCGATAGAGTCACTCTATAAACTTGTAGAAGTGCAGCATGGGTTCTCAGAATAGGGACACATCCTGGTGCTGACACCTAGGCTAGCTGGAATGGAAAAGAAAGTCAGTGGGGAGCAGTGAGAGCCTCCATATCCTAAGGAAGCAGTGGTTATCACAGCAGGAGCGCTAGCTTGCTGTGCTTGTTTGGTTTTTGTTAGCTTGACAGGAGATAGGGTCAGCTGAGAAGAAACCTCACTTGTGAAAATCCTTCTATCAGATTGGCCTGTGGGCATGTCACTGGGAGAGTGTTTGGATTGTTAATTGATGTAGAAATGCCCAGTCCACCCTGGGTGGCACCATCCCTAGGCAGGGGGTCCTGAAGTGTATTATAAGAAAACTAGCTGAGTGTAAGCCAGTCTGCAAGCCAGCTTTCAAAAAGTCCCTTCCATAGTTCCCGCTGTACTTCTTTGGCTATTATGTGAATTTCTTGGTCAGTGGAAATGCCATGTGGAATACCAAGCAGGCTGTCATCAAGTCCCTGCTTTGAGTTCCTGCCTTGACTTTCTCCAATCATGGACCATGACCTGGAATTTTAAGGGGAATAAACCCTTTCCTCCATCCAGTTGCTTTTGGTCAGTGTTTTATCACAGCAACAGAAAGCAAACTAGAACAGGTGCACACACACATATGTACATATACATACGTGTGTATATAAACATACGTGAATATGCATGTACACACACACACACACACACACCAGGAATATAAAGAGCTGCAATACTAGAAAGAAAAGACATGAGCCTGAGACAGGGCTAAAACAAGAGAAAGGAAGGGATTATAGCCCTCAGTCTGCTCTGAAGCGGACACCGTAGCTTTGAGCTTGATTTAGATGCCCATGCTGAGGGACATCACAGCCCCACTGGCAGATGCAGCGTCACTCGTGGCCCAGAGGTAGAAAGGCATGAGTGGGTTTGAGAGATGGAAAAATAACCCTGTTGGGTCAGAAAGCTGAGCGACTGACAAGAATTATAGACTGGGTTTGTCCAAACCAAAGTGTGGGTACAGAATGCATCCTGATGGGGGTGGCTTAACTTTCCAACTGCCACTTGCCCGATTGGGCAGGGACGTCCTGACAATGGCGCCTTGGAGACGTGGCCCTCAGCCTGAATGCTTTTCAGACAAGGTGCCAGGCAAGCCGTGGACCAGAGCTGCAGGGGATTGCTGCGTGTCTGCTGGAGCTGCGTTTCCACTGGCAGATAAGATCTGAAAATGTCGCTCTTGTAAAATACAGATATGACTAAATGATGGCATAGAACACAATGTTCCCTCTCTCTTTCTCTTCTTTCCTTCCTCTCTTTTTTCATATTAGCTAAAAACAAGAGCCTTTGAAAATGGACCAGTTTTGCCTACAGCTGGAAGGAAGTGAAGCCAAAATGTTTAATAGCCAATGGAGGCAGAGGCGAAGCAGGGGCTTGAAAGACACACACACACACACACTCACACACACACACACCACACATACACCTCAGGTTCACCATTTATTTGCTGTCAATGGAGAGGACTCCTAGAGAGGTTGGTGAAGCAACCTGAGAGGCCCCCGGGGACTCAGGACAGCAGTTGGTTTGCTTATAAACTTTGGTCCATTATTTCAGTGTTTCAACAACCAGTTGGAAGGCTGGGGATATAGCCTCGTTGACAGAGTGCTTGATGGGAACTCTGGATTCTATCCACGGTGCCACGTAAACTGTGTGTGGTGGCGCATGCCTATTAGCCTGGCACTCTGGAAGGGGAGGCAAGAGGAATGTTGCTTTGGTCAAGAGATGGCATCATGGGGAGTTAGTCATGTGAGGTTAGGGAGGAGATTCTCCGGGATAAGATAGGGTCTCCCAGCTTTTGCCATCACAGTATCTAGGCCATCTTCTTGCCCTCACACATGGCCTGGCCCACCTGATCTAACAAAACCAGGTGACTTCAGTCGCCAAGTGGTGGCCCCTGCAACAATGTTTCCTGCAAGACAACAAAACCCACTTCACAGGCTCACCAGGTTTTACATTTAAGTATTTTTCTTATAGGTTCTTGGATAAAAAAAAAACAGACTCCTCGCAATACATCAAGGATACTTAGATGCATTTGAAATATAATGAGCGTGAGGCTGTAAAAGACATGCCTCATAAGGATCTTTTGAAAGAAGAAATAAATGATCTCGGCTTTGCTTCTTGCTGCTCACAGGCAACAATGAATCCCCAGTGCCTCTCCCCAAATCACCAACTCAGGGATAAATTACAATTAGTAATTAGGCTCGTGCTTGGGCCTGCTATGGTCAGGGTTCTGCAAACAAATCTCCCACTTCTGACTTGACTGCTCTTTAGGAAGACTGTGCTCAGGCTTGAGGTGGGGGGAAGGCAGCCACACCTAGTCCTTCCCAGGAAGCGACTCACTTCCCAAAAGGAAAAAGCCTTATGGGATCTCCTAGCCCAATCAGCAGACAGAGTTAATCATGGGATCCAGCTCTGGCCAGTGACTTGTAAGGGTGCTGTGTCAGCTGCCGGTGGGGCATAGCAAGGAGCTGGGAGAGCCGAGATATTGCTTGCTTACTATAATCTCACCTTGTTTTTGAAAACGCTCATACTCATGTGCTCCACCACAGATGGGTCTTGGAAACACGATGCATAGTGGAAGGAGCCAGAAGGCAAAGGCCGCATAACATATGATTTCATTTATATGAAGTAGCTAGAACAAATGCATCCACAGAGTTGGGAAGTAGATGAGTGGCTTCTGGGGGACAGGTTGTGGGGTGTGTGTATGTCGGGGGACAGAGTTTTGGGTTGAAGAGCCAAGACAGGTTCGCAAGACCCCACAACAGGTTTGCAACCATGACCGCGCAGGAGGACTAATGGCTGACTAAGGTTCAAGCCCTGCTTTGGTGTGATCCAGTGAGATAAGATCCTCCAGAGCACTCAATTCTAAACATCCTCTGAGGGTGGGTGGATAGCCACGGAGATCGCCTCTTTACAGGAGGTGCAAAGACTGCTGTGTTTACTTGCATAGAAATGGGAATGTTCCCCCCCTCAACATTCCCCTCCCTCTCTCTTAAAATGTTCAGGGACTCCTTAAAGGGGAGCCTACTCAACTGGGTGCCCCTCCTTTACCAGGCACCCTGGGCTCTGAAGAGCAGCTGTATCCACAGCTGGAAGGAACTTTTCAAACCTCCCTTCCAGATTACTTGTTGTGGAGGGAGGGAACCACAGTACTGAGGGCTCCAGCCCCCCATCCCACCCTTACCTTATACTATAAGGAAGCAAAGCCCCTTTGGTGTAGCACAGTCGAGTTGGGCTGCAGGCTACTTGGGCTGCAGGTGTGTCCAGTCCTGCCCATTTACAGTATTAGGTTTTCTCAGCTGCCGTGCCTGGCATGGTGTTGAGGTTAGAGTGGTTCACATGACTTGGCTAAATCCACACAGTTAGTAGGCACAATAGGTGAATGTCTAGCCTCAGACCCCGAACTCTCTGGGCTGGGTGTGTAGCTCAGTAGGTAGAGAGCTTGCCTGGCAAGCATGAAGCCTTGGGTTGTATCCCCCAGCACAGCATAATCTGGGTCTGGAGGCACACATCTAGAATTCCAGCACTGGGGAGGAACAGCACAGACAGGAGAGTTAGGAGTTCAAGGTTATGATCCACTATGTGCTGGGCTGGGGGCCACCCTGGGTACCCTTTGTTGTGAGGCCTCGGCAGCCTCTTCCTCAGGGCTGGGAAATGAGGGTAAGCGCCCCAGTTTTCAGGAGGGGCAGGCAGAGGCCCCTGTGGTGGAGAAGGTGACCTCGGAAGAACCGCAGCAGCAGCTGCCTCTCGGGCAGGAGTCCTCCGGAGTTGGCAAGACTTCCGGTGCTGGCTGGCATAGTGTTCATGATTCATGGCCATGCGGGGACTTTATGAGCCTGTGATAAAACAGTAATCATGGGCTGTGAAGTTGACGTGAGATTATGGGCTGCATGGCTCAGTAGAGTTGCTGGGCTTTCTCGGTCTATTCACAGGGCAGCAGCAGTGTTGGCCCTGCAAGGAAGCCATGGATGTGGTCCTGGGATGGTGTGTCATCTCCAAAATGCATCTCCTAGGATGAGGACAGATAGAGGTTGAGGTGAATGTACAGTGTCAGGGACTCTGTGTGAGCACATATGTGTGTTGCTTATGTCCATGTGTTTATATGTGTCTATATGTATGTGCATGTGCACATGTGTGATATGTGTGTGCGTATGTGCATGTATGAGCATGTGTGCATGCTCACATGTGTGCATTTGTTTGTGTGAGCATGTGTGCACAAGTACATACTCATATGTGTGCATGTGCATGCATGAGCATGTGTGCATGAGTGCATACTCATGTATGTGCATGTGTTTGTGTGAGCATGTGTGCACGAGTGCATACTCATATGTGTGCATGTGTATGTGTGAGCATGTGTGCACAAGTGCATACTCATATGTGTACATGTGTATGTATGAGCATGTGTGCTCCTGCGCATGGAGGACTTGGGCAGAGGTCTCAGTTAACCACACTTCTCCATTCAGAGAGAAGCCTCCTTATCACCTGCCACAACTGTTCTGTCAGCGAATCCATCACCAGACTGGGTCTCCTCCTCACACCTCCCTGCTGCCAGCACCCAGGTGCAGGCGTCCCTCCCATTCATTTACTTCACCATACACGGAAGGAAGGGCCCAGTGATAAATGGCTGAGGCAGGTGGCTAGAGGCAAGCACAGGAAGCCTCTCCTGTACTGGCAAATGGGGGTTCCAGTTTTCCTGCCCCACAGAAGCATTTGCCTGTGGACTGAAAGTGCCACACACCCTGGTCCCTTACCTAATGTCTAGTGTGTGTGCGTGACTAGTGGACCAAGTACCCTGGGCTGTGGGTGGCCTCCCGATCACTGCAGCCTCCCTGGTCAAATACAAGTAACTTGCATTTAAACTTGTTTGTACGTGGGTTCCTACCTGAGGAGCCAGGTGCCGCATCTGGAGGGGCATGTCACAGGGGGGCATGTCACAGGGAGGGGGTCCTTTCAGCAGACATCATGGTATGATGGCACACACCTGTGACCCTGAATTCAGGAAGCTAACTAAAAAATAAAAATAAAAACTGAACTCCAGTTAGACAAGAAACATAAGGACACCCGCCAGGTCTCAATACATTTTTCAAGTAGGGGTTCTCTGGCGGCAGACTAAGCGGCTAAGCATTAGATTGTCTGGCACGCAGTAGAAATGCCCTCAAAAGACACTGTAGAAAGCTGTGTAAGCCAGGATGCCAGCGCTTCAGCCTTGGAAGCCCAGGGTAGCTGGTGGCTCTGGGAACTCTGCAGAGCCCACTCTTGGACCTCTCGTCTCGCCACTGCCTTCCTACCTCCAGCTCCTTCAGAAGGCACAGCTAGATCCTACCTGCTAAAATCCACATCTTTTCCACTGAGAATCTCGCTACAGCTCAGAGGAAAGGCATACGGGACCCCATCCCATATTGTCTCTGTCACTACTTCCAGTCCCCTCCTCTGGCACTGTTTCCTCCACTCCCTCCTGAGCGTCAGGCACATTGTGGTCCTGCAGCCTGTTCCAGAGCCACTGTTTCCAGGGCGCCATGCCTCCTTTCCCCCCGCTGAATGCTCCTCTGAGGTGACCACACAGCTCGTCCCTCACCATGGTCTTCATGGGGCTGACTCTGCCAATATAAGGTGAAGTTGCCAGGGCTGGGCAGATTGTGATTCAGCACTGGCTGCTGGTGAAGGCCTGAGCTCAGTTCCCAGCACCCACATGATAGCTCACACCATCTGTAACTCCAGTTCCACGGGATCTAATGCCCTCTTCTGGCCTGTGGGCACTGCATGCATATGGTGCACAGACCTGCACACAGGCAAAACACACATCCACATAAAATACAAGTAAGTTTTAAAATTAAACAAAATTGCCACACCTTCTGTCCTCCAGCTTTGCCAATGTACTCTGTATTCTTTTCCCCACAGATCTTTTCAGCTTCAAACACCGTAGAACATTCTTACTCGTGTATTAGCTTTGTTACTTTCCCTCAAGAGAAGTTCAAGAACTTAGGGATGAGTGGGTTTTGTCAGAATATGGACCTTGAGTCGGTGTTGGGGAGTAAAGGGTTGGCCTCTCCTTCAACCCATTCTTTGAGGGGCAGAGATACATTCTCACCACTAACACAGAAGTTGTCGTAAGTGCCCTAAGAGGCCACACTGACCCCATAAGGGGAGCTTTCACGGGTGGGTTCCCTTCAGGTAGAGAGGAGAGTGTAGTGCTGGAGGACCCCAGACTGGGACTGTCGGTCCTGTCCTGACAGCTGGGTCCTACCTTCTCCCTGATCCACTTGTCCATGGGCCAACCTTCACATCACTTTCCTGAAATCACTTGATTTCAAACCTCGTCTTTCCCCAGCTTTGTCCTTGCCAGGCACTGGTACCACCCAGGGCCCAAGGTGACAAATGGCGTGAAGAGAGTATGGAAACAGCCCTCCTGCATCTTAGAGTATGCAGGCTGGGGCAGGGTCACATGAGTGCCATCATTTGCCACCAGGCCCTCCTGAAAGAGTCCCTATGCTGGGCTGCTTCGGAAGGTCCTGGCTACTGTTGATGCCCACGTGGCCTTCTTTCCTGATCTCTTTCTCCCAAGACTCAGACCTCCCTCTGGGTCTGGCAGCACTCCAGCCTGCCACTGCTGATGTGCACCTGTCATGAGTCTTGGGTATCTCTGGTCTCTGGGGTTTCTCAAAGGGCACAGATGACACTTCTGCCTTTGGACTGGAACTCCTTAGGGTTATGCCTTCCCCATTTTTGGAGTGCAGCAAGTAATCCCTGCCCAGAAGGCCACGGAAGAATCAGAGGCGCAACTGTGAGCCTCCTGGGTCTATAATTCTTCTTGATCCAAGTTTCTTTGGTCCTCACTGAACAATGGAGCTGGTCCCACTAGTCTTGATTTGGGTTCATAGATCTCTGGCTGCCCTGGACCAGATCAAGAACAGGGCAAGCCTTGAAGACTAGAAGTCCCACAAGGCTGCATGCAGAACTCTCCAGGTGGGTGAGATCCATCTGAACAGTGGCTTCTCATCACCTGGACTCCAGAGGGGTGGGGTCCGTCAGAACAGTGGCTTCTCATCAGCTGAACTTCAGGTGGGTGGGGTCCATCAGAACAGTGGCTTTTCAGCCCCTGTACTCCAGGGGGTGGGGTCCATCAGAACAGTGGCTTCTCATCAGTTATACTTAAGCAGAGTGGCAAATTTGTCCTCAAACTTGACTCACCCTATTCTGCTAATGGGTGTTCCAAGTCTGTTTTTTTCTTAGTTCTAAAAGGGAAATTACTTGCTTAATTTAATTTTTGCTTAATATTCCTGTTAAAAAATGAGGTTCAATTAAGATACCCAGAAAAAGATCATAATGTTCATTTAACACTAGACTAGAATTTGAGTTGAGTTCCATAAATGCATTTTTTTTCTTTTCTGTTTTTTTTTTTAACTCAGATCTAGCTAAGTGAATTACCGATCTTCATTAGCTGCTTTAATTACAGGTTCTTAATGGAAATATTATTGGAATTAAACACCAACGTATTAACCAAGGAAAAGCTTTATGTGCCACGAAAATAACCAAATTTCAATACTTGTCGATATTGTCAATTGGAAAGACACCTGGAAAATGAGTCCCTTATTTGTGACAGTGACAGGCTTTCTGCAGAGGGCTTTCCGTGGACAGGCACAGCCCTGCAGTGACAAAGACCTCAGATAGGTGACCTGTGTGTGCAGCCTCTACATTAACCCACACCGCCAGGATGGCAATGCCTCTGCTGGCCCTCCACATATAGGGCCACACAAACACACTTCGAACTCCACAGGCTCATTGAAGTTCTGTGCAGAAGTTCACAACCTCCCATGCATGTATTCATCAAAACGCCTTGCACTGCTCTGCCCTGAATACGCACTGACTCTTCACTTAACAAGGTCTGGCTTTGAGGGAGCAGGTGAGGCACACTCTAAGGGGTGTTCCAGAATGTCCACCTCCTGAGGGACGGATGATGGCGGAGGATCTTGAGCATAGAATCCTTTGATTTCCCCACCTCATTTCGCCAGCCTCTCTGTAATGGGGCCTCTTAGGGCTCCTGATGTCATTAGGGGAGCAAGGATGGTACTTGGGTAGAGAGCTGAGGCCTGGGCCGAATGGTGTGCACAAGCCTGAAGCCTAAGCCCACTTGACTCAAATGACATGAATGTAGGTCAGTTTGCTCTCACCCATCCCTGTGACAAAGGTGGGGGTCGGGGAGGCGGGTTGTCCTTTCAGGTTGTGCTGTAAGTATGACTTTGGAATGTTGGCTTTAAACTACTCTAGTGTGGGCCGCCTGTACTGGCTGTTTGGTGGGTGCTTCTGAGGTGAAATTGCCTACAAGGGGGACCTGTTATCTCATGGGAAAGAGTTACCCATAACAAGCCCCGACTACTAAATGTGGGCGTCAGTGTAGGATGGGTGCTACTGCCAAGCACTTTTGATCCAGGCAAAGATCACCATTCTCATATGCCCAGCTGCAGTTGCTGTAGAGAACCATGCCATTGAACTGCTGTCCGAATGTGTCCTTAGGTCCCTCCACCTCGGCAGGCCCTCATGACACAGCACCTTAGAGGGGCCCTGAGCACTTTCTCTTGACTGGCTTGCTTGCTGCCACCAGACCACCGTGCAACTAACCAACTACATCTACCTCCCTCTGTCTCTGATGAATTCACTCAGAGCTCATGTGTCCCTAAGCTGTCAACACTGTCCCAATCATGACAGTACATATCAGGAGCATCTTTCGGGAAGTCACTGGCTACCAAAAATACAGCAAAACTCCAAATGACTTCCTAGCAACCTGGACCTGGGCCTGCATCCTCAGCTTTCCTTTTGCTTCTTCCAAGATTTCCCCATCTTGTTCCTTTAAAAAAAATGATTTATTTTTACTTTTAACTATGTTTGCGTTTATGTGTGTGTGCGTGCATGAGTGCAGGTGAGTGCAGAAACTATGTCCATGTGACTGCAGGTGCCTGGGGATGCTAGAAGCGTTGGATCCCTTGGAGCTGGAGTTGCAGGTGGGTGTGAGCCACCTATGTGGGTGCTGGGAATTGAACTTGGGTCCTTTGCAGGAACAGCATATTCTCCTAAGCCCTGACATGTTTCTCCAGTCCCCTGGGGCCCTTTCAGAGGATATTGACCCCATTCTGTCTTTAGCCTAACTGACAATGTCTTGATCTGGGCTCTCACCACATCTCAGGTAAAAGTCTAGCAGCCTGCTCATCATTCCCCTTGCTTTCAGTCTCAGTTAAGGAAAATCGCCTTTGTAGCCAGAGTGGTGCTTCCAAAAGTGGCCCAAATTGGATCCACCAAAAGTCTTTTGGTCCTTCTAAGGGACTGAGCCCAAGTCCTTCAGCTGGTACCAGAGGCTCCTTAGCCTCTGGCCTGCTCACTACATCAGCCTCATCGTAACTGAAACGCCAGAGTTCCTGCTGCCAGGCTCCACAAACGCCATGGGAGAGCAGGGAATGAAAGCTGGGGTTGCAGAGGGGCAGCATCCCAGAATGTCGGCCTTCTCTGCCCCGTCTCCTGCCAGCACATTTAACAGGGTGTCTGAACCAAGGGAGTTAATCATTCCAGAATCTGGTACCCCTGAAGGCTGTCAGTCTGACATCCTTGGTGCTGATACTGCTCCATTTAAGGTGTTTGCCACTTCCCTGCGAGTATTGTATCCTCTCAAGACCACCAAGTCCTGCCTTCTTCCCAAGGTTAAATCTGGGCTAAAGAAGAACTCAGAACAAAGAAACCATCAGCAGGGTGTGAGCACCTAGCTGTAGCGGGGACATTCAGGTTCTGTTCTACAGCATGAAGTATTACTGTGTCCTTACAATACAGAATATCAAAGTTCCTTCTGTCCCTTTGCCTCTGACATCATTTCCTATCACCCTGGTCTTGGAGCTGTTGCTCTATACTTGACCCTGCTATAATTGTCCCCCTTCTGTGAACCATGCTCTCCACAGGCTGTCCCTGCCTCCTGGGCTGACGTCCCATTGTGGGGAGTCCACACAGTCTACCTTACCATTGGTCATCGTGACACTGTTTTTTATGTTAACTTGACCACATATGAAATTAACTAAAATTCAAGTCAATGAGGTTTGTTTCTTAATCAAATCATTTGAAGTGGGAAGACACATTTCTAAGCTGTATCTTTTGAAGTAGAAAGATCCACCTTTAATCTGGGCCACTCCTTCTGGTGGCAGAAGGACATGGAAGGAGGAAACTGTCTAATTGTCTACTTTCTCTTGCTGGCATTTCCTTCACTGGCATTAGAGCCCACTTCTTCAGGATTCTGGGGTACACTGAAGACCGGATGAGACATCCAGCCTCGTGGACTGAACAAATACTCGATTCTTAGACTTTTTGTTAGTAGACAGCCATTGTTGGACTAGTTGGACCACAAGCTTGTGAGCTACTCTAGTAAGTCTCATATATATATATGTTGGCTTTTTTTGGTCTCTTAGCCCTAGAACACTAAGATTTTCCTGAAGGAGAAGATTTTCTGTAATCATTTCTAACACTTTCTGTTGGTCACATGGTCATTGATTGAAGTTGAACGAAAGGCCTTGATGTGGCAAGTCTCAGGATCCCCAATGATAAGTCAAGGGGATTATAGGACACTCTGCTGTCTCCAGATGAAGATGGGTCAGGCTTCCCAGAGCAGGTGCTCGGAAACTGAATGTTGTTGTGACCTTGCTCTGGCCTCCGTTTGCTTCCCCAGCCCTTGCAATCTCAGCTGAATAAGCTCAGATGAGACATGGAGCTCAGTGCAGAAGTCAGTTTATTGCAGTTTAAAATGAGGCAGTCCCGAGGGTGAGCCTGGCCAGTGTTCACGCAGATCATAGAGAGAACAGTCACATGGGGAGAGAGTGAACAGTAGATGCTAACAAGGAAGGACCCCTGAGTCTAGCTGCATTTTAGGTGGGCTTTGTGCTATTTCCTTAATTTCTGGAATAGATACCAGGAAAGGAGCATTTTCTGGCTCCAGGTGATTGGATTAATTCCTCAGGGAGGGGGTGATAGTATGTCTTCGTTCTAGATGCAAACTTACAGGCTTCTGAGCAGTTCAAAATGCCATGTCTCCACTGAGGGCTGGAGTCACTCAGATCCCATGCTTGGCCAGAGTCATTCCCTTTCAAGTTCCTGGTTTCACAGCCTGAGCATGAGAGCAGAGGAGTCCATTCTAATGCGCCCCAAGTCTGCTCACATTGGACTGTCTACCCGGTAGGACCTCACCTTCTACGTCATCCCCAAGGAACAGTTTAGGCTTAGGAGACCATGGCCCACCTAAGTCTGGGAACCTCAGCCAGGTCTCCCACCTGAGTCAGGAACTCTATCTGTTTTACAACCCTGCCTTCCAGACCTCCCTCCTAATGTGGGTGTCTTTTCAAGGTTGAAGGAAGCCTTAAAACATTACGCTTCGAAGTCAGAGCTTAGGAAATCACAGGCCTGGCTTAAAATGTCCTCCCTGGCCTTGTGGCTTCGGTAGTTGCCCCACCCCTGAGCTCAGGCCCTCGTGTGTAAGATGGGTGGCTATTACCCTCCCTTGGGAGGGTTAAGTGAGATGAGAGAAGTCAATCCCTTAGCTCTGAGACTGGCATCCCATGCATGTGCTGAGCCAAGGCTAAGTCCAAATTCCATGTCCACCCTAGAAATCTCTGGTGACTCAGAACCACCTACAATAGCTTCCTTTCCCCGCTGGGCAGGAGTCTGATCCCGATTACTCATTCTGGCCTGTATCACCCATCATTCAGTGTATTCGTCATCCTACTGGGTGCCAGCCGTGTCTCTTGGCTTGGCTTATCTCTGGTAGAGAATGTTAAAGCATCAGAGAACTAAGATCACCAAGTGAGTCCCAGAGACCTTGCAGGCACCCCTACCCTCCCCACCCCTGCTGCTCCCCCACCCACCAATCCCTCACCCTCCACACCTGGCGTGAAGCTTGGGATAGGTACATAGAAGGGCTTCTTTAAGAGAAGCCAATGTCCTGTGCTTCCTGGGAGAGGCAAGGGAAAGAAAAGGAACACTCTCTGCTGAGCACAGGTGGAGGAGGGGGTTAATGCTCCCTCTTCTGTGGTGATGCTCAGGGTGGAGGAAGGGCTCCTGAGGTGAGCAGGGCAGCTACTCTCACTTGGGGTCTGGTTACAGGTGTCCAACACTTCCCAGCTCCTAGAGCCCAGGAGGCCAGCTGTTGGTTCCTGAGAAGTGACTGCTCCACAAGCTCAGTGGGGTCGGGGGGACTGAAGAAAGGTAGGGCTTCTTTGGAGAAAGCCAGAACGTAAGGGGGGAGGCACCAGCATTATCCCTGGGAACCAGAGGGTGTGCGTGTGCATGTGTGTTTGTGTGTTTGCCTGTGCCTCAGTCCCCACAGCGGCCTGAGAAACACAGGCCTCCTGCCTTTTGAAACAAGTGTCCCTTCTCAACCATGGGGACTGCATAGCACCAGCCCAGAGGGAAACCTGAGACCCTTGAAGTCATGGAGCTCTCAGGGGGTCAGTTTGGCCTACTGTTGCCAGGCTGGCCTGAGCTTTCCCTGTTCTGGACTATGACCTCATTGTGCTCGGCTTGAGTACAGGTCCCCAGCGAGAAGCACCCCTTTCTGGGGCACACTGAGGCTCAGAAATTCAAGCCCGGCTCCCTAATACCTGAACTTTAGGACTTCTGCAGTTCCTGGGTGACAGTCAGTGTGGCCCCATCCCATCCCAACTGTACTTGTCACCTGCAGCAGTCAGAGCCTCCCGCGTGCCTTAACTGACTCTGAAAGGTTAAGTCAGGTGTAAACGTGAGGGCTTAACAAAAGGAGAGCTCTGTGGTTTAATTATGCCCTTGTCTGCCAAGGTAAGGGCTCACAGCCTGCAGCCCGGGGCTGCCCCGCACCCCTGCCTTCACTGCCTTGGCCTTTGCTTTCCTCATAGAAGGCAGATGTGCACAGAGGTGGTTGGGGGCTGGGTCAGAGTAGGCATGCGATTAATTATGGTGTTTTCAAGAGTAAATCTACCAGGGTAGTGCTAAAAAGATGTGTGTCATGTGGGCCAGTCCCCTCCCCTTTAACTCCCTAATGTTCTTCTCTGCCAGCTTCTCATTGGCGTGGTACTCTATCAGCTGGGAGCTGAAGAGATTTAATGAGCTATGATATGCTTCTACTATAAAGAAGGTGTGCTGCCATAAATGCTGATACCATTATCACCACCTCCACCACCATCATCATCTTCTTGATCACCTTCACCATCACCATCATCACCTCTGCCATCTTCTTCATCACCTCCACCATCTTCTTCATCACCTCCACCATCATCTTCATCACCTCCACCACCATCATCTTCATCACCTCCACCACCATCATCTTCTTCATCACCTCTACCACCATCATCTTCTTCATCACCTCTACCACCATCATCTTCTTCATCACCTCTACCACCATCATCTTCTTCATCACCTCCACCACCATTGTCTTCTTCATCACCTCTACCATCATCTTCATCACCTCCACCATCACCATAATCTTCATCACCTCCACCACCATCTTCTTCATCACCTCCTCTATCATCATCTTCTTCATCACCTCCACCATCATCATCTTCTTCATCACCTCTACCATCACTATCATCTTCACCATCACTGCCAACACCACCACCATCTATCCCTGCACACCCAGTAGGTGAGGCACTAAAACAAGTCCATTCCAGCTGACTTGGTTTCACACTGTCAGTTCTCCTATGGAATAGGTACTCTTGTCCCCTGTTAGGTGAAGAAATAGAGGCTTTGCATTGTCTGTGGCTGCACTAAATGTTTCTAAAATATGCAAAATCAGTATTGGTGACAGCTCAGTCTCTTGCCAGGCCTGGGGACCTGAGCCTGACCCCCAGAACCATATAGTGGAAGGAGAGCATGAACTCCCACAAATTGCCTTCTGACCTCCACACATGGTCCACAGCATATGTGCACACATAAGATAAGTAGATAATATAAAATAGATAAGTAAATAATTTTTTTTAATCAACAAAATCGGGCTCTGATCTTTGTCTTCTCTGACTCCGAGCCATGGGCTGGCTTTATGACAGCCCTGGTTATGAACATAGTCTCAGTTGTACACTGAGCGTGCGTAGCTCTGAACTGCAGACAGTCTACATAGAATTGAGACTGGGAAAGGCCTGGGGTGGCTGGAAAATACTTCCTATTGGAGGTTGGCTATTGAAAATCTTAGGAGCTTGTTTTCTGCTTCCTCCCCCATATTTCCATATCCTAGAAATTCACCTTTCTCTTGGAATAGAAGAAGCTGACCCAGCAGTCTTGGACTGAGACAGGAATCTCTTGCCTAGTATTCCTCATTTCCATTCTGTCAGAAGATCCCACCACAGTGATTGTTCAGTCCTGCTAGGACCGACAGACAGGCCTGCCTCCTCATCCCACTTTGAACTCCCAGATCAGATGGTGGAGAGATCCGCCAGGGTCTGACTCTCACCACAGACTGTGTCTGTGGACAGAGTTCTCGTGTCTGATAGAATAGCAATTCTCCAGGGGCTGCTGCATCAAGGGATTTTCCTCTCCACAGCCGCTTCTGTGTGTTTCTCTTTCATTCAAAGAGCACACATGGCTGGCTGCTGCTGGCCAGACCCTGCTTGGAAGTTTAGGGCAGCTGCCGTGGTCAGCAAAGTGACCTCCTCCTGCTCTAGAGAGCTACAGCTGCACAGCAGGGCAGAGGTAGGGCAGCTGCTCGGGGGAGGAGGGGAGAGGCTCAGAGAGGTCAAGAGATATGTTCAAAGTCATGGAGTAATTGAACTGACGTATAAACTCAAAGGGCATTCTGGGGTCATGCTGCCTCTTTCTGCTCCTTGAAGTGCCTGCTGAGCTCCAGAAAGATGTCCAGGGAGAGACAAAGCCCTGTGACTGGGAGCTGGTGGGTTGCACAGACGGACTTACTGGTACGCACTGTGAAGGACAGAGTTTGATGCTAGCATTAGCTGCCTTTTCATGTTGTTGTAACAAATACCCGAAAAATGCGACATAAGGGAGGGAGGGGGCTTCTATTTGGCCTCACACTTTGAGGGCATGGCAGGGGCAGTGTGGGGATGGGAAACTGAGTCGCCTGCTCACACTGTGCCCATAACCAGGAAGCAAAGGCAGTAAGTGCTCATGTTCAGCTTGAGTCTCCATTTTCCCTCTAGGTTTAGTCTGGGGCCCAAACCCACAGGACGACGAACCTCTCTGGAAACATCCTCAGACAGCACCAGAGGTTCCTTCCCTGGGTGACTCTGAATGGGGTTAAGATTGACAGTTACACCCGTTAAAATATTTTTGTATATGCATGTGCAAGTACATGGGAGAATAGATGATAAATTAGGGGTTCTTGCACATGGTGGGTGCGGATGATAGGGGTTGACATTGACCCCCCATCTGGGTGGGGAGGCTACAGGTTAACATTGACCCTCATGGTGGGTGAGGAGGCTACAGGTTGATATTGACCCTCATGGTGGGTGCGGAGGATACAGGTTGACATTGACCCTGATGTGGGTGAGGAGGCTACAGGTTGCCATTCACCCCCATGGTGGGTGAGGAGGCTACAGGTTGACATTCACCCCCATGGTGGGTAGGGAGGCTACAGGTTGACATTGACCCCATGGTGGGTGGGGAGGCTACAGGTTGACATTGACCCCATGGTGGGTGGGGAGGCTACAGGTTGACATTGACCCCATGGTGGGTGAGGAGGCTACAGGTTGACATTCACCCCCATGGTGGGTGGGGAGGCTACAGGTTGACATTCACCCCCATGGTGGGTGGGGAGGCTACAGGTTGACATTCACCCCCATGGTGGGTGGGGAGGTTACAGGTTGTCATTGGGATGTCTTCCTATACTGTTCTGTGCCTTATAATTTTAGAAGTGTTTTTATTAAGTGTATTTACCCACGCGGATGCCAGAAGACAGATTGTAATATTTATTCTCTTCTTTTACCTGGTGAGCCATCTCAGCAGACTGACTGGGTGGCAGGTACAGTTCAGAGATCCTCTCGTCTCCACCCCAACATCAGCAGTGTAAGAGCATACTGTCACAGACGGCTTTGTGATAGAACTCAGGTCTTCAATCTTGCACGGGAAATACTTTACCCTCTGAGCCACCATAACCTGAACCATGGGGGGGAGGGGTGAGAGAGAGAGAGAGAGAGAGAGAGAAAGAGAAAATACACAAAAGAGGTATTTTTTGTATTCTCTAATACAAAATTATTAAGAGAATACACAAAATTAAGAGAATACACAAAAGAGGTATTTTTTGTATTTCTATTTGTATTTTTGTATTTTGTGTATTTGAGGAATACACAAAAGAGAATACACAAAAGGGACAAAAGAGGCCAGAAGAGGGCACCGAATCTCTTAGAACTGGAGCTGCCGGTAATTGTGAACTGAAGCCCCTGAAGTGGGTACTGGGAACGGAATGAGCTCTCGCCCTCTGTGTGAGCAGCAAGCATTCTTTTAACCATCGAGGCATCTCTCCAGCCCGACCATCACTTCTCTTAACTCACACAACTGTCCATAGAGGTGCAGATGCCGTCCTCCTGTCACAGATGCGGGAGGTGAGACTTCCGTGGATGAGCTGACTTGCTCAAAATTGCTGCTAATAAGTAGAACGACCTGGGAGGAAATTGTGGGGTAGCCAGGGCTCCTGTTAAAAGGGGGTTGACTCAGGCTTATTCACTGAATACTTCACACTTAATAGGGCACCTGCTACACACCTGACTCTATGCTACTCTCTTAGAATGCAATGCTGAGCAGGTCAACGCTGTGCCTGTAGAACCCACAGTTGCGTGGGTCAAGGGCTGAGCAATGGTAGAACTCAGGCATATTGTTTGTTGGGCTCTGAGCTCTTACAGAGGAAGTTCTCCATTGGGCTTCAAATAGGATCACCTAGGGAGCAACAGAACAATAATGGTGCTATGATCCTACCTAGACCAACAGAAGTCAGAGCCGGTAAGTTTCTGCTCCTAAGGTCAAAGACACAGCTCTGCACCCACTGCAAGTATAGTAAGACCAGAGCATGGGGCTAATAAAATACATGGGAAGTGATGTGTGGTGGCGATGTCTTGTCATGCCAGCACTAGAGAGGCTGAGGCAGAAGCATTCCATGCTTGGGGCTAGCCTGGGCTACATAGTCAGGCACATCCCAAAAACACACAGACAGAAAAAGAAAGAGTGTAAGGGACAGGAAGGAGAAGAATGGGAGAGGACGGCACTGTGAATGCCAAGGCTGCACCTCTGAGAGGGGTGGGGACCTCAGGAGGCAAGAGAGCTGTGGGGAACACGTGTCCTCTCAGGTGACGGAACAGTGAGGCGGGATGATGGGTTTACACCAATTATCTCAAGGTTGTTGGCTGCCATCTTCCTGGGAAGAATTTATTTATTTATTGCAGCTTCTAAAGATGGGATTTTTGCTAGAGTGTCTTGAGATGCACTTGTAAAATTTAAAATGCTGATTAAAATGCGTAAGACGTTGCATGGAGCAGCCAGAGAGGCAGGGAGCAGCATGGAGAAGCTTTGTCACTTTTATTGTTTGAGGCTGGAAAGAGGTCAGTTTGCCAGACAGGGCCTTGCCCTGGCCATTGACACCAGGAGCAAAGGGGAAATGGTCCAGGGACCTCTAAGTTTGATATGGAAAAGTGATCTGTCTCTAGAGTCTTTAGATCTAAGTTAAAGACATACCTGCTCTAAGAAATCCGCAGTCTGAGGGGATATGGCTAGCTTTCAGGGAGCCCCAGACTGAGGAGATATGGCTAGTCCTTGGGGATTCAGTCTGAGGGAGATAGTTTGTCCTCAGGGGGCCCCAGGCTGAGGGGAGGCATGCTGAAGTCTAGGGACGGTTCCTTGTGAAATCACTGAGTATTCGTGACTGTCTCTGTATTCAGAGGTGTGAGGCTTTCTGCTATTTTGGGTGAAGGCACCATTCTTAGTATACTCGGTTAGTCACGGTCTCACTAAAATCTTCATGTGGAGGCTGGATCACAAACGCTTCTTCCGTGTTTACTATCTCTTTCGTATTGATGACTTTATGCTGTGTCAAGAGTATGGCTTTTGTTGTTGTTTTTTCCGTCCCTCTAGAGCAGCCAATGGCCAGGGGAGACTGGAAAGTACATGTTTACTAATACCAATAGAAGCTGATACAGCATAGTGGTCAGCACTATTCTAAGTTCTTCTAGGTTTACAGATTCTGATTAGTAATCACGGTAGCCCACATTTATACACAGACATCCCTCAAGCGCTGACCTTCGTATCCATGACAACACACTGAACCCTTGTTTGTTCAATTCACTGCCCGCAACCCTGGACTTCCTGAATAGGAAGTGAACAATGTGACCTTTTTTTTACAGCTGATTGTACCAGGGGTAGACACATGACACAGACCAGTCCCTGGCCTGGCTGCCTAGCAACCAATCAGAGTTTCTCTTGAGAACTAGAGCAGAGAGACCACATTAAGAATTAAGTTGGTGAGGACCCCTGGAGTGTGGAGCTCAGTCAGTGTTGGGGCCAGAAGTGGCACCAGGGAGACTTGGTTATGTCAATTCAGAGGAAGCTGATTTGCAGGGAGGAGACTAGAAACAGAGATAGAAAAAAGAGAGATCAAGAGACAGACATCCCAGGGAGCCTGCTGGGAGCTTTCTGAGGCTCCTTGAGACCAGCCTCCACTGTGAAACTGGGAGAGGATACCCTTTACACCTTAGACTAACTCCCCTCTGCTGAAGCTGCCTTTGCAGTGGGGTATTTGCTTCAGCATTTGCCTGAGCTTCCTTGCAAGGATTTTAGGATCAAATCAAATAATGTTTATGAAAGGACTAGGTGACCTGTGAGGAGCCATGGTGATTGCGGTGAAATGTCTGGAAACAAGGTGTGAATTTAAATATAGGCAGTAGGGGACTGGCTGCTCAGGGAATCCAATGAGGGAAGCTGGGCAGAGAAGCTGGTGGTTCCCATGGAGATTTGTAGCAACTATGGGGCAGGCAGCCGGAGAAGGCTGGAAGATCCCCGAGCAGGAGAGATGGCTGCGGTGGACTGTGAAGGAGGCTTGGGGATGTTTTGTGGGATGGTGGACAGCAGGGATGGCCAGAGGCTACTGCAGATGGTATGGGCCAGTGGCAGTAACACCAGTGAGTAAGCCATGGGGGGGTTTCTGAGCGGGCATTTTTAGAAAGGCAAAAAGAAGGATCTGGTGGGGGCAGTGGCTCAAGAAGGCACTATATTCTTAGGCGTGGGGACTGGGGCAGAACAGCATCCAGAAAGGGAAGCTTTTTGTGAATGAAGAAGACCTGATTACTCATTCATTCAACAAGCAGTGCTGAGCTGAGCTCTGCTCCAAAAAGAGGTGAGTGAGCTGTGGTTCCGTCCTCGTGAAGCTTCTGGTCTGCTGAGGGAGCCAGGACCATATAACAGTGCTACAAAACAAGGCCTGATTACCAGCAGTTCAGAAGTCCCTGGGAAGAGTGCAGTTGGCTCACGGAAGTCTTCAACTGGGTCTCCCAAATGAGGCAGTTCCTGAGTTGCAAACTCTGAGAAGTGACGTTCCAGGGTGTGAGGAACAGACTGGAGCAGTCTCAAAGCGGAGCAGACTGAAGTGCTGGCGTGAGGAGCCTGGAAAGCCAAGCGACCCAGGCCCGGAGACCACGCCCTGTGGAACATTCTGCTGCTTCTCGTGAGAAGCAAAGAGGCACACACAGGTGGGTCTGACATGGTAGAACTCACTTTGTTGGAAACAGGAAGGATGGAAGTGATTCAGAGAGGGTTCTGGAAGCCAGAAGAGTGCTCGGCTTTTGTCAGCTTGACACAAACTAGAGTCACCAGGAAAGAGGGAACCTCAGTTAAGGAATTGCCTCAATCAGATTGGCTTGTGAGTAAATCTGTGGGGCATTTTCTTGGTTAATGATTGATTTGGAAGGGCTCAACTCATTGTGGGTGTTGCCAACCTTGGGGAGGTGGTCCTAGGGTATAGGAGAAGGCAGGTTGAGTAAGCCATGGAGAGCAAGCCAATAAGCCCTGTTCCTCCAATGGCTTTTCCTTCAGTTTTAGCCTCTAAGTTTCTGCCTCCAATTCCTGTCCTGGTTTCCCTTGAAACAACCCTGGCACCCCCACCCCACTCTCTCCCCATCAAGTTGCTTTTTGTCTGTGTTCTGTAACATCAGCAGAGAAGCAAGCTTCTTTCCTGGTCTTGTGATAGATGACCTGACACAAAAGCAGCTTAGGAAGAAAGGGTTCATTTGACTCAGAATTTCTGGTGACAGTTCATTACTGTAGGGAAGTCGAGGCAGGAACTTAAAGCATCGCACTCACAGCCCAGGGCAGAGAGGAAAGAGACACACAGATGCTTACTTCCTTACTTCCTGCTTATACCTTGCAGGACCAAGCCTAGAGAATGGTGCTGCCCACAGTGTGCCTGGTCTCCCCATATCAATCGGTAATCAATAGGATTCCTTACAGAAACGCACACTGAGAAACTTGATCTTGACAATTTCTTATTAAAATTCTCATTCCAAGTGCTAGGTTATGTGGAGGAAACAGTTGATGTCTACTGTCACACAGGGGAAGTGGCTTCAGCTTGGAATCTCTAAATCTAAGGCACAGGGGATGATAGGGAATTGCCAGGCAGGGACCTCCCAGAAACACAGAAGGCTCTGGATGCCCTGCTGATGACTGAATATGGGTGCTAGAGACTGTCTTCTCTGCCTAGGCAGACTCAGAATGTCCACACTCTGTGTAGCCAAAGCCTTGGGCTCCACGGGTGGGAGAAGAGTTTACACTATGCAAATGACCTGGAAATGGGACTTCCATAGCCCAAGGCTCTTGGGAGTTGGCTCTTTCCTTTCTGGTCCACTTCCACTCTCGAGTGCCTTTATATTCCACAGTAAACCGCCTCCGTTTCCATCGCTATCCACGTGGCCCTAGTCGCAGTCTTTGTTTCAGGCCGCAAGAATCTGGAAATCTCAGAAATGTCTGTGAAAGCCAGGTCTATGACTCGAACGCCAGTGGAGGGGCCCGGGAAGGAAAGGGAAGGGCTCAGCGTGGATCAAGTTGCTGCGTCCCAGAATCGAGTTAGTTCATCTTCTTTGTCTTTACAACCATATGACCCATTTCACACATGAGAAAGGGGAGGGTGGCGGGGGAGGGGGTTAGCACTGGAAAGCAGCTCAGTCAGTGAAGTGCTTGATGCACAGAAGCTCAAGGATCTAAATTCAGATCCCCAGCACTCACCAGAGAACTGAGAGCGGTGGAGCATGCTCAGTGCAGCGCTGTGGCAGGGTAGTCCGGAGGATCCCTGGGTCTCGCAGGTTCTCAAAGCCAAGCTCCAAGTTCCGTGAGAAACCTCTGACAAATAAGTGGATGTCGAACTCAGTAATAAATAAGCAATAGAGAGCGGTCTATCTGGAAAGGAAGCTGACACATAATTTGCTCAGAAAACATAGCTGATAAGGCGGAAGAGCTGAAAAGGAGAAAGGCATGTCGCTGCCTCCTCGAGGCCTCAAAGTGAGAGGGAGCATTGGACAGAAAATGGTGTTGTGCGCAAGAGGCAAACATGATGGGGCTTTGAAGGGAAGGAGAAGTTTCCCTCTAGAATCGGGGGAGGAGATTTATTAAGAGTAAGAGGGGAGGAGGAGGGAGAGGGCAGGGAAGAGTGGGGGAGCTGAGCCTCTAGGAAATGATGTGGGAGGAGGCGTTTCAGGAAAAAATCCCCAGAGAAATTCCCCCAAGTCATTTCAAGAGGAAATACCATGTTTTTATATATTTTTATTTACTTTTATTTTTTCAATTAAAATGTAATTACATCACTTCTCCCTCTCCTTCCCTCTCTCCAACCCCTCCCATCTCCTCTCCACTCTCAAACTGAGGGCCTCTTTTTCTTTGAGTATTATTGTTACACACACACACACACACACACACACACGCAAACGTGCTGGTGCCATGTTTTGTTTCTTGTGGGTATATTGCTTCAGGGTTGTCATTTTGGATGGGATACCAAACAGGAGTCTCACCCCTGGGAGAGACCAATTTTCCCTCTTTCAACAACAGCCTGTAGTTCTTTGTCAGTTTTTCTAGACCAGCACAATTCCTTGGCTACATTCTAAATGACTTATCCTTACATCCACAGACAAGTGTAGTTATTACCCCTCATCAAAGATGCTGCTCTCCACAGTAAATGGTTACCATTACAAAGACTACAACTGGCCCAGTGCAAAGATGAATGGCTTGGGAAGAGCCCAGCCCCAATGGATGCTCCTATATCATAACTCCTGCATCTATGGCTCAGGGAACATCACGGGAGGAGACAGGAATGTTGTAAGAGCAGGAATCCCTAGAAGTCTGTTGTGAGAATGCCTTTCTTAGAAATGGATGCACAAACAAGACTTAAACAATGACAGTATTGACAGACAGCCTGTCATTTTTATATGTTTTGAAGGACTGGTGGTACATTTCATATCACACGATTTAGTTCAATACAACATGTATGACAAAGAGCATGGAGAAGTCAGGTACTGGTTAAGATTTTAAATTAGGACCATTCTTAACTCTATGTCGCAAAGAAATAGCAGCAGGAGGCTTGGACTGATGTCTTCAGGCTGTGGGATTTGGCTCCTTAGAAGGATCAGTGTCATGATGGTGCAGGCTCCTCTTCTAGCAGTGGAGCATTGCAGAAGGTGACACCCAGTGTCAGACTTCAGCCTTCATAATGAAGTACACATATGTGCACACAAACATGTACACACACATACAAAACAGAAAGGGTGGCTTGCTTGAGCTCCCTCAGGCACTCAGTGGAAAACCGAGAGTCAGTGCCAGGACCTGGGTTGACTCCATTCCCCAGCACTTGAGCTCCCCTTCTCTCTGGTCCTTCCACCCAGATTTGTTTTAAAAGTTTTTATGCACATGAGTGTTTTGCTTGCTTGTACATAGTGTCCTGTGTACATGCCTAGTGCCCTAAAGGCCTGAAGAGGGCACTGGGTCCCCTACAGCTGGCGTGGTGGAAGGGTATAAGCTGCCACATGGGTGCTGGGCACCACACCCAGGTCCTCTGAAGAGCAAGTGCTCTTAACATCTGAGCAGCACTTCCCACAGCCAGATTTTCTTGTATCCTATGGGACATTTTACTGGCGATTGAGTTCAGGAGGAGAAAATAATGTTGGCCTTCGACACTGACTTCCCAATTACCAAAGAGAACAGCTGTGGAGACAGCTTGAAATGCAGGCTGCCAGAGAGGCTTGAAGTTTAGGCTAGATTTAGATGCTTGAGGGCTGATGAGATGGCTCAGCAGGTAACTTGTTGCCAAGCCGCATGACCTGAATTCTAGCTCAGGGACCCACATGGGAGCAGGAGAAAACTGTCTCCTGTAGCTGTTCTGTGACCTCCACATGTGCACCCTGTCCTGACACACTCACCCTTCTCATACACGAGTAAATAGAAATGCAATTATAATTATATATATTAATATATATGGAGATGCGTGTTTTGATGCTGAAAGGTCTCCCTGGGCAGCTTTGAAGCACTTGTTTCCACCGAGCATGGAGTTGTCTCTGTGGATTGTCGAGATCCTTCTTCTCCCTTCCCTCCACCCAGATGTGGTCACCCGGCTGCCCTGCTTGTAGCTGATCTTCTAATTAACAAAAGGGCCCATCGCTCCTTTATTTTATGATCACGGTTTAAGAAATGAGGTGGGAATGGTTTTGCATAGGTCTGTCTGATTGCCGGATTAGCAGGCGCCTTCCAGCTTGCTTAATCCTTCTTTAATTCCTTGATCAACTGGGTTCAGCTCAAAACAGCCAGGCACCTAGGAAATTCAGGATAAAAGCTGTGTTGTCAAGACTTAAGCACTATTGTGTTTGTTCATTAATGTGAGCCAACTGTGTTCGTGCCTGTAATGAGAGGGACAGGTACACAAAGACGCGCTGCCAGGGACAGAGCTCAAAGAATAGCATCTGGCTTGGGGAAAATAATACCTGGGAGAGATGGAAAGGGACGTACACTTGAGGTGGAGCCAGGATAAGATTGTGACTGGACACAGTGCCCCAGGCACTGTCAGCCCAGGGCTGGGGCACAGACTGCTCAAATCACAGGGCCCAGGCAGAAAATACACTCCACATACAAAGTGGGAAATTGGTAGAGTTTTAAAAAGAACCCATTGAGAGGGGAAAGCAGAGAAATTGTAGAAGATGATTCCATATTCGAAGCCGTTTCTACTCTTGGGAATGAAGAGTCAAGCAGGGAATTTTCTAGGGGGCGAGAGAGAGCTGTGTTATAAAGAGGAATTCCAAGGGTGTAAGACCCCACTTTGTTAGCCAAGCTCTGCCACTTTGCTTGTACAGTTATCATACACTGCTAGTCATGTTTGGTTTCCAGAATTAAACAGGTGACTTGTTTTTCTCTGTTCTTGTCTTTCTGCCTTCAAAGCTGGTTCAGAGACAGCCTGACCATAAACAAGTATTAGGGATTATTTATCACTCACAACAGGAACTGCCCCTATTCCTCGGAAACTTTTAAGAAGGGCTCCCACTCGGCCACACAGGACTGATCTCTCTTTGGAGACCCTACCATGCCACAGCCTGCCTGTCTGTCCCCCATGATCCTGCAGGGGAGTTCCTTAAGCAGAGAGGTAAATAACTCAAAATAGCTTCAGAAAGTCCCTGGAACTGACCAGATTCACTTTCCTGCCACAGCAAGCAATGAAAGCTGAGGGTCCTTCTCAGAAAAGCAAAGCCAAGCTGCCAAAAAGACTCTCAGATCACACCACTGCCTAGAAGAGGTTTAGACCAACTGAGGCAGCTAGAAAGGACACCCTTACCTGTTAAGCTATCTATAGGCTGTACAGTATGTTCCAGGTTCCCAGCTCTGTGAGCTGTCACCCGGGGTGGGGTGAGCTTTGGTGATGTAGCTGTTTGAGTCATTATTCTGCTCATGTGAGTAACCCCAATAAAGCTCACTGGCTTATCAAGTTGGACTTTGTTGTGGTCTCCCTATCTGGGGTGAGTAGACATGTGGGCTGCGTTTCCCCAGGAAAAGTTTTGTCACACAACAGGTGCTCAGAGTCCTCCTTATAAATCTTGTATCCCAAAAGACAGTCTGCCTTGGTATCCCCTTTAAGCCCCAAATCAGAAACGTTTCATGGTCTCATTCTGCTCCCTGATGCATATTCTCCAGAATGTAGGGGAACGCTGGGTCAGGAAGGTTGGTGGTCCTGCTTGAGTGTACTGGCAGGGAGAGGGAGCAGTTATGGAGTGCCCAGTAGAAGAAGCTCACCCTGCAGTTTGCAACCATCCTCTTGGCTTCTCTTGCTCTTAATCTGGCTGTGGCCTAGTTTTACACCGGAAGAGCTGGGGTGCCAGTGGAGCTTAGGCCTCTCAGTGTTTGCTGATTTCCTGGCCCTTCTCTTTCCAACATACTCAGCTGGGCCCGCTAAGACTTTATCTCCTCTTCACTTTCCTTCCATCTCCAAAGCCTCCCCTGCCCCATGGGCTCATGGTAGGTGAGAACC
Organism: Myodes glareolus; assembly: GCF_982192425.1. NCBI lineage: Eukaryota > Metazoa > Chordata > Mammalia > Rodentia > Cricetidae > Myodes > Myodes glareolus. The sequence continues at coordinate 9,111,519 of NC_142043.1, read as the reverse complement.
AGTTTGACGGAATGAGCCTGGTTTAGCTATTTCTCCTTGTTCTCGTTCCTTTGGAGGCCATGCTGAGTCCCATAGGGCCTGCTTTGGATCTCAGAGAAATGTGAGATCGCCTGCTTAAGGATGGGAAGAGGCATCTACTCACTTTAGGTGTGGCAGGATGAGAAACAAATACCTTCATTTCATAATAAAAGTGCCAAACGATAATAATAAGAGTAACAAAAGTCGAGAACTTATTTTACAACTTTGAAAGACTGGGCATCAGCCTGGATTGGCAGGCATGCCAACTGAGTGCAGAGAACAGGTTTTATACCAGAGTGAGTGGCCCCCTTTCTTTCCGCCTACTGAGGAATCAGGAGGACAATCTTACCCGCTGTCTGGGTCATATCTTTTCCTCTGTCACTCACTATTTTTTTAAACAAAAACATGTGTGGGCCCATCTCTCTGTTTTAATACTGTTTATTTTCAAGTTCACTGGGCACATGACCTTGCAGGCAAGTTTGGCTTTTAGTTTAGGTGAGTAGTGTCCCGAGTGTGGACAAGAGGAGGGGATATTTGCCTAACAGGTGTTAGTAGTGGGTTAGTGTTTTCTGTTTGGTTGTAGCTGGCTCTAAGCTGGTTTGAGGAACCATCAGAATGGGACCATTAGAATTCTTTTATACCAGGCTTGCCTTGCATGAATGGATTTAGAATCCAAGAATCTGTCAGTAAAGGTGCTGCCCAGCTCACTCTTGGCTTCACAGGCCTAACCTTTCCTGGCCGCCTTTTCTTGGCCGTGCCCGATCTTCCCTTCTGTTTCTATGGGATCTTGTCTCTTACAGGAGCAAGCTCTTCCTGGGTCTGGATCTCAAATGTGAGTTCTAGGCTAGCTAGTCCTAGCGGACTCCGATCATCCCCAAGGATAGGTTCATTGGACCATCTCCAACTCCTCACCCACCTCATCTCTGGAAGATGCACATGGCTGGTGGGGATACATACTACTCTATAAACTCATCCTCCCTGATCTCAGAAACACAGGTAAGAAGTGAAATGTAATATGTTTATAGGTCCCCAACTCTGAGAGACAAGAGAGGTCACTAAGTCAGGGTACCACTGCCATGATTTTCAAAAGATTTATTTTTTATTGATTTTTAAACTAGACATGTGTGCACACCTGAGTACAGGCCACAGGTATCAGATCCTCTGGAGCTGGAGCTACAGGGTGCTGTGAGCTGTCCGATTTCGGTGCTGGGAGCTAAACTTGGTTCTTTGGCGAGAGCAATATGCAGTCTTGACCTCTAAGGCATCTTTTCAGCCTCATTTTCAGGAGTTCCGAAGTTAAAATTGTTAGAATTGGAAAAGTGCAGATATCATGCAGCTCAATAGCTTACATTAATTGTTAGCTATGAATTTTTTTCCAGGATGACTTCTAACTTGATATGTAGCAGAAGATCAACCTTGAACTCTTGATTCAAGCACTCCTTCTTAGCTCTGGGATGTCAGTCATATAGCATTATGCCCTGTGGTGCTAGCAATGAAACCCAAGGTTTCGTGTGTGCTAGGTGAGCACCTGAGCTACAGCCCCAGCGCTTCCGAATGTGTTTCTCACGAGTGAACTCTTCCATGGATTTTAACAGTTGGCAGCTTCCTTGGAAGGTGGGAGTTGGTGCTTTGCCCAGCTCCTGAAATTCCTTATACATAAGAACCAAGGGGTCCTTGTGTGGCAGAGCAACAGCTCTGAGAAGATCTGATAAAGACTGGCACCATGCAGGAGGGTGACTTAGTTGGGTTGGCAGAGGAGGGGCTAGACCCTGGGTCCTAGCATCCCTTCTTGCTTACCCCGAGGAAGGCTTGTTTTCTTTGGTCCTTCTTGGACGAGGCTTCTCTCCTGTTCGCCAGGTATGCTCCAGGAGTCCACAGAGCAGGGCATGCAGCTGCATTGGGCCAGCTGGTGACATCACACATCTGTGGCCAGGATAAGACTTGCATACTTCACTTGCTGAGCACTGCATTTGTCAGACTGGGAACTTTGGGTCATGAAAGACCCGAGTCGCTTCGGTCACATCCTTGCTCCTTCCTTTGTTGAACGTGATGACGACCTGCACTCTCTCTGCCTGAGACCTTGAATGAAGGTCAGTTAGCATGCAGACCCTGTACCAGATGACGCCACACGTTGTGTAGACAGGCTAAACATTCCTGATAAGGCCTCTTGAATCAGAAGGCTGAAATGAACTTAATTAGTGCTCGGGCTATTCAAGGTAGAGATTAAAGGAAGGTGTCCATATCTCTACAGCAACAAGGTGGGGGTGGGGCGAGGAAGGAGGGAGAGAGAACTCAACGGAGAGAGGAATTGGTCCTCAGAACCTCCTGCCCTTTACAAACTTGTAGAAACCGGATTATCTGGAGACTCTGAGGAGATGTGGGTGCCCTGGAATCCCTGAAGCTGGGACACGGCTGCTTTTGTCAGACTGCAGGGGTGAGGCTCTGAAATGGCAGGAGCTGCCTCGAGGTCATGGTGTCATGAACGATGGTGTCATGGGCTATGCCAGTCTCTGGGCAGAGTGACAAAAGTCATCATGGTGTTTGGGTGGAAGAACCACCCCAGCCCCTGACATCCATAGACCCAAAGAGTCTGGAATGCTTGGATTAAGGCTTCACCCCAGCCCCTGACATCCATAGACCCAAAGAGTCTGGAATGCTTGGGTTAAGGCTTCACCCCAGCAACTGGCATCCATACACCCAAAGAGTCTGGAATGTCTGGGTACAATTTCAATCCCAAGCCCCTCCCCTGGGAGTTGCCTCAGCCCGGATTCCACCTCTGAAATGCTCAAGACCACTCCCACCGGGTACTTACCAGGGTATTTAAACTGCCCCCAGAGAACAAACATGATTTTCTGGTCTTCCGTCCCCACCTCCTCTCTCTGGGGTACTAGAAGGCCATCCGGGAGTGTTGGTATCCATCAAACCTGGACTTTTCTTATTCAGTTTGATTTATTCTGATTTGGATTATTGCATTGGCAAAGAGGTTTATTGGGGAACAAAATCTTTTCATCTGGAGGTCCCACCAAGGGGGCTGTTTTTCCCACTGGCTCAGGGTCACATGTTGGGAATACACCCTTCTCCCTACCACCTACTCTCCGCCAGGCTAAGATTGGCTTCGTCTGGGTAAGATCTGAGTTCCATGTCATTGCTTTTAGAAGCCCAGAGTCTCATATGATCGGGGCTGTCCTGTGAAAGACGTGGCCATGACAGGCTCCTGATCTGACTGGGACAAGGACTTGCCTTGTTCTGGGGGACAAGGGCCTTCCTTGTTCCTGTGGGGTTCCTTTATCAGGAGACATCCTGTTAAGGAATTTCTCACACCCCTCTGTCTTTTGACCCCAAGTCTACCTCGGTGGATGCATTGCGCTAGGCTTTGAGTTCCAAGTCCCAGCACAGACTTAAAAAAAGGACCACTCACAATTGGAGGCCTGATCTACAAATGCCCATGACCTACCTTTTAAAAAATCTTTTTAAATTGGGGCTGACACCGTACATCCCTTAATGCCTAAAAATTTTGCCAGTGTGGAAACAAATAAGTCCCCCATATGTCCATGATTTCTGGATGCTGTGTTCCTGCTCTCCTTCCCCTCCACACGTCTCTAGCTGTTTGGTTTTTGTCTGCATTCCTGGCATGTAATCTGGTCAGATGGGGATTCTTCCTACAACAGATCCAATCCCCCATCCTCCCACTCTGAGCTACATAGGTGTTCTGTCCTTATGTTTCTGTTCTCCCTTACAGCACCTGCTAATCCGGCCCTCAGCGGGACACCTGTGTGCTTGCCTCGCTCCTGCAGCCTACTCCAGGATTTTAAGTTGGTCAGCTGACAACAGTTTCCTGAGAAACGTTTTGTGTGTCTGTTAGTATGTATGTGTAAACAATGTGGCCACAGTATGCTTGTTTTATGCTTGTGTGTCTGTGTGCTTGCTTTAAAATCTGTAAAACTTGTAACTCCAGATTACAAAAGCTCCGGAAAAGTACAAATATGTAGGTAGTCACCATTTTTGATTGAGGTGAAAGTAAAAAATTCAGTGCCATCTTTGGTAAGAGTACCCATGCACACTGGTCCTACCAAGGAGTCACTCTGCCTCTGATGTGCTTTGGCTTACTAAAATATTCCTTCTAATCATCTTGCTTCTGCTAGCATTGGTAAGTTGGAACTGGTTGGGTAAACTATATGTCTAAATTTAACTTATATGTCTAATTTGGATATACCTAACAGGTAGTGGTACCCTGACTTTCAAGTGCCTTTACAGATCTGAGAATATGGCATTTTACAAAAGAGTTTCTTATGGCAGAGAAACATGTCAGCTCCTGCAGCATGTTATAGCTCCTCCAAGAAGATGTGTGGTTGCAGAAGACCTTCTGCCTGGAGGCTTGCCTTTGGGTATGACAAATCCACCCACAGCGAAAAGCTGCCTTCCACCTCATCATCTTCCTGGACACTACACCAGGGGATAGATTGTCTCTTCCTGCCAAGACAGGTAGACTGAACCCTACCCCCACAGAAAAATCCTTGGGCCTCCTGGGCTCAGCAGCTAAAGGCAAGTACTACTTCTAAGGCTGGTGTTCACCAAAGACTATGGAGGGACTTGGGATTGCCTGTGTAGCTGAAAAAAAGCTGTTTCATTTCTGCTCATGTATCCCTCTCAGATCTGTCTGATGGCATTTGATGACTTAAGGTACTGGTAGCTCATTACCTCATTTGTTAAGTCTCCTGCTCAAAATACAGACAGGTGTGCCTCTTTCACAGGCTTCATAGTACAGGATTAACAGGTTTCAGATGTATCTTCAGTGGTCCAGACTTTCCAATTTCCTTTATAATTGTCTTCTAAAATGTTCATGTCTTTTAACCTAAAGCCATAGCCTTTGCTATGACACCAAGGGGCAAACCTGTTCCAGTTGTCTTACAGAGGTTTAAACTTCCACTCTGACTTCACGTGAGCCTTGATCTGTTCCGTCCTGACTAAAGGTCAGAGAATCCAAAACTGTTCATACTCCTCAAGGTCAAACAACAAGATGTTTGGTCAAAGGTGTGGTTACTGGAGCCACAAGACAAGACATTTGACTTCGGGCGAGGTTACCAGGTGTTTTGAGACCTATAAAGATGTAGTTACACTTGCTTGTTCTTTGTATCATGGAGGTCTTGTGTCCTCCCCTTCTGATTGGGGCATATAAGGACTGTGAGAATTAAACTCGGGGCTATTTTACAATATTCACTGATGCCCTTCCAACTCTGTCTTCTGTTTCTTGTCTATTTATTTCCTCGATCCACACTCCCCTTCTTAGGAATGAACAGACAAGTCGGCTGGACCCAACAACTTTGTGTCCCACCACACCACACCAACCTGTTCTCTGGATGTCATAGCTAGTGAGGGTTGAGGTCATAAGCTCTATGCACCTTCAGGAAGGAGACATAGAGTTCATCTCCTCTACATGATGAAGATGTCTTTCTGCCCTCAAATTCTGGCCTTAAGGGTCTCCTGTGTCTTATCTGAACGCCTGCTGAGGCTGACCCCACCCCACACACCGCTCCCTAACCCAGGAACCACACATAACCACCTTCCATCAGGCATCTGCCTCACTGTAAACTGTCCTGGTGTGCTTCTGAGAAGAGAAAAAAATAAAACCTTAGTGTTTAAAACGTTGAGTCTCTTAGAAATTATTATTCATGAAGTTTTATGCGAGTCTTAGAATTTTTCCTCCAGGCTGAGAGCCCCTGCTGGAATGAACTTAGCCACAATGCAGCCTTCATTTCCCAGTAATCTTATTTTTTCCTTCCTGTATTTATGAGTACTAAACACTCATAAATTCAGGATCTGGCATGAAGAACGCTCATGGACATGACATGGCTGAGCTTTTCTGAGTTCATCAGCAGAAGGAGCTGTTGGGAGGACACTTGTGAGGTGGCTGCTGGGACAGGTGTGCTCATGTCAGGGGGTGGGCTTCATCTGGAGGGAGCAGAACTGCCTGTCTTCAGAAGCCCAGGTCTGAGGGGACAAGTCTTCTCTTCAGGAAGCCTCTGTATGGGAAGGCCCCATCTTGAAGGCCCCATTCTTGTTTTACAGGTAAGTGAGTTTTTTGTTTCTTTGTTTGTTTTTAATAAGTGCCTTTCTCATGGGCAAATGTGTTTACAGGTCCCATTTTTCAATGGGAAATTGAGTTTATTGACTGATTAATTTGACAGATGTTTATTGAAGACATGTTTCACAGTCAAGACTCTGGCACCGGAAGCTGACATATCCCTTGAAGCTACTGTTCCAGTTTCTCTGCTTTGTCATGGAGCCCTCCAAAAAGAAAGAGGAGGCAGACGAGCATGTGTAGAGCACCCGAACCTCTGTGAGGCGCTTCTCACTCGTTCGTCTTTGCATGTACGCAATGAGGACTCCTGGAAACGATCTTGATTATACTCAAAGTTTAGGAAGAGACGGAGGAGGTCATGCTCCCTGCTCATGACAGTCAGGGGCCACATAGAATGTTCAACAGTTCCACCCTGAGAGACTCCAGAGTTTAGAGAAGAATTCAGCTGGAGCTCTGTGGTCTTGGCCCCACCCCAGAGCTAGCATCTGCTTTGGCAAAGACCCAGGTCTTTTGAGAAGACTTTGGAACACCTCATCTATACATTGCCCGCATAAGGGCTTTCCTTTATATTTATTCGGCTTTTCTCCATCCCCCCTGCTGCAAACAATCTCATATTTATTTATGGGTGCTCCATAGGATCCATGCATTTCTAACACAGCACTGTAGCTTGCTCCTGCCTTGCCGTCTCCCTGCGGTTCCCTAGCCCAGCCTTCCCTGTGATGTCTGTGCCTAGTGAAGCCTGCTGTTGATCACAAGGGAGACTTCCTGCTGTCCAGAACCAGCACCTGTGAGATCTTCATTTCACCTCACAAAGCTGTGCTACCCTCTGGGAGCTGGTGGGGGATCCATGAGGTGCTCTGGCCTGCGGTTGGACCTATTTATCATAGCAGTGGACTCTTCAGTGGTGGGGTGATGGCTTGGTTGGCGAATGCCTGCTCCACAAGCAAGGGAAACTGAATTTGAATCCTCATCACTCCACACAAGCAGGGGATGGTGGTGCACGTCTGTAACCCGAGGATAGATGGGTACGGTGGAGTAAAGGCATACAGATTCTCAGAACCAGTCAGTCAAGCCAACCAGTAAGTTCTGGGTGGAGTGGGAGACTGTCTTAAAAGATCAGGTGATGAGCAGAGGTGGAAGACAGTCGATGTCACTCTCTGACCTCCAGACGTGTGTTCTTACATGTTCATTCACACGCATACACACTTACTTAGGGAATGGCCTCGTTGTAGCCAATGCGAACAAACTTCAGTGCTGTTTGGGCAATAATACAGGTCACGTCGCTGTCACAGGGGATCAACGGAGAGTAGCTGACCTAGGTTCATCTCTCTCTGGAGATAGGCTAGGATCTAGTGACTGACCGTCTAAGACTGTGACTTCATGCTACCATCTACAAAGTTAACACTGGAGAATTAGGCAATTTAGTAACACAGAAAAGAATGTAAACATATTGGATAATACGTTTTTAAGGATATTTCATTGTGTGTGTGTGTATCTGAGTGTTTTTCCTGTGGGTTTGTGTGTACTGTGTGTGCCCAATGATGAAGAAGGCCGGGAGGTGTTGGATCCCTCGAAACTGGGGTTACAAACTTCGTGCTGCCATGCGGGTGCTCGGGGTGAACAGAGAGCCAGAAAATACAGAGCCACTAATGTTTGCTCTGCCATGAAGTTGCTGTGTGACTTTAGGTGAGTCTCTGCACTTCTCTGGGCCACATTTTCACCATTGACGGTGGAATTACTTAAAGAGTGGCAAGGTTAACCACCGCAAGCACGTCTTATGATGCTAATGCCTTCTGCGTCTCAAGGAGCAGAGATTAGAGCTCAGCTCTCAGGCCTTTACTGCTTTTCAGAATGTCCAGGACCTAAAGAACAGCAGCGATTTTCTCATTGAAATGCTTTTATTCGGTAAAGTGGATAATCCTGGGATATACGCCGTGCTTCTGTTCCTATTCTTTAAAATGCTTCTCATCTGGATTCACCATGCTGGTTCTGGGTGTTTGCTCTGAACTGGCTCTGTGGGGAGAAAACAAAATAAATAAAGTGGGGGAGGGGAGAAAGAAGAGAAGGAGAAGGGAAAAAAGTTTATGGCTGAGAAAATGGAGAAGGGACGGCTCCACTATCCGTGCTGTGTGTGAGCGTGCCTTGGTGCCTAGAATTGAACATGGTCCTGCCTTCCTTCGCGGACTTGACGGCTTTGGTGGCTGCCTACTGGAAAGAACAAGGGCATGCAGAGAAACATTGTGTTATCTCAAGTTAGCAATGTCACCTGGAAGGGGAAACAGGTGAAGTTCCTAGAGATTCATGGGAGTGGAGAGACGGGGCTCATCGGAAGTCATGTGGTCATCAGAGGCCACAGGACCTAAGCATTTTTCATGTCTTTCTGCCCCAAATCACAAATATTGATAGAGAACACTGAAATTGTACAGTGGGCACTCACTATTTTGACTCATAATTCATCTCTTGCTCTGTTTGTTTGATTACATAATCTTCTGCCAGTCTAACCCTTATCCATCTGTTAATTCATTCCATTCTTCCATATTAAATTTCGGGTTCGTCTGGATGGCAGTGCAGGCCAACTCATGCCACAGTGGTATAGCACACATCCTAGTCAGAGCACACCATTACTCCTGCCTGCTCCAGCACACGCCAAAGTGGTATAGCACACATCCTCATCAGAGCACACCATCACGTCTGACTGCTCCCTCTCAGTGATTCCACACACCACAGGCAGCACTCTTCTGGAGTTTGGTGCCACATGGGTGTTTCCATTCCAGAGCAGAAGGCAAATGAAATTGCCCAGCACATCTGTCTTTGCGTACTGCCGCGTCAACTTGGCGATCCACTTTGACTCTCATCCAGTGGTTTCTTCCTCTGCATTGTCAAGAGGCACCCGCTCTTAGTGTGGTACAATCTGAATATCCATCCTGTCACTAATAAATGATTTGGATTGTTTTCAGTTTGAGGTTACTAAGAAAAGCTCAATGCTGAGTGGTTCTGGACAAATCCTTTTGAGGTTTATGCATTTTTGTTCCCCCTGGGTAAACACCTCGGGGAATTACTGGGTCATAGGTTGATGTATCTTTGTCTCTATAAAAAACTCAAAGACTGTTTTCTAGAAGTGGCTATAGCGTTCTCGTTCCCATCATTCCTGGAAGAGAGTTCTAGTAGCTCTCAGCCCTCATCAGCACTTGGTGGTGTTGACCTTTTCCACTATCAAAGGTTTATTGTTATTACTTTAAATTATGTGTTTGTGTGCCTGTGCTTGAGTGTGCATATGAATGCAGTATCCACAGAGGCCAAAAGAGGATGCTGGTTCTCTGGGAGCTGGAGTTACAGGCTATTGTGAGTTACCTGAAGGGCGTGTTGGGAACCAAACTGAGGTCCTCTGTAGGAACAGTATGTGTTCCTAACCGCTGAGCAGTCTGTCCAGCCCCTTTTAACTACTGAAATGCTTTGTCAGGAAAATCATAGTGGTTTTAATGTGCCTCCTCTGGGGGTTAATTTATTGATCACTTTCCCCACACGTCTATAGGCTATCTGTATTATCTTCATGAACTCTTAGACTCTTTGTTGCTTGTCAAAATTGGATTTGTTTGTCTTCTGACTGTTGGATGTGACCATCAGTTGTAAGCAGGTTGTGTCATGCTTGTCTGTCTTCCTTGTCCTGTTGGTGTGACAAAGCGCTGTGACAGACATCTGAGGAGAAAGGTTCAGCGTACACTTCCTAATGACAGGGAAATCAAGGCAGCCCAAGCCTGAAGCAGCTGGTCACGCGGCATCACAACCAGCAAGCAGAGAAGAGTGAATGCAGGCTGGTTCCCTTCTCCATACACGGTCCAGGACTCCAGGAGGCGAATGGAGTCACCCGTAAAGGGCGAGTCTTCCCACCTCAAGGCAAATGAGACAATGTTCCACAGGCATCTCCAGAGGTCCATCTCCTTGGTAGTTCTAGATTCTTCCAGATGACCGTCTTATGGACCATTGTGATATATAGCAGGGTTTCATTATTAAGAGACTGAAAAAGGAACAGTTCCCACCAGGGAATTTCTGTACACCTGCCTCAGACATCACCTAAACAGAAAAACCTCACCTCTTGCCACCCTTAGAGCCCTGCACAGACCAGACTCCAGCCTGGAATCCCAATCAAAACTGCCCTTATTTGTGTGGTCCTCACCTGGCAGAGACTGCATACTGGAAATGACATGCACAGCTTCTCACACATACCTGCTTGGACTGAACAATGACCAGACTGCACTATTCTCATTTACACACTGAGGCGTACACACAGAGAAACCACACCGAAAGTGGCTTACTCTGCCACTCCAGATCCTGTGACCTCACAGTGTTGTCAGTTCTCTGGTCCTGCCCAGGACCCTCCCTGGGGCAGTGCACCAGGTAAAGTGGTCTTTCTGTTGTATGGACTTGGGGGGTGGATCCTCCTCACCTGTCAATCTCTTCCTCTATCATTATTTGTGGTGTGACTTATCCTGTCCTTGGTCAATATAAACAACAATAATTATATTCAATGTATTAACTTTCTGCTCTTGAGTCTGGCTAAAGAAACTCTAGGTTTGACCTTCCCTCAGTCTCTTGAGCTAGAAGCAGTACACTGGGCATTGGACCTGTTCTAGAAACCCAGCTCAGCTGCTGAGTTCTGTGTGATTGGGAACAAAGCAAGTTCTCATTTTTTATCCATAAAACACTTGTACACACATGGGCATACACCACCTCAGATTTACTGTAGATCCTGAAGGAGGCCACTGAGCATACCGCAGGACCTTGGCCCACACCAATCTTCTTCCTCTCCCGTCCTTGGGGACAAGAGACTGCCCTAACTCCAGGGCAACTTGTTGAGCTCTGATGGAGGTCCCAGATGCTGTGACAGTGCAAGGTGGGGTCTGCTCATCCACTCCAGAGCTTCTGCTTCTCTGAACTAGTGAGGTTTCTTGACTCCCTCTCCAACACCATCAGGAGCAGCACCCTGACTGGTGGGAGCCGGCCTGATGGGTCCTGGCTTGGCTCTCCCTCTATCCCACTACCTGTATGAAACAGGTCTTCCCTCCCTTCCTGGAAAAACCAGGAGGTATCACAGACATTTTTTATCCTATCTTCTTAGATTTACTTAGTGTGTGTGTGTGTGTGTGTGTGTGTGTGTACGCACCCACACGCGTGCACCTCAGTATATGCATGTACACCCCATATGGGAAGGTAACTGCAGAGGCCAAGAGGGCATTGGATCCTCTGGAACTGGAGCTTTAGGCAGTTGTGATCCCCCTGATTTAGGGGCTGAGAACTGAACTGAGGTCCTCTGCAAGAGCAGATGCTCTTCACTGCTGGGCTGTTTCTTCAGCTTCCCTCGTCCCTTCCTTCTCTTTCCATCCTTTCTGTTTGACTGGGTCTCATGTAGCCCAGTCCAATCTCAAACATAGCCGAGGATAGCCTTGAGTGTTTGGTCTCCCTGCTTCTCCCTCCCAAGTGCTGGGATTGCTGGTGCACATCAGCACACAGCTCCAGGGAGAAATTTCTAAGATCTTTTCTGGCTCAAACATTCTGTCTTTACAAGTGTCTGCAGTCCCTGATGAATGCTGGACCACAGCAGGGAGAGCCAATTTCAAACAGAATCGACCATTAGATTGGCATGAGATTCTGAAGCATTTTATATTTCTTATGTTTGGAGAGGTGAGTGTGGGGGTTGTGGGCAGAGGCTCAAGGGATGGATTAGAGGAAGCATCAGCACTCAGTCTCCATCAGACCTCGAGTTCTATAACAGGAGTAACCTTGATGGGGAAGGTATTCACGTCCTTAAAGACAAAACTAGAACAAAGCCCTGCACACCCATCTGGCCAGATACCTCTGGGCTGAGTTTTCCATTAATCAGCTTCTTAGCAGGTATGTTAGTGGTGAGCTCTGGATTTACCCAGTTTCTGGACTGCGGAGAAGGCTGCTTTTGTCTACTTAGAAAACATCTCCGCTGATGGGAAGGTGTTTGGCAGTCAGTGAGATGAAACCACACCCCCTTCTTCAATTTGCCCATCCTCCGCCTTCAGGGAGGAACTGTCCTCAAAGCTGTGATGTCTGCTGCAGGGGAGAGGCAGCTCTTTGAGAGACTTCTTCACGTGTGATCTGAGACCTGTGAACCTACCTGGGGAACTCCCTCAATCCCAGCTAAGTGAGCCCAGCCTGTTACCAGCGGGGTTTCTGCATCCTGTGATTTTCTGTCCAGCATCTCTGTGATGCAAACCATGAATTGAACAAGACACAAAAAGACAAAAATAAAAGCACATTACTAAGAATGAAAAGGAAAGCTAGGTACCCATGAGGAGCCTGCCTGACTCCGTTTTGAAGGCCAGAGTCATTATGCTGTATGGTTAAAAATAAGTTTCTATTTACTGTAAGAGCGAAGTTGCTCTATTTCCCAGAACCTAACCTTGCCCAACCCATGACCTGTTATGCCCAGATCATGGAATTCCCCTAAAACCAACTAGGAGACCGAGTCCTGGATGTAAAAGCAAAGAGCCTCCTTTATTCTTATTCAAATTTTAATTCAGACTCTCTGGTGTCCAAAATATTGGGGTGGTCAGAGAGCCCTGAGCTCAGCTAGGGCTGGGTTGTTATAATAGCAGAGGTTGGGGTAAGTGTAATGGCTTTAATGTGAATAAATAAAATGCTGCAGGTCCCCTAGTGGTGGCAGTGGGTAGCGGACCATGCGACTGCCACTGCAGATTTCTGAGCAGTGGCAGGCAGTGGGCTGCAGGTTGCGAGACCACGGCAGGCCACGAAGGCAGATGGTCCCAGGCAGGAAGCCACGTGGCAGGTGAGAGATGGAGACGAGATGGATAAGCACACCATGCAGAGTGAAATTGGATATTTATTTAATGGGTTATGAAAGGGAAGGGGAGAAGGGGAAAGAGCAGAGAGAGAGAAGGAGACAGAGAGGGGGAAGGAGAAAAGTAGGGAGAAGGAAGAGATAGAAGCTGGCTCTTTGAGAGAGAGAGATAGAAAAGAAGGGAATCAGGCTGGAAGTTGGTGATGGGGAGGGAGTGGGCATGGCTTGTCTCTTAAAGAAACAGGACAGACCATTACAGTAAGGGATTGCTAAGTTTCAGGACCCCTGATTGGCTGACATTTGTGTAGGGTTGTCCTGGTGAAAAGCGGTGGGCGTGTGCTGGCAGGTGGATCCTATCTACAATGGTTGGAACGTTAGGAATTTGCTTCAGATGATCTGTTCCTGGGTGGTCTCAGTTTGTGGTCTTTCTTGGAACCAGATATTGCCTTAGGATAAACTACTGAGACTGGGACTTCTATTGAGCTTGTTCAATCTGGGTCCTACGGATCTTGATTTGTTTTTGAGAATACACTTAACCTCCCTGTTCACATGGTGACCACATGATGTTTTTCTGAGTTTTTTCCTGTATTTTCTTATTGTCCCATTGTCTTATTATCCCATTTCCTTATTGCCCCATTACCCTTACTGTCCCATTGTCTCTCTTCTGTAAAAATACCTGTGATTTTACTACTTAGAAGGGACCCAAGGAATGGATTTGGCTGTTCTCTTTAACTCTATTTAGGACACAGTCACTGGCCAGTTCTTGCCAGCACCCCAATAAAAATCAAGCTTGCCTATGTTAATCCCAGATCATGGAGTCTCCCAAAGACCACCAAGGAATTCAAATCCGCATGCAAAAGCAAAGATCTTTCATTCAAGCTTAAACTTAGTGGTACAGAATTGGAGAGCCTCGAGTTCAGTTGGGGTGGAGTTTTTATTATAGCAGAGGCTAGCTTGAGGGGATTTCTAAGGTTCAGGACCCCTGACTGGCTGGCATTTGTCTAGGAATATCTTGGTGAAAGGGGATGGATGTGTGCTAGGCTAAGGGACATCTGGTGATCCTATCTATAATGGTTGGAAGTTAGGTGTTTCCTTTCGAATGTTAAGTATTTTCCCCTTGGATTCTGATTGGTCCATTCCTGGGTGGTGCCTGGGTGGTCTCAGTTTGCTCAGTTTGTAGCTTTTCCTGGAGCCAGGTGTTTGTTGCCTTAGGGTAAACTCAGGTCTACTTTCTGGCTGGTCTTTAATTTGAGCCTGCCACCACTGCAGCAGTGTAGCAAGCCCTGGGCTATATTCTTCAAATTTGGCTCAAATTGTGACAGTGGTCTTAATCTCACCAATGAAATTAACACCAGCTACAGAGTGTTAGAGAGAGCTCATGACTCAGAAGGTCAGTTCTCTGGGTCTAGGGAAGGACGCTGTTCTTACAGACTTTATTTTTTCTGTTGTAGGTATCTGGTTTCTCTGCTTCTTGAAAAGGGTTTACACCAGGGTGGGCTTGGGCAGTCCACGTTTTCATTTTTCTCAGTTGTTGTTGTAATGGTCTGTCCTGTCCTTTTAAGAGACAAGCCATGCCCACTTCCCACTCCCATCTTTCCTAGGCAAGCTGATCTTCAGCTTTCAGTGTGAGTCCCTCCCTTTTCTGTTTCTCTCACAGAGAGGCAGTTGCTGCTGTGGCTACTCTCCTCCTCCCTTCTCTCTCTCCCTCTCTCTCTCTCTCTCTTTCCTTTCTCCCCTTTTCCCTTTCCCCTCCATAACCCACTAAATAAATATCCAACCTCACTTTACATGGTGTGCCTATCTGTCTGTCTCTCGCCAGCCATGTGGCTCCCTGCTCTGGACCAGCCACCTTCAGAGACCTGCAGCGTGGTCTCGTGGCATGCCCATCCGTTTGTCTCTCTTCATGGCACTGGCTGCCCTGTTGAGGTCTCTTACCCACCATGCAACTCCCTGCCTGGGACTCACTGTCCCTTGTGGCCCACTGCAACCACTTGGGGGAACTGTGCCATCCCTGCCTGGGACTTGCTGCTCTTGGGACCTACTGCCTGCTGCTACTTCAGGGACCTGCAGCATGTCTCATGGCCCACTGCCCACTGAAGCCACTAAGGGACCTGCAGCATTTTTATTTAAACCACAACAGTTATGTCTCGGGAGTTAACCTTCCTAGAACTCATGGGCACACATGTCTGATCCCATTCTCCTACCTCCAAGCAGGCAGTGACATCTGGACTTGTCCTTACAAAATGGTAGAATTTGCTCATAGGAGTCTTGAGTGTGTTACTCTGGGGTCTCAGTTTGTGTCTCTGTCAAAATGAGAATGGAGGAACTCATCAGTCCAGCAACTGTAAGAGCCACACTGTTGATCTCAGGAACCATGGGTGTGAGAGATCACTCAGCTTTTGGCCGTGTGGACACAAAGGGCCTTGAGATGACACATGAAGGTGGGTCTCAGGACCTAACTCTCAAGTCTCTTTCTTAGGGTGTTCTCCTCTTCTGCATTTCCCCTCAGGTTTTATCCTCTAGTTAAAATTTTCCAACTTCTTTTCCCTCCAAAGCTCCTGGTCTCCATTTATATGTAAATTGAATGTCTAAATTCCCCAGGCTGAGGAATTTGTTGAATCTGCCTTTTATATTTTCCAGAACACAACAGAAAAGGAGGCAATTTCTCTACCCAGGTTAGATTTTTCTCTTCACAGACCTGATTACTCTCCCATTAGATGACTCTAGAATGAAAGGTCATGAATTTCCCGCTCTGAGGATATCATTGGGACTGTCCCACTGTGACAGAACAAGACAGTGTAGAGACTGCTCTGTCTTGTATTCTTGCTGAGGCCATTTTAGGTTTGATTAGGATTAGATCTCCTTGATGGAAAATCCCATGGGTAATTATTCAGTTTTAGTCTAGGAACTGGAGGTCAAGATACCCCAACAAGCTTATTTTAGATTCAGTTAAACTGCCTTCTTGTGCAAACCTCCCCTTCCAGCTAACTACTTCTCTTAGCTGCTGTTAAACTGCTTGCTTGCACAAAATCACCCTTGCAGCTGCCAAGTGAGATAATAAGATGTGGGTTTTGCCTTTAAAAGCCTCTTATTCTAAACACTCAGTGCTACACTTGAGTCCCAACTACCTGAATATAGTCCCTACCAGCTGAAAAAAGACTCCCAACTGATTGTAAATGGTGTCTGAACAATCTTCTTCAGTGCACTCCCTCTCAATGCACTCCACAAGGTGCTCATTTAGCAGGGATGCTGTCACCCCCTTCTAATATCTCTGCAGGGCTGGTACTTTCTGCCTCCCATTTCTGTACCATCAGCAGACACATAGAAATAAGGGTGGAGCAGGATCAAGGTCTTCCTTGACTACAACACAGAGTCTTACACCTGGATGTTTTTCAAAATCAGAATTCTGCAGTGGAGGAAGGAACTGATATGTAATTATACTCCAGAGATGAACTCTATTAGAAAAAGGACCCTTGAGACTATGAGACCCATGACTGGGACTTAAGAGGTGAAGAGACAATATAAGTTTTCATTCCACTACTGTGGACTCTCATAGGGTAACAAAAATCAACGTCTGACTTTGGACTTGTCAGAGTCTGAATCCTCAGCCCTGTTTTTGCTGGTTGGGGGAGACTCACCACAGGTATCATACAGTGAGTTTTTAAATGAATAAGACAACAACTCCAGAGACCATTCAGACCCTTTCAGATGCAATTCACTGTGTCTTAGAGATTGGAGGAAGCCTATTGGTTCCTCTTGGGAGTTCAGGACCATGGCACAGTGCTGACCACCCTGGAGCTGTGCAGAGGTAGTGATGTTTCCATCTGTCAGGGAAAGGGCTGGGGATATCAGGCTTCCCGAACCTTCCCATTGAGTCTCTTTGTGGAGATATCAATTCTATTCAAGCCACAGAGGAGTAAGGGTCCAAGGACCTTTGGGATATTGTGGAATAAGAATTTTGTACGGCGTGAAGATGTGTCATTCTGATTGGCTTAATAAAAAACTGAACAATCAATAGTCAGACAGAATTTTCATGCATACAGGACACTGGGAAGAAGAAGGGGGAGTCACCAGACAGAGAAGAAGCAACATAAGCAGTACAGAGTAAAGGTATTAAAACCTCGAGACAAAAACTCGATTGCTAAAAATGGATTAATTTAAGTTGTAAGAGCTAGTTAGTAACAAGTCTAAGCTATTGGACAAGCTCTTATAATTAGTAGTTAGTCTCTGTGTGGTTATTTGGGAGCTGGTAGCTGGGCAGAAAGTCCATCTCTGGGGTATGCTGGTGTCTTATCCTGTTCAACAGCTAGTTGTCACCACTGAATCTCTCTGCTGAGCAGTCTTTAGATACTCATGGTGTCTAAACACAGTGTCTTGTCCCTGTTGGTGGTGGTGTAGACAGAGACACAGTTCTATGCTGTTGCCTGCAATAGCCTGACTTCCTCCCATCATCGTTAAGGACCTTAATTCAGCTAAAACCTGGTCTTTGGACTAGCTTAGGAAAAAAGAAGTTCAGGAGCAGTCAGTATGAAACAGTTGGTGTTCATTAAAAGGCAGTTTTACTAGATTTTAACCACACAGGTTAAGAGAAAGAGAGGCTGAGGGACAGAGTAGAGGGTCCAAGGTCATGGATGTGGGGTTCTTGAAGAAGAGCTGCTGTCAGGTGACTTCGAGATGACTGAATACAGTATTCTAGGATTTCCCTGTTGGATGCATTTCTAGCGGGCTCTCCCCTTCCCTAACTCTATTGTCTTTCAAGTTTTAACATATGATGCTGATTTGGGGGAGGATGCCTGTGTGTCCAGGCACCTGTATAGAAGTCAGAGCACACTCCCAGGAGTTAGTTCTCTTTTCCCCTCATGTGGGGTCACAGGTAACACTCGGGATTTCAGGTTTGGTAGCAAGAGCCTTTGCCTACTGGATATCTCACTGGTCCTTCCAGCGATGGGGATTGTATGATAACATCTGAGAAGTGGGAAAGCTCTTAAGCCAATGTCCTTAATCACGCTAGAATTCTCAGCTTGTGCTGAGAGGTCTCCAGTGAGAGTTCAAGAGAGATACTGAGGTGCACTATTGGGGGTATGGAGTCTTCTTATGTCTTTCTGAGGATGGGGAAGGCATCACAGAGAGCCTGCATCCGGGAGACAAGAGAGGGGTGAGGAGAAGGATGTGCCATCAAAACCCTCTTCTGTGTTGGTGAAGGATCCTGGCTCTGGGAAATCTGTCTGCTAGGGCTCACAGTGTCTCTGCAGGGCTCAGTTTGTGTCTGACAAAGGAGGAGGGCTTCTGCAGATCTGTGGCCTGAGCAGCAGCTGGGATCTAACATCACATTCTCACAGGCCAGAGGTTACACTCAGATTCTGGTGTGCCAGGGTTCTCTTCTTCCTGTGGCCCCATAATTCCCCTATGATTCTCCATTGATTCAAATCTGGGTTTTTAAACCTATGATGTGGACAGTATTTTAGTTTATGGCTGCTCACAGAAGTTGAGAGGGTAATACAGGGCCACATGGCTGGGAACTTGAGGCTTCTCTCAGGAGTCTGGGGGGGGGGGCGGCGGCAGGCATAGAGTTTCTGGATGCTAGTATCTCTTTCCGATGAAACATACAGAAACACATGATAGTTATAGGACAAGAGAAAGATTATTAAAGGAGAGATGCAGAAGGGCTTGGAGGTGGGCCAGGTCTAGCTCCAAGAGAGTGGGCAAGAGGAGGATGTAGGGGGAGGCAGGCTGCATGACCTTTTATGGGCTGTATATGTGGTACCTGCCTCTTGCAAATTAATGCAATGGGAGCTTTACTGAGCACATTTTCTTGACTGAATTAAGCCCAGACGGACTTTCAGGAGTCTCCCTGATGGCACCTCTGAAGTCTCTCTGCTCTATCTAGCTTCCTCTATCCCATTTTTATGCCTTGCCTTTGTTTCAAGCATTTTCCATATCCTATAGTTGCCCAGCCTATGGGGGAAGCCTGGCATTGTATTAGATGCCCGAGAGTATTAACTCCATTGATGCTGAAATAAATGAATAAATGAATGGCAGGAGAAAGGGGAAGGCTGGACATTAAGGCTCAGGGGGAGAAGCTGCCACTCATGGGGCTGTGTGGAGGGGTTTGTGGAAAGAGAGAAAAATGGGCCCCCTTCCTGTGCCTTGGCCGATGTTAATACCGAGAGAGGCAAGCTAAGGAATATCTTAGCAACCTAGGACTCGCCTTGGCTTGGGCCGTGCCCATGCCCCTCTCCTCCCATTGCACCTAGCAACCTGGGACCCTCACCTGCTGGAGCTGCACCATGTACAACCCACTTTCTACAGTGGGATTATTCTCTCCTCCCCTAGCAACTCTAAATGACTCCTCTTTTGCAGTCACTTTTATTCAAACACGTTTCTTGACATAGCTGGGTACAGGAGGCCAGGGGCTTCTTGGGCGTGAATTAGCTTTGATTGCATGTGGAGCAAGGCAAACTGTGTCTCAGAAATGAATTTAGGGGGAAATTCCTAATTTATCATTGTCAGTGTTTAAAACATGACTGTTGCCCCCAAAGAAATAAGAGATTGTTCATTCTGGAGCCAAGCGTGAGTGACCATGGCCAGGGAACAGGCTCAGACTTCCAGTGTGCTAACAGTTTTATAGTAATAGAATAAGGAAGTTGCAAATCAAAAACTTTTTAAAAACATGGGTGGAAACACCAACTATGAGGTTATAACTGACCTTGGCTCTAGGTCTGGGATTCTGTCCGGTGACATTATTAGTCTTTTGACTTGGTGAAAACTAGGATTTTTATTAAGCTAAAAAAAACCCCACCCATATAAAGACTTGAGGTTGATGTCTATTAGTTCTTGCCAGCTCCTATCTCTACCTCCTGAGGCTGAATCTACAGGCGGGCTGCCATCTACCCAGCATTTGCATGGATTTCTGGAGATCTGAACTCTACACCTCACATTTACTAAACCTCTAGCTCGCTCACCAGTCCCTGCTCCGGCTCTTCATGAAATTCTGTGACTCCTTATGTCTAGTAGGCAAAGGTTGATCAAAAGGGCACTTTGGAGAAGTTACTATGTTAAAACCCAGCAGTCAGCACTGAGATAGGAGAACTGGGGTGGGTGTGGTCCCATGACTATGGTCTCTGTGCTCTCTGCATGGAAGTCCCTAGCATTCAAACGTGACTCGTTTGGGAAGATACAATTGCTCACTATGCTACCTCTCGCTGTCTCCACTGTTGGCTCCCACTCTCCTGCTTTCCCAGCCCTGGCCTTGGTCAGTCTGCTGGCCTTGTTCAGTCTACTTTTCTCTCTGCTCTGGACACTTCCAGATGCCTCTGGATATATCTCCTCTCTTTTGCCTACAATAAAAGCCTGTCCCTTAACCATACCACAGAGCCGTCTTGGTGGTGGTTTCTTTACTGTGCCCCTCACACACAATAAGTGGCATATGTGTCTGTCCCCTTCAAAATGTGCCACAGAACCAAGCACACTGCCCAGTCCCACTCCACTTATCCTGCACTTAATTATTTAAATGCAATCCATTAGTGGTTCTATATTTAATTTTTAAAAAAACATTGAATGAATTATTAGTGTGTTAATAAATAATAAAGTTTAACAGCTGTTAATGAGCATTCAAAATGGATAATTTACTGCATCCCATGACACAATACCAATATTTACTCTTGAAGGGGAAGTTGTACCTGTAAGAAGCTTTACACTTTTGACCCAGTTTTCATTCCCGAGCGAACATGAAGCAATCTCTGATGTGGCAGTAACAAGAGGCGATGGGGAGCGGAGTTTCCTTATGTGCTGTGGTCACATCCTGCTCTTCTCTTCTGCTCTTGTACCTGTCCTTGCTCAGGTTCCTTGTCACTCTGGACATGACCACTGGATAATCAGTGTCATAAGGTGTCCAGGGAAACTGTCAACTTGACAGAGTAAGCTGAGAGTGGAGACACGACTGAGTGATTGTCTAAGTCAGACTGGCCTGTAGGAATGTCGCTGGGAGGTCGTTTTATTTGGATATAGGAGGCCCAGGACACTCTGGGTGGCTCTTCCCATTAGGCTTATGGGCAAGGATTTTATAAGCGAGCTAGATGAGTCTGAGTCTGAGTCAATCCGAGTCATCCTGAGGTCAGCGCTGCTCTGTGGCTTCTGCTTCAAGCTTCTGCTTGAGTTCTGACCTTCCTTCCCTCCACGGTGGAAGCTGCAAGCTGAAACACTGTAAGCAGAAATACTGTAAGGGAAACACTGTAAGTGGAAATACTGTAAGTGGAAATACTGTAAGCGGAAACACTGTAAGCCGAAACATTGTAAGGGAAACACTGTAAGGGGAAACACTGTAAGCAGAAACACTGTAAGCAGAAACACTGTAAATGGAAACATTGTAAGGGAAACATTGTAAGGGGAAACATTGTAAGTGGAAACACTGTAAGCGGAAACACTGTAAGCAGAAACACTGTAAATGGAAACATTGTAAGGGAAACACTGTAAGGGGAAACATTGTAAGTGGAAACACTGTAAGCTGAAACACTGTATGGGAAACATTGTATGGGAAAACACTGTAAGGGAAACACTGTAAGTGGAAATACTGCAAGCTGAAACACTGTAAGCAGGAACACTGTAAGTGGGAACAAACATTCTCCTTCCCTAAGCTTCCCTTGGTCAGAATGTTTTGTCACCTCAACAGAATGAAACAGGAGCAGAAGGTCAAAGGCAAATCCTTGCTGGCTAGCCTGGAGTAGGCTGCAGAGCAGACACAAGAGAGACCCTGCCTCGGTAAGGTGGGAGGTGAGAACCAACTCTCAAAAGTTTTCCTCTGACCTCCACCTGTGCCCATCCCCCACCACAATAAGATAACTAAATAGAAATAATAAATAAGAAAGAGTGAATAACGGTGAGCTCTCCCTTCCTCCTTCATCTCTCTCTGTGCCTGGAGACATTGTTAATGGAGCCTCGTGTAAAAGACCGAATAAGAAGGCAGCCATGAAAACACTGTTACTTTTATTAGAAAGGGAGTATAGAAGGCATAAATAGAAATATTTTATCTTGTGATCTGAACATTAAGTTTCATGGCCCTGACCTGCATGCTTTGTTACACGGACAGTTTTCTTCTTAGAGTGAGGCTCTGGCCTTCCCCATTTGTGTGTGATTCTATGAGCTTCTAGAACAACACACGAAGAGCTACTCTTGTCTGTCTCTTGGCATGGCATGTGCTGACATGTCGTGTGTGCTGTGCATAAGTGTGTGTGTGTGTGCATTTGGATGGAGACATGCATATCGTAATTCAGTTTATCAGTGGCTTAGCTGTAATTGATTACCATGGCTACTGTGTTAGGTGTGAGTCTAAGTGTAGGGCAAAATGAAGCCATTCTAAAGCAAAACTGTGTCTCTCAATCCTACATCCAGATTATCAATACAATGGACTCTAAAGAAATGGGAATTTCTCCAGGAATCTCACCCATCTCACCCGGAGAGAAGGAAAAGTTGCCAACCAGAGGGTGAGCTTGTCTCCCTGAAGGAGATAGTACACAGTTCTAATAACGTTATCAGAGCACCTTACAGTGTGAGACTGAAGCCCAGAGGATGATGGATCAGTGGTGTGTGGCAGGACTGCTTAGATAGGCATATCCTTGCTCTTTATTTAAACTCTGATCTCACTTCAGGACCCTAAAGATAGGCTTGAGGGGTTCATTAGATATTTGTTCCCCTTCCAACTGAATAAATCTTTTTCTGCTTTCCATTTTAATTTGGCCCTTTTAATTGATTTATTGAGCATGGGTGACCAGACATGACTTGGGGCACAGGTTGTGACCCCAAGTTTAATAGCATGAGGATGTGCCATGCATTCAGGAGGTGAAGTCTGTCTTCAGGAGAGAGAAAAAGTATCTCCAAACCAGCAAGCGCACACTCACCAGGGGCACACAAATAGGTGCAACTGGTCTCTAAATGAAGAAGGTGCTGAAGAAGAGATAGGTGAGACAGAGATTGTTAGGGTGCACACTACAGTAGGGTGACCAGGAAGGCCTCCCTGAGGGGACACACTGAAGTGAATACCTGAGAGAAATGAGGGGATGAAGGTCAAGGTTCATAGATATCTGGAAGTGTGGTGATCTAGGAGGGGTGGGGTGTCTGGTCCTACTAAGCTGAGGACCCAGGAATGGGCTGGGGCATCCTGGATACCAAGCAGGCCTGTGTGCAGAAAGGTTGGGGACAAGGACTCTTGTGGACTCAGTAACACCTCCCCAAACCAGGACCACAGAACCAGAATGTCAAGATGGAAGGGGCCTCACTTATGTCTTAGTTTCTTTTCCTATTGTTGTGATAAGAATACCTGACAAGATGCTTCTCAGCCGGTGAAATGGCTTCGCTTTGGGCTGCCTGGTTTAGGGGACACAGTCCATCACGATGGGAAGTCATAGTGGCAGGAACAGGAGGTGGCTGGCTGGTCAGGAAACAGAGAAATGAACCCAGTTCAGCTCACTTTTTTTTTATTTAGTCCAGGACCCAGTCCGTGAGATGGTGCCAGCCACATTTAGTGTATGTGTTTTCCACTTCAATTAACCCCACTCTAGAGTTCCATGTGCCCAGGGGCTCATCTTTTCTGTGATTCTAGATTCTGTCAAGCCATAACACATGTCAATGGTCACAGAGACAGCCCAGTTGAAACCCTCTCATTTTCAAGGTGAGAGGCAGACTTTATTTTAGCTTAAATATCTCAATGCAAGCCTGCACTCTGGCCTTCCCACGCCGCTCATTACCTATCCCGACTCCTCTAACACACTGGCGCAGTCTGATTCCTCTTCCTGTTGGTTCCTCACCCCCTTCTCCTCACCTCTAGCTTTAGAAGTCAGCAGCCCTGGGCCTGCGGACTGAGGACAGGAGAGTCAGGCTCAGGCTCATCAGTCTGACATGCACACTGAGGAGGGAGGCCTCCAGTCTCATGCAGAGGGAGGTAGAGTTGCTGGCATGTCCCAGTGGAGAGGGACAGGGAAGGAAAGTCTGAGGGCAGAAGAGCAACTTGGCCATTTTTGCTGGAAGACGTGTTGGGGAGGTGCCACCTGCTGCTGGAGGGTCCCAGGTGGAAAAAGGGGGTGGATTACCTCACCTCTCCCTACTCTCAGAGGTCTCAGCACCTGCTGCATTTAGAGACCAATTGTACCTGTTTGTACCAGTTTCTTTGTATAACAGAAAATCCAACTATGGAGCAGGCTCGTGTCCTATTTAGATTAGTGCTTGCTTTTTTCTCACATGAAAAAGCTGACAATCTTTTCAAGAGACTCCCTAGGTCCTCCTCGTATCCATAGATCTTCTCCCACATCCATGGGTCCTCCCCGTGTCCATACATTCTCCCTCATGTCCAAGTCTCCATTCATTTTTCTGTCCCTCAAGGTTACTGTATCACCTGGGATGGCTCCTATCTCTTCCTGCTTCCTAGCCTGACAGTCCAGACACAGAGTAGAAGCAACTGGGAAAAAGTAAAGGGGCACCTGTTGTTTGAGAGACTTCCTTTCAAATTTCCTCATAAGGGTCACCCAGTGACTCTCTCTTGCAATCTTTCAGCACCCCCTGCCCCCTACAAGGGAGGTTGTGAAGTATTCATTTGTTCATTTGTCTCTGCGGAGGGGGCAGATTTGCCTCTAAGTAAAACATGGCTCTGATAGATGGGACACGGGACATGTGGTGCTAACTCTGTCACAAGGACACAGACCACTGCCCTCTGTCCCAGGCCCACTGACTCTTGTGGAAGATGACAGAGAGTGGGGCGCTCCTTGAAGCCCTGGAGATGACTGCATGAAAGAAACAGACCCCTGTTCATAGGCACCTCGCTTCCAGTTGGCGTAGATCTGGGCGCGGGTACCAGGAGGGAAGGATGTAGACCAAGGTGGGTTCATTTCTAAGGCAGTTTCCACCATGAGATCTCCATGGCATCTGTACATGAGTGTTCTGGTTGCTTGGCATGTTTTCCTGGCTCCTGTTTATGTAATGAGGATACTGATGTGTTGCATAAAGCCACAGGGAAGAGGAATGGAGGGCATTAATATAAAATGCATAGTAAAATGCTTGGCATGCTTGGGCTAACAGAGTGAGTTTATTATTGTTCCAATAGGAGTAAGCATTTGTGCACATGTGCACATGTGTGTGTGTGTATGTATGTGGGTTTGCTTATAGCTAGATGGCAGGCAAGGCAGGAGAGAATCTGGTAGGCTGCGTGTGCATCTGGGGCTCTCAGCCTCCAAGCCCAGTGCTCTGTTCTATTCGTTCACAGGACAGAGGAGAACAATGGCAGGGCAGGGCAGGGCAGTGACAGGTCCGTCTGTCACAGAATCGAGCTCCCGTGGGAGGTGTTTTAACACTGAAAATTCCATGGTCCAATTTGGAGAGAGAGAGAGAGAGAGAGAGAGAGAGAGAGAGAGAGAGAGAGAGAGAGAGAGAGAAACTGGGTTGCCAAGCAACCAACCATTAACAGAAAATTAGTCGCTCATCTCCGAATGTCCTGTCCCATTTTCATTCCGCCTCCTTTCTCCTCCTGCCAAACAGAAACGCATACAGAGCCATGGCTGAGGTTGCCAGGAAGCATCTAGAGAGAGAAGTCACATGAGGGGCAGGTACCAAGTTGAGCAGGTAGCCAGGGGTACCACCTTCTGGCTTCCCATCTTCTCTGATTGCCTTCCTCCCACTGCATTTCGGACAGACCTCCATCCTGTGCCTCAGCAGTTCTTAGTCTGTACTCACTTAGATTCCTTGCCTTCCCATTCCCTGTCTCCTAGCCTCACACACTGGAGCATCTGGGGGGACAGCTTTTCCCTCCAGGTGAGGACTCCCTGCAAATGGTGGTGACCACACTTGAGAATGAAGAATAACTGGTCTATCAAACCTCACAAACCTCTCAAATCCCACTCCCTCCTAGTCTCTCTCTCTCTCTCTCTCTCTCTCTCTCTCTCTCTCTCTCTCTGTGTGTGTATGTATGCCTGCATGCACGTGTGCACGTATGGAGGCCAAGGTCAAGTTCTGGTGTCTCCCTCAATCTCTCTCTGCTTTGTTTCTGAGACAGGTTTTTCACAAAATTTGAAGTTAGCTGGTCGGGCTAGATTGGGACTGGCCAGGAGGCCCTGGGAACTTCTGTCTCTCCAGCTTTAAAGTCACAGGTACACATGGCTGTGGGCAGCGGTTTGTTTGGGAACTGAAGATCAGAACTCGGGTCTTCATGCCTGTGCGGTACGTGCTGTTCTAACTGAATCATCTCCCTGGAGTCCAGTGATTGCTGTCTGGGCTCTCAAGCTTCTGGAAGTGGCAGGGCTGTCTGTTGGGGTGTTTCCAGTCCCCTGGGAGGAATGCAGGGTGGGACAGTCCTGAACTAGAGGCTTGGGCTTTGGGATTGTTTATTGTTTGTTTGTTGGTTGATTTTTATTTTGTTTTGTTGTTTTTTTTGAGGGATTGTTACTAAACTGTGGACACAGAGAAAAAGATGGCACAGGAGGCCTATTAGGTCCCCTCATATCTCCCTGGAGTACCTCCTTATCTAGATGTGTCTCGTCCTGGTAGAGTGAAACTTGGGGTCCTTAGAGGTATGAACATGTTTGGGGAGAAAGCTGTCTCACTGGGGTCACAATCTCTTGATTGAGACAGACTTCCAGAAAGTTGACTTCAAATTCTGTGAAAATTTTTGACCATCCTCCCCTCCATGTGCCTACTGGCTGGGAATTGTACTTCGTCTCTGGTGCAGTTGTCAGCCTGGAGAGAAGTGGTGGTGAGGGGGCTCATGTGGGATCCTCCTCTCTGATGGTGACCATGGTCAGGAAAGGAACCAGACATGACAGTGCCAAGTGCCCAGATGGATGCTGGGAAGAGCTTTAGAGACCTAGGAAAAGAGCAGTTCACTGTATAATGGGCTGGGAAAGTGTCACCAAGTCGGTGACATTGCAAGTGGGCTTTGGAGTACTAATAGAAGTTGGCCAGAGAGAAATGTTGGGGAAGATAAGGAGGAGAGGGCAAGGTAAGCAGAAAAAACAGCCTGGACAGGTGGGCTGAAAATTAAAAAAAAAAAAAAAAGAACCCACCCCTGTATGGAGGTTAACCTCTGAAGAAGGCTAGGGGCAGGGATTTTCCCTGACCAGCTGGACATCTTTAGACGAGTTACTTCCCTTCTCTGGTCTTTCACTTTCTCATCTGGGAAATGGCAATTTGGATAATCATGGAGCTGTCCTCCAGACTGACAATGGATGGTGTTGTGTTCATCAAGGGGAGAAGAGACTTGCTTCTGAGTTTATTGCAGGGAGTCTGGAGAGAGCTGAGTCTGCCATCTAGAAGGCTCTTCCATCGTCGCCCCCCTCCTTTCTCCCCCAGGAACTCAGCAGTGTTGTCTGAGACTCACTGGGGATTATGGACCACTCCATGCATAACTGTGACCTTTGGAGAAAATTGTCCATTTACAAAGATTTCGGTGCATTTAAAGCTGGTGTGGGTGACTTTTAAACAGGGACCAGCAACCCTGGAGCGGACCAATGGCTAGGGAGAACCTTGGAGACCAACAGGTAGGCTGTCCAGTCAGAGCCACAGCAGCTGCCGGAGAGGAGTCTGCCGAACCTGCTGGAGGAGCTTAGGGATGTTGCCTGCATCTTCCTATCCCACAAATGCATTCTTTCTCTGTTTCCAGGCAAGCTCAGCAAGATAGGATCAGTCTATTGATGGACAAACAACGGGAAACATGCCAGGCTCTCGGGGAACACCCTAGAAGAAAAAACATAGACATGGCCTGGAAGGAGACAGGCCTGGTCTCAGACTCATCGAGTCTGAGGAAAGCTCAGAGCTGCCATGGGGACTTCTGGGTCAGCTGTCTGTGGCCTGGCCACATGGTGGCTTACAGAACCCATTGACCTCCCAGCTTCACATAGCCATGACTTTCAATGTCCTTCAAGGTGCCCAGGAAAACAACAATTTCAAAGTAACAGGAACAGACAGTGGACAGTGACCTCTCTGCCCCGTCTCTGAGGGTGGTCACTTCCTTCTGGCCTGAGGCTTTGAATCTTCAAAGCCTTTTCTTTAATGAAAAGAAATGTAATTTATTTGTCAAATCCAAAATGCCTGTGCAGTCTGCTCAGCTCCAGCTCCCTCGCCTGGGGCAGAGCTGCCTGAGAAAGGTTTCCATGGAACGTCTGCGCATGCCTAATGAGGTTTGCATGTGGACTGTGCAAGGCTGTGTGCTTATACTGGGTCCTGTGTGCATGTGTGCTCCCTGTCAGGCAGCTCTAGCTGCAGCATGTACACACACGCATGTGCTATATGTTTGACCTACATCTGCATGCCCACAGGTGCGCATTCTGCTGAGTGATCCTAGGTGGAGTGCATGGACCAATGTGAGCATCCTCAGAGATGTAGGCCTGGGCTGAGCAGCAGTGATGGACAGACAGCTAAGGAAGGCATCTTTTACAATGGGGGCTCGGCCTTAAGGATGGAATCAGCAAAATCTTGAGCCTGCCAGGACCTCACCTTACCAGTGTCTCTGGGAGGATCAAGACACCATGCTTCTCACTGCCCTTAATCTGTGTTCAAGATCTCACTTCAGAGTCACCTGGCCCCTCCACCACTCCTGTGATCATTCATCAGAGCAGCAGCTGCCAGTCTAACTGGCTGGTCAGGGGAGAGGAGGAAGGCATGGCTGTGGGGTGCCTTGGGCACCCTGAGCAGGAGGAGAGGCAAAGGAAATGGCTTTCTACTCATTAGCCCCCTTATGGAATAGAGAAACAAATAGTGGCAACTAGTGCCCCTGGCTCACAGCCCCAAGGTCTAGTTGTACCCACTTGACTCACAGGCTGCATCTGGAGATCTGTTTTGGCTGGAAGATCTGAGGATGCAGAGCTCAGGATGGAGATGATCTTAAATATCAGGGCAGGTCTCAGTCCCCGAGGAACCTGCATTCTCATTCCACAAAACTCTTGGAAAACACATATTGGCTGGGAAGCCCTGGATGAGGAGGGTTTGGGAGCAGAACTGAGACCACAGGCGGCTGAACCTATAAGAATATATTGCATAGAACGAAGTGTGTGTGTGTGTGTGTGTGTGTGTGTGTGTGTGTGTGTGTGTGTGTGTGTGTGCAGAATCCAGAAAGGAAGCTACAGAGAGAATGGTTGAACGGGTCAGTGAGTGACCATGCTCTCCCAGCAACCCTGGAGACTTAAGTACAATATGTAGAACTCAGCTACATAAGGAAGGAGTGAGTGAACTCCACAGAGTTATCCTCTGACCTCCGCATGTGACCCTGTGCCGGACATCTCCTGCCTGCTGTGAGAATCTTTTCTAAAGTTCCTCTGAATCAGGCATGTTAGCGTATACCTGTAAGGCCAGCCTTAGAGAAGAAGAGGCGGGAGGATTGCAAGTTCGATGTCTGCCTGAGTGACAAAGCAAGACCTTGTTTCAAAATAAGATAATACAAATAAAACATAATATCCCCCTAGCTAGAGTGGGCGAGGCCTACAAGTGTCCAGGGTCTGGAAGCTTTTCCAGGAGCTAAGCCTTGAGCTCCCAGAGTCCTTCCTCTCCCAAGCCTGCTTGCTTCTCTCCAGCCCAGCTGGCCAGCTTTCCTGTGGTTCACAAGGTCTGAGCTGTACTCCAACCCCTCCACAGCCTCACCTCCCCCACCTGTCTGGCCCCACCTCTCCCTGTGATCACAATGGAACCTTTTGCTGCTCCCTCCCCAAGGCTAGGCAGCTGCTAAGTGCCTCCTGCTGGCTTGCTTTGCTTCCCTTTCTGGGGATGCCAGCACTGAGCTTCCAGGGATTGTTAAACACAGCCCATAATTAATATTCTGGGCTGGTAGGTACAGGTGCCTTAGGACTCTGGGAGCTGGAGATCCCCTGGCCTGCCCCTCCCGTTCTTTCTCCCAGCCTGCCTTTCTTCATCTGTCGGCTCTCTTCCTTGTTATCTCTCCATCCATTAGGATCTCAGGCTCAGTGTCTCCTGGATGCTCCTCCCAGCTGCAGCTGCCTCTGAGACCTTCGTTGTGATGTTTCTAGGCTGCCTGTCTGTCCTCTTGTAGACAAGGATCCTGCCTCCTTCTACCCAAGGACTCTGATCAGCGACTCCTTTGGTTGTCTGTCTCTCTTACCCTCTGTCAGCCTGTCCCCTCCTCTCTCTGCCTGTACTTCACCCTCTACCTCTCCCTGCTGATGGAAAATGTGCAAATAAATAAATGAAAAAGGTCAAACTCATGTGCCTAACTGTATAAAGGAATTTGACAGCCCTAGGAGCCTGGCAGAAGGGACTGTGTGGAACAAAAGATCCCTAATTACTGTTTTCCAGTGCTAGACCTTTGCTCTCATATGAAAAAGGAGTGTGGGAAGGGGGAGGGGAGAGGGGGAGAGGAGAGGGAGAGAGATCATCTGTAGCACTGATAAATATATATATTTATAAAATATATATAAATATATAAAATATATATAAATATATATAAAATATATGTGTGAGTCACCTACATCATCTGTATCTATAGTCATACCATTTATATCTCCTTTGTCATCTACATAATTTATACTTATATCTATACCATCTCTACGTCTTTCTGCCAGTTCAGATTCTCTTGGGAACCCTCATTTATATACTAGCCTAGAACTGAAAGCTAGAAGTTCAGAGATCTAATATAGCTTCCCATATCTAGTAGTTTGTGGCTTTAGGCAAATTATTTAATCTCTTGGAAGCTCATTTTCTCCATCTGCAAAATGCGGGCTTAGAAATATATATCTTACTGGTAACTCCCGCGGGGCTCTACTCCTTGGGAACAAGTTCACAGTGATATTTGGAATGAGTACCCGTCTGGGACGTCAGATTCACTTCTGAATTTATCCAGGAGGGTTGAGTGAACTCCAGAGGTCCACCATGGCCCTCCTATGTCACATTCTGAATGAAATGCAGAATGGGGTCCTGTCCAGGAGAGAGCTCTGAAGTTTTGTGCTGCGCTGCTTTAGGACTGACCTGAGGTTCCACACGTTTGCCATCCTGGTCACTCCCCTGAGCAGTTTGTCTTCTTCCCTGGCCCCTGATCCAGGCCCCTATTCGTGTATCCAGTGTCTCCCAAGGCAACTGTGTGGGTCTCTGTGCCTGCTGTAGCGCCTGCTTCTGCAGAACCTGGGTAGACAGCAAGGTACTGCAAGGACTGTGGGTCTCAGAATCTGGAGCCCTGAGTCTGCCTCCCAAGGGACATGTGAATGGCTTTTCCTTCGAGCTAATCCTGCTCTGTGAAAAGGGACTGTTGAGATACCCTTTGTTCCCACCCTCAGGGCTGGGTGATGTTGACATCAAATGAGAGAGAGGAAAGAAAAAAAGGCAGACCACGGGGGCTGTGTGGATGTGTCAGGCTCCATTATCCTTAATATTTGCTCTTGTCCATTGAACTCTTGCCATCAAAAGGCAATTTTGGGAGGGAGATGTCTGGGTGTCGTCCCTGGCATGGACTTCTGGGGACCCTTTTAAGTCCTGCACAGGCCTTTCCCACGGGCACTGAGGGCTCTGGCCCCTTTTTCACCTTTTTCCCCCACTGTGAAGGTAAAGTCCTCTGATTCCTGGCTTTGGGGCTGTTCCCAAGGGGCTTCTCAGCTGCTTTTCTCTGGATGGCTGACTTCAAGTAGATGGCACCTTTTCTTCTTGTAATAAATAATGAATACTAAAATGTAAATATATGACATAAATTATATACATTTAGGCAATGCCTTTCTCTTTACAAGACTTCTTCCTTTCTGCATTTCAGTCTTATAGGAATTTTTCCTTCCTTTCCCTAAACCCATCTTTTTGATCCATAGCACACATTTTTTTTTGCTGGCTTTCAATAAGGATTTTATTTCTTTTTTCAACAGTCTATAGGCTTTTCATGTTTTCAGTTTTATTTTTTACTTTTCTTTAACATTCCTCCTGATCTTTCCCCCTGAACACACCTTATTTTCTCCATTTCTGTCTTCAAGAAGTAAGCAGCCCTAAAATAGGTATTTTTGGCTTTCCCACCAGGGTGTAAACTTCAAAATCAGAAATCCAAAGAAGACTGGGCTTCGCCCACAGACATGCTCTGCCCAGCCCCAGGGCCTTGTTTCCAAAGGCCCCTAGCCCACATCCTGGTACAGCATACAGCAGGCTGGTTGTCTGTGGCTGCCGTCCCTTATCTTTGTCACCACTGAAGACTCGCTGCAGGATGCCACTTTATCACTTCCACCAGCCGTCTGCCCTGGCTGCACCTCGCCCTTAATTAATTACACCCTCTGCCATAAAGAGCCATCTCGCTCCTGACTGCAGCCTTCAAGCCCCGTCAGAAGGAGATGTGAAACACTTTCATCTCTGCTGACACCTCCGCTCTCCCTGCATCATTTTCGTGTCTTGGCCAAGCTCAGGTCCCTTTGTGAGTCTGCCTGAGCTCCTGGTCCAGGGCCATCACACGGCTTGGAGTCTTCAGGACATTCAAGGTCCAAGAAGCAGGTTGTGGGGGACACCCCTGAGGCCAGTGTTTAAAGGACTGGGGAGACAGCTCAACTGGTAAAGCACTTGCCTTTCAAACCAAAGGACCTCTGTTTGATTCTCAGAGTCCACATAAATCCTGGGGAGGGTGGCACATGCTTATAAGCCCAGCCCTGGGGAAGTGAAGACAAATGGGTCCTTGGTGCTCAAGACCAGCTGGCCTAGCCCACTTGGTGAGAACCAGGTCAACGAGGGCCCTGTCTTCAAACAAACAAACAAACAAAGCAGGAGATCCATACCTAAGAAGTGGGCCTCCAAAGTTGTCCGCTGGCTTCTACATGCATGCACACAGACACACACAATGGCGCCACCTCCCTGTGAGCCTAAGAGAAGGCCTGGGGCTAGCGGGGAGGCTATCCCATGTAGGAGACTTTGACCAGCACAGGGTGCATGCAGTCAGGTTCAGGGTTCACAGTCTCTTCCTGCCTTTCTCCTTCCCAAGGGTGCCATGGAGCTGAGGCACCTGGGTGACAAAGGCTGTCTGCCCCTGGGATGTAGTAGCTGGCGATCTCCACAGGGCCTTTGGGGAATCTTGTCTGCTATGTGGGCGTGCTGACTATCAGGAAAACTGAATCTCAGTGTACCGCTCAGGAGTGTGGTGGTTTGAGCTTCAGAGTCCCCTCAGTCCTTACTGGGGATGAGGCCCTGTTAGAAAGCAGAGCAGCCTCTTTCTACCCCTTCTCCGTCCCTAGCCTTCACACCCAGCCTCTCTTCCTAGGCACGCAGGAACTCTGCCTCGTTCGGCCTGGCCTCTTCAGCAAATGAAAAGGAATCAGTTTCCTGGACAAATGAGAAGGGGAAGAACTCTGAAGAGCAGCTCAGTAAACAACTAGAAGACCAGGCTAAGGAGACGCGGACAGAAGAAACGAAAGACCAACACAGATGCTGTAGCCAATCCCAGAGGACAAGAAGCGGGA
Source organism: Myodes glareolus (assembly GCF_982192425.1). NCBI lineage: Eukaryota > Metazoa > Chordata > Mammalia > Rodentia > Cricetidae > Myodes > Myodes glareolus. The sequence goes on along the minus strand of NC_142043.1, from coordinate 9,078,206 downwards.
CCCAAGTGGCTCATCAGACCAGCTCTGCATGAAGGCCACTGCCCCATCGACCTGGCTCAGGGCTCCTTGACTTTCTCATGCACCCACTCGCCTGCCCACTTATTTATCCAACAGACAAGGACAACTTCTGTAGACAGTGGCACACTGCGGGGGTAGGGTGTGCCTAAGAAGAGACAGGAGACTTGGGGTCCAGAGGGACTTGTTTTGGAAGACACCCTCCCTTCTAAGTTCATACGACTTCTTCAGCCAGCTCAGAGTGCCTGCTCCCAGAGTTGCTGCTAAAGAAAAGACTTGTGAGCACAGCAGGTGAGGCCCAGTGGACAAGGATGGACAGGGAGCAGCTTGGCCATTAGGGACCGGGCTGTCAAGGCTGCCTGCTGTCCTCCTCACAGATGCTTTTGGTTACCTCCAGAGAGTTTGGTGGGTATGGTGGCACATCCATGCCTAGAATGAATGTATGTGGGGTGGTGGGGCAGAGTCATCAGACTGTAGGAAGATGGCTCCAGTGTCCTCAGTGGGCAGACAGGGAGGCAGCTTTAACCCAGCATGTTCAAGGTATACATATGCAATCTCCCTCTCTCCCTCTCTCTCTCTCTCTCTCTCTCTCTCTCACACACACACACACACACACACACACACACAAACATAGTTTCACAAACATTCACACACAATTTACATATACAAAACAAAGATACACACCATCTCAGTTAGAGTTTCTATTGCTGTGAAGAGACACCATGACCATGACAACTCTTAGAAAACATTTAATTGGTGTGGCTTACAGTTTCAGAGGTTCAATTCACTATCATCAAGGTGGGACACGGCAGTGTGCAGGTAGATATAGTTCTAGAGAAGGAGCTGAGAGTTCCACATCTTGTTCTGCAGGCAGAAAGGCAGAGTCTCTCTACACTGAGCACCACAGCTTGAGCTGAAGAGACCTTCAAGTCTGCCCCGACAATGACACACTTCCTCCAACAAGGCCACATCCCCTAATAATGCCACTCCCTGTGAGTTTATGGGGGCCAATTACACTCAAATTACCCCCCACACATACAACACATAGAATTTTCATATGCATATACAAACACACACTTGGACACAAACACATAGACAGACATCACATATATTCTCATGTAGTAACTTTTACAGGTACATACAACTGTACACAGTTCTCTGTCTGAGGAGACAGACAGCTTGGGGGTTACTGCAAGGAGGAGGCCTCTCTGCAACCAGCTACCCCCATGCCCTTGCTGTCGGCTCTCACGCTTCTGGCCACCTCTGTACTCCTGATTCCTGCATAAATGAATTAATAAATGGGGTAACATCCATGTCCCTGCACTTGCAAAAGATTGAAAAGAGGAAGCTAAGACCCTGTATGTGCAGTAGACGTGTGTCTTTCTTTGTGGCCAGCATGTGCATGTTGTCAATCTCTCCACTGACTGGAGATCTTCCCTCATGATGAGGTCTGGCCGCACCCTCCTTCTGCTGTTCCTGCCAGCTGGGTGTTCCTGTGGCAGATGGGGACCTTGCAAGGCTGTCTCTGTGAGACTGCAGCTGTTTGAAGAGTTCAGCACTGGCTGTGCTGTTCCGCTGGTGGCCAGTGTCCACATGGCATCACGGCAACAGCCCAGGGCCAGCCTGGAAGCTGAGGTTTGGACCACATAGGCAACCTTACTTTGCATGCCCTTCCTGTGTGTGGCCCCACGTGTGTATTTCAGGCTCATTAGACCAAGTCTGCAGATGGTCTTTTCCTCTGTGATCCAGCCAGACTTGGTTTCTATAGCACACAGCTGGGAGCTCAGTTTGATAGCCAGGGTTCAATAAATGCTGTCCATTGGAGGTGACAAGCGTGTGGCTTGAGGGTGGAATGCGGCGGGGGGGAGGGAGAGCAGTATTAGAAGAGGGTGCTTTGAGGACAACCTCCAGGACAGATGTGGCCTAGCCACAGCCAGGCAGCACAGTGCTGGGAACCACAGGGGAGCTTACCTCCTTCAGGCCTAGTCTGTCCTGTCAGGGTGGGTGCCCAGGAGAAGGGAAAAGGGAGACATCAGGAGGAGGAGGATGCAGGGACACAACTCCAGGTCCAGGGGTACGGCTCTAAGGAGCATCTCTTGTTGGATCGAAAGGGAGCATCTCCTTGCTGTGGGATTGACACCGCCACAATTGCTCCCTGATGTTACCCCTCAAATACACCCCAGATTGCAGAAGAAATGTACAGAACACGGAGACTGCAGGGGAGAATCTCATCAGGAGGCCCAGCTCCTCTGTCCTGTTTCGTAGCCCATTCAGGAAAAGGAGGTTTCGGGGCCACCCAGGGTGTCTACTCTCCCCTCTACGCCTAGCCTGCTACTGCAGGTCTGTAGTAGGATGGGTTCTTGTTTTAGTTTGGATTTCTAATGCTGTGATAAAACACCGTGACCAAGGCAACATGGGGGAGGAAAGGGTTTTTTTCAGCTTCTGCTTCCGCATGACTGTCCGCCATCAAAGGAAGTCAGGGCTCAAACCAAGAGCCTGGCAATGACAAGTGAAGTAACGAAGGAACGCTGCTTACCTGCTGGCTCCTCACGACTGCTCAGCCTGCTTCTTATAGCACCCAGGAGCCCTGCGCAGAGGTGGCACTGCCCATGGTGGGCTGGGCCCACCCGCATTCATCATTGATCAAGAGAATGCACCACAGGCTTGGCCACAGGCCAACCCGGCATTTTCACAATTGAGGTTCCCTCTTCCAAAACGACTCTAGCTTGTGTCAAGTTGACATAAAAACAGCCAGGTCTCTGACTTGGATCTGAGTCTGAGGCATAATTACAGTGTTTTTCCTTTTTTTTTTTTTAAGAATTAGTTTGTGAGTGAGTGTGCGAAGGGTCTGTGTAGGTGTGTACCTGTCACAGCGCTGGTGTAGTGAAGGTCGGTGGGCACCGGTTCTCCCCCGCACTGTGTGGTCCTGGTGATTGAACTCAGGGCACTGGGCTTGGTGGCAAAAATCTTTATCTGCTGAGCCACCTTGCCAGCCTTCAGTTTTCTTTTCTTTCTTTATCTTTCCTTTCCTGTTTTCAACATCATGTTTTCTCCCTTGTCTCCTAGTGTGTTGTGCATTTGAGAGCCTTTCTGCATTTCCTGCGACAGGGTGCTGTGTGAGCCTCAGAATCTTGTTTGTCCTTTAACTGAGTCGTACATGTGTGCAGAGCCGGGTGAGCATCTGAGTCTGCAGGGACACGGGAGAAGAAGGGGGTAGCTTCACACCACATTCTAAAGCCAACCACTCACTGCTCTCACTTGCTAAAAGTCACTCTTCCTGTCCTCACCATTCACCACCCTTAGGGATGGTCCAGAATTCTCAGAAGATACCCCTCTCACCACGCTGTGATTTTTTTTTTTGGAATTTCTTGAAATTTTTGGGATGACTCTTATGAATCCCCAGCCTCTGTCCTTGGCAAAGAGGCTCTCGTCTGTAGGAAAAATGTGCTTTGCCAGTCGGAAGGACGAAACAATCCCACCCCACCACACAAGGGTGGGCCTTGTGGTTCAGGACCTACATTTGCACCTGACACACATAAAGGTGTTCATCTGCTCCTCTGAAAAAATATTGACTAGAATGTTCTATGAAGTGCTATTTTAAAAAAGTACGCTCAATAATTTAGCTTGTGTGTGTGTGTGTGAGCATGTGCACACACGTGTAGGAGATCACAGGACGATCTGTGGGAGTCTACTCTCCTTCTTCCATATGGATCCTAGGGATGAAAATCAGGTCCAGGCTTCATGCTTCACTCACTGAGCCATCCTTCAGACTCCAAATGACTAAGTTTTAATAGCTCCAAACTGGAAATTTATCTTTCTGGGCTAGAATGGACAAATCAAAGCTGGTGTGTTCATTCACGGACCACTGCACAGCAGTGAGGAGTGGTGGCCGGTGATCACACTCGACATCTTGGGAGGATCTCATGAGCCGACTAAGCTAGGTGGGAGGATGTGTTCACACCACTCGGTTCCATTTAGAGCAGTCACAGACAACTTGTCTGTGGTACTAGAGGACAGGTGGATGCTTGCTCTGGAGGTGAGAGCCAGAAGGCAGTGCTGGGCTTCCTGTGGTGTGGCGAGGCGAGTTTGTGTCTTCACGAAGTATGGTTTACTCTGGCCTGTTCTGTTTCAGAGAGTTCATTGAGATGTCCATGTCTTTGTGTGATTATTAAATAACGTTTCTTTATTGCTTGTTTGCATGGTTGTGCCATGGTTTGTATGTGGAGGTCAGAACAGAACCCGATGCAGTTGGTTCTCTTCTGCTATGTGGGGCCGGAGTATCAAACCCAGCTGGTCAGGATGGAGGCAGGGGCTCTTCTCTACTGAACCACCTTGACAGCTCCCCTGTGGCTATTTCTACAAGAAACTACAAATTTGAATGGGTGGGCTGAGATGGAGCTCCTTGGTAGATCATGTGACAAAAACATGCAAGTCTCTGGGCTCCATTCTCAACACTGGATGAGAAGATAAAAGCCAGGGGATGGGGAAATGGAGAGATTGACCAGTGGTTAAGAGTACTTGTTCTTGCAGAGGGTTTTGATTAGATTCCCAGAACCCACATGGTGACTAACAACTATCTTGTAACTCCAGTTCTTGGGTATCTAACACCTCTGACATCTGCGTGTTGCATACATGTGGGACACATACATGATTATAGGGAAACAGCCATACACATAAAATAAATATACCCTTAAAATTGGTACATTAGACAAAACCACTCAGAGGACTCTGAAATCACGGATGTGGAGGTGGTTCCTGTCTCTGCCTGTCCCTCCTATGCCTGTGGAGAAACAGCTAACCTAGAACCCAGGACCTGCAACCTGAGCTGGGGCCTTTGAAACATCCGACAGCTCCGCATCCTTCACCACCCTTCCCTATAAATGACGGGAGCTGGAGGGGAAGGTGGCACGTATGCCAAGGGTTAGTAGAGTCCTCAATGGTACCCTGGCCATGAACAGGCGGCAGTCGAGGCCCAGCTCCTCTTAGAAGCAGGTGGGTCATGTGCCCTGCACCTGGTGTGCAGGGAGAGGCATCCTGATGACATCACCAGCCCTCTATGAGCCAGAAACAACTGGTAAGGTTCCTGTAATACCCCCAACTCCAGATTCATTCTTTCTAACGACACATGCTCGATCTTTCTCGAAAGTGATTACAATTCCTAAATGAGCGTACAAAAATAAACTTCTTCATTAACTAGAGAATTTTAAAAAAAGAAGAAGAAGAAGCTACCACCTGAGCAGAGCGTGCATTGGCCCACAGCATGTGCTGGGTAATTACTGCTTCTGCAGATGGCTCTGCTCAGCGCCGTGACTGTGGTGGGTGGGCTGGTAAGAGACTGCACTGCTTTGGGGCAGGATTCCCAAAGGGTGTTTTCCAGAACACTAGTCTACAGTGGGACTATTTCCACGAGATGACAATTCCATGCTTTGCTACATTTTGGGAGCCACTGAGTTAACTGTAATCAGATGGCTGCAGGGCTTCTAAGTTCTTCAGCAGGCAGGGAGACTGAGGAATTGCAGACACAGAGGCTGAGCATCTGACCTCAGTGCTTTCTGGTTTGTGGAGGGTCTGCTGTGTATTGTTTCCTGGAACCTACAGTAAAAAATAGTGATTGACGTGAACTCAAACTTGGTTCAGGAATTAGAAGATTACACTATTTGTTCTTGGATGGACCCTTGGTGTCTGGAAGGAAGGAACTTGAAGAAAAGCAGGCATAAGGATTTGAAAAGCTATAGTGTGTGTGTGTGTGTGTGTGTGTGTGTGTGTGTGTGTGGGAGAGAGAGAGAGAGAGAGAGAGAGAGAGAGAGAGAGAGAGAGAGAATCTCCCTGGCCTTGAGTTCACCAAGTAGGCTAGGCAGGAGCCCAGGAATCCACCTGAGCCTGCATCCCCGAAGTGTGTTAGAAGTGCAGAAGTGCATGCCCCCGTGCCTGGCAGTTTTTATGGGGGTGCTGGGGGTCAAACTCAGGTCCTCATGCTTGCAAGGCAGGCACTTTACTGACTGAGACATCTCTCCAACTTCCCCCACTCTTTTTATTTATTTATTTATTTATTTATTTATTTATTTATTTATTATGTATACAATATTCTGTCTGTGTGTAGGCCAGAAGAGGGCACTAGACCCCATTACAGATGGTTGTGAGCCACCATGTGGTTGCTGGGAATTGAACTCAGGATCTTTGGAAGAGCAGGCAATGCTCTTAACCTCTGAGCCATCTCTCCAGCCCCAACTTCCCCCACTCTTGCATTTAATGCCTTGTTATTAGAGAATGCCATTTGTTTGTATACAAGGCAGAAGCTATTGACAACTTTCTCAATGGCTGTCACTTCCCTTTTCTGCTAAATGAATCTAGGTTTTTCTCACATGGAAACAGGTTTAGGGATAACTCATGCTCTATTCTTTTCGTGAAACCTTATGAGTCAGACCTTACCGACCACAGAGAAGAGGCTTTCTGGTACTCCTGGGAAAGACCTTCTTTCTAATGGACAGAGGCACTGAAGGAGACACTGTCTCTTTCAAAAATTCTTGGTTTTTTTCTGCTTGAAAGGTAAGTATAGGAGAATAAAATGGCAGGAGCCACGGCAGTCACCTTTGACTACAAGAATGTGCTGAGGAGCCACGGAGAAAAGAGAGGAGTCTGGGCATCCTCAGGTAGATGACCTGGTGTTTGTTCTGCCTCACTGTGCTTGTCACAGAGACAGTGAAGGACCTCCTGCTGTCGTCAGCACCAGCCTGATTTGCTGTGAGTCGTGCAAAGAAACCCCACGGCAGCACCATGTCTGTCGCTGCCTTTCCGTGGTCTGCTCCTCCTAATAGGAACCCTTGGTCACAAGCTGGGGCCACGGTTTGTACTAAGCACAGCTCAGAAAGGCTCAGTGACGACGTGATGGGAGCTTGTTCTTTGCTCTGTTGCGCTCCTACCTAGGCTGAGTAATGCCATCTCAGTTAGGAGTTGTGTTGTTTGGGGCACAGGCTAACTGGTCATGTTACTCTACACCACACTGTGGTGACCAGCACTGGGCACAGGCTGACTGGTCTCATTACTACACCACACTGTGGTGACATGTACTGGGCACAGACTGACTGGGCACAGGCTGTCTGGTCACATTACTACACTACACTGTGGTACAAGCAATGAGATTCCAGTGGTTAAATACACACATGTTTCTTCATAGTTCATAGGAAGTTTGCTCTTGGCCCATGGGCTCTGGGATGTTCTCTTCCACACTGTGATTCTGGGGAGGTTCCCGTTGTTTCTTTAAGACAGACTCCCTGACTAGGTCCTGGGACTCAGAAATTAGGTTAGGCTGATTGGCTAGTGAGTCCCAGGGAATCCTCCAGTTTGCCCCTCCCCAACACAGGGATTACACATGCTTGCCACCAACCCAGGGTTTTTGTATGGGTGCCTGGGATTGAACTCAGGTCCTTACACTTGTTCAGCAAACACTTCCCTGACAATGTTGTCTTATCGCCCTGCCTCGGGGTCTCCCGTTTCCTGTATCTGGGAATGACTGAGGCCACAGCTCCATTTCTCAGGAGACTGCCTACATAGCTCAAAGTGGTGCTGGCATTTGACACAGGGCTTTTCTCAGCGTAGTCTCTGCACAAGCCTGTGAGAGCATCATGGCGTGATACCTGGTTCCCCACAGAACAAGTCTGGGGGAGCACCCGTGGCGTGGTAGCTGGCTCCTCACAGAACAAACCTAAGGGAGCCATCCGTGGCGTGATACCTGTCTCCCCACAGAACAAGCCTGGGGGAGCCACCCATGGCCTGTTAGCTGGCTCCCACGGAACCTTTAGGACTGACCCTAGAAACACACTTGGCTGTCTTCAAGTACACCTTCACTCACTGTTGGAGGCAGCTTCCCCAGGGACAGAGACACCAAGGACCCCTTTGGAGGCTGGCTGCCACACCCATCTTTAGGTTTTGCGTGCCTTTGTGCCTGGGTGGCTTACTATTATTCTCGTCTAGTAACACAGACATTCCATCAGGGCCAGACCCTCTGTAACTTTCGCCAAATGCTCCTTGCTCCCCTCTGGATGAGGTTTTGACTAGACAGAGAGCTGCAGGGTAACCTCGCTGTCTGTGGAACTCTATGACCAAGGTGCTCTTTCCGACACCCACACTCAGGGGGCGGTGGACACTGAGGCATAGAGGGCTGAGGGGTCTAGGGTCAGAGCCTGCACCCACTGAGTCAAGCTTCATACCCAGAGTTAAGTCTCCTGTCACTTTCCAGAGCTGGGCTCAGCTCCTGAGGGATGACCAGCAGCCTGGAGGCATGGTGGCGAGGTCACCTCTTTCTTCTTTGTATTGGTTAGTTTTCTTACTGCTGTGTCAAAAGGCCCAACAAAAGTGACTCAGGGACAAATTTATTTTATCTTGTGGGTCAAGTGGATATGGTCCAGTGTGGTGGTGCACGTGGTGGCAGAGCAGAGGGAACAAGGTCACACTGCATCCTCAGCCAGGAAGTGGAGGACCAGGGAAGCTGGCGCTCTTTCTGCTGCTTCTCCTCTAACATAGGCAGGGACCCTGCGTATGGACCCCTGCTGCCCATAGCACAGGGAGTCTTCCTGACTCAGTTAATTTAATCTGGACAACCTTCAGCAGGCATGCCCAGAGGCCTGTGTCTCTGGTAGTTCTGCCAAGTTGCCAGTCCGCACTATGCTTCAGCATGTCCCATCAGAATCCTCGCAGTACCCCGGCAGCCAACTCCCCCAAAGAGTGCCTTCCACTTCCCTTGCAGTTTGCACCTCCAGGCCTCAGCACCCCAAGGTCTCGAGACTCAGGGGTTTGCTGGCCACTGGAAGTTCCCGGATCCTTTTGCTAATACTATTATGTGCTAAGATAATGGTTTTCATGGCAAAACAAAACAGTGTAATGGAGTCCGATAAGCCAGAGTACAGAGTCATGTCTTTGTGGATTTAGCTGTAAAACTGCCCTTTTCTTTCGCTGCCAGCAACTGGTGAGAAGGTGTCCATCACAGATGTATTAAATGTTAAGAACATGATAAGATGATTTAAGGCTCCTGATCTGCCTGCCTCCAAGAAGCTGCAGCAAAGACTTGCCCATCTCAGTAATCCGCCAGCATTTGAATGAAATGAATGAGCAGTTTCTCAGGCTGGGGTGTGGATGAGCGTGAGGTCTGAGAGCAGGACTTCTGTGAGCTTCAGAGCAGTGGGGAAGCTCTAGGTGCTCCTAGGGATAGTCCTTGGCTTCTGATTTCATTGTTTGTCAGGCATCATGTGGAGTCATATGAGACAGTGACCGTAGGAACCTGGAATGGGGTCCCCAAGATACTTGAGTCTGTTAGCAGTGTCATTTACAACTGGGCAGTCAATAGGGTACTAACAGTGACTCCTGTCTTAAAGGGAAATACAGGAGGATCAATAGTGGTGACCTCAATCTAGCTTTCCAGCCTCACTTGAGCACCCCAAGACCAACAGCGGCAGTCAGGGATCCTGTTTGAGGTATACATGTCTTTCTCTCACCCTTGTGTGTGTGTGTGTGTGTGTGTGTGTGTGTGTGTGTGTGTATGTATGTGTGCGCGTGCGTGCATACAGGCCCTTACCTTGACCTGAAACAACGAGGACTGGGGATTTAGCTCAGATCGGAGGACGCTTACGTGTAGTACTCAGGAAGCTTGGGCTTTGATCCCAGCGCTGTCAACAGGATAAGACGGTGAACACTCCTCATCTCAGCAATCAGGAGGCAGAGGCAGACGGATTACCAAGTATCCAGACCATTTCCAAACAAAAGTAAACAAATGAGGCTTCTGACTTTTGTGGGGGCGAGGGAGAAGGTGTGTTCTGGGTTTGAAACACAGCTTTTCAAAGCATGTGGGGTTGTTAAGGGGGAAAGGACATGGACGTGAGAAAGGTCTTGCAGAAACCCCACCCTGGAGTTAACCCTACTTTTGATCCAGTTTTGTACTTTGGGAATGAGGTTTGTGGGTCTAGGCTGTACCCCAGGGCACTCAGCTAACAGTAGGGTAAGAGCATTTTCTAAGCTCTTCTTGTTGAACAAGTACCAACGATGCTTTGAGGTGCAAGGAAGCAGGCTTATTTTTCAGACTGTGAGGCATTTGGAGCTCAGAGGAGCTGGGTGTGGAAAAACACAACCTGCAATCCCAGCCTTTGGGTGGTGGAGGCAAGAGGATCCGGAGTTCAAGGCTAGACCCTCCTATAGAAGGAGTTTGAGGCTAGCCTGAGATTTGTGAGACTTTGTCTCAGTAATACAAAACAAGTGTTGGAGAGTTGGCTCTATTGGTAAAGGGTTTTTGAGTGAGGGTATGGACTCAAGTTCGGGTCCCCAGAGCCCACATAAAGTCAGTGCAGTAATACCTCTGTGATTCCAGCACTCCTCCTGGGAAATGAGAGGCAAGGCAGGAAAATTCCTTGATGCTCACCAGTCAGATAGCTGTATGCAATGCTGAACAAGAGACTGCCTCCAAAAGCAAGGAAGGTGAGGACCAGCACCCCAGACTGCCCTGTGGCCTTCACACAATCACTGCAGTACGTGCCTGCCTGATCTCACACTCAGGAACACACACACACACACACATGATGAAAGATAAAATCCAAAGTGTGTCTTTGTGTGTCTCTTAAAACTGGAAAGGGCATGGTGAGGGGGAAGGAAGAGAAATAAAGAAGAAAGGAGTCAGAAATGAGCAGAAATGGTAGGGAAGTAGAAGAGAGTAATTGGGGGAAGAAAGAAAGCCAGCTGGGTCCAGGAAAGGACATAGGGAGGTCACTGAACAACACACAGTGACATACATGCATGTATGAAGAATCCATGGTAGAAACCATTATTTTGTATACCTGTCTAAAATACTTTTTTAAAGAAAAAAAGTGATGAAAACAAAGGGGGGGCAGGACCTCCAGGGAAATGATGTAGCTTTCCCAGACTGTCACATCAGACCCAGGGCTAATCCAAGTGGGGAATAGCACAATCCTGTGGAGACCCCGACTGCGGTGGTCAGACTTGGGGAGCACTTGGGCAGATGGGGGGGCGTCTAAGTGAGGGAGACCCAAGTCTTCTGAAGGAGTAAAAGATCTAGAAGGTCCTCGCGAGCAGAGCGGGTGCCACATGAGGTGAAGTCCTGTCTTTGGTAACTTCACTGCAGATGCTGGCCTTTGTGGAATTGACTTTCTGAAAGCAACCATTCCTGAGAGAAGAGAGACAGCAGAAAACAGCATTCTAGAGGCGGGAAGAGGACAGGAAGACAGGCTTCTGGGAGGGAGGTGTTGGGAGACCCTGTCCCTGACCGGCTACTTCCTCTGGCTGCGGTCCTCTGCCATGCGGTCTGTCTGCCTCACGCAGCTCTCCTCTCTGATGCGGAACTGCCCATGTCCTCTCTGGAGACAGTCGACAGGGACAAGTGCCAAGCCAACTGCGTCCATCACAGCTGCAAGCCGGCTCCAGCTGGCTGGAGATGACACCGTGACAGGAAGCCCTGGGAGCCAGGCACAGACGGAAGGGGCACCTGGACCCCGCCATCTCCATCACTTGGGTGCCCTTTGAAGATGGAGGTTCTGTCTGCTCACCAGGTTAGAGGCCCTTGAGAGTGAGGGGTGTGACCCCACCAGATTGCCGAGTGTCTGAGGATTGGAGGTGTTTTCCCCAGAAATCAAGGCTTTCCTGGACACACATTGTTTCTTCCGGTTTTCGCTGTGTAGAAATAAATAGAACCCTCTGTGGTGGGAGGGGTAACCGTTCCCATCTGCACCATGCTCCGCTTTGGCCCGGTTAAGGTGAGTGCCCTGCTTGATCATCTTTCCTAAGGCAAGTTTTAGAAGCCTCCACATGTTCCCCTTCTCTTCCTTACGTCAGTCTGAGTTCTTGGTGGGACAGATGGCACTGTCTTTCCTTTTGTTTTCTGATTGGGCCTTAGTGCTAGAGGAGACCCTCCACCCACTCAGTAGTTCATGCTGCAGCCTGTCGGAATCTAAGCTACACATCCAGGCCTGGACAAAAGCACAGGGATTTCTGGGTAATGTAGTTAGTAGTTACCTGTCTCCCTCCAATGTGCCTCTTGGTAGGAACATGGTTCAACCACCAAAGTAGCCTTCATGAGATGCAAGTCTTCTTTCTGAGACCCATGGATGCTAATAACATCCTGGAATTCCAGGTGATTTTTTTTCATAGCCTGACACAAGCTAGAGGACTTTTAGACAGGACAGGTTGCCTTAAACACAAAACCTGGCTTTGGTAGGATGCTCTCTGACTTTGGTGTGGAGGTTACTATTTTCCCTCTTGTTGAGGCTTAGGCTGGGCCTGGGCCTGGGGCACCCCTGCAAGATGCTCGTGGAAAATACAAAGGCCTCTGATGGTCAAATAGCTCTGGCCTCTCCAGTTGCCTTAGCTCCAGCCCTAGGCCCAGGATACTGAGGATCAAATCCAGGGCTTCATGCATCCTAGGCAAGCTTTATATTAATTTAGCTACATCCCTTGCCTGTCTCTCCACGTTACTTTTTATGCATGTGTATGTATGTGGGGTGCATACATTCATGTGTATACATACTCATAGGTGTGTGAGTACAGGTGGTTATGCAGGTATACACACATGTGTGCATGCAGAGGGCAGAGAATGATGTTGAGTGTCTTCCTTGCTCCTTCCCACCTGGTATGTTGGTGCAGGATCTCTCACTTGAGTCCAGAGCTCCCTTATGCAGCCAGTTTAGCTACCTAGCTTCTCTGGGGCTCTCTCTCTCTCTCTCTCTCTCTCTCTCTCTCTCTCTCTCTCTCTCTCTCTGTGTGTGTGTGTGTGTGTGTGTGTGTGTGTGTGTGTGTGTGTGACTCCCCCTGGAGCACTGGGATTACAGGCATGCTGCCACATTCACTGAACACTTACATGGATTCTGGGTGTCCCAGCCCTGTTCCTCATACCTGCACAGCTAGTACTTTACCTGTTGAGGGGTCTTCCCATCCCCCATTCTACATCTTGATGGAGACATTATTGGGAGCCTGGGAGAAGTTTCAGTGGTAAGTGAGCTGTGGGGGGAGGTGATTGTTCATGTATTGGTTTCCAAGTATCTGATGATGTGTTAGGATGTTCGTAGGGAAGGCACATCATTAGTTTCCTGTACGCCCTTAATTATCTGTGCTGTCGTGAGGGAGATTTGGGGATAAAGGGAGAGCCACTCAACACTGGGAGGAAGCATGGAGGGAAAATAACAGCTGTTAAGGACTAATTCAGACCAAATCAGAGACCTTCCCAGGTTACTCGTGCAGTTGATACCCAATCCAGGACTAGAGTCTCCCTCTCTCAATGTCTGGCTGAATACCTTTCACCCGAATCTCAGCAGCCGAGGTGATGATAAAGTCAAACAGCCACGGTACATATTCTAAGCCCTTCACAAGCTCTTACTCTCTTTAGCCTCACAGAAGCCACGAAGCGATAGCCTGGGAAGTTTGCCTATTTGCAGAAGGATGATGGAAGAATAATTTCAGTTCCGTTTGAGACACATTCCCCAAACTCCCACTAAGCTCTCTTCAGGGAGGAGCAGTAAGGACAAGAAGAGGGAACATCAATCAGCTGAGGGTCCTGGCCTCAGGATAGCTCAGTGGGAGATGCATGTGGTGGAATGATGCCAGAGGAGAGAGGAAACGCTTGGGGCCATGGACAGGGCAGAACCAGCGCAGGATGGGAGGCTTCCTGGAGGAGCTGAGCCTTCTTCCCCAGGGAGGAAGGCGTAGTAGGCATCTTGTGGAGTTGGGGAGTTCATCTGGAAGATGAAGGTTGTGTGGGTTGTGTATGTAACAGCAGCACGCATACCACGGAGAGGAAGGAGATGATGTGGGGAGTTGGGAGAGAAAGTTACAGCCTGAAATGTCATCCTCTGGGCAGCACGGAGCCATTGGAAGGTTTTAAACTGGAAGTGGCACAATCCCACTTGTAAACAACAAGAAACTTTCTCACGTGGGTGGATCCGAGGAAACAGATTTTCCAGTTCCAGATGGCACAGCTGAGCCCGGGCTGGGGTCAAGATGGTGGGAAGAGGCACGGAGAGATGCAGCTGGAGCTGGAGGATATGGCGGGGCTGGCAGGTATCAGTCTGTCAGGTGGGGAAGGGTAGGATTTCCTTTCTTCTAACCAAAGTTGGTGGTGTGCTAAGGGGAACTCTGAGGAGAGCAGATGGGTGTGACTGATGGGCACAGTGGGCACTAGGAAGCTGCGACCGCTGGCACTGGCATCGTCTCCTTTCCTTGGCCTCTGTTATCCTGTGGTCCACCCCCCTTCTATGGCCAAGCTGTGCGTGAGATTAAAGGCACACAGAGCACGGTGTGTTTTGCAAGCGGGGAAGAAGTTGGGGGGCGGGTCTCACAGACTGAGGAGTGGGGCACAGCATTACTTGAGAAATAGGTATTTGAGTCAAAGGACCAGGCATGCTCTGCCCCTGCCCCTGCCCTAAGCCCCAGGCCCATGACCCATGGGACAGTGTGACTGCCACTTATACCTCCCTCCTCCCATGTAGACAAAGCCCCATTGAAGTCCCTCATGGAAAACAGTATTTCCCTACCTTTTTCTCCCATTTCAGCCTGAGGTGCAATAGAAAAAGGACTCCTTCACTACTGGGCCGTTCTTCATGGGTTTTCTACTCACCTGGAGTACTTACTCACCAGACAGAACACTTCTCATCTGTCATTCATTTGCTTTTCCTGACAAAAACCATGTTTGTCCTCTTTACTGCTGAGCCTGATTCAAGAGAACCATCATCCCCAAGATGGGCCTGACTTCAGGGACTCAGATGATCAGAAAAGACTCCAGTTCCAGCCTGGGTGACAAGTTGGGATCCTCTCCTGTTGGAGTGTCTAGCTGGCACCTCCTAGTATCCTATAGATGGAGGAACTTTGGGTGTTAAGGCACTGGGAAGCTACATGACTATCGATGGATCCTAACTTTCTTCCCTTACTAGCTGTGTGACTATGGGTGAACTACTTACCCTCCTGGGCCTATACTTTCTCTGTGTAATGTTAGGATGATGACGCCAAGTGCCCATGAGGGCCAAAGGGGTGAATGCATGAAAAACAGAGGGAACTCCCCAGAGCAATTGCTGTTACTTTCGTTATCATCACCACCACCATTATCATCCTCATCATTGTCAACTTCACCACTATCACCACCATCATCTTCATCATCGTCTTCTTCACCACCATTACCATCACCATCATCAGCATTGCCACCATTACCATCACCACCATCATCTTCATCATCATCATCTTCACCACCACCATTACCAGCATCAGCAGCATCAACATCATCAGCATCACCTCCATTACCATCACCACCACCACCATCATCTTCACCACCACCATCACTATCAGCATCACTGCCATCATCTATTTTTGTTGTCATCAACATCTGAATCACCAACTCAGAAGTCCGAAAGGTACTTAGAATGGAAAAGAGGGTTCTGAGAAAATCTTTACAAACTCTGATGCTAGAATTGGTCTAAAACAAAAAGTGGCATTTTGCCAATGTGTGGTGGTTTGAATAAAAATAGCCCCCATAAGCTCATAGAGAGTGGCACTACTAGGAGGTGTGACCTTGTTGGAGGAAGTGTGTCACTGGGGGTGGATGTTGAGGTGTCAGAAGCTCAAGCCAGGCCAGGTGGCTCACTTACTTTTCCTGCTGCCTAGGGATCCAGATGTAGAACTCTCAGCTACCTCTCCAGCACTGTTTGCCTGCATAGTGCCATGCTCCCTGCCATGATGACAATGGACTAACCTCTGATCTGTAAGCCAGCCCCAGTTAAATACTTTCCTAAAAGTTGCTGTGGTCATGGTGTCTCCTAAGAACCCTAACTAAGACACAAGATAAAGACTCTCTTGCTTATAGGGAAGTTGATGCTTTGGAATGGAGAAGGATGGGAGCAGAGGTGTATCCAGGATGGCAAAATCATCAAATCGTTATACTTCCTGAAGTGTGGATCCTCAGAGAACCAAACAAAGATACATGTAATTATTTTCAGGTGTCCCTGAAAGATCTAGTTTTAAAAGAGGTGACACAAGGATCTTCTGGAAAAAGAGCTTGGTAGTGGCTGTGCTGAAGATGATGATCAGAGGTAGGATTTGCCCAGGAGGTCAGGAGAGATGGTTGAGGCTAAAGCTAAGACAGGCACTTTGTTCAAGACCTAGATCACTGTGAGGGTACTGAGTCCCAGAGAAATGTGGACCCCAGCCCAGAAAAGGAATTAGGAGCATGAGGTGAGGCCTGAGTGATGGTCTCTGGATAGTTGAACCCAGACTCTCAGAACTCCCATATCCAGAACTGGCTGCTCCGTAGATCTGCAGACCGTGTGTTGTGTGTCAGGTGAATAAGCTGACTCTGGTATAGCATGCCAGTGTGGCTCTGTGCATTTGTGGCAGGACGCAGTAGCTACTGTAGGCCCGTTCACCTGCCTTAGGCTTGGTGGAGCCCCTCATTCGGTAGTGAGTCCCTGCCAAGGCTCTCTGAGCTTCAGTTCATTGGGGGTGTAAAATAAGAACAATAGTAACTGCATGTCATAGGTGTGCGATGTGGGGTTCCTCACTGTATGCTGTGAATATGTGTTATTACCACTAGTTAATGAATAAAGCTGTTTCAGCCAATGACTTACAGAGCAACGTCAGGCAGGATATCCAAACAAAGATATAGAGAGAAAGCAGACAGATTCAAGGAGACGCCATGTAGCTGTCAAAGGAGGAAGACACTGCTGCTGGACCCTTTCCAGTATGCCACAGCCTCATGACGATACACAGATTAATAAAATGAGCTGACTTAAGATATGAGATAGGAATACACCTACGCTATTGGCCAAACATTGTTGTAATTAATAAAGTTTCTGTGTGATTATTTGGGTCAGGGTTGCCGGGAATGAGTGAGCAGTCTCCGCCTACAGGTGTGTATGTGCGTGTCTGTCTGTCTGTCTGTGTCTGTGTCTGTGTCTGTGTCTGTGTCTGTATCTGTATCTGTATTTGTATCATCTGTATCTGTGTCTGTGTCTGTGTATCTGTATCTGTATCTGTATCTGTATCTGTATCTATATCATCTGTATCTGTATCTGTATCTGTATCATCTGTATCTGTGTCTGTGTATCTGTATCTGTATCATCTGTATCTGTATCTGTATCTGTGTCTGTGTCTGTGTATTTGTATCTGTATCTGTATCATCTGTATCTGTATCATCTGTATCTGTATCTGTATCTGTATCATCTGTGTGTCTGTGTGCAGGGAGAGCATCTGTTTTCTTCTTCGCTATTTCTATTCTCTCCACTCTGTTTTCCAAGATGGGGTTTCTTACTGGATCCAGCGCTTGCTGGTTCTGCAGGACTGACAGCTCATCAAGTCCCTGGAATCCCATCATCCTACACTGTGCTCCTGCCCCCGGTGATGGGGTTACAGTTATGCTCTGTCCCTGGTTTTTACGTAGGGGCTGGAGATCTGAACCCTAGTCATCATACTGACAGTGAGTGCTTTACTGACTGTCTCCTCTGCTCCTTGAGAAGGCTTTGAGGAGGAAATGACAATGAAAGACATAATGAATGAAAGCCCAGCACTTCCCTAGTGCATTGATCCTGCATTTGCCTTACTCCACCCCTCACTCCCACGGTTCAAGTTCTCTCTGCCCTAGGCTTTTGTACTCAGGAACCCAGGACTTCCAAGATAGATTGCCAGTTAGCAGAGGTTCCCATACCATCCAGATCCTCTTCCATTTAACCCTTTCTTCTGTGGAAACCTCTAGTCACTTGCCTTTTACCTTTTGAGGTGCCCCAATCCCACAATAGAATCAGAAAGGGCTCTATCTGGGCTGGAATCATTGAACCTCAAAGGGGGTTGAAAAGTGACCCTTAGGGCCTTAAGTGTCCCAGTGCCCTCCACCCCTGCCTGCTGGCACTCGGCAGAGCGCTGGAAACATATTCTGCTGCCTGTGAGGAGAAAGCACTGCTTTGTGTTGTCTCCATGTGTGCTGCCAATCAGCTTCCGTGGTGGAGAAACAGGCTAGATGTTCCATTGTCCTGCAGACCACTCTTGCCTCCTGCTGCTGCCCAGATCCCAGAGCTCATTGAAATGGTGTGGGGGCTGAGCTGTGTGGGGGAAGACCACAGTACCTGTCCTGGGCTGCTGCCTAAATTTCAGGTCTCTCCATCAGGCCCCCTCATCCCTCCTTTGCTAGGATGCCAAACCAGTTATGGCCTTTTCACCTATGCATGTCTGGGAGCCAAGCCCAGGGTCTTCCCTCTGCTCCTGCCTCCAGCAAAGCAAGCCTACTGGAGGCATCCAAACACCTGACAAGAAGTAACTTAAAGGAGAAGGGGTTTCTGTTGGTCCATCACACTAGAGAACACATGGCAGCATGAGTGAGGGGCAGCTAGACACATTGCAACCACAGTCAGGAGACTAGGCCCGAGGAAAAACAGAGATGGAGCTATAAAACTCCAAGACCCACCCCTAACAGCCTAACAACCCACTTCCTCTAGCAGCTCCACAACCTTCCCAAAACAGGGCCACCAGATGAATGTTCAAACACATTTAAACCACAGCTTTTGGTTAATACTAGGTGTTGTTTGTTTTGAACAATGAATCATTTGTGGACATATGAGTGTGATTCAGCCCGGGGACCAGGGATTCCTTGGGTAGAGTTGCCTTGAGTAATTACTAAGTGTGTCCTGCTCCCTGTGTCCTCTGTCACCGAATGATTATCTTCTTCCCATGCACCCCCCATTCTGAGAAGAACTCGAGGTAACTAGATTAGGGACTGTGGTGATCTGAGTGAACAAGGCCCCCAGTAGGATCACATATTTGAACAATTGGTCCCCAGTAGATGACTCTGTTGGAGGAGGTTATAAACTCTTTAGGTGGTATAGTCTTGCTGGAAAAATTACCTAGGAGTAAGGTTTGAGGATTTATAGCCTCGACCTACATCCAGTATACTCTTTTTGCTTTGTGTTTTTGTTTGAAAATGTGTTTCCTGCTCTGGCCACCTCACCACACCTTCCCTTCCATTACAGACTCTTCCTTTGGAACCATGAGTTGAAACTGATGCTTTCTAGATGTTGCTTTGGCCATGGTATTTTATCCTAACACAAAAAGTTACGTGTGTCCGCATTGATACAGCTCCCCCTTAACTCATTACACATGTAGTGAACAGCCCTTTCTTCAAAAATGTCACAATAGAAGGTACTTCAACGTTGTCCATTAGAGTACGTACTTCGATACAGTTAAGACATGATGAGGTCTTTGGAAAGGCTTTGCTTCCAAGACTGTAACACTGAGAGAAGGAATTGATGCATGCTTAGTATTCAGCTTGATTACTCCACTCTTAAATACCTTAGGATCCCATGCCTAGAAAATGATGACATCCCAGTAGGCTGTCTTCTCACCCCAATTAGCTTCGTTATGACGGTCCCTCATAAACATGCCCACGGGTTACTTGACCTAGAGCAGTGGTTCTCAACCTTCCCAATGCTGCAACCCTTTAGTACTGTTCCTCATGCTGCGGGGACCCCAACCATAAAATTATTTTCATTGCTGCTTCATAGCTGCAATTGTGTTATTGATATTTATATCATAATATAAATATCTGTGCTTCCGATGATCATGGGCAACCCCTTTGAAAGGGTTGTTCTACCCACCCCGAAGGGTTCATGATCCACGGTTGAGAACCATTGCCTGAGACAGTCCTTCAGTGAGACTGTTTTCCCAGGTGATTCTAGGTGGGGTCAAGTTGATAAAACTAAGCACTATAGAGAGCAAATTCCAACATGAACTTCTGAATGGACATCTCCATCCAAACCTTAGCAGTTCTCATAGCCAAAGACATCTTAATTCATCTAATGACCCTAGGTGCCTTTGCCCAGCCTAGGGACATCTAAGGACCACAGGAATGAAGAGCTATAGATGTCTTTTGGGGAGTCTTGTAATTTTATCCTTTCTCTTAGTGAATGAGAACATTTAGGCTCAGTAGGAAAAGGGCTTCCTTTGGGGTCATGTCCCAGACTAGGGACACAGCCAGGCCCCATGCTTTGTTCTGCAGACCCCAGCTTTTCACCACACCCCTCTGATTTTCTGAACTTTTGTATGACTCTCTTTGTATGGGAAAGAGCGTGTCATTTGAGAAATGGGGCCCACCAGGTGAGTTTCTCCGGAGCTGTCACTCTCGGAGTGAGGAGAGGTAGGACAGGAGATGAGAAGAATTCCGAGGCCGCATGCGGGAGCTTGCTCTGCCGCAGAGCTGTGCTCGCCTCCAGGACACACATTTGTTCTAATCATATGCTGGATGCAGGGTTTGCTTTCTGAATTATGCACCTCCAAAAGCCTTTCATCTTGCCGAGGGTTTGATGCCAACCTGCCTGGCTGCCCTTGCTGGGCTCTCATTCTGTCTCAGAGCCATTAGGGCGAGGAAGTGGGAGGGGGGCAAGTGGACACCACACACCCTTCCCTTTTTGAGATTTTGCCTCTCTGCAAGGCCTTTTGGGGTATGGAGCATGGCTGACGGGAAGCTGGGCAGAAGGCCACCCTTTGCTTCTGTCAGGTTGGGATCTGGGAATGGACTCACATGATTGCTTATCTGGAAGCCTTCCAGGGGTGCAGAGAAATCTAACTCCATCAGCTTAATTGAATTAAGATTTGTGAAGTTCAAGGGTCCAGGGTCTCTGGGGAGATGAATGGAAGACAGTTCAGACATCTCCTGAGCAAGGCAGATGGGAGTGGGCACCATGGGCCCAGGAGGGTTTCCAGGGGGCTCGTTCTGGGGCCAGAGCCAAAGACAGCTCCCCCAAGCAATCAGCCTCTGGGTTTGTCACGTTCAGCATAAGAGCCACCTGTGAAGGCAATGAGTTTGTGTGAGCAGCTGCCCACTTCTGGTCCCTGACTCCTGGTCCACACCCTGTGTAATCCCCTCCCCTTTTGGTGTGAGTGAGACTTGCCGAGTGACTTGTTTCTAACCAAGAGAACCTCTTCAAAATGATGGTTACAAAGACCTCAGACTCTGTTTTTGCCTGCACCCTCTTCCTCATTCCTCTTCTTCTGAATGTTCTTTGAGGAAATGAACTGGAGAGGTCCTTGTGACAGGAAGCAGAGGGCCACTGTCAGCCACCACCAGCCATGCCTACCCAGCAAGGGGTGGAATTGTCAGCATGGCAGCTGTGGGAGAACCAAATCCTGCCGGTGGCTCCAGAGTAAGCCAGGTGGTAGATCCTTTCCCATTTGAGCCTTTGAATGAGATGCCAGTCCCAGCTGATGTCTTGAGTGTAGGTCAAGACATTGAACTGAGGACACAGTTAAGTTGCTGACCAGGCTTCTGACACAAAAACTGTCAGAAAATAAATGTGTGCCTTTTTTTTAAAGATATTGAATTATACAGGGGAGTAATACAGAGCAAGCCCCTATTATGGGGATCATATTTAGGATTATAACACCTTCAGCAGCAATGGGAATGAAAAGAAAATTGTTATGTGAATTTATAGACATATGTAAGTGCCCCAACTTACTGGGCCAAAATCACTTTATATGGCCTTGAGGAATTGAATGAGGCCAGGTTGGAGGGGACACAGCAAACCAAGGCTGTGACAATTTTATTGAAAGCAACCAGACCTTTTATACCTTTATCAGAAACAGAATATAATGGTAATTTCCAGGATCAACACAGTTGTAGTTGCCAGGATACAGTGAGATTTACAAGCCATACAGGGCACACAAGATTAATGTCTAAATCCGATTGTCCTGTCAGGTCTTCATGTTTCTGTGACTACTAAGGGAACATAAAGAGAAACACAAAACTATGTGAATGCTTTACTGCCTGAGGGAATGCACTGGTCTCTCAGGAACTGGAAGGCATGTTGTGCCCAGGAGTCATGAACTCTAACCTGAAAAATCTATGATGTATCCTCCCAAGTCCGATAGGCCAGGTTGACTCCATGGTTCCCTGCATATATATGTATATGTGCATATATGTGTGTATGTATGTGTATAAATTTATTTCTCCTTTTATATATAGTATTATATAGTATATGTGGTAGGTGCTTGTGTGTGTGCTGATATGTGGGAGTGAATGTGTTAGTGTGCATCTGTGTGTGTGTGTGTGTGAGAGAGAGAGAGAGAGACAGAGAGAGAGAGAGAGAGAGAGAGAGAGAGAGAGAGAGAGAGGATGTCAGATGTTGTTCTTAGTCACTCCT
This sequence comes from Myodes glareolus, assembly GCF_982192425.1. Classification (NCBI taxonomy): domain Eukaryota; kingdom Metazoa; phylum Chordata; class Mammalia; order Rodentia; family Cricetidae; genus Myodes; species Myodes glareolus. The sequence goes on along the minus strand of NC_142043.1, from coordinate 9,056,037 downwards.
CTGTGGTATGTTTTGAGGCAGGGTCTGTCTCCCATTGAGTCTGGAGATCACTGCCTCAGCTGGGCTGGGTACCCAGCAACACAAGGATCCTCTCATTTCTGCCCTGCATCATTGGAACTACAGATGGGCACCACCTCACCTGCCTCTTTACTTGGGTTCTGGGTACCAGAATTTGAATCCTAGCCTTTGGCCCACTGAGCTGCCTCCCCAGCTCATAGGAGGCTTGTGTTTTATGAGCCAACTGTATTTTAGAACATATGAGCTCTGAGGGACACTTTATCATCTACTTCCTTTATCACTCACAACCCTTTGTCTGTGCTGCTTTCTTTAGTTTTCTCAATCTTTACAGTAATCCAGTGAGGCCTCTTAGTGACTTTATCTTACAGATTAGAAAGAAGAGGGCAGAGAAGAAAATCACCTGAAGAGGTGGTAAGAGGTGACTCTGGGGTTTGAACCTAGGCAGTGTGGTTTTAGAGGGCCACAGGACAGCATCCATTTATGCAGAAGATGCTCCGACATCTGTTGGGTGGTGGCTGTGGTTAATTACTAATCCCTGTTATGGAGGAGCCAGTGGCTCTGCCTCTACCTAGTGCTGAGCTTGAATGATTGACTTAACCTTGGCTGCTATATTGGTTACTTTTCTGTGGCTGTGATAAGATGCCACAACCAAAATCACCTTTGAAGAGGGAAGGTTTTATTTGGAATTACAGTTCCAAAGAGAATACAGCCCATCATAGCAGGGAAGGCATTGGCTGGTCCTATGTAGGAAATAGGAAACAGAAAGTTCAGTGAGGCTATAAACCTCAAATCCTATTCCCAGTGATGTATTTCCTCTAGCAAGATTCCACCTCCAAAAGGTTCCCTAAATAGTGGCACCAACTGAGGGATGACCAAATGTTTTAGTGTGTGAGCCTATGGGGGACAGCTGGATCAACTATTAAGTGGTGATGGGGACCCTGCAGGGCATAAGAAGATAAGCTATTATTTATAAAACACATATGTCATGGCTCAGACAAGATTTGGGTGTGTCCCTCAGAATTCCATGTGCTGGAAATGTGGCCTCTCATGTGGCAATATTGAGTGACAGAAACTTTGAAAGTTTATTTTGCAGTTCTAACAGGTAGCACAGCTACCGGTATACCCTTGAAGGTCTTCCTCTGCTAAAGAAGGTCATCCTCTTAGGTCATAAACAGATTTTTCTTTAGGCTGTCAGTTTACAAAAGAAAACAATACAGAGACTTATTATTAATTATGAAAGCTCAGCTAATAGCTTAGGCTTGTCCCACTACTTCTTATAACCTATTAAGTTAACCCATTTCTATTAATTTTTGTTTGGCTCATAGCTTTTTACCTCTCTTCCATCTTGCATCTCCTGTTTCCTCTCCTTGTCCTCTGGTGTCTCTATTGTTTCTAGCTGCTTCTTCTTCTTCTTCTTCTTCTTCTTCTTCTTCTTCTTCTTCTTCTTCTTCTTCTTCTTCTTCTTCTTCTTCTTCTCCTCCTCCTCCTTTTCCTCCTCCTCCTCTTCCTTCTTCTCTCTCTCTCTCTTTCTCTCTCTCTCTCTCTCTCTCTCTCTCTCTCTCTCTCTCTCTCTCCCCCTGAAAGTTCCACCTAACTTCCTCCTACCTAGTTATTGGCTACTCGGCTATTTATTAAATCACTCAGAAGGTGCAAGACACATTTTCACAGTGTACAAAAATTATTCTACTACATTTTGGTCTTAATGAAAAGGAAAGGTTTTAACTCTAGAACAGTAAAACTATATACAATAAGAACAATTATCAGGTATTATCTAAATAAAAAGGGAAGGTTTTGACTTTAGTAAAGTATATAATAACAAAATATATAACAATTTTCAAGTAAGAATCTCACATTTACAATGTCTAGCCTATATGTATTTAGCAAATTTTGAGAAAATGCTATATTATCTATCCTATCTTAGTGAGTCCAGTGCTTTATATCTAAAACATTTTATGTTATAACTTGTATTACTAACCTAAAACACCTTTCAGTCCTTAGAACATTTTCTTAGACAAGACACTTAAGCTTTTATGTCTCAGAATCTAATACATTTTACATCTACTTTGTAATTTTTTTCTGAATTTGGTAACAAAGAAAACTGTAACTATATCATCTTCAATTCCATCAGAGACATGAGAAAAATAAACTATTACTTGAGTAAACAGGAAGCATAGAATAAATGACTTCCAAAACTATAGAAATGACAGAATCAGCGGACTGCCTGGACAGTCACCGAAGGTTCCTCTGCAACATTGAGGAATCCCTCTTCAATCTACAGGCCTAAAATATCTGACAGACTTTTCTGTGAAGCAGGAATTTTGAAGGCTGTCTTACCTTTTCTTGGCAAAGTTTGGCAGTTGTCTTCATTTGTTTCCTGTTTATCCAACTTGGACAACATACTGTTAGCAGTAGAGGCAAAGTCAGTTTCTTATTAAAATGGCTAGTTTTTGCCACAAAGAGAGAAAAATCCATATAGAGGCTCTTTATTGACCATTATCCTTTTTTGAAGTAAATTAGTGCTGTCAGGAACAGACGAATCTCCCTGTCATGAAAATCTTTATGCTATAAAACATTTTAAATATTATATTCTATAGGTCTTTTAAGTGTTTAAAGATTATATACCTAAAATATTTCTCTGTATGATCTTGAAAACATACCTATCATGACTAAAAGTTTGATCGTTATAGATGACTATTAATCTTTTTTATTTCTTTATTATACCCAATAGCTTTCAAGGACTAAAACTTTAAATTATACTTTTAAGTGAGCTGTATAGGTACAATACTTTAAATGAGTAGAAACATATATACAGTATAACAAAAATAACCTTAATAAGCAAAATTCCTTACTAATATAAAATATTTGAGACCAGTGGTTGTTCAAAAGTAGACTCAATGATCTATCCTTTTATCCCATCATTTCTATACTATACCCCTTTTTCCCTTTTGAATCTAATCTCCTCTGTTTAGTTTTCTCCCTGACCACAGCCAGAAACTATTTGTAACCAAAACCCCAAATGATGACAAACATTTATAACCTACCAAACAATCATAAACCACTCACCTCACCTTTTGGTAATATGGGCTGCTTCTTATTGTCTGTGGGTGATGCCTTCTTTAGGGAGCCTGAGAAAATTGATATAATGTTCAAATTCTGGGAAAAATGTCCATAATATTTGTTGTCCAGTCTCTGTACAATGGGAAAACATAAGGCTTACCTTCAGTCCTGTCTAGAATAATCTGTAAGACTGGACCGTCTCAGTCAGCAGCCTTGAAGCTGTTCTGGATGCAGAACTCTGAGGAAACTACCACAGAGGCATCTGAGAGGCTGGATCACCCGGGCCATCTGCTTTCATTGGTGTCTTGTCCCCTTGCTCTGAAAACACATAAAATTTCAAAGGTAACATATATATCTGAATTAACACAAGTGTGGACTGTGCATTGTACACAAGTCAGCAAGATGATTCTTTGTTTTATGTTTGATCATCTAAAATATACTATCTTATAATTTTTCTAGGTTTATTTTTTTTATGTCTGTAGCCTGGATTTTTAGGAGGTCTTCACTGATCAAATCTGATCTTTATCAACTGTGAAGTAATCTATAGCCTTATGTTTTCTATGAAAAAAAAAACAAAACCTCTTCCCTAAAGTATTGCATTTTCTGGCTTCCATTTTAAAGTTAAGACATTCCTAAAATATCTAGGCTGGTTTAATTTAGCAGTCCCCCTTACAATCCCATGTCAGCAGCTGTCATGTGCTCATCAGTAATCAAAAAGTTCAAATTCAACAAGACACCATATAGGATCTAGACAACCTGTGTATCCATCTTTATATGGCTTATCCTTTTTATATTATTGTATTCTCTCTTTGAAGTCTTTATCTTATTACTTATAAACTATTTTTTCTATGACTGTCTATATCCATTTTCTTTTATTTTTTAAGCCTATGCACAATTTTAAATATATTATACCTTTATGTGTCTGGGCCTGGCTTTACTAAACACCTGAAGCATTCTCTGATTGCATGAGACAAATCTTAGATTGCTATGTCAGCCACTGGTGCAGCTCAGCTTAGTACATGGTGCTAGTGCCTGGCGCTGGCAACTGGCTCCCTCCCATAGGCAATCTTGATACAGCGACCCTACCCAAGAGACCTCAGTCACCAGGAAGCTGCATTTGACGTTTGTCTCCATGTTTTTGTTTGTTTGTTTTATCAGGCCTTATGTGGATATATATGGCTGGACATTGTGTGCCTTGTGTAGACACATTTTTCTTTGGGCTGCCAACTCACAAACAGCAACATGGAGACTTAATATTGATTATGAAAGCTTGGCCTGTAGGTTAGGCTTGTCACACTAGCTCTTACAACTTAAATTAACCCATTTATAATAATCTACATTTTGCCTCATGGCCTTTTGAGTCTCTTCTATTTTCCTTCTCTTGTTTCCTCTCCTTGTCATCTGGTGTCCCTCTCATTCCTAGCTTCATCTCTTCTCTCTCTCTCTCTCTCTCTCTCTCTCTCTCTCTCTCTCTCCAGAAGTTCTGCCTAACCTCTTCCTGCCTAGCTATTGGTCATTCAGCTCTTTATTGAATCAGTCAGAAGGTGCCTTGTCAAAGACACATCTTCACACTGTACAAAAAAGATTTCTTCACACGTTTGGGAGGAACACACATAGAGGGATGAGGGAGAAAGATTACACCCACCTAGCCAGCCAGACCAACTGATCATAAAGGTGATGTCAACAGGTGCACCTTTGTGGAAGATGTTTATGAGGGTACCATTTTCTAGAGGGATCAATTCTGACCAGCAGAGTTAATACACTGACTGAGCATGTGTAGCTATCAAGCAAGGCCATAGCACATGCTTGATCTCTTCTACAGGTACAATGTTTGCTTTCTACTTCTCAACCATGTTCAGATCCAGTCAGGGTGGAGGTCCCTCAGAGGCTGAAGAGATGGAGCCACTCAATTTTGGACTTCACATTTTAACAATGTGAGCCAAACAAACCTTATTTCTGTATCTGTGTACCAGTACTAGACACTTTTTATAGCTGCAGCAAATAGACTCAGTTCAACACACCATAGCTGGTTACAAAGCATTTTGTGTTGATTAAGGTAAGATAAGCTGGATGTCAACAGGCAGTCACAACACTGCATGGAAACTACAGGAACCACACAGCAGCTGTTCCAAGTGCTAGAATGCCCTTTACTCCCCCGGCTTTGTCTGTGTTCGTTCAAGATCCAGGCTCCTTGGTGGGCTTCCTGTGCAAAGTGTGGCTCTTTTCAGTACTTCTTATTCCATCAGTACAGTAATTAGCAGGTCTGAGGTTAGTGTCCTCCTGCTGAAATGATGTCCGACATCCTTACCCCGCGTTTCCCTTTTCAGTCTAAGCTGCTCAGGATGAAGACCTTTGAAAACAGGCTTTTCAAAATCCCAGGATACGTTTGTAATTTTAAGTCTCCAGTCAGGGAGCCACATGCAAGAGCTCAGAAGTCATAGAGCTCGTCCCCTAGGCTCCCCCACTCCTGCCACTTTTCTGTTGAAGTCTTCGCTGTAGGCCAGAGCAGCAGTTTGCCCAAAGTCCACGAGATTAAATTATTCACGTGGAGGCGATGTAAAGACTCTGAAAATGCTTAATGAACTGTAAGTGCCAAGTGCTTCCTCCAGATAATGAGAACAGTCGGTGGTGAGACCGAGGGGCTCAGGGCAGAAAGAGGCAGTCAAGGGGTAGGTGGAGGAGGGCATGGGGGTGCAACAGGCCCGGAGGAGTGCTGAGGAGTTCAGGCAAGTACAGCAAGAGTGGTGTGCGAGGTGGGGAATGTGCCAAGGTGCCTCGACATTTCCAGTCTTCCTCCATTTGGAGAGGTAAGAGAAAGTGAGCCCTGCCACTATGGGGTCATGCAACTCAGTGTGGCCCACAGGTGGCAGCTGAAAGTGACATGTGAACATTAGTTAATTGCCAGTGCAGGGGTCCCCGTTGTTTTCTCTCCTGCTGTGGTAACCATGGTAACCATGGAAGCAGAGGTAGAGATGGAAGTAGAGTGGAGGACTACCTGCCACAGAGAGTCACTGACCTGCTGTGAATGTTGTGTGAGCTTTGGGCCCCCAGAAACTCAGTGACCACCCTCCTGTAGGTCCTCTAGACTTCCCTGAGACCTACAGCATGGTGAAAGTTGTGTCTTGAGAATGGGGATCAGGAGTTTGATTGACGAAGGGGGACTAGAATTATCTTGGTGTGGTACATGAGAATTCCCTGGGAACTAATTCTACACACTACCTTAAGAAAAAAAAAAACCAACCAACCAACAAAACAAACAACCAAACAAACAAAACCCCAAACATTTAGGTCTGTGGATGAGACTCAGCTGGGAGAAGGCTTACCTAGCATGCTGTTCTGGCTTTGATCCCAGCACCACATACACCAGGCCTGGTAGTGTAAGAATATAATCCTGGCAGTCAGAAGGTAGAGGCAGGAGGATTGCCACAAGTTTGAAGCCAGCCTGGTCTACTGACTTGACCTAGTTTGCTTTTTTGTTGTTTTTGATAAAGCACTGACCAAAAGCAATCTGAAGGAAGAAAGGGCTTATGTGGCTTTCACATCCTGGTCACATCCTGGCAGGGCAGGAAGCACCAGGAGGAGTGCTGAGTGCTGCTCGCTCTAATGGCTTGCCCGAATGGCTCTCTCTAATGGCTCGCTCTAATGGTTCACTCTCCATGGCTTGCTCAGTCAGCTTTCTTACACTGCCCAGGACCACCTGCCCAGGAGTAGCAACATCCACAGTGGTCCAGGCTCACCTGCATTAGTCATTAATCAAGAAAATACCTCCACAGACATACCCGCAGGCCAGTGTGATGGAGACAATCCATCAATTGAGATTCCTCTTCCCATGTGACTCCAGTATGTGTCAAGTTGATAAAAACTAGTGTATGTCTACGGTGAATTCTAGGCCTGCCATGGCTGCCTAGTGAAATTTCGTCTCAAAAATTAATTCAAATTCAGTTGCATGGGACTGGACATGAATATTTACGAACATTTCTTTAGAATGTTGCTCAGGTGACTTCCAGTGCCACCTGGGTTAGCACAATGGACATGCTTCTGGTTTCTCCCTGAATGCTCAAAAGTCCTAGCTCTGTTTGGGGACTAAGAGGAGAAGCTTGGTCCAGGGCTGAAAGGACCTACTTTTGCCATCCCTGTTTACTTTCTATGGCTGTGATGAACACAGTGATCAAAAGCACGAATCCCACTGACCGAGAATGAGACCACTACCACAGTTTAAAGACAAGTCTGAAACAAGCTTTAATTAAATACTGGCCAGGTGGATGGGCTCTGGCCTGGTCCATACCCAGTTTCCCAGGAAATGGCCCAGAATCAAGTATGGCAAAGGCTTGAGAAGGAAAACCCATAATTCATTGAATTTCCCATCAGGTCCAATCTGCAGCAAGCATATGTCCTGACGAACTTCCTGCCTGTGAACCTCCCGCCCACTGTGATCAAGCACATCTGGTGCAGATGGGTCAAATAAACTTGTTTGGGGGAATGAAAAGCATGTGGCTTGTTATCTCCCATAAACAACGGCATCCAGCATTTCAGAAACTGCCTGTCCTTGGGCAAGGGGCTTGCAGATCGGAGGCATTTTTGCTTCATGGATCTCTTAGTCATAGTAATTAAAACTTAAAATGTAACTTTGGTTCTCAAGAACAACTTGGGAAGGAAAGGGTGTGTCTGGTTTACAGCCTACAGTCTGTTGTGGAGACAAGTCAAGGCACAAACTCAATGAAGGAGCATAAAGTGGAAACCACAGAGGATCACTGTTTACTGGCTTGCTCCCCATGGCTTGCTCCCCGTGGCTTGCTCCCCATGACTTGCTCCCCATGGCTTGCTCAGTTACTTTCCTTGTACAGCTACTTCACAGTTGCTTGGGACTCCTCTTAGCTGTTTGGTTGAAAGTGTCACCCCAGCCCCTGGCATCCCTATACCCAAAGAGTCTGGGATGTTTTGGTTAAGGCTTCACCCCAGCCCTGACATCCATATATTCAAAGAGTATGGAATGTTTGGTGGAAAGTTCCATTCCAAGCCCCCTCTCTTGGGAGTTGCCTCAGTCCAGACTCCACCTCCGAGGAAGCCCACCAAAAGGTGACTGAAATTACCTGGCGCGAGTGAGAAGGAAGCACAAAGCATGCAACAAACCCGCTTAGGAGTTTATTAGAGGAGATGTGTACAGGCCTGGGAAGTCGGTGTGCAGAAAGAGAAGGCTGAAGATGGCCCGTCCAGCTTTTAAGGCTGCCTAGCGCATGTGTACAGGGGGTTGACATGACTACATCATAGGCAGATGACGGAGCTCGTAATACGTAGGTGATGCAACCACGCCAGACTAAGTCACACAGGGCCTTTAAAGTCACACAGGGCAGATGGCTAAGTATTTTGCCTGAGTGCATGTCCACATACGTGTGGCCCTTGAACCAGGAAGTGTCAGCCATGCTGTGTGGCTGGAATCCTAACAGTGACCCCTCCCCAGAGAGGCTCAAAATCACTTTCACAGGGTATTTAAACTGCCCCCCATCAAGAATGAACATGTGGTCTTCCCGGTTCTCCTTTCCCCTCTCCGTGGTTTTCTGGTCTTCCTTCCCTATCTCCTCTCTGAGGGTCTGGAAGGCCACCCAGGAGAGCTTGCTAAAAACCTGGGCTTTTGCTAATTAGGTTTGATTTGGTCTGATTTGGATTATTGCATCTGTGGAGAGGTTTGTTGGGCTGTAAAAACTTTTCACTAGCGATCTAGAAAATGCACCCATGGGTCAGGCATCATGGTGCACGCCTTTAATCCCAGCACTTGGGAGGCAAAGGCAGGTGAATCTCTGAGTTAGAGATCAGCTCGGTCTACAGAGTGAGTTCCAGGACATCCAAGGCCACAACAGAGAAACTCTGTTTCAAAACCAGAAAGAAAAGAAATAAAAAAGAAAGAACAATAAATAAATAAGTGGAAGGAAGAAAGGAAAAAAGAAAGAAAGAAAGAAAGAAAGAAAAGAAGAGAAAAGGAAAGGAAAGGAAAAGAAAGGAAAGGAAAAATGCACCCATGCATAGCCAATCTGATGGAAGCTATTTCTTGATTGGCATGCTTTCCTTCCACGTGCGTCAAGCTGCCAACTACAGCCAATAGTGACATGTGTCTTTATGTCTGTAACCCCCTCAACCCACCCATGTGATTAGAACATCTGTTCTCCCTAAGGTCTATACATTGGGCACGCATCACTAGTGCTTAATCTTTAAGAGGTGGGGCCTTCAGAAAACCATCAATCGCTGCTCTTGCAGATGGAATAAGTGTCCTCATCAAAGAGGGTCCCAGAGTCTTGCCTGCCCCTTCTACTCTATGGCCACGCAGGGCACTGAGCTATCTGTGGAGCAGAGAACCAGCACTCACCAGCCATGCCAGCTGCGGGCACCTTGAGCTTAAAACTTCTCAGCCTCCAGACCTGGGAGCATACACTGTGTGGGTCGTAAAGGACACAGCCTGCGCTATTTCGCCTCAGTAGTCCAAAGGACCAAGACAAGATGGACAAAATAATTTGGTTCTTGGTGACATTAAAATCTGGAAAAGCCAGCAGTTCCCACCAGAGCCACTTCCCTGTTCCCACCATGAATGTCCCGGCTGCGATGACTCTGTCATAGCCAGGTCCTCCCTAGACTGCTCCGTACCACCAGGCACAGAGTTCTGTCCCTTCTAAGCAGAACTGTTGCCACAGCCACAGCTGCCATGCTGCTCTAATGGATCTGCTCACCAGATTAATAACACAGAATCTGTTGCTTGCATCTTCTCCCTGGCAATGAGTCTGTGGATCTTGATTTTCATCAGAGACTTGTACTTCATAAATCAGCTACCTTCAGAATGTAATAGAACGCTACCCAGCCATATCGTCTGCTCAGTCTCTCCCCTTAGGGTCAGCCTTCCTCTTCTATTCTCCAGGCACTTGTTTCTTGTGGCCTCTGTTGTTTCTCTGAGGCGGTGTCTTAGTAGGTCATGCTGTCCTTGAACTCACTGAGCCTTGACCTTGACTCCTGCTCTTTCTACCTCTGCACTCCAAATGCTGAGACCACCGGTGTGGGTCACTGTACTCTGACTGAGCCCCATCCCAGCTCTCTCTTCCCGCTATTGGTTTTTGAAACATTATCTGTTGACTTACTTATACTATCAAGTTTGAACACTCAGGATTCTTACACGAGCCCTCCCGTCACACCACTGTGACAAGTCACCCTCCCTCCCAGCCTCACAAGATAGCTTCATCACATTTATATTAACAATAACAATATTCTAATTAGCATTTATGTTCTAATACATTCTGTTTGTGAAAGAGCAGTGTATGAAAACATTTTCTTTCTTAGACTATTTTTCATTTTCTTGGAGTTAATAATTATCTCTATTTACTTCTTCTTTTGCTCACATTGTAGATTTTGAGAGGGATTGGAACTGAATGGATGTGTTCTATTTGCTGCATTCAGCTGAAACCACAGCACTGTTTTCCACTAAGTGGGGATGTAATTCTTACAAACGACTCTGTGATGTTTCCCGCGCTGAAATTGAGGACGGACTTTCTCAGCATTGGTGACACCGCATCTCTGCACTTTGGCCTCCACCTGGTGTCTGATAATACCGAACCTTCCTTACAATTGTTACGCCCAAGTTTCTGGTCCCCAAATGAATTCACGGAGTGGATTTCTGATGCAAATTACATGAGAGATTTTTTTTTAATTCAAACTCAAGTTTGGACCAACACCTTTCCAGCACCTCAGCATGGTGGGTGAAGAAAGTATGGCAGGGGGTCCTGGGAGGGTAGAATTTTTAAAGGGGAAATGTCGTAATCAGGGGAGTTCATGTCCTGCCATCTTGGGACTGGGTAAGTAGTACATAGGATAAGGCAGTTTCTGAAACCATTGGTCAGTTTTTGGGTGCAAAAACCTAACAAAGAGCCTTAAATTATTGACAAGGTATCTTCAAGGACAGGATGACTCCTAGGAACATCTGGACCTCATTAAACTTTATGATTCTGCTATCTTTTTGGGTACCTGTTCAAATTTCTACTATGGCAGCACATTTGTGGATCTGAGATCATCCACCCCCAGCACATTATGTGACTTAAGATGAAGCCCCTTCTTTAAAATGGAGTTTGCAAAGTCAGGTCCTCTCATAATTGTACATAGAAAAACATGCATGCAGTCTGGGGGCAAGGGCTGAGAACCAGAGATTTTAAGAAGTCTTTTTCAGTGGACAGAATCTTTCTAAGACCAGGTTGTGTGTCCTCAGACTGGGCCTCCCTGAGGACAGACTGTTTTCTCAGTCTGGAGTCCCTGAGGACAGTTGGTGTGTGTGTCTGCTTTAGACTGAGGTTCCCTGAGGATGGGACCATGTCTACTCAGACGGAGGCTCCTGAGGACAGGGCTGTGTTCCTGAGAGCGTGTGGAAAGCGGTGTGTCCTCTGTTCTCGAGTGTATGCTCCGTTCCCAATCAGAGCTAAGCAGGAGCTCCGTTTGTGAGTTCATCCAGTGTCATGAGTCCGAGGTCCATGTGACTCACCACACACTGGATTTCCTGGAGCCTTTCCAGAAGAGTTGTTTCTGTCCCTCTTTCTTCTGCTAATGACCTTGGATCGCAGGAAGCAAAGCAAACAAACTCCTGGGAGACACCCATGGGCTCTGCTAGGTTGGTGACTCCCACTCAGGATCTGACTGACTATCTTCAAGAGACCCGGCTCTCAGGCCCTGCTGGGCCCTAAGCAGACTCCTCCCTTCCCTTTTCCTTTATGAGTCCTTTTCATTTCTTTGACGCTGTCTGTGCAGAGACTGTGGCTGGCATGAATAATAGATTATCAACCTGGAGCCTCTCCAGCGAGAGCCTCACTACCAGTGTAGACACATTATGTAAGCAGCGAATTACAGCAGCTTCAGAAGCAGTGCTGTGGGGAAGCATCTGAGGAGGTGGGGTTCAGGGCTCAGGTCAGTGGGGAGCCCCACTCTAGGCTGGCCATGTCCAGCTAGCTACCATCTGCTGTTTAAAGTCCCACATAGTAGCCAGAGGGAAGGTGCTGACACCTCCTAGGGGAATAGGAGAATGCCACGGGGGGAGACTGAGAGAGCAGGGTGCGTCATAGAGACCCATGCTGAGCACTGCTGAGACCCATTGCTTATATACACATTCCTATCGTGCAACACTGGTTAGGGCTAAGACATGAGTGGTCTGACTGGAAGATGTCCCCAATTAGACCCATAAGTCATTGAGTGCAGAGGAATAAACCCCCCTGGCCTTTCTCCCAGAAGACCCCAGGTTTGCCTCTAGTCTCTAGATCTTGGGATACTGACTACTGCCCCAGACAGCCCATCTCTAGAATCTTCAGGTGTGGATTCTCCAGGTAGGAAATCTCAGGGCACCTCACTGACAGGACACTGAGGGAAGGAAAATGTTGGCCACCGTGTTAGTTGTGGTTCTGGCTGCTGTAATAAAATACCTGACAGAAGTAACTTAAGGAAGGAGGGTGTATTTTTGCTCACAATTTAGGGGTACACTTCACAGCAGTGAGGAAGTCACAGCGGCAGAAGAGTGAGAAGATTGGTCGTGTTGCATCTACAGTCAGGATGCTCAAAACAGTGAATATTGGTGCTCATCTTGCCTTCTTCTTTATATTCAATCCCAGACCCCAGGCGGTGGAATGCTATTGTTCATGTTCAGGGGGTCTGTGCTCCTCAGTTAAACCTTTCTGGAAACACCCTCACAGATACCAAATGGTGTGGAAAGTCTTTCCGTCTGTTTTGTTTCTGTGTTAATGAATAAAGCTGTTTCCATCAGTGGTTTAGCAGAATAGGGCTAGGCAGGAAAACTAAACTGAATGCTGGGAGAAAGAAGGCAGCATCAAAAAGAAGTCATGTAGCCCCACCAGAGACAGACATCAAATGGAACTTTACCTGGTAAGCCACAACCACATGGCGATACACAGATTAATGAAAATGGGTTAATTTAAGATATAAGAGTTATCTTACATAAGTTAGTTACGCTTAAACTATTGGCCAAACAGTATTGCAAATAATATAGTTTTCATGTGAATAATTTGTGGTCTGGGCAACTGGGAACAAACAAATGGCCTCCCCCATCACCCAAAGGTATGTTTCCATGGTAATTATAAGCCTTCTGAAGTTGTCAGTGAAGATTAATCATGGCTTCAATGCTTTGAAGAGTCAATGCTCAGAAGCAGGGCTCTGGATTTGGTGGTCATGAAGATGACCGTGCAGATCTTCCATGGGGAACCTAACTGACTGACAGCCCAGATGCTGCACTCAGAAGGCACCACCCCTCTCCTTGGTTCACCCCAGCTTCTGACTGACTAGGGTAAGGTGGATCCATTCCTATGGAATGGGAGTGCCTTCATGGTGGTTGGCTTGAGTTTCTCTGTTGGCTTTATCCCACTGTAGCTGTCAAAGTGTCTTTGTAGCTGACTTTGCTTCTTTCTTTTAAATGTGAAGGTGGCATCATGGACCAGGAGAGTCTCACGTCCCAGCCTCCTCCACCTTTCCCACATATTCACACATTTCTTTTCTCCTTTGCATTTTTGGTTTTTTTTCCTCAAAGGACCTAGACTGAACCAGTGTTTATTCCCCAGTCTCTGGATCAGGTAGGAAATCTCACCAGAGGACACTACTCAAAGTTAGGCATTGTCTGCCTTGGTTGTAGTTGGATTGACTTGGGACCTGCCTCAGCAGTGGAAAATACAAAGGCCTCCAGGCTGAAGTAAGCCTGAACCTCTGTTATTTTGAGACAGGTGGGAGTGGAGGGAGATAGGCCAGCTAGATCTTGTGGTCCAATTTTGGGATGTAATTCTCAGCATAAAGCATACTGGAATCTTCTAGAGGCCAGGCATCCAACCCTCATAAAGTTTTCCTGTTGTCCTTTCTTTTTCTGGCCTCACTGACTCTCCAAGGCTGCAGTATCACACCAAGTTGGTTTGTTCCTTAGATGCTGCTGGTATTGTAGGGAGAGGGTCCGCTTGTTCTTCCTTGCTGTCCAGCTAATTTAGCCCCAAAATAACCACACAGAAATTATATTAATTAAATCACTGTTAGGCCCGTTATCTCTAGCCTCTTATTGGCTAACTCTCACTTCTTGATTTAACCTACTTTTATTAATTTGTATATGGCCGCGTGGCAGTGGCTTACTGGGAAAGATTCAGCATGTCTGTATCTGGCGGCTCCATGGCATCTCTTTCCTACTCTGCCTCTCTTCCTCCCAGCATTTAGTTCTGTCTTCCCTGCCCTGTCAACTAGGCCAAGGCAGTGTCTTTATTCATTAACCAATGAAAGCAACACACAAACAGAAGGACCTCCTACACCATTCTGGTGCCTTCTTCTGCACTGCCCAACTCTAACAAAGATGCGATAAAGTCTAATGGCCAACAAGGTCTCAGAGTAGGGTCTAAGCCCAGAGTTCATGTATGGCCTTACTTGATGAGGTTATTTGAATGAGAATGGCCCCCATAGGCTCATGTATTTGAATGCTTGGTCCCAGTTGGAGGAACTATTTGGGAAGGACTAGAAGGTGTGGCCTTATCAAAGGAGGTGTGTCATTGGGCTGTTCTGTGAGGTATCAAAAAATCCATGCCATTATCAGTTAGATGCTGTGATTATCATTGATTAGTAAAGAAACCCATCTCCATCAATCTTGCCTATAGCAAAGCAGAACAGAGCTAGTCAGGGAAAACTAAATTGAATGCTGGGAGAAAGAAGGGCAGAATCAGGGAGAAGCCATGCAGTCCCATCAAAGACAGATGCCAGAACTTTACCCGGTAAGTCACAGCCACATGACAATACACAGATTAATGAAGATGGGTTAAATTAAGATATAAGAGTTAGCATATAAGAAGCTAGAACTTGTGGGCCAAGCATTGATTTAAATAATATGGTTTCTGTGTGATTATTTCAGGGCTGAGCAGCCAGGAACCAACAAGCACCATCCTTACAACAAATTGGCTTGCCAACGTGGTTGACTAAATCCACATAAAACCTAAGAAAGCTTGAAAAGGAATTCTAGACACTAAAAAACAAAGTTTAGCTGCATTTTTTTCCAGATGGGCTTTGCTTGCTGGGGGCATGCTGCATTTCCTTTAAGAGAGGTCTTCCTGATTCATCAGTAGCAGAAAAAGAAAACACACTGTTTTGAAATGGCAACTTCCTATTCTCCAGCACAAACAGATCTGAGTGTTTTGGATGGTTCAACTACAGAGCACTTGAATGGGTTTTGTGGGCCCAGATGCTTGTATGCCCACTTGGAGTTGGGGTCAGGAGAAAGATAGCTGAGACCATGCCCACTGCTCAGTGCTCCCTGCCTATGCAAGTAGCAGAATCAGGTCTACCAGGCATGCACAAGCAGGAGAGCATGGCAAATTCTTGTTGCCATACACAGAGATATATCCATACCATGCAGCATGCTGCATAGCAGACTTAGCATTTACTCAGATAAAAAGGGTTTATATGCTGTAAGGTGCTACCCAGAGTTGAGGTGGTAAGGATGGTGAGAATCTGCAGTGAACTACCTCCACCATGTTTAAAGTTTAAAAGAGGCAGGGCCAGTACCCAGGGCCACTGAGACCAAGCTGTTTAAGATTTTAAAAAGTACTCTTGGCCAGAAAATTATTTCTGATACACAATTGTACAGATTCATATATAAAAGACCTCTAAATGAGACACAGTGTGTTTTAAAAATGTATGTAGCCTTGGGAGAGAGAAGAAAAAGAGTAAAGAGAGAGAGTAAATGTAATATAAAAGAGTACAGGCAGTCATAAGATTGAAGGAATAAAAATAATTAAATATTAAACTTGTAGAAAAAGTAATAGAATAAAAATAATAAGTCACATAAAGATGGAATATACACAGGGAGTCTGGATTGTGTATATTATTGTGTTTTCTTTGAACTTTTTAACTGTTAATGAGCTAAGTAACAAGAGACATATCATTGTATGGGCTGCTAAACTAAACAGGCATATATTTTTTAAAGGTATTTTGATTTCAGAATTTGGGTCTAAGCAGATGTTACTTTGGAAAAGAGGTTCTTCTTTTTGTTTCCAAAGAAGATAAGAACCTGTGGAATCCTTCCAGACTAATGTGGTTTGATGGACCAAGAGCCCCTGAAAGGTCACCTTGAACACCCCTCAAAAAAATTACTTCACCCAATAAACACCTGGAAGCAGTTTGGAGAGAACTATGTCCATATTCCCAAATATTGTTTGTAAATGTTTCTTTACATTTAAAGAAGGATATGCTGTAGAGATTTGCATTGGTATAGATCTTGGTTTATTGATACAAATTTAAGGTCAATTTTGTTATATGTCTATTTCTGCTCTTGATTAAGGCATTGTGTGTAGCTCATTTAAAAATGTAATGTATAATTAAGAAATATAGGTTAATAGAGAGTCATCTGCATTAGTCAAGCTTCTAGTCATGTTAGTTAGGTTTTCTAGATATATAGAGATATATTTCAGTTAGGTATTCTTCAAATCTTTCAGAGACCTTCAGAATATGGCATTTAAAATGTTTTAAGAGCTTAAGACTTATCATGACAATGAGACACATCTGCTCCAGACAGCACTTCAAGAGGAAGATGGACATCTTACAGGCTTTTAATGGAGTTTGCTAGCCATTTGGGCAAGAAACTCCTTGTGCCTGGACTGCTTGATGGCATGCTGTATGAACTGGACAAGCAGGACCCACAGAGAAATGACTGCTGAACTTGTCTAAAGGTGAGAGGGTCCTCTAGAGTTCCTGCTTCATGGATGAGTCTGCCAGACATTCTGCAGGACATAGAAGAAAGTGGCTGACAAACTGCCAATATAGGTGGATCTGTCTTTGAAATTTTTTGCTTCATGGAAAAGTCTGCAGGATACTATGGGCCTGTAGCCTGAATGTGGATGCCCAAATGGTACAGAAGGACTTTGAGTGACTGTCCAGGCAGCGAGATGTCTCTGTTATTTCTAGAGTTTTGGAAATTGCTTACAATGCACTTCCTATTTACTTGGGTAATATATTCTTCTGGAGTCTTTGATGGAGTTAAAGAATAGATAGTTATTATTACAGTTTTTCTGAGTTATGATAAAATACAAAGTAGATATAAGTATTGTAACTGTAATTCTTATTTGATACCTCTTTTGTTATATGTAATTCTACTATGTTAAAGTTAAAGCCTTCCTTTTTATTTAAACAGAAAAGGAGATGTGATGTGAGATTGAGATTCCACTTTGTATGCTGTGATTACCATTGATTAATAAAGAAACTGCTTTGGACCTATAGCAAGGCAGAACAGAGCTAGGCACGGAAAACTAAATGGAATGCTGGGAGAAAAAAGGGCAGAGTCAGGGAGAAGCCATGTAGCCCCACCGGAGACAGATGCCAGAACTTTACCTGGTAAGCCACAGCCATGTGGCAATACACAGATTAATGGAGATGGGTTAAATTAAAATGTAAGGGTTAGCAAATAAGAAGTTAGAGCTAATGGGCCAAGCATTGATTTAAATAATATGGATTTTGTGTAATTATTTCAGGGCTGAGCAGCCAGGAACCAACAAGCTGCATCCTTACAACATGACCGTGGAACGGTTACTATTCCAGTATCATGCTCACCTGCTGTTGCTATGTTCTTTTCCATAATGATTGTATAATCTAACCCTCTGAAACTATAAGCCCCTAAATAAACACTTTCTTTCATAAGTTTCCTTGGTCATGGTGTCTTACCATAGCAATAGAAAAGTAACTAAGACCCTTGATCATTGACTAGCTCTGCAACTTTGGCCATATTAATCATATTAATTAACCCTGTGAATCCTTAGTGTCTTCACCTGCATACAGGTAATATCTGTAGTCATGGTAACAGTACGGGTGGAATGCCTACTATATTCTGGAAACCTTCGTGAGTGTTCGAAGTATATTATGAGAGCCCTGGGTATAAAGTAGGTACTGTTATGATTTCCAGTGTTGCAAACAGACCAGCTCCAGTGAAGTTAAGACTCTTGTCTCAAGTAGATCCGGTTATCTTGCTTCCTATTGCCTTGATTTCTTTGCCCCTGGGGTTCCTCTCAGAGCTGCTAGGAGGGCTGTATAAAAAGTCTCATCCCTGCAGAGTTCAGCACATTGGCTTCAGAGTCCTCTAGGTGTGTGCATACATGCATGTATGTGTATATGCATGTATGCATGCATGTCTCTCTCTCTCTCTCTCTCTCTCTCTCTCTCTCTCTCTCTCTCTCTCTGTGTGTGTGTGTGTGTGTGTGTGTGTGCCATTATTTTATTGGCTTCTTTATTGGGCATGTATTTGTCTTGGACCTCCTTGAACCAAGCAGTGTGCTGAAAATATCAGGGAACAGAGTGGACTTGTCCTCATAGTCCAGAGTGGAAGACAGACATTAAGGGGATGATTATCCCATGATTAATTATAGTCAGGGACTGTGCTCTAAAAAGGGAAGCAAGGGCGCTGTGAGAAAATAGAACATGAAGCACAGAGACCAAGCCTAGGATGGAGGTGTGACGTTGACATTTGGCTCCTGCCAACTTCCCTGAGATCTGCGTCTCAGGGGGCACACAGTCCTGTCTGCAGAAAGAGTGCGGTCTAATATTACCATTTGAAACAGTGCTAGTTGTGCCCTCCAGGGGATTATGGCCTAATGGGAGGCCACTTTTGCTTCTGTCCTTAGAGGGTATCAGCCTGATGGGGGAGATGTTACTGAAGTTACTTGCTTGTGTGACAGAGGGGGCATCTGCATGGGACTGACTCAGGGAGAGAAGCTGAAGTCAGCGAGCAGGCCACCAGGCAAGGCAGGACCAGAGGCCATAACAACTCAGAAGGTTAGCTGGGGCTGGCAGTTAGGTAGCCCTGTGCAGATGCAGGCTGAGGGTGCCCATGCAGGGCCCGAGTTCAGCCACCTGATGGAGAGGAGGAAATGGGCAGAGGAGAATGTGAAGGAGATGGCCGGGATTGGAAGGATGGCTCAGCCATGAAAATGCTTGCCTTACAAACATGGAGACCTAAATTCAGATTCCCCAGAACACACTTAAAACGTTAGAGATGGAAGCAGCACAAACCTGAAGTCCCAGAGATGATGAGATGGAAGGAGGAAATGGGGGGGGGGGTCTTCCCATTTGGAAATGGAATGAAAGTCTTCCAGGCAAGTGAGAGACCCCATTTCAAACAAAGGGCAGAATGTGCCTGAAGACTGACATCTGGGTGTCATGTGACCTCTACACATGTGCTCCTGCACCCTCAAGAGCACACATAAACACACACGCACACACATACCTCCCCCTGCATGCATGCACACACACACACACACACACACAGAGAGAGAGAGAGAGAGAGAGAGAGAGAGAGAGAGAGAGAGAGCGCAGCAGCAGCATTTGACCCAGAACTTATGGTAAATACATGATAAATAAATGACCATTGTTATTTTGAGTGAGACAGGGTCTCAGTGTCATTTAATAATACAAGAACCGTGTGTGTGCCTTTGGCTCTCCTGCCCACTCCATCAGCAGAGCTCTGTTGTGGGAGCTTCTCAGCAGGTTTATCTCCACCTCTACCTGGCTCTGAGACTTGGAAATTAAAGAGAAGCCAAGGAGTCCCCGAGGCTGTGACGATGTGCTCTGTGTGTGAATGGGAACTTATCAGGGCTATTCTACGGGAGAGCCCGGGCTGGTTCAGCTCTCATTGCACAGATGAGAGGAGGTTTTTCCTTTTTTAGAGAGAAGTTGGGGGAGATTTTCTAATGAATACTATCCAACCATAAAATCATGTCGAAACTGAATCCGATCTGACTATAAAATAAAAGTGAAACAAATTACTACGTTCTCATATTTGTGGGAGAAATTAATTTCATGTTTAGAATACTAATTGATCCAAGAAAGGTCTAAAACTGTGTGCAATTGTGGTAAGATCCTGGGAGTTTAAGGGGACTGCAGAGGGCTGGGAATGGGGACCAGCCTGGAGTCCACCATGTGGATGGGTTATAAGTCATACCCCGTTTCTCTCCGGTGCCTATAGCTCCTTAGGCTAATGTTGCATGATACCTTCCCACGTTCTTCATGCCTCTCACATACCTAGGAACAGCAGTGGGACACCCTTTGTCAAACGAGAGTTAGCTCAGGACAGGGCTGTGTACATTTAGACCGAGACTCCCCAAGCACAGATCTTGACCCCCTCAGACTAGGTAGAACTCCAGGTCCAAGAGGACAGGCTGCGTCTCTTCCCCAAGCTGTGGGTCCCTGAGAGCAGAAACTCTTTTAAAAGTCCATGGTGATCAACATGAGCAACTAGGCAACCTACTCCTCCAGAGACTGCCCGCTGGGCCATGGGCGACCCAGCCCCAGAGACTGCCCGGCTCCTTGGCCATGGGTGACCTACCCCTCCAGAGACTGCCTGGCACCTTAGTTATGGGGGACTTACCCCCAAGAGACTGCCCTGCTCCTTGGCCATGGGTGACCTACTTCTCCAGAGACTGCCTGGCACCTAAGTCATGGGCAGCCCAACCCCCAGAGACTGCCTGGCTCCTCGGCCATGGGCGACCCATCCCCAGAGACGGCCCCGCTCCTCAGCCGCACTGAAGTAAGAAAGAAGCATGGGCGTGACTGTGGCATAGCAAGCACACTGGTTTACAGATCAGAATGTGAAGAGCATGGCATTTCCCTCCCGTATCTTTCAGTTTTAACACCTCACACTCGAAAATGTTTTATCCCCAGTATTCGTCAAGCATTTACATTCATAGATTGCCTGTGGGTGGTAAAATAACCCAAAGGCTGGCCCTGCTCCTGAAGCTCCTTGATGACTCACATCAAATTGAGACCTGATTGCTTAAAGGCTGTGGCACTTGTCCTGCTGTCCCAAAGTGACATCTTTTATTGATTTGCTTTTCATGGACTGACAGTCTTCATCAATTCTTTCTCCTAATCCTTTATCGTCCATTGATGACAGGTATTCTTTTAAAGAAAATTTTATTTTATTTTTAACTGTGTATGTGTGTGTGTGTGTGTGTGTACATGAGTGCATGCCCACACACATATTTCTGTGACCACGGATGTAATTGCCCACAGAGGCCAGAAGAGGGCACTGGGTCTCCTGGAGCCAGAGTTCCAGGTGTTTGTGAGCCTCTAACTTGGGTGCTAGGAGCTGCACACGAGTCCTCTGCAAGAGCAGTCTGTGCTCTCATCTGCTGAGCTGTCGCGCAGCCCCAGGAGAAGTGTTCTTACGCTCATTTGATGGGTGAGGCGAACAAGGCTCCATGAGATCTCATTGCAGTTAAGAGTGTGAAATGAGAATTTGATTGAGGTTAGGTGACCTCTTCCCTCCCTACTCTATTTCCCGAGCTCAGAATCATTAATAAAGATGATCTCTTCCTACTCCACAAACCCATAGTTTAGTCCAGATTTGCAAAAGAGCACACACATACACACACACAGGCACACACACAAACACACGCACACACACGCACACACAGAGTCAGAGGATTGAAGAGTTGGTACACACGCTGACACACTGCTCATGTACAATTAGCGGTTGATAAATAAGTGAGGGAAAGGATGAGGGTTAGCAAGGTGCAAACACAAAGACCCCAAAACTCACGTTAAGAAAGCTGGACACACTCTTCTGGCATGCAGGTGTATGTGCTGACAGAGCACTCATGCATAAAAAAAATAAACAAAGCTTCAAGGAAACATAGAAATCCTTTAAAAAAAAATCTGGGCACAGTGATGTGTACCTATAACCCAAACACTGGGAGGCCGAGACAGGAAGGTCCCTGGGGGTTTGCAGACTTGCCAATCTAGCCAAATCGGCTAGCTCCAAATTCAGAAAAAGATCCTGCTTCAGAAAAGTAAGGTGGAGAGTAACTGAGGGAGACCCATGATGGAGAACTCCAGCCTCCATGGGAACATGCACATGTATACAGACATATGTACATGTATATACACAGAGATGGATGCGTGAACAGGAACAGAGGAACAAGTGAGTGAACACATTCGAGACTCATCCCTTAGCATAGCCCTACCCAAGCCTGACTCTCTTCCCATACTACACCAGATGCCCAAACCAGCCTGATAATCTGGAAGGCATCAGCCTCCTCTTGTTGCTTGTGTCAGCGACCAAACGCTGCTCAGTGTCCCTCACCCCAGTCTCACACCGTATGGAGTTTCCATTTCTTCCCACTTCCCACCCTTGTCTGGAATGAGTTCCCAACTGCAGTGTGCTGTTCCCATCGTCCCTCTGTTTCTTAACGTTGATGCAGAGTTCTCAGAAAGAAGAGCCCCACCTCCTACTTTCACTTAGGGGTCCAGAAGGAAGGGCTGGCTGGGCAGGGACAGCTTTGGAGGGCCCTGGCACAATTACCTCCCATCGACATGCTAATCTCCCCTATGTGGTGCAGGACAGTCATTGCTTCACGTTAAATAATGAGCTGCTGTGAGGACGAGCGCCGGGGATGTGGCCCAGTCTACAGTGGGGTGTTTAACATCTTAATTAAAACCTTTTTGATGAATATTTACCACTCCTTCTGATTCTCCTTGAAAGGAAAATGACCAAAAGGAGAAAGAAAAAAGGGTGAGGGGAGTAAGAAGAGGGAGGACGATGGAGGAAAGAGAGGGAAGAGAAAGGAAGAAAAGACACAGAGGAGGGTCCTGAGAGGGCCAGTCCCCAGCAGGCAGAGCCGGGGCCCAGGGGGCAATCGCCATGCCTACCGAGCCTTCCTCCCTCTGGCGCATGAACCAGAGAAAGAAGTTCAGATTCTCTCACCCTGGCCCTGGGGCCGCGTCTTTCTTGGTCTTCTCAGATCTGCTTCAGTTCCCAGTCTTGGGCGGGGCAGTAGTGGTTTTAATCCCGGAAATCAGGGAGCAAGGCAGGTGAACCTCTGAGTTGGAGAGTTTGAGGGCAGCCTGGTCTACAGAGTGCACAGAGAAACCCTGTCTCAAAAGACCAAAAAAGATAAAGAAAGTTCCTAATCTCTATTCTGCTGCTTCCCCACTTCATATGTCCACCTCCTCTCATGGACACCAACAGAACTGTCCACACGACAGCAGACTGGCTTAGACAGAGCCCTGGACGTCTTTCCTTCACGAGGAGCTGAGATCCCCACCCACACCCCCCTCCATGTTCCCTGCTGAGCAGCTGGATGGAAGACCTGATACTCGGTCCTCAAAAGCTTGAGTCCACAGATGATAAACACACATGGTCACTGAATGACCACCCAGCTACTGTCATGAAGCAGGCTGGGGGGACTTGGGTGGAGCAGGGACAGGAGCTGAGAGCGGGCGTCAGAGCTGTCTTTCTGAAGAGTCATTAGGATGTCAGCTGTCTGCTCTGCTCAGGACTGTTGTCTGTTGAGTTGAATGAACAAGACGTGCGCGCCTGTGTGTGTGTGTGTGTGTGTGTGTGTGTGTGTGTGTGTGTGTGTGTGTTCACGTGTGTTCTGTGGTCCAGCATCACCAGCTCAGGTCTCCTCTCTCTGCTGCCACTCTGCTTTGCCAGCCTTAATTACAGCAATTTAGGAGACACACTTAAGATCACAGAATAAACCTATCAATATGTCACTTAAGAAAGAATTCCTGTTGGATGGTAGCAGAGGTCTATAAATGAGAGGTATGAGACTTGTTTTGAGGTTACTTCTGCACACACACACACACACACACACACACCTTGGATGATTTGTCACACATGATCTCCTTTCTGTCACAGACTCTTGGAACAGCTGAGGGCTTTATTCAGCTTCAGTCAAGCTATTTGCCTAAAACACATTAAAAAAATAAGGAAATGTAAGTTTTGCATTCAGGGGCTTCCTGTCAGCCGACACAAAGATACCACGCTCCCTGGTGTGTAGTCAGAGGAAGGTGTGCTGGGTGACTCCGATCTCAGCTATGTTCTCCAGAGGAGGCAGCTGAGCATCCTGCACATATAGGCATGGCAGCCCTATGTGAGCAGAGAGGGTGCCTTGCCCCAGGGTCCCTCTCACCTCCCTTGTCTTGCTCTTATTCTCTGTGGCTGGAAGGCCTAAGGGTCTCATCTCTCTCAGCATCTTCAGCCCTAGGCTGAAAATACATTAGTCATCATTTGGGTAGTAGAACCAGTTCAGCCTTTGTTATCTGTCAACCCTAAGTCATGGATGTGATCCTAGGGAAGGCACAGCTCTGAGCTTCAGGCATCCCATCTCTACTGTGTAGGGTCTGTGCAGAGGCACAGCCTCTGCAGTCACCCAGGAGGCAGCAAAATCGGGTCTTGTTCTGGGTAGCGTGTCTTTAAAAGGGCATGAGGATGACTGTGCCGGGAACTTGGCTCAGTTGGTGAAGTGCTTGTGTGCAAGCAAGAGGACCTGAGTGTAAACCCTAGCACTCACATTAAAAGTTTGAGAGTGGGGCCATGTGCCTGCTATCCCAGGTCTGGGGGGCAGAGGCAGGATCATGTTCTTCCGGAGCTTGATCATCAGCTAACCTAACCCAATGGGTGAGCCTGAGTCAGCAAGAGAGTCTGTCTCAAAAGGTAAATGGAGAGTACTTGAAGAAGACACACTATATTAACCTTTGACCTTCACATACTTGCACACACACACACACACACACACACACACACACACACACACGGAACAAGTCAATTCAGTTTCTCTAGAAAGAGATGACCAGGGTGCTGCATTCTATGATAGCCACGAAAGTGAACACAAGCAGCCAAAAGGACCAGAAATACGTCCATGTGGAGTAGCCACATCTCCAAGTCACTTCTTCATTGCAGAAAGAGTAGAGAAACCCTTATTCTAGCTTGCTTTCTATTGCAGTAATAAATGCCAAGACCAAAGCTACCTGGGGAGGAAAGAGCTTATTTCAGCTTGTAGGTCCTCTTGGAGGGAAGTCAGGGCAGGAGCCTGAGGCAGAAACTGAAGTAGAGACGGCAGACTGTTGTTTATTGGCTTCCTCTTCATGGTTGGCCCAGGATCACCTGCTGAGGGGTGACACTGCCCCCAGTGAGCTGGCCCCTCCCACATCAATCATCATCCAGGAGAAAGCACTAAAGGCTAATCTTACAGAAGCATTTTCTCAATCGAGGCTGCCTTTTCTCTGGTAACTCTGAGCTTGTGTCAAGTTTACAAAAAAAAAAAAAAAAGAAGAAGAAGAAGAAGTAGAAGAAGAAAAGAAAAGAAAGAAAAACTTTAGAAGACACCCCCTGAGGAGGGGAATGGAAGTTATAGGAAAAATTCAGATTAATACAAAGAAAAGTCCAGCTATCCGAACTGTGTAGCTGGCCATGCAAGGGGCTGCTTCTGACCGTGGAGTCCTTGTCATTGCTGATTCTCAAGAGCAACCACTTGGCAGGCTACAGAGGCAGCTCAGTCCTCCCACTGGGAGCCTCTGGGATGGATGTCATCAGTCTCTGGGTCCATGTGGAGAGGCCTCCATCCGAGCATCCGACCCCTCTGCTCTCATTGCTTCTGTCATTGCCACCCCAGGGAGAAGGCAACTGATGCTAGTGGCAATCTAGGAAAGGACTTACGGCAGGGTCTCCCTTAAGCATCTCTCTGGGGACATAAAATACATATTTTCTGCCCCTCCTCACCACGGGATGAGAGGACTCACCGCCATCTTTAAGTGATACTCAGTACGATTGCCATATTGCAGCAGGATGTGCCCACAAGTCCACGTGACAGAAGAACTTCAGTCATAGTCACCACTTCTACCCCATTCTGTAGCATGTGGGCATATGCATGTGTGTGCATGTTCTTGTGTGTATGGGTGCATGTGTGTGCATGTGTGTAGAGGCCAGAGGACAATTTCGATTGTCATTCCTCAAGACTCCATGATCTTTGTTTATTTACTTAATTATTTTAATTTAATTTTCTATATTTTTGATAAGTTTACATTGCAGATGATGAAATATCATATCTAGTCCTCATTTCCCTCCCCCAATACTCCTCGTTTCCCCTCAGTTCTCTTCCCAGTGTGTGCATGGGCACAAGATCAAGCCAGCCAAGATTCCAGCAGAGATGGGGAGGGGGATGGTCTCTAGGCCCCACTCTTTGTTGAAGGGCTATTTATAACATTATAACATATTATATTGGCACTTTATAACATCTGGGGGAGGGAGAGTCGTTCTGTTTAAGAAGTTTCTTTTACTATGCTCACGCTTGGTTGTTGGGATAAGGTCTCTTCATAGACCTGGAATTTGCCAATTCAGCTAGGCTGGCTGGCCAGCAAGCTCCAGGAACTTACCTATGGCTACCCTGGTCACCACACTCAGTTAAAAATAATTTTGTCTGCTGTCTATAAAGTGAACAGTTTCCTCATGGTCCTGCCGCCATGATGCTGGGCCACACCACAGGCCCAGAATCAACAGAGCCAAGGACCTTGGAGAAGTCTTTCCTCCTTGAAGCCGTTCCCTCAAATACTCAGTCAGGGTTACATAGAAGTAACGACCCCACTTTCTGCTGTAGTCTCCCTGAGATGCTAAACAGAAGTCCCCACACTGGAGACTTATGTCTTGCAGCTCTGGAGCTTGTGGGATTCACCACCAAGGTGAAGGTACCTTGTTTTCTGGAGGGGGACTTGCCTTTGGTCAGGGACAGTACTTTGTGTGTTGGAGCCTCTGCAGTGGAAGAATGCTATGTCCCCGTATGGCAGAAAGTGCAAATAGCAAAGGAATGGGCTCCTTCATCAAGCCTGTGTGTGAAGACATCTAGTCTGCCTCATGCAGGGTAGAGCCCTGTGACTCAGTGGACTCTCAGAGGTCACACATCTCAACACTGCTGCAAGTATCAGCTTGCAGATTGGAGAGGACAAGGACAGTCAACCCCTAGCTCCTGTCCTTCTGTTCACTGCCTTCCTCAGACTCCCGTCTTGCCTCTTTCAAGGCTCAATCAAAGTGATGACAAGAGATTGTCACATACGTAATCAGGAGCAGAGAGATGAATGCATGTATCCTTTCTTGCTTGTACTCAGCTTGACTTCTTCACTCTTGCGCAGTTCAGGAGACAATGCTTAGGGGGTGGTGCTGCCCATGGTGGGCTGGGGCTTCGAACATCAATTAACTTAATAAGACAAACCTCCACATGCCCCCCAATAAAGACAATCCCTCCTGAGACCCTCTTCCAAGGTGATTCTCAGTTGTGCCAAGTTGATGATTAAAGTTCACACTCAGTTCTCAGTCCAGAGTGATCTGCCTTCTCGGCCACTCCCCAGTCGCAACAGCCTCTCCCTGGCTCTTTCCATTAGGCAGCAGGTCCTGATGGATGAGTTCGTCTGGATACAAGCTGCAGTAAACAAGCAGATACCTGGTGTGACTGGTGACTTCCGTTGTAGGGCATTAACAGAAGTATGGAAGAGGGTTATCCTCACTGACTCTTGAGGAATTAGTGCTTGTAGTCAGTGTACAATGCAACTTGTTGAAGTGCGGATTCCTGCGCCTCCTTTATTTCAAGTTTTCAAAACAAAACCCCGAGCTCTGTTGTTCTAACCAGCTCCCCGGTGGTACTCACGTAGAAACCAAGGGCTGAGAGACTGACTGTTATTCTAGACTCCTTCAAGGCCACTCAGCACTCAAGGTTGGGGCTGATACAGATGCTGATAATTTCTCAGAAATAGCTGAAAAACATCTTTCACCTCAGATGCCCTGTGTCTGAGTACACCAAAGGGATCTCTGCCTGGCCTACAAAGTTCACACAAAGGCCACACAAAGGTTCACACAAAGGTGTCTTCCGCTTCTTAAATGACCCTCACCTTTTTCTAGAGACAAGTGCACAAAGCTGTCCAGTAGCGTTCAAGGTAAAGACATCGCCTCCTACTAAACGTGTCTCCATAGGGTCTGAATGGAAATCCATGGTAATCCACAGGCCTACCAACCTGGCCCTGTCAGTGCTGAGTTGAAGATGTAGAGCATCCCAGTCAATGATGGATTTGCATGTACACACACATACATACACACGTACATATACACACATCATATGCTTGCACACTGTGCTTTCACACACATGCACACATACCCCCACGCGTGCATGTGTGAGCACACACACAAACACACACACTCTCACACACAGGCACTCATACATGTACTCAGCTTGCTCCCATGTGACAGCACAGTCAGCAGCTCCCTCATCTCAGAGACTTAAACAACCTCTTGGTTGGTTGTCTTGGTCTTTCCGCCCCGTCCTCGTGATCCAACCATGACCGTTCCTCTTCTGGAGGCAGCTGTTGGTCTAAGAGTTCTTAGTGCTGGGATCGTTACATTGGGTGCATCTTTGCCAGCCCCATCCGGAGCTTAGCATCAGAAATGCTCGGACTCAGTCACCACATCCCTCTCTTACAGCTCCATCTTTATGCCTCTGGACCAGTTTTCACTTTCATTCAGCTTGGGTGCCTTGAGCTTGGGAACAGAGCTTCTACTTGTTAGGCCGACTCCTCCCCTTTAGGGTGGGCCTGGATGGTGGTTTCAGGCTGACCCTGCAGTTTTGACAGACAGTTACAGAAACCCAGAGGCCCTCTCTGTGTGCAAGAAGTCTAATTTATCACTGTAGTAATGGTTCCAGTAACCTTGCAGCTAGGCTCTGGGACCTCAGCAGCTTCACCCCTGCCAGCTTCCCAGAAAGCACATGAGGTTCACCCTACAACCCTGTACCCCAGGCCTCCTGATTGTAGTCAGTTCAGCATGGGAAATGGATCCCCAAAGTTGTGTGGCTCTCAGAGATAAGGATGGTCCAGAGGGCTGCTGCACCCTTGTGATTCAAAATTCTTCTGCAGCCAAACGCCCTGGTGCCAGCTGAGGAAGGGCCTTTGGTTGGGGATTGGTAGACCTTGACTGCGGGGCCTGCTCTGTCCCAACTTGCTTCTTGAGCCAGGTGAGCCTGTTTGCCCTGTTAAGCCCCAGTTTCTTTGTCCATGGATTGGGCTGGCTCATAGCACAGAAGCAAATCTGACTGCTTGCTAGGTGCCCCCGGCCTTAAGAGTCCCATACAAATGTCAGTGTCTGGGAATTTTGTCCACTTCCCGGAAGGCCCCTCCTGTGTGGCAGACAATGCTGGGATCCCTTTGTCTCCTATTCACTGTCTCTCTGAGTGGTCCTTACCCCTGTTCTCCCTCTGTCATCTGGCACATAAACCTGGGGAATCACAATATGCATAAATGTGTCCTCCACTAGCTGGGTGGTCATTTGCTCCATCCTGAGAAGCCAGTCTTCATTTGTCATGCTGGAAGTATGCACACTCCAAAGCTCATTAGGCAGCAAGATGCCCTTCCCAACTTTATCACCTGAGGGAGGACATGCACCTGGGATCCCTACCGTAGAACTTTCTACTGTGGTTGCTGTGGTGTCTACTCTATGAACAGTCCAGGGAAGGCAGTGATCTGCTGGGTGTGGGGAGACCTTAAACCCATTATGAAACAAAACAAAACAAAAATAATAACAAAAATATATAGTAATAACTGCATAAGACTAGGCACACATTGTTCTTGAAGGGTACCGGGAAGGCCTTTTGGTGCCTCTGTCCTGGAAACAGACATCTGGCAGGGCACCAAGTACCAAGTAAGAAATGGGAAGCAGAATAGCTCTTCCATCTAGTGAATGGAAGACTTTGATGTTCACACAGCATTGATCCTCTGCAAGGTTCTTTTCTAATAGATTTCCACATAATCCTGTTAAGTACATCTGCATGATAGGTGGGGAAACTGAGGCAGAGAGAACTAAGAGCAGTCAAAGGCTTCATTATTAGCAAGTAGTAGAGCTGAGAATCAAACAGAGATCGCTTGACTGCATAGGGAGGCCTGGCCTCTCAGGCTCCACACCTCCAGGTGAGCCCACCCTTGCAGTTGTGACTTCATTCCAGTATGGCTGTTTTCATGTCCCTGTTCAATGCTGGGCTACGCTCATGAGTCAGGAACCAGCCCTGCTTGTTTCTTTTTGTCCTCCTGACTCTTGCCAGGTGCCCAGTAACTATAGTTTCATGAATGAAAAAGTGAATGAGCGAATTAGTGAATTGGAGCCACCAGAGCAGATGCCACCAGAAAGGGGTGATTGAGAGTGTGTTAAAGGACAGGCAAGAGAGCGAGCATACATAGAGAAAGCAGCAGGCAAGGTGATACTTGCAGGGGGGTGTGTTGCACCCCAACATGTTGCTGGGGAGTCAGATACATCTGCAGTATTGACGTGGACTCCAGCTGCATGACAGCACTTTGGAAGCCTTTATCACCCCACCACCACCACAGCACGATGGTGTTCTGAAACAATGTCTTCAGGGTCCTCTGAAGCTCAGCATGCCACATAGCTCCCCCTTCTCCCTCCCACCAGCTGAGGCCTCTGAGCTGCATCCTTGTCCAGATTGCTGGCATTCCTTCTAATCCTCAAACTGTACCTTCCCCCTGGAGGAAAAGCCTCTTTTCAAGCTGAGGTTGGAACGCTAAGTGTTCTGGAAGCAATTGAAACTAATCATGAGAACAAGCAGGGGGTAGTGTACAACAGCAGAGGAGGAGACCCCACGCCCCTGAGGAAACAACCTTACAAAGTCCCTGGCTGGAGAGATCTGAGGCTGAGGCAATAGGAAGACTTCAGGGGAGAGAAAGCAGCCAGGGAGGGGTGCTGGCAGTTGGGGAGGCCAACCTCTCACCCGACCAGCTTGTACACATGCAGGCGTGAAGGCATAAATCTCTAGAATGGTGTGTGTCAGTGGGGAAGAGGGGTAGGCCTGCGGTGTAAGACATAATGAGTTAAAGGAA
Organism: Myodes glareolus; assembly: GCF_982192425.1. Lineage (NCBI taxonomy): Eukaryota > Metazoa > Chordata > Mammalia > Rodentia > Cricetidae > Myodes > Myodes glareolus. The sequence goes on along the minus strand of NC_142043.1, from coordinate 9,025,290 downwards.
TCATTGGGTGAATAAAGAGAAATATCAGGAATCAAATTGCAGCGAAGATTTCAAGTAATCATAAAGGGTTTTCTTCCAATATATTCACTGCTAAGAGCTACAGATGTCAGGAGAGAAAATTGGTTCACTTACAGTAATAGCCGTGAGGGTGGGGGTGGGTGGGCAGGAACAGTCCTTCTCCCCAGGGGTGCTGGGTGTGGGGAGGAGGGCCAGGTTCATGGTTCACGGACAAGGGGTGGGAGGAGGGCATGGTTTCTCCCTGGAATTAAGCTGGTGACCAGGCAGGCTGAATGGAGAGACATCTTGGAGGATGTGATAATCCCCACAGCTACCTGCTTCCTGAATGAGAGACAGCCACCAGTTAAGGGATCCGTTGGCCTGACATGAGCAGAGCTCCCTGCTGGGTGTGGGCTACAGTGGAAACACTTGGGAGTAGGGTGGCTTCTCTGGGTGTCCAACCTACTGATGAGATGAAAGCACCGCTCAAAGGCAGGTGGGAAAGATCTCCAAGACAAAACTGTGGGGATGAGAGCCGCCCATGACCACAGAGTGGTCGAGCTTCAGGGACCATATGGTGACCACTTAGGCTTCAATCCTGTCTGCTTCTCTGCTGCCGTGACACAACCCTTACCAAATAGCCTTGGGGAGGAAAGGGTTCATTTGGTGTCGGCTAGTCCACCATTGGGGAAACCTAAGGCAGGAACCTAGGATTTGAAAATAGAGCAGAGACCGTAGAGGAACACTGATGGCTTGCTCCGCCATCCTTTATTTACAGCCCGAACCTGCCTAAGGATGGTACTGCCCATCGGGCGCTGGGCCCTCCTACGTCAGTTAGCAATAAAGAAAATGCCTCACAGTTGTGACCACAGGCCTATCTGGTCTGGACAATTCTTCAGATGAGGTTCCCCCTTCGCAGATGACTCTAGTTTGGCATCGACTTGACAGCTGCTGCTGATGACAGACCTGTTTGCTCCCAGGAGCCTCCTTTCCCCGGATTCCTCTCTGAATAGGACATTGCGTTAACGGTGGCACGTCCCACCTTCACCTGAGCAGGGAAGCCCAGGGTGACTCTGCCATCTGGAAGAGCCCAGGCAGTGGGTTGAAGCAGCTCAAACACCCCTGAGAGGGCACACAAGGTGATGGACAGTTTTGCAAAAGGCGTGGGCAGATTTGGCTGACTTTAACATAATGACTTATGCCAGTTCCCTGAGACAGCCCTGGTTCTCATGAGGTGATGTGACGGGGCCCTGGCCATTGGTAACTGACAGAGGTGTCTGAATTAAGGAAGCCCTGTCTTTAACAGGACATAGTTAATTTTTCTTCAGAAAGAAGAGGGTTCCTTAAACTGCAGTGTGAGAATGCCCAGCCCTTGCGGTAGAGGGCACACAGCTGCTAGCATTCAAGGCTCTTTACGTCTTATTCTGTGGTTTTCACATTAGTGTTTATTCAGTGCACGGATGTTCTGCTGTGCTGCCTTCTACACGCACCTCGCAGACTCCGGTCATGTCCGTCTCCTTTGACTCTCACCACACTTTCCCCTGCTGCTGGTCCCCTGCTTGTTCTTCTACTTTCATGTCTTGGTTTTTAAACTTTTTAACCTAGATTTTTTTTTATATGAGAGAAAACATGATCAGATTAGCTTAATTCAGCCAGCATAATTATTTTGGGTTCCATAATTTTTCTGCATGCTTTTTGCTGTTTTAAAAAATAGATTTATATATTTAGTGTGTGTGTGTGTGTGTGCTTGCAAGGCTAGATGCAAGCTTTCTATTCCTGAATGGGAGTTACAAGTGTTTATAGACAACTGTTGTACATGTTGGCATCTGACCTCTGACTGCTAATTTACTAATATGGTAGTAAGTTTTTACTAATATTTACTGATTATTTACCATATTTGCTAATATGGCAGTAAATAATCTTAACCACCAAGACTTCTCTTCAGCCCCGATTTTGTTGTCGAATACTGTTGTAAGATGTGTTACATTTGTTTATGCTGTGGTTCATTCTTTTATGCTAATTTGGTTAACTCTGTGAAGCTGTGCTGCCTGTCTAAAACACCTGATGGATCTAATAAGGAGCTGAATGGATGGCCAATAGCAAGGCAGGAGAAAGAATAAGTGGGTCTGTCAGGCAGAGAGAATAAATAGAAGAAGAAATATGGAAAGAAAAAAGATTGGGGTACGAGAAAAGAAGGAGAGAGGACACTAGGGGCAAGCCACCCAGCTACACAGCAATCCGCTGGGTAAGAAGTTAAAAAAAAAGGATACAGAAATAGAGAAAGGTAAAAGTCCAGAGGCAAGAGATAGAAGGGATAGTTTAAGTTGACAAAAGCTGGCTAGAAACATGTCAAGTTGAAGTTGGACATCAAAAGAAAGATTAAGTTGTTGCATGTGATTATTTGGGAACTGGGCGGCAGCCCCTCCCAGCAGAGACAAAAGACCAAAACAACTAACTACATGATTTAGTTTCTTTTTAGTGCTAAATAAAATTGTAGAGCCAAGGAGATGGCTCAGCAGGTGAAAGTAACTGTTGTACAGTCTGACGATCTGAAGCCTGTCCCCAGGACCCACATAAAAAGTCAGATATGGTGGGCAAACATCTGTAATCCCAGCACTACCATGGTGAGTTGGGAGGAGGAGACAGGAGCCAAGGCCAGGCTATGCTTGATTGCATAGCACAGCAGAAGAAATAAGAGACCCTGCCTCAAAACAAGGTGGAGGGAGAGAATCCATTCCTGAAACATTGCCCTCTCACCTCCACATGCGCGCTGAGATACCTGTATGCACCCCCCGACACACACACACACACACACACACACACACACACACACACACACAGAGATAAAATTTTTCAGATGTCCACTGGAGATATATGCTTTGTTTTCTTTATTCATTCACCTGTTAGTGGACATATAGGATGCTCTGTAACATTCCTGGAAGGATTCTCTAGGACCAGATGTCAGGTCTTTGAGAGACCCTGGATTATTGCTTCCCAACTCTACCAAACTGCAATGTAATGCTGCAGTTTGTATTCAGTGGGTCAGCGCTGAGGTCTTCTGCCCACTGACGGATAGTTAGAAGATGGTCTAACCACAGCAGGTACTCAGCGTGCATGGAAGTCCCTGCTAGGCAACCCCCATCCAGAAAGTCCCCCCCCCCAGAAATCTGCAACATGCTATGGGAGACTTGTTCTGTGAAAGTCAGCCCTCTGTTCTTGCTGCCTTTCTCACTGCTGGGACTGAACCAACATCTGACAACTGATGCAAGGAAGATTTATCCAGGCCCCAGGTTTGGGAGGGAGGTGCCCGTCGTGGTGAGGCATGACAGGGGTCATGGTGGCTGGGCTGTGTGGCTGGGACTCCTCACATCCCCAAGCACTGGGAAATACAGAAAATGTCACAGTGCGACCCACATTTCAAGGTGTATCTTCCATGCTCAGTCAGATATGCCCAGAGCTGTCTCCCAGGTAAACCCAGTCAGGTTGACAATGGAGACTAACTCTCAAAAACCCACTTCTTGTCAACCCCCAAACCTAACTATTTAACATCATACCACCGACTGCCTCCATGAAGCTCCTGCCACATGTCCTTGTGTGCTGTCCTGTTTCTGTCAAAGGGATTTCCCCAAGTCCAGGAAGCAAGGAGGCTGTGCAAGAGACAGCCACTATTCTGAGTGTCTGTGCCTCAGGCAACGCTGATGCATCACCAGGCCCTAGGCCTTCTCTCAGGTCTCCCCCTCCTCCTCCGCTCTGCCTTGCTCAGGCCGCTAATTAAAAGTATCAAAGCCAAGCAGGGCTGTCTCATTACATGTCCTGTTTATGTGACTCTAATGTGCTTAGAAATGATTTGAAAGGTTGCAGAAGTTTCTCCACGTCCAGCTCGGAGCTGGCAGCCCTGAGATAAGAGGATCGGGAACTGGGCTCCAAATGAGTTCTAGCGTAAACCAAGAGCACATAAATGTGGGTGAGGAATTAAAAATAACAGAGATGTTGCACATTTTCCTGATTAATTAGCTGTTCAGGTTAATTTTGCTGCTTGTAGAGGCAAATCATGAGTCTTAATAGAGGTGCAATTTCCTACTGACCACAGAGACGCAGGGATGGAGCATCTGGGACCAGCAAGGACCACCATGTACAGGGAGACTCCAGAGAATGCTGCAGCCACTTGGGTCCATCAGGGACCACTACGTACAGGGAGACTCCAGAGGATGCTGCAGCCACTTGGGTCCATCAGGGACCACTACGTACAGGGAGACTCCAGAGGATGCTGCAGCCACTTGGAACCAGCAGGGACCACCACGTACAGGGAGACTCCAGAGGATGCTGCAGCCACTTTGGTCCATCAGGGACCACCACGTACAGGGAGACTCCAGAGGATGCTGCAGCCACTTGGGACCAGCAGGAACCACCATGTACAGGGAAACTCCAGAGGATGCTGCAGCCACTTGGGTCCATCAGGGACCACCACGTACAGGGAGACTCCAGAGGATGCTGCAGCCACTTGGGACCAGCAGGGACCACCACGTACAGGGAGACTCCAGAGGATGCTGCAGCCACTTGGGAACGTTCTTTCACTCCTGGGCTGAAGGGTGGGGTTGGAGCCAGCAGGCTCAGAAATGCCCTTTCTGTCCTTGCCCATTGAACAGCGGTGATAATTCACTTCCTGAAGACGGGGACTGGCAGGAGACGGTGAGAAGCTAGATGGTCCCAGCATTCAGACCCCAAACTTACTGCTTCACCCATTCACTCAGTCAACAATTACATCTTTAGTCTGTTCCACATAGTAGGCTCTTTGTTCTCCATGGGGAGAAGGAAATGAAGAAGTATGTGTTTTATATTTAAAAGATTTGTTTTACTTTTTTGTTTCTTTGTGTGTGAGTATCTCTCTCTGTGAATGTACATGTGTGTCCAAAGGGACTGGTGGGGTCCAGAAGAGGCTGCCCACCTTACTGGTGTCTACACACATTCAGTACTCTCTGGGTCTGGGCACACTAGGCCTTCCTATTTAAATATAATCACATGTGTGTAGGGGCCAGGGATCTGCCTTGGGTATCATTCAGATTTTTATATATCCACCTTTGTTTTAAAGCACCCTTGACCCCTTTACTTTTGGTTTTATGTGCATTAGTGTGAAGGCATCAGGTCCCTAGAGCTGGAGTTACACAGTCTTGACCTGCCATGTTGGTGCTGAGAACTGAACCCTGGTCCTCTGGAAGAGCAGCCAGGGCTTTTTTTTTTTATTTTTTATTTTAGACAGGATCTCTCACTGGCCTGGAGTTTGCCAGGTAGACAGACTGGCTAGGCAGGGAGCCCAAGGATCACCTATTTGATCCTCCCCAGTACTGGGATTACAAGCGCATTCCACCATACAAGCAACTTCTCTGTGTCCTGGGGATCAAACTCAAATCCTCATGCTTGCACAGCAAGCCTCTTACTGACTGGACACTGCCTCAGCCTTGATTTTGAATTAAAGAGCAGATCAGGCATGAAAAGGTGAAAGACCTTACTTCAGTGGAATCAGAGCCGGGACGCTTGACTGGATGCCCAGCCTTGGACTTGCTGTGGAGTCACACAGGCAGGTCCCTGCTGCCATCCTAGACACATCTTTCAGTGCTGAGTTCTGCGGCTCTGAACTCTCTGCTCACCACCTCGGTCGTGCCTCCAGCTAGATCCTTCCCCACTAGAGACAATCCTTAGCACAGAGCGTTGCTAGATAGGGCGCATCTGCTGGTTCTGGAAGGCAGGCGAGAGAAGCCAGGGATACCCATGGCTCACAGTGAGGAGAACTCTCCAAAGACTGTGGGACTGGAATGCTGCCCCATGGACTCAGATGAATGGCTAGTGGGAGCCGGACAGGAGGGCAGACTGAAGTGGGTCCCGGGGTACTTCCAAAGAGGTCCATTCCCAGCTAAGGGGACAGCTGCAGTTGCTGTTGGCTCAGCAAGGCTGGGTTGCAGCCCATGGGTGGCAGATCTTCCATCTTTTTTAGAAAAAGTTTTAATCCGGCTCTTTTGGGAAACAGAGAGTATTCTAGCTTTCAAAGCACTGGTCTTGGATGTAAAATATTGAATGCTACTGTGTGGGTGAACAGTATGCGCCAGGGGACCCGTTTCTGGCTGTGAACATGTCAGTTAGAGTTAGACAATCATAACGGGAAACAAACAAGGAACCAGAACACAGTCGCTTAAATAGCCTCTCTCTTAAAAAATGTAGAGAGGCCTGAGTCAGCGACTTCTGACAGAGCAGGCACTTACAAGCGACCTCCACAGGATCAGGTACAAGAGAATGACCACCAAGGAAGCAGGTCCAAGCCAGAGAACTCTGTGGGACGGAGCCTAAGCCAGGGACCTCTGTGGAAGCAGGCCTGAGCCAGGGACATCTTCAGGAATAGGCCCAAGCCAGCGACCTCTGCTGGAGAAGTCCTGAGCCAGTGGCCTCCTCAGGAGCAGGACCAGGACCGCCACAGGAGCAGGTACAAGGGAACAACTGCCTAAGGAACAGACCAAAACGAGAGACCGACATGGGACCAAGCCTGTGTCAGGGGCCTCTGAGGGAGCAGACGCTTGCAAGCAATCTCTTCAGAAGAATGCCTGAGCCAGCAACCAGAGTAACCACCTAGGGAGCAGGCTCCAGTTAGAGACCTCTGCAAGACCTGGCCCCAGTCAGGGATCTCCAAGAAAACAGGCTGAACCACTGACCTCTGTGAGAACAGGCACGAACAATCTCCAAAATTGCAAAGCAACTTTTGGATGTGCCAATCGATCTCTGGGAGTGCCCAGTGACCTCCGGAAACACTGAGTGACCTCCAGAGTAACTGGAACCATAGACTTGACTGCACCACAAGGAATAAACATCTGAGCTGTGGATCCACTGGCACCTGGAAGATTGATCATCCCATCCGAGACATAGCCCCAACTACACCAATCAGAGGAAAAGGTGGGCAGACAAGGTAAGAACACCTTCAACGTCATAAAGAGCAACACGACACCAACAAAAACTAGAGGCTCTACAACAGTAACACTTGCACACCCAGATATAGATGAATCAGAAGTAAATGACCTAAAAAATAACTTTAGGAGAATATTTGAGGTCCTTAAAGAGGAAATGAAAAATTCCTCAAAGAAATGGAGAAAAAGACAAACAATTGGAAGAAATCAACAAACCCCTTAAAGAAAACCAAGAAAAAAATCAATCAAATAGGTAAAAGAAGTGATTCAAAACCTAAAAACCAAAATAGAGACAATTAAAAAAAAACACAAACCGAAGGAACTGTGGACACAGAAATTATGAGAAAATGATAAGGAGCCACAAATGAAAGCATAAACAGCGGAATACAAGAGATGGAAGAGAGAATATTAAGTGTTGAAGATGCAATAGAGTAAATAGACTCATTGGTTAAAGAAAACTTTAAATCTATAAAAAGCTAAACATAAAATATCCAGGAAATATGGAACACCATGAAAATGCCAAACCTAAGGATAATAAGGATAAAAGGAGAAAAAGTAAAACTCAAAAGCAAAGAAAATATATTCAACAAAATCATTGAAGAAGACTTTCCCAACTTAAAGAGAGATATGCATATGAATATGCAAGAAGCTTACAGAACACCAAATAGACTGGATCAAAAATAAGTCCCCTCATCACATAATAATCAAAGCACTAAACTTACAGAATAAAGAAAAATTATTAAGAGTTTCAAAGAAAAAGGGCCATGTAACATATAAATGCAGACCTATCAGAATTACACCTGACTTTTCAATGGAAACAATGAATGTCAGAAGATCCTGGTCAAGTGTTATGCAGACATTACAAGACCACAAATGCTGCTCAGACTACTATACCCAACAAAACTTTCAATCAACACAGAAGGAAAAAACAAGATATTCTATGACAAAACCAGATTTAACCAATACCTAGCCACAAATCCAGCCCTACACAATGTACTAGAAGGAAGACTTCAACCCAATAAAGTTGACTACATCCACAAAACCACAGAAAATAGATGATCTCACAGCAGCAAATCCCAAAGAAGGAAAAAACACACACAATAACATCACCACCAACAAAAACTAAAATGACAGGACTTAACAGTCACTGGTCATTAATATCCCTTAATATAAATGGACTCAACTCACCTATAAGAAGATACAGGCTAACAGATTGGATACAAAAACAGAATCCATCCTTCTGATGCATACAAGAAATACACCTCAGCCTTAAAGACAGATATTGCCACAGAGCAATGAGTTGGGAAAAAATTCCAATCAAATGGACCTAAGAATCAAGCTGTTGTAGCTATCCTAGTATCTAACAAAATAGACTTCAAACTAAAATCAATCAAAAGAGACAAAGAAGGACATTTCATATTAGTCACAGGAAAAATCTATCAAGAGGAAATCTCAATACTGAACATCTATGCTCCAAATACAAGGACACCTTCATATGTAAAAGAAACACTACTAAAGTTTAAATCACACATTAAACTTAAACTCCACACACTAATAGTGGGTGATTTCAACATCCCACTCTCACCACTGGACAGGAAAGTCTGACAGAAAATTAATAGATAAATAAGGAAACAGATCTGATGACTCAAATGGACTTAACAGACATCTATAGAACATTTCATCCAAACATAAAAGAATATACTTTCTTCCTAGTACCTCATGGAACCTTCTCAAAAATTGACCACATATTAGGTAACAAAGCAAACTTCAAGAAATACAAAAATTTGGAATAACCCCATTTATCTTATCAGATCACAATGGCTTAAAATTAGAATTCAACAGCAACACTAATTCCAGAAAGCACACAAACACATGGAAATTAAACAATGTTCACCTGAAGCATCAATGGGTCAAGGAAGAAATAAAGGGAGAAATAGAAGACTTCCTAAAATTCAATGAAAACGACCACACAACGTACACAAATTTATGGAACACAATAAAATCAGTTTTAAAAGGAAGTTCATAGCACTAAATACCTATGTAAAGAAGCTGGAGAAATCCCACAGATGTGAGTTAACAGAACACCTGAAAACTCAAGAACAAAAAGACGCAAACTCACTCAGGAGAACCAGATGGCAGGAAGTAATACAACTGAGAGCTGAAATCAACAAAATGGAAACAATGAAAACAATACAGAGAATCAATGAGACAAAGAGTTGCTTCTTTGAGAAAATCAACTCAATAGACAAACCTTTATCCAAACTAACAAAAAGGTAGAGAGAGAATATCCAAACTAACAAAATCAGGAATGAAAAGGGGCACATAACAACAGACATGGAGGAAATCCAGAGAATCATTACGTCATATTTCATAAACATGTACTCCACAAAATTGGAAACTTAAAGGAAATGGACAATTTTCTGGATAAATATTACTTACCAAAATTAAATCAAGACCAGATAAGCAAAATAAATAGACCTATAACTGCTAAAGAAATAGAAACAGTCATCAAAAGACTCCCAACCAAAGAAAGCCTAGGACCAGATGGTTTCAGCACAGAATTCTACATGGTTTTCAAAGAACTAATACCAATACTCCCTAAATTGTTCAACACAATACAAACAGAAGTAACATTGCGAAACTCTTTTTATGAGTATACAATTACCCTGATAGTCAAACCACACAAAGACATTACTAAAAAAGAAAATTACAGACCAATCTCACTCATGAACATTGAAACAAAAAATACTCAATAAAATACTGACAAACCAAATCCAAGAACACATCAGAAAAACCATCCAGCATGATCAAGTTGGCTTCATCCCAGTGATGCAGGAATGGTTCAACATACGAAAATCAGTCAATATAATCCACCATATAAACAAACAGAAAAAAAACCCACGATCATCTCATTAGATGCTGAAAAAGCCTTTGACAAACACAGTATCCTTTCATAATAAAGGTCTTGGAAAGAGCAGGGGTACAAGTAACGTATCTAAACAGAAAAAAGGCAATATACAGCAAGTCAACTACCAACATCAAACTAAATGGAAAGAAACTCCCAGCGATCCCATTGAAATTAGGAACAAGACAAGGTTGTCTATTTTCTCCATATCTACTCAATATAGTACTTAAGGTTCTATCTAGAGCAATTAGACAACAAAAAAGATGAGGGGATACAAATCAGAAAAGAAGTCAGACTCTCACTATTTGCTGATGATAAGATAGTTTACATAAGCGACCCCAAAAATTCTACCAAGGAATGTCTACAACTCATAAACACCTTCAATAATGTGCCTGAATACAAGATTAGCTCAAAATATTCAGTAACGCTCTTTATACAGATGATAAGTGAGATGAGAAAGAAATCAAAAAAATTATACATCACAATATTCACAAATAACACAAAATATCTTGGAGTAACTCTAACTAAACAAGTGGAAGACCTATATGATAAGAACTTTAAATCTTTATAGAAAAAAATTGAAGAAGACACCAGAAAGTGGAAAGATCTCCCAAGCTCTTGGGTAGGTAGAATTAACATAGCAAAAATGGCAATCTTACCCAAACCAATCTACAGATTCAATGCAAAGTCCATCAAAATACCAGCAAAACTCTTCACAGACCTCAAAAGAACAGTACTCAACTTCTTATGGGAAAGTAAAAAACCCAGCATAGCCAAAACAATCCTGTACAATAAAGGAACTTCTGGAGGCATCATAATCCCTGACTCCAAACTCTACTACAGATCTACAGTACTGAAAGCAGCTTGATATTGGCATATGGACCAATGGAACCCAATCGAAGACCAGGATATCAATCCACGCACCCAGGAACACCTCATTTTTGACAAAGAAGCAAAAAATATAAAATGGAAAAAAGAAAGCATATTCAACAAATGGTGCTGGAATAACTGGATATCAACATGTAGAAGAATGATAATAGTTCCGTATCTATTGCCATGCACAAAACTCAAGTCCAAGTGGATGAAAGACCTCAACATAAAACCAACCACACTGAACCCTATACAAGAGAAAGTGGGAAGTACACTTGAATGTATTGGCACAGGGAACCACTTCCTAAATACAAACTCAGTAGCACAGACAGTGAGAGTAACAATTAATAAGTGGTGCCTTCTGAAACTGAAAAGCTTCTGTAAAGCAAAGGACATGGTCAACAAGACAAAATGACAGCCTACAGAATGGGAAAAAAAATCCTCACCAACCCTACATCAGGCAAAGGGTTGATCTCCAAAATATACAAAGAACTCAAAGAAATTGATCATCAAAAGAGCAATTAAACCAATTTTAAAAATTGAGGTACAAACTTCAACAGATGATTCTAAAATGGCTGAAAGACACTTAAGGAAATGCTCAACATCCTTACCCATCAGAAGAATGCAAAGAAAACAACTCTGAGATTCCATCTTACACCTGTAAGAATGGCCAAGATCAAAAACACTGATGACAACTTATGCTGAAGAGGATGTGGGGTAAAGAGAAAACTTCTGCATTGCTGGTGGTACAGCCCCTTTGGATGTCAGTGTGGCAATTTCTCAGAAAATTAGGAAACAATCTACCTCAAGACCCAGCAATAATACTTTTGGCTATATAATCACAGGATGCAGACTCATACCACAACGGCATGTGCTCAACTATTTTCATAGCAGAATTGTTTGTCAAATCCAGAACTAGGAAACAACCTAGATGTCCCTCAACCAAAGAATGGATAAGGAAATGTGGTACATTTACAGAATGGAGTACTACACAGCAGAAAAAATAATGACATCTTGAAATTTACTGGCAAATAGATGGATCTAGAAAACGTCATATAGAGTGAGTTAACTCTATATGATCCAAAAAGACAAATGTTATGTTACTCACTCATAGTGGCTTTTAGATAAAAAGAAAAGAAAAATCAGCCTAAAATCCATAATCCCAGAGAACTTAGAAACACAGAGGACCCTTAGAGAGGCACGCATGGATCTAATCTACATGGGATGGAGAAAAGGCAAGATCTCCTGAGTAAATTAAGGGTATGAGGATCATGAGAAAGGAAAGATGGGGAGGGGAGAGGAAGGGAGGGAAGCAGAGAATATATATATATATATATATATATATATATATATATATATATATATATATACCAATAAAAATAACTAAAAATAAAAATAATAAAAGAAAGATGGAGGCAGCGGCCATTCAGGGCCAGAAGTATTCATTGACACTGACTTCTTGTTTTTTCCCTCTGCCACCCATGACCTCCATTCCTAGCTTTATCTCAGGGTCAGCTATGATGACTGGAGCTCCAACCATCACATGCGCAGGACAAAGAATGAAGAAAATAATGTCTTTTTCACAAGTCGAGCAGTCTGTTTCTCCTCGCATCGCATTAGGACAAACTCCAGCACAAATGCATGGTTAGTTGCAATGAAGGCAAGATGGTTTCCATTCAGAACATTTATTTCCCAAACTAAATTCTACATTTGTTTGTACTGCTAGGGATCAAACCCAAGGCCTTGCACAAGCCAGGCAAGTCCTCTACCACTTGTCAGTCTTCAGGTGCCTAATTAAAAGCTTTTCTCAACAGCACCCTCATCTCTGTCTCCTTCTTATTTTTTCTTGGTTTATTTATTTTATGTCTATGAGTGTTTTGTATGAATGCATTTGCACCACATGTGTGCCTCATGTCCATGGAAGAGATGAGGGCATCAGACTTCCTGCAACTGTCAGTGAGCCACCGTGTGGGTGGTGATAACTGAATCCATGCCATCTGCAAGAGCACTAAAGCTCTTAACCATCAAGGCAGTTCTCCAGCTCTCCTTCTCCTCCTTCTTCTCCTCCTCCTCCTCTATTAGGAGGTGTGGCCCAGGGAAGGAAGGAGATTACAGGGGCTGCCTTTGGAGGTTGTGTTTTGTTCCCATGCTTCTTCTCTCTGGACCCCAGTCACCATGAGGTAATGTCTTACTCCACCACATCATGCTCTGCCTCAATGGGAACACACAGCAATGGTGCTAAGGGACCATGGACTGAGCCCTTGGAAATCATGAAGCAAACTCAATCCTCCCCTTTTAGGTTGATTTTCTTGGGTATTTTGTCATAGTGGAAAAAAATAGAAGGGAATCATAACTACATATATATCATCTATATATATAGTATCATCTATAATACTATGATAAATACTATCAGTTAACTACCATCATAACTATATACAGTGTTTCTTATAACTAACAAAATAAATACCTGACAGAAAGCTAAAGGAACGGTTTATTTTGAGTCTCAATCCTACGAAATGCAATCCTTCCTGATGGTGAGTGTGACAGCAGAATAAAGAGGAGGAGGAGAAAGAGAAGGAGAGGAGGATGCTTTCTTCACCGAGCCCTGTGACCCCCTAACCTGCAGGATGGCACCACCCACCACAGAGTGACTCTTCCATTTTTAGTCAGTCTTCTCTGGAAATATCCTCATGGGCCCACCCACAGCTCTGTCTCCTATATGCCCCTAAAACTAGTTAAGTTGACAAAAAAGCTTAATCATCAAAATAATTTACATAATCATCACCATTATTAGCACTGCCATTATTATTAACCCTTCATTCACCACCACCACCATCATTATCACCATCATCATAATCAACTTCACCGTCATTACCACCATCACCACCTCAATATCAGCAGCAGCACCTTTATCAGCACAGCCATCATCATTGCTGCCATTATCACCACTATCATCTCCACCACCATCATTGCCATCTCCACCGTCATCACCGGCAGCAGCTGCAGCTGTACCACAGCTAGAACTAGCCACCATTGCACTACAGTCACCCCTTACATCATCTGCCTTTGTTATTCCAACCAAAGATTATGCTTGTACTTTGGCCAGAGGCTACGAGTAGTAAGCCCCATCATATAAGTAGGACGTTAATTGGTCATCATGTAATTATAATATATACCATCTGTTGATCATTTATCTTTAGAGAAACTGGTCTAATTGTTTACATATGTTAACTCTTTTCTTCCTGAGCAATCCAAGACTTACTTTGCTTGCATTTCAGTGACAGGAAAACTGAGGCACAAATAGGGAGATTTTTGGAAGACAGCATGGAATGAATGATCACAGGTGAAACACAAACCTTGTCTGGTTATCTAGAAGAGGTGTTGAACTGGAAGAAGAGAGGATTCCTCTTCAATCTAATGGGTTCTCGAGATGCAGGACATGTCACCATTCACTGGGCCAGACCAACTTTGTGAACTATGCTGAGCTGGCCCCCTCCCAGTGTCCAGCCTGTGCACAGAGACCCTAGGGAAACTCTATTCTTCAGTTGTCACAGGGAGAAGCTGAACCTGTGTTTGGTTCTAGTGGAGCAGATGAACAACTTAGTCTGGCTCTTTCTAGAAATGCTTGCACATGACTTCTTCCAAGATAACTTCTCCCAGCCAATGGCTTTGCTCTAGGGCTCCTCTGAGGCTTGCAAATATCCACGCACCTATAATCACGTGCAGGAGAGCTTCTCTGACTAGATTCGGTCACCTCAGAGAGTAGACTTTCCAGCACCATTGATTCATCCTGGGGTCTAGCTAGCATCAAGTCTTCATTATTAGAGTGTAACTGCTGTGTTTATGAAAGAATAACAACAGAAATCTGGGTACGGGGCTGAAGATATGGCTCAGTGGTCAAGAGCACTGGCTGCTCTTGCAGAGGACTCAGCTCAGTGTCCAGCATCCACAGAGATCAAGCCATCTGTAACTTCAGTTCCAGTTCTAGGGAGTCAGACATTCTTTTATGACCCCCTCTGATGCCAGACATACATCCAGACGAGATGCACAAACATACATGTAGAGAAACTCTCATTCACATAACCAAAAAATCTAAAAATATGAATGAATCTCTGGCACTGCATTCAACCCTCAACTATATCTTCTGAAAATGGGTGGCCATTATATAATCCTCCCAGCACTGTCGTGAAAAGGGTACAGAAATCTCTTCCCACATGTAGGTGTGATCTATGCAAACTATTCATTCTTGTAATGGGTTTTCAAGGTAGAATGTGAACTTAACTACAGTTCATAGTGAGAACAGGAGACACAGAGAACTCTGGTCTCTTTGTAACTCCTGTGATCTCTAGGGATTTGTCCTCCAATGTCTGTTCAATCCTTCTTTCTGCCTACTGCAGAGCTGCAGAAGGTTGAAGGACAGGAAACTGAGCAGGAATAGAAAGTGTGCTGAAGAAGAACTCAGGTCTGTGTCTGCCTCAGGGATTCAGCTCCCAACCTCAGGCACCCTGCTCCCTAGAAACTGCAGGGATGTCTGTTATCTAAGTTATGCTTCTGACACATTGTAGTAACTGGCAGGGTCGAAGATTTATTTGTTTTTTATTTATCTGTATGTCTGTATGAGTGTATGCCAGTGCCCATGGGAGCCAGAATTGAACACTGGGTTTCCCTGGAACTGGAGTTTCAGGTGTTCTGGGAATGGAACTCAGATTATGGGAGAGAGTGATGAGTTCGTATGCTCCTAGCCGCTTCCCTAGCTCTGCATAGAGAGAATTTGGCCCCAATATGTGTATGGTGATTTTGTTTGTTTGTTTGTTTGTTTTGTTTTTTAAGACAGGGTATCTCTGTGTAGTCCTTGCTGTCCTGGAATTGCTTTGTAGTCTCAAACTCAGAGATCCACCTGCCTCTGCCTCTTGAGTGCTGGGTTTAAAGGTGTGCACCACCACTACCCAGCATATAACACCTGGAAAGCTGTGCTGGATGTCCACCGTGGTGGTTCATGGAGAAACAGGCCCACCCAGTTACCGGAAAAGCTGGAAATAAAACTCAGTGCTGATTCTGCATTACAAGTTCCTTCCAGTCCAGGAGACTGAAGTCATTTTCTCTATGACTAGGGACCTCTGAGGTTGGACCACATCTCCCTCAGGCTGGGGCTCCTGACAACAGAACTGTGTTGCACTAAGCTTGGACGAGCTATTTGGTAGGGTTGTATCTCTTACTGTATGAAAGATTCTCAATGGCTGCACTGCTTTTCCTAAAACTAGGATCACATATCCCTCTTTAATTAAAAACTTTATGCAGAGAATGGGGCTGTCTCGGGTGAAACCACACTATCTTCATTTGTATGTTGAGCCTAACAGTGCTCTCTGGGATGGCTCTGTGTGGCTGTGATGCTGAAGCATTGCTGCTGTCTTCAGCATTCCCCATCTATAAGACAGAATGCCGTCTCTTCCCCCAGAGAGTGGGTTCCCTAATGACATGTTTCTAATGAAAACAGAGCAGCTGTCCAGCTTCTAAGACTAGGTCAAAGAGGGTTAGACGTCTGCCTTGCTTCCATCTTAGTCTCTGCCTCTGCCTACTTCTGACTCTATCTCTATGTCGCTCTCTCTCTGCTTCCCCTCTATTTTTACTTCCTATTAGAACTCCAGCAATACATGAGAAAGCACAGCACAGTAGAAGTCCGTGCACTTATTCCCAGGTGGCTCTTTTGTGAGAATTCCTTCCATAGGGAAATGGAAATGATGTCTGCTCCTAAGGCCCCAACGCCAAACCGAAGTTTACTCTGGGGGACCAGTGAGTTTATTAGGCGTACAAAGCATGGGTGAGGGGTGACTAACAGGAGCATGTGTGACTCCAAGGTAGCCACACTGGAAAATCTGTACCCAGTGTGGATGATGATGTTTATAGAATGGCACAGGTGGGACCCCTTCTGTTAATTTTCCTAAGCCTATATACTCTAGCATCTTCCTGAGGTCCATGAAACTGTGAGCAATTAAGGCAGGGCTGCATTCAAGCAGTTGGGGGAGAATCTGGACTCTCCGGTGAGGGTCCTTGCCCCTCTTTACCCCTCCTATGAGGGATGAATAAGCTCCATGGACAAGGATTCTTAGAAGCAGGCACTGCTGATCTGATGAAGATGACAGTTACCTTGCTGGGAGCATTGCACACGATGATGGGTCCTGTGACAGCTTGCATTCACCACCAGGTACTTCAGAAAGACAGGTGCCTCTGAGGTGAGGCTGGAGCATTGTCTCTGGTAAGAGATCTGAGCCAGGAACTCTCAGCGGAGCCTAGTCAGCTTTCAGATTCATGAGAAAGACAAGCAAAATTTATTGCTTCAAGCGACTGTTTTAAAGGTTTATCAGGCATCTGTTAATGTCAGGTCTGGTCAGTATTTCATGGATCAGCTTGTCCTGTTGTGTTCTCTGTGGCAGGTGGGCAGCTCCGTCTGGAATTCCAGCGGGAGCAAGCAGAGTGAGGTGGAAGAGTCTAGAAAAGCCAAGAAAGACCCAAGAAAGACTCTTACACTTGACTAACAAATTAGAGGTTTCCTGGTACTTATACCATCATAGAATGTCTTCTACCTCACTCCTACACTCCAAGACAGGTCCACCCCATTGTCAAGAGCAGATGTTAGATGTTCAGGGATGTGTTTTCCCAGCTTGTTTACAGTCTGGGAGCTTCTCAATGTGGAGCTGATGGGATCCCAGCCATCAGTGCCCTGGCCCTATACCTTACTCCCCACTCCTCTGCTTCCTTCCCTCTCTTAGCCCATCAAGGATCAGCTGATTAGGAAGAGCCCTAAGGTATTAATCAGCACTGCACAGCAGGAATCCCAATGAATGCCTCTCCCCAAATGCCCTTGCTTTGTTGGAGACCATAGATGCTGGACAGTTTCTGTTCTTTGTTAAATTCCCAGACGCCTGATAGTTCAGGCTGGGTTCTTTACTGCTCCCATTCCACCTCAGTTTCCCATAATCAACCTCACTGCTGGAAAAGCAGTCCCTTTTCTGCCTCCCCTTTGCTGGAGACTTCTACTTAGAGACCCACAGATATAATTTTAGGTCCAGGACTTCCAGATTGACACCATATTGCTTCTGATAATTGCTTCTTTGGGGGAAACATTTCAGCTATTTTAGTGGTTCTGCACGGAGACTTAGTGCAACTGTGCCATAAAGTTGCAGGTGATGGCTAGAGGGGTCAGTGGGGAAAGGCAATCGGCAGGCAATCATGAAAAGCAGTTTGATCCCTGAGACCCACATAGTAGAAGGAGAAATCTGGCTCCTGCAAGTTGTCCTCTGACCTCTGCATGTGCACTGTGGCACACATGCATGCACATGCGGACACACAAGCACAAGTCATTTAGCCTTTATTTAAAAATGTTAAGGAACTCAATTAACAATATAATTAAAGAGGTAGGTGAAATGACAGTGATGAAGATGGATGTAATAAATGCCCACCTGCTTTCCTTTCCTCAGAAGACTCTGAGGAGCCTGCTGGTCCTTCCGTGGGCCAAGGATAAGTGTGCCTAGGCTTGGGAGCCTCCTTGGGTGAGATATGGTTCTCTTCTTGATCCCAGTGGTCTATGGGGACCACAGAATCACTTCTGATGACAGGTCAGAGGCAGTGACTTTTTCCTAGACTTGCTTTTCATGCTGGAAAGCATGGGGAGTGTTTTCTTTAGAAAAACTTGGATCGATTACTTATTCTGCTGGAAATAAATAGACCTGGTGGCCCAGGGCCGAGATTAATGGAAACCTTGGGCTGCAGCTGGGAGGTCAGACTCCAGGAGCAGACCTGACTCCACTCTTTCAGCTCCTTCAGCACCAGCGTGGGAGTAGGTGCTGGGAGAGGTCTTTAAGCCTTTAGGAACCCAGTTGCCTCCAACCATGCCCTTCAACCCAAAATGAAGAGATGGCACCCCCTCCAGAAGTCACTGTATGTGGGGTCAGTGCCCTGGACAGGTAAAAAGCAATACGAAAGTCAATTTTCATTCAGCCCCCAGAAACTCTTATTACCTTAAGAGAAAAGGTTGTCAATAATCAGGGGAAATTAATTCCATTTTATTTATTTCATTAGCTTTTAAGATTTACTTTTATTCTTTAATTATTTATATATGATTGTACCCATTAGTAGATGTATATATCAGTGTTATATGCTTGAGTGCAGTACCTGTTGAGGCCAGAGGGGTGTCAGGTCCCTTGTAACTTGAGTAACAGGCAGATGTAAGCTGCCTGATGTGGGGGCCAAGCCATTTCTCCAACCTTAGGTGAACGCACTGATTCTCAGTCTCTCTAAGCATTTAGAGGAGTAAGAATTACAGGATCTTGAGACTACGCAAGCACTGCTTGTGAAGGTCTTAGGCTGCCTCTGCACCTTCAAACTGAACCGTTTCTGGAGTAGATGGACTATCGCCTCCCTGCTGTAGGCTACACAGAAGAAGGCGAGAGGAAACCTCGATGGGTAAAGGGGAAAAGTGGATGAACAGGCTTTAGGGTCCGCCTTGTCTGTAAGACCCAACACCTGCCTTCTTGAATCCCAGGTACGGTACGATAGAGTCCTGAACCACTTCTGTGGTATCCTGGCACCCCACCTCAGTAGCCATCGTGAAAAAGGAGTTGGCAGCAAGTCCCTTTTGTGTAGGAAAGTTTTCATGTTATCTACATAAGACTCAACCACAAGCCCAAGAAGCATCCAAGTCCAAGTCCTACTTGTAACATGAGGTGCTGGCTTGCTGGGGTTTTCTGTCCTGCCTGGTCCCCACAGCCAGCAAGTCCCAAAGAAAGTCACACAGAGGTCTCTATAAGTTTTAAAGCTGATTGGCCCATTAGGTCAGGCTTCTTATTAGTTCTTGTAACTTAAATTAACTCATTATTCTGATCTATTTTAGCCACCTGGCTCAGTACCTTTTTCAGCTGTCAGATTATATCCTGCTTCCTCAGTGATCTGGGCTGGGCTGGGAGGAATCAGCTTCCTCCTCCCCAGAATTCTCCTGTTCTCATTGCATTATTTCTACTTCCTGTCTGGTTTCCCCACCTGGCCAATCACCATTTATTTAAAACATGATTGACAGAGTACAGAGAATTCTCCCGCGACACTACTTTTCTTGTCTACTGGCCTGAAGCTGTCTATGTAGTAAGGGACTGATTCCCATGACTTCCTCTTCCCAATACTGGGATTATGGGATGATCTGTGATGCTCGGGTTATGGTGTGTGTGTGGGGGGGGATACATACTACTCCTGTGTGTGTGTTTGTGTGTGTGTGTGTATGAGAGGAGGATGCATGCCACAGTTTTGTGTGTGTGTGTGTGTGTGTGTGTGTGTGTGTGTGTGTGTATGGGGGGTGCTTGCCACAGTGTGTGTGTGAGAGAGAGGGGGTGCATACCATAGTTTGTGTGTGTGTGTATGTTTGAGAGAGAGAAGGTGCATGCCACAATGTGTGTGTGTGAGAGAGAGGGGGTGCATGCCACAGTGTGTGTGTGTGTGTGTGTGTGTATTAGAGGGGGGTGCATGCCACAATGTGTGTGTGAGAGAGGGGGGTGCATGCCACAGTGTGTGTGTGTGTTAGAGAGAGAGAGAGAGAAAAAGAGAGAGAGAGAGGATACATACTACTCGTGTGTATGTGTGCATGTGTGTGTGTGTGTGTGTGTGTGTGTGTGTGTGTATGTGTGTGTGTGTGTGTTTATGCGTGCACGCATGCAGGACAGAGATCAATAATGGATACCCTCTTTAATATCTCTACTTATTTTTGTTTAAGACAAGGTTGCTCACTGATCTGAAGCTAACTGATTAAGGTAAACTGAAAGGCTAGCAAGCCTCAGGAGTCTTCCTATCTCCCCCATGCTGTACATTATTACACTTTGATTTTGTGGGTGCGGGGATTCCAAACTCGAGTTTTCATGCTTCCATATAAAAGACTTGGCCAATGGCCCTAACCTCGAGTGTCTCGATACCCTAAATCTCTTTTAGCTTACAGTTGTTAATTCTTTGACTTCAGCTGTCCTCATTGCTTTTCAGACTTCCTGGGTAAGACGTTGCTTTCCTAGGAAGATGGCCAAATTCGAAACAGGCAGAGCTTCCAAAGTTACTAGGAGATTAAAAAGCTCTAGGAGACACACTGTCCCACAGCAGGTGTAGAATCCGTGTTACCTGCTGCCCTACAATGCTGTTTGTTCCAGATTGATTTTGTTGCTGTGACAAAGCACTCTGGGGAGGAGCTTGGGGATGGAGAGGGTTTATTCGGCTCACACTTTCAAGTCATAATCCATCACTGAAGGATGTCAGGCTGGGTGCTCAGGCAAGAATCCGAACCAGAAACCACAGGGTAACACCGCCTGCTGGCTCGCTTGAAGGCTCATGCTTGACCAGCTTTCTTATACAGCTTAGGACCACATGCTCGGATGCTGCCCACAGTGGGCTAGACCCCCCTATATGAGTTAACAACCAAGACAGGCCCCCACAGGTGAGTCTGCACGTCAGTCTGATCTGGGGAATTCTTCAGCTAAAATTGCCTTCTCTGGGGATCTTGGGCTGTGTCCAGTTGACAGTTAAAGTTTCCCGGGTCACCACTTAGGATTCTTTGAATGGGAAAAAGAAACACAGAGAAAGCAAGCATCCTTCCCAGCAGCACACAGATCGTCTGTGGCAGCTTAGGATGTGGCCTTAGATCTCTGTGTCCTTCCTGCAGGGAAGCAGAACTTGCTTCATTCTTGTCATGAACAAGCTTAATAACCACGATTCTCCTCTTCCATTCCTTGTGCCATGAGACCAGCAGTCAGCAACTGGTTCTGAATTTTTACGGGACCCCCTCACTGGTGCCCAGGGTACACCCATGTCCCTCCTGCCTGCTCACTTTGTTATGTCTCTGTGGCACAAGTCCCACCTTCTCTCCGAGCAAGTCCAACAGCTGGGAAGAGGGCTACAACCTAAGGTTAAACATGGAAAATTCCTGCTTTATGAGTCTTCGTGACTCAGAGGTGGCCATGCACTCTGAGTACAGCAGCTGTGCATCACTTCTCCGCGTTATACTTTCTGCCTTGTCTTTTGAATTTTTAAAATTCCTTTTTCTTACATTTGTAGATTCTTTGACTTCAGTTCTCTTTGTTCCTCAAACTTGCTGAGGAAGAACTTTGCGATTTCAAAGATCTTCATTCCAGTTTTCTTTTAGTCTTGTCTTCCCTTCCAATTACTGAGCATCTTCTTAGGTCCTTCTCAGACACACTCGGAGTGCACACTTTGCTCCCTGTTGCGGACCTTTGGGGTCCAGGGGCCTGTCATTCCATTTGCATGAAGGACCTAGAGCAAGATCAGGCACTTACTCTCCACTCTCAGGCACTCCCTGACTGAGGAAGCAACCACGCATGCCGAACATGAGTTGTGCTTTGTGCATGTCAGCATTCCTGTGCAGATGTAAACAACTGTCCCATCTCCCCCATGTAGAGTGCTTTGTGCATGTGTACACACCCATGTGTGTCAGCATTCCTGGCAGATGTACCAACTGTCCTGTCTCCCCCATGTAGAACTGAGGACAGGATGAAGTAAGAATACTACCAAAGTTCACCTTGGTGAATCCGTCAGTTTCCTTACAGGAGTATGAGTGAGCGCACAGGAGCAGGGATGACTCAGAGACAGTTACATTGCCAAAGGTCCACTTCGCAAGTCACAGCTCCTGACAGCTGAATACCTGGAACACAATTCACAGCTTGAAGGCAGCTGATACAGGTTGGAGACTGACGACCTCTTTCAGGCAGCTACAGTGGTCTGAGTCACTTCCAGGTAGTTCTGCTGGTCTCTCTTTCTGCCAGGAGGCTTGCCTGGTGAAAGCATCTTCTAAGAAGCTTGGCAGCCCTTACTGTTTATATATGCTTGAAATAGAGGGCCCTAGTGAATCTGTTCAGTTTCAGGAACTTCCTGAAACTTTTGAGTTGCTCTTTTCTGGAGCTAAAGGACCTTCCCTGAGGGATGGAATGTTTCACCTCCCTTTAGAACAATGGTTCTCAATCTGTAGATCTCAATCCTTGGGGGCTAAGATGGCCATGTCACAGGGATCACATATCCGATATATCAGATATTTACATTACAATTCATAAGAGTAACATAATTATAGCTATAAAGTAGCAATAAAATATTTTTTTAGTTGGTGGTCCCCACAACATGAGGAACTGTATTAAAGGTCAAAGCATTAGGAAGGGTGAGAACCACTGCTTTAGACTACCCTGTGTCTTAATGCACTTCCCTCCAAGATGGACAGCTTTATCTTGGAGGAAATTGCTGTTTGAAGGTGGTGCAGTCTCCATCACTGAACGTGTGCTAAATACACAGGATGCCAGGTGCTGGGACACAAAGGTCACAAGGACAGACAAGGACACGGCTCCTGTGGATTTGTGCACTCAGAGCTCCCCAATATATGTTGTCTTCTATGTCTACACTTCCTGAGAGCAACAGTCAGAGATTCTGGCTCCCTCAACTATGTCCTAAGATCACTCCAGTGGATACCACTACCCTGGGGCAAAGAGACTCTACTGTGCAGACACAAGAAGTCCTCCACCAGGAGACTTCTGTAGAACCCTCACTGTACACTTTCCTCCTCTTGTAGAAATGAGTGGCCACTACTCGGCCATTCCCCTCTTGCATAAATGACTCTTCTCCCATGGGTGCCCAAGAAAATCAGGGTGGGGATATTCATCATAGCTTTTCGTTGCAATTGAAACAATGGGAGAAAACAAACCAACAGCATATCCATCTATCCAGAGAAAGTGATTGACAGAGCTACATTCATCAGCATGAACACAGCTCAAGTAGGCGGTGCTGAAACAAAGAGAAACCAGTTGCAGGGATGTGGGGATGGGCAATGGCTCAGCAGCTGAAAGAACTTTCCGTTCCCATCTGCCGACCTGAGTGCTGTTCCTGGATCCCATCTACTGGACCAGATGAGGTGGTATCACCTGTAATCCCAATCCCAAACAGGACGGAAACTGGAGGCAAGAGAAGTGGCCTGGAACTTTTGAGGGCCAGCTACTCTTGCAGTATTCTGCACCTCAGAAGTAGCAGCAAGTGAGACTCCAAACAACAGGGAACATGAGAAGTGGCTTCTGAAAGTTGTCCTGACCTACAGACACACACACACACACACACACACACACACACACACACACACACACACACACAGAGAGCTCTTCATGTTGTTCAGAAAGATCTTGAAAAGGTGTTGGAGAGGGACATGACATACACCGGGGTTTGGAGCCTGACGAGCCTGGGAGGTATTTCCAGTGACTCCCACTGGTGCTATCATGCCTCTCTCTGTGATCTGCTTCTGTTCCCATCCAAAGATTCCATTTCAAAAGATGTGAGCCTGAAGGGAAAACCAGGAGGCTGATTTATCCAGAATCTCTCTAGAGTCAACCTTAGCATCAGGAGGAGTCTTCCGCTTTTATTTGATTGTATACAAGTAGCTGGGAAGTTTGGGGTTCTTTCCCCCCAGATAATCATCTTCCACTTAGAGAAAGTGACTAGCATTTCTTTGAAAAGATGCCAGTGATATCTATGAGGTGGATGGATTTTGTTCACACATTAAAAAACAAAAACCGTGTGCGTGTGTGTGTGTGTGTAATCATGTGAGAGTGTAAAAGTGTGAATTTCAGCAGACATCTTGCAAGAATCAGGTCTCTCCTTCCATCATGCGGATCCAAGAATTGAACTCATATTGTCAGGCTTGGTGGCAAGCTCCTTTACCTGCTGTGCCATCTCGTCAGCCCTGCTTACTTGTGTTCTGACTTCAATTTGCTTTGTGTAGCTAACCTGATGCTGTAGTCTGAGCCACCCTGCCTTCTTACCTTTTTGCAGTGTGAGGACACCTGTGTGAGATGGTGAGTGTCACAGGAAGGACCTTCCCCTGTAGCTTGTCAACCAATGAGAAAGGCAAGGTTGAATTTCTTCCTATCTGAGCCACACAGGAACCATCCCTGAGAGCCATTCTTTATCACAAGAGTGAGAAAACCTCTAGGTTCTTTCAAGTTACCTCACATGGGTGCCACTGCTCTAAACTGTCCCATTGGCCCCGCCAGCCAGTGCTTGCTCTACCAGTAGCTACCAGCCACCAGCGACCCTGGTAGTCTGATACCAATCACAGAACTGTACAGTAAGTAGTACCTTCCAAAGACTTACTGCTGTCCTGGCTGCCTTAAAGGAGAAGTGGTACCCAGTGGTGCTTGGTGGAGCCATACCTTCCCCTCTTTCCCTTTAGGTGACCTCAAGGTGAAGAATTATTCGTAACTTGTCTGTTGAAGGTACCCAGCCAGAATAGGTGTGAGGAAGGAATGGTGGAGAAAGGTTATATCCCAATTAGTGTTGAGCCAGTTCCACCGTCCCCAGACCCAGTGGCCCATTGACCCCTTCACATGCCACCAACACTGGTGTGTAACCTCCCATTTGTGTTATCAGCTAGAATCAAATCTGAGAAATTGGCAGGAAACTGTTCCATGGGACTTTTCATAAAACTCAGGTAAAGTGGGGAACTGGGCTTGAAGATGAGCCATTGTGTTCACCCCACTGCTCCAAACGTCCCTTCTCCTTCCACACACCAGTGAGAGAAGACAGGCTATCGCTCCCACACTCATATTCACACACTAAATTCTTTATGTTCTGTGACCAAATTCCCTAATACAATGGTTTGAAGAGATGAATATTGATTTGGGCTTATAGCTTCTTAAATGTCAGCCCATCATGGTGGGGAGGCATGATGGGATAGAGATGGGACATATGACGTGTGCAAGGTCACATGACTAGTGGGACCATTTTGGTCAGTCTTGAAAGCCCTGGATAACACACCCTGTCTGTTACTACTGTCAGGCTTTGGTGCAGACTCCGAAGGGACTTGGCTTATATTCCATGAAGTTTATCTGACTGCTGACAGAGGTTTATTTGGATCATACAGCTGGAGGTCTAGAGGAAGGGATTCCAAGATAGCTTAGCTGGGTCATCAAGGCCCCGGGATTTTGCTGTTGGTCACTCTCTTTTCCTTTAGCTTTTCAAGATAGCAGTCCAACTTCCAGTCAGCAAAATGAGTGGACATGTCTCCTCAGTTGAAATAGATTTTCCAGCAGCCCATTCATAGGATTTCCTCTTATCTTTTCATACTCAATCCTAGAATAGTCTCTGGCCAGAAAGAAGAGAATTCTTGTCAACCGATTCATCTCATGGAGCTACCTCACGACTGTCTTCCCCACATGAGTGTTCTACAGTCACAACGGATAGCCACAGACAGCAAGTCATACCTTGAGAGGTGGCCGTATACTTCTAAATTAGCCAGGAATTAGCTGTCCCTGTGAGGACATCTGAGAGCCAAGGGCAGACTCAGAGGTGGGAAGGGTAATGGAGGTTACCAAGAGGCTCTGAGCCTGGTACAGCCACACTACAGACAATGCTCCGAAGTTTTCGTCCTCTTCAGAGTCTCCCCAGGATGGGAGACATGGAAACCCTGGCAGGCAGCCAGCCAGGTTTCTGGAATGTACAGTGCCAACTCTGTTGTATCCGGCAGTGTTAGAAAAGAAAACTGTGGAGCCTTGCATGGGATTTGAAAGGACTGTGTCATCCTGAACAGGGCACTCAACTTCTCTGTGCTTCCGTTGTCTTGTCTGGAATATGGAGGAAAATCATCTAACTAGTGAAGTATTGGTGAAGATTAAGTGAATTAATACATATGATTAATAGTAATATATTACTTCACTTAATTATGTAATTATTCGATACATACTGTGATTAATTACATATCCATTATATGTAATTACTAATGCATAACTATATATTAATATGCATTCCAGAGCCACGCCAAGGAAGAAACTGAGGACAAGCTTCAGTAGGGAGGAAAAAGAGCTGCTCATTCCCAAGGCTGGGAACATCTGAGTCCCAGGTTCTTTTCCATTGTCTCTATGCTTGCCTAGGAAGTCATGGGTAAGTGGACCCTGGCTCCCTCTGGAGACCATGCAGGGGTGATGGGTGTATGTTTCAGAACTTTGTTAGTCAGGGTGAGGTAAGTTATGCTGTAGAAACAAATAAGGCCGTAGCTCCAGTTTCACAAAGAGGTGGTTTATTCATGCGCTCAGCGCAAGAAGGAGAGTCTGTGTATTGCCCCACAAGGACCATACTGAGGAAAGGCATCACATAGAGAGAAGACTCTAAGGAACACTGAAGTCAAGTACCAAAGGGCTTCCATACTTCACTGATCACTACATGTCAGATGCTGGCAGATGATAGGTTCCGTGTCTAGCTTTAATAGTGCAGGATCACACACACACACTATCATGTTCCTAGAAAAAGAGAGAACCAAAATACTCATAACTATCACTCATGGTAGCTCCTAGGAGGCCCCGAGGACAGGTGCACTTGACAGAACGGCGGTGTATATACCCTCCTGGAGAGGCCACTTCCCAGACACATGCTCTGGAAGCATTCTTTGTCTTTTGTAGACTCGGACAGAATCCTACCTTGAAATTGCTGCTTCTCATTACGGAGCCAGTGGCAATCAGTGGTACAGTTTGCAGTTTGCTGAATTTGTTGGAGTGGAGTTTCTCATAATGGGAATTTTCTCACAGTGTGTAAATACCTCATATAGCCAATGTTTACAGGGAGCACTCCCTTGTGAGGCAGGTCTGATTCCCCTCCTCTACCAACCCTGGTCTGGCTCCATCCACCTTCTTACTTCCTTCAGGTGCTATCTCTTCACTTGGTAATCCCTAAGATCAGCTCCCATTTGGACAATCATTGAGTCCATGTATGACCACATCAGTCATCTTCACAACAGCCAAGTGAGGTGGTGTGTTAGGAAGGGTTCTTTAGAGGAACAGAACCAGTGGTGGTGGGGAAGAGTGCACTTAGACTGGCTTACGTTACAGGGGTTGAGAGTCAGACAATGGCCATCTGCATGCTGGAAAGGCTGAAAATCCAGTCGCCTTTTGGTCCGCTGGGCCTTGGCAGTCTCAGTCTGCCACTGAAGGCTTGAAGTCCTGGAGACTCCTCAGTATTCAGTCCCTGCTGGAAGGCTGGAGAATCTGGGTTCGGGTGTCAGAGAGAAATGACGGTAGTGTAAAAGGCACTCATTCAGAAAGAAGGGAAGGAAGACGGATAGGCAGCCTACACTGTCCGTTAGAAGGTGCCACCCACTTTGAAGATGGGGCTATCACTCTTGCTCATGCTTTGTAGAAACACTTTCACAGATAATCTGAGAGGCATGTCCCGTAGCTGATTCTAGGCCCCATCATGCTGACATTGAAGACTAATCCTCATTAATAAAAGCTAAAGCACAAAGAAATAAAGGGCCTGGCTCAAGAGCTAGCCTTGGAACCAAGGTCAAGACTTCTGAGTCCAATAAGAACCGTCAAAATAAAAGTGACTGTTTGCCATTTGCCAGAGATACTGGCCTGCTGTTTTATTAGTTCGGCAAACAGGAAGCAGGTATCTATGAATAATAGAACAAGTAATAATAAAACAAGACCCTGACTCTACTGCACAGGTGAGGAAACTGAGGCACAAAGGGCTTCAAGGAACTGACCGCTGGCCACAGCTTGCTGATTAAAGGGCCAGGGTTCAGACCCAGGTGCATGGAGACAGATCGTTTGCTATGCTTACTGACTACATCACACTCCATGTCTGCCATGTTCACCTTTCCAAGTCACAGAGTCTGCTTCTCTGTGACACTGAGAACCAATCTTCACCTTCCCTCCCCTCATCCTCTCTCTTGACCCTTGGTCCACCTCCATTTTGCCCTTTGGTGAATCCAATGGTGTGGTATCCTACACACACACAAAACAAACAAAAATCCCAGAAGCAAGGACATGGACATGAGTACCACAGATGCCACCCCACCCCTCAGCTGAGCATACTCTTCCTGCTTGCCTGGATCTCCGAGTAGGGGGTCTCACACGATCGCTCTCTCCTCCTTGTCCACCACCATCAAGCTTCAAGTCACCCTGAATTAGCTCCCACAGTCCCACCCCATCTCAGCCATGGGGACTTTCGGTAGGCATCATATTTTCCCATGAACAGCAAGACCTCAGATGACCTAGATTTGAGAATGGGATGGATGGAGCCTATGCTCGGTGTGTCTGGCAGGGTGGAAAGGACCCCTGCTCCTCCCCTTGGATGTATCTCCACACCACCTCCATTCTGAGGAGCTGGTGGAGAGACAGGGGTTTGAACAGTTCACACCCCCTCACTCTGCCTTCTCCTAGATCTTGGCCTGCCTCAGGTCACCTCTCCCAGCAGGCCCATTGTGTCTTCTCTTGATCTCTGTGCATCCAGTTCTGGGAGAAAGAACCACACAGCATGGGAAATCTGAGCCAGTCTCCATCTTCAAGGTCAGCCTGAAAGGCAAGCCGAGTGGGAGGATGAAGGAGCCGCTTGCTTGCTCCATCCTCACCACCTCCTCCTTAGCAGCCCAGTGTGGGGCCAGAGCTCCTGCCCGTCTTACAGCTTGTTGAGAAGAACGTGCTGCCTGAAGGACACTTTATAACTCCATAAATAATCACGATGGGGAGAGAGCCAAGATGAGAGGCACTCCCTGAGGGAGTGGAGGGGGCCGAGCTGCAGTTCTGGGGCCCAGGCCCATTGTCCTGGCACTGGTTCCTCCCTCTGAGAAGCTTCTTTTAGCTCAGCCTTGGTGCTGTCAGCATCTCTTCCCACCCCCAGTGATTTTCCCCCACACTATTGTTGTTACTGTGGAATAAGGCAAGTGGTCCAGGTGGAGTGGGGAGGCTGCTGCAGTAGCAGAGATGGATGTTGGGGGATCGATCCCTCTCAAGATGAGTCATAGGGCGATGCACAAAGAAAAACCCTTTGGTCTGAACAGGCAAATAATATTCCTGACAGTGCCTCTCTTTCACGGCGATCGGTTATGATTGGTGGGAGATAATATGTTGGGGGGGGCAGAAAAGGGACAATGGAGGCAGGAGAGGTGGGAATGGGACAGGCAGGGGCAGAGACACAGAGACTGTGAAGAGAGATATGCAAAGGGAACAGAGAGGAAAAAGGGTGGAGACAGAGGGAGAGATAAATGGACCTCCCAGCAGAGAAGGACCAAAAGACAGGCACGCTTTGCTTTCCACACAGGATAAGTGTTGGGCAGGGCAGTCAGCATAGTCTGTTGGCAGTAAACATTAACCAGGGCCTGGGGAGATGCTTCGGTGGGTCAGGTTCTTGCCAGTCTGAGTTTGGATCCCAGAACTCACATAAACAGCCAGTCACAGGGGAGCACAGCTGTAGCCCTAACACTAGGAGGCAGAGAGAGCAGGTGTCAGGGCTTTCCTGCACACCCAGGTAGCTGATATGTGAGTTGGGAGCTCAGTGAGTGATCCTGCCTCAGAAAAGCAAGGTCATGAAGAAGATACTTGACATTGTCCTCTGGCCTCCACATGCACACACACACATCTGTGCTGTGCACCCCCACACTCACATGTACAACATACAAACACCTACTTACACATACACCCAACACACATGTCTACAAAATAAATGAATAAAAAGTTAAACCCAGCCCTGTGGGGTGCCTCACACCTTTAATTTCAGCACTTGGTAGACAGAGGTGCGGGTATCTCTGTGAGCTCAAGGTCAGCCTGGTCTACAAAATGAGTTTCATGCCAGCCAGGGCTACATAGTGAGAGCTTTTCTCAAAATTAATAAAATAAAATGAAATAAAACCATTAATTAGGTATTCAGGTCATGTTAGACTTTGTTAAAAATTCGTCTAAACAAGTGGCCAGCTCTCATTTATCAATGGGTTGCTCTGCATGAAGCTTCTTTATGAGGAGAAGGAGAAACACACTCCCTCTCCTCCCTCTCCCTCTCCCTGGCCCTTCTACTCCCTCCTCTCTCACACAGACTCTCTCTCCCCCTCTCCCCCTCCCTCTCTCTCTCTCTCTCTCACACTCTTTCTATCTTTCACACACACTCTCTCTCCTCTCTTTCTCTCTCATACACGCATACACATGCAAACATGCATGCATGCACACAGTGCACACATGCACACACACATATACACCATTCATGAACCAGTAGAGGTAGGAGAATTTGATTTGCATCACATCCCGTGGCAGTCACATCAGGAGATCCAGATTCATTCTTCACTTTGGAATTAGCGCTACTTGCCTGTATTCATCCAAGTAATTAAGAGGTAACCATGAGAAAATTCACAGTCTGGCCTGCACACTGAGACATATGACAAGATCAGACAGCCTTTAATCATCACCCTAGAGTGAAACATCCCAGGATAAGTCCTTCGGAGTTGGTGGACACTGTAGTTTGAATGAGAAATGCTCCCTAGAGGCTCATGCGTTTGCACACTTGGTCCCCAGCTAGTGGTGCTATTTGAAGTGGTTATGGAGCTTTCAGGAGGTAGAGCCTTGCTAGAGGAAGTATGTCTCTGGGGGTAGGCCTTGAGAGATTATAACTTCATGCACTTCCTGTTCTGTTTCTGCTGCTGAACCACCGGGGAAGTGGGCAGGGCCAGTCTCCTGTTCCTGCAGGCTATGTTTTCCTGTCAATGCAGGCTGTGTGCCCTCTGGAACTACAAGCTAATACAAAACCTTCCCCCCTTAAGTTGTGTTTGTCAGTTACTTTATCATAGCAACAGAAAAGACTTTAGGCTGTCAGGGACCTCAGAGGACTTCTGCATCAGCCTTGCCATTGTATATACTGGGAAAACTGGCTACATAAAGATACTGTCTCTTAGGTATCTTCTGTTCCAGAGTCAGAGGGTCCCTGTGGCTGGCCTGCCCTGCACTGACCCAGAGGGCCTTTTCTCTGGCTCTCAGTGTTCAGTATGAAGGCTGACTTATCCCTGACATCTGCAGAGTAGCTTGATATGGGGAAGGAGACTTGGAGGCAGAATAAAAACATCCATTGCCCTGTTTCTGCAAGGTATCCCTCGTGGAGGGCATGGAGTCAGAAAGGGCAGTATACATGCAGCTAGCTTTGAGACAGTAATTCTAGAGGCCTGAGAGAAAATGAGCTTTTCTAGGTCATTCTGAGAAACGTGCTGCCTCTGGGGAAGGAGTTCTCCAGCTAGAGATGTCACACTGGCAAATCCTCCTGCCGTCCAGTGGGCAGAACTCAAGGGTGCTCTTAAACACCCTGCAGTGCCCAGGATGATCCTGGAGCCAGGAGCCATGCAGCTACCAAAGGCCCTAGGACTGAGGCTGAGCAGCCCTGTCCTGGGAAAGAAGGTGCCCTCACATCCAAGGCTGTTTGCTTATTATCTCTGCAGCGCACACAGGCCTTGCTTGCAGCAGCTTGGAGAGGCATCCTGGGGTGAGGTGGATCTGGGAGCTGACTCTAGATAATGGCATCTCCTTGCTCTCTCTGCTTGGCTGGCAAGACCACCTTTTCCTTCCTAAGAGAAAAGACATTTCTCAAGGGCAATCTAGGAGTTGACTTGAAACCTGAGGCCAGTTCTCTGAGCTCTGAGAGCATTGTAGAAGTCATGCCCATTACCTTGGGTGATAAAGACTTGCCTGTGGAGGAAGGAGGAGACGGCAGCCCTGACTTTTCTTCTCTCCATCTTGGCCACTCAGCATTTCCTCTTCTCCTTTCTCTTATCCATTTTCCATTAGGATTCCATTTTGTCTAAGCTCTACCAACCATGCTTTTATTTTCTTTTTCTTTGGTTTTGAAAACAGATGTTCACTATGCCATCCTGGTTGGCCTAGAACTCTCCAACCTCCTGGGTGACAGGCACGGCTCACCACCTAGCCCCTCTCACTGTTTGAGTGACTCTCTTCCTCATGGGTGAATATCGTATAGAACAAAGGGAAATATTCCATCCTTTCCCCTAGAAACCTAGACCCCTCTACAGATGGATCCCAGCACATGTTGGCACTCTATGTCAGCATCATTGGGGGTCTCAGAGTCCCTGCCCTGCAGACACCCGTCCCAGGTGGCCTTATGGTGCGGCTCTCTCTTCATCTCTCCATTTTTTGACAAAGCCATGAACTCATGGGAGCTGCCTAAGAGCCCCGAAAGAGCAGCAGCTATAAATGTGAAATGCATGGATCAATGTTTATACTATTAAACAGTGTGTGTGACTCAGGAATTGAGAGTGTGAACATTTGTCATCGGAAGTGATACAGGAAGTGGCTGGAGGGGGCCATTTTCCCTCTCCATCTCTGTGAATTGTTAAGCTGTTTCTTCTGAAGGTGAGCATAAGTAAGGGAGCTGGAAGAGTTGGGGTTCACATAGTTTCAGACCCAGATACTCATGTCTTCCTCATTTTTATTCTGGTGGGGCTGGTGTGATTCTAGACAAGTAGCGTGCTGAAGTTAAGCTATGATTAGTGTGTTGGGCTTCCAAGGGCTTTGTTTCAAATCTTGATCCAGCCCATTGCTAGCTTCATGAATCTGGCTAGGTCACAGGACCCCCTAGTTATAAAAAACAGCAATGTGTCTTGGGACGAGAACTCAGTCGATGAAAGTGTTTGCTTTACAAGATGAGAACCTGGTTTTGATCCCCAGAACCCACATAGGAAAGCTGGGTCTCACAGTGCACACTTGTAATCCCAAGAGAGTGAAGACGAGGAGGTCCCTGTGACTCTTTGGCCAGGTGGCACTGGAGACCACACCCTCTGACTGGAAGGAAAGAGTCCCCAAAATGTGCTGACAATTGCAGAGAAGTGAAGCTGGGAGGCGGCTCAGTCAGGAAAGTGCTTATTGTGTAGACCGGAAGACCGGAATTTGATCTTGTAGCACCTGTGCAAGCCTTATGTCATGGGTTTGTAGTACCATTGCTAGGGATGGTGATAGGTATATCCCTGGGGTTCCTTGGCCAGCTAGCCTAGCTAAACTGGTGAGTCCTAGGTCCCAGCAAGAGGCCATGTCTCACGAAACAAGATAGGTGATGCCTGAGGGTTAACACTTGAGATTTTCCTCTAACCTATGTGTGTGTGTGCGCGCACACACACACACACACACACACACACACACACACACACACGAGAGAGAGAGAGAGACATGAACACACAGAGAGGGTAAACATGCCTAAGCATTGAGAGTTGAGGGCCAGACAGCAGAGAGAGGAGAATGAGAGAGGAGACCTGAGTGGGAGAGACGGGCCTGAGGCTCCAACACAGAAAGATAGGGAGTGGATATGGCAGAAGGACAAAGAACAGAGAGGCACCTGTCTGCCTTGGTTGTCTCTGCTAGTCCCTCTTCCTGCCTCTGCCTCTATTCGTTGATTTCTGTCCTCCAGGGGACTTGCTCATCTGGTTGATCCTCAAGGTGGAGAGGAGGAAACAGGTATGACTTACTTAAGACAGGCATTTGCTGAGCACTGAACCATGTACTGTACCAGCATGAACCACACATGAAGCAGAGCACAACCCCGGGGATGCAGCCTAAGATACTCCCCGCCCCCTGGAGGGTCCTAGGCACTCCGTCTAGAGGGTCCTCTCCTAAGCACTCTTGAGCATCTTTAAAGCACGTCTCAGCTAAGCGTGTCTGCTGTTCTACATAGCTAATAATCACTGCAGACTCTATTACTCATCTCACAGAATAGTGTCTGCGAATGATGCTGATTTAATTGTATGCTGAGAAAGGCTCAGAAGAGACCCATCACACAGCAAGATGTATTGACTGTCTGTAGTCCAGAGAAGAAAGTGGGGAGCCCTCAGACTAATGACTGGGACTCTGGCTTAGCTGGGGGCATGCTGGAGAGAAGGAGAAGGGGGTTAGGGAGGGGGGATGAGAGAAGAGGAGAGGAGGGGAGGAGAGGGGAGAAGAGAGGAAAGGAGAGAAGAGGAGAGAAAAGAAGAGGAGAGGAGAGGAGAGAGAATATTATCTTTGGACACATCTGGATATTCCAGTGAAATTACATATCCCACGAGTCACCTAGCTATGTGTGTGCATGCTTACACACATGTGTGCAAATCCAAGGAAACTCCTGTCTGATGTTCACAGTCAACCACTCTCTCACTACATGTGGTCCTATGACCTTCTGGTCGAAGAGCTTTTGCTTGCAATGAGATACATCTGCTTGGATCTGCTGGGAAATTATCACATTATTTTTTTATTCTAAAATGAGTGATAGACCATTGTGTATTAATACAAATGGCATTTTAATAGAAACAACTGCATTTGACAAAATAAAGTTGCAAGCATTGTGGTCTTGTTTCCCATCCATGGGGCTTTCTTCCACATCTGGCTTAGCAAGACAGCTGGATTCTCCTGTCCATTTCTGAATCCAGTCTGCTTTTCTCTCTCCTGCTCATGGAGTACGAGAGAGACCAAGAGTGAATAAGACATCTCAGCAATATTACTTTTGTTTTTGGTGTGTGTGTGTGTGTGTGTGTGTGTGTGTGTGTGTGTGTGTGTGTAGTTGATCCCAGGTATTCCCTTTAATGACTTGCCACCTTATTTTTGAGACAGGGTCTTCCACTGAACCCAGAGTTCACTGATTTGGGGCTGTCTAGCAAACCACAGACCTTCTTCTCTCCTTGCCTCCCATGGCTGGGATTACAGCCTTGCACCACCATGTGCGGGTGGGCCATCTGAACTCAGGGCCTTGCTAGTTCAGCAAGTGCTTTCTCAACTAAGCCATCTTGCCAGCTCCTAGTGTTGACTTTAAATTGCTTATTTATTTTGTTTTACTTTGTCTTTGGGGCTAAGACCATGCTATGCAGCCCAGATTGGCCTCGACTTGGGATCTTCCTGCCCCTATCTTCCAGGTGCTAGGATCACAGCTGCATGGGCCATCTCATCCAGCTCCTTACAGCAATGACTGTCACCACGTCTGCTGCTCGAGGTTGGTAGAGCTGCTTTGACAGTGGAGTGAGCCCTGCCCCTCCCCCTTGCTCGTGCTTCCTGAACTTCTGTACACAACTGAAGCTCTGTTCAGAGACTCCAGCTTGACTGAGGAGATGGAAACACCAGTACCCCTCTTAGATTTCCCTGCAGTAGGACAGACACTGGCCCACTGAGGTTCAACCGCTTCCTAGCTGAGCCATCACTTGTCTCACACCAGAAGACTTTTGGCTGATTACAATGTATCATAACCACTGTGGCTACATTGAATTTAGGAAACCATTGCAAACACCAAATAACTTCAATAGTAAGTGGATTTATTATTCAATGTAACAACATGTTCCAAGGTATAGTGCTTAGAGGCCAAATGCTCCCTTAGTAAAATTCATTGATAAGGCTGGGCGGTGGTTGTGCATGCCTTTAATCCCAGCACTCAGGAGACAGAAGCAGGCATATCTCTGTGAGTTCGAGGCCAGTCTGGTCTACAAGAGCTAGTTCCAGGACAGGCTCTAAAAGCTTCAGAGAAACTCTGTCTTGAAAAACCCCCCAAATAAATAAATAAATAAATAAATAAATAAATAAATAAATAAATAAATAAATAAAATTAATTTCCATGCTATTCCTCCATAAGATTATTCCATCAGCGTTGTGTCTCATGCTCACAACATGTCTGCAACCCTTCCCAACATCACATGCACTTGCTCCACTAGTATCTGAAATACCAGTTTCTTAGGAATCTCTTTGTATTCATGAGGAATGTTTGTCCAGGAGACTTTTGTCCAGGCGAATGTTACTGTGCGGCATGATACTGCACATCATGATAATTTCCCAATATTAATGTTTTCTGTTTGCTTTGATTGGCTCTGTTTTTGTTACTCAGGAGTCACCATAATTAATAGCTACAAACTCAGGCTCTTGGATCCACAAAGGCATACCTTTCCCAGTTCCAAAGGTTGGAAGCTGAATGCCAGGGCTCCCTTGGACCTTCTGATGGTTACACGAGGATGTTTTTCTGTATGTTCCACTAATTCCACCATTATTGCTCCAGCATGTACTTGGCTTGTTACAGCATTGCCTGGATACTTCTCAGTGACTGCTTCCTCCATCTCTCCAAGCCATCTACCCTCTGCACATCCATGTGTGTGCTCCAGCTCTGCCCTTCTGTGTAGACAGCTGTCTTGTGGCATGTGACTAAAGGCTCAACCCTAAAGACTTCAACACAGGGCAGGAGAGTAAGGACAAAGATGGAGGTGCTGAGCACAGTGACAAGTGTTTGGGTGGCCACTGCCACGTGTTTGGGTGGCCACTGCCACCAGGCTCAAAG
Organism: Myodes glareolus; assembly: GCF_982192425.1. Classification (NCBI taxonomy): domain Eukaryota; kingdom Metazoa; phylum Chordata; class Mammalia; order Rodentia; family Cricetidae; genus Myodes; species Myodes glareolus. The sequence goes on along the minus strand of NC_142043.1, from coordinate 8,988,471 downwards.
CCCTTGGCTTTCCCTGGTCTTCATTTGATCAAAGGATCATGCTGGGGAAAGCCCCTGCTTTTTAGAAGAACTTAGGAGAGGTGGATGTTATATAAACAATCCTTGAAAGGTTACCTGGCCCAAGCCCCTCTTCTTGCCCTCTTGGAGCAGACCACAGAAAGGCCAGCCTGGCACACCTCTGAGCTCTGGTGCAGCTCCGTTAACACCCTCTCCCCTTCCCTGCAGCTCCCCATGGGTCTCTGTATAGCGAGTGTAAAGAGGCATACCAACCTGGAAACCCCATTGGCGGTCCCCTCCCCAGACTAAGATCTGTACCTGTATACATTCACACCCCACCCCAACTCTGTCCTGGAAACTTCTTGGGACAGATTTGGGAGGGGCCCTCAACAATGTATTGTTATCTGTGCGCATGCAGGGAGGAGGCCCTGCCACAGTCATATCACAAAGGAAATAAAGCTACTGCAATGGCTTGCAGTGGATGACAGCCAGGGGAACATTTTTGGGTACCAAAAGCTACAAATCCTGAAATGCAAGCACCAACAGAGCTTTGAGCAGCAGTGGACAGTGATTAAGGTCAGCGACATTCGCCAACTGTACAGTAAGAGGCTCGAGGAGGGGCGGGATACGGGAAGATCTCTGAAGGAGGAGGGACAGGTGAGCTGATTTTCAGTGTGTGTTGTTCCAGGGTCTGGGCTGAGCAGTGCTCTTTAGAGGCAGTTGTGGGCTTCCCGGGTCCAGGTGGATCCTGTGGGCAGTGGGGAAGCGGCAGGAAGCATGTGTCTGTGGGATTGTAACAGTGCCCTCTCCACCCTGCTCCCTGAATCTGAGTTTGAGGACATAGTGGAGGTAGGAGAAATAAGTCTGTAAACAACACTTTCCAAAGAGCCACTCTGCTAGAGTGTGTGTTAGAGAGGGTGCTGGATGTGGTGAGAATGCTGTGCCCCTGGACTCCTTGAGCCACAGTTCTGGGTTTGTGCCCTTGTCTCCCAGTCTCCTGTCTCTCCTTGTTCTCACCCTAGGTATTCCGGTTTGTCCACTGGTCTATTGTGTTTCCTTCATGCCCAACATTTTTCTCGCGATCTTTTGCAGACTGAACGCCTGCCTTCCTGTATGCAGGAGAGGTTAAGTGGAGACACCTCACCCTGCCTGCTGTGATAGAGATGCAGCAACTTTCTCCCCTAATCGGCCTGTCAGGTGCAATTAAGCTGAGGCAAGATTTAGACTCTTCACAGCCTGGCCAATGCTTCCAGCCAAGATTCACGTGGTACACACAAATACATAGGCAGAATTATACACATAGACCACATGCATATATATGCACATGTACACAGAGATAGACACATGCACCAGCACATGCATGAAGGGAGACAGTATACATCCATGCAACTGCCTGGCGTGGCACATATACATGCACCTGCATGCATGAACACATAAGCACACATGTACCTATATGCACAGACACACATGTGTACACACACAGACAGACATATGTGCACAAAGGAATTGAAGGAATGCACACAGAGGCATATATACAAGAACAGAGACACACACATGCATGTCTATATACACACCCATGCACACTTAGAGATAGACACATGAACCTTCATATATTAGCACATAGACATATAGGTGAACATGCATACACAGAGAGACAATGCACTTTTGTACACAGACAGACACATGTATGTATTCATATACATATATATATATATATATACATATACATACATACAGGCAGGCAGACCTGTGTTCTTAGATTAGGCCTGGGGCCTTACAGCTGTGACTGAGAGACTATTTAAACAGGGAAGGCCAGCACTGGGGTAACCAGTCCCAAAGTCATTTCTCCACTGATTCCATAAGCAGCTACCAAGTGGCTCCTGGACGCCTGGCTGTGTCCCAGGATCTAGGCAGCACCAGGGAACCAAGAAGGCTGGTGTGGCTGCCTGGGTGGGTTTCAGTTGAGACCCCAAGTACTCTCACCTTGGGACCTGCCCACTCTCCGGAGCTCACGGCCTGGGTTCAAGCAGTGTCTGCCGCTAATGTGACTGTCACTTACTCTAGAGGCCTCGGGATTCTTATCTGTAAAGCCACTGGTCTGGTTGCACTGGTCCCTCCTCATCACACCACACTGAAGGAAATGCCTTCAGACAAGGGTGGGCCGGGAAGTACTGAGTCTATATCACCTGAGGTAAGAAGCTGACAGAGCAGGAGGAAGGAGCCCCAGGAGGGCTAACATCAGTGGGGGATGGATGGAAGAATAGGGAGCTCCTCCCTGAAACAGGTCCCTGACTCCAAGACACAGGGCAGGTGTAGTCAGGGCAGGAGAAACGGAGGAGGCCCAGCAGATTGGCGCCTCGGGAAGGAGGGCCAGGTGGAAGCACATCCGGGTCAGTCAGGGCCTCTAGGCAGAAGTGCATTTCCTCCCCAGGGCGGCTTCCTGTGCCGGCTCTACAGCAAGTCAGGAGTTGTACTGGGTGTAATTATTCAGCTGCTGTTGTCTGGGGACCTAGACTCCAGCAGATTCCCTGAGCCTTCCTGAACTTCCCTCCTTGAAGCCCTTCCAGTACAGAGACCCTTAAAGTGAGAGATGTCAAACTCTCTTGGTATGGACACACATAAGTCAAGCAGAAAGTTCCAGAACAGAATGGGGACATCCTCAGTCTATGGGGCTCTCTGCCTCCCACAGTCCCGGTCAGATTGAAGCCTCTAACATCCTCGGTCCATGGGGACTCTGTCCCCCACAGTCCCGGTTAGGCCCAAACCTCTGACATTCCACATCACTTCACTCAGGGACACATGTCTTCTGTAGACACTCCTGAGATTGGGTCTGACACCCAGGAACACAACTACGGTTGGTAGAAAAGGAAGACAGCCTTGTCCTTGGGGAGCCCTGCTCTGAGAGACAGCCTACCCTCGGAGGGCCACAGGGTGATGGAGACATGCCCTGTCCTTGAAGAGCCACAGTCTAAGGGGAGACACAGTTTGTCCTCAGACAGCCCCGTCTCTTCAAAGCATACCCATGCTGAGGAGCATGGGCCATCTCTGGCAAGTGCCATCCTCAGGAAAATTAATCCAAAAAAGGAAACAAACAACGAAGCCACAGAGCCAGCATGTGTGAAAGGAGAACTGAAGAATGGGAGCGCTAGGTGGGACGGACTTTCTGGTGCTGTGACCTCTCTGGGAACAGATGAGCTGGGGAGAAGTTCCCACCCTTACCCATGTCTAACCCTCCTCACCAGGGCTAGGGAAGCCAGCCGAGCACAGTCAGCCTCCGCCTTCTCTCTAGCATGGGTGCACATGCATGTAAGGATGCTTCTGCTTCCAGAAGCTTCCCAGCTCTGAGGGGAAGAAAGATGGGATACCTGGGCTTTGGGGCTGATGGGCTTTCACAAGAAATGGCAGGAGCGGTGGGGTCCATAGGTGGCTCAGATGTTCCTCAGGTCCTTCCTTTCCAGCACCTGCCTTCTCTTGTCCACCATCATTGCAAGCTCCACTTCCTGTCTCACAGAAACACTGAAGAGTGTAAAGTCATGTCACAGATCACAGCGCTTGCCCTGTGACCCCATCCTCCAGAACAATGGTTTCTGCTATGGGAACCTGAGACAGCAGCTTTCATGGGAGGTGAGCCCTGGAAGCAGAAGTGCAGGGTGCAGGGTGATGAGGGAGAGGAAGTTACTGTGGCTCAAATTCATGAAGCCATCACCATGTAGAGACTGGCCTGGGCACCATGGGCCACAGGCTTCAGGCTGTTCCCTGATGGGGTATCACCCATCACCACCACCCCCACACTACTAATTACTACAGGGCCTTTTGTTCCTGGCTTCTGGGTCTACCCTGGGCTTGTGTCTGAAGAAGGGGCCCCAGCAGCACGATCTGGGACACAGAATGGAAAGACCACTGATCACATATGTTATGGAAACACCTGGTCTTCCAGGAAGCAGTTCTCTCCACTGGATCCCACGGAACCCTGGGAAGAGCGCTTCAGTCCCAATCCCGCCCCAAGCTCTCACACCAGGGACTCTGTGTGTCTCTTATGTTGCCCTACACACAGCAGGTGTTTAGAAAGTGTCTTGTGTAGATCTGAGGGACCCCCTTTTTTTCTGTGATCCATCCCTTCCTCATTTGCACACGTACACACTTGTCTGTACATGTGTGTGCAAGGGAATGCAGAGGGTGACAGCAGGTTTTTTCATGAGGGGTTCTCACCTTTTTACGCTGAACTTATTAGTTAGAGGTTGGGGCGGGAGGCGGGGGAAAGACTTACAGGTCTCAGTTCTCTTCTCCCATCCTGTGGGGCCTGGGAATTGAACTCAGCTTCTGGGGCTTTGCATCACCATCCTACTTGTTTGGCCATCTCACTGATCCGCCACTTTATTTTGTGAGGCAGGGCCTCTCCCGAACCTAGGGCTCACGAATTTAGCTAGACTGGCTGGTGGGCAAGAACCAGGGATCCTTTGGTCTTCACTGCTTTGGTCTTCAGTGCTGGGGTTACAGCTATGTGCCAGTATGCTTGAGTTTGTTGTCTGTTTGTTTGTTTTAAACATGGTTTCCAGGGAATTGAAGTCAGGCTTACAAGACAAGGATATCACTAATGAGCTGTCTCCCTATCCTTTAACTCTGTTGCTAATAGAGGACTCTCAGTGTGCATAGAGACCTCCGGGGGAGGCCTGAGACTGCAAAGCTCTAAGAACAGGTGCCTGACACCAGTGAGTGTATACAGTTTGCATGTTGATTGACTGAGGGTATTTGAGGAGATGGTGCAGAAAAGAGCACCCTGGGTAGGAAGAAGGAGGCTGAAGACACGTTCCCCTGTGAGCAGAGGCTAGGGCTGGGGCAGGCAGGGAGAGAAAGACAGCCATTCTAAGAAGGCTGATGGATGAAGATTCAAAGTGTCAAAGCCATCCGGGAAAGAGGCAGGAGATAATGTCTCATTGCCTCCTCAAATCGGCTGGCCTGTGAGATTTGGGGTTGAGATGGCCCTGACTCGAGAGACTGCTGCTGCAGCCTGTGCTTACAAAGAGATAACTAGGAATTCTCTCGGGCAAGATAGGTCTGCAGGGGAGGCTTGGAAAGGGCCAAGGGGGGACCTTCCCACCATCCAGACGCTATAGCTTCATCAACATGAGCTTAAAATCGGTGGTCACAATAGGAGAGCTACTGCAACATGAAGAGGAACAGGAGGGGAGGCCTGGGGCTTTGGCAGCCTCTACTCCAGCCTAGGGATGGCTGAAAGGTTGGGGGAGATGAGAGCAGGGGGATGAGTAGCAACCCTAGGGGCAGAGATGTCACATTACATCATCTCTCCAGAAAGGACCAAGTTCACAGTGCTGGCTAGTTGTTAGTAAGGCAAACTTTTTAAAGATGTAACAGTCAGCCACCATTGCAGTAATGCCATGTGACAAAACAACCCCCAAGTTAGATGTCCATTATTTAGTCACTTATTTTCATATGTTATTTTAGAGATTTATTTTACTTCAAAGTATGTGTATATGCATATGTGTGCCTGTCAGTGTGTGTGTTTGTGAATGCAGATTCCTGTGGAGGCCAGAAGAGGGCAACAGATTCTCTGAAGCTGGACTTGCAGGTATTTGCAAGTATTTGTGTGACATTAGGTACCACAGAGAAATTTTTAGTTCTGTTTTCCATCACAAGACCCCAAAACAAGCTCTGTGGTTATGGATTCAGTCTTAACAGTTCTTGTTGGACACTGTCATGCACACCAGTAGTGCAAGCTTTTGGGTGTCATGAGTTTAAGGCTGACCATTAACAAGCTCCTGTCTCAAACAGCAAGGGCTGGAGACATAGCTGCGTATGGACTGGCAGAAACAGAGAACCCTTTTTCTTTCTTTCTTTCTTTCTTTCTTTCTTTCTTTCTTTCTTTCTTTCTTTTCTTTTCTTTTTTTTCTTTTACTTTTTTATTGATTTTATTAAACTCTATAATTTTCTCTACTCCCTTCCCTTTCTCTCCCCTCCCCTTCAACCCTCCCATGGTCCCCATGCTCCCAATTTACTCAGGAGATCTTGTCTTTTTCTACTTCTCGTGTAGATTAGATCCATGCATGTCTGTCTTAGAGTCCTCATTGTTGTCTAGGTTCTCAGAATTGTGAAAAGTACAGCCTGCTTTCTTACACAACTCAGAACACCACATATCCAAGAGTAGTACCACCCACAGTGAGCTTGGCTCTCCCACATCAATCATCATCCAAAAAGGTGCCCTAGAGATGGGGCAGTCCTCTGACTGAGGTTCTCTCCTCCAGGTGACTCGAGTTGGCGACATATTCTAGCCAGACACCTAGCATGCACATGGTTCTGTACTGTACCCTTAGTGTTGCTAAGCAAGCAAAGGGAGGAAAACAGGTTCTGTTTCTGCCAGTCCATACGCAACAATTTTTCCCTCATCAGCAACTAGTCCCCAGGTTGTTTATAGGCCTCCTCTCATCTGGACGAGCTTGTCTGGCCCCACCCATAGGATGTCCTGTCTCCAGATCCAACATGATCTTCTGATAAGGGCACTTCTGCAGCCCTTTTGGAACTGACCCATTTCACCAGTGGGCTTAGAGCTGCTCTTCCAGCAGGGAGCCTCGATGTCAGTCAAACAAGGCGACTTCAGCATCTATGGAGTTCTGAAGAACTGCTCATCAAAGGCATTTCAAGGTCAGGTATCGGGAGTCCAGTGATGTAGCAACCCCTACACAGGGAGCCCTGAAAGGGATGCAGCCAGGGTTCTACAGGGCTGAAGGCAGAGAGATAACCAAATCACAGCCTGATTGCTGCTCTGTGCCTTTACCTTTGGTATTTCTTGCTTGTTGGGTAGCTGTGAAGTGTCTTTCTGTCTCTGCCAGCTGTCTCTCCTGCTGGAACCTCACAGACAGTCACTGTGACGTCTCTGAACCTCATTTCCCTTGTCTCTTTCTCTCACACACAGAATGCTCAGCGGAGACGAGCCAAATACTTGCATCCTTTCAGGGAGCACATGTTTGTCCCTGGAAATCCTAGAATCCTTCTTTATGTCACAAACCTCTCAGTGTAAACACACTAAGTCCGGAGGGAGGTAGCTACAAATGCCTTTTAAGGGCAGGTGGACTTTTCTTCTCCAGGTTGATAACACCAGACTCCCATGGTCAGTACAAAAGGCAGACTCCTCTCTCTCTCTGTGAGAGATGCTCTTGCATATTTAGTAGAGACTGGAATGGCACAATGCTATTTTCCTTTCCTTCAACAAACTGTATAAATGTATTTGCCTGCAGTTGTGTGAGGATTTTGGAAAGCAACCCCGGGTGGTCACTAGGAATGGTTCCCTCTCCAACCCCCCAGGTCCTTGCCCAGTCCTGACAGTCAGACCTGGGGGAGGATATTAACACCTCCAATTGCTACCCACATTTCCTGTAAAAGGTAAATGAGGAAGGACTCACCTCCCCCCTACATCTGTCCCCTGTTGTGTGACTGGCAGGCATCCCCCACATCCATTTGTCCCCACTTCCCCATCTGGGAGCCGAGCTGGTGTCTATTTAACACATGCAGATGACTAATACTGGAAGAGAAATCTCAGTGAACTCAAGAGGGGGCTGCAGGCTCTACAGCTTGGCCCCCTTCCTCATTTCTGTCCCCGCTATGGGGATGACGCTTTCTCAAGGCAGAACAGCTTTGCAACATCTGCACCCATCTTTCCTTCATTCCATTTTAGCCTGCCTCACTGGGCTGGAACATTTCAGCTTAGACCGTGGGGCTCCAGGCTTCCCATCCAAGTAGAGCCCCTGCACCCGGTTAGAGATGGAAGGAGTGATTAAGTGATGAACGCGGGCAAAACAAACAGGAACAGAAGGTCTTTAGGTTGTAATTGGATGGCCAATCAAGAATGCTGGGGAGGCCCTGGACAGAGGTGACTCCAGGTTCTTCTTAGGGACTCACTAATGACTATTGGGGCTCTGGCTGATATTGGTAGTATTCAAACCCAAGTTCTACCTGACATTGCAGCAACATGGAGTATGCCAAGAATCTACACAGATTCTATTTTATCAACCAAGATGGTTCCATGTTAGTGCATCATGACAAGGTGGCACACCAAAGCGCACGGGTCTCACAGCTACAGTTTTCTATGACAGCTGTTCAAGCCTAATAATAGCAACTCCCAACAACCAGAGATGGGAGGAATGGCTCCTCGTTATTTAGGTGGTGTGTGTGTGTGTGTGTGTGTGTGTGTGTGTGTACCACATGTATGTAGACACCCACAAAAGCTGGAATATGGAGGGGGGGCTGGAGAGATGGCTCAGAGGTTAAGAGCCTTGTCTGATCTTCCAAAGGTCCTGAGTTCAATTCCCAGCAACCACATGGTGGCTCACAACCATCTGTAATGGGGTCTGTTGCCCTCTTCTGGCCTGCAGGCATACAGACAGACAGAATATTGTATACATAATAAATAAATAAATAAATAAATAAATAAATAAATAAATAAATAAATAAATAATTTTTTTTTAAAAAGCCAGAATAGGGTACCAGGTTCATGGAACTGAGTTCCAGGTGGTTGTTAGCCAACCGATGTGGGTGCTGGAACCTGAAATTGGGTTCTCTGGTAGAGCCACAAGCACCTTTCGGTCCTGGAGCAGCTCTTGTTCAAACCTTTGAGCTACTGTGTGTGTGTGGAGGGGGGTGGGTACACTGAGGCCCAACGAGACCACAGACATAAGGCCAGCCTCTGTTCCCAGGACCTTGGTTTGCAAGGCAGAGTTTCTGTATCCTAGTTCAGAGCTCATGGCCTCCAGCTGGCTCGAATTGAGGCGAGAATGTCACAGCTTGCTGCTGTCCTGGGATGTCTGCTCACTGTGCTGCAGGAGCTATGGGGCAGAACTTCACACACGATCCCGTCCCATTTTCACCAATTATCTCGTCCCATTTACACCACTGATCCCGTCCCATTTACACCACTGATCCCGTCCCATTTACACCAATGGCCCCATCTCTGCTCTGCCATAGTCCTTAGTAGTGGTTACAGAACATCTGTCTCTGTCACTAAACCGAAGACAAAACAAAATGATTCAGAGAGATTCCGAGGTCATGCAAGCAGGTTTGCAGGAGAGCTAGCCTGAGTTAGCTCACTCTAGGCCTCTGTTCCATAGTAGGATTCTTAGGGTAGGCTACTTGATAGAACCAAGAAAAGCATAAAAATCTAATTAAATTGACCTCTGACGATGGAGTCTATTTCCCATACATGTAAGAATAGATTGAAACCTAACATTTCTTCCAGGACAGCCTGCAAATCCTAAACACTCACAACCTGCATAAACTAACACACTCACATGAGTCACACCCACTTCCAGAAAGACAGTGTGACAGATTACCCAGAGTGGCCTGGTGCCCCTCCCACTCACTTCTTGATGGCTGGTGGCTGGGTTAGTATGACTTGTTTCTGACCTTATACAGGTGGAACCGAAAACACATGCAAGTTGGTGTGCAGCCTTATTGACCAACATTGTATTCATGAAGGTTTTAGCGTTGTGACTGTAACTGTTGCTGCTGGTCCACTGCTCTCCAGAACTGATAAATGCATGGATATTTATCAGTCATTTATTTCTACACCTATCCTCTGTCAGTTCTTCCGTGGTGAGCACATGGAGGACTTCCTGTTTGGGTTACTGAGTTCTGTGTTCTGCTATGTAAATGCCCCCCATATCTGTGTGCATGTGGTGTATGTATGGTACATGTTTGTATTGTATACTCAGGCCTGTGGTGTTCACACATATGTGTGCACTCAGGCCTGTGGTGTTCACACATATGTGTGCACATACATGTGGAGATGGAAGTCAGTGTCTTTCTCTTCCTTAGTTTTTGAGACAGTGTTTCTCACTTCACCCGGAGCTCACCAGTTTTCCCCGTGAGCCCCAGGGATTCACCTTCTCTCCTTCTCACGGCTAGGATTCCAGATATGTGCCACTGTGCCTGGATTCTTACATAGTTGCCGGGGATCTGAACTTACAGCCTCATGCTTGGATGGCAGGCACCTTACCAAATGAAGCATCCCCTCCACTCTACTATGCATGCGCTGGAACATTTTTGGTGAATAGGAGATTCAGGGTATTTGACATCAAAATGTGTTAAGGTTCAGGAGTGCAAGTCTACTCAATGTAGATGTCCCCAAACTGTTTTCTGGTGTAACTGCACACTGTTCCCTGCCACTCACAGTCCCTGTGCATTCTGGTCATTTCACACTCCAGTCAGGGCTGGGGATTGTCTGTGCTTTTCATTTCAGGAGCCTGTGGAGTGCAGAGTGAGACCACACAGTGGTTTATTCTGCATTTCCCTGATCACTAGAGATGCCAAGCACCTGGGCATGTTTACGGGCCACTTAGGCAGCCTCTTCTGGAGAGTACACTCCAAGTTCTTTTCCAAACGTCTACATTCTTTTAAAAATCCCCCAGTGATGACATGCAACTGTGGTTGAGATATTTGGGGTTTAACCATCTGGGCACAGAGTTTTGTTGTTAGGGATACGGGGTCGGTGAAGCAGGGTGTGTGTGGTTGTATATACATCAGGATCTATAAGAAGCCATCACTGCAGACTACAGCATAGATTATACATTGCCTTTGGGGGGCAGATAAGCTAGACAGTTCTCATAGACACATTTGTCAAAGGGAGATAAGAAATCCTTAACCAGAAGAAATGAAAGCCCACACCCAGTCACAGAAATCCATGACGAGCAGTTATGAAGGACAGAGCCCCATGGAGCTAGCTGACCACATGAGCTACTTGCTGGCACCCTGTGTTGGAACACCCCCTGAATTAAAGAGCTCTCCATAACCTCAGCTTCACCAGAACCATCTTTATTAGGAACAAAATAAGGGAAGGTCACCGAGGCACATAAAGCAGGGAAGGTGACATCACATAGCGACTGTAAAAGAGAAGGATTAATGAAGGTTTGTTGACAGGAAGACAGAAGCCAGCTCCAGCCTCCCCTCCAAGTGGGAACCTAGAAGCAAACATTTCATTTTGACGTCTGCCAGCATAGCCCAGATAATCAGATTTCACTGGGAGGACATGTTGGAGACATCAATAAAAATGGGCAGATTTATCCTCCTAGCGTCTGAGCTTGGCATGGGCTGGGCTCTACCTCAGATCACAGCAAGACCCACAGATTACCATCATCACCTTCACTGTCACCAGCATTGTCACCTGCACCCTGGGCTGTTAAACACCATGGGTAGGGAAATTGTGCCACCAGCCCTCTGCTCCCCTTGTCTTACCTGGGACACGGAGGGTCTTGTGGCTGTTAGATCGTGTTGCTCTCTAGAACCTCATTTTGTGAAGATTCACTAGGTACTTGTCTGGGCAGCCTTTTCAGGCCACCTGCCTATGATCTGGTGCCCTGTGGTCCCTCTAATGAGGAGAACTGAAGGACAGACTCCAGGCAGTGCTGAAAGTAAGGAAATTATAGACTCCTGGAGGACTGGCTCTGGGCCTTGGTGAGCAACGGTATCAACTGCAGGTCAAAGTGACCTTGGAGTGTAGTTGATATAGTCTGCCCTCTCTTCTTTCTGGAATATCTGTGGTCTTCCTTGTCCACTCGGCATCCAGCCTCTGGGAACATCAGAAGAGCTCCTGCATGATCATTTACAAAGCAGGTGTTAAACTAGTTTTTACTTAGAAATCTCTCTCTAAGGATTAATTTACCTTTTCATCTCGATTTTTACCATCATCTTCATCACCACAATCATCATGATCAACCTTATCACCACAACTATCAATACCACCACCACCATCATCATCACCACCACCACCATCATCACTACCGTCATCAGCATCACCACTATCGGCACTACCATCATCATCATCAACACTGCCATCATCAGCATCACCATCATCATCATCATCATCTCCATCATCAGCATCACCATCAGAATCATCACTACTCCATGGCTATCATCAACAAAACTACCACCTTAATCACCACCATCATCACTACCATCATCAGTATCACCGTCATCATCATCACTGTCATCATCAACATCACCACCATCATCACCACCATCATCATCATCACCAACATCATCATCACCATCACTACTGTCATCACTACCATCATCAGCATCACCATCAGAATCACCACCACTCCAGGCTTATCATCAGCACAACTACCACCTCAATCACCACCATCATCACTACCATCAACACCACCTCCTTCACCATCATCAAAAATATTGTCATGATCATCAACACTACCACAATCATCATCAACATCATCACCACCATTATCATAATCACAACCATTATCACAATTATCTTCATCATTACCACTCATTATCACAATCACTCCATCATTCCTAATTCAATAGCACACCACCATCATTATCACCACTATTTGATCTCCGTCCTCCTTCTCATCACCACCAATACCACTGTCACCATAATCACCATCACCAATACCACTATCAACACTGTAATCATCACCATCATTAGTGTCAGAATCACCGCCACTATCACCATCATCACGATCACCATCAGCAATCTTTGTTAGAATCACCATCACCATCATATTTCCTGGGAACTTACTGTATGCCAGGCTCTACTCTAAGTGTCCTCTACATTTGATCCAGATAATCCTCACAGCTATTTCATACAGCAAATACTCCTGTCATAGTCATACAGATACGTACATGGAGGCACGCAGAGAGTACGTCCTTTGTCTGCTGCCACTCAGTTGCACTGTGGAAAGAAATATAGACTTGAGGATGTAAAATAATGCTGTTGTCATCATGTATTGAGTGTGTAAATTATACCTGAGGTTTGCATGTTTCCTCTAAAGTCATCTACAGCCCCTTTAAGGTGGAGTATTGATTAGGAAGCTGAAGCTGCATAAAAAACCACAGCACACACACAGGAACCTCGGTTGCTCAAAGTTCCTAAGGCTGAGAGACCAAGAATGAGGTGTGAGCGGGATGAAGAGCCCTCCAAAGGCACTGGTTAATCACGAGTGTTGGGTATCTCTGCCAGCATCTGAGAGCTTCCTGGATCCAGGTCCCATGGGGTTCTTCTTGGTCCACTTGTTCATCAGATTTTCCCTTTTGTAGGGACACCAGTGGTACTTGACTAAGATATGCTTGAACTATCTCATCTTAGCTGCAGCCACAAGGAGCTTGCTTACAAATGAGCTCATATTCACATCATCTCCATCATCACCACCACCACTACAAGTACCACCACCTTCAACAATAGCCAATAGACCACCACCATCATCACTATCACTATCATTATAGTCATTTGCTCAGGGTTCTGATTTCACTGTCGGGGGGGTACTAGTCAATCTGTAACTTAGCCCATGTAGTAGAGCTACTCAGATATTCACAGGCTCAGACAGGGGTACACATTAGAACTGCCTGGGGGCCACACACTGTTCCACTGCCTGTGTCCCTAAAGAGATTTCATTTGTTTCCTAATCATTCTACGTGTAACAAAGGTGGAGGACTTCAGCATCAGAGACAGAGAGCCAGGGTCAGCTCCACCATGCCTGTCCGCCTTATGCCCTGTTTTGCAGAGTATCAGAGATGACTGTGATCTGACAGCTTTTCTGCCTGACGCTTTCTTAATCTGTTTTGTAGGCTGGATGGCTTACAAACAATAAAGGTTTGTTTTGCTCACACTTTTAGAGGTCTAAGAACACGGTGTCTATGCTCCATCAAGGGTTATCCTTGCTGTTTCTCCGTGCTGTGGGGATGCAGGAGGGAACCAGATATGGAGGAGGAAGCTGTGAGGGAGGTGGTCTCCTTCCCTGACAAAGTGCTCTCATGAAATCTCATTCCTGGAGTCCAGCATCTCTGCCTTTCAAGGTCAGTGCCCAAATGACTCCACACCAGGACATACCTTGCAAAGTCTTATAACCCCAACACTTCTATAGTGTTTCTGGTTTTATTTCTCTTGCTGTGATAGACAATCCTGGAAAAATCAACTTAAGTGGGGAAAATCTTGTTTGGCTTATAATTCTAGGTTACAATCCTTCATTGGGATAAGTCAATGTAGGAACTTCGAAGAGGGTTTCACATCACGTCCACAGCTAAGAGCAGAGAGAAATGAATGCATGCATCCTTGCTACCAACAAGCTTGTGCTCAACTCCATGTCTTCACACAGGTAGTGCAAGTGCCACTGCCTGGAGAAAGATGTCACTCACAGTGGGCTGGATTGTCCTACAGCAATTAAGTTAAATAAAAGGACCCCCACAGACCTGCGCATGGGCTAACTCAGTGTCGACAAACCCTCATTGAAACTGTTCCCAGGTGATTCCAAGCTGTGTTAAATTGGGAGTTAAAGCTAGGCATCACACTGGGGACCAATCTTCAGCACATTTGTGTGTTGGGACACAAACCATATTCAGAGCACAGCAGATGTCCTCCTTCAGGCTCCCAATGTGCACAATTCTCTCCAAGCATTCTTCTACGAAGTACTTTCTGCTCACCCTACTGATGGGTGCTCAGTCCTGGGTCCTAAAGAGAATATCCAGGAGGTGCAGATATCTCTCCCTACATACTTCAATTATCTCCTGTGAGTTAGCTGGATTTTGACTGAAGCACACTGAACCATGCCCAGAGAGACATGTTGGGCACTGTTGGGTGAAGAGGGCATCTGGTGGGCATGGTCTAGTAGAGATGACAATGTCCCATGTAGGAGACACAAGTCTGAATCAAGATGGCAACTAGGTCTCAATCAAATGCAGAGACTATCTGGGCCTCTGTGTTGTAAAAGATTCAGTCAGAATTCAGATGACTCTATTATAATAAAAAAGCTTCACAATGTACTTGTCTAAATAAGACTGATGGTACTCGGATTCTCAGCTTCAAACATTAGATGTTCCAAGACAGGTCAAAATAACCTGGGTTCATTTCTAGCAATGCAAATGTTCTTTTTTTAAAAAAATTATTTTCTTTGTATTAGTAATTATGTTTTGTATATTTGGTGTGTGGGGGGGGAAGGTATGCATGCAATGGCAGTGGCTGAGAAGGACCGGAAGAAGATATTGGAGCCAGAGCCCCTGGAATTGGAATTATTGTTGGTTGTGAGCTGGCCAACATGGGTGTAAGGAATCGAATTTGGATTCTCTGAAAGTATTATACATGATTTATCACTGAACCATTTTTCCAGCTCTTTTCTGTTTTTGATGCTTCATAAGACTCGTCAGACTAACCTGACACTGTTCTGGCTACACTTGCTAGCCAGGGAATCCCTATCTCCACCTCATCCCACCCTACCCTCTACTGATGGGATTACACACTGCTGCTGTGCTTGGCTTTTACACGGGTCCTAGAGATGTGAGCTAAAGTCCCCAGGTGCTGGCAGGGGCTGCTTGTTCGTTTACTGGCCGCGCAGATCCAAAATAAGCATACAAAACTATATTAATTGTAATATTGTTTGGCTAATCACTTAAGCATATTTCTAGCTAGCGCTTGCATCTTAAATTAACTCATTTCTCTTAATCTGTATATTGCCACATGGTTGTGGTCTACAGGCAAGTTTCTATCCAGTGTTTGGCATCTGCATCCTGTGGCTACATGGCTTCTCCCTGACTCTGCCTTCTTTCTCCTCCATCTGCCTAAAATTCCCGCATTGTCCTATTTTGCTGAGTCACTGTCCGAAACAGCTTTATTCATTAACCAATAAAAGTAGCACATAGATTGAAGGACTTCTCACAACACCCAGGCTTGTGCTGCCGGGGCTCTACTGATTGAGCCTTCTCCCCAGCCCTTTACATACTTTTATTTTAGACAAAATTTCATTATGACTATCCACCTGGCCTGGAACTCACAGGGATTCAATGGCCTCTGTCTCTGGCCCCCATGTGCTGGGTTTAAAGGCACGTGTAGACTACTCCCAGGCTCCTTTGCGTGTTTTTCGAGTGTTCACAGAACCTCACTTTTACTTTTCTTGTCAATTATCTTCTGTAAGCAAGGAAACTAGAAGCAAAATTCTTGCACTGTCTTGACCTGAATAGCAATACCTACTACCTTGGCCTAATTGATATTTATAGAGTAACACGTTCAACAGCTGTAACACATGTGCTCTTCTCAAGTGCACATGCATGCTTTGTAAGACAGAGCAGACACTGAGAACCAAGCATTCTCAGTCTCAGTGTGTCTGTAACACATGTGCCCTTCTCAAGTGCACATGTGTGTTTTGTAAGACAGACCAAATTCTAAGGACCAAGCATTCAACAGCTGTAACACACATGATCTTCTCAACTGCATGTACATGTTTTGTAAGGTAGACCAGATGCTGAACTAGAAAGACCAAGCTCAGTAAGTTAAAAATGACTAGAATTAAGCAGAGTAAGACTTGTAAATAAATCATGAATTTATTGTCTATTGTTATTCATTTGATGAAGAAAACATCTAACACATTGAAGTCTGGAAGCTAGACAAGAACTCATAGCCTTTTGTGGCTATATTAGGAAAAAAGAAATACATAAAGCCAGTACCTTAAAAAATGCCCTTGAATGAAGTTGAGGATGCATAAACAATAGGGAAAACCCCTATCATAAGGTACCAAGAAGCTGACAATCCTCTAGCTAAACTGAACAAGAGAAAGAGAGAACACATGTCACTGAGGTCAGGATAGACAGGAGGACCTCAGTACAGTTCTGAAAAGGCTGTGGAGAGGGTCAGTAGGCAAAAGAACTTGCCATGCAAACATGGTGATCTGAGTTCAGTTCCAAGAACCCACATAAAAAGATGCTTGCATCTGTAATCCTACACTCTTGGGGCAAGATGGGAGGTGGTGAGAGGAGAATAAGAGGGAAGTTCCAGGATCACGTGGTCAGGCTGTCAGGTGGTCAGGCGGTCAGGTGGTCAGGTGGTAGTCTGGAGTACACAGGAAGCAAGAGAGACCAAAACCCAACAGGACGGGAGGAGAGAACTCTGACTTCCACACGCGCGCGCGCGCACACACACACACACACACACACACACACACACACACACGCACGCACACACGTACAAGCTTTATTAAATAAATAAAAGTCAAATTTAAGAACAAACAGAAAAGTCCCAAGAGGTTCCCATGAGTGAAGAAACTTGAAACCATTATGAAAACCTTCCCAACAGAGAAAACTCCAGACTCAGGTGTTTTCATCCATAAATTCAGCAGACCTTCAAGGACAGAATGATACCATCTAGCTCAGGTGTACTAAGAGCGGCACTCTGTCTCTCCAGGGTCTGTTTGTGGAAGCCCTAACATACAGCATGAAAGGCTTTGGAGGTAGTCTTCAGGAGACAATGAGGTGCAGATGAGGCCTTGTGGGTAGAGACTTCATGATGGGCCAGTAACCCGGAGAGAAAGTTACAAGATGATGGAGAAGAAGGGAGCTGTGTGCCATGCTCTGTCATGTAGAGACACAGCAAAGATGGCCAACAAGGGAAGTATCCCCAGAACTCAACCTTCTGATCTCGTTTCCCCATGCAGAATTCTGAGATGTTACATTCCGGTTTCAGTCATGTAGTCTGTGGTGTTTGGTTATGGTGGAGACATGAGCTGGCTAACACAATCTCAAGAATAAGGAAGGCTGGAAAGTCTTCCCAACTCAATTTTACAAGGTCAGTATCACCTGAAGACTAAAACCAGTCAAAGAAATAAATTTAAAAAATGACAAGACAACATGGCAAAGAAGCACAGGCAGACTCTTAGCAACCCATTAGTGAGATGAGCGAGGTAAGCCCAATAATGTCGTAAATCACACGGTGTGCCACACATCACAACTGCTTTGGTATTGCCAGATTGTCCTGACACTGAAAATCAATCAATATAATTTACAAAAGAAGAGAATGAAGAGGGGAAATGATCACACCAGCAGAAGCAGACAAAGTGTTGGATCAAAACGCAAAGCCCTTAACAAAAGCCCTGAAATTAATAATGGGAGGGAGGTCCCTCAGTTCAATTCAAAGCATCTGTAAGAGTCTTGCAGCAAACACCACCCTGAATGGTGAAAATTAATCCCATTTCTTTTGTCAAGTTCTGCAGAGGGTCTGGGTTTCCAGCCTGCTTTGAGGAAAACAAGCTTCCCGCGGCCTTGGATGGCCTACACAGAACACCATTGTAAGTACTACAGATCACACAGCTGGCACATGGAAATCTAATTCTCATCATTCTGGAAGCTGAAAAACCCAAGATTAAGGAATTCTCCAGCAAGTGCTACAGATCATGTGACTGATACACAGAATTCCTAGTTCTAGAAGTTGGAAAACCCTAGATCAAGTCTCCAGAAGGGCTCTCTTCTTGATAGGGATGCTTGCCTTGGCTTGTAGGAACAGCTTCTTTCTCACAGGGATTTTCCTCTGCTCTAACTCAGAGAGAGAAAAATAGACACAGGAGGGGAGGGAGAGGAAAAGAGGGAAGAGGGACAAGAGAGGGGAGAGACATAATGTGGGGTGAGAATGAGAGAATGACGGGAAGAGGGAGGGAGTAGGAGAGAATGTGTTCCCACATGTTCCTCATAAGAACACCAGGTCCATAGGGTAGACTGGGCTTCTACCCTATGACTTGATTTAACTTCATATTATCTCCTTATGGGTTCTTTGTCCAAGTACAGTTATATTAGGGATTATGGCTTCAATGTATCAATCATCAATCTAGTTATGACTCAGTGTATGAATCTTACTATGGCCATTATTCAACCCATAACAAGTACGGACTGGAAACTCAAGACTTTCAGTGCAAGATAAGAGAATTGCTCAGAGCAGAGCAAACTATATGAGCCATGTTCTCACTGATTACCCATCAGGGCCCACCATGCTAACACCACACTAACACCATGCTAACACCGTGCTAACACCACGCTAACACTATGCTAACTGGGCAATGTATGCAAAGTCAGCTTGTATCACAGCTAAGGAACCCCCAGCACAGAAGACCAACCTAGTCTGACAGCTAAACCATACCTGCCTGGACTTCGGCCTGGAAGATGATATGATCAGCAGACTGGCCTGGTCTCTTCTCCAGAAGCCACCGTCTCTGTTTTTCTAGCATGAACTAATGATCTTTTAAAAATAGCTCAGAACAACAGGTGATCAGTACTTCTCTTGTGGAAGAGAAAATGCTTTTCAAAATGTAAGCAACCAATAGGGGATTGTTTTTCCATATTCTTAAAATGGAGACCACGGGGCAGCTGGATAGATGACTCAGCAGTTAAGAGCACTTGCTGCTCTTGCAGAGGACCTGAGATGGGTTTCCAGTACTCACATCTGCCCCCTGGCAACTGCCTATAACTCCAGGTCTAGGGGATCTAATGCCCTCTTCTGGCTTCCACAGGCACACACACACTCATGTATATATCCTACATAGACACACATAATTGAAAATGAATAAATAAATAAATATAAGAAGATGGAGAGCAAGGAAGAGACGTTTGTTCTTAAGACTATAATCCAACAATATGCTGCACTCAACAGCCAATGCAATAAAGCAAGAAAAGTATAAAAAACAGACAAGAAGAAGCAGAATGGTACATACAGAGAGCACAAAGGATAAGAATGACACCCAGGACAGACGTGTAGGACCTGCTCTATGGAACAAGCATTAGAACCAGTAAGTGAATCTAGAAAGAGCCTGGGGCACAAGGATACCAGGACAGAGTCAACTCTCTGCATACAAGTAATGATGATTTGCAAAATTTCAATTATACATCAAAAAGTTATTAAATTTCTTAGAACTAAATCAAGTTAATAAATACAAGACTAAAATCAATGTATAACTTTTTTGAAACAGTAAAATAGCTGGACACAGTGGCACATGCCTTTAATCACAGCACTAGGGAGGCAGGGGCAATTGGATCTCTGAGTTCAAGGCCAGCCTGGTCTACAGAGCAAGTTCCGGGACAGCCAGAGTTGTAATATAGAGACACCCTGTCTTGAAAAAAAATAAAACATGAAAGAAAGGAAGGCAGGGGAGGAAAAGAAAGAAAGAAAGAAAATAAAAGAAAAAAGTAAAAGTAAATTAAGTTCAAGCAGCTGGAAAAGTCTCATTTTTTTTCTAGAAAACTCAAATTTTGATGATATCAAATCTCCTCCAATTAGGAAATGTCAGATCTCTCCCAAAAATCTCACAACTTGACTACAATCTCAATAATAAACTCAATATTTACTTTAAACTGAAAATTGAGGAAGAGCCAGTGAGGTGGCTCAGTGGGTGAAGACACTTGCTGACAAGCCTGAGCAATCTGAATTTGATTCTTCAGGAATGAGAGAACAGATTCTCTCTCCCTCCCTCCTTTTCTGTCTCTCTGTCTCTCTGTCTCTCTGCCTCTCTCTCTTTCTCTCTCTCTCTCTCTCTCTCTCTCTCTCTCTCTCTCTCACACACACACACATACAAATAGATGTCTTAAGGAAAAATTAAAAACAAATGTATGTGCAAAATCTTAATGTAAGTAGAAATGCAAAATAAAATAAAATAACCAAAACATCTTTTAAAAGAGAGCGTTGCCACTGTTGCCAAGTCAAGTTACAAAGTCTGCATTCATCCGAGTGATGTGGATGGGCATAATGATCAAACACACAGATCCACAGAACAGAATAGCGTCCAGAAGCAGGCGTGTGCCTCAAGGTGTTTGTAAGCATCGTGGAGAAACCAAAGTCTCTGTGGCAAATGGTCCTTGAGAACAGTGCAGCAACCCCTAGAGAGTGAAACTCAGTTCTCACACAAAGACTATAGCGACAGTAAACTATAAGATGTGAAAACAAACAGGAGCCAGGGTTTTCCAGGCAGGGATGAAGATGACACCTACAAAATAAATGATGGTTAAATCAAACTTCATGAAACCCTCAAAAACCCTGTTAAGCCAATGGCATTGTGAGAAAATGAATAGACAGCCAAAAGAGCAAGAAAATGTTTGTAAAACATATTTCTTACAAAGGACTAGTATCCAGAATGAATATATCACTCCTTGTCACTCAGTAATAGGAGACAAGTAATCCAATTAAAGCAGGCAGAAGATTGCCACAGACATTTTGCAAAAGAAGATAAATGAATGGCCAATAATTACATGGAGAAAAACAGATGTTCAACCCCACTCCTTATCAGGGAACTGTACATTAAAAATATAATGGTAAAGCCAGGTGTGGTGCCACACACCTGTGATCCCAGGTCTTGGGAAGTGAGGTTGAGGCAGGAGGATCAGAAGTTCAAGGTCATCTTCAGCTACACAGTGAGTTTTCATCCAGCCTGGGCTATGCAAGAGCCTGACTTGAAATAACAAAATAAAAATCTACCTGAGGGCTGCTGAGACTGCAAGGTGCTTGCTGCCAAGTCTTGACATCTGGAAGGCACACAGTGCAAGAAAAGAACCAACTCCCCAAAGATGTCCTCTGACCTCCTCATGTATGTCACAGCACACATGTTGTTTCACACACACACACACACACACACACACACACACACACACACACACACTAAATAAATATTTTAAATGTGATTTAAAGTCATGCATAATAGAGTGCTCCACCCTCCTTATGACTGGTGTAACAACGTAGCTGTTGGCAGTGTGTGAGAGTTCAGAAGTGGAACCGGACAGCTCACATGTTGCCCATGGGACTGTCAGATGGTACAACCACTTTGGAAAATTCTAGCCATTTGTTATAAAAATGGAGCAAACACTTAATATATTGTCTGAGCTTTCTCTCTGTTGCTGTGATGAAACACTGACAAGAAGCAATGGGGAAGGAAAGGGTCCGTTTAGCTTTCGGGTTACAGTCCATCATCGGGGAAAGCCAGGGCAGAAACTGAAGCAGATGCCATGGGGGATGGGAATTGCTGGCTTCCTCAGCTGCCTTTCTTACACAACTCAGGCTCATGGGCCTAGAAGAGGCACTGCCCACAGTAGGCTGGTCCCGCCTGCATCGATTTTCAACGAAGAAAATTCCCCTGCAGACATGCCCACAGGTCAGTTTGATGGAAGCAGTACCTCAACTGACATTTCTTCTTCCCAAGAGCATCAAGTGGGTAACAAAGTTTGGCCACCACATCTATGATCTAGCAATGTTACTCCGGGATTGTACAGGGCATTTGCATCAGCGATATTCACAGTGGCCCCTGGCTAGAAATGAGGAAGGGGTCGTTAGCAGAAGAATGGATAATCGAACAATGATGTGCCCTTGCAATGAACTGGCATTCAGTCCTTGAAAGGAATGCATCAGTGACTCAGCACAAGGCAGGTGGAAATCGGGAACACAATCAGTTGGAAGAGTCTTGCTTGTTTCTATTTATTTAAAATTTTAGAACTGCTGATTGAGCCTACGGTGGAGAAAATGAAAATGGTAGCTACTTTTGGAGGTGGTAACGGGGCTGCCCGAGAAGAGAGGAAACCGTGGTAGCTTTCTAGGAACTTGGGCTATGGAGATACGTACATATTCTCCTAAATTCACCAAATGACAGCTTTAAAACTAATGCAGTCACTTGATGTAAATTTCCCCTGAAAATGAACCGTGCTGAATTATTTAAGTGCTGTTAATGGCATGTGTGCTGAAGTATTTTGAGGTGAATTGCCCTGGCTTCTATGATATAGTTTGAAATTCTCTAGAAACAAGATCCATGAGTGCCTTGGTAGAAGCAAGGCTAGATGCTAGGTACATTCACAAAGCAGACATGTTTAGACATTAATTGCAGAATATAGATGGTATGTATGTGTGTGGATGCTCAGTGAGAAATTCATTCATCTTCTCAATAGGTTTGAAAGTTTGTATAATAAGATGTTGGAGAATCTAAGATAAATATTACTGGGTGTATTCTATAATTGGTGGGAAATAAAGTGTTGCCTTCTGGCAATAGTCAGGCGTATTTAGCTCTTAAGCAACAGGTCTGCAGCAGGCGTCTCTTTCTAAAGGCCTCAGATAACATACATTAACTAAAGAACTTTCAAAGGAATGCGTTCTAGTTGGATGTGCTTCTGTAAAGAGCACCATGACTGAAGGCCACTTAGAAGAGGAAAGGGCTTATTTGGCTTCTGCTCCCAGGCCAGAATCAATCCCTAAGGGACGTCAGGGAAGGAACCCCAGCAGGCGCTGAAGCAGAAACCATGAGAGCACTGCTTATGCTCAGCCCAGGGCTGTCTGTCTAGGGATGGTGCTGCTCACAGTGAGCTGGGCTCTCTCATCTGCACCATCAGTCAAGACAGCTCTTCACAGACATGGCCACAGGTTGACCCGATTAAGGCAATTCTTCAGCTGAGGTTCCTCCGCGAGTCTCTCTCAGGCGTCAGGAAGAGCGTGACCATATCTTTACACATCTGTGCTTCCAGCTGCTGCCCAAGCTCAGTCAACATTTCCTTTGCCTGTTCATTGTAATCAACCCATTTGTTCAGTTAAAACAAACAAATGCTTGCTCTTGGGGGAAGAAATACCTGGAGTCTAAATTTGTTAATTATGGTTCTTATGAATGTCAGCCAATTATTCTGTTTTTCTTCCCAAACATATAGAACCTCTAAGCTGTTTGTTTTCTTCCCAAGAGGATAGGTCTGGGAACTGTCTTCTACTCCTGACCTGCTTTCTTTATGCCCAATTAAAATTAATACAAAACATGTTTAACACACATTCGGTGGGTGGGGGAGAGGCACACAAAGTCAAAGAGACACACAGATACATAAAGACAGAAACCAAAAGAGACAAATATAGACACACACGCACATACACACACACACACACACACACACACACATACACATGCAGAAAGAGAGAGAGAGAGAGAGAGAGAGAGAGAGAGAGGGAGTGGGAGAGAGGGAGAGAGGGAGAGAGGGAGAGAGGGAGAGAGGGAGAGAGGGAGAGAGGCAGACACACACACACAGAGACAGAGCTAATAATGGAAGTAGACTTTTCACTTCAATGAAAGTTCCATTGTTTAAATTGTGTTACAGTGAATGAGCAATATGACGTCATTAAATCAAGGCTTGAAACATCCAGTAGCAGCTGACTGGAGAAGCTGGGACTGTCAGCTGGAACGGTGCAGAGCTTCGCCTCCATGAATGAACCCGCAGCTTTCCATTCTCTTCCCAGGCGTTTTACACCAGCGGATAAACAGTAGCTGCCTCTGTTGGAGACGATTTGTGTCCCAGCTGTTCTCAACACTCAACTGTCCCTTTGTCTGGTCACAGAGGTGGCAGGTCAGAGCTCCTGCTCCAGGGTGAAAGGACCTGGGAGATAACTTACGTGATCATGCATGAAGTGTAAGACAGGGGAGGACCTCCTTGCTCTTAGAGTCGACTTTACCCAAGCTTAAACAGCACAGGACAACTGATGAGTGTAGTGAATATCACAAGTGGAAAGCATGAGGACCAGCAGGAGATGGGAGGTATTGGGGAGGCAGCAAATACACAACACTGCTGGTCCCACAAGGGCATGCTCCCAGCCTGCCGTCCATTCCTCTTCACACCCCCATCTTCACCGTGGAATGAATAATATATAACCCTGATAAGGCCTCCAGCTTAATCTTCTTCCCTCCTTCTGCCCCAAATGTTCTCCAGCTGAGGACGAAATAAAGTACACACATACCCATTGCCCTTTCTTCACGAGCCATGCTGCAGAGGAATCTGAGATGTTACAGTACCTTCCAATCCCAGGCCACTTTGTGCTCTGGGCATGTATCCCGACCATCCTCAAAGGTCAGGTCCCAGTTTCTTGGCACCCAGTCTCATGGATCTCCAGGGTCCTTGGCAGGGGTGTGAATGTCATGTGAGCTCTGTGTTGGGCCCACCTCTAGGGCTCCTGGTCTGACCACTGCAGGGATTTGGATCGATGCTACAAGACATGGCTGGTGGACTTGGCAGCAAAGACCAGGGAGCTGGGGGGTACATTCACTAAGATGTGCTTTGGTGTCTGTCTGGGAGTAGCTCTGGATTTTCACATCAAGATGAACACCTCTCCCACCACCTCAGATATATTGTCTTTCTTGGTTCAGGGCAGCAAGTGACACTGAGCTAGTATCTCAGGCTCCCCCTTTACCTGCAACACTATGTGGAAAATGGATTTGTATTCTAATAAAGGCCACCCAAAGTGGAAGGTAACCCTAGGCTGTGGTGTGCGGATGCTCTGTCGGTGACTGCATCAGATGGTGACTCTGGGAAGGTTTGCAAGCCACAGCACTTGGTGATGGGCATGCATCCAGCTGATACTGCAGGAGGGGAGTGCTCAACAGAAGCAGTCACTCGGAGCCAGACAAGAGAAGGGCAGGGAGGTGGGACTTCACTTGGGCAAGCAACCTAGGAAGGGAAACAGATATGGGAACCAATGGAAATACAGATGAAAATGGAGAAGGTCCAAGAGGAGGTGGAGAGGCAGATGGGGATGGAGAAGGTAGAGGTGGAGATGCAGGAGGTGGAGAGGCAGATGGAGGTGGAGATGGTAGAGGTGGAGATGCAGGAGGTGGAGAGGCAGGTAAGATGGAGAGGCAGGTAAGATGGAGATGATAGGAGTGGAGATGCAGAAGGAGATGGAGAAGCAGAGAAGATGCAGAAAAGGAGGAGGTGTGCTCTGGTTTATTTCTCTATAGTTACGTTAAAAGATGGACCAAAACCAACTTGGGGAATAAAGGGATAATTTCACCTCACACTACTCTCTCCCACTAACGGTCCATCATTGAGTGATAGTCCATCACTGAGGGAAGTCAAGGCAGGACCTCCAACAGAAGCAGAGCTGGGACTCAGAGGGAAGCTGCTTACTAGCCTGTTTGCTCTCTGGCCTTTGCTGAGCTAACTTTCCATACAACCCAGGACCTCCTACCAAGGGGTGCCACCACCTACAGAGGACTGGGGCCTCCTACACTAATTAGCAATCAAGACAACGCCCACAGACAAGGCCAGGTGTGGATTTTATGGAGGCAGATTCTTCAGCTGAGGCTCCCTCTGTGATAAAATTCTAACTGATACAAAGTAGAAATGGATGTGGTGGTACAGGTGGTGGAGGAGGTGGAGATGGGAATTTTATTAATCAGTTATTTTCTTGATCATGCACAGTACCCAGCATGCATCTGACCCTGTCTATGTTTCACAATTCTTACTACCTAGAGAGGGTCTGAAAGCAGAGGGTAGCATGGATCAGGGTGAGACATGGCGGAAATGTCTACAGAGTCCAAGAGTCACAGGAGAAAGTCCCATTAGCCTGCCAGCAGGTGAGACAAGCAAGGGGTCATCTTCAGACTTCAGTGTCCCTTGACTGGGTTACCAGAGAAGGGGCTCCTGTCTGCATGTGCAGATGATGGCTAAGGTTCTACACAGGGTTGGTTTCCTAACAGCAAGACTTCCTGCCCTGCAGATCACATGTGGGGTCCCCTCTCCCATTGTTGTCCTCCACTTCAATGTTATCCATGTGTGGAGGTGACTTTGTGCCAGCTGAGAACTTGAAAACTCCTTTGAGTGGGGAGTTGCAGGAATTCGACCAAACCAGAAGCTCTGGCAGAGTATGGACCTCATGAACTCGCTCCTTAGGAAACCCCTGAAACTCGGAGTTTCGTCTACCCCTCCAACTGGGGAGCCTGGCACAAAGCTAACCTGGGTCGCCATTTGCAAATTACCCCTCAAGCAGGGCACAGGCTATCTGAGACCATTTGACAATAGAGACTGCCCTGGGTCCTTGTGAAGTGTGTTCCACCACTTCCTTAGGGTCAGAGACAGGTGAGACAGGAGGAATCTGGAGTCAGTGGCCACAGGCTGTGTGGGTACTGCCATTTCCTCTCCTTTGGCTCTGTTTCCTAGGCACACATCCCATCTGCTGCTCTAAGAGTGTGCCATGCCACATGGATGGTTGTGACCCTACAAAGATTCACCAAAATTGCCGAGGAGTGTCAGGTGCACCCTGCTAATGCCAAACTTATTGCTTCCTCTTCTCGGAGAGGAGGAACATTTTACTGTCTTGGGTTTAGAAACAAAACATTAAAAGTGACTTGTTTTTATTTCCTTATTTCTTGAGGCAAAGATTAGAGAGACAGAGAGGTACCAAGGGGGAGCAAGGAATAACGGAGGAGACAAGTGGGAGGAGAGCTGTGCAGAAAAGACGAAAGGGGAATGAGATCATGAGACCTGGTGACCAGCAGAACCAAAGATGTCAGCTGGTGGCTGAAGGTAGAGGGCAGAGGAGGGCAGGAAGTGGGGAAGTGACAACAGGACATTTGATAAGCAGTTGCCACACACAGTGAAGCGCAGTGACATGTTAGCCCTCCTATCCCTGTGTCTTCTCCCAACATGAAGACCTGAAGAGTCAGAGACCGTCATCAGTGTCAGTGGGAGAAATTCCCTCCCTGAAGGTGCTGTGTGACTGGAGGGGCAGATGAATGCGGCGCCGTAGAGTAGCAGCCAATGGAAAAGCTATTTCAAGGTATCTTGGATCCAAGTTACCACCCTGAGACCAATCATCCGCCGCTTTTCTCACTCTTTGAAGTCGCGTGTAAAGCTGTTCTTGACTTTGGAGTCCTCCACATGGATATCCTTTTGGTGCACTAACTCCATCGCTGTATATCAGGAGCGAAGATGAGGTGACACAGAGGGACGAGACACCAATGGCTGTCCCCACTCTGGCATGCTGCGGATGCACATTGCCTTGACTTTTCTAGTCACAGTCCCCAGACATCCCTCTCATGTCTCCGTGGCCTATGTCTGCCACTGTGCTCTTAGACCCAAGGCCTGCTTCCTCCCTGAAGTCACCCATGCCACATGGCCTATGCTCCCTGTCGCCCTGTGCTCATCTTTATTGCTGTTTGTCACTATGCATTCTCACGACAGCAAGGAGTACTAGTTGAGCATTGGCCTGAGGTCTGCAAAGGCAAAGGTATGTCTTCTTTACCTATCTATTCTTGGCACTGAGTCAGGAACACAAGGCTCAACTGCTACCCTTCAAAATAAGAGGAAGGAGGAGGCACAGGAAGATAGTCACAGCATGGAGTGACTTATGATCATAGGTATAGACAGCTACTGAGTTCCATGCTCTTGAGAGACCCCTCTTCAAAGCTGCCATGGGGACTCGAAGTCTCAGATATGAATCACTTAGTACAGACCCTAACACACAATAGCTGCTCAAAAAATAGAAGTGGTTCCACATGAGACTTCCTAAGGGCTAGAACCAATCCTCACATATTCAAGTGTCCCCTGGCCCTCACTGGCTCCTTCAGCATGGTCTCTGAACAGTCTTGTCCCTAGAGGCAGACCTGGGTTTATTTTCATGGAAGGAAGCTGCTTCTGTGTATGGCTGCAGCATCCTCAGTGTCTGCCACGGGACTGGATAGGAAGTGTAAATACATCCCCTAATTCAAGATGATGCCATTGGAAAGCTTGTCACACTGGTTATATTTAGCTCCGAACTCCCCAAATAGTATCAGAGAAGAATCTCTCTACTGTGTATCATTCCCCCAGTTAAAAAACACCAAATTAAGAATAATTATTTTTATTATTATTGTGATTATTTATTGACTAAAGGAATCAGTGAGATCAGGGTATTCATATTGGAAGATGACTTTGGAAAGAATGAGGCTCAGCAGCTTGGCATGCTGTACAGCCAAAGCTGACCTGTACTGCAGATGGGGGATCTGGGCTTGAGGAGGGGTGCAGCGGGTCTACCTGACATCAGCACTGGAAATAGGGCCTAGATCCTTGAACTCTTGGTTTGACGTTTCCTAGGGGATGTCAGCCAGGGTGCTACCCCAAGAAACTCATTCAAACTCCAACCATCCTGAGTCCTTTCCAAGTCTTTGCTCAGATAGAAGTCATTCGGAGCCCTGGGCTCAGGCTCAGCTCTGTCCCCAAAGAATCGCTGTGAACTTTGGTAGGCTATCTCACTTCTCTTGTCTCTTTTTCTTTCCTCCTTTCCCTTCCTGCTTATCTACTTGCTTTTTGGTTCTTTTGGAGAGAGTCTCCAAACTGCTTTGTAACTACAGATGGCCTTGAAATGCTGATCCTCTTGTCTTTACCTCAAAGTGCTGGGACACTAAGTGTGTACCACCACACTAGTTTATGTGTTCTGGAGATCGAACCCAGGGTGTTGCGCATGCTAGACAAGCGCACTATGAACTGACCGAAAGCTGTGACCTTCATTTCAGTTTTTAACTTCAGTTTCTTTACTCATTACCTCATCATTTATCCATCCATCCATCCGTCCATCCATCCATCCATCCATGCCTCCGTCAACCCACCCATCCATATCTATTCAGTAATTATCCACTAATCAACACAGGTACATGTCCATCCAACAATGATATGGAGAAAATCTCCGTGTTGAATTGGGAATGCTGGAGGTCTGTGGAAGTGCTGGCATCACTCCCTCCTTCCAGGATCCATATGCACCCATGGAGGAGAGTTGGGAAAAGTTGGCCATGCCTATAAAGGGAAACACAGTACTCAAAATAGAAACACCCTATAGGTCCTTTCTCACTGGTATTGAAAGGTTTTGAGAGGTGGTCCTGGGATCCTGCTTGAATAATGTGTACACACACACACACACACACACACACACACACAGGGGGGAGGGAGCAGGGCACATTCCTGACTATCTCGACCTCCAATTAGTGAGCTTAGGAAGAGACAGGAAATAAGAGCCAGAGTCCAGCTCAACCCTGGCACACATGTTACAGACTACAGACACAACTCTGCAAGCTGCAGGAAGAATGTGGACATTGTCTCCTTCCTGGAGAGACCCTACTGTGTCACTGTCTCAATGGCGAGTTAAATGCCACATCCCTAGGTGACCTTGGGTAGTAGGGGTCCTTCCTGTGCTTATCTTCACACCCACAAAATGGAAACACGATGCTAGAAAAGACACTGTTGAAGGCTATTGGCTTTTCAAGAATCTCTGGGTTTAATTTCTGCTCCCTGAAGACTTTCTTCTTGACTCTTCATGTGTGTATGCCCTTGTGGCTGAGCTCCAAGACCTCTGTGCACGTCTGTAGACATGGAGACCAGAGGTGGAGGTTTGGCATGCTCTTTAATCGTTCCTCCCTTGTTCTGACTTTTGAGACAAGATCTCTCACTGTATGTAGAGCTTAGTGATTATCTAGACTGTCTGGCCAGTGAGCCCTAAGAATTGTTGTGTCATTGTCACCATATTCCTAGGATTTTAGGTTGTGCCTGGCTTTTTATGTGGGTGCCGGGGATTTAAACATAAGTCTTCATGCTTCTGCAGCAGTCCTGTTACCAACAGAGTCAGCTCCTCACCCCCTCTGAATCTCAATCTTCCTTTTCTTCATATGTTCTAGTCTTAGATTCCAGGATTCTATGTCCCAAGCATGTCATCTCATCTCTCCATCCTCCCCCATCACTGTCTCTAACCCAACAGACTCTTGTTGACTCGAGCCCCTTCCTGATCTCTTAGAATCTGTTAGTCAAGATAGAGGCCTACCACCTTGTTGGAAGATGCTTTGGACCTGCCTCTCAGCCATGTACCAGCCACATTAGGCCATCTCTGAAACACAATGAGCCCAGGTCCCAAGAGAAATCCAGCTCTTGTCTGAGTTAATAGGAGAAGGAATGAGAAGAGCAGGTTAGAGTTTCAATCATAACATGACTATTGGCCTTTTTGAAGTTTTGCTGAGGTTTTGTTTTTTTCTTCTTCTTTTTCTTCTTTCCTTTGGTTGGCTCAGAATTAGCAAATCTTTTCTCACAAATCAGTTCTGTCCTAATGAAAATATAATTACATTCTTCCTAGCTAACTAAAAGTAATAAAGAAAGCAGAGGATAGGTAAGTAGGAAGGTAGGTAGGAAGGTAGATAGATAGATAGATAGATAGATAGATAGATAGATAGATAGATAGATGGATGGATAGATAGGTGGATAGATGGACAAGATAGATAGATGATACATTTATAGAGCAGGCAACTGTACTTTGAATCTTCAGTCCTCCCCAGTTGTGGTGTTGATTGTGGACCAGGCACAGAAGGCTCAGCCCCATGACAGACATAAAGCAGAGATAAATTTCCTGCAATCTGAAGCTCGTGAATACTGCATGCCAAAGCTGGGGGACATTAGGAAGCTGGCAGAGCTTGACTGGAGTGCTCCAGCTGCTTGGTCCTATGCCTAAGATGGCTTTGTGTTCCCTAGTTAACTGCTATCTCAAGCTTTTGTCTTTTTCCTTACACCTCCTGTCATGCTCTTTTATTGGGACACTAATTCACACTAAAGTCTAAATGACTGCAGATAACTTACTTTCCCTGTTTGCAGTGTGTTTTACTAAGAACAAAATTCATCAACTGACGGAAGCACATATACCACACACTCATACACACACATGCTTGTACGTCCATACACACACAAGCACACACCAGTGCTTAACAGTCTAAGGAAACCAAAAAAATACACAAAGAGACGTTTAATGATCACCAGATTGGCAACTATGAAAGCACAACCAATGATATACAAGATATACAAGAACAGGGAGGCAGGGGAGGGAAGAGTGTGGTGTTTAGTGCACCCTAAGTTCTCAGCAATAGAAAATGTGAAAACCGGTTTGTGGGAGGGTGACACTTTCCATGAAAGATGGATGAGTCTGACCAAGGGACATCAGTGAGCATTTTCATAAGACCCTTGGATATTTCTTAATACATATATATAGTATTGTTTGTTTGTCTATGTGTACATATATATGTCTTATGTGTATAGTACCTAATACATACAGTATTGTTTGTTTGTCTATGTGTACATATATGTGTTATATGTGTTTAATACCTATGGAAGCCAGAAGACAGCATCAGATCTCCTGGAGTAGGGGTCACAAACAGTTATGAGCTGCCATGTGGCTGCTGAGAACCAAACCAAACCCAAGTCCTCTGCAAGAGCAGACAGTGCTCTTGACCTCTGAGATTTCTCTCCAGCCCCTGATTCTTGCTTGTTCAGAATAGTGCTGAGCTGGGACCTGCATTTTGTAGCAATAACTCCAGTGGGACCAGACAGGCAAACTACATTGACTGTTAAGATGGTCAAAGGCAGGTGTATGGGATGATGGCCAGCCAGGACTGTCAACTTGATGAAATCTAGAGTCACCCAGGAGATAAATCCCTGGGCATGTTTGTAGATGAGTGTCTAGATAGGGTTAATAGAAGTGGGAAGAATGCCCCTAACTCTAAGTGACACTGTCCCTTTGACTGGGGTTCTGGGTTGAATAAAGGGAAGAAAGTGAGCTGAGATCCAGTGCTATCCCTCTCTGCCTCCTGACTGTGAGGCACTGTGACAGCTGCCTCGCGTTCCTGCCACCCATGCCTTGCCCCACTATGATGGACTGTTGCCTCCAATGTGAACCACAGTGAACCACTCCTTCCCGCCACTGCTTCTTGTCAGGCATTTGTTACAGAAACAAAGAAAGTTGCTAGTGCGCTGGGGAAGCCCAACATTTTACAGGCTGCTTGAGCAGTGCCATGGCCAGCGTGGAGGAATAATCATTTTTAAAACACTCAAAATGTGAAATGGAAGAAGGACCCTGGGAAAAGAATTGTGGTACTGGAGTTACCAGAGATGGAGTCCCTAGTTGGTTGGGCACCATAGGTTCACAAGAGGGTTGAAGGATGACTGAGGAGGGGTGGCCAGAGTGTAGCTCTGTCTGTTAGGGAATGCAGCCCACAGAGGAAAATGTTTTGCACAGGGGAGACCCCAGGGAAATGGAACCTTCCTTGTGTTGATGGTGAGAATCATTGGGAGGAAGTTTGGGGAAGGAGGGTGTGTGACAGAGCTGGCAGGAGGGAGACAGCACCGTGGAGAGAAATGTTATGCTTGTGTAGAACCTGGGACTACCCCTTCTTGGTGTCAGAGAGCTGGAAGGGGCTTCCATGCAGTGGGGTAGGTGGTTCCATGTCCAGTGGCAGACAGGGATGTCCTGCTGTCTACTAAACTGAAGTTAAGCAGGCGCAGTGGACTTTAGAGAAGCTGAGTATTAGCCTAATTCCAGTGGAGCAGAGATTTACTAGGTACACACTACCAAATGCAGGAGGCAGAGTAAGGTCCAAACCCTGGCCCAGCTTCATGTGGCTCTTTCCCTGGTGCTCAACAGCAGAGGGATAACGAAATAGAAAGACGTGGACCTGGGACAGGCACTTTCCAAAAGGATGTGAACTAGTAAGGAGGTGAGGATGGTGGCTGCTCTACAAGAAAGTGGTGGGCATGATGATCCCTGGAGCTGGAATTTAAAGGCATGAAAAACAGAGATGAGAGGGAGAAGGAGACAGGGGCAGGAGAAACAGGAAAAGGAAGGAAGAGGAGGAAAGTTGTGAGGGCTAAGTGACAGAAACAGTTCACATACAGGTAGAGTGCTTACAGCTTGCTCTGTGAATGTGGTCCACAGGGTATCCTTAATGTGGTGCTGGCTACTTCCTGGCTTTCCTCCCTACCTCCTCCATCATCCTTTCTCATCTCACTTAGAAGGGCTCTACCTGATTACAAAGGTACACCTGCAACCCTTTTCCTCCCACCAAATGGCTTCAAATTCTAGCTACACTCAAAATAGAAATTATTTAGTATTGCATATGCTATTCAGAATTCTGCAAGCTTCTTCTTCCCTTCCATTGACACAGGCAATCAAAGGCAAGCTATATTTGATCTTAAATAGCAGGTATAATCACATCAACTGAGCAGCTCCATTCACCCTGTGGGCCTCCATCCCCTACCTTTACCATGAGTGGGTAAAATGGGTGGCTTTAAATGGCCACCTCTGATGGTGTTTTTGAAACTTTAAACTCTGGCAAAACCCATCTAGCTCAACCCTAACCCATCCACCGGCCACAGGCGCACAGGATTCAGCACCAAGGCCAGCACCCAGCAGCTTAGGCAACTGCTTGGAAAGGGCACCTGGTTTTCTGGACACAAAGAAGTTATTTTAACCTCTCTAGTTCCAAGGGTCTCCAGGGAACAGTGTAATTTACCTGGGTCAGGGCTGCATAGCCCTGCTTCCCATAACTGGCAATATAGGCACAGTGCTATGGAATTCTTGACAGCAAAAGCAAAGGGGGAATTTCAATGAGGTTTATGAAGCACGGGCTCTCCTGCTCTGATTCTCTTTGCCAGTCCTTCTTAGCCCACTACCAGTTCACCCAGTTTCGAGTGCTCCATTTTCAGTCATGTACGGGAAGCTGGAGCTGCATGAGGGGACCCCAGGAAAGAAGGGAACTAGCAGAGAGTGCAGACAAGCATGGCCACAGGTGACTTCCGCCAGGTATCACTTTTGTCATTGGGACTTGATTTATTCATGAGGCAGTTGAATCAGGCGATCTCCAAGGCCTTACACAGATGATAATAGACTGGATCCCCTGAAAAACAGAACAAGGTGTGGGTCCAAATGCAAGGGGTGAGTCGGGTTGTGGTGGGCAGGGAAATGGCTCCATTGCAGAATATCCGCTGTGAAAGAAACAGGACATGAGTTCAATCCTCAGCATCTGAAAAGAACTCTGGATGCAGTGGTGTGTGCCTTCAATCCCAGGACTGGGGATGTGGACACAGGGCTCCCAGGGCTTATGACTGGCCAGCTGGCTAGAATCATCAGTTCCAGGTTGAGTGAGAGACCTTTCTCACAAAGCACAAAGTAAGGTGTGTGTAACAGGTGGAAGGTCAGTGTTAGGCCTGTTACACTGCTACACACACACACACACACACACACAGTGGTGAGCATGGCAAGTATAGTATGGGGAAATCAGAACTGAATAATAAAAGAAGCCAACACATGCCTGTAGATGAGCAGTTTGCTGCTGTGAGAAACTGAGAGATGACATGGGACATGTGTTCCAGAATAATCCCACTCTAGGGATCATGGCAAGATCATCAATCTTGCAGCTTCCATTCGTTACTGATTGGGACCATGTCTCTGGTGCTAAACTCTAGCACTATAGGAACTTTGGCATGAGAGCCAAGCAAATCCTCACCACTAGGGAAGGCCCTCGAGCGGAGAAATGCAGGTGCGTGCAATAAGAGACTCACGGCAAACTCAAAACCACTGAGCACTGGAGGGATGCGGGCAGTGCTGTCATGCATATTTAACATCCTCTGAATCTGATGGCTTCCTTTGGCCAAAAGAGCAGAAACAAGAACCGTCCACCTTGGAAGGCGCAATAAGGGAAGAGCCCTTTTCACTTCAGACACCAGAACATTCTCTTGTCTTAAAGCCAGAACCTCCCATGTGCTGAATATTTTTCCAGGATTAAGAAAACAGAGCACTTGTATTATAGTCTTAGACCTCTAGTTACTGTGAACTGGCGGTCCCATGTCTGCGGTCATTAACTTCCACACCTGCAAAGAGGGGCTCCCACGCGTAGCTTGAATAGTTGTCACATTAACTAGAGATAGTGGGTAAAGAGCCAGAAACAGGAAGGAAGAGCTGGGCTTTGAAGAGATGGGAGGCACTGATGGAGGCAGGTCTGAGTCCCACAGTAGATTCCCCCAGGTCCAGGTCACAGCATAGGAATGGAAGCAGGAATCTGGCTTTAAGTCAGTCCAGTCCGTGCATCTGAAGAAGACACCGTATAATGGTGACTCAGCAGGGATAAGTGTGGTAGTGGGGTGCCCCTCAACAGGGATAAGTGGGGTAGTGGGGTGCCCCTCAACACGGGTAAGTGTTGTAGTGGGGTGCCCCTCAACAGGGGTAAGTGTGGCAGTGGGGTGCCCCTCAACAGGGATAAATGTGGTACTGGGTGCCCCTCAACAGGGATAAGTGTGGTAGTGGGGTGCCCTTCAACAGGGATAAGTATGATAGTGGGGTGCCCCAAGTCCTTGGGACGGAGACTTGACTGCACATGCTGGTTCCTTGTTTAAACTATCAGACATTGAACCAAATAAACTGGTGTAGCAATAAGACCTAAACTCAGGAGGAAGGAGCCACCAAATCTGAAAATTGTGTTTCATGATAGTCCCAGTAGGGAACTCAAAAGTGAGACATGGCCCAGGGGTGAGGACCCTGATGGGATGGATGCATGTGGTGCTGACGCAAACAATTCTGACAGCCAAAACATCCATTCAAACTTTACCTGATGGAAATGGAAATTTTATAGTCACTGCTGCTTTAATAAAGTGTTCTCGTGGTTTGGGAATTAGATCCATGTGAGGGAGAGGCACAATCAGCTTTTCTGATGAAATGATTCTTTTGCTTTGAACTCACACACATGGATTAGAATAAAGCTCGACTATTCAGGAGTTTACATGGACAGGCATGAAAGAGATTCTCCTTTGGGGTGACCTCAGGATGAAAGGTCAGAGAGCCTACTTCTTTCAGAGAAGAACAGAATGGGGTACCAAGTGGTGAGTGGGCAAGGAGAGAGAACAAGGCCAAGCCATGGGGATGGATGATGGGCAGACTCTACTTGTGAAATGAGAGATTGTAGTAACCTCTTAGGAGAGAACCACAACCAATGGTGGCTAGCGTGGTGGCTACTTGGTACCTGCCTTGCTGATTCTTAGAGTCCATACCTGGTGTTTCCCTCTTAGAGTAAGTACAGCCTTGCCTCTTGGTAAACTTGCCATCTTTATCTCTTCAGGGGTATCAGCAGCAACCCATATGACACAAGCCTCACATGGCATCATGCAGTTAGGGACACAGAAAGAGAGATGTTAGGATAGAAGACTCATCAAGGAAGAGAGGCATGGTGATAAACAGAGACAATCTTGGGGAAAGAAACAAAGAGGAGAAAAAAAATAAAAGAGTTATAAGCAGACAAGAAAATGGAGGAAATTTGTCAGCAAGTCAGGTATCCCTTGAGGTTCTGTGATGGATGGGAACAATGAAGATGGCTCTGTGGCAATGTGCTATGTGCCACACAGACAGAATGCTGTCTGAGACATTAAAGAAACTGTGCATGAATGATCTAAGCATCTCTGAAGGGTGACACCATCCCCAAGGGTGGCAGTCATCTGCTCCACAGTGTACCCACAACCCAGGAGCCTACCCTGCTTCCCCAGTCCTCAACTATACCCTCTACTTAGTCAAGAATCACCCAAAATGTCTTCCCTGGGACAGCAGGGTCTCTTTTACAGTAAACTCTTTATATTGTCTATATTTGTGATTTGGAGGGGTATTTTGAGGATATCAGGGTCTCATATAACCAAGATTGACCTTAAGCTCTTTGTGGCGCTGAAGAGGATCTTGAAATTCTGATATTCCTGCCTCTACCTCCTCCAGCAACAGAAGTACAAGCATGTGCCACCATGCCAAGTTTTATGTGGTTCTGCGGATTGAACCTAGGGCTTCGTGTCTGTCACACAAGCACGTTAGCGGCTAGGCTACATCCTCAGACTCACTTATTATTTATATCTGAAAAAGTCAAAGGTGAGTCTGGAACATAGGAATTTTTTACAAGTTCAGGGAATGCAAGAGCCATTTGTGCATAGGGATGCTGGTGGGAACACTGTGAGGCAGTGCACAAGTGTGAGAGACAGATGTGAGGGCGAGGGTGTGAAGGTGGGGAAGCCTTGCTGGGGAAGATATAAACGAAATATCATGACAGAGATATGTTCCAATACCACATTTCTCAAACTCATCTTTTCTGGGTGGTGTGGAAAAGACAAGGAGGATTACAGTTAAGACACACACTCCTCTAACCCAACCCTGCCCCTATCAAATTCACAGTGGTTCTGATGGCCAGCCAGATCTGAGAACAGGGGCCGCAGAAGGCCTCCAGGCATCTACTGTTTTCAGGAGTACCCGGTTTCTAAGCCAGCAGGATTCTAAGAGTCCTTCCGGAACCTCTGGAACAAACCCCTTGAAGATGAAAATATCAGAATCCTTGAGGGATGGGCCTCTCACACAGAGCCACTCTGCAGCTGGTACTCGGGCTGGGACAACATTGCCTAGGCTGTCTGCATGGCACCCAGATGAAGTTAACCTCAGAGTGAGTGCTAGTGAACATGGTGCTCTGTCCAGGACCACATGGTGCTGAGGCAGCCAGTTGAACTTCCGGCAATGCAGTGAACTGAGAGAACTGGGAAGTTCGCAGTGCAGACTTGGACTTCAACCACTGCAGAGGCCTCTGTGTCTGCGACCTGAACCTCAGTCTCATGGTCCCACCTCCTCCTCTGCTCTGGACTATCTCCTACAGAGCATTATCCTACTTTCTGGCTGATTACAAAGGACTACAATTCGGGGATGGTGACCCCCTTGTCTGCATTTAGTCTTGTGCTCGCTGATCAATTCCCTGTTAAGAGACCTCAAAGGCAGAGGAGTAGATTAAAATATAATGGATTGCGTTGAAATTTAACACCACACTATAGAATATTCAGCCTATCTACATATTTGCATTCTCCCCCTCCCTCCTAGTTTCTCCTAGAGTTGCCCAATATATCATAACAGTTAAGCATTTATCACCGGTGTACAAAGGCATTTAATGGCTTGAAGGGTTAGAACAGCCTTCAACACACTGTCTGATCCTGCTGCCTGTGTCTGGCTCAAGAACAGCAAAATTCTATGGGGCTGGCTAATTTCTCTGCCCTTAAACTGAATGGAGAAGCGAGAAGGAAGGTTAGGATAGACTGCTGAGGTGTTTTCATTTCACCTTTGACCTCCTCATGTGGCCTTTCATCTTCAAATCTCCTTCTTCCAGCTGGAAGAACTAGCTGTCTTTCTCTTCTACCCTGGCCACCCCTACCCCAACCCCTGCAGATCCCCTGGTCTCCGCAGCAAGCCCCACCCACTCTCCTGTTTTCATGATTGTCTCTCTCATTGATTGGGATCCAATCTTATGGGGAATGGCTGCAAGTTAAATATCAGTATGCAGAGGCTTCAAATGTGCAAGGATAGGTATCAGAGAAGAGAATCCAGTGTGTTGAAAAGAATGACAGTCAAAGAATCTCATTTAATTTGATAGCGCGATGAATATTTAAAGTTTTATAAAGAAATACAGGAAAGCAATCAGGCTTATTCAGGCGTATGCTCTGGAGAGCAGAGCAGCTCCCCATGTGTTGGCAAGATGGGGATGGGAGATGGGGGTGTCGGCGGAGATGGGTGAACTCCACAGACACAAATAGTCTTCTTCTTCCCATTCTTTGTATTGAGGAGGAAATGAGCTTAGGGGTGCAGTTTGGGAGGGGTCCCCAGAAAATTATCATAGCATACTGCTGACACCCTAAACAGCTCCTTTTCAAAATTGAATTTCTAATACCCCGACTTTGGAGATTATCATATTGAAACATGAATTCCTTGGAAAGTGGCTCAGGAATCATACACGCTGTGTGATAAAGGCACCTGCCACAAATACAGGAAGGAACATAAATCTCTTGCCATGTGTGCAGAATGCCTGATTGTGCCACCTGACTGATGGAGTGGGTCATCAGAAACGTCCCAAACTGCCACTCTGTGAATAGTTCATTCATTACAGATGCACAATGGATGTGCTTAGTATGTTATCAGCTTCTGTGTCAGATAAAGATGCAGAATGGATGAGAGAACTGGACGAGTTCTCCCTTCAAAAAGCATCCAGTCCTGGGTTTGGGAGACGGCTCAGTTAGTAGGGTGCTTGTTACACAGGCTCAACGACCCGAGTTCAATCCCATAGAACCCAGGTGACGAGACAGGTGTGACTACATGCAGCTCTACTCCGAGTTCTGTCAATATGGAGAGGAGATCTTTGGGGCTCAGGTGCTGCCATCCTAGCCAGTCCAGTGAACTCCAAGTTCAGTGAGACCACTTCTTAAAAAGAAAGGGTGAGGGCCAGCCAGGTGACTCACAGGGTAAAGGTGACAGCTGCCAAAGCAGACACTTGAGTCTGATCCTCAGTACCCCTAGGAGGAAAGAACCAACTCCCACAAGTTGCCCCCAGATCTCTGCATGGACACCCTGGGAAACACACCCCTACATACAAAACAAATAAAAATGTAACATTTTTAAGTAAGGTGGCAAGCTTTTTGAGGAAGACAGCCGAGGCAGACCTTTGGCCTCCGCATACGTGGAAACACATGTACCCGAAATAAGTAAATAAATAAGAAAATGAACAGTTTAATCAAAAGCTTCTATAGAGTGACAAGCAAGTGTAAACGCCCACCATGCATTGTGGTGTTTGGTAACTCATCACAGAGAGACAACAAAAGAGTTAACTGGGCACAGACAGGGGAGGGGGGTGGCTTCAGGTTAGCCTGTGGCAGTCACCGTAATTGCCTTGCCATGATCTGTTGAATGATTACCTTTGAAGGTCTATGCTGCTGCTAAGAACATGGATACTTCATGCCTGGAGGTGTCTCCCTGCTTACAGAGACAATTTTGCTGAAAAGTTAATGTCCCTGGAAGTCCTCTGTCAATGACAGATAGCAAGTAGGTGGCTGATCACTTCTGGGTTTTCTCAAAAGGACAACTTGGAGCATGCAACCCTGTGTCTCAGGAGTCTCCAGTGGGAAGACATTCAATCTGAAAATGCCTTCTAGATAACACCCCTGTATTGAATTCCTCTTCTTCATCCTTTTCACTTTCTATCCCCCTAGTGACACGCTGTTCTAGGTCACCTCCCAAATAAAATCAATGTGCTCACATTCCTCTGTAAAACATGTTTGGAAGAATCTGAAGTAGCTTAGGGCCAACAACTGACATCTGCGAGGAGGTGTCAACAGTGAGGGATTGGGATTTGGAACTTTGGGGTAAGAACACTTGTTACACAGGCATGAGGAACAGAACTCATGTAAACGCTGAGAGTGATGATGTGTATACTTGCAATCCGTCACTACAGAGAATAGTGGTGACGTGTACACCTGTAACCCAGGCACTACAGGGAATAGTGATGACGTGTACACCTGTAACCCAGCACTACAGAGAATAGTGGTGACGTGTATACCTGTAACCCAGCACTACAGAGAATAGTGGTGACGTGTACACCTGTAACCCAGCACTACAGGGAATAGTGATGACGTGTACACCTGTACCCCAGGCACTACAGGGAATAGTGATGACGTGTACACCTGTAACCCAGCACTAAGAGAATAGTGGTGACGTGTACACCTGTAACCCAGCACTACAGGGAATAGTGATGACGTGTACACCTGTACCCCAGGCACTACAGGGACTAGTAATGACGTGTACACCTGTAACCCAGCACTACAGAGAATAGTGGTGACGTGTACACCTGTAACCCAGCACTACAGAGAATAGTGGTGACGTGTACACCTGTAACCCAGCACTACAGGGAATAGTGATGACGTGTACACCTGTACCCCAGGCACTACAGGGAATAGTGATGACGTGTATACCTGAAACCAGCACTACAGGGAATAGTGATGACGTGTACACCTGTACCCCAGGCACTACAGGGAATAGTGATGACGTGTACACCTGTAACCCAGCACTACAGGGAATAGTGATGACGTGTACACCTGTAACCCAGCACTACAGGGAATAGTGATGACGTGTACACCTGTAACCCAGCACTACAGGAAACAGAGAGTAGTGATGTGTATACCTGTAACCCAGCACTACAGGGAACAGAGACAGGGAGATCGCTTGGGTTTGCGGGATTCCAGGGTTAGATGAGAGACACAGTCTCAAGGAGATGGTGGATAGTGACAGAGCAGAACGTTAACATCAGTGCACCAGAACACATACCAAAGGATGGGGAGAGGAAGCGGGGCGAAGGGAGGGAGGAACAGAGGCACAGAGGGAGGAACAGGGAGGGAGGCTTGACAGAACAGCTGTACACCCCAGGAGACTCCTGCAGGGGCTTGAGAGTTCTTGAGCCCCGTCAGAGTGCCATCCTTGGAGTCTTTCACTCGCCTGTAATGCCATCGGTGACCTGTCCTGGGCCTTCATTCTGTCTCCACCCACCCGGAATTCAGTCCCATTCTGGGCTCTGCTGTATGGTGAAGTCCTCTCTTCTAGAAAACAGAAACCTCCCTACCTATTTCAGATGGCAATCTAACAGGGGACTCACATAAAATGTGTGAAGTTTTAAAACTGGATGGAGGGGAACATTTTCAGATTTGGGAATTAGCTGTGGTCAGGTTAGGGGCATAAGAAGAATCTACAAAAGGAAATTGCTTCAGCTCTACACAACAAATGACTGTGACTTTGGGAACTGTCACAATGAACCAAGATGGAGGAGCTTTATAAACTGACAATGTTACAAAATGACTGGTTAACAGTTGTTAACCAGCGGTGGAAGCTTCTGGACTCCACTACGGGTGGCAAAGTCAACAGAGAAGTGTGGCCATTGGCATCCCATGATTCCATGCTCCCTGACATGGGTGATCTCACTCAGGAGCTGACCCTGGAAGCTGAAACATGGGAGCAGGCACCACTTCCTTCATACCTTCTGCTCTCAAGTAAGCAATACCCATTAGGAGTTCAAGAGGAGCTCCAAAGGGCTCGGGAGAGGAGTTCGCTGTTCTGCACAGCAAAGAGACAGTGCTGTGCAGTCACTTATTGTGTAAAGACAGGAGTCCAAAGGCAACACGAGGAACTGACAGAAACATAAGGACATGAAAAGCTAACCGCCCTGATTTCTCTATTTTACACAGCATACATGTGTTGAGTTCATTGCACTGTGCCCTATAAATATATGCGAGTCAATGAAAATGATGAGAGTCCAGCTGGAAAGGAGTCTTGGAAGGGAGGTTTCCAGCTGCCCGAGCAGTAAGGAATGGGGGTGGGGGAGCATGACAGAGCAGGGATGAGTCTCATCTGTGTTCAGCATTCCCCATAATCAACAAAACCTGGCCTCTGAGTTTTCTTTTGCTCTGGGCAGAAATAAAAAATAATATTTTGGGGTGTGTGTGTGTGTGTGTGTGTGTGTGTGTGTGTGTGTGTGTGTGTAGAGGAGAGATCAGCCTGGGGTATCCCTCAGGAACCATTCATGTGGTCTGTCTTACTGGACTAAGGTGGGCCAAGAAGGCTAGGCTGGTTAGTCAGTGAGCACCAGGGGTCTTTCTCCCTGTCCCCAGCACTGGGATTAGAGCACAGAATACCACACCTGCTGACTTATTGGGGTGCTGAGGATTGAACTGAGGTCCCCATGCTTGTGCAACAAGCACTTTGCTTTATAGAGCCCTCTCCCTTGTCTTTCTGGTTGCAAAATATCCTTTCCCATCTCGCTGTGGCCATCTCCGGAACCCCCGTGACGCATTAGGAATGACACCCCTGGCGCCTGCCTAGCACCCCTG
Organism: Myodes glareolus; assembly: GCF_982192425.1. Taxonomy (NCBI): domain Eukaryota; kingdom Metazoa; phylum Chordata; class Mammalia; order Rodentia; family Cricetidae; genus Myodes; species Myodes glareolus. The sequence continues at coordinate 8,945,448 of NC_142043.1, read as the reverse complement.
CTGTCTTCCGTCACCTACTGACCCAGATCCTCACATGTGATATGTCTCCACTCCATCCTGAATAATGGTAAATCCTAAAGCACGCATGCTGGTTCTTCCTAATGTGCCCAGATTGAAAAACAGGACAGGTACCATGACTTCTCAGAATTCCCCTTGCCAAAAAGGTGCGAGTGATAATCTTCCAGTCTTCCTGAGTCACGTGCCAACGCCCTGGCAGGCTGCCAACCTCACCTCCTCCCCAGGGACTACCCCCCCCCACCCGCTACTTAAAACTTCACTTCCTCTATTCTTCTCACCTTAGAAGACCCACACACGCTTCCCCTCCCTCCACCTCCAGATCCCCATTTAGTGTCTTCTGATGCTCTGCCATTTCTGCTGATGGCTGGGGAAAATGACCCCCTCTTCCTTCTCCACTCCGGTTACTCACGAGGGTCTCACTCTTTCTACTCTGGTTGCTTTACTCCAGCTGAGTCCTGAGAGCTTCCCACCCTGGGAAGTCGTCATTCAAGTCTCTTGAGCTTCCATCCCACCTTCCATCTTCTTTTCACAGCTAAACTTCCCAAAAAAAGTATTACACACCCACCACCTCTACTTCCTCACCTCCCACAAACTTCCAACCACTAGCAATCTGGTGCCCGTGCCCATACAATAGCAGAAATGGGCTCTCTTAAAGGCCACTGGTGACCTCCAACTGGCCAAACCCCGCAGTTCAGCCTATCCAGTTCCCCTCCCCCAAGACCTGCTCTTCGAGGCCATGTTCATTGCTCTTTGTTTTCATTTGTTTATTTTTAATCCAGAAGTGTTTTGCGAGTAGTGTATGTGTACATGTGTGTATGCAAATTGCTCATGAAACGTCAGAGCTGTATGTGGAGGCTTGGCGGTTTCGGGCTCTCTCGCTCCCCACATTACTTTGGGAGACTGGATTACTCCTGGGTAGTAAGCTTAGCGGGTGGCTAGACTGGTTGGCTAGTGAGCACTAGAGACCTACCTGCTTCTGCCCTCCCAGAGCGACGCTGATAGATGCACACACGTCGCCTGGTTGTCAGAGAGATGCTGCAGAGCCCGGGCCCAGGTTTGCATATCAGGCACAGCACTGGCTGATCTATCTCCCTGGCTCCACATTTGCTTTTGGCCATGCTCCAAGCCAGCAGCTGAGCTGGTGAACTGCAGCTCACGCATATGCTGCAGATGGGAGACAGGCTGGGCTCCCATGTATCAGTCAGAACTATAGCTAACTGGAATCCAGAAACACCTCTCTGCCACTGTACAAGTCCCCTTGTGCTTTTTCCTGCTGCTTACTTGCCCGAAGCCTTATCTTGGACGCCCAGACGGGCCTCCTTGATAAGTAACAATGGCAAGGAAGACACTTGGGGTGTCAGGGTGTTTGTATACTCGGTGCCTGGTGTCTATACTATACCAGATATTAGGTTTTATATTTTTGAGACAGGGTTTCATGTAGCTCAGGCTGGACTTGAACTCCCTATATAAGAATGGCACTGCCTCCATCTCTCAAGTGCCAAAATTATAGGAAGGATCATCACCTGGTCCAGTTTGTATGTGCACCATATTACACAAGTGGTTCTAATGCATCTCCTTTGCATCTCCTGGTTCTCTTGTACTGGCCAGCCCGAACAGGGTAACACATTCTGAAGGCATTTATGCCATTCAATCCTCTCATCCACCCCACAACATGTCCACACGTATTAGCCTGTTCGTGGAAAAAGACAGGGACTTGGAGAGGTTCTTCAGCCCACTTAGATGCCTTTCTTTACAGGTGGAAGACTGAGCTCTTGAATTGAAACACAGAGAAGTTGTTTCCAGAATCCGGGCTCTTCACCACCACACTTCTGCCCTGTGACGTGGGCATACCATGACACTCCTGCATCTCTCTACTTATCCCACCTCCCTCCTTGACTTCTACCCACCTGGACTTCCAATTCTCTTATTTTCCTCCTTATTAAAATGCCATAAGTCCTTCAAAAATTCACTTGCTACCATTCCCTTGAAATTATTCATTCAGATTTATCTTATGTGTATGACTGCTTTGCCAGGATTGGTTCGGGAAGGCGCACCACACATTCCTACAGAGGTCAGAAGAAGACATTGTATGTTCCAGAACTAAAGTTACAGGTGGTTGTGAGCCATGTTGTGGGTGCTGGGGAATTGAACCCAAGTCCTCTGTGAGAGCAGAGTGCTCTTGATGGCAGAGCCAACTGTCCAGCTCCTTCCCTGGAGATTTTATCTGACTCCTCTGCATGACAGTGTTTTCTACATTGGAAACAAAAAATTTCTTCTGCCAGATGTACTAGCCTTGTGCTATAGTAATTCAGATCCATGGCTGGTCAGCATTGTGGCGTGTATGATGGGGCCACAACCTGTATTTCCCTTCCTCGTGTCTTTCCCATTTTAGAAACGCCAAGGCTGTTGTATTAGATTAAATTGAATTATTGTCCCACTTGGGACCAGAAAGAGCCTGGCTTTTCAGTTCTCCAAGTTCCTTTGAAAGAGAAACCAAGGGCTTGATTAAGGAATGGAAAGAGTCTTGTAGCCAGTCACAGTTCCTAGGGCTATAAATCTCCTGGGTGAACGATGCTGAGGCAGGGACATAAATGACGATGGCTGTGCTTCCACAGTTGACTGGATTATAAAACAAACCACACACTTATGACTATATGTTCCAAACAAGCCATAAAAGAAAGCAGAGAGAAGCAAAGGAGGAACAGAAATTGAGGGAGGGGGATTTGCTCTGTTCACTTTGGAGTCTGAACTGGTGAATCTTTTTCCTAGTAATTCTCCTTCAACGAATGCATTCCAGAGGAAGGCAGACCTTGTGTAGACTCCAGAGTGTTAAGACAATAATTTTAGGGTTGACAAGATAGTTTCGTGGGTATGGAGCTTTCCACACAGTCCTGGAGACCTGAGTTCAATCCTTGGTATCCAATTAAGGTAGAAGTAGAGAATCTACAAACAAACAAAGATGTTTGCTAACCCCCACAGGCATGCCCTGGCATATGTATACCTACATCACACACACACACACACACACACACACACACACACACACACACACCCCAAAAAAAGGAATATTAGAATTGAAGCTTTGCTCCCTGCCACTCCCCGACCAAACCATTTACTCAGCCCTCTCTGTGTCTTAGTCTCCATCTCTATAAGGTGCAGATAACAGTACCTGTTTCCCTCTTACTGAGATTCTGAGGGATCGTTATCTGGGGTGGAGAATGATTTGACTTTGTCTTAGTGCTCTTACTGTTGGGTAAGAGCTTCTGATGCTGAGGAAGGGAGGGGCGGCAGGAGAATCTAAAGAAGCTCTGGGGCGATGATGGAGAGTGTCCCAGGCACAGCAGTGACCTGAGATTCTCTCTGGATGTGCATATCACTCACCACAGACCACACCGTTTACTGTGTCTCCATTGTTGGGTGATCCCTGGCAGGAGACTGGCCCTCCTGATACCTGACTGGTCAGTACTGCCAGAGGGTACCATGGGGCCATGGAAGTAGATGGAGTCTGTGGTCTCAGGTTCTGCTTTGAATATCTGTGTACCGTGTGTGTGTGTGTGTGTGTGTGTGTGTGTGTGTGTGTGTGTGCAGGCTAGGGTGGTCGATCAGTAAGCTTCGGGTCTGTGTTCACTTCCCCAGCACTGAGATTACAAACACATGCTGCCATGCAGATTTTAATACCAAACTCAGATTCTCCAGCTTAAACAGCAAGCCTGTGACCAGATGAGCCATCTCCATAGCTTTGGAATGCTGATTTCTTCGTTGTTCTTTATTGGTTCTTGGAGACTGTCATCTTAGAGATGAAGAAACTGAGTTTGAGAGAGAACAGTTGTCCAAGGTCACAGCAGAAAGTAGGATCTGGGGCCACTAATTTTCCTCCCAATGCTAATTTTATACCACTCCAAATTCTAGAATATTCTAGGAAGTCATCTGCTTGTGTGGCTCTTTGGTGTGGAAAGCCGCTGGGAAGAACATTTGGTCATCCCAGGTTTGTCTTTGCCCAGCATTCCTGACTCTTCAGGCTGTGCAGGTGTTTCCTGCTAAGCATATAGAGACTAAAATTAGAAAGTCTGCCTTATACACATGATGGGGCTTGGGACATGGACCCAGATGTCTTAGTTTGAAATCTTATTCACTGAGGTTAGAGAGATGGCTCAGAGGTTAAGAACACTGACTGTCCTTGCAAAGGACCTGGGTTCTGTTCCCAGCACTAGCATGGTGTATTGCAAATTTCTATTATCATAGTTTTAGGGGACCTGGGGATCTAATACCCTTTTCTTGCCTCTGTGGGTATCGCACACACATGATGCATATACATATATGCAAACAAACACTCATATACATAAAATAAATGTTTAAAAAGAAAATATAAGTCATTGGTTAACAGCTCTAATCTCTCATTGTTAGTATGTTACTTCTCTGGCCTTCAGTGTCTTTGTGTACAAAATGGAGATAGCGATCTATTTCAGGGGACAGTTATGCCAGACTGGTGACAGGAGCCCCACGAGATGTCTTGGTAAATGGCAAACAGAAGAGTCAGTCTTGATGTGGGTTCCTTTTCTCCAAGAGGAAACATCGCCTTCTCTTTCCTTCTCTCCTCCACACAATTGAACAAAGGGCTCAGTAGTATGAAGACCAACCTCAGTGAAGATGCGCGCATCTGCTCATGATGCTCCAGCATGGTCCAAGATTCCGTTAGCTCAGACTCAGGACTGGGGACAGAAGCAGCAGAGGGAGATCACTGGGCTTGAGATGGAAGTGGTAAACAGAGAGCTGCAAGATAAAAAGCAAACTGGATTTAGAAAACAAACTCAAGCTAATGGCTGTAGGTGGTGTTAGTCATTCTGTTATGGAATTGAGGAATACATATGCATACTAATCAGAATTTATTCTGGCTGTTTCTCACTACACATGAGGAAAGGGAGAAAGGATAAAAGATATTCAGCAAGCAGGAAAATGTCCGGAAAACTGAGCCCTGGGCCTCAGCTCATGAGGACACAAAATTTCCCACAGGCACGTGGGCTAAACTGGGTTTGCTGCCTGAATGGGGTACTAAGAATGAAGGACCAGATTCCAACTCCCAGTCCATGGACTACGGAAGGAGACCCTGGAGCCTGTAACTGGGTTCTGAGACCTGGGTGTGGTGCACATATATATGCAGGTATGCCTAATGTGTGTGCCTATGTGCATAGTGATCAGAGGACTACCTTGGTAGCTCTCTTCAGAAACTCCTTCCTTCCTTCCTTCCTTCCTTCCTTCCTTCCTTCCTTCCTTCCTTCCTTCCTTCCTTTTCTCCCCCTCCTCCTCCTCTTGTTCTGCTTCTTCTTCTTCTCCAGATAGAGTCTGTCATTGGTCTGTAACTCTCCTAGTAGCCTGGGTTAGGGGGCCAGTGAACCCCAGGGATCCACCCATCTCCAGCTCCCCAACACTGGGATCACAAATGTAGGTCATCGTGCTTAGCTTTGTAAATGTGGTTTCTGTGGACTGACTTTGGTTTCTCATAATACCTTACTGACTGGGTCATCTCTCCAACCCCTGTGTACCAGGAGGCCTCCTGCTCCCCTGGTCCACAGTTATTCTTCAGGCATGTGGGCTGAGGGAAACACAGGAGGAGCCTCAGCAGCCTCTGGGATTCCAGGCTTCACTCTTTCCCCACAGGGCATATTAAAGCAAACAGTCCCCACCCTGTGATCCCACAAGCCCGGGCATCTGTCCTCCCAGCTAACCTGAACCTCTCTGAAAGAATACAGACCAGATAGAGTACTGTGTAGATGAGGGCCGTTACTGTAGAGTGGAGGAACGGAGGAACATGTGCTCTCAGTGGTGAGTGCTGTAGATGAGGAACATGACTACAGGGCAGAGGAACGGATGCTCTCAGTGGTGAGCGTGCCTGCCAGGCCATGGTGTTGCTCTACATTTTAGGCGGTCTTTACACTATTCCTGAAGTCCCTGTAACAAAGTAGCTTTTCCTGAGGGGTGTTTTACTTCCAGGTGATTGACAGGTTAGTTTGGACTGACTCTCACAAAAGGGGCAATGGTAAATCCTGCTCTTGATTAAAAAATACCCTGGTAGGCAGTAAAATCATGGGATTTTGAGCATCTGGAGTCACATTTAGATAGCCGCCTATAAGGGACCTTCTGGTCAGTTCAGGATGTCACTACTTCTCCCTGGTTCAGAGAAAGGACTAGGGTCTCATTCTTTGGATCAGCAATTGAAGTCCTGCAGTGTCAGTCTGAGGAACTGGGCTTACAGTTTACAGCCCAGCCGGAGAGCCAAGGGATGCAGACAACAGAACAAGACAAGGAGGAGCTCCCCCCCCCCTGGGAGAGCAGGTGGCTGCTGGGAGTGGGAATGAGCCTAGAGCTTCTCCTCATTGGGTTTGTGATCATACTAAGGAATGAAGGGAAGCTTCAATGTCCATCAGGAAGCCCAGAAATGTAGAGGCGTGCTTGGACACATCAAAAGACACCTGCCAGGTGGGCACTCTCTGGGCATCCATTTATGGGTCTGCATTTCAGTATCTTAGCTCTGAAAACATCAAGTACTTACAAAGGGGCTGAAACATATTTATAGGTTTAGCACAGTGATTCCAGGCCAGGAGGTCCAGCCTGGGCAAAGGAACAGGTAAACGGGAGAAGACTGAGGTTCAAACCTGTTCAGCACAGGGCTATCCAGAAGAGTGGGGGTAGAGAGGAATCCATTGTCAGGTGGCTCACATGCAATCCCCCCCCAGACACACACAGTGATGGAGTGACCTTTGGCTACCCCTGACTAACATGTGTGGTTAGTAGCCAGGCAGCTGCTTTTATGTAACTTTCTGGGCTTGCCCAATGAGCCAAGAAACCCTCGCTGGACTTCTCACGGTCCCTTTGGATTACCTCCTGCTGGGTTTTCCATGGACAGAGGTGGCTGCAGAGGTTATCTCTCCAGTTCCCTGCATGCATACAGGGCCTCACCCATCTTCCAAGGATGCAACACATCTCTTCCACACATTCAACTCCTTTAAGGGAAGAGATTTGCTGTGTCCATTACTCCTCACAAAGCCACAGTGAACTTACAGGGCACCCAAGTCCGATCCCTGAACTCACTTTATGCTGAGGCAAGCACATCTGAGTTTTTCTCTAAATGAATCGCCATCCAGGTCCTGTCTCTGTTAGAGAAACTGCATTGCTGTGTTTGCTGAGTGGGGAAACCTTCCCGCCAGGAATGAGGTCCGCCTAGCTGTGCCCTGTCCCCAACACACACACCAGGGATGAAGGTCACCTAGCTGTGCCCTGTCTCCCCCCAACACACACACACACACACACACACACACACACACACACACACACACACACACACCAGGGATGAGGTCCGCCTAGCTGTGCTCTGCCCACCACCACACACACACACCAGGGATGAGGTCCGCCTAGCTGTGCCCTGCCCCCCCACCACACACACACACCAGGGATGAGGTCCGCCTAGCTGTGCCCTGCCCCCCCACCACACACACACCAGGGATGAGGTCCGCCTAGCTGTGCTCTGCACCCCCCAACCTTCCTCCTTTATTATTTTCTTCCACACCTCCAACTCTGTCTCTGTGCCGTTCTGGTCTGGCCCTACCTTTGCTCACTCTTCCACCCCTTACCCTTTCATGGACGGCCCAGTTACAAGCAGCCTAGCCTTCGGCCCCACCTCCTGGGTGGAATTCAGAGAGTAGATCAGAGTGTAAGTCCTCTTTGCACTCTAGCCACTGTAAAAATTGGCCTATTAAAGCTGGATGGTGGTGGAAGATGTCTTTAATCCCCACACTCGGTGAGTTCAAGGCCAGCCTGATCTACCAGAGCTAGGTTTCAGAACAGCTAGGGCTATTACAGAGAAACTCTGAAAAAACCAAGACAAAATAAACAAAAAAATTAGTCTATCTAATCTCACTTTTTAAATTATTGTGCTCATTACAATAATATATTTACTAATTATGGCACTGCAAAGCAGGTAAGCAAAGAAGGCTCTCTGCAGCTCACTTCCTGCCCCCCTCTTCTTTATTCACACTCTTTGTTCCTACTCCTCGCCTTCCTCTGCTTCCCATCCTCTATCCCTGCTCCTCCTGCCTCTCTTTTCAGGAGTCAACTTCTGTCTCTCCAGGGACAGCCCACCTGTTACACCCTGGAGCTACATCCTAGTCGTGCCCTTTCTCTCGGGCATCCCAGAATCTTTCCAGGGAAGGGCTTGTCTTCAAGGAATGTTGTGACTTGCCAATCTGACAGTTTCCTTGGGTGCACCCCAGGAGGATGCCCTGTGCACGAGACCTACCTGCCTGTTTGCACCTCAGTAGGTATGCACCCAGCTGGGTACCAAGACAGACAAGAGACTGTCTTTCATACAGCTGTGTCCATTTGAGCCATCCACATGCCACATGTGCCTCCCTGTGGGTAAGTGGGACAGGTGCACGGAACACGGGAGCCGTCAGGAGAGCAGAGATGAACTGAAGCAAGCTCTCTGCCCTTGGCGTTAGCAGCTGAAGCAACAGTGGGACTCCCCAGTTCACTTCCTCCACAGGGAAAGGCACACGTGGCACTCCTCTTCAGAGCCTAGAGGGCCATCTCCCAGTCTTATCTTCCCTAGGAACTAGCCACTGATAACCCAAAGACCACTGAGACTCTGCTGCACCAGCTTTGTGATTCTAAGCCTACAGCTGATCCAGAGTGAAGGCTCCACTACCTACCACGTGCCTTAGATATTCCATTTGAATCTGGGGCCTTGATTTCTTGCTATGTCACGTGTGTGAGGTGGTGAAGGAGGAGATTGTGCTGGGCGGTCCAACAAGCGCTTCCAGGTACCATTCGCTTGGACACAGCCTTAAAATGTTCGAGGAAAGTCTGTTGTGTGTGCATGCACCGAGCGCGTGTTGCCATGGGTTCCTGACTAAACTGCAGGATCCTAGCTGGGTTCGGGGCTCGTTGGGCGCGATCCTCCCATCGCCACCCCCACCCGCAGCCCCGGGCCAGCATGGTTGGGTTTTCCTCCGGCAGGCGGCAGGCTGGCGGCTGTGTGCAAGGCGCTCTCCGCAGGAGAGGCTGCAGCTTGGGCTCGAATTGTCCGCGGAGATAGCCTTGCGCAGAGGCTTCGGTGTCACTGCGCTGCGGATCAAGCTGGTACTCCGAGTTCCTGGGGCTTGTGGCCCTGCTAGACTGCAGCTCCTGCCCATTTACCCCGCACCAACGCTGTAGGAAACACGGATTCCCCGGGTGTGGGTCCGTACTGAAGCAGGTGCTGGGGTCCGGAGCTGCTGCAGCTCCGCAGGCGGCCACTGGGGGCTGCAGTGCCGGAGAACCCGGCAGGGACCGTGCGCTCTGCCGCCGGGTCCTGGGCGCCTTGGGTCTATAAGGCTGTCTGCACCGCTGGCTGCAGCTGCCTGCACAGCCCTCGCAGCATCCTCCCCGATTCGTGCGTGCGATCACTCTGTGTGTGTGTGTGTGTGTGTGTGTGTGTGTGTGTGTGTGTGACAGAGAGAGAGAGAGAGAGAGAGAGAGAGAGAGAGAGAGCTTGTGCGTGCGCACGCGTGGGGGGCAGTGTGCATGCGGAGAGTGCGGGGGAGTGTGTTTGTGTGTGTGCGTGTGGGTGTGAGTGCCTGGCTCCCTCTCTCTGACACACACACACACACACACACACACACACACACACACACACACACACAGGGCAGGCTCGTCTGAACTTGAAGACATTCCACATTCCAAGAGGCTGCAGGTTCCTGGGGATGCCGGGGGTTTCTTCAATCAGGAAAATCTTAACCTCATCTTCCTAGGAGGGATTTTCTTTTCTTTCCTTTTCCCCCTTTATTATTATTATTTTTTTTAATCTGGAAGAGGAGAGCACAAGTTGTACTCCCCCTCCCGCCTCTTCTTGCTAAATGCCATGGATATAACTGAATAAGCTGCTCAGGGCTCTCCCCGTTTGGATGGTCCGAGGCCACCATCTGCCTGCCTTCGCTGGATCGCTGGAGTGGAGAGCTTAGCGTGAGACTGTCTGGGGCCAGAAAGGATGCGTGGCCGAGTCAGGGAGCCCGGGCGCCCTGCGGAGCCGGCCTCGGAGCCTCCCAGCCGCGGGTAGATGCCGCCTTGCCCAGGTGAGTGGCTGTCACTGTCTTGGCGAAGCTGGGTCGTCCGCGGGAGATGGGCGCAGGGATGTGCGCACCCCAAGAAACAGGGGAACTTTGCCTCTTTTCCTGCCTCCCTTGAGGACTTCCTCCATCCTGGGTACTGGTGTGGACGTCTTCTCTCTTTCAGACATCCTCCTTTCTGGTGTTTTGATTATGTGTGTGTGTGTGTGTGTGTGAGGAGGGGGTGAAACTGATGAGGACCGGGGAGAGCGGGTCTGGGTGAGGTTTCGGTCCGGGTGAGGCTTGAAAGTCGGAGGAAGAGACTCCAGCTTCCTACAAAGGCAACCCTTGAATACAGAACTTTGCCGCCAGACCACTCTGTTGCATCTTAGCACAGGCCAGGCCTGGCCAGGATGTTGCTGGGATCTGGGTGAAGGCGCTAGGGTCTTCCAGAGCTTAATGCCTGACTGGGGTTGGGTGGAGATACGCGAGGGGTTGATGCAGTGCCGTGAAGGGGAGGGAGGCATGGTTGCCATTTGAGGAGGCAGTCAGGACAGGAGCAGGGACCCGATCCTGGCCTCAGGCAGGTCTTACCAAGATAAGGAGGACTGTGTATGCCTGCAAGGCTTGGGGCAATAGAATGCCATGATGAAGCAATATATAAGCTAGCGTTAGCCATGCTCAGGTTGGTAAGTCTCTGTCTCCCACCCAGCCCTGCCCTGCTTCTAAAGCTGGCCTGAACAAGGAGGACTGAGAACACAGACAGCTCCCGGGAGGAGAGCAGTGCCTTGCTTCCTCTCTTCCCTACGGAGTGCACAAAAGACAGAAGCATTGAGTTCCAGGGAGAAGAGACCAGACCGCCAGAGCTGGAGAGACACAGAAATGAGAGAGGGAAGGAGAAAGGGAGGGAAGAGAGAGGAGAGAGAGAGAGAGAGAGAGAGAGAGAGAGAGAGAGAGAGAGAGAGAGAGAGGAGAGAGAGAGAGACTATCAGACAGAGCCTGCAAAGGAACTAATGCCAAGTGCACTCAGAAACAGCTGCAGACAGACAGACAGACACCTGCAAGGAGAGGGCCTGTTAGTCTGTCCTCGAAGCTAGAGCTCCAAGCATCATTATAGATCCTTCTATCCTGGTTAAATCAGTGCATGTGTGTGCATGTGTGCGTGCGTGCGTGCGTGTGTGTGTGTGTGTGTGTGTGTGTGTGTGTGTGTGGCTTAAGAAGCTGAGGCAGGAACCCAGCTAGGGAAGAAAGTACTTCCAGGCAGTGGAGTTCCAGGCTCCAGCGCAGAGGTTTAAAGTGGGCTGTTGCACTTGGGTGGGGGCCTAATGGAAACTGGTGCTTGTGCATTGGGGATGTAGGCAAAATAGGAGCAAAAAAACTGGAGTTGTGTGCCACGTCTTGGGTTCAGAGGGAGTGTTAACAGCAAGCCATGCAGCCTGGTGGAGGGGACCTGCAGGGGGGGGGCACCAGAAGCTGAAAAGGGAGAGTTTGGGCGAGGAAGACCTGGGCTTGAAGTGTCTAGCCTCGCGGATCCAGCACCTCGTGGATCCAGCGCTGCCCCTGCCCTCCTGCCAACTGTGTCGCATCTGCTCCCCTGCCTTGAGCAGGGGTTAGAGTTCTGTGGCCACTCTCTCTCCTCCAGGCCCCCTTCCTAGCCTTCCTGCTCGAGTTTCTGGTCTAATTTCTGCCTTGGAAGGAAGGCAATTCCTCAACTCAGGAAACACAAGCAGCAAACAGAGCATTTCTGGTGCAGTCTCCAGTGAGGCTCCTCAGGAGGACAGCTCCCAGTGACCACTCCGGGGGCAGGATAGGATCTGCCATAATCAGCTCCCAGTGACCGCTCCGGGGGGGCAGGATAGGGTCTGCCATGATCAGAAGGATGTTGGGATCTTGTCTTTCTTTGAAGGCCTAGCAATGTGAGCAGGGAGCATTGAGAGGTCGAGTTGAGGGGATGCAGGATGGGAATAAGGGATGTAGACAGTAGTGGGGTTGCTCTAAGACCCTATGGCCCTGATTTGGCTCAAGAGAGAGCCTATTTTCTTATACTTTCTCCTGCTTCAAAGTAAAATCAAGGACTCGGGGTTTCTGGCTCCCAGCTGCTGGCATGAAGGGTGGAGCAAGTCTGTGCTTTTTATCTTCTCCTTGTTGTTTAGGGGGTGCTGTAGAAACTTCCAAGCTCCCAGACTGGGGGTGGGGGTGTCTACACAGGCACAATTGAGAGTAGATGTTGGAAGTAGAATTCCTTTCAGACAAATCCCCTGGCCTGAAGCAAGGATGAACACAAGGACTGGTCCTACAGGGGTTACACTTCGATGGGAGGGGTTACCAGACAAGGGCAGAGAAGTGGAACAGGGAAAGGGGTGGGGGGACTCTGAGCAGAGGCCCTTGTGGATTTCTTTGGGCAAAGGAAGGCAAGGCAGAGTTTGGTCACATACTGAGATACAAATTAAATGTGGACAGGCTGGGTTCAAATCCTGACTCTGTCAAGACTTTGTTAATCACATGAGACCCATAGTCTCACCCCCATGAAATGAAATAATCACATACATCAGGCAAATGTGTGCTGAGCCATGGATTCCTGGCAAGCTCCATCCCTTTCTTAGGTTCTGGGGACTACTCCATTCATAGGGGAAAGAGTGGGACAGGGAGAGACCTTCAGAGACTCAGGGGGGTAGGAGGATGGAGCCTCTGCTTCCCTCCCCACTCAGGAAGCTCTCCAGAAAACTTTAGGAATGGATTTAAAGACATCAGTTTCCCCTCTGGGGCCCTGCACCTGCTTCTCTTTCTCATAGGCATTTGCTCAGAAAGCCAGGCTCTGTGGTTTGTAGGTTTCATTCCATACCCTTGCCTGCCCGAGGCTCTAGTGTGAAACATGCCCCCTCCTCCCTGCAGGCCCTGAACCCTCCTCCCTGCAGGCCCTGAACCCTCCTCCCTCCAGCCCCTACACCCTCCTCCCTGCAGGCCCTGAACTCTCCTCCTTCCAGCCCCTGAACCCTCCTCCCTGCAGGCCCTGAACCCTCCTCCCTCCAGCCCCTACACCCTCCTCCCTGCAGGCCCTGAACCCTCCTCCCTGCAGTCCCTGAACCCTCCTCCTGCAGGCCTTGCACCCTTCTCCCTCCATCTCCTGTACCCTCCTCCCTCCAGCCCCTCACCCTTCTTCCTCCAGCCCCTACACCCTCCTCCTGCAGGCCTTGCACCCTTCTCCCTCCATCACCTGTACTCTCCTCCCTGCAGGCCCTGCACTCTCTTCCCTCCAGCCCCTGGACCCTCCTCCCTCCAGCCCCTGTACTCTCCTCCCTCCATCCTCTGACCCCTCGTCCCTCCAGTCCCTGCTCTCTACTGCCTCTGCCTCCAGCTCCAACTTGTCCATCCTTTGTGTATTACATGTGTCCACCACCACACCTCATGTTTCTCCCCTTTGAGACAGTCTTGTTATGTAGCTCGGGTAAGCTTCCTACTTATGATCCTTGTGTTTTAGTTTTCCAAGTGCTGGGTCCCAGGTGTGCACCTGGTGGTAAAGTGACATTAGAGCATGCACCCTAAAGCTCATCCCTGCCTCTGGTGGTGAATCGGGCCTACGTGACTAGAAACAGACCCTAAACAGTGAAGACAGCCCCCCCCCCACAAGCTGTTGGCAGGATGCCTGTGGGGGGGGAGTGGGTTGAGTGCCTGGTTCCGGTCAGAGGCCCTTCCTTCCTCTGTCTCCTGTAAGATGTGTAAGGAGGCCCACCCTTGTCCCCCAAGGCCTGTTTTCTGATGTCAGGACTCACTCTGAAAGTTGACTCCTATGTCAGCAAAAGGCCGCAGGTCAGATCCAAGGCTGGGCCTTGAAGGTGGACTTCTCTGAATTAGGTTCTCGTGGGCCTGCCCTTCCCTTCAGGCATTAGGTCTTGCAGTGACCACTGGAACTTTTGGGGACAAAAAAGTCAAGGTTGCTAAGGAGAGCCATCTGGTCCAGATTGCTCACAGGATCTAGAGCAGACAGCTGGGAAGGGACACACAGCAGCAAGTACATCAGGTGGCAGTCACTAGAGATGGACACAGGGTGGCCACTGCTTCTCTGTCTTCTTCTGCTGTCACTCCTGAAAGGACACTTTGTTGAAACTCTCCTCCTCATTTGTCCCATACGATTTAGATCCTAGGTGTGCAGTTTCCTTCTACACTGGGCACATGCTGGGGTTTTATAAATCACAAGAGGAGGGATTGTGTTTATTTCTTGTTTGTTACCTCTCCAACCAAGAAGTCAAGAAATCGTTTCTCCTCTTGAGGGCGATATTGTCTCCACACAGCCTGCAGGTCTAGGGCTCACAGACAGAAGCAAGGGATGTGGATTCATAGATTCAGGGACAGGGGCTCACAGACAGAAACAAGGGATGTGGATTCATAGATTCAGGGGCAGGGGCTCACAGACAGAAGCAAGAGATGTGAATTTATAGATCCAGGGGCAGGAAGAGCCAGAAGGTGCTAGAGAACAGGTTCCTGGTACCCAGAGAGTCACTGGGAGCTTCTAAGCCATCAAAGCCCCATCCCCCACACAGTAGGAGTCTCAGATGGAGATAGGAGGTGGGCCAGGATGCTCTGCCCTACAGCACAAGTCTTTTGAGCAGTCAGAAGACAAGTTCAGAAGCCAAAGGTCAGAGATAAAATCATCCCATCCCTAGCTTGTTGCAACACCGAGGCCGGAAGTGCGAGTGGCTTAAGGAGCCACAGAAAGCCAGGATGTTACTCATTTGATAGAGCTCAGTCCTGCCATTCAGAATATCCGCACAAGCCAAGGTACTGGGAACCCAACCAACATGAGGACTCAGGAGGTAAACTGAGTCAGAGAATGAGGAGCGAGCCTGTGCGCCTGTAATTCACCCCTCTGTGCATTGTCTGCAGTAATGACTAATTACTAATGACTGCCCCGTATTTACAATGACAGCCAGGAGCAGCAGGGCTCAGCACGTTACTGTTCATTAGCCTCTAGCCATTCACGATCCACCCAATGGAGCTGTACCCAAGGCACAATGGTGGGAGCAGGGACCTGGGCATCCCTCTGAACCCCACTTCCTCTGCAGTTCCCTCCCAGACCTTATCTTCCTCTCTCTTTTCCTCTTCCCAGGGGATCAACATCTCCTTCTTGCCCTAGATCATATTTCTAATAAAAACCCTGCGAAGGACTAGGGGTGTAGCTCGGTTGGTGGAGTGCTTGCCCAGCATTCTTAAAGCCCAGCTTTCGGCTCTAGCACCCACTAAGCAGGTTTGATTGCATTTTCGCACTCAGAAGTGGAGGCAGAAGGATCAGAAGTTCAGTTGGTTACATACTGAGATCAAGGCCAGCCTGGGCTACATGACACTCTGGGAATGCACTATGAGGTCAAGGCTAGCCTGAGCTACATGACACTCTGAAATGCACTATCTCCTTGATCTCTCTCCTATTGTCTGGGGGCTCTTATTCTTATTCTCCAGAGCCCACAGTGTTCTTCCCAGACACCCCTCCATGTTCAGTAGCTGCTAAAGGCTAGGGGACAGAAGTGCACCCTGTGAAGGGCCTTGCTTCAGAGCAGCTAAAACGAGGCAGCATTGTGGCATGCCCTGGTCCCCAACATATGCAACAGACATGTGGTCCCTCAGCCACCTGCCGTGTTTGTATAAATTTGAGGCACGGACTTAAGTCCAGCACTGAATATGAAAGAGAGAGAGAAAGGTGGGAGGGGGGGGACCTGGGTACATATGCAGTGGTGCAGCTCCCGTGGGTAAACCACTGCAGGTTACCCTAACAGCAAGTGCGCCAAGCCCCATAAGTTCAGAAGTTTGGAAGTTCAGAAGTTGTGAGTTCTCGCCTGATCCTGGTTGTCCTTGTAAACACAGGCCAGGCCTTTTGCAGGCAGCCCCACGGAGCAGACAAGTTACAGAAGATGAACAGAAAGCATGCCTGACCTTCAGAACTTTCATAGAGCCCTGAAAATGCCCAGCAAGGGCTAACGGCAAGCCTTGAGTGATCTAGGGACCTAGGTGAACAATCACCCTACTGTGATTCCCCTGTCTGGAATCAACTAGAACACCCAGGAGGATCTGGGGGCAGCAGGACAGGAAGTGTATGGTGACCTGAGGTCATGGAGGAGAGAAAGGTTAAAGGTCTTCTACAGGATAATGTCTGGAAGGTTGGTTATTGAGAACTCTCTGGGGTCAGCAAAGTCTGGAGTGAGCTCCCTGCCAGTAGGACACTTGTTGAGGGACCTGGGCCATTTCTCTACCTTCTTGCCCTCACCTACAAAATGGGCTCTGGCTGTTCTCCCGAGATCCTCCTGAATCAGATCACTTATCTTTTTTGTTTGTCTGTTTTTTGAGATAAGGTGTCAATTTCTGACTGTCCTAAAACTCACTCTGTATAGCCCAGGCTGGCCTCAAACCCAGAGGTCCGCCTGCCTCTGCCTTCCGAGTGTTGGGATTAAAGGCGTGCACCACCACACTCAATCTGCTCAATGATCTTTTGATTTATAAGTTCATGAACTGCTGCTTCAGAGATAAGATTCCTCTGCTGACCCATTTCAGCCCCAGAGTGATGGACCTGGGGCCTGTGATCTCTTTCTCATCCTCTTCTGCCAGACAGCACTGGTCAAATGCTTCTCTTGGCTTGGTGCCCTCCTCTGACAGAGTTCCCCTTAAAGGCCCAGCATCTGGGGCTGAAGGTGAGGGAGGACATCTCCTTTCTTGTTGACTCAAGTACACACAGTCACACACTCACATTGAAATACACCCACCTACAGATGTACCGACACTCACATCTGTATGCCCAAGTACACACAAACACTCCCATCTTGAAACATGCATACACAAGTGCACACTCCCGCACACCTCTGTACACACCGGCACACACAGGCATACTCCTATATTCTAATGTTCTGAGAGCACCACCACTGCTCACAGAACAGCCTTGTGGCTCCCACAGCCCCACACTCCCACTGCAGGCTGGAGGAAGCGGCCACACTCTGCACTGATGAGGTAACTGGGCAGAATGGAAGCAGGAGAAGCAGGCAGCGGAGTGCACACAGGCACGCGGATTTCTGTCACTGCAGAGTGTCACAGCGCTTGTTCCTCTGTGAACCTACCCAGAGAAGCAGGGAGCTTATATCCTATTCCTGGGCAAATGATGGGAAGGGAAACTGGGATCAGCAAGATCTCACTGGGTGGTAGTTCTGGCCCTGGAGGTCTCCTCCTTGTAGTTCAGGACGTATGTTTCCTCCCAGACTGGTTGTTGGCCATTGTTCCTTCTTGGCTGTTGGTCTGTACCACCTCTACTTAAAGCAGAGAGGAGGAAGAACTGTAGGCAGTGTCCAGGGTGGGGCAAGACTTCTCATGGTCAACCAGGAAACTTTGTTGGGGGGCGGGGCAAGCCATCGTCATCCAGGAAACTTTGCTCCTCAGCAGCAGGTCTGTCTCTGTTTCTATGATCTCAGCACACACAACCTCTCTCCTTGGTTTTGTTTTTGAGATAGAATCTTACTCTTGACCGTAGGCTAACCTGAAATTCACTATGTAACCCAGACAAGCCTTGAACTCAAGGAAATCCTCCTGCCTCAGCCTCCCTCCCCAAAGTGCTGGAATTATAAATGTGAGCCACAGTGCCAAGCTCCATGCTCCCTCCTGAGAACATGAGTCTCTTCTTTCCTGCGCCACGGGAGTGAGCCATTCTTTTGCTTATTCTGAGGTGCTCCCCCACTCCACCACTTCAAGCCTTAAGACTCTAGGGAGCTTGATTGTTTGATTGTGTGGCCTAGCCTCCTTTGTCCATATTTCCCATGCTTTCATGGTACCTTGTCCTCCCATGTTCCAGTGAGTTTCCCCGGTACTTGCTGAATGCCTTCCTTGTGCCACCCAGCTGTCCAGATGCTGTGAAGACAGTCACCTCCAGTTCCTACAGTCTCAGTGCCCACTTGGCTTAGCCCGTCTCCAGTAGTCCAGTTAGGCCCTGGTGGAGTTGGGGATCCTCAGCCCTGATTGGTTTTTGAAGTTCTTCTTCATCTCTGTGTATGTGTGTGTGTGTGTGTGTGTGTGTGTGTGTGTGTGTGTGTGCGCGCACACACCTGCCCTTGTGTGTGTTTTTAGGATTCAATCAAAGTCACTTATGATTAACTGCATGAGGTAAAGCTGATACTGGTAGTGGTGAGTTTGATGGTGACTGTGTGGTGGTAGTGATAACGGGAAGGAGGTAAGAGTGGTTGTAATGATGACCACTGGTGGTAATGGTGATGATGGTGGTATGGTGACAATAATGGTGATGATGCTGATTGGGTGATGAGATGACGATGTTGATGGAGTAGAGGCTATGGTGCTGCTGATGATGATGGAGTTGAGTGATGACGAGGAGGAGGGTAATGATGAAAGAATGGTGAGGATGGAGTAGAAGCTGTGCTGCTACTGAAGGTGGTGATGATGATGGCTGTAAGGTGATGGTGATGGTGGTGCTGAGGTGACAGTAATGATGAGGAAGATGGAATGACAAGGATGGTGAGGACGGAGTAGAGGCAGTAGTAGCAGTGAGGATGCGGTGATGCTGCTGTGGTGGCGCTAATGGTGATAATGACTGAAGGGAGCTGGTGGCGATGAGATGACAGTCTGCAACAGTGATGCAGATGGTGTGCTGGGCGGAGCTACAACCCCAGAAACAACACCCAGGCTGCTTCCCAGATCCCGCGTCAGCCTGACTCGAAGCTGAGACCTTACCATCTTACCCAAGTAGAAATCAGTGAGATAAAGAGATTGGGGGCATGATCTTAATTTAGGGACAGTTGACCCCAAAGGAGTCATTTAAGCTTCCTTGAGGCCTGAGTACTTGCGTCATCTGGATTGGACTGAGGAGAACCGAGAGGAATGACCCTGGAGTGAACTCTGGATCCTCTGTCCAGAGTTACAGCTTCTAAGCGCATGATAAATGTGGGCCATTCCCACCTGGAGGACAGTGCCTAGTCTGTAGAGAGACAAGAATCTGGGTGTGAGATTGCTGGCCGGGGACTGTGTCTGTAGTTAGAGTGCTTGCAAGGGGGCAGGCAGGCCCCTCATACTTGAGAAGTCTTCATCTGGTAGAAAGTCTAGGCTATGATGAGGATTGGTGTAGATGAACACAGCCTATTGTTAAGGATCTAGACATGAAAATTATGAACATGGCATCTTATGGGATATGTGTGAGTGTGTGTATGTCTAAGTCCGCATTGCTAGGGCTTCTGCGGGGTTCTGTTTCCTGGTTGTGTAAAATTTAGCATATTACTGTGCCTTGGATTTTTTATTAATGAACTAGAAATTATACAAATAATACTAGCATCTAGTTACTTCTTAGGATTTCACAATGAAATGAGTTACTATACAGAAAGAACTTGGATCAATGTCAGGCACTATGGGGCCTTGTGAACTAACTGGGACAGAGTTGTAGATATGGTAGTTTCCCAGGTGTGAAGAGGGACCACTTGCAAAACATTCTATCACAGTGACTACCCCTTAAAGTGTACGTTACTCTGAGGGAGTTTATGATATGTCCCATGTGATTCTGTTCGTCCTTTCCACCAAGCCTCCTGGGCAGGAGTGCATACACGCTGTAACGACTGTGTAGCCATCAGCGTGAGGGGAAATCAAGATGAGGACGCTGTAGAGGGACTCCTCTCCACGGAGGCTTTTCCACAGTGTGTTAGGTGGAGAGGTGAGGGGAGGAAAGGAGCAGAGGCATGGGGTGAGGAAGGCAGATGGGTTCCCACTGCCTCCAGTGGGAGGGATGCCCCCACATCCCTGGCTCTATCTGCTTGGCTGAGCAGGTCTGTATAGTGTGGTAGAGCAACTGCACACATGCTGTGTCTTCAGGGCATAGCATGCTGAAGGGTTGAGCATTAATAGTGAATCTGGACATATGTGGGGTATTTGGAAATTTTGCTCCAGCATGGGGGTTCAATAATGGCCTCCATCCCCTAAGAGGACAAATATGGACTGTGGGGGGAGGAGATTATATGGGCGTTGAGTAGAGACAAGATGGGGAGCTTCTGTGGAGATGTGAGACCTTTGGCTTGACCTCCCTATATGGAGGTAGACCAGAAAGACCCATATCCTGAGTGGTAACATCTCCAGTACCCTCTCCAGAGCTGACTCCCTCCCCAGGCCCCTCTCCATGGGGCTGACCTGTTGATGGGGGAAAAGGACTCCTGAGCTCTAGAGGTGAAGGAATTGGGATTTCGAGAACAAGGAAATGCCTTCTGCCTTGCACCACCCAGAAGAAGGCTGAACAGCCCTTGTAGGAGGAGACTGTGCTGGGTAATTTTTGCCAGTTTGACACAAATAGGAGTCATCTTGTTAGAGGGAGCTCATCTGAGGAACTGCCTCCATCAGACTGGCCTTTAGGCATGTATGTGGGACATTGTCTTGATTAATGATTGACGTGGGAGGGCCCAGCCCACTGTGGGCAGAGCCACCTCTGGGCAAGTAGCCCTGCACTGTATAAGAAAACAAACTGAGTAAGCCAGGAAAGGAAACCGGTTACAGCACTCCCCCGTGGCCTCTGCTTTAGTCCCCTCTTCCAGTTCCTGCTTTGAGTCACTGCCTTCACTTCTTTCTCATAGTGATGAGCTGTCCCAGAAGTGTAAGATAAAATAAACCCTCTCCTCACCACATGGCTTTTGGTCATGGTATCATAGCTGCAGAATGCGTACTGAAACAGGACGCCCATGGCCTGGAGTTTATGGAACTGTGGGAGTAGGGAAGGGGCAGGAAAAAATCAGGGTATTATTGTCCTGGGTGGGACTTGGGACAGTGAGGAGTGTGCGTGTGACACCTGGAGAGAAGAGGAGCCTGGGGACATGGAGGTCTGAATGGGGTTATCAGCAAGAGTCTGAGAGGAAAGGAGATGAGGCTTTGGCCACTGCCTGTACAGTAGACAGTCAGGCCATGTGACCATAGCCCAGCCCAGGTTCTCTCTCCTGTGGGAGTCTAAGCCCTGAGTCCATTTTGAGCTTTTGAGTCTCTCTGACAAGCCCATCCATAAATCTCAGTCATTGAGCATGCAGATCAGAAGATCCAGTTCCCTGGAATAATACCCAGATGGAGAGAGAGCTGCGGCTCGCATTGCAGGGAGGCTGGGACATTCGAGGTGGCACAGCTTTCGGGGAGGTGAGTTATCTTGGGCCAGGCCACCCTGCTGCTCTGTCACTCGGCAGTCAGACCAGTATTTACTGTATATTGGTTTTTTAAATTGCAGTACCACATCGATCCCCCTTTTCGTTCAGTCCTCACTCCTGTGGCCCCTCTCTCAGCCTTCCCCTGCATGACCGTTCTTTCTCTGTCTTGCCTCTCTCAATTCAGCTTTTAATGCAGGGCGTTCTCTCTATTATACCCTGTTACCTGTGGTCCATGTTTGTACTGCTCTTTGTTACCCCAGACATTCACCCTCTCCTATCCCTGTGCTAAAGCCCCTTCACGTGCGGTTTCACTAATCTCTGCACCCCACGACAGGGGGGATGTATGGCATCATCTTCATTTAAATGTGAAGAAATAGGCACTCAGAGAGGCTAATGGAGTGACCAGGTCATGCTTGGATTATACTATGTCATAATAGTGGCTTCTGGTCATCAGAGCTCTCTGTGTGAGCCCAGAACTGTAATACAAGCTCTCCCCGCCCCCCACCCCACTCTCTGTCTCTCTTTTCTTCTCCGTGTGTGTGTGTGTGTGTGTGTGTGTGTGTTTGTGTGTGTGTGTGTGTGTGTGTGTAGGTCAAGGGAAGCCCTCAAGTGTCATTCACTTCTCAGTTGCCAGCTACTTAGTTTTTGGACTAGTGCCTCTTGCTTGCCCATAGCACACTAGCAGGAAGGACTGGCTGGCCAGCCAGCTCCCGGAGTCCACCTGCCTCTGCCTCCCTGGTACTGAGGCTGCAAGAGCACCACCATGCTTGTCTTGTTTTATTGTAAGGGTCAAACTCGGGTCCTCATGCTGGCAGGGCAAGCGCTTTACCGACTGGGTCTTCTCCCCCACCCTACCGCTCCACTCTCATTGATTCTATGGGTGAGTCCTGTCAGCTTGCTTCACTGATGAGAGTGGGGCAGCCAGAGCAGTTAAGTAGTTTAAGGTCACACAGTGAGTACGATGACCCTAAGAGCCTGTTCCTGCAGCCACACTCTCAGCCACTGTTCTCCCAGGTTGTGGTTCCAAGATGGACTAGGGATCAGGACCTTGGTCACTTGGATTTCAGGACCAGAAGAATGTGATTTTGAGGACCTTAGATGCCAAGCTCAGCAGTTCCATCTAAGAGCGGTGGTCTTGGGCCTCTCTCCCTGAGCCTGTTTCCCTTTATAAACTGGTTAGCACCTGTCCTAAATCCTGGGAACTGTCCTGACTACTGAATGAGTGAAGAGTTACAGCAGCCTGCAGGTCCCGGAACACATGTGGGTACCATCGTTTGCCACATTCCTTCCTTTGCAAGAGACATGACCAGCGTGCAGATGTGGAAACTGAGGCTCAAGGCGTACTCTGCATTGTGGCAACTCTTACAGTCTGTTGGACTTGGGAATTCCTGGAAGCAAGACTTGCAGTTTTAAAATTAGGAGAGACGGGGGTCACTAGGTGATCACGACATAACAAGCATGCAATGGAGCCGGGACCTGAGCCCTATGTCACTAACCATCCTCACAGCTGGGACCCAATAAATATCTGTCGGGAAACAACATGAGGGAGGAAGGGGTCTTGTCGGCTCATGGTTTGAGGGGTGCAGTCCACTGTGGTGAGAAAGGAGTGGTGTCAGGAAGGCGAGGCTGCTGCTCCCATGCCCCACAGCAGGAAGCAGAGAGAGATGCTAGTGTTTGACCCACTTTTTCTTCCCTCCAGCACCCAGACCCGTTTATTGCAGGTGGGCTTTATTATTTATTTGTTGTAGGTCTTCTCACCCCAGTTAACCCTATCTAGAAACCCCCTCACAGATATGCCCCAATGCTGTCTCCTTGGTGTCTCCAGATCTTTCCAGATGAACTGTGGGGACACTGCCTCTCCTCGTGCTTGTGTGTATGGAGCCCTGGTCAGCTTTAGAGAGTCACTGTGCCTTGATCCCACAGTAGCTATGGATAAGGCAAGCTTACCCAATTGGTAAGAATGAAGGAGCTGAAACACCAAGAGGTGAGGGCCCAGGCTGGTGTCACTCAGCAGCTGCTGCCATGGACTTGGAGCCAGAGTCCTGACCACAGTGACACATTCTCCAGATCCCTCTGCACGGGTCCCTCCTTCGGGGTGGATCTGCCCACAGTCTTCATCCCAGTGTTGGGTAGTCAGGATCCATGGGGACTTTTATCCACATCAGAGAAAAAAAAATCAAAGCTCAGAAAGGTCCGGTGCTTCTGCTAATGTCACACAGTTTGCAAGTAAGTGAGAAGCAGGGGATCCAATCTCATCTGGGTTCTCATCTGGGCTTCTGCTCCCGTTGCCTGTTATGATAACCAGGCCAGGCCCCCTTACCTCCTGTCTGTGCAGGTGGAAGGCCTCAGTCTTCCCAGGCCAGATACACAGAGGGCAGGCCAGATGGGCAAGGCGGGGACCTTGGCTCCTGCATTTCATCTGATGGAGCTGTCACTGTCTGATTCTTCCCCAGCAGGGAGAGAAGGCATGCCAGCCCTCCTGCTGGCTGCACATCTGCTGATGAGAGAAACCCAGTGGGCTCCAAACCAGCTTCTCCATGGACATGGCTCCCTCCTACCCCAACTGGGGCTGCAAGCAGGGCTGGCTGCATTTTCCTGATCAGGCAGCAAAGACTGTTAATGCCAGACTTGCTTCTAGGACAGTGACAAGAGTCTATAAATTCTGAATGATGTTCAGAAGAGTGGCCTGGGCCCCAGGACCCATAAAACCCACATAGCCTCCTAGTCAAGGTGATTAATGGGCCCATCTTCTGCCATTCCTTGCAAGAGAATTTTCTCTTTTTACCTTCTAAACAGTCTCATAATCCTTAGCAGGACATGGTGGTCTTGGGGTCATTCATAGGAATGGACCATACCTCACTGAACAGGTCGGGAAACTAAGGCATGGAGTGGGTCTGTGATTTGGACAGTAGCCCTGGTTCCTTAATATTCCAGGAAGCTCTCACCAATGTAACTCTTGGGTAGGCACTTGTGATGGACCCTGCTCTGAGCACACTACACTTGGGGCTCATTTGGTCCCCTGTTCCTCCATGAGATAACCATTTTGTTGCTATCCTGATTACTAGAGTACAGAGTGAGGAAACTGGCAAGAAGGGGTCTAGGGAACCCCTCAAGATCACACAGCTAAGCCAGACTTTGACCTGTGATGTTAGCTAACCATGTGGGCAACAGGACTAATCACAACATTTGAAATGCAAGCGCTATACAGAAGGTTCAGGGAATTGGTGTAAGAGGGGCCAGAAAGAGTGGCGGATCCGGAAGATCTGAGGAATTCTAGGTGATGCTGTCTTCTGGGTACCACAGGAATGCTACAATCCATGAAATCACAATAGTATGGTTTCTCTCACAAGACTTGAATAAGATCACACTGGCCAGCATGCCAACATGGGGGAAATTTTCAGAAGACCACCCCAAATGAAGAATCGTAGGCAGTTAGTGACTATTAGAGGAAGAAAAATCTGATTTCTCTAAGGATAAAGCTCCCTATAGGTTTCCCATTCCAAGCATTTGTCCAGCCCTAGACACATGTCTATAGGGTAATATTAAGGGACTTCGAAGGTGTGTGTGTGTGTGTGTGTGTGTGTATCAAAATAATATAAATAATAATAGAAGAAGAGATCATAAATTCAAGATGGAGTAGGAGACACAGGAGGACTTGGAGGGTGGAAGTGATGTAAAGATAGTACTAATATATGAAATGTTCAAAATTTTGAATTTAAATTTTTAAAAAAGTGTGGACACTATGCCCCATGGCAGGGAAAGGAAGCTGCTGCCCTAGATGGGGGTGGGGCTGAAACTGCCTCTTCCTTGTCTGACTCTCTGTGGCCTGCAGCTTCAGCACTTCCAAGGACAGGCAGGCGTCCAGGAGCAAGCAGGGCAGGTTGAGTCTTCGAGTAGGGCCACAGAAAGAGGGTCAGGACAGGAGTCTAGCACCAGGTAGCTCAACTCTGCTCAGACTCCAACTGGCACGTGATTGGTGTCCTCCTGAGAACCTCCTACTTGGCTTCTGCCTTCCTCTGATGTGGCTTGGGGGAGGGGGTGCAGTGGGCCGCACATGGCTTCAAGGCCACCTGGTCTACTACATATACCAAGTCTCTAGTACTGACCCCGGGCCCTAAGCTCCCTATTAGAGGCAGGATGAATACAGTGACCAGAGTGCCCACTAGGCACCAGGGCTGCTGGAATCATCCACTGAAGAGCCAGAAATCCAGGGAATTTGCTGTTTCTGGTGGACTGCACCCTAGCGCCCCCTATCCCTGCTGCCCTGTTAAGTGGGGTTTGGTCTGGCAGTACATTAGCAGCTCAGTAGGGCTGTCCCATCAGAGGGGAGTAGAGTGAGGTTCAGCCATCAGGGAGAAGCAAAGGGGCTCTGCCGAGGGTGGGATGGTCATTGCAGTGAAGTCCCCAGTCTAGGGAGGAAGAGGTCCTTCATCTCAGCACCCCTCACTGGCATGTGGTGGAAGGTGTTCTCTGAGTTCCTGCCATTGCTCCTGGTTGGGGACAGAGGCCACATCTACTGGATCTCTCCCTCAAGGTGCGCTAGGGTTGATGGGAAGCACCCTCAGGTGTTCTAGGGCTGATGGGAAGGCAGAGAGATGGACAGGTAGTCATCTATCATGCACGACGATGGAGTTGGAGTCGTGCACTGAGAAACTCGGAAGGCTTCCCTTCCAGGAGGAGGTGATTCATTCCTAGCCTCACGGGTCACTGTAGGAACCTCTCACATGCCCTACCTCCCTGTTCCTGTCCCTCTAACTCCTGTACACAAACACTGCATGCCTTATCACAGGCACCAAGCAGCACTTGGACAGAACAAACGCTCTGTCACCCAGATGACAGCCTCCTGCTTCTTGGTCTGCTCTGTGCCCTCACTCCCTCCTCCATCCAGGGCTTGCTGCTTCCTAGGATACACCTTGCAACATGCTCTTTGCTATCTTTGGTCCTTTGCCTGGAGTTCCATTTCTCTGCCTTCCGCTTGGCCCTCTTCTTTTTCCCCAACCTTCAGGAGTCAGCTTAGATGCTGATGTCCATCTAAGGTCGGTTGCTCATACTCTCAGGGCAGCTCCCCATAGCACTTTGCATAGTCTCCATATTAGCTCCCCTGTTCATTGTACCTCTGCAGCCTGGGAACCATGCAAGAGGAAGGACCAGCGAAGCCCAGAGTGTCCAGGCACAAACTCGGCTACCCAGTCTAAGTAAATTTAAACCCAGACTCGATGTGACTCTCTCTGTTTCTCATTTCTTCATGGGCCCTGTAGGGAGGATCCTAGTCCTCCCATAGAGCTGTGGTTTGGGTTAAATGAGTTAATATATGGAAAGCACTTAAAACAGTGTCTGGTATATGGCAGGTTCTCAACAAACATTAGCTATCGTTATTATTTTTATATCCAGTGCTTAGAATAGTGCCTGACTCAATAAATATTTGATGATTGGTTGAGACACCTGGGGCTGAATCTTGAAAGGAGTGGAATAAGGTTGGTAAGAGGGAGAGCAGTGGCTGGAACCACCCACGGGCTTGAGAAATCCCTGGGACCTACATTCTGCCCCCAGAGGGTAAGCTACATCAGGCAGGGTGTTTTAGCTGTTGAAGATTTAGAATCTCCTTGGAATTCCGATGCTAGCATTGGAAGCTACAGACACAGGAAGACTAGCAAAGGCTCATGTCCCAAGGACATAGTGCACCAGAAAGCCTTTCTGGAAGAAAGCGGAGCTGGATGGAGGGAGAGTGGAAAGTGAGGTCCCGGTGAATGGCCACAGCGACAGGCTAGGTGACAGCCTGTCAGACAGTCAGGATCAGACAGTAGAACTCACAGCATCCTCCACACATAGCAGGACTGTTTCCCGCTAGCAATGCAACCCTGCTCGTCCCAACCTCACATCCTTCTCCGCTGCCCACTGCCATCTCTACTGAGCTCTTTGCAAGACCCGTAGACCTTCCTGGTGCAGGCACTAGGGGTCAGGGTGCAAAGATGGTCCACGTTGTGACAGCAAATCCAGACTAGGCTGGTGCGTGGGGGAGCAGGGGGAGTGGCGGTATTGAATGAAGCCCGGCCACCACTGTTCCTAGAAACAGTCGAACTCAAACTCAGAGTATGTCACTCTGGGCGGGTGGAAACCCATCTCAGGTGCCGGACACCGGAAGGCCATACTCTTTGAGCTCCAAGCCAAACCAAACTCCCAAGTGAACGTAGGTGAATTCTGGGTCCTCGATCTCCTAATTCTGATTGACCAACAGAGACCCTTCTAGGCTCACTTTCTTTCCGAACTTTACCATTCTCTCCTAACCCTGAGGTTTAAGAACCTTTGGTAGGTCCGTTTTTCCCTGCCTCCAAACTGGTGCAGTTTGTAGCTTACCTGACATCTGGGGACATTTGTTTCAGCATCAGTTTATATTTTCCTAATCTGTCAGCTGGTCCTGGATGTTACTCACACATGCTGAACCACAATTCCTGGCTACCAAGTATATGTATCAGAGCTGCCTCTGACTGGCAGAGTGACTCTCAGCAAAGTGACCCATGTCTTCCCTGCCTACCAGCCCTTGGAGGCGGCCTGCTGTGGTTTCCACATGAAACACTTCCCACAGGCCCATGTGGGAAAACCCTTGACCCTCCACAGGTGACGCTGCTTTGAGAAGCTGTGGACCCTTTCTGAGGAGGGTTCTGACAGTCCCACCCCCATTTTTTGTTCTGGATCTTCTTCCTGATCTGCCCAGATGAGCAGACAGCGGAAGACACTTTTCTGCTTCCAGCCTCTAGGCACCCTTCCCGGATGCTTTCCCCACTGCGAGGACTGCATCCCCTCAATCCCTGAGTCAAATTGCTTCCTTCTTAGTAGTTTCTTACCAAACTTTAGAGCACGGGGATGAGTTCTAAACTATTCCATGGAGGGAATGTTCAGCCTGACCCTGCTGCTTACTTGCTGAGTAACTTTGGGCATCATTTGACCTCCCTGTGCCTTAGTCCCTGTCATGGTTAGCTTTGTCAACTTGAGACAAACTAGAATCACGCTGGCAGACAGTCTCAGTGGAAGACTGTTTACATTGGGCTGATGTGTGAGGAATGCCTTAATTAAGCTAAGGGAAGGGGGAAGATTCAGTCCACCTTGAGTGTCACCATTCCCTAGGCAGTGGTCCTGACTGGTATCACAGTGGAGAAATAGAGCCACACACGAGCAAACAAGCCAGGAGAGCAAATGCATTGGCCTCTGCTCTCGAGAGACAGTGTCTAGCTGCTTAAAGCATGTTGTGACCGGCTATAACCTGGAACTGCAGGCTGAAATAGGACTCTTTCTCCTCTAAAACTCTTTTTGTCAGTTTTTTTTTAATCACAGCAGCAGAAATGGAAATAGGACAGTTTTTTATCTGTGGGAGTAGAGGCAGAGGCTCAGAATCGTTTGGCCCTCACACTCACAGGGTATGGCAGCTGCTGTGGATAAGCACTGAGCCTACTGGCCCAGAAAGGCTGCAGGACCTGTGGACACAGGCCAACGCCCATTTCCAGGCAGATGCCCAGAGAGGAGACTCATATCACAGAATCACAAACCTTGTGTCCTAACCGGACAGTGCGGGAGGGTGTGCAGGCTGCTTTCCTAAGAAGCCTGGGCCACACAGGCCAAGGCCAAGACCATGGCTAGGGCTGAGATTTGACTGGCAATGCTCTCTGGCTACATTTCTCTGGGGTGGGAGTCTGCAGCCTGGAGGTTTTGTCTGTATTATTTGTTTTATGCATGAGGTATCGTGCGGTCCAGGCTGACATCACCTCTGTATGCAGCCAAGGATGACTTTGAAGTTTTGATCCTCCTGCCTCCACTTCACAAGGGCTAGAGCTAGAGTAGTATGTCACCACACCAAGTTTATGTAGGGCTGGGGATTGGACGTGAAGCCTGAGGCATGCTAGGCAAGCGCTTGGCCAGGTGAACTACAGTCCCTGTCGTGAATGGCAAAAAAAAAAAAAAAAGTATTCATGACCGAGGTGAAAATGGAGGGAAAGGCTGGCAATGGAGAAAGAAAATAGTGTTCCTAGGTGAGGGACCAGGCAAGGGTCCAGCACCTCTCATGGCACCCTCTCAGACACTGCTGTCCTTCAGCAGGCCTTCTCCTCGTCATTGTGGGTTTTCCAACAGATCTTCAAGAATTCATTCATGAGGTCAAGTCCCGGGAATGCCTGCTGAAGCTGCCTCCCTCCTGCTGCCTCTGAAGCCCCTCCACATGAGTTGGTCATGTCTGCGGGTTCATGCTCCAGACCTGCTCAGGTGGGACTGCAGGGGATCAAATGAGAAATCTGCATAGAACGCATGTCCTCATACTGTGTGGACTGAGCAGAGGGTGTAAATCCACCTCTCCCAGGGCATTTCTTCTCTCCAGCTCTTGGCCATGGGTCTCTCATCTCTTCTGGAGCTGGAATTCAGAACAGGAATGAAAGTAAGCCAAGATCAAAGCCAGCTTTGCAAAGGATTTTTAAACAAGGAAGCAGTTTTCTTCTTGCCCCCTCTTTTAGCCAAAAGAGCATCAGAAGGCCCTACCTTCCCATTGCATCCTGCTAGTGGGTAACAGAGACCACCATGTTGGTTTTCCTCTCAACCTTTGTGGGTGACGGAAAAGCCAAGGGAAGAACATCTCTTTCTTTCCTCATAGAACTTAAGGATTAGAGCGTGGTCACAATCCCCCCCTCTTCCTTCTTTCCCCGGAGTCTCAGAGGCAGACCATGCATCCTGGCGAGTCTAGGAGCTTGTCTTACCCACTCTGACTTTCATCTCATATCTTACCTTCAATATATGTGAAACAGGAGCGCCCAAGTCATAGAGTCTGAGATGCTAAATGGGCCTGACATTTGAGCCCTCCTTCAAATGCACATTTTTTTTCTCTTTGGGCGGTGACATGATAAACGCCAAGGTGTATTGTTGAGGGAGGTCTTGCTGAGGGGCCCCAGAGGTTGGCCTTGAGCTTCCCACCTTCCGCTATTCACTGAAGCTTCCGCTTCAGTGTGGCAAGCTATTATGCAGTCTATTATTTTAGGTTACATTTTTCATATTTCTCTTCATGTGTACACATATGTACATGCATGTGTGAGAGCACAGATGCCTGGGCATGGGTGTGGATAGCAGACGATAGCTTGAGGGGTTGCTCTTTGTTTCCACTATATGGGTCTAGAATGGAGCTTGAATCAACATACCTTGGAGCAGGGATCTTTGCTCCATGAGCCATCTTGCTGGCTCTTGTGGGTAAGAGTGTGGTATTCCCTTCAACTACAGGTCAAGTCTTTGTCTTAGAGCTAAAAGAAACTGCAAAACTTCAGATCAGTATCTTGGGGCTTCTCTTTGAATACACAGATGCCAGATTATGTTTCTGTATCCAACAGAGCCTTGACCCAAGTCTACTCAGTGCCATCAGAAAGTCATACATGTGGAGGGAGTACTCCAGACACTGAGATGTCATGGCGCTGGGTGGCACTGATGGTGGAGAGCGCTGTCAAGGTCATATCCAGGTTATCCTAGAGTCAAGAGGCCTGTGGTAGTCACACTGTGGTGTAGGCTCCTGTAGGTCACAGAGATGGTCGTTGAGATCATGGTATATAGTGCCATGCTGGTGGTACTGGTGGCAGAGGTGACTGACATGTATTGGTGTATGGTGGTAAAGATTACTGTTCTGATCATAACAGGGTAGGGTTGTGTTGCACTGATGAAGCAGATGACTGTTATAGTCATGGTGTAGCCTAGGGTACCAGCTGTGCTGATGGAGGGGATGACTGTAGTGGTCATGGTGTATGGCAAGGCTCTAATTGCACTGATAGGGAAAACAGGCTGAGTTTCTGCTTGCATGGCGTAGATGACTGTTGTCATCGTGGTATAGGATGGAATTCTGATTGCATGAGGGTGAAGATGGCTGTCCTGGTCATGGTATAAGGTGGTATTCCAATCATACTGATGATTAGATGACTGTTGTGGTTATAGTTAGGATAGGGCTCTGATTGCCCTGATTCAGTAAATAACAGCGGTACAGCAGCTTCTAAGTGCATGGATGGTCGGGACAGCTCTATTGTCATGGGTCAGGGTGGGGTTCTGTTGGCACTAATGGTGGAGGTTGTTATGTGGTCACGGTGCACAGTGTGTGTCTTTGGAGTAACCAGGTAATGACATGAGCTGGCAGGTGGTGTCCATGGTAACCACAGGGATGGTGAGGGCAGGGAAGGCTTTGAGGACAAGGCTGGAGATTATGTGGGGATTGTTGCTCCCTGATTTCTATTCTTGTTTCTTGATGTTCTGGGAGATGAGGCAGCTTGTGACATGGTTCCAGGCTCATGGCAGATGCCTTGTGCCCAGAGGGGGAGGCTGCCGTGTGGGACTCTGCTGTTTCCACCACAGCCTTTGCCTCGGCTCAGTACCAGCTTAGACACAATGGAGGATTTAACAAGCAACAGGTGGTGCTTGGCCCAATGGAACCCCCTAAGCCACTGATCCCCCAAAGGCTTGGCATCATGATAAATGGTGGTAGACTGACAGGACAGCTTGGCAGCTCTGGCTTTCTGAGCTTCCTCTCTGTGAGGAGAAGCAAGGCCCTAGTGGGAAACCCTCCAAGATCTCCGTGGCTCAGGGTCTGCCCCTACTTCTGTTCTTGTGAATCTGGGAGAAAGAGAGACACAGAGAGAGACAGAACACCAAACAGAGGGATGAGCCTGGCATACCTCAGTGGGTACTCTGCAGGCATGCAGGGAGGAAGTTGTTGTCTAGCTAAGCCCACCTGCCAGAGGACATGGGTGGGGGCCAGAAGACGGACGGTGGGCAGGCAGCGCTTCAGCAAAACCTGGAAGTAGATCGTAATGAGATGTCCCTATGGCTTCCTCCTACACACACACACACACACACACACACACACACACACACACACACACTGTGCATCGGGCGGGCAGTCTCAAACGCACCTGCAGCTTCTGGAAGGACACCACCAGAGACAAATCCACACCAGGCCTCTTGGGATTACTGGAGTGTGTATGTGTGTGTATGTGTGTGTGTACATACCTTGGCACGCACAATGGAGACTTTCTAGTTTGTCTCTAGGGAAACCTCTATCTTCAAGCAGTGACAGAAATAGACCTGAGTGTTTTTCGAGGCTTCCCTAGCTGGTTACTATGAGCATGCTGGCACAACCACAGGTCTTGTGCCTGCTGCTTCTCCAGTGACCGTGGGTTCTTCAGGTCTCAAGAGCAGCACAGGAGACTCCTATAAGTCTCGGACCCTGGCTGGGACCACGGGATGCTGGTAAAAGAGGCCCCCTCCACCCTAGGTGGACCACGTTTCCACTTGTGATTATGAACTGGTAATACACTTTTCTCTCCCTTCTTGTCTCTCACTCTGCTCTTTACCACCCCTATCCTGTTCACCTGTCCAGTCATGCAGTCTACTGCCTGAGACACCCAGAGCATCAGCTATAGATGCAGACAAACAATATTGGCTGTGTGAAGTCATGGTCAATGAGAGGGTAGATTTAGGTGTGGTCTAGGTTGCCAATGTCAGTTAGGGGTCTTCGTCTTTGCCCGGGAGCCCACTGAAAATCCCTGGGGTTTACTCAGTTGGTAAAGGGCTTCCCTTGAAGACATGAGGACATGAATTTGATCCCCAATATCCCACAGAGGGAAAAAGCCAGTTACAGCGGTGCAGGTTTGTAATCTCAGTGTGGGGAGGTGGAGGCAGGAAGATCCCTGAGGCTTACCAGCCAGCAATCCTAGCCTAACTGAAGAGAGTTCCAGGCCAGTTAAATGCTCTGTCTCAGAAGAGGGTGGAGATGGTGGTAGGATGGTACTTAAGCAAGGACACTCAAGTCTGTGGCCTCCACATACACATGCATGCATATGTACAGGCATCTACATATGCATATGTACCACACATTCAAGAACACATATACACAGATATACACATGAAAACTCAAACCATATATACAATATGTACAAACTCCTAAGGCCTGTTAATGGAAACAAGAGTCTGTGAGCAGGATCCTTGCTGAGTATAGTATCTTTGTTCTGGGCTCTACTGCCTGTCCTGTCCTATCAGCATGCTGGTCACAACCCACTGAATCAATCTCATAACCATTAAAATGGATCATAGGCCATGGTGTGATAAGCTTTGCTGGAAGATATGAGACAGATCTGGGGACTGAGTGTGGGAGACCCTGTCTCTTCCTTCCCGGGGTGCATCTTCAGTTAGGTTTGTGCAGAGCGTTGCTGATGCAGAGCCTCTGCCCGTGGAAGAAGAGCTTTGGCCATTCCTGCCCCCAGTTTCCTTGTTGCTGCCGCCCACGCTTTCCAAATGGCTCGGGTCTTCTTACTTCACCCCTGACCATTCTACCAGGGATGATGACTCTAGCCTTGAAGACTCTGGCTAAGTCCCAGGAAGAGCCCACAGGACTGAAAGCATTACATCTCTTAAAGGATGAGCAGCAACAGTGGCTTAGGCGACTGGCTAGAGCAGTACCTCTGAGGGCTCAGATCCTGGGGGCTTGTGGATGCAGAGAATGCCCAGACCGCCATTCCTTCAACTCCGAGACTTATTTAGCAGCTTCTGTGTGTTCTGTGCAATGAATGCTAAAATCACAGAATTTGGCCACAGGCTAATGTTTACTGAGTTTCCCCTAAGGAGATTTTCCAGGGCTAACCAGGGCAATGCAGGGGGAGGGGACGAGGTTCCGGTCCTCTAGGAGCTGGTAGTCTGGGGACGTATAGTGAAGCTCTGCTTCATGGCCTTTGGAAGATCCCAAAAGTACCCACGGGCATTGGGAAGGACAATACCAGAGGATTCCTGACAATCTGTGTTAAGTCCAGGGCAGTCTTGCAGGGTAGGAGCTGGGAATCTGCGGTGTCAGAAGAGCAGGTTAAACACTGCTCAGTGTGAGGAATGGTGTGGGCAAAGTGGGATCAAACAACCAAGGGAGGGATGAGACGGGCAGGTGTGAAAGGATAGGTTTGGTTTTACACACACACACACACATGCACACACACACACACACATACACACACACTGTCTCTCTCTTTCACACACACACACAGAGAGGGGAGGAAGAGGGAGAGACAGACAGACAGATAGACAGACACCACGCACGCACACAAAGAGATAGAGACAGACAGAAAGACATAGGGGAAGAGCCAGACATACAGAGAGACATAGAAACAGACACACATCACCTACACAGAGGGGAGAAAGAGGGAGAGAGAGACAGACACACAGAGAGACAGAGAAACGGAAAGACACAGAGAAAGGGAAAGAGACAGACAGACAGACAGACAGACAGACAGACACACACACACACACACACACACACACGTATGCCCACACACACAATCCCTTTCTGGGACCTTTGCTCCTTCACTGATCTCCAAGTCTGTACAACACCTCAGGGTGGAAAGCCAGTTAGGTATTATCAGGGGATTATCTGGGTATTAGCCCCAAGGCCCAGGTAGGCACCTCCCCAACATTAAGCTGTGATCCAACTTCTCCACCAACTATTTGTGGCCTTGGGAGTCTCTGCCTGTTCAGGTCTGAAACAGCCCAGTGGCTGGGGACTCCAAGTGACGGGGCATCACATCCCCCACCCAGGACCCACTCTAGGCAGGATTTACAGCCGCAGGAGTGATAAACTAAACTCCAAATAGTGTCTCAAGCGGTGGCATCTGGCTATGGGCTGAGAGCTGCGGCCCATAAAGGCTTCACTTAGGAGCCCTGATTTACGGAGTCTTCAGGAGGCCTCCAGCCTGGCTCTTTGCTGGAGAGCACTTACAGGCTGACCCCTCCCCACCAAGGCAACTGTTCCTTCTGTGCTAGAAAAATGCGGAAAACACCATAGCGTCTCTGCACCCCCCCACCTCAGTCCGAGTTTCACCCTCCTTTCCATGACCCTCCCCCCAGACTTGATCTGTTGAACAGGCATCATTTCTCTGTGCCTCAGTTTCCATTAATAATGGCTTTCAGGGGCATTAAAGGGCAGAATTTTACAACCGTTTAATGATCCTAACATCAAACCAACCCTTTCTTCCTCTACTAGGCTCCCAATTCCATAAGGTCCCAGGCCTCTCTGGGCCCCCTTTCATCCTCCTCTGACCACGCACCATCCCCCACCCTCAGTTTGCTGACTGGACATCCTGGAGGATGGGGTGGCCCCAGCTGCTCCACCCCTCTCAGCTGAGATCTCAACCAGCAGGTTGGGAGCAGCAGCAGTGTGTCAGGTCCTTTCTCAAGCCTGAAGCTGTTTGCATAGTGACAAAGGCCCCCACAATTCAGCAAGGAGGCCCATGCGCTCCTTCACCAACCACAGAGTTGCATGCAGTCCTAAAGCCGGGTGTCCTATCTACTCTGTGAACACTCAGGATATGGCTGCAATTGCTTAGTTCCCCAGGGAGAGCGACCAGGGTGGGAGGACTCTGCCAGGAAGTTCCCCTGGTGTCACTTTCCTTGGTGCTGGGACAAAAGCAAGGGAGAAAAGGTTTATTTGGCGCATAATTCTAGATTACAGTTCATCACCGGCATCATCAAGGTGGTAGGAATGCAAGCAACTGGGCTGCATCATAACCATATCAAGAGCAGGAAGCAATGATTGCATGTCATCTTGCTTTATCTATGACTATACAGCTCAGACTCCCTCTTAGGCACTGCTGCTGCCCATGATGGCCAGGTCTTTCCACCTAATACCGTGAAGATGACCCCTTTGGGACATGTCCACACGTTCTAGATAATTCCTCATGAACTCTCTTCCCTAGTGAGTCCAGGTTGCATCATGCTGACAACTGAAGCCCACTACAACTGGTACCCCAGAAACTTCAGGTGTGGTATCAAACCACTCCAGAGGAGGAGGCCCCTTTCCACCTCTCCATGAGCAGTCATGGAGTATCCAGAGACGCTCCACTGCAGGTCTTCATCACTCATGGCTGGACGCTTCCTTGTTTAGGTAACTGGACAAGTAAATTCTTGTCCCAAATTCAGAAATGACATAAAAATGAAACTCTCGGGGATTCTCCTGGAAATGTCCTCCATGCAATGAGGCAGCCTGGCCACCAGTGAATCATTGTCGACTTAGGCCTAACGGCACCAAGCCTTGTCCTTCATTCCTTAGAAAATGTTCAATGTCCTTACCTCAAAAGTTCTTAGGAATCAGGTGATACTGACAACCCCACGTAGTGCTGGGATGTAGCTCAGAGGCATAGCGCATGCCTTGCATGCACAAAGGCCTGAGTTCAATCTCCAGTGCTGCCTTAAACAGCCTCATTTGAAAGAAGAGGTAGAGAAAGGTCAGGGAACTTGCCCAAAGCTGCACGACAGTCTGGACTGGCACACTTATCCGAGGTATGGAAGCATCCTTGAGCCCACAGCCTCTACAGTCTCCCTGCTTCTGCCTTCTTTCTTTGGAAGGGGGAGGGGCATCACAGCCCAACCCTCACCACTCTGCCACCCTAACCTACCCTCGTATCACATTCTCCTTAGTACTTGAAGGCCTGTAGGGTTTTAGGGCTCCAGGCAAAGACTTGTTCCAAGGACTACTCAAGTGTCTGGTAATCCCCAAGTAGGAGGGAGCCCAGGAGACCTGTCTGATGCTCCTGGCTCCTCCCAGCTGCTCCATATCCCAGTTTAGAGCTTCCGAGTTTATAGCTATTGGGTAAACTCTAGAGTCACCATCAAGAGGGTAGTTGGCTTTTCAGGAAGCTTTGGTGGGCAGGGTAGGTGGCGTTTGGCGTTTGAAGAGAGTAAGAAGTTGATAGCACAGGTCAAAGAAGCCAGAACATGGCAGGTGTGTCTGGGACAGGACCCCGTAGGACAGGACCCATAGGACAGGATCCTATAGGACAGGACCCGTACTCACTTGCTGCTGTCCAGAGAACTATCCTGGTCTTTGGTAGGCCTCTTCTTTGGATGCTTGCTGACTTAGAAAATCAGCACACACACACACACACACACACACACACACACACACACACACACAAATGATTTACCATGTAAGGTACTTGGCTGAAAGTAGGTCAGACTCTGAAGGGACAAGGTCAAAAGCATGTTTTTGTGGGGTGGGTCAGCCTCTCCCTGAGCTGTCTGCTCCATGCAGAAGGCTTCCTCTGTGGTAGAGATTCCCGGGCTTGAGGAAGGTAAAGCTGGTGCAGTTTGGTGAGCTCAAGGCCCTGTAGCTGAGCCTAAAGATGACTCCCGGGTCCACTACAGCGCTTCCTGAACCTAGGACAACAGCAGGAGCTTGCTCTCTCTGCCTGTCTGACTGTGACCCCTCCGGATGGGGCAGAGACAGCTCATGAGTGGCAGCCACCCGCCCCTCCGGATCGATATTTCTGAGTGAAATTTCTTACATCCTGCCGGTTTGTCTCACATGTGCAGGGGCTGAGGGGGGCAGGAGCTACTTCCCCTCACCCTGCTGAGGTCATCTCCTGAGGAGAGCAGGCTATGGGCACCTCCCCCACTCCTGCCCCCTCCAGGTCCAGTCTCCAGCTCTCCTCAGAGTGACCTCATTTCCCTGGCTTCTTTCTTTCTGGAGGGGAGGAGGGTGGGCCAGCTGAAGTGCAGCCACTCTCTCTTCTGCTTGCCCTTGGAGCAATGTTGGGGAGCAGGCAGGAGGGGCCCCCAGCAGAGCACTTAGAGTGCTTTTAATTATACTTGCCTTTTTTAATGCTGGCAGGGACAATGAGTTATAGTCCCAGGAAAAGGGGAATCCAGGGGAAATGATTTCATCAAGTGTAGAGGGGGGACTGAGTTACAGGAGATGTCAGAAGGAACTTTCCGAGCCATGCAAGGCAAAAGGTTTTTTTTTTAAAAAAAAATTACAATTATAGTTAATTATACATTCCATGAAGTGGTTTTGTTAGACACAGAAGACCGCCCTTACCGCCCACTTTGGCTGTGGAGACCATTGAGCTCGTTTTATTGTGGGGTGACTTTAAACCAAGAAACTGGCTGGGGTGGAGGATGGAGAGGGATGGAAGCATCAGTAGGTCACAGTGAGGACAGGAGGGATTTTGCGGAGTAGAACAGGAGGGAAAAGGGAGGTCGGAGACCAGGTAGGGTTTGGGGCTTTGGCTCCTCATCTGATCTGGGGCATCAGTTTTTGCATCTGTGCAAGACGGGGCTCCCCGGAATGCAACAGCCAGAATGCCAAGTCATGACCTGGAGGACCAAGTGGTTATAAAGTTCATGCTCCCTTGGCTTAATGGCTGCTCTTAAGAAACAAGGCAGCAAAACAAACAAACAAACAAACAAAAGAACCTGTTTCTTTCTGCTCCCCACCAGTGTCACTTTGTCCGTCAGGAAGAATCCTGCCACTTTGTCTTCTGACCTAGCTATCTTCGTAACTCTCTCTTCATAGCTCCCCACACCTACTCATCCACCTCCCCATCCATCCATCCATCCATCCATCCACCCACCCACCCGTCTGTCCATCCATCCACCCATCCACCCATCCATCCATCCATCCATCCATCCATCCATCCATCCATCCATCCATCCATCCCATTCATCCACCCATCCACCATCCATCCATCCCATTCATCCACCCATCCATCCATCCATCCATCCATCCATCCATCCATCCATCCATCCATCTATCCATCCATCCCATTCATCCATCCATCCATCCATCCATCCATCCATCCCATTCATCCACCCCATCCACCTACCCCATCTGCCCTACCACCCTTCTACTGACTACTCCATCTCCCCATGTGGCTCCACTCACCCATCCACCAGTCCTACTCATCCCCCATTTACTCACCTGCCACATTCATCACCCACTCATCTGTGTGTCTCGCCGTCTTTCCACTTCTGGCTTGCTCTTAGGCAGAACCAAGACAGGGAGGCCAGCTTCTCAGAAGGTTCAAAAGGAGAGCCCCTCAGTGCCTGTACCAACTTAGTTCACTGGGCAGAGACCTCCAGGACTGAGGCAGCATCAGAGACAAGTCCAGAGTTCACTTAGTATGCCTGCTCCTGGGTAGACTTTCCCTTTTGCTTTGGGATGTCACAGATCACAGTCTCCCTTTTTGCAGGTGCCTGGGGGGAAGAAGCAGGGGTGTCATTCCTAAGTGATAGCAATGGGTCAGTCTACAGAAAGGCCTGTGTAGTTGGGGGATGGAGGCTGAGGATGGTTGTTCCTCTGAAAACCTGGAAGAGGGAATTTCTGCCTGAAGTCATTGAGAGAAGGTGACCACTAGTACCCAAAGCTAGAAGAGTGTCTGTCCACTGAACTCTGGGAAAAATAGGAGCAAGAAGCATAAAACAAGAGCTCCAACCTGCTCGACTCCTGCTTCCTAACAGAAAGTACCACATCCCATTCATCTACAGAGTTAACTCCACCGGCTGTGTGATCCACAGCTTCCTGCAACCCCAGTTCTAGGGCTCTGATGCCTTCTTCTGGTTTCCGAAGGCATCTGCATGCTTGTGATGCACATACCCACACACAGATGCACACACATACACATAAAATAAAAATAAATGAAACTTTAAATAAACACTGTATAACAGCCTTGCCTTCAGAGGCCTTCCTGTCCAGGACCCAGAGGGGACATTCCTCTCTTGCTACACAGCCTCACAAGGTTTCTATCCTCCAAGCTGCCCGGTATGTGAAACGCTTCTGTCAGCAGTTTTAGGTTTTCATTTGATGTGACTCTGTTTCCATCACTGCTTTAAGCCCTTTGACTACTGTTATATGTATTTTCTCCCATGTATATTTGTTGATTATTAGAAGAAAACTGGCTCTGCTGATACGCCCCCTTCTTCACTTTAGAAATCCAGTCTAACCTGGCTGAGAGCTACCATGGCTAAACCTCCTGAAATAGTCAGATGGCAGAGACAGGCTTAGCCACAAGAAGCATCTTTGTCCTAGGGGTGCAGGTTAATGAGCAACCCGTAATATCAGAGGCAAGCAACATGGAGTCTCTGCCCATCAGACAGGAGACTGAAAAGGAGGGCAGATATGGAGGAGGAGACTCTGCCCTGGGCAGAGAGTGTAAGCAGAGGGGTGTTCTCTGCTCCTGAGAACCAGGGAAGCATCAGTCAGCACTGAAGAGCCTTCACTTGTTAGATGGCTGGGGGATTAGCTGCATGACGGGTTAGCTGCATGATGTAAGGATGGAAGTGTCACTGGTGAAGACAAACAAGAATGGAGTGCAGAAATATTCTAGTCAAGAAAGACCCACAACAGGAACTCCGTCTGTTTGTTTTAAAGGATACTTACAAAGAACGATGGCAAAGAATGTGCAGATAATAGCAGCTGATTGTTGGGCCAGAGTAATTAAATCTCTCTCTCTCTCTCTCTCTCTCTCTCTCTCTCTCTCTCTCTCTCTGTGTGTGTGTGTGTGTGTGTGTGTGTGTGTGTGTGTTTGCATGTATATGGAGGTCAGAGAACTTGCGTCAGTTCTTTTTACCCTGTGAGTCTAGTGATCAAACTTGGCCTTGGCCACAAATGTCGTTACTATCTGAGCCACCATGCTGGCCTAAGAAATAATTCTAAGTAAGAAAGAAGAGCTCAAATGGTTTGGGGACTTTACCAGCTTACGCTTTGTATTTTAATGACCTGATGTTTTTTGATGTAGATATGACTTGGCATGAATGTATCTCTCGTCCACGGTGGTAAACACATGTAAATCCCATGTGGCTGTGGCTGCTTCAGTTCCTACAGATGACAAAAGCAGACAGAAAACTGTCTTAACACAGAAATTAACTATTCAGCGTTGACCTTCGGCCAACAGCACTGCCACCAACTAGGAATTAGAAAGAATTACACATTCCAGCCCCCCCCCCCCATCTTAGTTATGTTTCTCCCCAATGTGCCCAAATCCCCAACAGGAAGCTGCTTAAGGGAGAAGAGTATATTATGACTCGCAGTTTGAGAGGACACAGCCCATCGTGGTGGAGAAAGCAGAGCCCCGGAAGCTGTCTGGTCACACGGCTGCTTCTGTCAGTAGCTCAGGATGAACAGGAAGGGGTGGGGCTCAAAGCCTGCCCCACAGTGACTTACTTCCTCTATCAAGATTCTACTTCTTAAAAGTCCCACAAACCTACCCAACTGCACACCAGCTGGCGTCAGGTGTTCAAACACATGAACCTAGAGGTGGCTAGCTCACATTCCGATCATAACAACCCCAGACCACTGCTGGAGAAGATGGACTTGCAGAAACCTAGTGTGCACATCACCTGGAGGGATGGGCTTGGACTGGGAACCAAGAATTCTTTTCCAACAGATTTCCAAGTGTGGACAAGCTGCTGGAGGCCACGGGCTGGAAACCACTGCTCAGAGAATGAGAGATGAACACCTGCTCCCTAACACGGGTGTGGGTAAAATGTGGGAATGGGGTGCCCTCCTCTTGTTAGCAGATGGTGTGACTTAGGTGGGTGGCTCTTCCTCTGGGCTTCAGAAAAGTGAAGGAGTTGAGCTTGGTAGGCTTACGTGTTAATTCTCTCCACATCTTTTCTTTCCTGCTTTGTTTTCTAATTGTGTGTGTTGAGGGGGTGCAGTTATATATACGTATGTTCATCTTGTGTGTGCCTGTGCGCATGCATGAGTACGTGCATATGTGTGTGCATGCATGTGCATGCATGCGTGTGTGTGTGTGTGTGTGTCTGTCTGTGTCTGTCTGTGTCTGTGTCTGTGTCTGTGTCTGTGTTGGAGGCCAGAGGCTGATGTCAGGTGTTTTCTTCCTCACGCCCCACATTATTTATTCATGTAATTATTTTTAATTGTAAGGAGGTTGGTATGTGGACACAAATACAGGCACACATAATGGCAGGTGCCGACCCCCTGGAGCTGGAGTTACAGGCCATTATGAGCTGCCCAAGATGGGTGCTGGAAATTGCCCTTGGTTCCTCCATAAGAGCAGTAGGTGCTTTTAACCACTTAGCTGTCTTTATATTTATTGCAAGACGCAGTCTCTCACTGAAGCAGGAGCTTACCAATTCAGCTGGGCTGGGTACCAATGAGCTCCAGGGAACCTCAGTGTTACAGACACATGCTATCCCAATCAGCTTTTGATAGATGCTGGGGTTCTGAACTTGTCCTCATGCTTGCCTGGAAAGTACGTCACTGACTGAGCCATTTTTTCAATGGCATCCCTCACCTTTTTAACATCTGACCTCATTGCATGCATGTGTCAAAATGGAAGGAGAACGACTCTTTTCCCACTGTTCTTACTGGCATGCTCTGGCAATCCCTCACTCTACACAGTATGTCATGGACCATCTTGACATCATGAATTGAATAGCTTCATCCTGGGATCCATCCTCAAGAGCAACTCCTAGTATACACATGATGTTCTTATTAATCAATGGTTGACTATGTTCCTGCCTACCAGTGGGCTAGATGCTATGATGAAATCCAAATAGATGAATTAATTTCAAGAGAGAAATGCCACCACAAACTCCTTGAACATGGAGAGATGATGGCGCACACTTCTTGGCTCTTCTACCTTAAAAGTTCAGTTATAGAGCATCTTATGCCCTGGGCTCCATTTCCTGTTGACTCTGAGTCCTGTCGTCCTCTCTGCATGCTTCTTGTGTCATTCTGAGGCTGATGTCCATCCTAGTCCTGTCTGTGTACACCCTACTTTTCTTTAAGAATGTGCATTCCTAGAGGGCAGAAACCCTGTCTCTGATACAGCATCGGCCATTGGTTAGAACCATCCCTGGAGCACAGTCAGCTTTCTGCAAACCTTGTTCCTGGGGCTGGAGAGACACCTCAGCAATTGAGAGTACTGGTCGCTTCTCCAGAGGACCTGAGTTCAGTTCCCAGCACCCACATAAGAGGGGGAGTCTCACAACAGCCTGTACTGCCAATTGCAGGGATCTGACACCCTCTGCTGGCCACTGTAGGCACTGCACACACATGAATACACAAGTGCATGTATGTGCGCGTGTGCACACACACACATACACTCCATATACATAAACCTAAAAAATCAAACTGTGACTAGATGCTCTGTAAGAGTCACTGTAAGCCAACATACTCGGGCACCACATCCCTCTGAATGTCCTGGACCATCACCAATCAGCTTAGTTTCCTTGCTGGAGGTGGAAATAGAGTCAGCTTCCTCAGCTTCACGAAGGTGCTTCATGGATGTTGGGGCTTTCATGACTGACCTTTGGAAGTCAGAACTGACTTCTGCTGCACACTTCCTCTTAGCTGCCAACACATACTCTTGTATCCACTTACACTTCCATCCTACGGCTTGCACGTGAAAAACACTCAGTGCACCCTGATGGAGACACAGAAATGTCACTCAGTTACCACTCCTGCCCTCAGTCTAGAAACTTCCATGGTTGTGTGTTCTC
The DNA here is from genome assembly GCF_982192425.1 of Myodes glareolus. Taxonomy (NCBI): domain Eukaryota; kingdom Metazoa; phylum Chordata; class Mammalia; order Rodentia; family Cricetidae; genus Myodes; species Myodes glareolus. Next base: position 8,901,929 of record NC_142043.1, on the reverse strand, counting down.
CTACTCAGCTGTCACTGATGATTCAAGTACAAACTGGTGGATCGGTCCTCCTCAGCTTCTTCATGCCTAGCATGGACGAGTGGAGGGAGAGCGTGAGACTTGGACAACAGCAAAGGAAAAGCCACAACCTGGCCACTGTTCCATGTCCCTAGACTCTCTTGGCAGTGGACACCTTTCGTGGTTAGGTAGGAGGTCCTCCCTGCCCTTCGTCTTCTCTGAACCCCTGAACTGGACTTTGAGAGGACCATCCATCTCTACAGATGCATATGTTGGAGGATGTTGGGAAATTGGGGTTTGTCTAAAGGTTTGCGCCATCAAGGGCCATTGACAGCCAGGCTTGACAGTGTGATTCTCTCTAAGGGCTTTAAATTTCCAGTCTGTTTACTTCCCAGTCAATACCATGTGCCAATAAATGTAACCACAAGATATTGCTGAGTCAGTCTTAAGTCTGAACACCGTCTCCTAGCAACAGGCTTCCTTGCTCTGTTTATTTCCTTGGCTTTTAGTTTCACAGCCTCTGCCTCCTTAGGGAGCTGTAGGGTCCCAGGGAGGCATCGGAGCTCTGTGCTTTGCTACTGGCTAGACCCCAACTCCATCCTCACAAGGCGAGCAATTTTCCTCACTGCCAGATGATGCTCCATTGCAAAAGACCTCTGCATGGACATGTGTATCTACTGATCCTTCTCATGTGTCCCATAGCAGCTCCCACATTTGGCTTTGCTTCCACATGTCACCATCTCTTTTCCATCCCCAGCAGGTTTCAGACTATCGTGATCTTGGGAAACAAAGGTTGTGGGCCACACTGTCAGTAGGGCCTTCTACCTAAGCCGTACTTTCTCATTTCCCCCTCTCTCTCTTCTCTGTGGGCTGGCGTGAACCAAACTAAAGTCTTTTATGGTAAACCTTATTATTTTTTTTAATGAAAGCCAGAAAGCTGTCAATTTATTTTAATATCCCAAGTGTGTTTTTCTTATCTGCTGCGCTGGTTTGTTTTTGTCAACTTGACATAAACCTGGAGTCATCTGGGAAGAGAAAATCTCAGCTGAGACAGCTTCTACCAGCTTGGCCCGGAGACAAGTCTGGGACATTTCCTTGATTGGTTATTGATGATTGACATGAGAGGGTCCAGCTCATTGCAGCCAAGGTCACTGCTGAGCAGGTGGTCCTGGGTGGCACACGTTAGCGGGCTCAGTAAGCCTGGGGAACGAGCCAGCAAGCAGTTTCCTCTGTGGCTTCTGTTTCAGTTCCTGCCGCCAGGTTCCTGGCTTGACTTCCCCCAGTGATGGACTGTAGTCCAGACCTGTTAAGCACGCCCCTTTCACCCACTTGCTTTAGTCAGGGTGCCTATCACAGCGACCGAAGCAAACCTGCTTTTAGCCCTCTGAGACACACGGCCTGACACGAAGAGGAAGGGAGGCTTTAATTTAGTCCCAGGGTCCTTGCTCTGGCAGGGCTGGAGGAGTGACAGCTCTGCCACCAGCCTTGTTGACATCTCTGTGCAGATGGGAGCAGACTTGCCTTCTCAAATCACTCTGCTGCCATTTGCTGAGAAACTGTCTTGTAAATACACAACTCTGTAATGACTGTGCTGTCAGAAATAGCTTAGAGTTATTCAGTCCACAGGCCTCAGCAGCCCTGAACAGGCAAACCTTCGTTTCTTGCTCACCCCAATCCTTTGGCTTGGTTATAGAAATTGTGGGAGCCCTACTCAAGATTTCAAGAATAAGGATGTCAGCACCCCACTTTGGGCACAAACTTCCCAACCTGCTTTGTGTCTTTGTTGATCAGTAGCTGGAAGCCCAATTTGATTTGATGTTTTAAGGCTTTAAATAAAGCTTTATTGTTTTACTGCACTATACATTTTTCTCCACTCCCCTCTCTTCCTCCCCTCTCTCCTTCTGCCCTCTCCCATGATCCCCATGCTCCAAATTTACTCAGGAGATCTTGTCTTTTTCTCCTTCCTGTGTAGATCCATGCATGTCTCTCTTAGGGTTCTCTTTGTTGTCTATGTTATCTGGGGCTGTGAATTGTAGATTGGTTTTTCTTTGCTTTATATCTAAAAGCCACTTATGAGTGAGTACATATTATATTTGACTTTCTGGGTCTGGGTTACCTCACTCTTTTTTCTAGATTCATACATTTGCCTGCAAAATTCAAGATGTCATTATATTTTTTACCCCTGAGTAATACTTCATTGTGTAAATGTAGTACATTTTCTTTATTCATTCTTCTGTTGGGGTCATCTAGGTTGTTTTCAGGTTCTGGCTATTATGAATAATGCTGTCATGAATAAAGCTGAGCACATGTTCTTGTGGCACAATTGAGCATCCTTTGGATATATACCTGAAGTGGTATTATTGGATCTTGAGGAAGGTTGTTTCCTACTTTTCTGAGAAATCACCACACTGACATCCAAAGGGGCTGTACCAGCTTGCATTTCCACCAGCAATGCAGGAGTGCTCTCTTTACCCCACAACTTTTCCAGCATAAGTTGTCACCAGTGTTTTTCATATTGGCCATTCTTACAGGTGTAAGATGGAATCTCAGAGTTGTTTTGGTTTGCATTTCTCTGATGACTAAGGATGTTGAACATTTCCTTAAGTGTCTTTCAGCCATTTTAGATTCCTCTGTTGAGCGTTCTCTGTTTAGGTCTGTACCCCATTTTTTATTGGATTATTTTTTCTTTTGATGATCAATTTCTTGAGTTCTTTGTATATTTTGGAGATTAGTCCTCGGTCTGATGTGGGGTTGGTGAAGATCTTTTCACATTCTGTAGGCTGTCGTTTTGTCTTGTTGATCATGTCCACAGAAGCCTCTCAGTTTCAGGAAGTCCCATTTATTAATTGTTTCTCTCAGTGTCTGTGCTACTGGGCTTATATTTAGGAAGTGTTCTCCTGTGCCAATGCGTTCAAGTGTACTTCCCACTTTCTCTTCTATGAAGTTCAGTGTGATTGGTTTTATGTTGAGTTTAATCTATTTGGACTTGAGTTTTGTGCATGGTGATAGATATGGGTCTATTTTTATTCTTCTACATTTTGATATCCAGTTATGCCAGCACCATTTGTTAAATATGTTTCTTTTTCTATTTTATATTTTTAGCTTCTTTGTCAAAAATCAGGTGTTCATAGGTGTGTGAATTGATACCCAGGTCTTCGATTCAATTCCATTGGTCCTCCTGTCTGTTTTTATACCAATACCAGGCTGTTTTCAGCACTATAGATCTGTAGTAGAGTTTGAAGTCAGGGATTGTGATGCCTCCAGAAGTTCCTTTATGTTACAGGATTATTTGGGCTATGCTGGGTTTTTTGCTTTTCCATATGAAGTTGATTATTGTTCTGTGAAGAATTTTTCTGGGATTTTGATGGGCAAAGCATTGAATCTGTAGGTTGCTTTTGGTAAGATTGCCACTTTTACTATGTTAATTCTACCTATCCAAGAGCATGGGAGACCTTTCCACTTTCTGGTGTCTTTGTCATTTTTATTTTTTATTGATGCCTATTTTCCTGGCTGGGAGTAGGTGTGAGCGTGTAAGTGTGGGTGCTCGTGAAGTTCAGAAGAGGCTCCAGATCCCCTGGAGCTGGAGTTGCAGGCAGCTGGGAGTCATCCCATGCTGGTGCTGGGGTCTGAACTAGAGTCCTCTTGCCAAAGAAGTATGCACTCTTAACCGCTGAGCCACCTCTTCCCCCCTGACCTAACTTTATAAAATGAGATCTATTTGTTTGTGATAGATGTGGACTCCCGGTGGATTCCTCAGTGTTTGGCTCCTTGCTTTCTGTGTATTGACTTTATCCTCAGAGCAGCCTTCTTCCCCGATAGTGAGATGTAGGCTGTGCATCTCCATCGACCAGCTTATGAAGCAGCTATGACACATTCCCCCAACAGCATCAGAACTGCTGACTCCACGCCGACTGGACCTTCTGTGGGACACATGTGCAACACTTAACCAGTCACTGTGACCTCTGGCATGAAATGTGTGGCACTGGGCCAGAGCAGAGTGAGCTTTTCAGAGCCAGGTGGCTCCCTAGGCTGGAAACAGAGCTTGTGGGAAGACAGCCACACATTGTCCTGATGGAAGGGTGATGCTAAGCTGCTGATGACTGTCAGTTATGGACGGCTTCTCTGTGTCTTGAGTGCCCAGAATAACCTGTAACTACAGGGAGGTACTAATTTTACTCCCGTTGAAAATAGATAGGAAGACTGAGGCTTTTACATAAGGAACATGACTGGTAAGTATCAGAGTGGAAATATGGCCCAGAGTCTGTCAGCGCCATGAAAACAAGGCTTTAGGATCTCAGCTGCTTGAAGCTGTGCTTTCCTCAGGGTCTCAGTGGGAGACAGACGGCAAGCAAGCCAGCAAGTTATTTTGAAAGGATGTGGGTGTGGTATAGGGAAGCCATGGGAATAGTGATGCACCCTGGGACCAGTAAGTCAGGGAAGACTTTTCCTCCCCTAAAGTGAGAGGGGTGGAGGAAGGCAGTACACCCATAGTATGGACAGTACCCAGAAAGTGTCCCACCAGCAAGTCAGCCTGCCTCTTGTTCCCTCCAGCTTGCTCTGATCCCCCCAACAGGAAGACAGAGGTGCAGTGGTCACTGATGTGAAGCTCACCAAACTCCAACAGTGGTCAGTTGGAGAAGGGTGATTGGAGGGTCAGGAAGTGTAAACAAGGGATACCAGCATGGGAAAGTAGGGTTCAGAGGGCTTTGATGTGTGGCAAGGGAGAATGTATGAGCAGGAACGCCACCAGAGGTATCACTTACGACATTATTCAAGATCTACTTTATTGCTACTTTTTACATCAATAGTACATTGTTTATTTATACTTAATTGTTTGTTAATTATTTACTTTATTTGTTGTTTTATTCAATAGTTGTTTTTTGCTTGTTTTATTATTTTATTTATGACATTTGTTTATGTAACTTTTTGAATCGTTACAGTCCATTTATCCCTTCATATATGTATACAGCCAATCTTCAACCTTTCTGAGCATGATACTAGGTCTAGTGGGTAGGGAGGGAGCCATGGTGCCTTCCCTTCAGTCTAATGGTGGGATTCAATTAGAGGAAACAAGGCAGACCACTGCAGCATAATGCACACCAGCAGAGTGTGCTGAGGGTCACTGTTGCCCCTTGAGGCCCCAGGATTAGTCACTGTCTGACCATGTGACAGGTCTCACTAACCCCGGCTGGCCTTGTCCCAACAATCTTTCTACCTTTACCTCTCAGGCTTTTGGGTTCAGGACTCCATCACCACAGCCAGCTAAGCCAAAAGATATTCTTTAGCAAGTCAAACGTGATGCTTGTTAATTGTGACTCTCCTATGTGTGACTTTAAATTGTCCTATCGATTGTAGGCCACTGTCTGGGGTCTCCTATAGTAGGTGAGGAGAAGCAAGGCTCAAAGATAAAACCATTTCCAAGAGGGTAAGACCAAGCTTTGGGCATCCGTCTGCTCCTATTCAAAACTGACCCCGATGAACATGAGTCTAGATTTCAGGTGGCAGCTGGGGGCCTGGGGTCAGATCAGCAGGTCACTGGGATTAACACAGCCTTCTGCCTAAGCAAGGATGAGCTCTTAGCCTCTGATGCAAAGATTTGACACAGCCATCTGGAGTGTGCCAGACATGAAGACCAAGCAGACACTGAAAAGCCTCGTCCTCTGCTGAGCCAGGTACTCCACGCCCTGCACCAAACCCCAGTGCTGCCTGTAGCCAGGACCGTCTGCCCCACTGCCAACTCAGTTCTTTACCTCCCTCACCCTCTGTCCCCAGCTGAGCTGTGACCCTCACAAACCACCCCGAAGTTGGGGCTGCAGGACCAGCTCTGTGTGGAGTGTTTGCCTAGGGCTCAGGAGGTGCAGAGTTCTAGAGCTGGAGCTGGCTTGGTGCTCCAGTCCTAGAGATGGGGGACGCAAATTAGGCAGTAACTACATGATATGTGATGGGAGTATCTTTAGCTTTCTTCTCCTTTGTATGCAACAGCTCAACAGAGTACTATACATGCTGGCTTTGGGGGACTGGGTAAGGGGACAGGGACTCCAGCACCCTGCACTGAGTATCCATCCCAACTTCAGTGTGTATCAAGGATCAACCCCCAGGCTTCATGAGGCGTCTGTCACTGCTTTGCTCTCCAGCTTGGAAACATGGTTCGTTGCTATCAGCTTCATCTCCACAGGGAGAGAGTCATAGTGTACAATGTCTGAGTGTATTATCAAGTGCCTTCATGAGCTAGCTCAGTTGATCTCTGAGGTGGACAGTCTGATTACCCCTGGTTTACAGTGCAGAAACTCTGGCTCAGCGAGGAGAAGTGACTCACCCAGAGTCCATTGTGTGTGTGTGTGTGTGTGTGTGTGTGTATACACGTACACGCGCGCACACACACATGCCCATTAAAGATTAAAAATCATCTTTTTTGAAGATGCAGGTTTAGGGGATCCAAAGAGAGAAGACGGTGTGTGAGGACATCCATGGAGGCAGCCATTGAGACGTGGCTTTCTCCTTCTGGTCAACAAGACTATACTATGAAAATGCAGGCTCTATTCAGAAAATACTGGCTCAGCAATGAGAAGTGACTCACCCTGGGGCCAGTGTTCACCGCGGATTTCAAAATTTGAATTCAGGACACTGTGTACCTCCAACCACTCCCCCATCCTACCTCCTCTGCCTGCCTTGTCCGCTGGGCATTGTCTTAACCATCCCAAACACAACAAGCCCTGCTACCCCTCTGCTCTACCCAGTTATTAATATTATTACTGTATGTGTTTGTGAGTGTGCAGCATATTTACATGTGGGCACAAGATAACTTCGGGTATCATTCATCCCTCAAGCTGCCACCTTGTTTCCTGAGGCAGAGTCTCTCAATAGCCTGGAACTTCCCAAGTGGGCTAGGCTGGCTGACCAGCTCACCCCGGGACTGCCTGCCTCTGCCTCCACAGTGATGGGATTATAAGTGTGTGTCACCACACTGAGCTTTTAAAAACATGGATCCTGGATTCAAACTCAAGTCTTCATGCTTACAAAGCAAGTGCTTCACTCATGGAGCCGTCTTTCCAGCCCGTCATCCCTGTATTAAAAAAAAACAAAAGCAAAACCAAAAAACCTGAAGATTTGGGATTCAAAGAGGAAGGCAAATTCATTGCATGGGATCATCTATAGAGCTGGTCATTGAGTTCAGACTTTCTTTCCTAGTCAGAAATACTTCTGCAATGTAAAATGCCGATTACCTTCACCCCCATCGGCTGAGGAGATGGGTGACATGCCCTCTGAAGCTAGACACTTAGACTTGACTCGGGAATGGGAGCAGGCATTTGATTCCTGTGAGCATGTAGATGTTTTCTGACTTCTTGGTTACAGGAGGCCATTGGAGCTCCTGATTTTCCAGATCTGAATCTTTGGTCTAGGAGGAAGTGGCCTGGGCTCATATGTCTTTGGGGGATATGGGTATATGGGCCAGTTAGGCATCCAGTCAAGGCCCAGGGGAACTGAGTAAGCTAGAGCTGTTGACACCAATCCTGTCAGAAAGGCTTAGCCGCAGGAATCCCTGGCCTGGGGCTCAGGGCAACAAAGGCTGGCTTTTATCACAGCTTCCTATTGACACTGAAAGTTTGAGATGAATAAAATGAAAGGCCAGAACAGGCCTAAACAACTCAGCCCCAGGTGAGACATTCAGGCTACTATTGTAGGCTAAGATGCTAGAGACACACAGAAGCCTGTTTGTGTAGGGGTTAGGAAGTCCTCTTGCAGACCAGGGCGGGATAGAGAATTTGAACCCAGACCTGGGGCTACTGCGTCCCTGCCTCTGTCTCAGCTGGACTTGGGGGTCACTGGCTATTTGTATCCTGGTGTGAAAGAGAGGGACTACATGACCTGCATGTCAGGGTGCTGATAGAGTGGAAAGCTGGAATGCCCAGTGGGCTTTATCCCAACCATTCCTGCTCCAAAAGGCCCACTCTGCCTCCTTGTAGGTGCAGATTCAGGGAGGCTGGAGGGGCGGCTCTGAGGTTCAAGAGTACATACCATTCTTGCAGAGGACCCAAGTGTTTGCATACACATACATGAATGTGCGCTTGTACACTCGTGTGCACGCGCTCATGCACATGCACACACACACACATGCACGCACACACACAATTTTAAAAAATCCCATCTTTTGAAGATGCAGGTTTAGGAAATCCAAAGAGAGAAGACAGCATGTGGGGCCATCCATGGAGCCAGCCATTGAGGCGGGACTTCCTCTTTCTGGTCAGCACCGCTATACTAGGAAAATGCAGGCTGTATTCAGCCTTAATGGACCTGGACCTTTCAACATGATCTGACTCTCTCAAAGTTCTTCAGTGCCTCCTCCGCCTTGCATCAAAGAGAGAGAGAGAGACTAACAACTCTCTTATCCTGACTTCTCTACTTAGACCAGCCCCCACAAAGCCGGAGATTGGCAGGAATTCCCTAGGATGTGATGACTCTGTCAGGCCCAGGTCCCACAAGCCCACGAGCCGGGCACTTAGAACTGGCTCTAGACATTTGCCACACTGAGGACAAGGGAACCTGCACTTCTTGAGGGCAGGGAATAGAGAAAGTAAGTGAAGGCAAGCACCCAGGTTGGCTTTCTTTTCAGCATGCTGCCAGGATGCCTGACTCTGCTGCTACAAAAGATGTCCAAGCCAGGGAATCCCCATTGCCGGCAGTGGCTTCTTGCCTGGGACTTGACCCATAATTATTATCCCTTTCCTTTGATTTTTCTCGGTGCAGCAGCAACATTCCTGCTAGACTTGGTGCTGAAAAACAGCACCATGTCAAGCTTAAGAGATTTATAAACAGTGGGGAAAAAATCAGACTTGTTTTCTTTCGGCTCATTTTCCTCTCTGTGTGGCCGTGGGGAGAGAGGCTGGCACAGGCAGCTTGGAGACAGGAGTCAAGTCAGAGTGGGGAGGACGCAGACATGTAAGCACCCAGGGTGTCCATGGACCAGAAGCTAAGTGTAAGCCAAGGGTGCAGAGAGGCTGCCCAAAACCCTGCAAAAACTGCCTCTGCTGGCAACGAAGCAGGTACCTATGCATCGCGGTGTATGTGTCGTTAACACAGCCCAGGCTTTGTCTGGAGAGGATTTATAGAGCTCATGTAAGCCGTGGCGCCAGGAAGACAGAGCTGATTGTCCCTCTGGTGCGCTGGCTGAGGAGGCAAGGTCTGGTTAGCTGAAGCAGTATTTCTGTATCACAAGGAGAAGCATGCTAGGCATGCTAGTTACTGCTCATGTTGGAAGGTCCACCATGCAACAGTAATTAAATTGTGAGTCTCCAGGCTGGTGGGCGCTCAGAAGCCCTCAGACATGGTCACTCACGTTGGACCGTCCATTGTGTGAAAGGACAGGGCACTGGGAATCTGCAGCCTGTTCCTTCATGGCCACACCCTTTGCCCGAATCCTTTCCTCTGCTTATGGGATGTTTTGCATTAGATGCCTTTGGATAAATGGGGACATGCGGCTCTTCCCCACTGTCTCTTCAGAGGCCTAGGGCTCTCCTCCCAGCAGGAACAATGGAGAGGGCCAAGTGTCCTAGGCAGATGTGTCTGTGATGGGGGAGTTCCATTGTGAGCTTCCCATTCATGCATCCACCCTCACCATGGCCCTACGGTCAGCCTTCCCTTCTCCTCATTTCCGCTTCCTCTTCTCCTTCCTTGTGCCCCGACTTTCCTACTCTTCCTTCTCCTCTTCTTCAAAATCCCATCCCCTCCCTCCTTCTGGTCAAGTCCCCCCTTTTCCCTCTCCTCTTTCCCCTCCTCCTCATTCCCTTCTCTCCTTCCCCCTTCCCCAGGCCCCAATACAGCAGTGCCTGGGCTGTATTCCTAATGATCCCCTGCTGCTTCTGTCAACTCTCAGGGCCCAGGTTTCCTAATTGGAAAAGCTCCCAGGCTGCAAGCCTGCCTTGGAAAGACATCACCAGAGCCTACAAAGCCCCTTGCAGAGGCTGGGGAGCCTCTTCCCAGCACTGTCCTGGTTTCCACATAGAATTGACAGGCATGTGCCTGCAGACAGCCCCGCACCCCCCCCCCACCCCGGAGATAGATCATGAGTGCATATCTGTATGAGTCTATAGATGTGTGGGCTCTGTGTACAGGCTGAGTGTGCCTCTGGGTGTCTGACGGTAAGCTGCCATGGTGTCTGATGATGCATTTGCTTGAAGAACACCGAGAGAGCCTCTCTGCGGCCTGGAAGCCCACTGTTTGGCACCAGTCTCTCGGAGAGGGGGAGGTGCTGGATTTAGACACCTCTGCTCAGGCAGAAGTTCCTGTTTAGTTCAGCCATGTTTCTCAGCATTGTCTGCCCACTTAGGGCTGCTGAGACTACCTGTGCCTGTGGTCAGCGTGTCTGAGACCTGGCGGGTGATCTTTGTGTCCCTTTGGGCTTTGCCCAAGTGTCCCAGGCCTGCTCTCTGTCATCTTCATTCTCTCTCTCTCTCTCTCTCTCTCTCTCTCTCTCTCTCTCTCTCTCTCTCTCTCTGTGTGTGTGTGTGTGTGTGTGTGTGTGTAGGTAGGTAGGTAGGTAGGTATGTGTACATACATGTGTACGCACATGCGTAGAAAGGCAAGAGAACAGCATCCAATGTGGCTCTTCAGCCACAGTCCTTATTTTGGGGGACAAGGTCTTTCCTGGGGACCTGAGCTCTCTGATTAGACTGCTTAGCCAGTGAGCCCCAGAGATTCACCTATGTCTACCTTCCCAGTTCTGACTTTTCTTTTTTAAATAGGTTCTAGGGGTTGAAGGCAGGTCTTTATGTTTAGAAGGCAAACAGTTTAGTTATTGAGCTATCTTGCCAGCACCTTTATTTTTAAGTTTAGAGACGAAGTTCTGGGGGTTTTTGCCTCCAGTACCCTGATACCTGCCTCTACCCCACTCAATGTCTACCATGTTTCATCCAGTACCTCACAAACACCCACAATAGCGATTCCTTTCTGGGAAGATTCCAGAACAACCAGGCACTCAGAGGCATGACCATGGGGCAGATCCAAGCTGGTCCACCTGAGATGGTCAGGCGGTTTTCCTTCTCTGCCTCTGGCACAGATGGTCTCTGGCGACCTGATGGAGAGGAGGGAGTTATCTGGTGTTCTAGGCACTCTGGCACACATGCCCCGGGATGTGACACCCTGCACAAGCAGGAGAGCATTGGAGGTACAGCCTGTGCCACAGGAGTGTGCTTTGGTGGCTTTAGACTGGATTCCTCAGGGGAAAGCTGGAGTCTGGTGGCTGGATCTGTGGCGGAGTGAAGGCACCCCAGTTTCTGAACTGCACCCTGGGAACATAGCCACCCTTCTGCCTCAGCATGTAGAGAGAACCAGCACCTAGGACTCTGCCTCACAGCCCTGGTCTTTCCCTGGATAGAGACCTCTTCCTTCCTGATCCTAGTGGCCTCCTGCAACTGGCAGTCTCCCCACCCCGGTGCCCCATGGAGCTGGGATGGGATATTCATTTCCCAGATTACAGAATTAAAATACTATAGAATTCTTCCATTATAGAAACTTGCATCCCTGGGCACCTATGGCATCTGCTGTGCCCTTGTAGCCTCTGAGAGCAGTTGGACCCCTGCAGCAAGGAAGGAGACTTGAGGGAGGGAGACACAGCACAAGGGGCTTAGGAGAGGGCGGTCTCACTCACAGCTCACTCTCAGAATGAAAATACCGTTGTGTTCATTACGCTCTCTGCCTCCAACACTATTGTGTGGCAGTGGCAGCTGGCAGCCCCTCAAGGCGACATCACGTGTCCCTCTCCCTCACCACCAGGCACTGCAGACCCGCGCAGACGGAAATCCATGGGCTTTAAGGGCTCTCCTATGGCTTCCTCCTCCCCGACTCAGGCCTGGGGTGGGGTGATGCCCAGGCCCTCAATGTTAATGCGGGGGTGGTGGGGAATCCCAAAGATCTAGGGCCCAAAAGGATGAAACCTGAGGTGTAGAAGATACCATCCCCATGTGGAGGCATAGATCCAACCTGTTCCTTTCCCCTGAAGTCCATGTCAAAGACTTACATAGTCCAGACTAGCCTCTGACTCACTATGTAGCCGTATGAACTCCTGATCCTCCTGGCCTCTACTTCCCAAGCACTAAGGCTACAGCTATGCATCGCTATGCCTAAATTATACACTAGGTGAATACTCTATGAACTACATTAGTAACAGTACTGTCAAGTGTAGTATTTCCCCACAAATCTAATAAAGAAACCAAGGCATGGACTATTAAAGAGGCTTCCTCATGTTCACACAGGTAGTTGGTGGCTGAGCTAGCTAGCAGTGAGGCCCATGTCAAACAGTCCTTCTGCGGGTGTATCCATAGCCACAGCGGGACCAGGACCCTGACTGGAGTTTGAGCTCTGCACCATCTGACCCCATCTGGTCACTCACGGTATCTGGGTGAGGGGATGAAAGAGGCAGTAAAGTATCTCCACACTCTGCGTCTGCTCTCTTGGTCACATAGGAAGAGTCCGCCAGAAGTCTATATATTGACGGGCCTTTTCATTGTCCCATGAGAAATAGAGAAGAACTATAGTAGGAGGAGGCTGCTTGTTCGTTCCCGACTGCTCAGTCATGAAATAATCACACAGAAACTATATTATTTAAATCACTTTAGCTCTAGCTTCTTGTTGGCTAACATTTCCATTAATCTGTGTATTGCCACGAGGCTCTGGCTTACCGGATAAAGTTCCAGTGTCCATCCCCGGCAGGGCTACATGGCTTCTCTCTTTCTGACTCTGCCTCCTTTCTCCCAATATTCACTTTAGTTTTCCCCACCTAGCTCTGTTCTTTTGCCCTATCACAGGCCAAGACAGTTTCTTTATTCGTTAACCAATAAAAGCGACACACAGACAGAAGGACCTCCCCCACCAACGAGCCCAGGCTCAAACTAAGACTTCACCCTTCCCCACCAAAGGCCTCTTTAAAATCTTTTTATAAATTTACTATTTTATTTTATATGTATAGGTGTTTTGCCTGTATGTATGTATACATACCTTGTAAGTGCCTACTGCCCACATAGAGAGAGCGTCTGGTCCACTGGAGTTACAGATGGTTGTGAGCTAACCCTGTAGGTGCCACTGGGAATCAAACCCTGGTCCTTCAAAACAACAATCAGTGCTCCTAATTGTTGAGTCTAAGCCCTCCTTATCTCACATGAAAGTCTAGCTCTCCATGGGTTCTCTGCTCAAAACAAAGGCATGCATGCTGACAGGTGATCAGGCCAGTGCTATGGGGACTTGGATGCTGCATTGCTGAAGTGGGCGGCTTGGAGCCCGGATGGCTTGTGAGGATGCTCCTGAGCATGGGATGCTGTCTTGTCCTCTGTTTCAGCCACGCTCCCTAGGAGTGCGCCTGGCCTGCAGTTGGTGCTCAGGGGTTAGTAAGTGAAGAGATGAGGAGAACCTGGTCTTCTCTGCAGACTGTTGAGAGAGGCCATTTTCTCATCTTCCTGTCTTGTTTCCTCCTGTTCCTCCCACAGTTAGTATTGGCTTACAGTGACCCTTGTCAGTAACTGTCAGGGAAGAAACATCAAGATGATTAAAGTTGGGGAAATGGTGCCTCTGGGGCAGTGTTGGCAGGAAGGGGTCCACGACCCCTGAAATGGAAGGTGATCTCTAGCTCTGCTTAGGAAGCCTCTGGATGTGGACAGCTGGCTTAGGGTGGACTATCAGACACCTTGTGTCATTAGAAACTCAAGAATCTGGGAGGAGAAGGAGCTGGAAGGAAAGAGACTCCCAAAACGTAAGAGGCACAGGGACTGTGGAGATGCTTGGAAGTCAGATGCATACACTGTGTCTACCAAGGAGCAGAGTCGGTGTCCCAGCACCCATGTCAAGTGGCTCATAACCACCTGCAACTCCATCTCCATCTGACTCCTCTGGACTCACATTGACATATCCTCCCCAAGCACATGGATACACACACTATTAAAAACAATAAATAAATCTTTCTAACAAACATTATAAGCACCATCAGGAGAAATAATCTATTCATTCAATAGTCATGTACGTGCGTGTGTGTGTGTGTGTGTGTGTGTGTGTGTGTAGGTATATGTGGGGGATGAGCATTGCGCATGTATACAACATTTGTGTGGAGAGTACATTTTACACACACACACACACACATATATATGCATGTGGAGGATGTATGTTGCACATGTATATACATGTAATGTATGCATGTGGAAACCACAGGACAGCCTTGGGTATCATTCCTCGGCTGCCTTACACATTGCTTGTTGAGACAGGATGGCTTACAGGCCTAGAACTCACCAAGCAGGCCAGGGGATCCTTCTGCCTCTGACTCCTCAGTACTGAGTTTACAAGAAGCTGCCACAGGGTTATTTTACGTGATTTTGGGTGTGGCACTCGGGCCTTTGTGCTTATATGATAATCACATTACAAACTGAGCCATCACTCAAGCCCTGTTCATGAAACATTGCTGAAAATATAAATGATGATGAAGGTCACTGATCCAGAAACCTAGGGAACTTCCAGAACTGGCCTCGTCCCTCCCCTTAGCCTCCACCCTTCTGACACAGAACAAGGGTCTCTAAGCTTGAAAACGAATAGACAGCTGTCCTCAGAGGAAGCTCTGGATTGTACAAGGGTAAGACACCGCAGGGCAGCTAGAGATAGGATGGGACCACAAGTCCCTTGGGAAGTGCCATAAGGCTGTGACTGGGGAGAGAGAAGTGGCCAGGATTTCTGGCGCCTGGGGTTTGAGGTGAGAGGATGTCTCCGGAGGAAGCAGTGGCCAGCCTGCATGCTGCTGCAGCAAGGTGGGCGAGGAGTCTGAGAGCAAGGATTTCTCTTCCTAGGCAGCCAGTCTCCTAATTGAAACCATTGTGTTTATGATAATTTATGTCTGATACAGGAATCCTGGGCTGGGGCTGCTTCCTCCTCTAGAAGGGGCTGTCAGAAGGAAGAGGGCTGGTAGCCCACAGGGATGTGGAGATGGGGGCAGGGAGTGCTGAAGACATGGAGGCCTTTGAAAGAGAGGGCTATGCTGCTGAACTCAGTTCCCATCACAATGCAGCCCCATCTTTCCCTTCACAGGTGGCCAGCAGCGCCTACCTTTCCCCGGGACCCTGAATACCTGTCTTCTGAACATACCTCCTCACAGTGCTGAATGAATCTGGGTTCCTCTTGTGTCATCCCTTAGAACAGCAAGAAAAGACCTGGGGGAGCAGACAGCAGGGGCAGTGACCCTTCAGGTCACCTCCTACACAGGTCCCTCCTGCACAGGTCCCTCCTACACAGACCTAAGACCTGAGTAAGTTGAGCAAGGCACGGAGGCTGTGATGGAGCCCAAGAGATGAGCTTCTTGAGTCCATGTGTTTCTGTGACCTCCGTGGGGGGGAACCCTGGATTCCATAATGGCTGGTGGAGATGTGAAGGGGCCCCCTGGGAGGTCAGGTGACTAGGCCTCCTCTTTGATGGGGAAGGGAGAGCTCAGCACTCCTCACTTGGTGCCACTGTTCTGGAGCATAGAGTCTCTGCCCCACAGCGGAGCTTGTGGTCTGCAGGAAGGTAAGGGTGGTAGCAATCAAATAAGGGGTGGGGGCAGCCAGGGAGGCTTCCTGGAGGAAGGGGCACCAGACCTCTCCCGTGCTGGATCCCCTTATCTCTCCTGACAAATGCCCTTAGGAAACTTCTTGGCTTCCATTTTGGTAATGGCACCTGGCCCCGCCTGCACTTTGATGTGACCTAGTTGTGGCTCCAGATGTAAGGGCACTTGTACCTGGAGTGTGGACATTTAAGGGCAGCTAGAGAGACAGGAGACAGAAAGGAGAAATTTGACCTGACCTTGGATGGGACCATGTTTACTCCCAACAAGGTGGCATCTTGTCACCCACATATGGATGACCAAAAGGCCTACAGAGGAAGATGGGATGCAGCCCCTTATAGGGATGTGTAAATGGAGCAGCTGCATCCTGCCATCCGGCTAACTTTACCCGAAATAATTACATGGAAACTGTATTTATTTAAACACTGCCTGGCCCATTAGTTCTAGACTCTTTTTGGCTAACTCTCAGATCTTAACTAACCCATTTCTAATAATCTGTATGCCACCACAAGGTCGTAGCTTACCAGCATGAGTCTAGCCAGTGTCCGTTTCAGGAAGGGGAATCATGGCATCTACCTGATTCTGCTTTCTTTCTCCCAGCATTCTGTTCGGTCTACTCTGCCTACCTATGTTCTGACCTATCAGGCCAAGCAGTTTCTTTATTAATTAACCAATGAAAGCAACACATAGAAAGAAGACCTTCCTACATCAGGGATGGAAATGACTTCCACAGTACGAAAGGGAAGCTGGGAAGTGTAGTTTTCCAGCAGGAAGCTATCACCCCTAACTCTTAAGATGACATAAAAATCATGGCAGGGATATTATAGCTGTTTCTGTGAGGAGGGTCTTTCTTAGAAGGGGTAGTCCTGGGCCCATTGAAAGGGGGGGTCTTCTATTCGTATGGCAGGGGAGAGTCTTAACTTGATCGGCTTTGATGGATCAGGTGATTGCCATCTTATATTCCTGGGGAGATCTGGAAAATAATTATTAGAGGGCTGTAAGCAGCTGGTTTGGTTACAGAACAAAACCACGAGATTTCACGGGAAGGTTGAGGGATGGGGAGGAACAGAGGCGAGAGGATGTTGGCATAGAGTTGATTCAGGGTGACAGTGACTAGTCCCATTGCCTGGACTGTTGGACCAAAATGAGCTAGCAGAAATAGCAGGGAGCTACAGGGCATGAAAGGAAGGAGACAGGAGAAAATAGAGGACTAATATAAAGAATTGTATCCGGCTCAGAGGGAAAGGAATGAAGTCCCTTTAGCCCGTTTCTCCACAGCATCCAAAAGGTCTTTCTGCAGATGTATTGAGAATCCACGGAGCTGTTGTAGGCTGAGAGCATTGGGAGAGCTTGCGTGGGACGTTTTGTTCAGGCATAGGGTTAAGTTCTATAAGTGAAACATTTAAAATGGAGTAAAAATATAAGGAGAATAAGAAGGAAGGAGGGCAGTGCTGTGGCCGTCATGGGGTCCAGCTGGTCCTGAAGGATGTCAAGCTCATCTGAGCCAGTGAGCCAGAGAGCTGAATTGATGCAAAGGAGGCTTCAGTCCAGCTGTTTCAGTTCTGCGTCCCTGAAACGATGTTCAGCACGGCAAGAAGACGGATGAGTTAGATGGCCTCTGGGCCACTAGTCCCCTTTAGAGGCCACCCGAATGCTTTTAGGGGCTTAGGGATGTTGGTCTCTCAGTGACTGTTTTGAGGTCAACGGAGGGTAATGAGGGGAGCAGCAGTTGGAATGTCTCAGAGGAGGGTCCGTCCTAGGGGCCGTGATAAAACAGAATAGTTGTCAAAGATCCAGAACAGAAGCCAGGAGGGAATGACTGCAGCTTAGTGTGGAACGTTAAGAGGCGAAGAGGAAAACTCTCACACCGAGAACACTCACAGGAGCACAATGTAACTGGACACCCGGCAGGACAGTGTTCTACAGAAGGATAAGGTGGCTGTGGTTAGCTGTTCCTTACGTCAGACTCCTGCATGCGGAACGAGCTCCTGAACTTTGTAAAGTCAGCTAATGGCAGCGTCTAAGGACAAACCTGACAGAACGTGGCTCAGTGCTCCTCCTTGCTTTCACATCTGATAAACTTTGTATACTTGTGTCAAATATTAACAACACCAGCTATTATTTGTTTCCCAAGGAAAACTAGATTTCTGGTTAGTAATAATTTGACAAGGAAAACTTTCAAAACGGGATTATTCCCTTAAATGACCCTATCTAGTGTTTGGAAACGTGACAAGGCAAATTTTTAACATCAGATTGTTCTATTTCAAGATTATATAATAAATATGTTTTATATTATTGGTCTCCATAAAGAGACAATTTAATTCTAAGTTGCAGTCAGTCAAAATAAATGATTTCCCAGTTTTCAATTTAAAATCTATACTCCCAGAGACAGTGATTTCCTTTTCCAACGTAAGTGATTCACTTTGCAAAGTTTTCTAAAATTAACCCTATTGACAGAGTCTCTTACAAATCTCTGCATTTTCATTCCACAACTCAACCAACAGATGAAATATGAAAGCAGTCAGTCAAACTTGTAATAAATAATTTACATGAAACACGGACTGAGTTAACCAGTAAGCGAACTCTTCACCCCTTCTGCTGATGAACAAATCTCTAGGCGGCCACATTCTGACAACAGTAAGCATATTTTTTTAACGTCATTGGTTGTTTAGAAGTATAATTGGTAAAGCAAGAAAACCAAATTTAATGAGCCTTAACAAATATTGGCTTTTGAAATTTCATAGAAGACATCTGCAAGTGTCCCTACCAAACCCTATACGCTTTGTTGGCCTCAAAAGGAGGGTGCAGGTCGAGGCCCTGGAGCTCGCTATCTGGGTAGAGACTCGAATCTAAAAGTACCACAGGCAAACCTAGGTTGGAGAGACTCTCCATCTAAGTCAGCGGTTCTCAACCTTCCTACTGCTGCAACCCTTTAATACAGTTCCTCATGCTGTGCTGATCCCAACCAGAAAGTTATTTCATAGATACTTCATAACTGTAATTTGCTACTGATATGAATTGTAACATAGATATCTGATATGCAGAATGCTCTTAGGTGACCCTCATCACAAAGGGGGTTGTGACCCACAAGTTGAGAACCACTGGCTTAGGATATCACTTAATAGAATCATCTGCTGACTCTACAGATACAATACTGGCTGTTGAATAGTCTGAATAATTTTCCAAGCTGTGAGTTTGATGACTTCCTCCTTTAATGAGGAGATGGTGGTTAGGGGATGAACCCTGAAATTAACTTTCGCTAAGAAGAACTGGAAGACAGGATAAAGGGTATGGCCAAGTGAACCAGCACGCAGGTCCCATGCCAGTTGGTGGTAGCTTAGGTACAAGGTCCCCATAGCTTCTTATGTCAGTTCTAGAGACACTGAGGGCAGAGGAGTTGCTATCTGCCTCTGCTGTTTGAGCCATGTAGGATGTGGATGCCAACTCTGAGATCCTCCCCTGATTAAGAGGGTTCACCCCTTGCCATGTGAGTCATGAGGAGTAATTCATCTCTAGATAAGAAGAGAACTTTTTTTTTTTTTGGATCAGGTCCACATGACTAGAACTGGTCAGGTTTACACAGCTGGAGGCTGAAGCAGCAGACTTATGACAGGTCTTACATCCCATGCATGCTTGTCCTGGTGGGATGGTGCCCCATCCAAAGGAACTGCTAGAACTTAGGAGTTTCCTGTCATACACTTGTTTTATGAACTTACCCCATTTTATGCAAGCATTCAATCTTTTATAACCAATTTTATAGATCTGATTTTGAACATTATTTTATATTAAAAACTTTAAGCTAACTTGAAACTTGTTTTGACTTACTTGTTTCAGGCTTTACATTCACAGTATATAGAGAATTCTATATGATGGGTAATAACTTAAGACTTATTATACAGGCAATTAAAAATTAAGTCTCTCCCTCCAAGCTTGTCTCTGTAAATAAATTACATTTATACTTAACACAACTGACCATTAAAATGTATATCTTAATTACCTTTAACAATTTAAAATAGTTGGTATCTTTTATAAGATTAGGATTTTGCAATTTTATTCCTGTTAAGATGAGCCTTAAAAAGATATAATTCTTGACTTAAAGATCCCTTACTACCAAAATAAACTTTAAACCAGAAAAACAGTCTCCAGAGAGACTGGACTTTTTTTAAGTGTACTTTTACAAAATGCCAGCATTGTAATGACTCAGTTTCTCCAAATAACTAAAGTTTAATAAAGATAACAAAAATACCACACTTTTGAATCACCTAGTTTTAAAACCAGTCGTCTTGGGGGTTTGGTGTTGCCTTCTTGGTCTAAAGTAAGGAGCACGGTTAGAAGTAGAAGGATGTCATGTGGTCACCTTAACCAAGACAATGGTAAAATCACACTGTGTGCTTCTAGTCTGATGAGGCCACCAGTCAAGATGGCAGCAAGTCACATGGTTCTCCAAGGTGAGCCCATCTGGCACATACTGTTTTCCCAACCAAGAGTTGAATTCCAGTTACTGACATCGCATAGTACAGCAAATGAAGATTATTTATACATTCATTTTAAATCACACTCAGTGAACTTCCAAATCCTAAACTACAGAGAGTTAGTTTCAACAAAAGCTTTAAAATAGTAAGCAAGACCAAGGGAAAGGGAGGGATTCCGAGAGCTGAACACCTGCCATTAGTGAGCTCTATGGGAAATAGCTCTCTTCTAAGTCGTTCTCAACAGCAAGGTGTCTTTTCTGGGTTGTTCTGCTATTCTCTCCTTCTCCCTGTCACAGAGCCAGGTGACTGCCCTGACCCAGACAGAGACTTTGGAAGAAACCTTTAAACACACATGCTTGGTCTTGGAGCAGATGGGCCAAAATTCAGCTACAGAACGGCCTTCTCAGGAGAGTAGAACAGCATGAAGCAATTTTTTTCTTTTCTTCTTCTTCCATCCTCCCTCCCTCCCTCCCCCTCTCTCTCTCTCTTCCTTCCTTCCTTCCTTCCTTCCTTCCTTCCTTCCTTCCTTTCTTTCTTTCTTTCTTTCTTTCTTTCTTTCTGAGTCAGGGTTTCTCTGTGTAGCCCAGTTTCGCTCTGTAATTTCACTCTGTAGACCAGATTAACCTCTAACTTAGGGATCAGCCTACCTCTGCCTCCCAAGTGCTGGAATTAAAGATGACAAGATCTCCTGAGTAAATTAGGAGCATGGGGACCTTGGGAGAGGGTTGAAGGAGAGGAGAGAGGCAGGGAGGGGAGCAGAGAAAAATGTACAGCTCAATAAAAATCAATAAAAACAAAGCAAATAAGATTAAAGGCGTGTGTCGTCATCTCCTGGGCCATTTCTTTTAATATTATCCATACCATAAGACATTTGAATCTCTAAGACTGAACCCAGTGATCTACTTACTCATAACCAGTTGGTGTGGTGTGCCCTCAGATGGGGCAGACAACCAGGAAACCTTTTATATCTTATCTGTTATAGAGACCAGGCTTGGAGAGGCAGAAACACAAGTAGACCAAAAGCAGAGGCAGAAGAGGCAGAAGGCAATGGAGTTCCAGGCTGGCTCAGTTAGGAACAATTGTAACATAAAGATGCAAGTCTGAAGACCAGAAGGAACAGTGGGAATTCTCATTCTGAGCATGGCTGAAATCCATGCCTTTGAGCAAGACTAAAGGAAGCATGAGTTTTAGACCATCCTGCCATTCTGTCTATGCAGTTATTTATATCAGTTTAGATATTAAAAATTAAAAGTTCCGAGTTTGACCCAGCAGTGACCATTTTAATTGTGGAGCTCCAGTGATTCCCAGACCAAACATCACAGGTCCAATAAAATTCAGATATTTTAGCTATGGATCAGTGGAGAATTGCAGGGATTCTCTGCCAGTCTCTGTCAGTGGAAAACACTTGAAATCTTCTACTGAGTTGAGTCTCTCTAGAAAATTGGGAGTAGATGAAGGACAGACACAAGAACAGAGGTCAATGTTCAGTTGCTTAGAGACTTGAAACAACCAAACATACATGGAACATACGAGGGTGTCCCCAACTATTACAATTTCAGGGTTAAGGTACCGCAGGGCGGGTGGAGGGTTCCCAGACCTTCTGGCTGATCAAGTGGTTCTTGCAGCCAATGAAAAGTCTCCAGTGCCTTCCATTAAGTAGGTCTTACATAAGAAAGTTTCAGTGAGCTCCCAAACCTAGCTAGGGCACCTCCCAGTTAGGGCCAATGGCTTACCTTGTTCTGGCATTTTGCTGTGTTGCATTCTTGTTCTGGTTGACTGCAGGGTGGCCTCCCACGTATGCCAGACTGTGTAAGTAGGAGACAATAAGATGCGTGAGAAAGGGCAGAGACAGAGAGGAAACAGAAAGGCTGCTGGAGAGAGAAGGACCCTTCACTCAGGTCCTAGACCAAAGGCGCAGAACTGCTTGCTGGGGGAAGGGGCTCCAGGTACCGTGGCAGGTTTCATTTATATTGGGTGGTCATTTTAAGGCAGCTGTAGAGAGACAGAGATGGAAGGTGGAGAGAACGAGAGGCTTGGTCTGACCTTAGGTGCGACCATGTTTACTCACTGCGAGAGAGTATTTTATTACCCACATGTCAGATGATCAAAATACCTACAGAGGAAGATGGGATGCAGCCCCTTATAGGGATGGAAATGAATTCTGTAACCTGCTAGAGAAGCTGGGAAACACAGTCTTCATTAGGAAACTGTCATTGTTGTACTGAAGAATTAGTGAGGTCGCTGGCTCCTAGGCCTTACAGACCCAGCACTCCAGGCTGTGCTAGGAGCGCCTGGGCCTCCTGTGGAGTAGGGAGCTCTTAGGCTCTGGTAGTAATCAAATAAAGAGTAGACATCCAGTGTAACAGAAGCCCTGGGTCAGATGCTAGCTCTGCCACAGCTGGCTTCATACCTTTGAGACACTACCCACGCTCTTTGTGTCTTGAGTTTGTTTGTTTAAGATTTTTTTTCTTATTTATGTGAACCTGTGTGGGCCTACCTGAATTTACGCTACCATGTGTGGAGAAGCCTGTGGAGGTCAGAAAAGGGCATCAGATCCCTTGGTTGTTAGCTGTCACATGGGTTCTAGGAACCAAGTCTGGGTCCTCTGCAAAAGCAGTGAGTGCTCCTAACTACCAAGCCATCTCTCCAGCCCCACATGCTTTGGGGCTTACTTTAGTCTGTGAAGTGGAGGAATTAGAAGTGATAACATAGGCTGAAGACCCTGTTCCCAGCATCTGAAAACCTGACACTATATCTGACACCGAACTTGAAACCATTCGCATCTTAGTGGTTAGGGAGATGGCTCAGCTGGTAAAGTACCTACAGTGGAAACATAAGTTTGAAACGGTAGAGTACTGTACCTATTTACATGTCATTTATGAGCTATAGGAAGTAATCTAGACATGCTCAGAAGTGTGTGGAAAAAGTGTGTGAGCTGTAAGTGTTATGTATTTTAGTCTGGAGGGAAGCATGTGAGTCGTGAGTGTTGCGTATGCTGGTCTGGAGGGAAATGTGTGAGCCGTGAGTGTTGTGTTTGCTGGTCTGGGTATGAATCGTCCTCCCCCAATAGACTCTTGTGTTTACTGTTTGGTCCCCAACAGACAGAGCTAATTTTGGAGGTTCTGGAAGCTTTCGAAAGTGGGGCACAGCTGGAGGAAGTAGGTTATCAGAGAATGTATTTGGGGAGAGCTGTGCAGTCTCCTAGTCCCCCATCCTCTGCTTCCTGTCTTCCCTGAGGTAAAGAAGTTACTAATCACATGATCCTTCTACCATGGCATGTCTTAGCACATAGGACCAAGACATAGAAACTGAACTCTCAGAAACTGGGAACTAAAAGAAGTCTTTCACCCTGAAGTTGCTTATTTGTGTCAAGTATTATAACTTTGTGTGTGTGTGTGTGTGTGTGTGTGTGTGTGTGTGTGTGTGCATGGATGTGTGTGTGTACTTGAATGTGTATCATAACATGCATGGAGATCAGAGAAAACTTGTGTGAGTGTGTGTATATGCATGTGTATTTTGTGTATGTACTTGAGCATCTGTGCCGTGGCATGAATGGAAGTCATCGGACAACTTATATGTGCATGTCTCTGTGTGTGTGTGTGTGTGTGTGTGTGTGTGTGTGTGTGTACTTCAGCATGTATGCCATAGTATACATGGAAGTCAAGAGGACAACTTGACAGAGGTTTCCTCTTTCCACTATTTGGGTCTTAGGGATAGGACTGTGGTCACCGGATTTTGTAGCAAGTGCTTTCACCCACTGAGCTACCTTGCCAGCCCATGCTGTACCATTTTATATAAGGTGTTTGAGGATCTTGGAACCAACTTCCACAGATATCAAAGGATAGCTGAACCTACCCAATAGTGTGAAGTCTGCAGAAGTTTCTGTCAGTGAAAGGGTTGTTAAGCACTCAGCAAATGCCACTTGTGGGATTATAGTCTCAGTGACATGCTTATTTTCTAGGGGATTTTTTCCCTTGGGACAGGGGATGATATCAAACCCTTGGAGGTAACACCCAATCTCACCTGGTTCTTAGTGGCCTTCTGTGTGGCAGATTGTATAGGTTTGGAAGAGAATGGCTCCCATAAATTCATATACTGGAATACTTGGTCCCCAGTTACCGGAACTGTTTGAGAAGGATTAGGAGGTGTGGTCTTGTTGGAGGAAGTGTGTAACTGGGGGTGGGCACTGAGGATTCAGAAGTCCACACCATTCCCAGTGTGCTCTCTCTGCCTCCTGCTTATGAGGAAAGACATAAGCTCTCAGCTACTGCTCCTGAACCATACTGCCTGCCTTCTGCCTTGCTCCCTGCCATGGTCATGAACTCTAATCTTCTGAAGCTGTAAGCCCCCCAAAGCCTTTTGCCTATAAGTTTCCCTGGTCATGGTGTTTCCTCACATCAATAGAAAAGTCACCAAAACACAGCTCTCTCTTGGTGTCTAGGTCATCAGTGAGAGCGGCAGCTTGAGTCAGTCCTCCTGTCCCCCAGATAGATCTCCAGCTCCCCAGTCCCACCTCTGCTAATTCCCAGCCAAGTACAGATTCCAGAGAATTTTCTCTGACCCTTTCTTTGTCACAGGGTAGCCCAGCTCCTCACCCTAGACATGTTGATTCTTGCCATTCATTTTTCTAATTCAGCAATGATGGTGAGAATTCACCCCCCCACACACACTTTTTTTTCTTTTTCAAGACAGGGTTTCTCAGGAGCTATGGAGCCAGTCCTGGAACTCACTCTGTAGACCAGGCTGGCATCAAAATCACAGAGATCTGCCTGCCTCTGCCTCCTGAATACTGGGATTAAAGGTGTGCACGCCACCACCCCCTGGCGAATTCATCCACTTATTTAGTCACTGCACTGAGTCCTGAACCTACAGAAGACCGCATGGCATCTGTGTAAGAAGGACCTGTGTACATGCAAGTCTCTTCAGGGATGTTTGTGATGCTATTTGCTCAGCCTAAGATACATAAAAGTAGGACTTGGTTTTTCCCTTATCCTGAGGCTCCCTAAGGACAGGCTGTGTCTCCCTCAGACCGAGGCTCCCTGAGGAATGATCATGCCTCCCTCAGACCGAGGTTCCCTGAAGACAGGCCATGTCTCCCTCATACTGAGTCTCCCTAAGGACAGGCCATGTTTCCTTCATACTGAGGCTTCCTAAGAACAGGCCATGTCTCCCTTAGACCGAGGCTCCCTGAGGACTGGACCATGACTCCCTCAGACCGAGGATCCCTGAGGACACAGGCCATGTCTCCCTCAGACTGAGGATCCCTGAGGACACAGGCCATGTCTCCCTCAGACTGAGGATACCTAAGGACAGGCCGTGTCTCCCTTAGATCACAGCTTTGAGGTCCTGCTCTCTCTCTGCCCAACCCCTGCTGCACAGCCCTGTGAGCCTTCCCAGGCCCTTTCTCCTGTGCCTGTGCTGGAATAGATGACTCCGTGTGCCTGGACAAACTCCTTTCTTTCCCTCCTCTCACCTGAATGCAGCCTGGGCCGGTGCAGTCTCCTAGCCTTGCAATTCTGGCCAGACCCATCTGCTTCTGCATCGCTGCTGAGCCAGCTGCAAAACCAGGTCACCTCCGTCTCCTTGTCTTTCTCATCCCCTCTCCCTAATCGAATTGGGTTTTTTTTTTCCTTCTTTGCATTGTGCATGTCAGAGGCAGCGTCACTGGCCCCCGCTCTGAGCCTGCACAATCAGCAAAGTGTGGCCCTCATTCCTTCCTGCCCTCTTTCCTCCTGCTCACACTCCTCTGGCAGCAGCGGAGCCTGTCACGGCTCTCAGGGGAGTCTGCAGCAGGCTTCCTTCCTGTCCTCCCGCCCTGCAAAGGAGGTGTTTGGATGAGGGGTGACAGGCTCTGGTGGCTAATGGGGTCACAGCACAATCTTTCCTTGATAGGCTGCTATGGAGAGGTCTTCTGACCTCAGACAGTCCCTGGTCACACTCTGGGGCTACCAGGGTGCTGGCAAGGACAACCCAGGTCTTGCTTCTCTATGCCCCTCTGAACTTGGGTCCAGGTCACAGTTCAGGTTTCAGGGTGCCCTCAGATATACCCAGGCATTTGGAGCACAGCTGCAGCCTCCTAACTGGGATGAGCAATCAAAGCTGTCATGGTGACAGTGATAATAATCGCCAGGCAGTCTGCCTGTTAATGCCCAGGGTGCCTCCCATGGGGCACTCATCTCATCTGCTCATGTGACTGACAGGCAGAGCCGCTAAGATTCAGAGGACCAGAGGTCATTGTGATCACATTGCACACAAGGTCTTGAGGCTAAAGGAAGCCTTCCCCGGGGACCTCTTGCTTTCAGTTGTGACTCTGATACCCAAGGCACCCTGAGGGAAGGAGTCTGATCAGTCATGATGGAAACTCAAAGCCAGGGCCCTGTGGAATCCAGTTCTGATGTCCTGTGTGGTCCTGGAGCAGGCTGCCTTGTGCCTTTGAGCTTCAGGTTATTTTCCATGCACTGGGACAGAAGGGCAGACTCCACTGAGCATCCAAGAGGGACTGGCTCCATAATCCTCACAGGTACTAAGTTCACACATGCTCCACTCCCAAAATGACAAACGGAGGGTCGTTGCCATATAACTTGTCCACCACTCAGAGGGTAAACCTGCCTGATGCGAAGCCTGACAGCCTGAGTTCGGTTCCGAGAGGCACATGGTAGAAGGAAGGAACCAGTTCCCCAAGCTCTCCTCTGACTACGCGCATACTCTTCAGCCCACAAAATAAATAAATGAAATACAATAAAAAGTTTAAACTGCATCCATACTGATTGTGCCGACTTTTGACTCTGTTTCCTAATAACTCGAAGGCCCTGCGCCCGCTTCCTCTGACATGCTGTTCACGTGGGCTGGGCTGCGCGGCCACTTTTCTGTCTGGGTGCCAGGTTTACTCTGCCCTTTCGGCCACTGCTTCCCATCAACTGGGGCAGGCTGGCTGGCCCGATGAGTCACACCTCACTTTTGAAGAATCCCAGGGTTATAAACAGAACCTTATTTTCTCCTGTCAATAGTCAACAATCAATAAAAAGATGGCTTGAGAGTCATGCAAGAAGTAGAATAATTCGATCACTTCTTCTTCCGTGTGTGTGTGTGTGTGTGTGTGTGTATGTTTGAGCAAGGCAGAAGTAAAGTCAAAAACATCCCACTCATATACTTTTTAGAGCTGGGAACAGATTTTTAAAAATGCGAACTGTACATCAAGTAATAGGAAAATATATTTTGGTTTTGTATTTTATCCAGCTAAGGGAAAGAAAAGTCAGGACAAAAGAGATGAGAAGGGGAGAGAGAGGCAGAGGCAGAGGGAGGGAACAGAAAAAGAAACCGTTTACAAAACAAAGCCTTGTTCCTCAAGACACCCCAGGACCTCGAGAAAGACCTCACCCATAGAAAGACCAGCTGGACCTCTAAATGCTTGCTGCAAATCCTCCACAGCCAGCAGGCCCTTCCGGGTGTCTGGCGATAGAGACAAGGGCTTGGTTAAACCTGAGTGCTGGAGACCTTCCCCATCTCCTGGCTGCTGTTATTTCTATCTCGGATCCAGGATGGACAGGACTCCTCCCTTATAGCTCCGTCCACAGTGGGAGGGGCAGGCGTGTCAACAGTGATTATAATAGTCTCTTCCTGCAACCATCAGGATCAGGATTGTGAAAGTTAAAATGACAGAGGAGAAATGAATGGATTTTAACTGGGGTCCCCGAAGTGCTGATGGGGCCACTCACAGCTGCTTCCTGGAGGAGGCACAAGCTTTCTCAGGCGTGGGGAAGGCAGGGGCAGTGCCAGAGAAGGCTGTTGTATCGGATCACTTGGAGTCAGGTTCTCACCGAACTACTTCCTTGCTGTGTAGCTTAGGCAAGTTATTTAACCTCTCTGAGTCCATCTCTTCATCTATGAAATGAGAATCAGTACAGGTATCATAGGGCTTTTACAGTAAGAGATGAAGCCTTCAGTACCATCTTGTAAAATGGAAATTGTTGAACAGAGGTAAAAAGGAAGTGTTGGGAGATGTGGGTGTCACAGTGTGTGACCAGTCACTGGGTACATTACATTTTCACAAAGGGAAGATATGAGCTGTAATGAGTTACAAGTCTGTCCAAGCCATCTATGGGGCTGATGTCCCCGGCAGGGCTGGGCCATCACCCGCACAAAGCTGTCTGTGGGGAGGAAGGATTTCAAGTGATCTTGAGGCCACCAACCTGACCCTGTCTTGGCTTCCATGCCGTCTCTGTCCACTGGCCTTGGACCTGCTGCTTCTGCAGGCTTACAGTATGCACACCAACTGTTTCTCCACCCAGAGGCCCCTCCTGGGGCTTCTCACTGTGGACTGGAGTGTGTGGGTGGGATTCTAACAAGCAAGAAAACTTCTGCTCCACGTGTCTGAGATATCAAAGAGGCTAAAACAACAGGAACAAAAATAAGCCTTCAAATTAGGGCCAGAGGAGTGGCTGCTGATCTCACTGAGGCTTGTGGAGTCTTGAGCCCAGAGCCAAGCTTGCACCTGTTAGTCAACCTCCTGCCTGTATCAGGTGCAGTTGGGACTCCCCTGCAACCCTGACTCCACGACTTGGGAAATGGAGCCCACAGAGGTTTGGAGTCTTCCTCAGAGTCTCCAAGCCAACCCTCCTGGTTAGCCTCAATTGTCAACTTGAAACTGCCTGCCGTCATCTGAGAGGGGATACCTCAGCTGAGGAATTGTCTAAACTCGACTGACCTGTGGATCTATCTGTGGGGAAATTGTCTGAGCTGTTAATAGATACAGGAGGATCCAGACCACTGTGGGCAGCACCCATTCCCCAGGCAGGTGGTCCTGTGCTGTATAGATAAGAAAGCTAGCTAAACGTGTGCCTGTGCATGAGCAAGCAAACAATAGTCCTACATGGTTCCTGCCTCCAGGTTTCTGCCTGGAGTTCCTTCCCTGGCTCCCTTCCTAATGGGCTGTGGCCTGGAAACATAAGTCAAATTAACCCTTTCCTCCCCATGTTGCTGTTGGTCAGTGTTTTCATCAAAACAACAGAGAGAAAACTAGGACAGCCTCCCTGGCCATGACCACTTGTGTCTGCCTTGGATCCCCTAGGGAGCAGCACCAGGTAGGCAAGAGGCAGCAGGACTTGGATACTGACAGCCTTAGTGTCGCCCATCCAGCCAGCTCCTCTTCAAGTGGCAGGGTGCTGCCTTGCTTGGTTACGCTGTTAGGCTGTCCCTGAGTGTCTGGTATGCGGGTGTTTCAGGTTCAACGTGGTCTCCCCTGTGCAGCTATACACCCCCATCTCATTAGGCTGCTGGGGCAGAAGGAGTAGGACTTGAGATCTGTGGTCCCAACCATGTTAGGGTTTAGAGTTAGACATGGGATGTTACAGAAATGTGTGAGTACCACAAGAGTGCAGTGTCCTTGAAGCCAGAAGAGGGTGCTGGATCCCCTATAGCTGGAGTTATAAGTCCTTCTGAGCAGCCTGGTGTGGGGGCTGAGATGTGAACTCCAGTCCTCTGCAATGGCAGCCAGTGCCCTGGACCACAGAGTCCTCTCTCCACCCCCAGACTCCTTTAAAGTACACATATTAGAACGATCCTGCAGGATGTCTTTCTTGCTCCTTTCTGTGGCCAGACAAACAGGCTGAGAGGAACAACTGAACAGGCCTTCCATCAATGAGGCCATGAGAAAAGCAGTCCATAGGTGCTAACCATCCATGCGCACCTCTCACACAGAACCGACACACCCAGAGACACGCTTCATGCCTGTTCATTTCTTAATCTAGTTGAGTTGACAATCAAAATTAACCTTCAAGGAGGTAGAAGATTAATTATTTGAGCTCAGAGAAAACCGAGTTCATATCCTAGCTCTGTCTTTAATGGGCTGTATGATCTTGGACAGGTAACTGACCCTTCATGTGTGGTGTGTGTGTGTGTGTGTGTGTGTGTGTGTGTGTGTGTGTGTGTGTGATTCTTTTTTTCTATCCTTAGAAAAATTTTTATTTTTTTTTTACTTTTCTCCTTTTTTTAAATTTGATTTTTGTTGAGCTCTACATTTTTCTCTGCTCCCCTCCCTGCATCTCCCCTCCCCTTCAACCTTCTCCCAACGTCCCCGTGCTCCTCAATTTACTCAGGAGATCTTGTCTTTTTCTACTACCAATGTAGATTAGATCTATGTATGTCTCTCTTAGGGTCCTTGTTGTTGTCTAGGTTCTCTGGGAATGTGATTTGTGAGCTGGTTTTCTTTGCTTTATGTTTAAAAGCCACTTATGAGTGAGTACATGTGATAGTTTTTCTGGGTCTGGGTTACCTCACTCAAAATGATGTCTTCTAACTCCAACCATTTGCCTGCAAAATTCAAGATGTTGTTTTTTTTCCTGCTGTGTAAATGTACCACATTTTCCTTATCCACTCTTTGGTCGAGGGGCATTTAGGTTGTTTCCAGTTTCTGGCTATGACAAACAATGCTGCTATGAACATAACTAAGCACATGTCCTTGTGGCACAACTGAGCAACCTTTGGATATATACCCAAAGTGGTATTATTGGATACTGAGGAAGGTTGTTTCCTACTTTTCTGAGAAATCGCCACACTGACATCCAAAGGGACTGTACCAGCTTGCATTCCCACCAGCAATGCAGGAGTGTTCCCTTTACCCCACAACCTCTCCAGCACAAGTTGTCATCACAGTGTTTTTTATCTTGGCCTTTCTTACAGGTGTAAGATGGAATCTCAGAGTTGTTTTGATTTGCATTTCTCTGATGACTAAGGATGACTTAAAGAAATGTTCAAGGATGTTAAACATTTCTTTAAGTGTCTTTCAGCCATTTTAGATTCCTCTGTTGAGAGTTCTCTGTTTAGGTCTGTACTCCATTTTTTATTGGATTATTAGTTCTTTTGATGACAAATTTCTTGAGTTCTTTATATATTTTGGAGATCAGACCTCTGTCTGATTTGGGGTTAGTGAAGATCTTTTCTTATTCTGTAGGCTGTCGTTTTCTCTTGTTGATTGTGTCCTTTGCTTTACAGAAGTTTTTCAGTTTCAGGAGGTCCCATTTATTAATTGTTTCTCTCAGTGTCTGTGATACTAGGGTTATATTTAGGAAGTGGTCTCCTGTGCCAATGATTTCAAGTGTATTTCCCACTCTCTCTTCTTCTATAAAGTTCAGTGTGGCTGACTTTATGTTTGAGGTCTTTGATCCATTTGGACTTGAGTTTTGTCCATGGTGATAGATATGGATCTATTTTCATTCTTCTACATGTTGATATCCAGTTATGCCAGCACTATTTGTTAAATATACTTTCTTTTTCCATTTGATATTTTTTGCTTTTTTTGTCAAAAATCAGGTGTTCAAAAGGTATGTGGATTAATATCTGGATTTTCAATTCAATTCCATTGGTCCTCCAGTCTGTTCTTATGCCAATACCAGGCTGTTTTCAGTACTGTAGTTCTGTAGTAGAATTTAAAGTCAGGGATTGTGATGCCTCCAGCAGTTCTTTTATTGTACAGGATTGTTTTGGCTATGCTGAGTTTTTTGCTTTTCCATATGAAGTTGAAAACCGTTCATTCGAGGTCTGTGAAGAATTTTGCTGGGATTTTGCTGGGCATGGCATTGAATCTGTAGATTGCTTTTGGTAAGATTGCCGTTTTTACTATGTTAATTCTACCTACCCAAGAGCATGGGAGATCTTTCTACTTTCTGGTGTCTTCTTCAATTTCTTTCTTCATATATTATTTAAGGTTCTTGTCACACAAGCTTCCACTCATTTGGTTAGAGTTACTCCAAGATATTTTATGCTATTTGTGGCTATTGTGAAGGGTGATGTTTCTCTGATTTCTTTCTTAGCCCTTTTATCATCTGTTTACAGAAGGGTGACTGATTTTTTGGGGGGGGGGTTAATCTTGTATCTTGCTACATTACTGAAAGTGTTTGTGAGTTGTAGAAGTTCCTTGGTAGAATTTTGGGGGTCGCTTATGTAAACAATATCAGAAATAGTGAGAGTTTGACTTCCTCTATTCCTATTTGTGTCCTGTTAATCTCCCTTTGTTGTCTTATTGCTGTAGCTAGGACCTCAAGAACTATATTGAATAGATAAGGAGAGAGTGGACAACCTTGTCTTGTTCCTGATTTCAGTGGGATCACTGGGAGTTTCTCTCCATTTAGTTTGATGTTGGCTGTTGGCTTGCTGTATATTGCCTTTATTATGTTTAGGTATGTTCCTTGTATCCCTGCTCTCTCCAAGACCTTTATCAAGAAGGGACGTTGTATTTTGTCAAAAACTTTTTCGGCATCTAATAAGATAATCATGAGGTTTTTATTTTTCAACTTGTTTATATGGTGGATTATGTTGACAGATTTTCATATGTTGAACAATCCTTGCATCTGTGGGTTGAAGCCAACCTGATCTTAGTGGTTGATGGTTCTGATGTATTCTTGGATTCGATTTGCCAGTATTTTATTTAGTATTTTTGCATCAATGTTCATGAGTGAGATTGGTCTGTAATTCTCTTTCTTGGTAATGTCTTTGTGTGGCTTGGATATCAATGTAATTGTATGCTCATAAAAAGAGTTTGTCATTGTTCCTTCTGTTTCTATTGTGTGGAATAATTTGAGGAGTATTGATATTGGTTCTTCTTTGAAAATCTTATAGAATTCTGAGCTGAAACCATCTTGTCCTGAACTTTTTTTGGTTGGGAGACTTTTGATGACTTTTATTTCTTTAGCAGTTATAGGTCTGTTTAATTTGCTTATCTGGTCTTGATTTAATTTTTATAAGTGATATTTATCCAGAAAGTTGTTCATTTCCTTGAAGTTTTCCAATTTTGTGGAGTACAGGTTTTCAAAATAGGATCTGATGATTCTCTGTATTTCTTCTGTGTCTGTTGTTATGTCCCTCTTTTCATTTCTGATTTTGTTAATTTGGATATTCTCTCTCTGCCTTTTACTTAATTTGGATAAAGGTTTGTCTATTTTGTTGATGTTCTCGAAGAACCAACTCTTTGTCTCATTCTTTCTATTGTTTTCTTTGTTTCTAATTTGTTGACTTCAGCTCTCAATTTGATTATTTCCTTTTGTCTAATTCTCTTGGGTGATTTTGCTTCTT
This sequence comes from Myodes glareolus, assembly GCF_982192425.1. NCBI lineage: Eukaryota > Metazoa > Chordata > Mammalia > Rodentia > Cricetidae > Myodes > Myodes glareolus. The sequence goes on along the minus strand of NC_142043.1, from coordinate 8,868,830 downwards.
TGTGTTCTAAAGTTTTAAAAAGGTTCTGTTAATTCACTAGTGTGAGATTTTTCCAGCTTCTTTATGTAGGCACTTAGTGCTGTGAACTTTCCTCTTAATACTGCTTTGTGTCCCATAAATTTGGGCATGTTGTGTGGTCATTATCATTAAATTTTTGGAAGTCTTTAATTTCTCCCTTTATTTCTTCCTTGACCTATTGATGATTCAGGTGAGCATTGTTTAATTTTCATGTGTTTGTGGGCTTTCTGGAATTAGTATTGCTGTTGACTTCTAGTTTTAAACCATGATGATCTAATAAGATACATAGGGTTATTCCTTTTTTTTTGGTATTTGTTGATGTTTGTTTTGTTACCAAGTATGTGGTCAATTTTTGAGAAGGTTCCATGAGGTTCTGAAAAGAAGGTATATTCTTTTATGTTTGAATGGAATATTCTATAGATGTCTGTTAAGTTCATTTGTGTCAGAACATCTGTTAGTTCCCTTATTTCTCTGTTCATTTTTTTTCTGACTGACCTGTCCAGTGGTGAGAGGGGAGTGTTGAAGTCTCCCACTATTATTGTGTGGGGTTTAATGTATAATTTGAGCTTTAGAAGTGTTTCTTTTACATATGAGGGTGTCCTTGTATTTGGAGCATAGATGTTCAATATTGAGAATTCCTCTTGATGAATTTTTCCTGTGACTAATGTGAAATGTCCTTCTTTGTCTCTTTTGATTAATTTTAGTTTGAAGTCTATTTTGTTAGATATTAGGATAGCTACACCAGCTTATTTCTTAGATCCATTTGATTGGAATATTTTTTCCAACTCCCTACTCTGAGATGATGTCTGTCTTTGAGGCTGAGGTGTGTTTCTTGTATGCAGAAGAAGGATGGATTCTGTTTTCGTATTCAGTCTGTTAGCCTGTGCCTTTTTATAGATGAGTTGAGTCCATTTATAGTAAAAGATATTAATGGCCAGTGATTGATATCTCCTATTAATTTAGTTTTCATTGTTGGTGATGTTAATTTGTGCGTTTTTCCCTTCTTTGGGATTTGCTGCTATGAGATCATCAATTGTCTGTGTTTTTGCTGATGTAGCCAACTTCCTTGGGTTGGAGTTTTTCTTCCAATATTTTGCGTAGGGCTGGGTTTGTGGCTAGGTATTGGTTAAATCTGGGTTTGTCATGGAATATCTTGTTTTGCCCTTTTATGGTGATTGACAGTTTTGCTGGGTAATGTAGCCTGGGCTGGCAACTGTGGTCTCTTAATGTCTGCATAACGCTTGACTGGTACCTTCTGGCTTTCATTGTCTCCAATGAAAAGTCAGGTGTAATTCTGATAGGTCTGCTTTTATATGTTAGTTGGCCATTTTCTTTTGTAGCTCTTAATATTCTTTCTTTATTCTGTATGTTTAGTGTTTTGATTATTATGTGGTGAGGGGATTTCTTTTTTTGATCCAGTCTAACTGGTGTTCTGTAAGCTTCTTGTATCTTCATAGGCATATCTTTCTTTAGGTTGGGAAAGTTTTCTTCTATCTTTTTGTTAAATATATTATCTGTACTTTTGAATTGAACTTCTTCTCCTTCTTCTATACCTATTATTCTTAGGTTTGGCCTTTTCATTGTGTCCCATGTTTCTTGGATATTTTGGGCTATACTTTTGTTAGATTTAATGTTTTCTTTGACTGAGGAGTCTATTTCCTCTATTGTATCTTCAGTGATTGAGATTCTTTCTTCCATCTCTTATATTCTGCTGTTCATGCTTGTGTTTGTGGTTTTTGATCATTTTCTCATGTTTTCTGTTTCTATAATTCCCTCGACTTGTGTTTTATTTATTGTCTCTATTTCAGTTTTCAAGTCTTGAATAGCTTCTTTCATCTGTTTGACTTCTTTTTTCTTAGTTTTCTTTAAGGGATTTGCTGATGTCTTCCAGTTATTTGGCTGTCTTTCCCTCCATTTCTTTGAGGCAATTTCTCATTTCCTCTTTAAGAGTTTCAAATATTCTCCTAAAGTTATTTTTTAGGTCATTTTCATCTGCTTCATCTATATTTGGTTGTTCAGTCTTGCTTTTGTAGGGCCTTTAGGTTTTACTAGTGTCATGTTGCTCTTTGTGGTATTGTATGTGTTCTTACTTCTCTACTCATCTTTTCCTCTAATAGGTGTGGTTGGGGTTGTCTATGATTCTGTTGGTTAATCTTCTAGGTGTCAGTGAATCCAAAGCTCAGATGGTTGTTCTCCATGGTACAGTCAGCGCCACGGTTCTAGTTACCCCGTTGGTCACTCCGTGTTCCTGGAGGTCACTCAGCGCTCTGGGGCTTTGCTCCACTCCCTTGGAACACTGTCTCAAGCTTGCTCTAGCCTAGGTTGTTGGCTCAGACCTGTAAATGTCAGTGGTCTTGACCCGTTCCTGGAGAAGTTCCTGGCTTGGGGTTAGTCCTATAAAGAACTCTGGCTCCAGTCTACTCCCTCGGAGTTCCCAGGCTCAGGTGTATCCAGACCTGCAGAGAACCTGGCTCAGGCTTACTCCTTCGGAGGTCCCAGACTCATGCTCAGACCTGCAGAGGTTTCTCATTTTGTGAATGAGAGTGGGAACAGCCAGTTTGTAGGAGCAGCTGAGGCTTTGAATTTAAAGCACTAACATCTAGTGTGTGATTTCCACTGTGCCTGGTGACAGGAGGTTCCTGGGTTTGCCCTGTGTAGCCCAAATCAACTTGTTGAACTTGGACCCAAACCTTCAGTGTATCCATGCCACTTCCAAGGAAGGTCTTAAGGTGCATTTCTCTAATTAGCTTTAAAATGGCATCATTAAATGATCGTTAATGGGTGAGATAATTTATATCCTATGATTGCTCGTAGAGTGGCCTCCCCTCAGCCCTCCTTAGTCACCCCATCTTTAGTCAGGCTTGCTTGGCTCTCCTAATGAATGGTCGGGAATATCGCTCCTCCCTTGCACTTTTATCGTCTACAGAGGACCGTTTGTGTTACAGACTTGATAGAGTAAAGAGGGTCAGACAGGCCTGCGTTCAAGTTCTGACTTCTCTAGCTGTGTGAGTCTAAGCAAAACTCTTGGCCACTCTGAGTAGGCCTCTGGTGACCTTTGGTTGCCCACACACTTGCTGAGAAGCACAGGGATGAGGATGCTGAGTGTGATCACGGCTCCAGCCCTCCCCTGGCAGCTTCTAGAGGAGAAAGGCTTCCCATTCATCTCCTACCATCATCATCATCACCATCATCATCATCATCATCATCATCCTCACCACCACTATCTCAGAAATGGAGATAAAACACAAGGTCCTGCATATGCAAGATAAATGTTTCCTTGTGGAGCTCAGTTCTCAGTCTCTGCCTAACCTCGCTCTCTCTCTTTTGATAATTTTGTACATCTAATGACCGTACTCGCCCCTCCCCCATCCTCTCATACCCCTCCCAATTCTGTGTCCTCTTCTTTCTCCTTCTTAACCCACTGTGTCCAGCCTGTGCTGCCCATGTACTCTCTGATGTGTGGGCTCTCGCTGGAGTGAGACTGACCGACCACGGGTTACATGCAGAGAAAACAGACCTTCCCCACTCCTAGCAGCTGCCAGTTGCCAAGAGCTCCTCAGCTGGGGGAGGCACTTCAAGCCCATCTCTCCTCTCCATGCTGAGATTTTGTCTGGTTTGAGCTTTCCACAGGTCTTGAGCATACTGTGACAACCGCTGTGGGTTCTATATGTGCAACTATCCATCTGTGTTCAGAAAACAGTTTCCTCTCGGTCATCCACCACCTCTGGCTTTTGAGATATTTATCGGTGTGTGATGTAGGTGTCTCATTTAGAGTTGGTCATTCTGCAGTGTTATTAGCTTTGAATCTTCAGATATATGTGCTTCATTTGGAACACCCATGGAGGTCAGGAAATTAGTAAGGAGAGGGGGAATCTCAAGAGAGGGTGGACAGAGCACAGTGGGCTAAAGGTCTAAAGGGGGAATAGTGGAATAGGGAGGGTTAAATTGGGTTGGGTGGAAGGGCAGGGTAGAGGGGAAGTAGAGGGAGGAATTAATAACACAAAAGGGTTACATGAAAACTTGTCTAACTTTTAAATGTGTGAGTTCCCATCTTCCAAGGAACTATCTGAAATCCCATTGGGCAATACTTCACCCGCCCCACTGTGGGAGAGCCTTCTTCAGGTCCCTTTGGTATCCCCTTGTCTTGTCGACTCCCACTGACAAGTCCAAGTTTATATCTACTGTGAAACTTGTCATCAGAACTGTTGGATGAAGGTGTGACTTTCCGTGCCATGGAGATGAAGGACGTCATCCAGTCCTGCTCACCCCGACTCTGGGTGCCCCCACTCCTGGAGCAGGCATTACTTAATGCTCCTGTTTATAGAGAGACAACGGGATGGATCTGCAGACGGCTGCAGCTGAAGCCCCATGAGATCCTCCATGGCAGAGCAGCTGGTAGGATGGAAGAGCTGGTGGAGTACCAGAGGGGAGGGTTTGAGGAGTCTGCCCTCCACCCCTCCGAGTTGGACAGGTTTGAGTACAGCACTTACAAGGGCCTCTCAATCTCTCCTTTTCCAGCAAGCGAACGTCACTGCTCCCGCACACTAACCAGGTGTTAATGATGGCAGCATTTAACCATGGGTCCCTGGAGGAGGGTAAATTTCAGCCCAAAGCTGGAGAGGAGAGAACTTGAGAAGACTGTGTTAAGGGTGGGCTTGGGGGCAGAGTTCCACGCCCAGGAGGCCTGGCAGGTGTGCGGGGTGGAAGAGCAAGCGGACTTCCTGGAGATGAGGAACTTCACAGGGAGGCCTGGGGTGAGGAGCAGGTGAAGCCCAGGTCTACCGTGAGGCAGACCGAGGGCAGGGAGTATGTGTAAATCTCAGCTCTCAGGCTCGTAAAATTCGACAGCTGTGGTTCTCTGTCAGTTTTATATTAACATTTACCTAACAAGTAGACTGAGGGATTGTGTTATTTACATACATATGTGGAGGCTGGCTGGACCCAGGGATCCTTTCCTGTACACGACGTTTTATTGATTAATAAATTAGACACTTAGAGATCAAGCACAAATCAAATCTATCCGTTTCAGACACCCGTCAGGCTCAAATGAATGTAAATCAGGAGGCTTCATTTGCATACGCAAAGCAAGCCATTTAACTGTCGTTTGTCATCCGCACCCCTGAGAGGCTGTAATTTGCTTAGCAAGGCAGCCTGCAGCAGGCCGCCCCTGTGCTCTCTGGGTGACTTCTGAGACAGGGCAGTGAAGAGAGCTGTTCGCCTTGATTTCTTCTCCCCTGTCTTTTAAAATCTGCATGTTTGGAGAAGGGAAAGATAAAAAAGTTTTGGGGTAGTTTCACTTTTTCAGAATTTCTCAAAAACTGGACATGGTGGCACATGGCAAATCCCTGTAACCCCAGCATTTAGGAGGTGCAGACACGAGGACAAGAAATTCAAGGTATCTTTGGCAACATACTGAGCTTGAGACCAACCTGGGCTCCATGAGACCATGCCTGTAAACAAACAACTTCTCCCTCTTGGGTGCCAAGCAAACAAGGCTAAAGGGGGACATTGTCCCCAGGCTGTCTGTGTCACTGTGGGTCACAGTTAAGGGAAAATCTGTGGGTGACTTTCTTGGGACCGTACAGAAGTGACTCCCAGTCTGGGTTCTCTCTCTAGCCCTTTTCCTCATCTTTCTGCTCACAAACCCAGCTGCTGGCCAACAGTGGACAGAGTGCAGGCCATGCAGGACCCAAATTCAAGCCTCGGTTTGAGTCTGACTTTGGACCCCGAAACTCACCTTTCCAGGATGTCACAGAGGCAGGTGTGCAGTCACTGACCAAGTCTGGCACCTCTGCCCTGCTGCTGGAGGGACTGCGCATGCTTACAGGAACTTGACCCATGCGAGATCACACTTGCCAATGCTGGGTCAGGCCAGTATACAGTAGGGCTCATAATAATTACACCCCTGGGAAAAGAAAGCCCCATGAGGTCTGCTTCAAAGGGTGATTGATGATAAAACACCTGAAGGTGCTTGGGGGTCTTTAAATATTTGAAGGGGTAAAGCAGAAAGAGTTTAATTTTGTGGCTAGGTATTGGCCAGTCCACTGGGCCCAGGGCTGGATCTGTGGGAAACCGCTGGGTATCCAAAGGATAGACCCAGAAGCCAGAGCCTTCCACAGAGGATGAAGAAGTTTCACATCTTCCCTATAAGGAGGACTTATTGAGCACCTACTGTGTACCAGGTACCTTCTTAGGTCTCATACTGGACCAATGACAAAGTCTTGTTTATCTGGATCCAGATAACCTGTGAGGTTCTGAAGTGACAAAGACCAGCTCATACCCATGGAGACAAAAGCCAAGGAACACAGAAGGAAAACTACTTACCAGGTTCCCTGCTGGGAGCCTGCCTTCCCCTTACAACCTGCCCCTCTCCACAGGCTCATGCCTCACACTCTGCCTGGGGTCTGGTTTCTGGCCCATCACACAGAGGAAGGACTCAAGGAAACCATCAAGGCCACCGAGTTTGTCCTTTTTCTTTAGAAACAGTCCACAATCTCACAGAAAGGCTGTTGCCAGGTCTAAGTCAGCAACTCAGGATCTCTGGCTCTCCTGGGATCCCTGCACAAAGTCTACCCACAGAGCTCATGGTGATGTCCTGGCCAGGGATTTGGGAGTCCTGGTGGTCTTCACATAGTCCCTTGCTAGCCAGCCTGCCTGATTCTATCCCAACTCCTGGAAGAGTTCTAGGTAGGAGATAGGGGATGGCAGGTGTTCTGTTCAGATGTGGCCTGTGTCCCCCACTCTATGTGGGGGTTCAGGACTTTCATCCAGTGAATATTTTGAATCATCTGGCCCTGTGGGTGCCACCTAAGCACCCCATTTTCTTGACTATTATCCAGAACCCCACAGCAGCTATGGTAGTTTGAAATAAAATGGCTACCAAAGAGAATGGCGCTATTAATAGGTGTGGCCTTGTTGGAGGAAGTGTGTCACTGTGGAGGCGGGTTTCGAACTCTCATCTATGCTCAAGATACTGCCAAGTGTATGAGTCTACTTCCTGATGTCTTCCAATCAAGACATAACCAGCACCATGTCTTCCTGCATGCTGCCATGCTCCCCACCATGATGATAATGGACTGAACCTCTAAAAATATAAGCCAGTCTCAATTAAATGTTTTCCTTCATAAGGGTTGCTGTGGTCATGATGTTTCTTCGCAGCAACAAAACCCTAAGACACCAGGTCTTCCTGGGCACCCTGGTAGGTGTGTCTAGCCCATTACATGCAGGACACATGCAGCAGAGGATAGCCAAGAAGATGGCTGTTCTGGTTTCATTTCTGTTGCAATGGTAAAATACCCTGACCTGAAGGAGCTTAGAGTAGGAAAGACCGACTTAGCTCACAACTGCAGGTTACAGTCCATGCTTGTGGGGAAGTCAAGGCAGGGACTTACAGCTGCTGGCCACACTCACAGTCAAGATGAGAGAGGAGGCACAATGGACCCTTGATGGCTTGCTGTCTGGGCATTCAGTTAGTTCAGGACCCAGCCTGCAGAAAGGCATCGCCCACAGAGAGCTGGTTCAGCTAACAATCAAGACCCACCCATCCACGTGATTACAGGCCAACCTGACCCAGATAATTCCCCACTCTAGACTCTTCAGGCTGTGTCAGAATGCTGCCTTCTTCCACATGTGCATATCACAAGTAGCCTTCCTTCCAGAGACTCCTGACTTTCCGACCCTGCCATCGGCTGGGCACCGCCATCAGCTGGGTACCACAGGAGTAAACATGCCCCCTTTCCTTCCAGATCACAGTCATCATCCCCAGAGAATCCCTCCAGCCTGTCCATTTTACAGATGCAAAGTCAAGCTCACAGGAGAAGGGAGCCCAGTCTTTATATCAAAGATCACAGCCAGTTCTGTCTCAACGTGGGGCCATCTTGTGAAGGGATGACTTTACGAGCTGCTCCACTTCCCTCCCTCCCTCTCTGTCATCTCCTTCCACTTTAGGAAAAGAAGAGATTGCTAAGGGGAGGTGGTTCAAGGAGAAATGCTCCCACATGATTTTGAACAGCCCAACCTGGACCAGATCTCCGCTTTCGGACACCCCTCTGCAGTCCTCATCCCTGCCACCCAAGCGCTTAAGGGCAGAGCTCAGAGCATCTTGTTGCTGTTTTTGTGAATCTTGGATGATAATTATATGTATAAAATTCGATTGCTTAAACTGTTCAGGATTAATCGGCACCAACACACGGAGCTGCGCTTTGCCTGTAATTAGCGATTCCCTGGCAAATGCATTTTGCAAAATAGCACTTGATTTTAATAACAGGCTGTTAGTATTAGAATGCTGTGCCCACTTCCTTTCAAATTCCTGGTGCCCTAGGCTCTGCTGAGGACTGAGTGCCTTCTGGAAAAGGGGTCTTAGCGGCAGTTCTAAGCACCCCTTACTCCTTTCCTGTCTGTAGAGGCCACCAAGATCTCAGCTGCTGGCAAACTGATGTAAGAGACTCAGCTTTCCTGTCATCCATCCTTTCTCCTCCCTCTGTTCAGTGAGCACGCGCACGCGCGCGCGCACACACACACACACACACACACACACACACACACACACACACACCACACTGCCGGTGACTGCCCAGCCTCCCTCTGACTTCTGGGTCCTCTCTCTGTTAGCAGGGGCTCCAAGTCTTTTTGGGGGAGTTCAAGACAGGGTTTCTCTCTGTAGCTTTAGGGTCTGTCCTGGAACTCATTCTGTAGACCAAGCTGGCCTCGAGCTCACAGAGATCCACCTGCCTCTGCCTCCCCGGTGCTGAGATTACAGGCGTGCATCACCACCGCCCAGCCAAGCAGCTCTGCATCTTTGGTGGACTCTCTCTGCCTCACTCTGGTTTTCACTCTCCTTCTAGCAACTTCTCCCGGCCTGCTGTCAGTTTGCTCTGTTTCTGCACTTCCCCCTATGGGCCGGGTTTGCACTGCCCTCCTCATCTTCCCAGGTTAGAAAGGAGAAGCACCCTGCCCTCTTGAGTGCACGCTGGTGAGTTAAGAGCAGGTCCCACAGTTTCCCTAGTCACAGCCCTGGTAAGCCTCTGCCATTGAGACAGGAGTGCAGGGTAGGAGGTGAGCTCTCACTGCCAGCTGCCAGCCCCTCCTCCTCCTGATGCCCCCGTCCAGGCCTTCAGAGTCCTCTGTCCTTGTTAGGGCTGTTGTCAGCACAAAACCAGCTGCCTGGCCCTCTCTGAGTGTTTAGAGCACCAGAGTGACCATGAGATGGACTTTTCTGTGGGGTGGATCATTAAGGGAAGGACAGGGTATGGCAGATGGCTGAGTGGTGGGGCAGGTGCCAGGTCTACAAAGGAGGGCTAGGGTGCAAACCCGGAATTTCCCCTTCTTCCCCTGCGCCCCTGGAGGATCTCATAACAGACCCTCTATTTTCCCAGAGCCTCTCCCTCGGTTGCCAGCATAGACCCTCCTGTCATTCTTCCTGTCCCTTGACACCTCCAGCCCCTCCATGTCTAGCCCACATCTTCACTCTGCTTGCTGTGCCCTCAGCCTGTGCCCTCAGCCTGTCTCTGCTACTCCACGACAGCTGCAGGTCAGAACCACAGCATCAGCTGGGCTTCCTGTTTCCTGCTTCTTGCTAGTCAGGAGGGTCTCCTGTGGCTGCCAGAAGGTTCTAACTAAACTTCACGGATATATTGCTTTGAGTCCATTCTGGGTCTCTGTTCTTTCAGAGCCCGAGTGACTCCCCCTGCCCACCTAGTTTTGCAGCACCCAGACTTTACACACAGGTGGGCCAGGTTGTGCCGAGGACCACGCTACTTGGAATGCATTTCTCTACCCTGCTGCTTCTATACATTCCAGAGTAAATGCATTCTAGTGTCTACAACTATGCTTGGCTTATGCTCTCTGCAGAGAGTTTGTTGACTGAATGGTAAATCTCAAATGGGGAATCATCATTCCTCAGATCTACCCTCCCCCATCATACCCTGGACTTCTCTCTCTCTCTCTCTCTCTCTCTCTCTCTCTCTCTCTCTCTCTCTCTCTCTCGTGTGTGTATGTGTGTGTGTGTGAGAGAGAGAGAGAGAGAGAGAGAGAGAAACGGAAGGAGGAAGGAAGGGAGGGAGGGAGGGAGGGAGGGAGGGAGGGAGGGAGGGAGGGAAGGAGGAAATCCTCTTGGTCTTCTTTGTATCAGCAAAGACAAGGCATTTCAGTTTCAATTTATTAAACATTTTGGAGAGTTGAATATTCACTTTATTCAGAGTAAGCACCTACTGTGTATCAAACACTGTTCTAACCACTGCAGATGTGACCACTTTGCTCGTTCAGTCAGAGTACAAGCACCTACTATGTGTCAAACAGTGTTCTAACGGTGGCAGATGTGACCATGAAGATGAGTCCTAAGCTGTGGAGATGGTAGAACTTGGCCTCTGCCCCCTCTCTCTTCCCAGTCCTCCTGTTAGTGCCCTCAGGGTTTCCCTTGGTCAGGCATACTCCACATACCCCTCCACACACCTGTGCACTGCCAGGGAAGTCCCTGCTCCTCACTCCTGTCCATCACCTGCCCCAACCTGCCCACTTCCCACCTGCCTCTCACTCTCTTGGGACATGTTAGGCATACTTCATTAGTGTATGTGAACCCGAGGTAAGAGCCACGTCTCGTTCATTAGCCTTGGTGCCTGGACTACAGTAAACATCAGATATACGCATGGTTGAGTGGGCATAAAGTAATGGGTGAGTGTATCCCAGATCATCTCATCTCATATGAGGATCATCCATGCAGGGAAGCTGGGAAATGACCCCTGCTGGCTTTCACTGAGTGCTTGCTGGGTGCCTGTGTAGGGCTGGGTTCTGGGGGGAGATGAAGAGCCCCTGCTTGTCACTGTGCCCCATAGGTCTCCCTATGAGGAGAGCAGCCTTGGAGGTAGGTTCCCTATCACAAGCCCAACATCCACTGTGCACCAACCTCCATGTGTTGCACAACTCACTGGGTTTGGGGGGACTGCAACTTCCCTTTCTAGGGATTCTAGTAGTACTGACTTCATAGGGATGTTGAACAAATGTTAGTTGCCAACTAGGTGCCAGGCATCAGAGAGAATACAGGGAATGAAATAAAATCAGCCTAGCAGAGATAAGGAACGCTACAAAGATGCTTAGCACAGCATCCAGGCCACAGGCGGTGGACATGTTCTCAGTTCTTGTTCCCGGCTGATGCGAATGTATCATTTTATAGATACATAGAGATATAAACCAAGCCAAGGTCCGAGAGAACAAGATGACACTTACGGTCAGGCGGCCAGAGGCCTGGGAGTCACAGCCAAGTAGCCGGTGTCCCAACAGGCCTCCGGGATTCCAGTGCGCCCTGCTCACTGCTCTTTGGAGAGGGAAACGAGAAGTCAGGGACGGAGGTTGGTGGTAGGTGGACGGTCAGCCTGATGACCCGTGCTGCTCTCAGTGATTCACTTTCTGCTGCTGTCACCCAATTGTTCAAGCAGAAATAATTCCCATCTTCTCTCCAGCTCCCCCAACACAGCGGGCTATCACCTATGCCTGGCTTGCTAAGGGGTGATATAGACTATGCCAAATGAGCGAGTCTCCTGCGGTGTCCCTGCCCAGGTGAAGGCAGAGGGTGAAAGTGTTTGAGACTAGCAGGTGTGTGCATGAGCCGCAGGAAAGGCGGCTGCATGGGCAGCGCATGTAAGAACTAAGCCTGTTTCTGTTTGGAAGCCACATCAGACTGTAGACGTAGACAACCAACACCTTCCCAGGACCTAGTGATGTTCCCTAAGGAAGCCAACATCAGACTCACTCCGAGGGCATAAACTGGGGGCGTGGATTGCTTTCTCGCCCAGGGATTTCTTTCACAGATCAGGTGAGAGCTGGTCTCATCTTCCTCTCTCTTGTGCGGCAGGCAGGACTGTTAACGTCCTCACCTCTACCCTCCCGGACCCCACTTCCACCTCAGCCCGCCCCTTCCCTCCCCTTATCCCACCTCCAGCTCAACCCGCGACCCTCAGTTCCTCTAACCCCACCTCCACCTCAGCCTGCTCCTTCCCTCCTGTGACCCCACCTCCACCTCCACCTGCCCCTCCCCTCCTGTGACCCCACCTCCACCTCAGCCTGCCCCTCCCCTCCTGTGACCCCACCTCCACCTCAGCCTGCCCCTCCCCTCCTGTGACCCCACCTCCACCTCAGCCTGCCCTTTCCCTCCTGTGACCCCCCACCTCCACCTCAGCCTGGGACTCCAGCCTTTCAGAGACCAAGTAGTCACACAATGCAACAGACTTAGACATGGATTTCATGCACTTGGCAGTCTTTGGTGGATGTAGCAGACCGTGCAATGGGGGACAAGGAGAACCAGCTTCTTCTGCCATCAGCTCAGCAGATGCCCCAGTGCCAGACCATCCTGCGGCCACTGTTGATCCTCAGAGGTGCACAAGCCCTTGGTGTCGGGACCCCTCCAGTGGAGTCAGTATATCCAAAGTGCCTGGGGTAGGGCCCGGTAAGCCGTAGATAATCATGACGAGAGGAGACCAGAACACCTGCCCTACTGACTGGGTCAGGGCATCAGCTCCCAAGGGGCCCAAGTGTTTCTTCAAGATGGCACCGCAAATCAAGCCCAGATTTGGAAACTGTCCCGTCTCTGATCATTCCATGATCTTCATCTTTATTTGTGTGAGCATACATGTGCATGTGTGTACACATATGTGTGCAGGCCAAAGGACACACTCAGTTGCTGTTCCTCGGGGAGAAAGCACCTTCTTTTGGGGACAGGGTCTCTCACTGGTCTGGGACAGGCAAGTCCCAGGGAGGTGGCTACCTCCTCAGCTCTGGGATTAAGGATCCCTCCACCACGCTGCTCCCTGTGCTTGGGAGGTTGGCTATCTTCCCAGCGCACACTCCATGATCTTATCAGAAATCAAAGTGAGCGAGTGGGTGAGGAGTTGATGGTGGGAGGAAAGAGAAGCCAAGCTGGCTAACAGGCATGTGTCATCTCGGGGATGGGTGGACTCCGGGGAGAGAGCCCTTTTAGGCAGGTGATTTTCTCATGAGCAAAATAGGTGGAGTCAGGCAGAGCCGGTGCAAGTGAAATTAGGTGACCTCTCCTTATTCTCTCGAGCGGTGGGTGCTTGGAGTCAGAGCTTCTCTGATTCAGTATTTTCCTGTTTCCTTATGGGTATTTTGGTTCCCGGAAAACCAAAAACCTGGTGACCCTTCAGCGCCTGACTTGGTCTCAGTGGTTTTGATGTCAATGGTTACAAAAGGTGAGTTGGGACATCCAAGACCCTTGGCAAAACCAAGAGTTAGAGGCTCCTGAGCCTTGTCAAGGAACAGAGAAGATGGAAGCATGGTTCAGTCTGAGTAGCTGTTCCCAGATGACCTCACAGGAAGTGACGATGTCACCTGTCACAGCGTGCCTTCCTCAAGACTGTAGTTGGGATGTGTGTTCTTGTTTGGGAGGATTTCTCAAGAAACAGATGGGAGATGAGGTAACAGGAAAGCAGGGGATGAGGGAGCTTGCCAGGCACCCACCCCTGGGAGCATCTGGGATTCCTTAATCTCACAGGGCATGCTAGCAGCCAGCAAGCAGTGAGCCTCAAATTATAGCCCTTGAGGGCTGAGTAGGCAGGAGTGTTTGTGTCCTGCTGGCTTCAATGGCTGAGGACGTTCTGAGTTGTGGGGAGAACTAACTCTCTGCCACTTTGGGCCCATTGTACAGTCCAGCCATGTGGCTCTGGAGTGCGAGAAACCTCTAAGAAGGAAAGTGCATTCACAGGCTGCTGGGAGCCACACAGTGTCATGAAGAGGTGAAGGAGTTGGGGACATCAGGGATCTCTGCCGCACTCAGGTTGAACCCACTGAGGTGGCTCTCAACTCAGGTTTTTAAACAAAGAAGCAAACTTATTAGTATGCTTTTCCTTAGTTTGTGTGTGTGTGTGTGTGTGTGTGTGTGTGTGTGTGTGTGTGTTCTCCATGCAGGTGGAGGTCAGGGGACAACTTTTATGAGTTCATTCTTTATTTCCACCACGTGGGTCCTAGGGATTAAATTCAGATCGTCAAGCTTGGCAGTAAGTGTTTTTGCTTGCTTAGCCATCTTGCCAGCTCAGTGGTACCCCCAGCCAAAGGCTTAAGGGAAATCAAACAGGGCATAGGGAATGGGAACTACTCTCAGTTTCCCCACATCGGGTGATCCTCTAGGAAGTGATTCAGCGTATGGGGGTAGGGGAGAGAGAAAGGAAAGGACTGAGGCAGGGCTAGCATGAAAATGCTGCTGCTTGCAATATCAAGCATTTTTCAAAGGTGGGAAAGCAAACCTACTGCAGACCTTTTCAGATCCTTTACCTTCACTGGCATGTATATTCATGTAAAAGTACATACATATGTAATTTCCTTTTCATCAAACAGCAATGCTGATTTGCATAGGAATATATAATGAACCATATGTGATATAAATATCCACTTTGTATGTATGTATATAAATATGTGTTGTTGGTATTTTTTCCACCCCTCCATTTGACTCATGGAGTCATTTCTTTCCGATCTAGTTCTGCGAACCACCCCTTGGAACTGACACTCAGAAAATTTTTCTAGCATTTTCTCTTACGCAGTTCCGACAGATTCTGTTAAAACAAGAATATCTCATGTCTCCAGATTAAATCTTCTCAAACTTTCCAGCTGTGGCGGTGACTACCTATAACCCTAGCACTTGGGAGACAGTGGTAGAAGCCTCACTAAAGGTTGGGGGTAACCTGGTCTGCACAGTGCATTCCACACTGGCCAGGGCTGTACAGTGATACCCTGTCTTAAAAGTCAAAAGCAAAGCAAAGCTGTGTGTGCTGAAGCCTAACTATAGTCCCATCACCAACCAGTTGGGAGGTAGATACAGGAGCATCAGGAGTTCATAACCAGCCCCAGTTACATGATGAGCTCAAGCCCAAGACCATCCTGGGCTACAGGAGATCTTCCTCTCCAAAACAAAGCAAAGTGGAAAACAGCTCCCTAAGGTTGTTGAATGGCACTCAAACATCAGCCTGTCACACCAGCCTCCTCCGCATGCATACCCCTGCTCCCACCCGTGCCCACTCTGGCCAGGCTTCTCTTCCTGGTAGCTGCTCGGGATCACCTTGAGCTTTCAGTACTCTAGCTCTCTGACATACTGCCCTCCCTTCTGCCATCCACTCCCTGAGCTTGTTCATTTTCCTGATACCCAACCTGGACAACACTTTGAACAAGTTTCGTTTGTTCCCATCATCGTCTTAGTAAGACCTCTAGGCCCCTTCTATCATCTCCTCTCCCACTCAGCCTCCTGACCCTCTCTCTGATGGAATTTTCTCTGCTCTTTTCACCTCTGCACAGATGAGCTAACGGCCACTTGTCCTGTGTGCGTTTATACTCTGTCTCCTGGTGCCAGAATACTCTGCCCACAAGGGCATCGATCGTTTCTCTCTTCCCTGTTCACAACACCTAGTGCACAGAAGACTAAAAAAATCCTTATTTAGACCACTGAAGATGGTTCTGGGTTGGTAGAGCGCTCACCTGGCATGCATAAGGTCCCAGAACAACATAATGAGTAATGCTGGCACACACCTGCGATCACAACCCTCAGGTGGGAGAGGCAGGAGTCACCCTCAGCTACGCAGGGAATTAGAACCCAACCTTGGCTGCATGAGGCCCTGGGTCCAAAAGGAAAACAAAATAGAAACCTTGTTAAATGAGAGACTTTGGGTAACACCTTCATCAGCTTTTCTGTTCTAGTCCCTTAAGTGAGTGATCACTGAATATTGAGCTCATTAATAAACAATGGCTGACATATCTTGCCTCCCGACCACATTGCATGGGTCCTCGTTCTATCCCCCATCTCTACAGCTAAGAGTTGAGATGCTCTTGACCAAGGACACATTGAACAAATACCTCTATTATAAACATCCTTTAGGTTTTTTTTTTCAACCTGTGCATATGTATATGATGGGCATGCCTGTGGGTATGTATGTTTCAGTGGGAAGATGAAGGTGTGTGTCTATGTATGTGGAGGTCATAGGTTGACACAGGGAGTCTTCCTTAGTTGCTCTCCACTTCATTCATTTATTCTGCCAGTCGAACTCGGAGCTCACCCATTACCCTCGCTAGCCAGCTTGCCCTGGGGAATCCCATCCACCTTTTAAGCACCGATAGGCAGGCCACGATGTCCACTCACCATTTTCGTGGGTTCTAGGGATCCAAACCTGTCTTCAAGTGTGATGCAGACGGCTTTATCCACTGGACCTTCTCCCCAGCCCCTTGAATTTCTGCAATCATGACATCCAGCTTGCATCCTGACTGAGCTGGGAGCTGGGAGAGTGACTCCTTCATGGCCATCTGACTTCCCCAGTCTACAGAGGCTTGTGTCTTCCTCTCTCACCTGCCAGACAGGCGTTGTCACATCATGTGGGGGATACTGGCTAGAACTGGTTTCTCGCTCTGACAGTGGTGTTGGTATTCTCCACTGGGCAGGAAAACAAGTGCTTTACCATTCCCAAGTGCCATGTGTCTGGCACTCTGATGTGAATCTAGGGAGATGTGGGGCTCTGGGTCTAGCTGACTGGCCCAGGGTGACAGCTAGTGGAGGACCACCTTGTTTGAATATGAGTTATTCCCTACAGCCTCATGTTTGAACACTAGGTCCCCAGATGGTGGCGCTGTGTAGGAAGGTGCTAGAACATTTAGTGTCAGAGCTTTTCTGGAGGAGGACTCTCGGGTTTGTAGTCTGGCCCTACTTCCTGTTCTGTTTCCTAAGTATGGATACAATGTGATCATCCAGCTTCCAACTCCTACTGCCAGGCTTTCTCTGTCTGCTGCCTCCCCTTCACCTCAACCCCTGACCCCAGCATGATGTAACTCCCCCACTCTGGAACTGTAAACCAAAACAAGCTTCTTCCCCTCAGGGTCATTGCTTATTGGAACAGAAAAGAACCTGATACACATCTCACCCTTCCTCCCCTGCTGTGCTGTGCAGTGCAGTGCTGTGCTGTACAGTGCTGTGCAGTGCAGTACAGTGCTGTACAGTGCTATGCAGTGCTGTGCAGTGCTGTGCAGTGCTATGCAGTGCTGTGCAGTGCTATGCAGTGCTGTGCTGTGTAGTGCTGTGCTGTGTAGTGCAGTGCTGTGCAGTGCTGTGCTGTGCAGTGCTGTGCAGTGCTGTGCTGTGCAGTGCTGTGCAGTGCAGTGCTGTGTTGCGCAGTGCTGTGCAGTGCTATGCAGTGCTGTGCAGTGCTGTGCAGTGCTGTGCAGTGTTGGAGGTCAATGGCCACTCCACCCAGTTTCCTTTCTTTTCCATGGCAGAGAGACTCCTTTGAGGGCTGTTGTGGTGAGCATATAGTCTGTCTCCCAAATGCTCTTGTCTCTTTGTCCTTACTTGCACATCTTACTGTCCTAGTGATGTCACAGCCAGAATGTGACCTCAAGCACTGACTTGAAGCTTTATCAGGGCCTGCACATGCATGGCCCTGATTATTAAGAATCTAATAGAGGCATGGTTCAAAAACCACATGTCTTTCTTGGCACTAAGCACAGCCCAAACAGTGCCTTAGGAGCGTCTCCTTACAGATTTCTTTCCTCTGTAAACAAGGGGTAAGCGGTATCATTCTTCCCATTTGCTGAGGACCTGCCTGCCAGCCAGGGCCATGTCACTTTGTAAACTCCATTTTGGTTGAACTTTGGCAATTTAATTTACAAATTTACAAATTTGGCAAAGTAATTTAGGGCATTACTTTGGTTTCTAGATGAAAATGAACTTGTATCTCTGAATTTTTGATTGCCCTCCCCTACAGACCCAAAGTAATGGCCAGCCGGAAAAGATGTTTACTGACCACTATCACTGAACATTCTTAACTGACCACTCATGGAAACCCCTAGAAATGGCCAACTGTGGGGTTCCAAAGGGAACTTTGTACCCTCCATCCCACTTCCACACCTGCCCTATAGCTACCACACCTTGAAGACTGACATGGGCTCTGATTCTTGTGGACATCCTCTATTAGTCTGGTTTTCTGTTGCTAAGATAAACCATTGACCAAATCCAACATGGGGAAGAAAGGGTTTGTTTCATCTTATAGCGTATACCGTGTTGACAGAAGCTGAAACAGAAACTATGAAGGGGCACTGCTCCCTGGCTGACTCCATACAGTTTGCTCGGCCTGCTTTCTTACATAGGTTCACCTACCCAGGTGCTTTAGGGCCTCCTACATTAATAATTCATCAAAAAATGCCCCACAGACTTGCCTGGGGGTCAATCTGATGCTGGCATCTCATAAGTGAAGTTCCCTCTTTCAAGACGATGCTAGTCCGTGTCAAGCTGACAAAAACTAAGCAGTGTGGTCTATTCTGCAGGTTTTCTCCAGGTAAGCCCTCCGGTGTCTTAAGTCTTTCAGCCCCTTGTCTGTCTTTCCTTCTCGCTGACTGCTCAGCTTCAGGATATTCAGCACCAAGGTCAAGAGCAAAGCCTTGGAGCTCCCTGGATAGCATTTGGCTCCATTCTGGCAGCCTGCTCACTCAACTTCTGTCTCTGTGCCTCTCCGTAGGGCCTGGGGATCTGACCTTCCCAAAGCTCTCTCCAAGATGAGCTCAGGGCTTAGCGTGCATCTGGCATGGAGCAATAATTCAATAAGCGGCCATCATCAGAGTCCTGTATGTGTTTTGTTAGGATGCCAGAAACATAGAGAGAAAACCCTTTTTAGATCAGAAATTAAAACAAGACACTATTAGTCTGAGTCAGGGCAAGGCTGACCTAACATGTTAGCAGATGGTTTGGGTTCTTAAGAACCTGCCCCATGTCTGGCGAGTTACAGCTCTAATGGTCTAGGAGTGATGAGCAGTGGTACTTTCTCTGCTGAGTGGGGGAGGCAGCCAGAGTCTGGTCCCTGCCTCCGGATCCAGGAATCAGGGTGTCACACCATAGAGGGAGAAGAAGCAAGATGGATACCTCCAAAACGCTGTTCCCTGGGGGTATTGTTGCCAGGTTTTCTGGAGTGCCCACCGCCACCAGGTGAGGTGGCACACACCAGTCCCAGTGTTTGGGAGGTGGAGACAGAAGGGTGAGGAGTTCAGTGTCATATATAGCTACATAGTAAGTTTGAGGCTAACCTAGGCTAGATGTGACCCTGTCTCAAACAACAGCACAAGTGTCACCTTTTGTAAGGGTTAGACCTCCCAGCTGTGGGATCTTTTTCTTGCAGATTTGCCACAGGTTAGCAAAGCTTTGAAAGCGGAAGTTGAGAGAAGTCTGGGTACTGGAAGCATGGGGGCTGAAGTCCTCAGCAAAGAATCCCACTGACCCCACCCCAGGCTCCTCCCCCATGAAGAACCATGGCTTATTCCAATTTGGGGGACAGTGGCATGTTGAAGTAAAAGCCTGTGAACAGGTCTGACATGGTGAAGTTCAGCCATAAAGGTGAAGGACTCTGCTGTGGTTTCTAAGGTGTACAGGGAGAGACCTGGGAGACTCGCAGCAAGGCGACACCGTCCACATGCACAGGGATGAGGTAAACCTTAGCCATGACTTCAATTGCAGCTGAATAAATTGCCAGAGAAGCATGGAGAACAGTTTGGGTCCTAAACGTGACAGAATGTGGTTCTAGAAACACGTTTAGCTTGAGTGCAATGTTGTGTTTGGGAAACAGACTGAGTGTGTATGGACAACCACATGGAGACCAGAGGACAAATTCAGAAGTCCTTTCTTGGTGCCATCCACCCTGATTTTTGAGACAGGGTCTCAACAGACTGACCAGCAAGCCCCACGGACCTACCTGCCTCCATCTCTCAGAACTGAATGACAAGTGTGTGCCATCAGACCTGACATCTTTTAAAGATTTATTTTTAATGATGTGTGGGTATAAGGACGGGGGTGAGGGTGTTTACACATGATTTCTGATGATCAAAGGGGCCTGAGGCGTTAGATCTGCTGGAGACAGAGTAAAAGGCAGTTGTGAATGGCACAATGTGGGTGCTATGAAATGAATGAGGGTTCGTAACCCCTGAGCCATCTCTCCAGCCACCAGGCTGGCTTTATTTATTTATTCTTTGCAGTTAGTTCTGGGGGTTGAAGTGGGGGTCTTCACACTTGATCAGCAAGCACTTGGCGGACTGAGTTATGCCTTCCCACCAGTCCTAGGCCTGAGTTTTTAAGTAACAGCCGGATGGCTCAGGGAGCCTTACAGAGTGGCCAAGAGGTTCTGTCCTCGTAAGGCCAGTATGGCTTTCTCAGTTGGTGAAGTTTCCGATTGCTTATGATCTGTTGCAGGATTCCCCCCCCCCCCCCCCGGAGTTTGGGGGATACAGCAAGGCAGTCCCTGAGATCTCTAACAGGAGAAATCACCCCCTGCTGAGAGTAATCACCAGTTTCCAGGAGGAATTTTGCCTTGTGTGCTTGCTTGCTTCTTAATCACCCTCTAAATATGCATTTTCACGTTATCCCCTAATGGCACCCAGAGAATCATTAGAATCTGCTGGGACCCTAATCCACGGTTCTGCAGATCTCTAAGTATGTAATTTCCCTCCATGACGCAAGTTTCCGAAAGTCCACAAATAACCATTTGCAAGATAAAGTCGCAGCCCCAGAGTCAATTACAGCAAAGACTGCAAAGAATCTATTTCCTTTTCGAAAATTAAAATGTGAAGTTAGTAGTCACAGCACTCCAGGCTCCCCTTTGCCTGAGTGGGAGGTGGAAAATGAAGCTAGCTCCTCCCCTCAGGCCTTGAAGGGCAGGATGCTGATGTGGCCTGGTTTGGGACTCTGGGTGGCATGAGGAGAAGCCCTTCTCAGTGGGGCCAGTTGCCGGGCTTCACGTCACACGGGATGGCTGTCTTCTCCTTCCATCTTGAGGTCACATGTCCTGAAAAGGATTGAGGGAACCAGCTGTGACCATCCCACCCATTGACGGTCCTCCTTTGCAGAGGTGGCCCTGCAAGGAGGTGTGAAGGGACTGAGGCCCAACCGACTGGGATAGAGAGGTGTGGCCTGGCACACACACATGCACTCCGCATTGCTTTCACAGTTCACACTCACAATCCTCTCTGGAGGCTCCGCCTATCTTTGCTATCCTTGGCTCCCCTGGCTTTCGGTGGGAAGGTGCCCCTGGATTCAAGAGGACTCCTCCAACACAGGACCTTTCCTGACACCTGCGTCCACTCCCAGCATGATTGGCAGTTAGGACAGCTTCTTTCTAGGCCTATTTCTCTCCTAACACAGCGGCGGCTTTCCCAGGGTTAGAGTGTTGGCAGGAGATAGGTTTTAGCACACGCCAAGATATCACAAGTCTGCGGTATCTTTCCCGAGGTTACACAGCTATCACATGGATGGATCCCACACTATCTCAGAACCCCCCTTTTGCCCTGGACGTCATGGGACCTCTCTCACACATGTTGCGTAGACAACAGAGACCGGCTGCAAACTGAGGGCCAAGATCCAAAACCACTATCCTGACCAACTTTCTTCCTGGGGCTTCTGGTGTGGGGGGTCTTCTTTGTAGAACCAGTCCAGCAAATCCAGCCCCCCACCTCTGCTTGGCCCCCTCTGACCCCTCTGCCCCCTCTGCCCCCTCGGCCCCCTCGGCCCCCTCGGCCCCCCCGGCCCCCTCGGCCCCTGTCAAGCTCTCCAGCATGTGTGCCTTGGCCTGGAGAGGAGCTCTGTGCAGCCCTGAATCCTCTCCAATTGTATTTTCTCTGTGTCCCTTGAAGAATCGAAATTGCTGAGTGCCTGCTATTTTCCCTGAAACTGTAGAGCAAGAAATCTTCTCCTGGGCTCTGACCCTGGGAGTCTGCTTTCTGCCCAACACACATCTTTAGAGCCAAGCTATTTCTGATTCTTTAAAAGCAAAAGCAAAAAAAAAAAAAAAGTCTGGAAGAAACGGACTCTGTTGCAATATAATGTCTCAGCGAAAACCCCAGGTGTCTGGACCTGCACTTGGCTCCTGTCCTGACGGAGGGGTGCCTGGGGGACATCTGGAGCAGTACTGGGTGGGACCAGACACACTCAAGGATGCAGGCAGGACACCTGTGGCACTTAGATAAAGCCAGGGAGCTAATGGGGAGGGCTACAGATGGTTCTAGGTGTAAGGAGAGTTGTAGCCAGGTGGAGAGAGCAACACTCGCAGGTCTGACTCTGAACTTGGGAAGGGCCCTGGTTCGAAGTGAGCTATTTTCTGGGACTCCATAAAAATGCCTTGACTAGTGAATTGACCTTAACTTCATGATGCACATGTGCATGCCTGGTGAGCCTGAAGTGGTTGAGGCTGGGCGTGGATATTTTGTGCTGGGTGTTTGTGACCAGGGTGATCACACTGTCACTCCTACCTGTGGATCTCCAGGGCTAGCCACACTTTCTGCGATGCATGTAGAAGGCACTCAATGAATGTCTTGGGACTGTTTGAGTACTTGTGTGCAGTCACTATTTAGGCACTGCATGCATGTAGGGGTCTGAGGGATGTGTCTTTGCGTGACTCTGCAGCCGAGGCATCGAATGTGAGCTCCGTAGAGCACAGACCTTGGCTGACACCATTTGTCTCATGCCAGGGCCGATTCTAGTGAGTATGCCAGCACATTTGTACCTGGGCAAGGGTGAGCAGTGTCTATGGGTACCTTTGTATTTCACTGTGCTCAAAATGACTGTGGAAGCATCTGTACCTTGGATAAATGTGCATAAATGTTCATGTGGCATGGGGTGAAATGGCGACCTCGGGGTAGAGGATGGATGTGGAAGCATGATGGAGGAATTATCTAGAAGACCTTCACGTGTATATCAAGGTCCCCAGCCATGGGCTCTGGCTTCTCTTCCAGTGGTCCTTGTATGTGTGGATTTCGGTCTCACAGTCTTCTTCAGCCATGGATGAAGCTGAGACTGCATTGTTAAGGAGACTGTATGCACAGGGACACCTTTTACTTCTCTCTGTGTGACAAACCCTCCCTTCTTACCATGTCCCATGCCCATGGCAATGATTTTTCTTTCACTGGGTCTCTGCCAGGCTTCCCTAGAGGTAACCAGGACTCTCAGGGGGCCCAGGTTGTGGATTCACGAAGTCATTGTCCCCTCCCTGTCTCACATGTCCTCCTCTAGTGCCCCTGTTTCCCCCAGCACCCCATATGGAATCCTTTCCCTCCCCAACTGTAAGGGTGATAAATGGCTGTGGGGGCCCAGACTGGGGAGGTGGCATTTCTGTGGCTTTTTAACAGTGCCCTGTGTGGTGGCTGTTGGTGACAAGATCTTGTGTTTTTGTCATCACCCTTGCTTCCTGGGGAGCACAAGAACATTTGCAAAGGCCAGGCACCCATTCGAGGGAAGACAGTGTGGAATTCTGGAAAAATAGGGCATTGTGACATAAAACTTGCGCCACGTAGAAGTGGACACTGAGGCATGTGGGTACCCGGTTCCTCCCCTCTTCTACCCTGGCCTGCTGTGACAACTCTCTTTCCTTCCTTCCATAGACACAATGCCACTGTCATTCCCTATGACACAGACTTACTTACTAGACGGGAGTTTTGATAATGAGAGGTGGAGAAAAGAGAGCTCAGTCTGCAGTCTGATAAGCAAGTCCAGTGCCCTTGATTTCACATTTGAGGAACTTAAATGAACCAAGGTTGCCCTGGATATTAGGGACAAAGCCAGGAATGGGGTTTGAGTCCACCCTGTGCCCAAGACAGACTCCACCAAGCCCTTTCTCCCACTGTGCTCTGCTCCCCTAGACCCCTGACTAGTTTGGGTTGTAAACATGTGATCAGCCACAACTCCAGCTGGCAGCTCCCCTGCTGCTGTCCCTAAGGGGTCCATCCACCTGCTGGTCCTTTCCCGGAACCATGGTGTGTCTCTGGTCTACCACAGAAGCCGGCTGGCCTCCGGCGAATGGCATGCTTATGTGGCCAAGTGCCTTGCCGAGTCACGCGATCTGCCCTTGGGGAACTGGAGGCAGACACTCTCTGAAGCCCGGAACATGACCACGATAGAGCTCCGGTGCTGACAGAATGGGGTGAGGCAAATCGGGGCTGGACTGGACACCAGGTGGCTGCTTCCGGTCCAGGCTCAGTCTAGTGAGGAAGTCGCGAATAGGAGGCAAAAGGCCTTGAACAAAAGACACCAAAAGAGGGAGGGTCGTAAGGACAGAAAGTAGTTCAGGGATCCTGGGGCCACTGGAGAAAGCAGGGAGTATCCTCAGGCCCCCTTCACAGTCAAGAAAAGGCAGGGCATGTTCTGGGTGGGGCATAGACCCATTATACCAGTGAAGCCCACAGAGGGGGTGTGAAGGCAGAGGGCTGGGTTCTAAGCCAGCCTGGCGTCCTGCATGGCTTCTGTGCACAGCAGGCCTGGCCTTACTTGGAGAACTAGCACTGCGCCTCTGGAAAGGGTCGGAACCATTAAACTAGCATCAATCCTTCACATCAGTCAGGGCTCAAGTCAAAGTCAGCTACAAGTGAGTACCCGGAAGGGAACTGACGCGTCATGAAGAGAAACTGAGAGAGCCAGATGGACTGGTGGCGTCAGGGAACGTATTCACAGACATACGTACTTCTATCCCTACCCCTCAGCCGTGGTTCAGGTCCCAGTGTCCAGGACTCTGTTACGGTCACCTGCTATGAGTGCCGTCTCATTGGAATGTCCCCTCCTACAAGGCTTGCCTTATGTTTGTGGACACCCTGGTTATGACTTGACATCATCAAATATTAAGTTGCTGCTACTCAGCCACTATTAGGATGGAAGGGCACACACTGAGGACAGCAGTCTCCTACGAACAAGTGCTTGGGAGGTGGGCGGGACTCTCCTGTTCTTCCATGCTCTGCAGGGACGCTGCTTCTGCTAATGACAGAGGTCCTACACTGTCCCTCCTGGACTTTGTTCTTTCTAATCTCTACAAAGGAAGACCGAGTAGTAGACACTTGCCCTGCTTGGGATCAGGCTGTGGCCTGCCCAGGACACGGATCAGCTGGGTGTCTGCAAAGCCCAGACTGGCTCATATGGAGACTCACCAGCCTCAGTAAGTGGGTCTAAAGATAATCAATTGTTTTTCATTCCAAGAGAATCAAACAGCTCTGAGAAACCTCTATTTAAAACCACACACATAGCCAGGTCCGTGTCTCTTTAAATGGCGGTGCACACTGACCTAACCTGGCAGGTTCCGTGTGTATCCTGCTTGGTTTTCAGAAATGGGGTGGAGGTGAGGCTGGGCAGGAAGAGGGGGACCTCACCTTGCAGCTTCACCCACTTCAGGGCCCAGGGGAAGTCCCATCTCCCCAGTGGGAGATTCTGTCCAGTGATTTCCACAGCCTAAATCTCTTCCCTGTGTCCCAGAGACCGAGGAGTGTCCTGTCCCTGAAGGTGACCTTAAACCACAAAACCCAAACTCTCAGTCTTCCAGAGAAGGAAACAGAAGTGGTGTTACTTATCTATCAAGATCACATTGCAGAAACAGTCGCAGAGGGACCCAGCCAGGCCTTCTCACTCCTCCGTGCTGTCTGTGGTACTGAAGGGAGGGGACCAGGTCCCTTGTATGGTGGTCGTGTTGACTGGGCCTGTAGACATTTTGTTCCCACACCCTGGAGACATACATTAAGATGGGCACAGAATACAAAGTTGGGGTTAGAGTTGGCCCCTGGGGTCGCAGGAGGGCAGAGTGGGGGATAGAGGGTGAAGAGCATGTGAGCATGGACTTTGGAAACAGGAGGTACCTCATTGCCTTTCCTCCCTGCCATGGCTCCAGTTATCCTCAGAGTAAACCCTAGTTGTTCACTCTGAAGCCTTCCAAGGCCCACATCCACCCCAACAGCCCCCGGATCCAGCTCTCTGTGCTGCTACAGCTGTCTAGGCATGCCATGCCTACTTTACAGCTGAGACCCACGGATGAAAAAAACTCAGCTAGGAAGCTGCATTTGGGCAGGGGATAGCAGAGTTCAGGAAGGCAGGAATCTCCACAGCCCAGGTCGCGGGTGGCAGAGGGAGCCTAGCAATGTTTCTAGAGCAAGTGGTGGCATTGGGATCCTCTGATGCCCCAGCCCTGGCAAGATGGTACTTAGGATATGAGCACTTGAGACTGGACATCAGACTGATCTCACAGTTGTGGCCTGTAATAGCCATGGAAGGGGAAGGACATTGGTGGCCAAGTGCAGTTGGCAGGATTGAGAAGTAGTGGACAGCAATGGCTTTCTCTGCGACAGTCTCTACAATGATTTACCATGCATCTCCAGTGGGGACAGTTCTACCAAAAAGCTGCAGGTGCACTATGGAGTCCACTGGGTTTGTGTTATGTGACTGACCGATACACCAGGGCTTCAATCAGCACCTCTTCCTCCATGAAGCAGGCAGTGCCTGTTCCTCCTCCATCTCTGCACATGGCTGGTAGCCTAAGGCATGGACAGGCCATAAATAATAGCAATAATGAGAGAGTCTGTTCCGAGCGCAATGATTTTATGAAATTGCATTTTTGAAAAGGTTAATTTTCTCATCTCCCCACTTGTACTCCAATCTGGGGAGGCAACTGTGAATTAATTGAACCCACTTCCTTCCTGGTCTCTGAGAAAGCCTGGCAAGACATTTGCTTCCCTGGGGCCTGATGTCCCCAGCTGGCTGGAAGCAGCAGTTTCTGGTCCCCTTTTGAGAGTCCAGTGAGGACCTGAGGCTGACACATAGTGCTCAGGATGGGGACAGAGATCCTGGTGGAGGGAAGGCCAGGCTGGAAGGGGGAAGAGGGCCATGGAGGTTATGTGGGGTGTGCTTGGGGGACAGCATGTGGAGACATCAGAGATGAAGGGGGCAAGTAGAGGCAGGGCATGAGTCCATCTTCGCATGGCATGGAGTGTGGGGGCAGGTGAGTGACAGAAGGAAAGTGAATGAAGGCAGATGGACAGACAGACAGGATGGAGCAGCTCCATCGACCCTCTTGCTCGGCTCCACATTTTTTTTCTCAAGTCAAACAAGAGGACTGTGGAGACAGCTCAGTTGGTAAAAAGCTTTGCAAGTGGGAGGACCTGCCCCAAGACCCTCTGAGCTGAACCCTGACACCAGCCAAATGGGTGGATCCCCATGTCAAGCTTTGAAAAGTTAGGATCAGGACTAAGGCTACAGAAGAGTGATAGATTCTGATCACTTTCAAGGATCATGGGAAAGAGGGCCTTGGAAGAAATGCAGATTCTCCTCCTGGGGAAGAGCTGAGGAATGGGGAAGGAGAGAACTGGGCAGTGGAGACATTCTGTCCTGAGTGGATGGAACACCTGCTGTTGGGACAACTACTCGGGGCCAGGAGGACCTCTGAGTGCAGGAACCAGGGGGACGTGCATGGCAGTGCAGGCAGACTTGGGGTGCTCTTCCGACTTGTTCCTAACATGTCTTCACACATCCCAAGGATGTCCTCTGACCAGGGCTTTGCCCTGCCCTACTCTTAGGCCAACTGATAAGAACTTTCAGCCTTGAGCTTTTCTTTTTTTTACAGATTTATTTATTTATTGTGTGTACAGCATTCTTTCCATGTGTGCCTGCACATCAGAAGGGGGTGTCAGATCTCATTATAGATGACTGTGAGCCACCATGTGGTTGCAGGGAATTAAACTCAGGTCCTCTGGAAGACAGTCAGTGCTCTTAACCACTGAGGCTTCTCTCCAGCCCCAGCCTTGAGTTTTTCATTCTCGTTCATGAAACCTTGTCACCTTCCCCAAACAGGGGACCAGCTCTTGTCTCAGCAACCTGACTCCCTGCTCCGCCATTGGTTGACTTAGGATATCATCACATAGAAGATGTTCCATTCCCTGCTGGCCACACCCCCGTCCTTCCTTCTCTTCCACATAACCCCATGGCTTGTACCATCTCCAAAAGGAAGTCCTGGAGTGGTTGGGACATGTCTTTGCTTTTGTTTTTAGTTATTTTTCATGCATGTGGTATATGTGTTTGTGTGTGCATGCATGTGCCTGTAGAGACCAGAGGTCCAGTGTCTGAGTAGTGATTTCTGGGGATCTACCTGACTCTGCCCCGCCTCTCTCAGGTACCTGGCATTGTAGGTGGGTGTTGGGGATCTGAGCGTGAATTCTCATGTTGCCTCTGCAAACACTTTACAAACCTATTGACTTTCCCAGCCCAAGACATGTTATTAAATGTACCCTGTTATCCTGTCCACACCAGGCCTCATTGTTTACCCTTCTGCCTCCTTGAGAATTCCCTGTAAGACTCTATTGCATTTTCCCATTGGCTTAACTTTCCATCCCAACCCCATTCGTTTGTCTCTGTTTGCACAGCTCCCTCCTCTCTAAACCTGCAGTGTAGCCATGGGCCATGGCTGGGGGTAGTCTGCACCAAGAGAACAGTCTAGAAGACCATCTGGCCCCTTGACCATCTCCAGTCTAGGAAGAGTCCCAGGATGCCATCCTCTCCTGTCCTAGAGGTCCTCGGTCACAGGACCTTGTCACCTGCTGAGCTCCTCCCTGCTCAGGATTCCACCAGACCTCAGACATGAGTTCATGTAAAGTCAGGAGTGGCACTCATGGCCCATGGGCTCTGCTCGACCCCTGGGAAGGAAGTGGGCACAGCCCAGCTGTATCGATAGGCCGGCACACCTTGCTTTCGTTCCCGTTCTTGGAGCAATCCTCAAACAATGACTAATAGGGACTCCCATCATGGTCCTTCTGCCCACACAGGAGGGGGATGGGTGGATATTCCTTTGCACTACACAGTCTTCCAGATGTCCCCAGAGCCTCTGGCTGCCACCACTGTGGTATAAACCTCTGTTTCATGTTTCCTCTCCCACCTCCCCTCTGCTCTCTCTCCAGCAATGTTCAGGGGTTGTCTTCTGGGTGTGTGCTGTTGAACCCTTCTCTCAGGCTGTTCTGGGGCCACTTATCCTGAAGCCCTGTCCTGGTGGCCTATGACAGTCAGGTGCCCTTGCAGCCCAGATCCCTGGATTCACCCTGAGTCCTCTCAGGGGCTTGAAGTCGAGCTCCCAGAAAAGCCCCGCCTCTAGTTCTCCCAGCTCTGGCCAGCAGCCTGGCCTAGCCCACCACCTCGAGGACTTGGGCCAGAGGCTTCTCCTCTGTCAGGACCCTGCTGTCATGTGGCAGGACCGTTTCTTGTGGCTGGCATTATCATGCATTGATTCATCTCCTTCTGGAGGAACGGGGCCAGCTGCAGAGAGCAAACATATTGAGTAAATTCACAAAGAACTGATGGCTCAGCTCAACATTTTAATGGCGACACTAAGCGCCCTCTCACCATGATAAACACGCTGAACGCCTGAAGGGATTATGGCTTCCAGGCTGGCCACTCTGTCACAGGGAAAAATTAATCTTGAGATTTAATCAAATCCAGAGCTGCACACTGTGGGGGGGGGCTCTTCCCCTCTGTGATATTCAGGCGAGGTCCCACTGTGGGAGGGAAGGGGCTCTTCCCCTCTGTGATGTTCAGGGGAGGTCCCTTCTTCCAAATGACTTCATGGTGTCATCTTGACTGAGTGCACACAGGCCTTCTGGGCCAGACAGTTGACGCATTTTTGCATGCTGCAGCCTTCCTGGAGCTGCTCCTCACACAGAGAAGTGTCGGGTGAAGTCTGCGGAGAGCAGATGCAGAGTTCTGATTTCCCTCGGATGGTGTCTTCTGTGTCATCCCCTAACACCCTCGGGTCCTCTTCTGAGGGTGCTTACAGTAGCCAGCTTCTCATGCTGGTTCCCTTTCCCTCTCTCATGGCTCCACCCCCACCTGCTTCTGTCCAATCAGGTCGAGGGGTGAGTGTACAGGGAGGGTCTTATTCCAGCAACTCTTACAATTCTCACATTTTGTAAATGAGACAAAGCTCTCTTCCGTAGGGGACCCAGTGTTGTGCTTTGTAACTCGAAGCTCGTGGACTTTGTCTGGATCCAGAGGAAGAGAGTCCAGAAGGTCTCAGGGAGGAGTGGAGTCCATGACTGAGTCTTTCCCAAGCTGGCTCCTGGGAAGGTGCCATAGGACAGCAAGACCTATACTGCTCTGGAGAGCACAGGCGGGCCAACCTTAGGGCCTCAGGGCCTCCAGAGTGAGTAGCTTCACAGGTGATTTGTGTGTGCACTGAAGTGTTCCAGGTGCTGGCCACCAAGAGGATGCAGGGAGGTCCTGCAGGGGATGTGAATAGGGCCAGTGAGAGAAGCTGCTGCTTCAGCTAAATAAGAGCAACAGAGGCGGGCGAGGTAGCGGATGGTGAATGAGTTGTTCTCCTGGAGGGTCAGGGTCCTGCCTGGAGGAGGGAGGCTCCAGCAGACTTCATCTCTATCTCTGCCAGGGCCACCATCTGGCTCTTGAAACCTTCCATCCTGATATGTGGCCTATACAGTGTGTGTGTGTGTGTGGGGGGGGGTGTTCATGACACCCTTTGCTAAGAAGTGGCAATGGGCTAGCCAGTCTCCAGAGCAGGCAGAGGTAGGCAAGAAACCCCTGCGGATGTAGACCTCCTTTTTTGCCTGTGAGAAGCATCGAGAGTGGGTAGAGCACACACCTTTAATCCCAGCACTCAGAAGGCAGAGACGGATGGATTTCTGAGGCCAGCCTGGCCTACAAAGCAAGCTTCAGGACACCCAGGGCTACACAGAGATATCATGTCTCAAAAAACAAAAACACAATAGCAACAACAAAAAGCAGACAGAGGCAGCCATTCTCTGTGAGTCAAGCATGCTGTCTGGCTTGGGATGGAATGACTCGGGGGTGACCTTCAGCTTGGGCTCAAGGATGCAGTGTGGGATTCTGATGCACCTCAGTGCATATGGAGTCCAAGGGCAGAGCCTGTCTCCAGGAGGGGGACCCTGCTTGCTGGGCCTCATCCCTCCCCAGTGCATACCAGGCATCCCATCACACAATGGCTTCCCTCACTTCCTGTCAGACACAGTCAGCATGGGGATGGTGAACTCTGCCTAGGATCTCTGGGCTGTGAGCTGCTCAGAGGAGCCTCCTCTGAGAGAGCAGCACACAGTGTTCAGTAAATGGCCCCATCACTAATAGGGCTCTGTGTCCTCATCAGAAAGAGCCTCCATCATAGGTCAAAGGTAAACCTGTGGAGAACATACCTCTGGTCCCTCTACCTCACCCCTACCTCCTTGAGAAGCCCTGTGACCCCACGAAGAGTGGATAGGTTCTAGAGTAGAAGCAGTAAGGACACCCGCTCTGCCTGCTGCTTCAGGGTTCAAGTTCTGAGAGGAAGAGGGGGAGAAGACACTGACCTGACCAAGGCCCGCTGGGTCCTGAGAAGGGGAAGCTTCCGCAGGAGATGAAGGGATCTGGAAGCAGAAAACGTCAGCAGGCGGCGTGCGAGTGTCTGGAGTGTGTATGCCAGTGAGAATGATGCATTCTGAGTACGGAAGCAGCGCGCCCAGGGTCGGGTTCAGAAGCAGCGTGCCCAGGGTCGGGAGCAGAAGCAGCGTGCCCAGGGTGGGGCTCAGAAGCAGCGTGCCCAGGGTGGGGCTCAGAAGCAGCGTGCCCAGGGTGGGGCTCAGAAGCAATGTGCCCAGGGTGGGGCTCAGAAGCAACGTGCCCAGGGTCGGGAGCAGAAGCAGCGTGCCCAGGGTCGGGAGCAGAAGCAGTGTGCCCAGGGTGGGGCTCAGAAGCAACGTGCCCAGGGTCGGGAGCCCAGGGCCTGCTTCACTGATCTTTATTCTCTCAGCCTCTCTGGTGCCCTCTGGGCCTCGGTAGAAGACAAAATTCCAAAGGCCGGAAGAGAGACCAGGGAAACATCCCGGACAGTAGCTACAGTGGAGACGGGGAGCTGGCGGGCAGAGCAGCCCTTTGGCAGCCTAGTCGTTTCTCTGTGCCCCTGGCAGACCTGTGCCACACGGGAGCTCATTACTGTCACTTATCTGCCTGGACTTCCGGGCTCTTCTGAAGTCCTGCTTTACCCAGTCAGAGCTATTTCTTTCAGGCCTTGAGGAGCAGGGAAAAGGACCAGGGCGGAAAGTGAAGCCTCCAATGGTGAACAGGACAAGGGTGGGGCAGGAATGGATGAGATGTGGGGAGAGGTGGAACTGGCAGGAACAGGGCATGGGAGGGGTGTGGAGCTGGAGTGGGCGGGGCCTACTCAGGGAGTAGAGTACAGTGGGTAGGGCCTGGGCAGGGATGAAGAGGGTTGGGCCTACCAGTGATGGAGTTGGATGGGCATGGCCTGGGGTTGTTGGAACCTGAGCTCGGTGGAAAGAAGTGGGGGCAGGCTGCTGAGGCCACTGGAGGGCTTTGAGTTCTGAATTCAGAAAAGCTGGCAGGTGTCACCATGGCAACTGCAGAACAGGGACATCTTTGAAAAAGAAAAAGGACAAGTTTGACGATTTTATTAGCTGTCTTTACACTCTTCACCAGGAAGGGAAGTGGGGGCCTGGAGGTGCTGGAGGCTGGGCAGTCGGTGGCGGTGGACCCCATAGGGAGAATATGGATCAGCCTGCAGGGCTGGGGATGACTGTGCCGTGTAGCCCCACCTCTCCTGGTGCTGTCTACCCACGCAGTGCCTTCCAGATCCTGCTTTGAGGATCTGGGTCATCTAGGCTTGATTCTAGGCAGGTCCTGCCAAATTCCCCAGACCAAAACTTTCAGGTCCAAGATGCCCCCTGTCTCTACACATCAAGAGATACTCATATTGGGGATCGTGGCAGACAAGTGCAGACACCCCAGATCACACTGTCTGGCTTCAGCACTCCACACGCTTCTTAGGCTTGGGCAATCTGGATGGCACCCTCATCCTTTGACTGCCCAGAGATTGGAGAATAATCGCAATGCCCAGCCTTTCTGTGGCTGTGCTGATGCTCTGGGCATGTGCAGACCTCAGGTATGCAGCTGTGAGTAGATGGCAGGGTTGAGGGGGGGTGCTGTGTGGAACCTAGCTGCCATCTCCATCACCATCAACAGACTGGGCACCTGCAACCTTTTTCCTGCTGTCACTAGGGAGCCTCATTTGTCACTGGGGAGTTGGTAGATGAAAGGACACTTTCTCCCAAGGTCTGCCTCTGTGGGTCTCAGGCCCTGCATGCATGCCAGAGTCCCAGGGCCTCTGTTTGCAAGAACACAGACAGTGGTGCAGCAAGGGTGTTTTAGTTCCCAGAGTGGGGTGTGTCTGCAGGGGAGGGTGCCTCATCCAACATCTTTGAAACCATCCATAGAGATATTGTCTTAGGCTCTGTCTTGTCACTGAGGATTTCAGGGTGGTTAGATTTTACAGCTAAGTGCCCAGTCAACCTGTTCTATCCCAAGCAGTAACTCCCATAGCGTGCTTCTTGCCCCAGCAGGCCCCCACGTAACAGCTGTGTTATCCATAACTCCTAAACACAGCTCTGCAGAGGACACTGAAAAGGGGGGTCCAGAGAAAGCAACGGACTCATCTGAGGTCACAGAACAGGCAGGTTAAGGAACTGGGATTCAAATATAGGACCAAGGTCCTGTAAAGCATGATCCTTGACAGACTCTCAGAGTTAACTCCTGACCTGGGGCTTGATCCTTAATCACCAGGGCCTTGCCGTGTGAGCTCATCATTTCAGCCTCTATTTAAAAAGAAAGAAAAAAATTAAAAAGAAAAAAAGCATGCACTGCTCCTGACAGGTAGGGCTGGGGGAAACGCCAGGCATGCAACACAGCAGGCACGAAATCGATGTTGATTTCAACTTTCATCCAGGGCGGGACAGAAACCCCAACAACAAGCCGCCCCTCATGTTACACCAGGAGGTTACCATGCAAAAACTGCACGGGGAAGAAAATGTGCCCACATCTAGATTATCAGCTTCTCAGGAGTCCTTGAAATTTTCCTAGAAACAGCCTCTAAAATAAAAGTCAAGTTGTATGCCAAATTGGATTCTGCCACAGCACGGATTCGTGGGGCTGGCAAGCTGCCCACGGTGGAGAGAAGGGATGTGGTTCAAGTTCCACCCTCCTTGAGAGTGTGGCCCTGGCACAGCCCACAGCCTCCAAGGTGGGCATTAGTTGAGAATGGAGAACTAGAGGCTCGCCTCCCACCAGCTGGCTCTGGTCCCCGTTCCGAGTTGAGTTTTATCTCTGTCCCCAGAAATCCAGTATCTTGCTCCAAATGGCTGTGGAGAGCCAAATTTGGGTGTATGCCCCACCCACCCGCAGGGTCCCTGAGGACCCTGCAACCAGACAGGTGCAGAGAAGAGAGAGGCAAGGGTGAGATGCCAGGGATATTAAAGTCGCATCACGAACTCCCCATTTTACAGCACCGAGGAGTCGGGGAGGAAGTGATGTAACCAGGTCAGAGTTGGGACTAGAGCCACTGGGTCTTGACTTAATGACCCTGAAGTTTGCAGACGGTACAGTTCAGGGGATGAAACCAGCACTCCTTGCTCACGTCAGTTCTGGGAGAGGGACCCTCCGAGGGGTGGGCGGTGGGGGAGTGGGGATGGGAGGCTATGGTCCTGGCATTGGTCTAACTCCCTTAGTCTGTTTGTGAACACCTACTGTGTGATCCACTAGAGAGCTACCACAGTGACGGGCTCATTGACAAGAACCAGTGTGGGCCAGAAAGATGGCCGAGTGAGCAGAGCGAATGATCACTCCTTTGTGATGCTGTCTAGCTGTGTGATCACGGCAAGTGGCTCAACCTCTCTGTTCCTCTGTTCCCCAGCTTGTAAAGCAGGTCATGATGACGTTGACTCTTTAGGCTATGGCAAGGTATAAATGGGTTCTACCGACACCAGCAGAGTAAGTAAACAGACATGTATCTGCGTGGTGGCCGTGTGGTGGCCG
The DNA here is from genome assembly GCF_982192425.1 of Myodes glareolus. Classification (NCBI taxonomy): domain Eukaryota; kingdom Metazoa; phylum Chordata; class Mammalia; order Rodentia; family Cricetidae; genus Myodes; species Myodes glareolus. Next base: position 8,834,185 of record NC_142043.1, on the reverse strand, counting down.
TGTGGTGGCCGTGTGGTGGCCGTGTGGTGGCCGTGTGGTGGCCGTGTGGTGGCCGTGTGGTGGCCGTGTGGCACAGCAGCAATGAGTCCTGTCACCATTTACCTCCTAAAATTTCTGGGAACTAAAGAAGAGGTCAGCACAGAGTGGCTGAGACCTCATCCTAGTGATGGGCAGAAGGAAAATGCCACCCACCCGAACACACGTGGCGCTCCGTGCAGCAGGGCGAGGCTGGAGGTCTCGCTGGCCCCTACAGAACTGTGCAGGGGGCCTGAGGACTCCACACACCTGATCCTCTCCTGTGACTTTGCACATGGAATCTAAATTCTCTCTAATCCCTGCAGGGAGGAGAGGGCATCCAGGGCATCGCCTGGGTATGCCACACCCTGTAAACAGCAACTGTGGCAATGTCCCTTCGCTGTGTGTGGAGATACATTGTGTCCCAAAGGCAAAGAGGTCCAGTGAGTCACTGCTGTGGCTGCTGAGAGCCAGGGTCCAGGAGTGGAGGGGGGGCTCTCTTGGTTGGGGTGGGGTGGATACAGGCTGAAGGGGGGGCTGTCCTGGGTAGGGTAAGATGGATGGAGGATGTGTGTGGGGTGCTGTCCTGTGTGGGGTGGGGTGGATGGAGGATGCAGAGGGGGCTGTCCTGTGTGGGGTGGGGTGGATGGAGGATGCAGAGGGGGCTGTCCTGTGTGGGGTGGGGTGGATGGAGGATGCAGAGGGGGCTGTCCTGTGTGGGGTGGGGTGGATGGAGGATGCAGAGGGGGCTGTCCTGTGTGGGGTGGGGTGGATGCAGGATGCAGGGAGGGCTGTCCTGTGTGGGGTGGGGTGGAGGCAGGATGCAGGGAGGGCTGTCCTGGGTGGGGGTGGGATGGATACAGGCTGCAGGGAGGGCTGTCCTGGGTGGGGTGGGGTGAATACAGGATGCAGGACTCTCCTGTATGGGATGAGGTCACAAGCTCCAGCTGGTAGCTTGGCCATCCTAGGGCCTGGTTATTGAGAGAGTCGGGGCTGCTTCAACAGCCGTCCGTGGGAAAGCACTTCCAATCATTCCCAAAGTGAATTTGACCCTAGTGACAGGCTGTCCACCCTAGCCTGTTATCTCTTTACTGAAGTAAGCCGCCACATATCTCAGAACATCTTCCTTTGGCTGTGTGACTTTGTGCAGCAGACCTAACCTCTCTCGTCTTCCAGGACCAGGAATATAGAGATAACATTGTAGGAGGCAGACAGCCAGGTCACACTGTCCTCAGAGATTGCCATCAGTTCTTGAGCCCCTAAGCCTCTTCTCAGCCTCCCAGGAGGTCCCTTGACTCACAGAGGAAGTCAAAACAAAACCATGGGGAGACAGAAAGGGAGCCGCTTTTAATTAGCAAATACCTCGCCCTTCTGATTACTCGGAATGTGCAAGCTCTTTCTCAGAATCTGACGACTTCATGCTCCGGCCATGCATTGGAATTCCACAGACACATGCTCAGCAAGGCTTGAGGGCTGCTGGCCTGTCAGTCCGTCCCCATAATCAAACAACATGCATGACTTTAATTAACAAAGAAGGCAAAAGAGCTCCTGGGGAAGCCACTTGGGCCATTTTCTATCAGGGCTGAGACATCCCCAGGGGCCCAGCCAGCTTAGGAAAGAAAGAGAAAGCTGTCTGTCATGTGCTTCCTGGAGAGAACACAGGGCTGGCAGAAGACTCTGACTTCCCAAGGCCCTGGCTGGTAAGGGCTGGGTCCTGCCAGGGTGTTGGGGAATCAGCCAAGCACAGTGATGACCAAGGGTGTGGTGTAGAAGGTGGCCATACAACAGAGAGATGGACAAGAGGGCTTCTTTAGAAGCCCTGGAAAGTTTGAGCTGACATTTTAAAGTATGTAGACAATCTTGCTAGGACTAAAACAGAGAGTGGTCTAGGCGTTGTGCTCACTAAGTAAACCAGTCTTTACAGGGCTCCCGAAGGGCCCAGACCTGAGTCAGATGTTGGTGTAGTTGGAAGATGGTGCATACACATCTGAAAGTCAGGGCCCACTCCTGAGGCATACGGGGAGATTGGGTAGACACAGGCTCCACCCAAAGGGAAGCTTCCAAGAGACCTGGGTTACCCAAAAAAATCTTGGGGGAAATGTGTTCAGAGAATAGAGAGGCCCGTGGGAGGCCCGTGGCATCCTAGAAACAGCGTGCGTGGGGACAGAGAGTCTGTATGTATGTCTATGCGTGTGACTTGAGTACAGGAGGTCAGGGGGACACGGCCTGACCAAGCTACAGGTGACGTGGCTGGGCAACAGGCATCTCTACAGTGACACCAAAACCAAATATCAGGGCTGAAGAAAGCATTCACATTTCAGTCGAGTCTGGACTGTATTTACCCTTCTACAAATGAAATTATAAAATATCATTTTAATATGTTTTTATGGAGAAAGGAGCCACAGGGAGGCAAGTGTCTGGGACCCAGTGAGCTCACACTGGTGTTTTCAGGCTGAGCCCTGGCTGAGAAGGCGCTTTTCTAACTGCCCCTCCAAGTCTGTTATAATTAGTTGTGTGCCCCTGGGCCATCGCGAACTCTTTGGTGATCAGCTTGCCCTTCTGGGGACCTGGAAGTAATAAACTCATCTCCCAGGCTGGTGACCAGGAGCATGGCGGGCAAAGCATCCTGGAATTGCAGAGAAAGTTGCAGTAGCCAAGAGCTTGGGGAAGTGGGAGCCTTGAGGAAGGTTGGGCAGGTGCTGCAAAGGCAGGACCAATCTCAGTACAGAGGTCATCAGAAAGATGGGATCCTGGCTCTGCCCCCTCATCCCACCTCCTGTTCTTCTTGAAGGAACAAGAGCCAGCAGGCACCCTGGTTTCCAGGGCTGCTGGGAGCCTCTGTGGTCTCAGCATGTAAGAGCATCGGTCCCTGTGCCCGAGGCCCCACCCCCTGTGCCTGTCTTCAGCCTTTCTTGCACAGTGGTAGCATCATGGCAGAGTCAGTATGTGCTCTGTGCAAGGTGTCAGGTACATTCCTCTGGTGCTCAGTGGAACTGCCTCCTGCTCCTCACCTCAGCAGCACCTCCATAAGTCTTTGCTTTTCCACTTTGCTTCCAGGCTTCCTCTCTTGGTCCCAGAGCTCACAGGTTCCCCATAACACTCCAGGGTCCAGCTGCCATCTCCTAGCTGTATGCCAGGCAAGCTCAGACTTGGCCCTTCTGCTCTAAGGCTGATGCTCAGCCTGCAACTAAGAAAGAGTGTACCCCCAACCTTGCCCAGCCCCTTGGAGCCACAGTGACTCCTACCAGCTCCTTCTCTGTGGTCAGGATGCACCATGCTGTCCCCTCCCTCAGGACATGATATCTAATGCAGGACAGCTGAAGTCAGACATTCCCATCTCCAATATCTGGAAGGACACAGGCAAGGATTTCCACCGATATCTTCCTCTTTAAGAAACAGAAGGTAGGGTTTCTGTGGAGCTACTAAGCAATGACCTTTAAGTGAAGTTCACCCATACTCCCAGAGCACAGCCTCATTTAGAATAGGACCTTGAGATGACATCGTTCTGGATTGAGGTAGATCATTAAGGTGAGAGTAGCCTTCTAAGAGAGAGAGCTAGGGTTGGGAAGTATGTCAGTCCTTAAGTTCACCCCCCCACACCGAGAGAGAGAGAGAGAGAGAGAGAGAGAGAGAGAGAGAGAGAGGGAGAGAGAGAGAGAGAGAGAGAGAGAGAGAGAGAGAGAGAGAGAGAGAGGAGAGGAAAGAGAGAGAGAGAGAAGGGGGGGGTTAGAAGAAGAGAAGGAAGTTGATGATCTGGAACAATGTATCCAGCTGCCATCACCATCCGAGTGTTTCCTGCTCCACATACTGGATCCTTTGCTCTATCTGCTTGAGGCTAAACTGTGTCTAAAATAGCCAGAGACTCAAACCTCCCCTGCGTCTATGCTGTACCCACTGAGAGTAGGGCAAAACTGGCTTCTTACATCCTGGGGAACTGAGTGAAGAAGGCAAGCATGAGAGGCAGCGCTCTAGGGCAGCCTGGGCGTGGCCAATCCGCATGGCCACTCTTCACCCAGGTCAGGTGACCAGAACCACCGGTGCCTTGGTGTCCCCACTGGTCAAGTAGGGGGTTTTATTGATGTTCACACTCTGCGGTACGGTAGGACTTGCATGGAATCACACGGAGGATGCCCTGTGAGCTGAACCTAGTATTCTGTGAGCACTGGCTGTTGTGGCTCCCACGCAAGGAACAGGTGTGCCCCGCCACTCCTCTGTCATGGTTCAGATGACTGGGCTGGAGTTGAAACTGGGCTCCGTGACGTTGATATCTGACACAGGCCCCTCCATTTTAGCTTCCTGGGGACACAGGGCATCTAAGTCAGGCCTGAGCATAGTTGAATCGGGGATGGTTTGTGGGCCATCTGGCCTCGGCACGTGCCTGGAGCTGCTTGTCAGTTTGTCGCCATCACTCTGGCCATTCCCCAGTGGAGAGTGGGTCCTAAAACCTGGCTGGAGCACAGGTTTTCTTCTGCTGGGAGAGAGAAGGTGGGCAGGTAGACCCAGAGTCGTGGGTCTTAGAAAACGGAATCTGATCTGGACTCCAGGGGCAAGGATGAGCAGATGTGTCCTGTGTGTGTCTCCGAGCAGGGAGGCCCCCTGTCCCAGCCTCTCACTCTGGGAGGCTCATTTCCATAACAGCCAGAGAAACAGGTGCAGAAGGAGCTGCTGGCTTGCAGCACAAAGTGAAGGAAGGGTGTGAATGCCCGGGCGGGAGATACGCAGAGTCCAAGACAAACAACCACATTCATGGAAAGCTTCGAGCCAATGAAAATTAACTGAGAGAAACACAGTTCAGAACTGTCAGTCTGCTAAGGAGGGGGGGGTGGGGCCTCAGTGGAGGTGGGGATGGGGAGCTCAGTGGAGGTGTGGGTGGGGCCTCAGTGGAGGTGGGGATGGGGAGCTCAGTGGAGGTGGGGATGGGGAGCTCAGTGGAAGTGGAGGTGGGAGTGGGGAGCTCAGTGGAGGTAGAGATGGGGCCTCAGTGGAGGAGGGATGGAGGCCTGGTGGGGGCTACAGGGGAAGAGTTGAGAACAGTGTATCTAATGATGCTCAGGGTTGTGACAGACACCTACATCGGGAGGAGGAAGGATGGCCCTGCTGCTTTCTGATGGTGGATCAGGTACCATTATAGGTGCACAGTGGATATATAAGACGATATTTCCAAAGATCATTTTGTGTGTGTAGAGTCGAGAGACCAAACTTGGGTGTCATTCCTCAAGTTCTGTCCACCTTGTTTTAGTGTTTGTGTATGTGGGGTGTGTGTATGTGTGTGTGTGTGTGTGTGTGTGTGTGTGTGAAGGACACTAGGTGCCCTGCTCTCTAGTTCTCCCTTTAAGATAGTGTCTGTCGTTGAACTTGAAGCTAGTCTGGCCAGCAAATTCCCGGCATCTAGCTTTCCCCACTGCACAGTGATGTATTTATGGGGACATCCAGCCAAACCTGGCTTCCCACAGGTGCTGGGGATTTGAACTCAGCTCCTTGTGCATGTGCTGCAAACCCTTTACCAACTGAGCAACTTCCCAGCTCACGCCTGCCTTTTGATAGAGAGTTTCTCAGTGGCTTGGAGCTCCCCAAGTAGCCTAGGCTGGCTAGCCACTGAACCCCAGGGATACACCAGTCTCTGCCTCCCTGGTGATGGCAATAGGAGTGGGCAGGACCATCACAGTGCCTGGTTTCTTAAATTCGTTCTGGGGATTGAACTCAGGTCCTGAGGTCATGTAGAAGGCACTTTACAGACAACTCCATCTCCTTAACTTCTCGTTTTCAGGCTAGAAGTGACCGCAGGGGTCCCTCTGTGTCCTCTACCGTCTAGGTCTCCCACTTCTGCTGAGCCACTCCTATGGCTCTCAGCTCAGGGACTTGAGACACACAGTCTGCTGCAGAGACTCAACAAGTTCAAACAAGCAGTGTTTGTTCTTATGTCGAGAGAATAGATCTGCAGGTCCCCAGTTTTGCAATGTGGCGCTGCATTGACGTAATCGGCTGTTTTGACCTAGAGACACCCAGCCCACCCTTGGGAAGAGGCTAAGAAAAGAAGCCAAAGGTGCTGCAGAGAGGAAGAGAGAAGCCTGGGTGGTGCACACACGAGGAGAGCCTAGGAGAGAGAAGGGAAGTAACCTCCTCCTGGTTGTCCTGCCCACTGTAGAATTGTGCAGGCCTCAAGGTGCAGCCGCCATTCATACATGGCATCTGTTGGCCATCATATAACACCAGCCAGTGCCACTCTTTGGTGCTGTCTGTCCTTATTTAGAGGGGACATCAAGGCATGTGGCTCACTGAACAATTGTGGACTGAGGCTGTGCTTTTAACTCTGTCCCAAGAGCAGTTGCTGCTCTCTCAAGGATCCTGGCTGCTGAGCTGGCTACAGGTCTCATATGTAGGCCTAAGCAAGCTAGGGGCCTTCCCCAGGAAGGACAGTAGGGATCAGTGAGAACATGGTGCTGTTTGCTTCTGGTGAGGAACTGGGAATTTTGAGGTATAGAGACAGATTCGTACACTGCATCTCCGAGCCCCTCTGCCTGAGACATAGTGTTTTCATAAATAGAGTTTATAACAGAGGGTTTTGGGAAGTGACAAGAAGCATCCTGCTCCAGCAGACTTAGGTGGGGAAGGGTCTTGCAAGACAGAGGACTTTTCTACGGGGAGTCTACTTTATCCTGCTCCATTGACACATGCCATGCCACTGGCTTGTGACAGGGACCAAGGGTGCACTAATCCCTCACACTGGAGCTTCTGAGGTTAGGATTTGGAGGTCAGAGGTTGAGTGTCCATGGCTGCCCATCTCCATCAGATTAGGAGCTGCTAATGGCAGGAACTAAGTCTCTCCCATCATAGTAGGAGAGGTCTGTCCTCACCTGAATAACTTCTCGGTCCTTTAGAGGAAAAGAATATGGAGCTAGATGAGAGGAGACAAAGGATTCTGTGAGGAACACAAGAGTGGATACTGAGGACCACTGTCGTGAGAGAAGCGAAAGTGGGTACTGAAGACCTGTCTTAGTTAGGGTGTCTATTGCTGTGCTAAAACACCCTGCCTGAAAACAACTTGAGAGGAAAGGGTCTATTTCATCTTTCAGCTTGGAGTCCACATGATCCAGGGAAGCCAGGACAGGAACTTAAGGACAGGTGGCAGAGACTGGTAAAAAGGGCAGGGAGCGCTCTGCACTGGCTTGTTCTGTTTGACTTGCTCAATTTGCATTCTTATACAGATCAGGACCACCTGCTCCGGTACAGCACTGCCCACAACAGGCTGGGTCCCCCACATCAATCATTAATCAAGAGAATGTTCCAGGGGTCAATCTGGTAGGGGCATGTTTTCAATTGAAGTTCCCTTTCCGTAAATAACTCTGTGTCAAACACAGCAGAATAATTGGCCCCTTATTAACTCAGTGTACCAACACATTACTAGTAAACCATAACCTTTCCTTTCTTGTTGGTTCCACATATCTCATATTAATATCAACATCTCAGTATAAAGCACAGCATCTAAGAATCGGCCATGAAACAAATGTGGACCATTACTCCAGATGAAGGGGACGGCTCCAGAGAGATACCTGGGTAAGAGATCACAGAATAATCAGGAACATGGAATGGAGTATGCCATCTGCTTGACGGGAAATAGTATTCTCTTGGAAAGTCAGGTAAGGACGTAGTCAAGGGACACTAGTACCTACAGGAAGATGCCCAAACCATTATATATTCCATGAGAGCCTGGAGGTTTGAGCCAGTTCCACCTTGATGACTGGTGTCTCTGTCTACAGTGTGCACCATGGGCTTGAAGCAGCAAGAAATGGCAGTGTAAACCATCATTATGAGACCATTGCAGTGGCCCGGGAGAGGATCCTGCTTGTAGCTACAGAGAAATCTCTCTGTCTCCCAAAGCCACCCCCAGTTGCAGATTCAGTGCCATCATAGTATCTGTAAGAAAGTGTGCTTGAAGGGACAGAAGATCCAAGCTGGACAGCAGGCATTTGCTTTCATCTTAAATAAGAGCCCAGAGAAGCTCAGGCTTCTCTCTTACTGCCCAGCAGACAGGTCCTGCATTTCCAAACTCACGCCAGCATCCAAGACACTTTGGCTCTACCCGTCAGGTCTACACTCCAGCCATTGTTCAGGAAGAAGAGAGAAGCTGTACCTTCTCCTAGGCTTCGCGCCCTCATCTGTGAGAACAGACATAGGGTTGATGTGAGGGATCAGTGGGCTTTGACTTTGTCAAAGCTCCGGGCTCTCCACTGTGCTCTGTCACCTGCTGACAAGCCAGGAGTGTTTCACAATGTAAAAACTGTGCATGAGGAATCAAATTACCATGAGGTGCACAAGCTCCTCCCGCCCCCAGTGCCCCTGCAGGAGGTGTCTCCCTGCAACACTGCAGGACAATGGGGAGGGTCAGCCTTAGCTTGCTTGCATCCATCTCTGTCCTGTCCACTGCCCTCTCTTTTGCCATTCTGCGCATTGTGTAGGCTTCAGTCCCGGGGCCAAGCCCAAATTAACATGGGTACACAGGTCAGCCCTTTCCAGAATCTTCCTTTTGGCTCTTTCTCTCTCCAATAGCAAAGGAAAGCATCACACTGCTATCTTACCTGGGGTGCCCTGAGTTCTTTAGAGTAATTACTGCTCTTTCAATAAATGGCGAGGTTTTAATTTCACCAGGGCATGCATAAACCACAACTTTGCATTTTCTCTGCCGTAATCAATACTGTAACAGAATTAAGAGGTTCCAGCAAGACTCGAGCTCTTACCCGAGCTATTAAAGACTAACCTGCATGCCTACAGATGGGGCCTCCACTAATGTGTTCCAGCAGGACTGAAGCCTTGGTCTTTTTGTAGTGTATCCAGTTTTCCTAGTCCCTTCGAGGAGGTGCTTAGCAGAGTGTGTGAATGGAGGATGCCCCACTATCCTTGATGCTACAGGGGAAGATCTGGCTTTCATTCATCCCAACCTTAGACCTTAGTCATGCCCACCATCTGTTCTGTTTGCCTGTTCAAGACTCATTTTTATTACTTTTGTTTTGTGTGTGTGTGTGTGTGTCATGTGTGCCTGTGTGTGTCTGTGTGTCTGTGTGTATGTACGCACCATGTGTGTGCTTACCTCATGGAATCCAGAAGAGGTCATTAGACTCCTTGGAGCTGGAGTCACAGGCAGTTGTGAGGTACCTGAGTTGGGGTTCTCTGCAAAAGTAGTCAGTGCTCCTTACCACCAAGCCATCTCCCCAGCGTCATTTCTGCTGCCCTGTCTTTCCCTTTAGCTCTTTAGCTCTTGCTGCCTTCTGAGGTACTATTGCCAACTTTCTCTGGTCTTGGACTGGAAGTTCCAGTTTTATTAGTGCGGTAGATGGTTTATTTCATTCGCATGTTTATCTTGAAAGTTTTCAACACTGCTTTGATGTGACAGAAGTTTTAGGAATTATTTACCCAGGAATAAATGAATAAGATCCTCTGGCACACACACACACACACACACACACACACAGGGCATGTATGATTTTTATCTTTAGAGTATGTAAATTCTGTGTTTCGAGGGGCTTTGTATGCAGTGCCTCCTCTGCACACTTCAGCTGGTTGAAACAATGAACAGATGAAGTAAACGCTACGTTACAGTGATGAAAACAATTAGCCATTCATTCTTTCGTTCAGTAGCCACCCCCACCCCAGCTTTCCCCAAGCCAGCTGGCTAGAAGGATGGAGACCAGACAGCTACTCTCTGCCTTCATCTCTTTAGCACATGGCTAGTTTTAACAAGAGCATTTAGCGACTGTCACATGAAGATGTCAGTGTCGACACTGTCCCTCGTCAGCTGGGGGTTGCGAAGATCCATCGGAGGGGTCTTGCAGGGAGACATTCTCCGGGCCAGCTCACTCACTTCCTCTGTCACCCAAGCTCCCTGGATGGGGTTATCCTGCCAAATAGACCCTCTCCTGCACAGGCCTCTCCTGCGGTAATACTCCCGCTATGAAGCTAGACAATTAGAGGTAATTGGGACAATCAGCATTTATTATGGCAATTTGTGCTTCCAAGGAACCTGCCACCCGGTTTGGGAATCCATCCAGCTGTCATTCCCTCACACAATTCAGAACCCACAGATTTGCCTCTCCTGAGCTCCGGGAGGGCCTGAGAGCAGGACCAGTCTCCCCCACCAATCGGAGGTGGGTATGCAAATCAGGGCCTGGGAGGCAGACAGGTATCTCCTCCATTCCAGGGCCTGGGCTAGAGGCCTGGGGCGGTGGCCAGCCCCTGGTGACTGATTTTTCGCTACATTAACCAGATGTTTGGCTTAATTGACAGAAACGTTTCCACCGTCTCAGCTGAGTGGCTCAAGCCTTGGCCTGCTGTCGGTGAGCCTCAGCGCCGGAGCCTCTTTGAGACGCCACGCGCCAGCCCACACGGGCACTCGTGGTGTCTCCCGCTTGAACTCACCTTCTCTGGTGTAAACATATCCCTTGAACCGCGTCATCCCTCTGATGCACACAGGCAGCCACACACAGCATTTATAAATGTTGACTCTTGGCTAGGGCTTGCTAGGTCTGGATGTCTTCTATACTGGTTGTTAGCTCGGAAACCACACTGTTTTCCCCTCCACTGTGATAGAATATCAGTTACTCTGTCTGATGGTTTCAGAGGTTAGGTCCATCGTGGTGTGGGTGATGTGGCTGCTGGAGCAGTTCCGGAGGTATCAGCTGGAGTGTGAGGTATCACTGCTGACCAGGAAGCTGATTTAGATGGGAATCATGATCCATCCTCGATGACCTGCTTCTGTCATCTGGCCAGCACTTCCCAAAGTCCCACACTCTCCCAAAACAGAGTCACCAAGTATGCAAATATTTGAGTCCTTCAGCCCTTCTCACTGCTGGAAGCTGACTTAAGCTGTCACCAGATGAGGTGATGACCTGAGGTCCTTAACAATGCTTGGGCAATCATTGGGAGTTCTCATTTCAAGTTCTTTTTTCCAGGACTGTCTTTCTCCATGGTCACTTTTCACCAACCCCTGTGAGGCAGCAAGTGTCAATTGTTGGGGCTCAGTGGGTAAAAGCACTTGCCCCCAAGTCTGAGGACATGAGTTCAATTCCTGGAAGTGCTGGGAGGAGAAAACCAACTCCTGCAAGTTATCTCTCTATCGAGCTCCACATAGTCACCCAGGCCCAGGTCCCTTCTGTCTTGTGGCTCTGCTATACCTGTGGGTAGGTATTGTGTCATTTGCGTATCTGGAGCTGGGTTGCTGGTACCCATTGCTGCCATCCCACTCACAAGAACTGGAGCAAGAAGCTGGTGTCAGAGCTTTCTTGAAGCAAGGGATGCAGAGACTAACCACACTTGCCCTGGCAGCCTCCACTCACCTTTGCAGAAGGCAGCTGAGGTTTGTCTCAGGCTGCTCTGAGTCACCACTTTCCTCTGTGGCTAGGACCAAAAGCCCAATGTGTGCACACTCTGTGCAAAGTTCTGCAGAGCACACCAAGGCAGGCACGCTGCTCTCCCAAGGTCTGAAGTGTTTGCCTCTCTTGAGTAAGGCCACACTTCCGCTCTCCCTGCCCCTCCACGTAGAGTCACCACTGTGAATAGAATGAATGCCTTGTGGTAAGGGACTCTCCAGGGGGCAAGTCCCTCAGCCCCTACCTGACCGGACACCATTTGCACATCTGAACTTACAAAGCTGTTTTCTCTAGTGCATCCCGTGTATCTACACGAAGATGAAGGGTAGGCAAGTTCTCTCTGTATATTATAAAAAGGGAATGGGCTCAATGATGTGAACTGGGGATGAATTACTGTGATGAACTTGGGGCTGGTGAGAGGGCTCAGCCAGGAAAGGCACTTGCTGCCAAGCCTGGAGACCTGAGTTTCTTCCCTGTGACCTATGTGCTGGGAGGAGGGCACTGACTTCCCCAGGTTGCCCTCTGACCTCTGTGTGTGCGCAAATAAAATAAGTATAAAGTTTTTAATAAGCAGAACTACACAATAGCAAGCAATCAGCACACCCCCCTCGTCTTAATATTTAGCACAATAGAAACATCTCATCTACCTGAGTGATGCTGAACAGGAGGCTGACCTTCATGTGGTCCTCAAACACCCATACTCACGATGGCTGCATTTTCCCGTGACTGCAATTTCTGGAGGGCACTCAAGGCTGGGTGGGGAGAATCTGGACTTTTACAGGTGACCATGACAGACACTCTCACAGGCAGTCATAAAGCCTGCACCAGGTCTGGGAGCACTGGGAGGAGAGGGAGAGCTGGTGACAGGTGCGTACCTGCACAGGACACCTTAAACATCTCTGATGAATGTTCTCATCTCTGTTCTAGCCCAAGGCCCATGAGAAGGCAGAGCCCCTCCTCACTTCTTGCAGTAACATCTCCTATTTACATATGTGACTGGCTTGACAGTTGTTTGGAGGAGAAAGGCTAATCCTAGATGCAGAACCTCCCTGTGGGATGCTGGGCTGTTTTCCGGAGTAAACAGCCTATCTATGTTTCAAAGGATCGGGTCCACATAATTAGGGTGCCTCCTTTGGATTAAGACTCTGAGAAAAAAAACCTCTGCAAATACACATACACCCCTGACAAGGAGATAAAAATGTACAACTGTCACTATCCATTCATAGTTCTGCATGGTGATGTCTCTCAGTGAGCAGGGACGGGGCAGGGGTGTTGAGGGGTAAGCATAAGCAGGTAGGTTTCAGTAGGGGAGAAGAAAGAGGAGGCAGAAGGAGAAGAGGAAGATGGGGAGGAGGGGTTGTAGGGGGTAGGTGGAGGCTTTGGGTGACAACAGCTCCTTCCTTCACTCAGAAAGAATTCAAAGCGCTACATAGTTCCCCTGTTCCTGCTTGGAACTAGGCTTGTATGGGTTGGCAGGAAAGTCATTCTCCCAAGGGCTAGAATGACTCTGAGCTGGGCACCTATGTGGCATGTTTTGGTGACCACGTGTTACTTTTGCATTGCTGTGATCAACATGCATGACAGACATGCCCTGAAGAAGGAGGTTTGTTGTGGCTCACCATTCCCAAGGGGTTCGGAGCCCTCTTGGTGTGCTCCACCCGGGTCAGCGATTGGATCGTAAGGTAACTGACAGAAAGCAGAGAAGTAGATGCCAGGATCAATTATAATTGTATGAGACCCACTGCAAATGTTCACCTTCCTCTATCCAGATGGTCAACACTTGAGCCTGCGTGGGACATTTTAGATTCAAGCCATAAGGACACAAGAGAGACCGTTCTTCTTCTTCTTCTTCTTCTTCTTCTTCTTCTTCTTCTTCTTCTTCTTCTTCTTCTTCTTCTTCTTCTTCTTCTTCTTCTTCTAATCTTTCTCTCCTCTGCTCCTCCTTGGAGGAAGCCACGAGCCTTAGGTCTGGTTCTCACACAGCTTTTAATAACTGCGTAACCATGGAGAGCTTTCGATGATCTGTTTTTATTTTGTTTAGTTGTGAAATGAATAGAAAAAATTAACTGTTCCCTCAGGGCTGCAGGAGAATTAAGCAAACCAACAAATGCATCAGCTGTGATAACTCCGAAGGGCCCCAAACACAAAGGGCTACATGTGTCATTCCCGTCCTTGTCTTGGCTGCTTTGTGCCTACGTCCCACCATGTGAACACAAGGGACAAAATTATCAGTTGTTGGAAGTTCTCAGAGAAGCACCTTCAGAATGAAGCTAGTTCCCATCTAGGAACCAGTTTCACCTAGTTCCAAGTTTCTCCACGGGTCCCTTTCTGCTGCCCCAGCCTAAGCTTCTTCTGACTTCCTGGCAGGCAGCAGCCTCTTCCTTTGAGTCTGAAAATGAGTTCATGCATCTGGAGGTCTCTGTTGGGTTTTCACTGCTGTATAACAAATCCCCACAAACCTAACACTTGAGAGTTGTGCAGATTGACTGAGTTACTGTGGAGCCTCTGGTTTACTCAGGACCTCGAGGCTGAAACACGGCTTCTCATTTGGAAGGTTGGCCAGAAAGTACCTAGTTCGGATTTTCCCTGAGTACTGTGGGGGTTTAGTTCCTTGAGATTAGTTTCTCTAGTTTCTTAGCTCCTTGAGACTACCCATAATCCCCTGCTGAACAGTCATCTCCCTGGCAGGCCAGATGGCCTCTTCACCACCAACAGGAGACCTTCTGCTCACACTTTCTGTTTTCTCAACCCGAGGAAGGGCAGGGGCGAGCGGTTGATAAGGTCGCACCTACCGGTAGTTTCTGTTTTGATTTAGTAGTCAGTTGATGAGAGACCTCCACTAGCAGCTTGGTCTCTGTAGTATAATTCAGTCACAGGGGTGTTGGCTGAATGCAGTCATCTGTCCCCACACAGGCAAGAGAACAGGACTGTGCATAGAGTAGCAAGCTTGGAGGCCCTCTGAGAAATCTGCCTGACATTCCGGAGGCCTACATTTTGGTTCTCTCAGATGAGTCAGCACTTCAGTCCAACCTTATTAATTAATTTTGTATTGCTGTGACCAAAATACCTGAGAGGACCACTTAAAGAAAAAGAATATTGTGACTCATGCTTAGATTTGAGTCCATCGTTGATGGCTCCATTGATTTTTCATTTTGAAACTCACTGTCACGGCTGTGGGAGTGTATAGAGAAGAAGGCTGCTCACCTCGTGGAGGAGAGGAAACAGGGAGAAGAAATAGACTGAAAACCAGGTCTAACTTTCAGAGTCATGCCCACAGTGATCTGCTTCCTCCAGCCAAGTTATGCCTTCTAGAACACAGAGCCTGGCGTAGGGGTTATGTGCTAATATATATTTTGAGGTACATTTTTAGGTCAGAAGGGTGAAGGTGAGGGGAAGAAAGGCAGAATAGAATGGGAATCCACACAGGGTGGCATTTCACTGTGATGGTCTCTATCTGGTGACAAGCCACGAGGAGGCAGTACAATTTCTTTCTCGGGTGCATCTTCACAGTCAATCTGAATTTGGGTTAGGGGGTCTGGAAAACCCAATTGTTAGAAGGAAGACACCTGCTGGAGCCTGTCCCCCTGAGGTGCTCTTGTGTTGATTGTACTTTGTCCTGCAGTGACGAAGTGCCCGACACAGAATATTTTAAGATGGATTGTTAGATTTTGACTCACAGTTCCAGAGGTATACCCTGGTTGGCAGCGTGAGGTGGCCAATAGAGAAAGAGGGACCTGATAAGATGGCTGAGTAGGCACAGGTACCTGCCAACAAGCCTGAAACCCACATGGAGAAAGAGAACTGACTTCCACATGCTGGCCTCTGACTTTTACATATGCACTGTGGCATGTACACGCCTACTCATACACATCTGTCACACACACAAGGTCCAGAAGGAAAGAGGGCAGAGATACGGCGGGTATAGCCCTCAGGGTCACACTCCATGATTAACTTCCTTGAACTAGACCCCTCCTACCAGTTTCCATGGCTCCCAATAGGACACCCAGTTGGGGACCAGGTTTCCAGAGCATGAGCCTGTGGAGTTGGTTCATGTTCAAACCACAGCTCCAGTGTCTGATGTGACCCCTCAGCGACGTCCCCTAGGGAGTAAGCAATGCTCCATTCACAGGTGGCTTCCCATCTCAGGAGGTGCTCTGTGTTCTGGGTGTGCACCCATGTGGAGCCCACCCCACAGGACGTCACAGAGGAGGCAAATGACCCATGATCTGAGAGGTGCATGAGGCAGATAGACATGATTTGTTCGTTGAAGGAATGGCAAGCTGCCTCCACAGAACACTGCTGATAGAGACCAAAACAACAAACAACAAACAACAAAAAGCTAAAAATCAGCACCAAGGCATAAATAACGAAAGAGGAAGGAAAGAATTTAAATATTTATTTATTTATTATTTTTCTATTTTCTAATAACTTCTATAAGGAAAATGCATTTAGGTTAAAAATGAGAATGAAGGTCCTTGTGAAACCTTGGGTTTCCTTTCTGACTACTGAAGCAAAGACAGAGACTGGATGATAAATAGATAAATGGATGGATGAAGTAATGATAGTGAGTGTATGTGTGCATATATGTGTATGTGTGTGTGTTTGTGCATGTATGTGTGTCCTCTTTACTAAAACAAATAAGATCCTATTACACTAGTTTTATAACCCAATATTACACAGATGGGTGGACTGGAAGTGACCATTTATGTCATATACATGTTTGGCTATTTTAGACAGTGATACAATTGAATCTTCATATCAATAACTTTGTTGATCGGTACAAGTAGCCTCTTGTGTGAGTCTTGGTCCTTGAGAAGCGCAGAACTGATAAAATGTGCTGGGACAATGGTCTGTATTCTGTCAATTATATTTTAAATAAATGCTGATTGGCCAGTAGCCAGGCAGGAAGTATAGGCGGGACAACCAGACAGGAAGTAGAGGCGGGTCAATGAGAACAGAATTCTGGGAAGAGGAAAGCCCATTCCTTTGCAGTCCTGACCCAACTACTGAAGAAGCAAGATGTGACTGCCCCACTGAATAAGGTACTGAGCCACATGGCTAGCACAGATAAGAATAATGGGCTAATGTAAGTTGTAAGAGCTAATAAGAAGCCTGAGTTAATGGGACAATCAGATTATAACTAATGTAGACCTCTGTGTGATTTCTTTGGGACTTAACGACTGTGGGAACTGGGCAGGACAAAAGCCTTGGTCAACAAGGGGAATTCTTTAGATTAAAGTGAGCAGTCTACCAAGGACTGTGTCACCCCAGAGGCTGAGCATCCTGTGACTACACAGTCCATGAGGCTGGATGTCATTGTAGTCCCAGTCTGGCACTGACTAGGGGACTGCACATTGGAAGCCTGGAGCTGGGTCCTAATGTCAGAGAAGGAATATAGCAGCCTCAGCAGCAGCAACATGGCAGATGCATCTTCCAGCAAGAGTAAAGGCAAATAGGACTAACAAAAGTTCCCCCACCTTCCCTGTCTTGGCTGCCACTGGAAGATGCTGTTCACTTTTAGTGTGGGCCTTTCCACTTCAAATAATCCGGTCAAGAACCTACTCACAGGAGTGTGCAGGTGTTTGCCTTTTAGCTCATTCCAGATCCAGTCAATTTGACAACTTAAAGTAACCATAACTACCTGAATAGAAGAGATTCCTAGATGCCTAGATGTGGACCAGAGTGGACAGCATTTAAGTTTCTACAGATGCCTCCAGGTTGTCTTCAGTTACCTTGAACTACTTGTCTCCTCCCTCCTGCTTCCAGTTCCTAAGTGCTGGGATCCTAGCAATACACTACCATGACTGCTTTGACATAGCACTGGGAATCAAGCCCTAGTCTCCCTTCATGCTAGGTGAGCACTCAACCAGTTGAGCCACAGTCCCAACCAAAGCTGTAGACACAGAGCTCAAGCAGTCAGTATCCCCGACTTCCCAGCACTGTGTTTATTTCAACACCACAGGGAGAGCGCAGTGTCAGATAACCATGGCCCCTCTGCTTTCTCCTTTCCCCTCAACGCTGCTGTTACACCTTTGCTCTCCAGCTCTCTAGTCCTCCAGCACATGACATTCCAGGCTGAGTTTCTGACAGGTCACTTATAGGTGCCCCCTCCCCCCACCCTGAAGCAGCCAAAGACTATTCCCAGAGGGGCCTTCTCATCATCTCTGTCCACGCAGCCTCACCTCCTACATCATACAAGGGTCACTCATATTTTACAAAAGTTACCAGAAGGCTTAATCAAATTGGTCTCTCTCTGTCTCTCTGTCTCTCTGTCTCTCTGCCTCGTCTCACTCTCCCTCTCTCTCTCTCTCTCTCTCTCTCTCTCTCTCTCTCTGTGTGTGTGTGTGTGTGTTGGTGATGTATTAGGGAAGTGAAAAGAGAAAATTAAAACACCTTAATGCCCAAGTACTTGGCTGCCTCATGTCAACGATTTCTTCTGAATGTCTTTGAACCCATCTCTAAGACTCTCTGATTTGGTGGCACAGTTAGGTCCCTCAGCAGTATCTTCCAACATGAAGAGTTTAGGGACAGTTGGCTCCCATGCCACAGACCTCAGCTTTTTTTCTCTTCCCAACGTCACACTGCTCTGTGTGAGAATCCTACCAAGCAACAGTAGCCAGCATGGCCACGTCTTAACCTTGGCTGGTGACACCATAGGCTCTGTGACTTTGTCAATTGGGGTGGTTCATTTTGGATCATGGTTAGCTGGGGACATAAGCAGTGTCCCAGAACAAGCTCACGTTGTTTGGGCCAGGATGTGGCGGGCCTTGAACTTCCAAATATTGACCAATCATGACCCTGGTCTTGCAGCAGTCACCTGAGGTGATCTAGGGTGGCTGTGGTATGCATCGTCAGTGTTACCTGCACAACAATCTTAATCTCTGCTCTCTTCCCATGCGCAGAAGGCTTTTGCTGGAGGAGTAAGAATGGCTGTTTAGAGTTCATCCCGGAATCTTCCGAGGCTCCCTGGCCTTTGGGCTCCTCTAGTTCTCTTTGTGCAGGAGGGAAGAGAATCATGATTTAGATAGCAGTGGCCGGGTACAACCAGAGTAATATTTCTGTAAAGGGCTCCCTTGGAAGTGACAAGGAGGGAGGCTCTGGAAGGTTCTCAAATGAGCTGGAGCTCATTCCTAATCTGGTAGGAAACCATTATAGCTCTTCTCTCCTTCTCAGGGCCCAAAGACTGCGCACACAGAACATCCTTCTTGTACCTTGGTGTCACCTACCAGAGACTTCTTGCTGTCCCTGGCCACATAAAGCTACAAACATGACATGGAGTGGGACAGAGAAGGTCTGCTCCTACCAAGGGTGAGGCTCACACAGGAGGGTGCTGGCTCTCCAGTCCCTGGGCCTAATTGTCAGAAAACTAGGGTCAGCACGGCCCTACCGAATCCTGATAATGAAATGTCGGCTCTGCCCATCACAGGCTTCGTGGCCAGCTCAGAGAGATGCTCAATAACAGCAAGGTCTGATAATTCAATCACACAGGCCAGACATGAGCAGACAATGTGGTTTCTGCTGGAGCTAAGACTGCCTTGTTATTCCCCCCACTTCTCTCGAGCCAGGGCTGATTGAGAGACTCCAGCCATTAGGCATGGCACTTGGGCCTCAGGGATTAAAGTCAGTTAAAAGGTGGCACATCTTTCCAGGTGGGGAGTTAAGTTGGACAAGGAACAGACTGAGGTCTTACTTCTAGGGTCTACTTGCTGACTGCTAGAAGAGCCAGGCACTGCAGTGGCAGTGTTAACTGCCAGCTTGACAGAATCTACAACCACCTGGAAGACAGGACTCTAGGCATCTCTGTGAGGGGCCATCTTGTTTTAATTAAGCTGGGATGGCCTGTCCATTGTGGGTCTCACCATTCCCTGGTTGAGATCCTGGACTGAGTAGGTGAGGAAAGGTAGCAACGACTGGCATTCATCCCTTTCTGCTTCCTCATTATGGATGTCATGTGACTAGCTGCTTTGAGTTCTTGGATGCCTTGACTTCCCCACCACTACAGAGTGTGGCCTTGAGACTTTCCCTCCTAGCTGTTGCTTTTGTTAGAGTATTTCATTATAGGAACAGGAAAAGAAACTAAGATACAGATGGAAGAAACATTTCCACCATGGAAAACGGAATCGAGTCTTAGATGCCCTTCCCAGAAAAGTGAATGGTCACCTAAAATTCCCCATTCAGTTGTCACAGTCCGTGAGCCCCAGGAAGTTCTCCATGCACATGTGGATAAACGAACAGATTGAAACTCCTCTTCTAAGTTACGTCACATATGTCTAGCTCCCATAATGCCCGTCACCCGAGGTTTGGGAACATTGCCAGCACAGTGAGCTGCAGTAATGGTTATTCTCTTATGCTGCCTTTGAGCTGAGTGTCACACACATCCCACACCCACGCCTGTCTGAATGACCGTCCTTCGGGCCTCACTGAAAATCTTCTGAATGCCTTCATCCCCCCTTCCTCACCCTTGTCTGAGCAGACAAAGAACTCTCTACAACTACTGGCAGCAATCGTCTCGTTCTTGGACCATGCTCATATTGAGGAGGTCCTCTCTGAAGGAGATCTATCCCTGTGGTAGGGACCAGCCCTATTTGTTATCATAGGAGTCCCCTCAACACCTGCTTTAGGGTCTTTCATGCATAGTCCATGCTGAGTAGACACTGTGATTACGAATGGGTGGAGAGTAAACAGACGCCCACGCTTGAGTGTTGGCTGTGTCTGCCTTGGGTAGCATAAATCTAGACACTGGCCAAATGCTGTGACAATCCTCGTGGGCTGAACGAGACTGTCCCAAAGAGGTGATCTTCCCTCCCTTCTCTATGCTATGTTCAGAAACTTTGACATTTAAGTCCAGTGTAATTTGTTTTCACTTGTGTTGAAAATACCAACAAATGTCACCCACTTTCATCACCTTCTCCTGACATGTCCCATGAGATGCTACACTAAGTACCTCGGATCCCTCTGCATCAGCCAGAGATGCAGGATTAGGTAGAAAAGAGGGGGACTGGGTGTGCACGTGATTCAGGCAAGAAGTGGGGTGAGTGTAGAATTAAAGAAGGCTCTTCAAGAACGTGGCAAAGATGGGGGAAGAGGTGGGAGGGACGGTCCACTAGCTCCACCATGAGGAATGCTCCATTCCCACACACCTGTCTATTCTAGAGCATCCTGTGCCCTGGAGACGTTCTCATCATGAAGAATGCTCCATTTCCCCATGTCTCTCTCTATTCTAGAGGACCCCGGGGCCCTGGAGAGATTCTCAGTCCTCATTCCTCTGAAACTCCTTCAGTCTACCAGGTGCATTTCATACACTTGAAGCTGGGATGCCAATGCGTACTGTTTGGAAATTGTACTCAGATTGTCTTATGAGTGACTAAAAAAACAAGCAAACA
This sequence comes from Myodes glareolus, assembly GCF_982192425.1. Lineage (NCBI taxonomy): Eukaryota > Metazoa > Chordata > Mammalia > Rodentia > Cricetidae > Myodes > Myodes glareolus. Next base: position 8,813,427 of record NC_142043.1, on the reverse strand, counting down.
AACAAACAAAAAGACACCCAAATGAGTAATAAATGGTCAGAGATAAGATTTCATCTCCCTTGTGACAAGTCCAGGGAGCACGGCCTGTCTTTGAGCAAATAGACCCATATCAATACCCACAGCACATGGTGACCTAAGACAACACTTCTGGGGAGGAAAAGGAACCTGGTATTTGGAAACCCCTTACACTATCTCTATAACTGTTAATGAGTCTTAAGTTATTTAACAATTAAAATTACAATTTAAGAATATGCAAGAAGTTCAGAGTGGTCATGCCACGGTTAGCAGGACCTAGGTTCCTTCCACTTAACTACATACACATGATTCAAACATGGCTACTGCCTCATGATTCAAAATGATTGACTCCTCAAGCTCCACTAAGCCATTTACACCCAGGCATCAGGGAGCAGCAAGTGAGGAAGAGTGTCTTTTATAAGGACACACAGTATATAAATGCTTATAACTTTTGGGTTCTAACTTAGTTACACGACCACACTTAGCGTACTGGGGAATTTTACGTCATCTTGGCACAAACTGGAGTCATCTGAAACGAAGGAATTCAGTTCAGAAAATACCTCCAGAAGGTTCAGCTGTAGGGGTGTTTCCTTAATTAGGGATTGATGGGGGAGGGCCAGTACGCTGTGGGTGGTACTATGCCTGGGCCAGCGGTCCTGGGTTCTATAAGAAAGCAGGCTGAGAAAGCTACAGAGAACAAGGCACCATGCAGCATGGCCTCTGCACCAGCTCCTGCCTCCAGGATCCTGCCCTGCTAGAGTTTTGCCCTCACTGCTTTTGATGAATTGTTGCGTAGAACTGTGAGCGAAATCAACCCTGTCGACACTCCCCAAGTTGCTTTGGTCGTGGTGTTTCTTCACAGCAGTAGTAACACTAGCTAAGGCTCTTAGGCACAAGGGAGGTTGGGAAATGTAGTCTTTTCTGATGTGACCTTCTAGCAAAGTAACATTTCAGAATTATAACCACAGCCGCCTCCTCCTCCTCCTTTTTCTTTTTCTCTTTTCCTTCCTCTTCTCCCTTTATTTTTCCTATTTGTCCACCCTTCTCTTTCCTTCCCGTCCTTCCTCCTCCTCTTTCTCTGCCCTCCTCTTGCTCTCCCTTCTCTTCCTCCACTGTCCTGCACCTTTTTCTTGTAAGTTTATAATGTGTAGCTGCATGTACTTAGGGACTGTACGTTGATGCTAAGATTGTGACTGCAATGATGAATATGAAATAACACCAAATACCTGATATGTTTATGTTGAGAGCATTTGATGTGAACTCTTAGCAAGTTTTAAACATGCAGTACTCTGTTATTAACTGTATTTACCATGCTGACTTGGGGGTTCTGGCCAGGGAAGGACAGAGTGGACATTAGGAGATGGACAGGAGCCTCTGCAAGTCACTCCTTGGCCCTTGATCCCTTCAACTACAGCAGGAAGCTGCGAGGTGTCCTTTCTTCAGCCCATGAGGCCATCCCCTTTTCCTGCTCTGCAGATCATCCATCTCGTTTCCGTGGCTCTGCATAGGGACCCTAAGCCAGAGGTACCGGCTTCCTTGACTTGCTTTGTGTCAGCCGGCAGGAGTCATCCATGGAGTATGACCTGAGAGGACCACAGAGACTCCCCCTCCTTGAACTGTTTTCAAGTTCCACCTCCACAAACAAGGTGCTAGTCCTAAAATCATTAGGAGCTCAGTCGTTCAGTTAAGGCACTGCAGAATTCTCATTTAGGAAACTAGCCATTAAGAGTTAAGGTGCCCATTTATTTGATTCTTTGGAGTATTGTAACAAGTGATGGAACATAAAAGGTTTGTGTGTGGGGTCAAAGTACACTCAGAATTTTCTTGTCTTCAAACATCTTTCTACATTTATGTGGAAGAGACGGAGGCAAGCCGTAAGAAAATCCTTGGCCTGATATCAAAGAGGCCTGCACAAGTTGTTTGTCCACAGAGAGTAGAAATACCGTGACCTGAAGAAATACTGTCACACCGAGGATGGTACCATGGCACGATGCAGCCCTAGTCTGAGGGGACCCTCCTGAGGGGCCCAGTCTAAGGGAAATAGCACTATCCTCAGGAACCCCTAGTCTGTAGACGCAATTTCTCTATTCCTCCAGTCAGTTCCCAAATAACCACACAGAGACTACTTACGAATTATAAATGCTTGGCAATAGCTTAGGTTTATTACTAGCTAGCTCTACAACTTAAATTGACCCTTATTTCTTATCTATGTTCTACCATGAGGCTCAAGACATTTCTTTAACTGTAGCACGAATTCTAATTGAAATTAATAATTAAAATTCTGAATCAGATAAAGGGGTTAATGTTGAGTATCAGAGAAGCAGAGTGGCCAACCACCAGAGAGTTCTTTTACCTCTACAATGCGCAGACTAAAGGGCGATCCTGACTTCATCTTCCTACTGCATCTGTCTCCACCAAACCTCAGACTGCAGTGAGCTCCTGTCTCCTCCTACCTTATGTTCCTCTCTCTGTCCAGCCATATCAATCCCGTCTCCACCTCCTTAGTGCTGTGATTAAAATCTGATTTTAGACAGATTCAATCTTGGATAATCCAGTGTGATCTTGAACTCCCTCTGCCTCTGTCTCCAGAGTCCTAGGATTAAAGGTGTGAGCCACCACTCCCTGGCCTCTAGTGGCTTACCTCTGCACTCTGGTCCGCAGGCAAGCTTCATTTGTTAAAACATAAACAAATATCACTACATTTAACAGGGCATGTTTATCTTGCTTCTCCCCATATCTCCTGGTGACTCTGCTCTTCTTCATTCCTGAGCTCTCTCCCGGCCACAAGTCCCACCCAACCTCTTCCTGCCTAGCTATCGGCCACTTCTCTCTTTATTAAGCCAATGAGAGCAACACATCTTCACAGTATACAAAAAGACTATTCCATAACACTAGTCTGAGAGATGTCTGTCGTCAGAAATCCCTAGTCTGAGAGAGACGCAGCCTGACAAGGAGATATGACTCATCTTCAAGGGAGCCCGACCTGTCCTCAGGGAACCCCAGTCTGAAAGGAAACAGGACCTATGAACAGCCAGCTCCAGTCAGAAAGAAGTCTTGTCTTCGGGAAGCCCTTTTAAGAGAGATAGCCTCTCCTCAGGGAACCCCTCTCTGAGAAAACATGGCTTGTCCTAAGAGGGTCTCTATCTGAGGAAGCATGGTCTGTCTTCAATGAACCATTGTCAGAAAGGCATGGCCTGTTCATAGGGATCTTCAGTCAGATGAGGCATGGCCTGTCTTTATGACCTTAAGTCGAGGTGACTGTCCTCCAAAGCCTCAGATAAGGAGTTACTTGTCCTCTAGCCCCTCTGGACATGCAAGTTTAAAGGGGGGTTGGGTAGCTTTTTCTTTGCCACCCATCCTCTTCCTGCTTGTGGAGAAGCTATCTAGTTTATCTTCCCTCCATGAGGCTTCTCTACCCTCCTGCCATGGATTAGTCTCCTCTAGGAAATAGAGGAACTATTTGCCCAGATTGTATGGAGCCCAGCACATCAATTTCTCTATAAATATTTATAGTTTCAAATGACTTAGCTCAGTAAATATGCAGAATCTTACTGACAGAAATCTGGTGGTAAACCAATGGGGAAGAAGTTACTGGAAGGCCTGAGGCAACCAGACAGAGGCCCAGGCCCCTCTCTCCTCTCTTCTGTGGCCCCTGTTGCCACAGATCAGGAAGCCTGGAACTCCCACAGGGTCAGGATGTTCCTACCTCGGCAAGCTTCTTCCTTCACTAAAACAGCTGTTCTTCACCTCTGCTTGCCTTTGCTTAGGATCATGAGGCATCCTGTCCCCAGACTGCCCCCAAGCTTGAGATGGGCAAGTGGAGGAGGATTCAGTCCTGGCCGGGAGCACAGTTTGGTTTGTGTTGACTTCTCCCACGCAGACTGCCAGGTTCTTTCAGCTAACGGCCCAGGTCTCCCGAGAGTCTGAGAGTTCTATGGATATGCCTCATAGTTTAGTCCTGCTTCTGTGGCGGTGGGACATCCGTTCTCTTACTGGTCCCTTTGACACCAGCCAATTGCCACAGAAGGATGGTCCACAGTGTGAAAACTGAAGTGGGTGCTGCGGCTGTGAGATTTCACAGTGTGCTTATATGTTTTGCACCATTGATTCTGGTCATCCAGACAAAGAGTTAGTTTTACAGTGGAGGAAAATTTAGAGGCAGCAAGCTGACCAAGGCCCCATAGCCAGAAAGAGGAAAGGTAGGGTTCAAGTTCAGGGCCACCTTCGGCCTCTCAGTGGCTGGGCTTGTGCCTGTGTTAGTGCACCTGGTCTCCAAATCAAGCTTGGGGCTTCCTTTAAAAGACATCTGTAAGTCCTGCAGTCGGAAGGCAGAGGCAGTCGGGTCTCTTTGAACTGGAGGCCAGCCTGATCTGCCCAGAGCTCCAGATCAGCCTACATAGTGAGTCCCTGTCTCAAAATACTCAAATAAATAAATGAATCGCATCCGTAATGCCCAGCTCTCTGCGACCAATATACTTGACATCTTTGTTCTACCTTTTAGGATATTCTCTTTGACTTCTCACCCTAGCTTATGGAACTCTGCCACCTGTCATTCGAGTGGCAGGTGGCATTGCTTACCTCTTCTGAGAAGTGTGTTTCCTTCTTCTAGCGGATGGGCAGGTGTCTCCAGAATCCCTCATACAGTGTGACATTCTTGTCTCTGTGTCTCGAAAGAAATGCTATACGAGATGTTAGGGCACATCTGGCTTGGAATTTCAGTTCTGCCTCTGTTCTACTGGGCATATATTATCAGTTTCCTGAGCCTCATTCTCCTGTAAAATGAACAGATAGTATTGAATTATTAAGTGGTTTGAATGGAAGACCAGTATAAAGTGCTAACACATGACTCATAGCGCCTTCTGTCTTCCCTGGAGGGTGGCTGACGTGTGAGGATTTGCAAGTTCTCCCAAAAAGAGGACAGTGCCCTCCCATGACATGGGTCCTGGGGATCTGAACTCAGGTCCCCATGCTGCAGGACTGTCACTCTACTGACTTAGCCCTCTCCAAGCCACCAGTGGGGTTTCATTTTTTTTGTCTTTGTTTTATTTTGGTAAAAATTAATCAAGGATGGGGTGTCGTGGCATATCTGGTCTTTGGGTTCTATTTGCCTATAGAGGTTGGAAATGACATATTTGTCTGGTACCCTCCCTTTGGAAGGCCCTGGATATCATCTGCCATCAGAACACCACCCATAAGAGGAAGGCATCTGGGAAGAGGACCTGTCCCTATGTCCCTATGTCCCTACTTGAGCACGTGTTCCATGGAAGCCTGACTGAATGAACCCATGCCACCAAGTAGAGCAGGCTACTATGTCAGTGAAGAAGGAGGGGGGCTACTACAGGCTTCTAGATCTTGAATCCACAGAGTCTCCAGGTAGGAAACCAAAGAAAGAATGAGGAGAAGAAAGATGAAGTTGGACACAGACAGAAACAGAGAGGCCCTGTTCAGACTCTGAGCTGGAACGAGGTGACTCTGTGGGTAAAAGGCTTTGCTGGGCAAGCCTGAGGAAGAGCTGAGGCCCAGACCCAGGACCCATGGTAGAAGATGGTAGGAGAGATTCAGCTCACACATGCCATCCTCTGACTTCCACACGCATACTGTGCCGTGTGTACCACCCCCGCATGTATAATAAATAAAAACACGTAGACCAGGCTGGAGTGGGAGACAGCCCATCATCTCTCTCTAAGCCTAAGGCAGGGTCAGGATAGAGCCTCTGGGAACTCACAGAACTGGCCATGCCCCCCCTTCGCTGTCCATCAGGCAAGAGACCAGTACACCCCAACATGAAGACAGAAACGATTAGGAATGCAGAGAACAAACCTTGGGTAATGGAGCCTGGTGTTTGCAATAAAAATTTAAATGTGCCATCGTGGCGGCAACTGCGCCTTTTATCTGATCGGCCTGTCAGAGCCTTAGAAGGCTGGATACTGTAAATGGCAAAACCAAATTGAATTCATATTTACTGCCCTTTAGTCTGTGGGCTTCCTTGTTTCCAGTGGATTAATCTTTCTTTTCTTCTTCTCCCTTCCCTCCTTTTCTCGCCTCCCCCTCCTTTTGTCTTATACTTCCAGGTGGCTTTGTGGCCCGGGAACTCCTGGGGAGGGTTAGGAGAGAAGAGGGACACTCCCTCTTGGTTGGCTCTTGCTTATTTCTCCAAGTCATCTCTGTGCCCCCATTCACCATGCCCTGTGGCATGGAGGCCACACCTCAGGGACAGCTGACTGGTCTTCCTGGCCTCTGATCCTTGGTGAGGTTGGTCACTGAGAGGCATCTGAAGGAAGTCACTTCGTTGACTGTCCCCCTCCCTAGGGGCAGACCACCAGGGGTTGTGTCTGTCTACTTGCTCAAAGCTCTTTGTTCAAGCCTATCCTGGCTGGGTCTGCTTTGTCCCTCTGTCTAGCAGTGACAGGGTGAGGAAGCTTCCCTCTTCTGTCAGATCCTGGATGCTGTACCTCTAGGCTTCCTCTAGACCTGCTTACAGGGTCAACCATCCCTTCCTGAAACTTCCTTTCAATTCTGCCCTTTGCCCAGGATCCTCCCTGTCCATCTGTCTGTCTGTCAACCTGTCTGTCCATTTGTCCATCTGTGTGTGTGTGTGTGCGTGTGTGTGTGTGTGTGTGTGTGTGTGTGTGTTCATCGTGTAGCAGCCGGAGTTCAAAGAACTTAGGCTGCCTTTTCTCAGGTGCCGTCCTCCTTGAGTTTTGAGGGTACCTCATTGACCTGAAACTGAATTAAGCTAGGCTGTCTGTCCAGTGAGTCCCAAAGATCCACTTGTCTCTGACTGCCAAGCCCCAGGTTTATAAGCCTGGACCAAATGCCCTGCTTTGTGTGTGCTTGTGAGCTGGCACATGTGTACATATATCTGTGTGTATGCAGAGGCTAGAAACCAATCAACACAGATGTCTCCTTAGGTAACTCTCCACCTTATTTTAAGATTTATTTGTTTGATTTTAGATACGTGAGTGTTTTTCTTGTGTGTACGAACATATAATGTGTGTTTGCCTAGTACCCTTACAGGCCACAGAGGTTGTCAGGTCCCTTGGAACTGGGGTTACAGTCAGTTGTGAGATGTCATGAGGGTGCTAGGACTTTTACCAGGGTCCTTTAGAAGAGCAGCAAGTGTTCTTAACTGCTAAGCCATATCTTCGTATCTTCAGTCCATCTACCCTTTTTTTTTTTGACACACTATCTCTCACTGTACCCAAAACTCAGGTAGGCTGGTTTGCCAGAGAGCCCTAGAGATCCTCCTGTCTCTACCGTGCCCCACTGCAGGGGTTCTAGACATGTAACCTGGATTTAACCTGGGTGCTAGGGGTCTGAATTCGGGTCCTCATGCTTGTATGACAATCCTTACTGACCGAGTCGTCTTTCCAGCTGCCAGTGATCTGTTACAAAGCAGGAGCAAGGAGGAGGAGGGTCATGACAGACCCAGACGTTGAGCTGGTATTGCCTAAGCGCACAGGAAGTAGAGATGGCACAATGCCCTGGCACCCCTTTGTCCTTGAAGGCCCTGGATATGGTGCCCCCTGCTGAATGCCTGGAAATAACCCAGAGCTGACCAGGGGATGGGAGGCAGGGCAGCCTGCTGTCGAACTCCATAGACAGCAATCAATCCCTCCTAGGGGTTTCTGTGACTTGTACCTGTAGAGAGAGTTTGTCAGGTGGTGGCCGCTGTAAAATTGTCTTGATTTTGTTGATCTGGGTGGCACACAGTCCAGGTTGAACAGCAGCATAGACTTGTCTCGAGCTGCATGGAGATGAATACATGCAGAATTTCTCAGTCCTTACTGCCCCGCTGCAGCGGCACCTTCCCTACCACCTCACAAACAGGCGATGTTGACACTTACAAATAAACACTCACCGAGAAGCTCTTCTGACATTCTAAGTTATTTTTGTTTTAATAATTGTGTCATTAGGAGCCAAGATTTAATACACTGTGTTTGATATCACACCAAACACATAATAACAGAGCAAGACGGTAACTCTAGCTCGCGTGTGTAATGAGACACAGTCCGCAGCACCACAAGCCTTTGGGTGACCATCACGCTCTATGCTCCTGATGAGGTCAGTGATGCAGGCACAGGAAGTACCTAGGAAGGTCCAGGCCTCACTGGGGACCCTGGCATGAAGAATATCACCTTCAGACCTTGGAGACATTATTATTTTAAGATTGATACTTGATATATAAAAAGTTGATGTATCCCTGTTTTGGGGGATCCATAGTCAGGGTTTAGTGGTTTGAGTGATATATTCAGTAAGGCTCAGGCATTTGGTCCTCAGTGGGTGGCTATTTGGGAAAGATTAGGAGGTGTGACCTTGTTAGAGGAAATATGTCACTGGGTGGGGGGGCGGCTTTGAGATTTCAAAAGCCTTTTAGCATAGTGAGTGTATTCTCTCTGCTTCCCGCTCGTGGTTCAAGAAGTGAGTTCTCAGCTGTTCCTGTAGTCATGTGGGCTGTAACCCTCTGGGACTGTAAACCCCAAATAAGTCCTCCTTTCTTTAAGTTGTCAGCAATAGAAACGTAACTTATATGAAGGGATCCCAATTTCAGGGAGACACACATGTGCTCAGGGGTGCTGAGTCTGAGGGACACAAACACTGTCCTTAGAGACCCAATCTGAGGAAGTCACAGCCTAGGCTTCAGCAATCCCAAGTCTGCTGAGAGAAATGCAATTCCTCTCTCAACTGACCTTCAAGTATGACCTCTTGCTCAGATGCTCACACTTAATTACGCTCTGTAGCCACGGTGAACTTTAACGCCATTTAGCCCATGCCTACCCTGTAGCCTGGGTGGCTTAAATAAGAAAAGCCAGTTTTAATTTTGCCCGAGCCAAACATAATGAGGAGACTAAATCATAGACAGAACATTCCCCAGCCAAATGGAAATGAGTTTTGGATTATCTGCTGCTTTCAATTATCCGCCCCACTGCTCCCTCCCTGAGCTCAGTTGTGGAGTGGACATGGACCAGTCTGGAAGCTTCCCATTTAGGGGGGCACTAGAGGAAGGCCTGAGCTCACTGGGAGGGCCCTGAAGAGTCCGCGGGACTGACTCCATCTTTGAGACAAAGATAGGCAAGGATGCTGACGTCTGGAGAAGGCAAGGGATAGATCCTGGGGGTTGGGTCTACTGAGAAGACCTTAGTGTGGGAGAAGAGCTCTTGTAATGGAAAATGAGTCCCTGTGTGTCCATGCACTCTACCCTTGCTCTCTGAGGTGGGAAGGGAACTGTCCACTGAGGTGCCTGGAGCTCCCTGCTGGCTGGGGAAACCTGTCAGTGCAGGGAAATTTGGAGGCAGAATCTTAAGAGTCAAGAGTGAATCAGAACTCCTGTTTCAATGTCTGACCTGAGAGTCCCCATATCTCAGAACAGGTGGAAACCGACGGGTGGGAACAGGGAAGTTGGGGACAGAGACTGATGCAGAGAGCCGCCAGCCATGGACCCTCTGTGTCCCCAAGAGGGCAGATCATAAACTATATGGAGATGAATGCATTGGAAGGTGACAACACACAACCTGGCATTCATCTCCGTCAAAGGCAAGCAAGCAAGCTCTGCTCCCTGCCCCTTCTCCACAGCCTCCCTCCTACCCAAGACGTGTGTAGGGATGTGTAAAGCTCCCTTCGCCCACACAGCAGTCTGTCATAGGAACCCACCTGTTCCCTTGCTCACTCACCTCCATTCATGTGACACCCCCTCATACACCCTCGGGAGCTTGCTCAGTCACACACAGGCTGTCACACGTCACACATAAGACTCCTCACATCCCCAGCCCCCACCCCACCTCCATTCACATTCCAACCTCCTTGTTTTTGATCTCTTTCACATCCCACCATGAATGAATGAATGAATGAATGAATGAATGTGGACCTCCCTCCATTAACCCCAAAGATTCATTCACACAGGGAACCGGGCATCTCCATTGCTTCCTAGATCCAGTCGGGGCTGGGGCAGATGCTTTTACTGATTTTTTTTATTGCTGTTAATTTTTGAGATAAGGTCTCATGTAGACCAGATTAGCCTTAAACTCATTATATAACTGAAGATGACTTAAAAAGGATCTTGCTGGCTCCACTTTCTTAGTGTTGAAATTACAGACTGCCAGGCCCGTTTCATGCTGTGGGTATGGAACCCAGGGCTGTGTTTATACTAGGGAAGCTCTTTAGCAATCGAACTACGTCTGTGGCCCTTTCCATCCTGAATATTCCTACCTCTCTTTTGCATGGGAACTGATGTCCCCCACCACATATCTTTCTGGGTTTTATTGGTCATTGATACAGTTATTGGTTTTCATGCATTAAAAAAGAAAAAAAAATCCGCATATCTCACATGAACACCAAGGGTCTAGACTGTTGGAAGTTTATATACCAGTTATAACCAGTTATATAAGCACCAGTTATAACTATGAAGTTTGACTGTGCCTTAGGCTTCAGAAATGGATCAATGGCTTGAACAAGGGCTTCCATGTAAGTGGTTCATGGAAGTGGTAGGTTTGGAAACATGGGAAGAGAAGTGGGGAAATGAGGCAGGGAAGAGTTGGAGAGAGGCTGAATTAAGGAACAGGCTGCAGTCAGTGAAAGGAAATTGAGGTACTGGGTACCCCTGGGAATGTAGAATATGCCTCAGGGCTGTCTTAACTCAGTGAGAAGGCTGAGGTTCCATAGCTCTTGACAGAGACTGGTCCTTGGGCAAGTCATTCCCCAGCATTCTCGGCCTGTTGTTCTCTCAGATTAGAGGGTACAGCTGTCAGAGGTGCCAGGGACTGTGATTTGTCCTGCTAGAGCACAAATCATCCACTCACTGACTCATGGATTCTCTCAGCTCCGGTTCCTCTTCAGACCCATGGACTAGGTGTGCTACCAGGGATGAGGACTGAAGGACTGAAGGATACAGTTCTTGACAAGGTCCCCAGGTGAATGGGAGTGACAGGCAGGCAAACATAATTACACGGTAAAATCTATCATGGATGTATTAACACAGAGGCATAATATGGTCTTCCAAAGAGGAAGCATCTCTAGCCTAACAGCCGACTTCCAATAAGGACCGCTTGTCTCACACAGGAGTCTTACAAACAGCCCTAAGGGACTCCTGCTGCTCTTAGACGCCCGAACCAGAGACACCACTTGCCCTCCTGGCTGACGTTCAGAAGGTGGATCCATCCTGTCCCTGTGGTTTTGTGTGGGCAGCATAGGGAGTGTTGTTGGTTTTCCTTGTATGTCTTCCTGCAGCTGCCTAGAGAGAATCTCTAGGGATGCCATCCTCTCCTGGGGACATTCCTCTGCTCCTCCGCCATCCTCCTCCACCTCTTCTTCCTCTTCTTCCTCTCCCTTCCTCCTGTGCAAAGGCTGAACTCCCTGCTCCCTACAGGAGCCCTCTCCGTCTCTAACACACACAGACCTATTCCCCTCTGTGCTGGAAGTGTTGCCAGAGTCAGTCAGGGTCTGAGTGTGGATCCTGGCATCCACGGCTCATCCACCCATCCCCAACAGGACAGAGACAAGTCGCAGTGAAAAGTAGAGAAGGGGGATCTAATCAATGTGGCCACTTTAGGAAGAGAACAGCATGGCTCCCAGGTCTATCTCGGGCTCCTGAGGTCAAGCTGTAACTAGAATGCAGAGGGATGCAGAGGGGAGAAGTCCTAGTCAAGATGCTGTCCTCTGGTCATGCCTCAGCTGGAGCCTCTCCTGATAGATTGTCAGAACTGGGAAACCCCTTCCTCTCTTTGGGGTGAGTGCCCCCTATGCTCACCTCAGCCTCATGGTTTCTGGGGCTCCCCCTGTGCTCACCTCAGCCTCATAGTTTCTGGGGCTCCCCCTGTGCTCATCTCAGCCTCATGGTTTCTGGGGCTCCCCCTGTGCTCATCTCAGTCTCATTGTTTCGGGGCTCCCCCTGTGTTCACCCCAGTCTCATTGTTTCGGGGCTCCCCCTGTGCTCACCCCAGTCTCATTGTTTCGGGGCTCCCCCTGTGCTCACCCCAGTCTCATTGTTTCGGGGCTCCCCCTGTGCTCACCTCAGCCTTTTCTGGACCTCCTGGAAAGCTGCAGTTTCTTAGTGTCCATTATCTCAATAATCTGATAGCGGGAGGGAGGGAGGACAGAGTGTCTGTTTAGAAGATGTTCAGCTCCTGCCAGAAAGGTTACAGAAGGTCCCTTCCTGGGTGAGCAGGCCCAGCCAGGAAGAGTGCTTGGGTAACCAGTTCCCAGGTGGAGCTCATTCTTCTTACCCTGAAATGGAGGCCCAGCCTCTAGCTTCGGAAGCCTGTGTTCCTAGCTCAGCTGGAGGGAAGTCGGTTTCTTCTCCCACTGTAGACAGAACACAGCCTGCCAGACTCCTGTGCTTGATCAGGGTGATGTATGGGGCACAGTGGACCCTGAACAGGGACATCTAGGGGAAAGGAGGCACAGGCCTCTGCCTCCCTACAGGTGGCAGGCCTCAGCCCCTCCCATCCTCCTACCTGGAGCACCCTGGAGGGGGCTTATTCCTTTTTTACCTAAAGCAGGAGACCAAGTGTCTCAATTGATTTACAGGCTTCATGAGCGGGTGGGGGTTCAGGCTGGTTGCTAAGATATCTTTTAAATGGAAATCAGGGCGGAGAGACAGCACATATATCTAGCCAGCCATCTGCTAAATGTTGCCACTTCTGTTGGAAGCAGCTCTTGGTGATTCTGACAGAGAGGCTGGGGTGGGGGCTGCAAAGGAAGGAGGGTCTAGGAGGGAGAATGTCTGGGTCTTAGGACTAACAAAGGAAGTTTCCCCTTCTGACCCCAAGTCTGCTGCTCTCCGCTCCCCACTTTACTCCCCCCCCACCATTGTTTTAAGTATAAAAATCCCATCTGCAGGAGCTGGAGAGATGGATCAGCAATTAAGAGCTCTTACTGCTCTTCCATAGAATTCAGAATCCTGTTCCTAGCACTCACATCCCATGGCCCACAATCACCTTAACTAATTCTAGGGTGTCTGCACTCTTGTGTCTATATCCATTTATAACACACAACACACATACCACACACACTGAAAAATTATTCTAAAAAATCTCTAGAAGCACTGATAATAAACTAACAGCCTAGTTGCACAATTCTGTATTTATGCTAATATATTTCTATGTGTACATACATGTGTGTGTGTTTGTGCATGTATGTATGTGTATATGCATTTGTGTGTATGGTCACTGGCATCAGGGGGCCTTTCCGAGCCAGTTAGCCCCCATCTTCTGAGAACCCCAGCCTTCCTTCCAAGTTTCTCTCTGAGCAGAAAGCACAAGTGTTCAAATGTGGTGAACAGCTGGGTTATCTCCAGTTCCTAAGCAATCCATAACAAAAGCTGCCAGTTCTGGCTACACCCAGGCTCATGGATGCCTCAGGAAGGGCCTCCTTTGCTTGGAGTATGGCCTGGAGCCAGGCAATTCTGAGTAAGTGGTAATTCTTTCCACAGTGGGGAAGAGTGTTCAGTTGGGTCTTTGTATTTCATTGCCCAGTAGCTTAAATGTGGATCACAGAGCCACAAGGTAATGGTGAGGCAGGTTACTCGTTGCGCAAGGCTGCTCAGTTAGGGCGCTCTACAAAAGCCCTACGGGGGCATCTGTTTCTCACCACACAACCTTACTGTTGCCAGCTGTGACCTTGTAGAACTGTGAGTATCATGAGTACCACGTGCAGAGGTCCAGTGGCGGAAGAGGCGGTACCATTTCCACCCTGGATGAGCACCCAAGTCTAAGCTAACTTTAAGGCACTGTGTGCTCAAAGATCTTGCTGTACTCCCTCAGTTCAGTCAGTTCAGTTCCGCCTCTCCACCGCAGCCCTCTCCTCCAAAGCTGCCTCTTGTCTGTCCTCATGGACAGCACCACCTTCTCTGTCAGGCGCTGACTCCTCCAAGGGCTGATTGTGACGTTTGATAGCAGTGTCCCTTCCATAGCTTCTGCTCTCAGTGTGCCACTGTTGGTACTGCCTGCCTGCACTACCGAAACCTGCCCATCCGCTCTTCATGGCTCTCATGGCTCTCTCTCCCCAGGCAAGCCCTGCTCTCCTAGCTCTAGTCCCCTCTGTCACTCACACCACTCAGAAAAGCTTGAAGGAGGCCTGGCCAGTCTCTTCTCCCAGCCCTTGTTCAGATTCCTAATTCAAAGAGGAAGCACCTCCCCCATCTCCTCCGCCTGGATCAGGCAAATTTACCCATTTCCTTAAAACTCCCCCTCTCCAAAACTGGAGGTGAAGCAGCCTTTTGTTTGGCTGCTGGAGTAATGGGCTAAGTGACAATTCTCAGAATACAATTTTAATTAAGATTCAATAGTCACTTGTCTGTCAGTAATCTTCCGTGCTGATTACTTAAAATATATTTACCCAGTTCTATTATGTCACCCATTTGAATTCATTAGACATTTGCTAATCTTCAACAAACTTATTTTTTTTAAATTGCAGTTTGCTTAGCATCATTCTGTACGATGAAACTGTTTGAAGGATTGATTGTTTTTTTTTCTGGCTTCCGGATGCATAGCCCACCTTCCTTGCTTCCTTTACCATCTCAGCTGCGTGGCAGAAACAGGTGAAAAAAGTAAGGATGAAGGGACCCAGAAGCTATATAGGCAGACCGCTGACCATGCTCCACTGAGGTAGGCTGCAGACTCATCCTCCCAGCATAGAACTGACAGGGCTGACTGAGAGGGATCTGGAGATCCAAGCAGAAGATGGTGTATGAGCAGTCAGTAGGTAGACAGCCTTGGGACTGGCTCCAGAGTTCCTGACAAAGGCTGATCGTGAAGATTACCTGCATCTTTGACTAGGCCTTGCCAAGTGTGGACCTGGAAGAACTCCTCTGAACACTCAGAAAGGTAACAGGTGGAGTCCTCCGGTGATTGGCAGCCAGAGATGTAGATCCCAGGTGGGATCTGGGGCAGGGTGACTGCTCTGCCTCTGCAGGGAGTTTGGTGGTAATAGGTAGTGGCTGGGCTGCAGCTGCTCCTGAGGAGGAGCCTTGGAGCAGCCCTGTAAGGAGGTAGACCTGTGGCAGATTCAACAGGGACGCTCGCAGTGAAGACGGTGAAAAGATGTGAAGTCCTCTGGGAAACTTCCGGAGGGACCAGCAAATATGGCTTCTGCTGGGCCAGTGCTCTTTGCTTCTGTCCCTCACCTCTGCCACACAGCTAAGGAAGATGGTCCAAGCAAGACGCAAAGGAATGAGTGGGCCATGTGCTAATACAATTTTATTTACAAAAACAGACAGCAGACAGCAGTAGTTCACACGCTTGATCATTAAGGGAACCCTAATATGGAGGAGGACATTTGGGAACGTACTGGTAAGTGTGAAATACACACCAGATTTCAGTCTTTATACAAATAAAGAACGTCTCATCGATAATCACAACGATGACACTGAGATGATAGTGGGGTTGCAATGTAGTATGCTCCTAAAATGAACTTTCTCTAATTTTAAAGAAGAGATTATCACTGGAAAGTCTAAAATTGCATTTGACTCCTTACTGAGTTTCTGTTGGACAGAGCTGGTCTCAGCACAGCGCCATCTACAGGTGAAATGTGGGAAAGCTGCTGGTTCTTAAGGGTCTCAGAAGGATTTGTCTTAACAGGCACCAGCATTAGAGGTGAAATCTGCATAACCAAACATATGGTTAGAACATATATGGTATGTGTAGATAGTATGCATTAGTCACGTCTCTGTTGCTATGAGAAATCACCATGAGTAAGGCAACACATAGAAGAAAGAGTTTATTTGAGCGTATATTCTGAGGGTTGGGAATCTCTGATGGCAGGGTGAAAGCTTGGCCACAGGAGCGGAAGCCGAGGGCTCATGTCTTGAACCATAAGCACAAAGCAAGCAGTCAGTTCCAAATGATGTGACACTTTAAACTCAACCCTGCCTCCAGTGACATACTTCTTCCAACAAGGCCCTACCTCCTATGCCTCTCAAACGACCCCATCAATTGGGGACTAAGTGTTCAAATGCCTAAGACTATGGGGGACTGGGGGACATCTGATTCAAACCATCAGTGTATCTGTAAACCACCTGCTGGGAGCTTCTGTATCTGTGGTACTCAAGACCTATTTCCTTTAAATATTAAAAACTTGTTCAAAAACAAAAACAGGACTTGGGCAATGACTCCCAAAGTCATTGGTAAAGTGCTTGCTATATAAACAAGAAGGACGGCATTTAGACCCCCAGCCCCCATGTGAAGTCCAGGCAAATGTGTTCTTACGCTCCCAGCTCTGGGAGGTGGACACTGATGAAGATGAAGCTCAGTGGCTAGCCCGACAGGAAGCTCCGGCTCCAGTGGGAGACACTGTTATGAAAAACAAGGTGGAGAGCAATTGAGCAGGACACTCATTGTCAACCTCTAGCCTCCACATGAGACCACGGATGCCTGAACATATAGCACATGGTGCCTTCACACACACACACACACACACACACACACACACACACACACACATCTGAACACACATACACGGGTGCCTGAACACACATACATGGGTGCCTGAACAAACACATGGTGCTTTCACACACATGAGTGCCTACACATACATACACACGTGCCCGAACACACACATACATAGGAACTTGAACACACGAGTGCCTGCATACATGTACACGGGTGCCTACAAACACACACACAGGAGTGCTTACACACACATACGCGCACACACACACACACACACACACACACACACGCGCGCGCGCGGGTGCCTGAACACATGCGAATATGCACAAAGCAAACAAAACAGAAAAAACCCTTAAGCAGGATGAAATCAACCTTTAACTCAGCATCTTCCCCACTGCAGAACATCCCAGTTCTTCTGAATGTGTTAACATGCACAGAACGTTCACTAGGGTGAGCCAGTGGGCAGTACATCCTGGCTTATTGGCCTCTGAAGTCACTTTTGTGGAACCTAATTAGCACTCGGAGAAGCCAATTTGAGAAATGCTGGTCTTCAGGAAACTACAACCAGCGCACAGGGGTCGCTCACAGTCCAACCCAATGACTTGGCTTTAGAACTACACAGAAAAGCACATAATTGTTACTGCATGGGATAGGGTGAAAACTGTAGAATTGGGAGGGGCAAAACCACCAGAAAATTCCTTTTTCCTACCCTACATGTCTATTCAAGAAAACTACCTACTAAATGATGGACAATGAGCAAGGCTCTGAGCACCCTGAGATGAGAGAGTATGCCCAGAGAGGAAGAGTGCATGTGTGTGCAGGAGTGTGCGTGTGCATGTGTGTGTGTGTGTGTGAGAGAGAGGGTGTCATGGGAATGGGATATCGGAGAGGCCTCAAAGAGAAGGTGACTTTTGAACAGTGATTCTAGTAGGTGGTGAGGAAGCTTTCTCCTCACTTAAAGGCAGTCATTCGCTTGTAATAGGTGCCTCTGAAGCCCATGGAACAGTATGGGTGGCAGAGTCCAGGGGGCGGACTAGCACCAGTCAAGCTCTCAAAAGCGCATTCCTTTTCCATCTTCCCTTTCCTGAGCTCCAGAGCTAGCAGCTGAGTGATTTGTCCTCATTGAAGAACCATCAGAGCCAATTCCGCACCAACCCTGGCTGCTCTCAGGGTCTGTTTTCTTCTTGGCTACTTCCTTCTCCTGAGGAACACTAGTCACTTTCATCCTTGCTTTCCCTGAACAAACTAACACTGTTCTTCACAAGACAACTGCAGCATGTACTTCAAGCACAAATGTTATTGGTTGAACCACTGATAAGGTATTAGCCATTCATTTCTCCACCCACACATCCATGAATCCATCTGTATATCTTCCCATTCAACCCATCATCCATCTACCTATCCATCCTTACATCCTCCCATCTACCTAACCACCTACTCACACCTTCTTATCTACCCATCCATTTCTCCATCTATCCACTCACTCACCCACTAACCTATCCACCCATCTATCCATCTGCCCACCCACCTATCTATCCACCTGGCCATCCATCCATCCACCCTCCTACCCATCTACCTGTCCATCCTTACATTCTCCCACCTACCTAACCACCTACTCATACACTCACCTTCCCATCTACCCATCTAGCCATCCATCTCTCCATCTATCCACTCACTCATCCACTAACCCATCCACCCACCTATCCATCTGCCCAATCATCTATCTATCCACCTTCCCAGCTATCCATCTACCTATCCATCCATCCACCTGGCCACCCATCCATCCACCCTCCTACACATCTACCCATCCATCCTTCCCTCCATCCACTCACCCGTTTTTTCATCTACAGACATATCTACCAAATCTATTCATTCAGCCACTTACCCATCCATCTATCTTTCCTCCATCTGACTACTTGCTTACCCAGCTAAAATCTAACAACTGTTAATCTGTCCACCCACCAACTCAAATTCCAGCTGAGGATATAGGGTGTTCCAAGTGTCTGGGCACTGTGTAAGGTATTTGGGACAAGGCAGTTCATAAAACAGATGAAAGGTCTGCTATCATGGAACTCATGTGGCATGGGTTATATAGGAAACAATCCGTAAACACAAAGACAGTGAATCAAGTCGTTAGGAGATGATAGCAGCTAAGGTGAAAAAGATAAAGTAGACGTGCATTAGAAGAGTTAAATGAAGAAGGATGAGTGTTTGCCTGGGCCCAGCCTGTCTTTGCTGTTCCCTGAGACCGCGTGGCATTGGGGGCAGGAGGTTCTTGGTAAGGGAAATCATCTGCTGACCTTGACGCTGTGTCCCTCCTAGGTGCCGAGGCTGAGTGACCAGACCATGGAGACTCTGCTTGGTGGGCTGCTGGCTTTTGGCATGGCGTTTGCTGTTGTCGATGCCTGCCCCAAGTACTGTGTCTGCCAGAACCTGTCTGAGTCACTGGGGACCCTGTGTCCCTCCAAGGGGCTCCTCTTTGTGCCCCCTGACATTGACCGGAGGACGGTGGAGCTGCGCCTGGGTGGCAATTTCATCATCCACATTGGCCGCCAGGACTTTGCCAATATGACAGGATTGGTGGATCTGACCTTGTCTAGAAACACCATTAGCCACATCCAGCCCTTCTCCTTCCTGGACCTTGAGAGTCTCCGATCCTTGCACCTTGACAGCAACCGGCTGCCCAGCCTTGGGGAGGACACACTCCGGGGCCTGGTCAACCTGCAGCACCTCATCGTGAACAATAACCAGCTGGGCGGCATCGCTGACGATGCCTTTGAGGATTTCCTGCTGACGTTAGAAGATCTGGACCTATCCTACAACAACCTCCACGGGCTGCCGTGGGATTCTGTAAGGCGCATGGTCAACCTCCACCAGCTGAGCCTGGACCACAATCTGTTGGACCACATTGCCGAGGGTACCTTTGCAGACCTTCAGAAACTGGCCCGCCTGGACCTCACATCCAATCGGCTGCAGAAGCTGCCCCCGGATCCCATCTTTGCTCGCTCCCAGGCCTCCTTGCTCACTGCCACGCCCTTTGCCCCACCCCTATCCTTTAGTTTTGGGGGAAACCCACTGCATTGCAATTGTGAGCTTCTCTGGCTGCGGAGGCTGGAGAGGGATGACGACCTGGAGACCTGTGGTTCCCCTGGAGGCCTCAAGGGGCGCTATTTTTGGCATATTCGTGAGGAGGAGTTTGTATGTGAGCCACCACTCATCACACAACACACACACAAGCTTCTGGTTCTGGAGGGCCAGGCAGCCACTCTCAAGTGCAAGGCCATCGGGGACCCTAGTCCCTTGATCCACTGGGTGGCCCCTGACGACCGCCTTGTGGGAAACTCCTCCAGGACTGCAGTATATGACAACGGCACCCTGGACATTCTTATTACCACCTCTCAGGACAGTGGAGCCTTCACTTGCATTGCAGCTAATGCTGCAGGAGAAGCCACGGCCACAGTGGAGGTCTCCATTGTCCAGCTCCCACACCTCAGCAACAGCACTAGCCGGATGGCACCCCCCAAGTCTCGCCTTTCAGATATCACAGGTTCCAGCAAGACCAGCCGGGGAGGGGGAGGCAGTGGGGGTGGGGAGCCTCCCAAAAGCACCCAGGAGAGGGCTGTTCTGGTGTCGGATGTGACCACCACATCTGCCTTGGTCAAGTGGTCCGTCAGCAAGTCAGCTCCCCGAGTGAAGATGTATCAGCTGCAGTACAACTGCTCTGACGACGAGGTACTGATTTACAGGTGAGCCAGTTGCCGCAATGTGGCCAGGTGGGACAGGAGCATGGTGGGGACAGGAGCATGGTGGGGACAGGAGCATGGTGGGGACAGGAGCATGGTGGGCACAGGGATGGGTGCACCGTGTCCATCTGCTTCCGTTTCCCTTCTCTCCAGCCTGTGGGGGATCCTGGGTCTCACCTGTGCCTCTGATACAGGTAAGGGGCTCCCACCTGGACAGACTATGTGACTATGTCTCACAGACGGGAACAGGGTGTGTCAGTTATATGACTAGATACTTCTGAACTCCTTGCCAGGAGAGCAGGGCAAGAGTTGAGCCACTGAGAAGTCCAGTAGCTGAAGAGTCTGACTCCTAGCAGTCATGGCAGAAAATCGTGAGACCAGAAAGAGTTGATAGCGCCTGGCTCTCCACTCTTCACTTCTCCTGGCTGGCCTCAGTTTCCTCAACTGTGACATGGGCCTAATCTACCCAAGTTGATAGAAGCTTTTGGTAGCACGTAGTTGATTCAAAGAAACTCACTGTATATGCATGTGTGCGTGCGTGTGTGCGTGTGTGTGTGTGTGTGTGTGTGTGTGTGTTAGAGAGAGGTGGTGGGGGAGAGAGAGAAATGTGTGTGAGAGCGGTGGGGCTACCTCAAATCATTGAGAAGAACTTAATACAGGATGAGCGGGATCAAAGCCCCCCCATAAATACCCCATATGTTCAGTTTCTTACTTCCTTAAATTTTATTTTCCTCTGGCTTGGGTCCTGCCTCAGGTTACCTCTTTGCTCCAGAGATCTCTGCCTTTTTTCTTTGCAGTCCTAGAGAGAAAAGAGCTCCTCTAGCTGGCCCAGTTCTGGTTCCCTGAGACTGGCTCACAGGGTCTGTCCAGGTCTCCCAGGGGCTCATCCTGTCCAACACCCCTCTGGACACCCACCTCCTTATGGAAAAGGCATCAAGGGTGCAGACTTTGTAAAGTGGCCGTGAAAGTCAAGGGTCATGCCTAGGCCTGGTAGAAAGGGAAGCTAACAATACAAAGCAATTACATATCTCAGCCAGTCATATTGATGTGATGATAAATAAAATTGGTGTAACCTCAGCAATCTGGAGGCAAAGGCGGGAAGATCACAAGTCCTAGGCCAGCCTGGGCTACATGATGAGTTCCAGGCCAGTCAAAGCTTCATAGCAAGACCCTGTCTCAAAAAAGCACACAGCAACAAAAAGGAATTGTATGTCACACAAGCCAAAGCCCAGCACCAGACCCTGCAGGTATGATCTCAGAGGAGCTCTTTCCCATACTCAGTTTCAGTGAGATGGAGGGATGTAACATGGGCCCCTACTGCTCAGGGACTGTGTGGTGACCTATGAAATCCTGGCTCACTTTGTGCTCACACAGTGAAGCTTGAGGTGGAGCCACAGCCTCATCAGATGACTCCAGAGACCACAGTCTAAGAACCTTAGGCCCATCACAGAGGACTCCAGGTTGACCAATTTCTAGATGGGAACAGAGCTGGTAAAGAAGAAGCCAGTGTGCCCTTGAGGGCTGTTGTACAATGGAAAGCACAACAGAGCGGAGAACACCCTTACCTGGTGTGTGTGTGTGTGTGTGTGTGTGTGTGTGTGTGTGTGTGTGTGGTGTTCCTACTAAATGGAATTCAGTTGTTGTAGAACATCAGGTGAGGAAGCTGCGGAGAGGGCCGTAAGATCACCATATCCTCCACCATGTAGCTCTACCAGCATCCTGTTTTATGTCAGACCAGACTATGAGTGGCCCATCTACACCATCATCACATCTTCATCCTTTCTACTCACAGCTGAGCGGCTTGGCTGCCTTAGTTCCCAAGGCACTAAAATTTCTTTTGTTGGTTTAACAGTTAGCCTTCAATCACTGGAATTTTGGGTGGCTTCTCATTTTTTAGTAATAAAAGTAACACTATGATGGATTTTTTTTGTACCAAAATAAAAATACATTTGGTGAAACGCCAATAATTCTCTCGGCAGATTCTCCTCAGGGTTGAATTATGGGTTTAACAAATCGATTACAAGGCTGGCTTGCTGTATTTGAATATTCATCTCCTCTCATCTGTGGCACATGTCAATGTCTCTCTTGGTCACAGTTCTCCCAATCCTGAATGTGCAATGCCTTCTTCCTTTTGTCAGTTGCCAAGGTGGAGCGCAGACCTTGTTTATTTACGTCCCCTTCCCAGCTGGTGAGGCTGACCTTTGACCTTTGGAAAACAAGTGTATGCTCTTCACTTGTGGACTTGTCACATGGCTTTGACTTGGATAAAAAGCCTCCAACTGCATGGTTGGCTTGGGCGTGGGTCGATGGAAGACATGACTGAGGGGGCACAGAGACAAGCTGAGCATACAGGTGGCAGAAAGGCCATATCGCTGTTAAAAGTTGTCACCTCCTAGCCTCACCAGGGTCTCATAAATACCTGGAGGGACACCAGGGCTTGGGGCTGAGCTCTTGTTTTTACTCAAGGGAAAATTCAGATTTATTCTCTAGGCTGACTGGGAATCTGGAGAGTAAAAATGAAATGAAAGCATCTAGCCAGGGGTGGTCGTGTGGGACTTCAAGGCTAGTGCCTCGGGAGGCGGGTTTGGGCTGCTCTCTGGGAGTTGAAGGCCAGTCTGCTGTACGCAGTGAGGCTTAGGTCCGTCTAAGTGTCTTAGTTAGTGTTTTATTGTTGTGAAGAGACACCGTGACCATGGCAGCTCTTCTAAGAGAAAGCATTTAATTGGGGCTGGCTTATAGTTTCAGAGGGTTAGTCCATGATCAGCACTGTGGGCAGCACAGAGGCTTGGGCAGACATGGTGCTGGAGAAGGAGCTGAGAGTTCTCTAACCAGATTGGCAGAGAGCAGGAAGAGGAAGGAGATTGAACCTGGCTTGAACTTTTGAAACCCCAAGCCCACCCCTAGTGGCACACTTCCTCCGACAAGGTCTTACGTACTCCAAAAAGGTTACACCTCCTAACTCTTCTCAAGTAGTACAACTCCCTAATGACTAAGCTCTTAAATACATGAGCCTATGAGGGCTCTTCCTATTCAAGCCACCATGCCAGGCCACTTAGTGAAACCCTGTTTCAAAAAACAAAAGCAAATAAAGCAAAACACACACACACAAAAATTAGACTAAAAAGACTCATCAGAACTTTAAAAAAATTAACAACTGGGTCAAGGGTATCCCCTTAAGACTGTTCATGAAGACTAAATGGGATACCACAAGAAAAATGCTTCATAAAGAGTCTAAAGAGACAGGTCTGTTGGTAAGATGCTTGCTTCACAAAAACAAGGACCTGAGTTTGAATCTCCAAAATTCATGCAAAAACCAAGCATAATTGCTCATGACTGTAACCCAGCACTAGGTTTGGAGCTAGGGTGATCCCTGGAGCGTGGGCTAAACAGCTCAGTCCTGTTGAGGAGCTCCAGATTCTGTCTCTATCTGTCTGTCTTTCTGTCTGTCTGTCTGTCTATCATCTATCTAGCAAACATATGAACCGATTGCTTTCATTGTTTTCCTGCCACTGCCACCTGACCCACCAGAGGAAGTCCTAAGCAGTAGGGCCATCCAATCTTGGACCTAAATCTCCAGACCATGAACCTCGGGAAACCCGATTTCTTTATAGCACTATTCTCTTCAGGGGTTTCTTCACTGTCACAGGAAGCTGCAGCGATATGCTATAATTTGAATCCTAGCTCCTGCCTACAGTTCCCATGCTTGACCTCTGTGGGTGTACTGAAGTCTATAGTAACCGAGACAATCCCAAGAGAGACCCTGAACTTTTGAAAAAAAAGCATCTTCCCCCTGAAAAGGAAGAAACAGCAGTGGGTTACATGGTGACTCTGCTGTGTTCATGTCTCAACAAGAATAGACACACGGTAGTGTCGGGAGACCTGGACTGGACTAGAAGCATCAATGAGGATCACACACAGTGCAGTCTCCAGAAAGCATCCACCTGTCACCTGTCCATCATTAATCTACCTGTTATCTACCATCTTTCTACCATCTAGAGAGAGATAACATGTATATCTGTTATTATCTATCTACCAACCCACCTATCATCTATCATTGTCTGCCTACAGTTATCTATCATTGCCTATCTGCCTATCATCGGCTTTGATTATGTATCTGTTTCAAGGAGTGCATTATAATTACAGCCACACAAACCCAAGGTGAGGAGACTGGGCTTGCTTGCAATTGTTGCCCAGCCTTAACGTTGTTGCTCACAAGGACATCGTAGCCATATAACGACAGGGAGTTAGCAGACTCCACAGCTCTCTGCTGTGTCAGAGAAACACTGCTCAGGCTAGGAGAGCTTGTGATTCTATGGAGCTAGTCAGACTGGCCAGAGCACAGCTGTACTGTGCTCAACCCAGAATGGCTCAGCATAGAAATGAGATTCTAGAAGCTCGTGTGAGATAAGGTGAAATTGACCCTGAAGATGAAAGGACTTCGAAAGAAATCCCAGCTCCTCTGATCTATTTAAAGAATTTTTTAGTAGAAGAGAGGAGCACACATACATAGGTACACATGTAAGCATATGTGCACATACTCCCACACAGAGAGAACACACATACATAGATATACATGTAAGCATATGTACACACACTCCCACACAGAGAGAACACACATACATAGATACACATGTAAGCATATGCATGCACACTCCCACACAGAGAGAGCACACATACATAGGTACACATGTAAGCATATGTACACACACTCCCACACAGAGAGAGCACACATACATAGGTACACAAGTAAGCATATGCGTGCACACTTCCACAAAGGGAACAACACACATAGATACACATGTAAGCATATGCATGCATACTTCCACACAGAGAGAGCACACATACCTAGGTACACATGTAAGCATATGCGTGCATGCTCCCACACAGAGAGAGCACACATACATAGATACACATGTAAGCATATGCATGCATACTCCCACACAGAGAGAGCACACATACATAGGTACACATGTAAGCATATGCATGCATACTCCCACACAGAGAGAGCACACATACATAGGTACACATGTAAGCATATGCACGCACACTCCCACACAGAGAGAAGCAGACACTAGCCTATCACAAGAGTAAAATCCCACCAGCTCTACCCTGCCCTCACAGCCTCCCTGGCTGTGGAGGAGCCGGATTTACCTCTCTTTTCTCCTCCAGCATCTGTAGTCACTTTCTCACCCATGGTCACTATTAAGTCTGATCCATACAGGCTGCAGATTCCAGACTTAATCAATAGAAGGGAAACAGGCCCCAGAGCAACTCTGTGGCAGCCTTACCATCAGCCACTGTGATCTTCTGGGGCTCCAGGAGGACACAGCTAAGTCCTTCCCAGGGATGCTGGACTAGGAGTAGGGGTTCCTGACTAAGGGGACACAATCTTCACAGCCTGTGTCTCTTCTTAAGCAGGACAGCATGACTTTCATTGCCTGGATTTACTGTGCAGAGCTCTGTGGCCTGATGTGAGGCTCTCTCTGGCATCTCTGCTCCAGAGCCTGAAGTCAGAGCCACTGAGCATAGTGGAGGCTCAGAGCGTCTAGCCTCACCCGGACCCATGTCACTCATGGGTACCCAAAGGCACCCCAAGGTTCCACCAAACCCCAAGGTCGCTGTGAGCAATGTCTAATGCATGAGGTGGTAGACCACATTCCAGAATTAATGCGAAGACCAGGCTAATCCTGGGTGACCAAGGAAAACTTGTCACATAAGCGTTCTTGTTATCAGATGCTGTTGCTGCTCCCCAGATGCTTCTCTCCAGAGATGCACAGTCAAGCCCCTCAGGCAGGCCTGGGACACTCTGGGCTCCTTCAGTTCTCAAGTATCTGGCTTGCTTCCTGTGTGACTGAGAAAGATTGACAGTTACATGTCTCACCATCAGGACCAACATACCTTTCAGGAAAAGAATAACATCAATGGGCACCCTCCTAGAGGAAAGAAACATTCTCCCTCCACCGAGAAAGAGAGACAACCCATCTCAGCTAAGCCTCATCTCTGGTATGACATGGGAAAGTTAAGAGCCCTGAATGTTATTATCTGCCCAAGTGACATTCACAAACACTTGCCCCTAAGAGCTGTCAGGAGCATCTGTAGTAGATGAGATGCTAGAACCGTCCCCAGAAGGGCCAGGGAGCAGCCAACTTGCCACCTAAAGCTCAGAGGGATCAGCCAGTCTCCAGGCTTGCCTTCACGGTATGTGTGATGTGACCAGCATCTCAACGCTGGGACAAGAGAGACCTTGAAGGTGGGTTGGGGGACAACCACAGAATCCCTTCCTGCTCCATGAGTTCTAGGCCATCAGACACCACATCGGCAGACATTGGACTATGGAGCTAAGCTGCTCGGGGCTCAGGGAGGATCTGCTGTGTTGCTCAACTTACCAAAATGATTTAAGGAAGCATTTATTCTTACTCACAGGTTGAAGGTTAGGTCTATCGGGGTGGGGGAGGCAGCTGATCGGATTGTACCCACAGTCAGGAAGCTGAGAGAGATGGATGCTGGTGTTCCACTTGCCCCCTTCTCCTTTTTATTAAGCCTAGGACCCCAGCCCACTGAACTGTACTGCCTACATTTAATGTAGGTCTTCCTGTAGCTTCTTCAGTTAGACCAATCCAGAAATCCCCTCACAGGGTAGGTATGCAGAGATTTTTCTCCTAGATGGTTCTAGATCTTGTCAAGCTGACACTCAGTACTAACCTTTATGCCAATTATTGTTGCTCTGCTCCTCACCCAGGGAGAGGATTCAAGATGAAGTCTACACTGCCAGGGTCCTGTCCGGCCATCTCTAAGGGAGCTCTGCTCTCATGACTTTGGCAAC
The DNA here is from genome assembly GCF_982192425.1 of Myodes glareolus. NCBI lineage: Eukaryota > Metazoa > Chordata > Mammalia > Rodentia > Cricetidae > Myodes > Myodes glareolus. The sequence continues at coordinate 8,786,464 of NC_142043.1, read as the reverse complement.
AAGGGCATGTTTGTTCCCTGAAGAGAGAGGGACATGTGAGGTGCAGGGTCCTCTGCCTGTGTCCCTAGGCAGGCTGGCTTCCCCTAAAGGGGTGACTGGACACCCACGGGTGGGACAGCAAAAGTCTACAACACTAGAAGCTGGAGAGGCATGGAGAGTGTTGCTGGGAGAGGTAGCATCAAAGTCAGCCTTCCTGGGGTTCCATAGATTTACAAAGACTCTTCCTACTGAACCAGGGTACCAACAAGTAGAAGGGATAAGAATGGTAAGCGTGGGCCTCAGCTCCACCGCCCCAGCCCCCACCCTGCGGGCCACCTTATTAATGCCCCCACAAGTCTGAGGCACGGCCAGGCATACACTGCAGCCCGTTTTGGGGGTGGCCTAGGGACTTTTCTGCTCAGTGTCAATTCTCCACATTTCAAGTGCCAGAAATGTTGGCATAAGGAGGGAACATGGGTGCCAATCTAGCCTTAGTTCTACCCAAAAACAGTCACCCAGGGCCACTTAGCAGAAAACATGGGCAGGATGCGGCTCTCTGAAATCCAAAGTGTATCAAGCGGTTATAATAGCAAAGAGACCAAGTGACCAGAGGCCTCCCAACAGCAGCAGAAGAAAGGGATGGACAGGGGACTCACCCATACACCCTTATTTAAGAGAAGTCCAGAAGAAAGGTTCTGCCTTTCTGAGTTGCCTAGTCACCAAGGACCCGCCCTCCTCCTATCATTCTCTGTCATCATTCTCAGCTCAGGTTTTGCCTTTAAGGTCACTTCCTGGTACAAAAGGTCTCCAGGAGGGCAAGCTGCTACATATCCCTCTTAGGGAACAACAGGAAGCAGGATAAAGAGCAAAGTGTGAGATTTGTCAGAAGACCCAACCATTGATGTCCACTTCCATTGTATGGGCACATATTTCTGCAAAGCTACAGTGTGCCTTCCAAAATATAGAGAAGACTGAGGGGTGACTACCTCTCCCAAAGTCTTTGACTTATACCAAGACTCATTTACTAATCCTGTGGCCAAGTCACTGCCCTCAGTCTTACTCGGTTCCTCTGTAAAACGGGTATAGATTCTTTCCTGTGTGTTTTATAATCTGGGGTGGAGGAAGAATTACATCAAGAGTTTGAATGAGAATCCTTCATCATCAACCAAGAAGTACTGAGACCAGAACATACTAGAGCAAGAAATACTGAGACCAGTGAGTACTGGGATCAGGAAGTACTGAAACCAGTGATGATCGAGACCTAGGAGTAGTACTAGGACCCCTGGGTCCTAGTACTAAAAAATACCAGGACCAAGAAATACTGGAACCAGCAAGTATTGAGACCAAGAAGTACTAGGACTAGAGAGTCTGGGGCCAAGGAGTACTAAAAACCAGGAAGTGCTGAAGTCAAGAAGACTAGAGATTACCTCTGTTGAGGAGCCTGCCCGACTTCCATTCTCGTCCCTTTGCCAGGCTAACACTTGTGTCTCCATTTTTCTAGACAAAGACAGCTGTACAAGGGAAAACTGATTTGATGAGGGAGCAGGGATTAAGGTATATGTTTGCCTGGTCAAATATGTTTTCCTGAACCAATTTCTCTGCTTGTCATCCCCCTTGCTCTAGAAGAGCTTCTGGGTTAGGGTTAGGATGAGGTCGGATGGGGACATCGCTGTAGCTTGGAGTGACTCCGCTTGAATCTCTCCCAAAATGCATCTCCTCCCCCCAGTAGGAGTAACTCAGAGAACTGGTCCTGTGGTACCCATGCATGTTTGACTCTATGAAGGTGACTGAGCCTGGAGGAGCGTCAGGGGCTTGTGGACAGTGCTGGTAGCCTCAACCATCAGAGCCGTACCAGACGCCAAATACTTCCTGAGGCTAGCCTTTCCAGGTGTTCACAGGACCCGACTTCTTTGAGACAGCTGTCACATGCAGGAGTCAGGGAGGCACGGGGTCCAGGCATGTAGACCTCCGCCTGATGTTTTCCAGCACTCTGTATCCACCATCACCCTCGGCCGTACCTCAGGACCCCTTGCTTGCTGAGCCATCCACCACCATCTACTGAGTTGGGTCAGGCTGGCATCTGATGTCCTAGCCTCTAAGGCTGGGATCACAGCATCACGTTATGATGTTATGATACCAGGACATCAAGGGTTTTTTATGATATTGGCCTACAAAGCATTTGCAATTCACATCTGGGGTGGGCCCCTATCTTCTGGAGAGACAAGATGCCCAGAGCTTCTGGTCCAGCCTCATTCTACCATGGATTTCTCATCTCTGGCTTTGAGACCGGAAAGCAAACTCTCAAAAAGAGACAGTATGAGGAGCTTGTGGAAAGAAAGACACCATGCAGAGCAGCCTTCCTTATCTTACCCGTCCCCCGCTCCCCAGCTGAGTGTGAGCCACCAGTGTGAGGATAGGGGCAGGGCTCTCCTCTCCACTCTGTCCTTCTTGCTCGAGTTTTATTTCTGTTTCTCTGATAAACTTACCTGACAAAGGCAGCTACAAGGGAGAAAAGGTTTATTGTGATTACAATGTTAGGATACAGTCCCTCATTGCAGGGAAGTCAAAGCAGCAAATAGTTACCTAGTCACGACGGATGGTTGCAACAAAATAGTCAAGTCCTCAGGCTTATGAGTAAGTGGGAAGGGAGAGAGAGAATTTAAAATATGGGGTCATGGATGTAGCTCAATTGATAGAGTACCTGCCTAGCATGCGCAAAACTCAGGCTTCAACCCCCAGCATCACAAAAACTGAATGTGGAGGTGTATGCCTCTAACCCCAGAACTCAGGAGGTGGAGGCAGGAGGATTGGGAGTTCAAGATCACCCTCAACTCTCTATTGAGTTCAGTCATTCTGGGCTACATAAGACTTTGTCTTAAAATTAAAATAAATATTTTATTTTAGGGACTGGAGAGAGGCTCAGAGGCTAAAAGCATGCGCTAGCCTTTCCAGACTTAAGCTTGGTTCCCAACAGTCACTCTGGGTGGATCACAATGATCTGTAACTCCAGTTACTGAGGATCTGCCGCCCTCTTTTGGTTTCCGCAGGCACTGTACCCACATGCACATACCCACACATACAAGATACATTTATCTATTTATTTATTTGTTTGTTTATTTATTTATTTGTTTATCTATCTATTTATTTATTTAAAATGTGCACTGGGAAAAACAAGGCAAAAGACAGCCTTGTGCCATTTCTTATGTGAGTGATCAGGGGTGACCTCTCAGGAGTGGCCCTGGAGCAGAGACCTAAAGAGATAGAAATAACCCGGCAGAGGAGGCAGTGCATGAAAGCCCTGGGTAGGACAACATGCCTGTCCTGCTGGAGAGGCAGCTAGGACTCCAAGGTATCTGGAACAGAGTTGCAGGGAGGAAGTTGAGGTGGGGCAGGACACGTCTGGTAGGGATTTCAGAGGGCAGAACAGATTGGTTCTTAGGGACGAGGGACCTGCCATGTTCAGAGAGCCTCTTTTCCCTCAACATCCACATATATGCAAAGGCCACTGGTGTATGGTGTGGAAGTGAAGCGGATGCCTCTAGACAAGGCCACGCTGAGTCTCCTGGCAGACGCCTGGCTATGTCTGTCTGTGCTGGGAACCTTATGGAGGCCCCTGAAAGGTTCCAAGTGGGAACAAGTCACTGTTGCTTCCTGTTGTGTAGCTGAGCCTCCCTCTGCACTGCTGACCCAGCTCCCCTGCCAGTGTGTCCCCCTCCCCACTATTCTCTCCTCCGATTTCTTCTCACTCTGATGACAGATCTTTTTATAGGGTCTCAAATAGCCCAGGCTGGTATCCAACTCTCTATGTGGCTAAGGACGACCTTCAAATTCTGGTTCTTCTGATTCTACCTCCCAAATGCTGGGGTTAAAGGCATGTATGGCCACACCTGGTTTTTGTGGTGCTAGAGATGGACCCCCAGGGCCTCGTGTATGCTAAGCAACCACTCTGCTCACTGAGCCACATCCTCAGCAGCCCTGCTCATCATTATTTATGATACTGTTTAATTAGCTCATTAGGCAGGCCACAGCATCCTGACAGCCCTTCACTTTCCCCAGAGGCTGAAAGGCCTTTGGGCTAGCATCTGGCTGTGATGACAGAGACAGCTATTACAGGCTCTGAAGGTGGCCTAGGGTCAGGGGCTTGGTGACCTGTTCTCTATCCCTCAGGACATACGGACAGAGTAGGCTTTTGAGGTTCTGGGCGTGGGGACAGGATCTGAAAGTTACGATGGTGATGGGGTGGCAGCTGGCCCTGAACGCCAGGGAGATATTTTTACCACCCATCAAAATGCCACCTCGTGCTCGCTGAGCTGATGCCAAGGCTGCTCCCAGTCTGCGCTCATCTCCTCCCCCGACTTCGACTGTTGCCAAGAAGGTCTGAGTGGAAAAGCTTGGAAAACTCCATGTGGGTGTGGCTGGGAGTCAGCAAGTCTCCCCCTCCAGACAGGGACTGGGGAATTTTCCAGGCTGTGGGCAGTGGCTGAGACTCCTTCTGCACTCCTCACCTCGCTTGCAAGAAACCTCAGAGGACCCCGCCCCAAGCCACCAGTTCAAAGGGCCTGACATTCTGTGTTAGAGATGCTTGGCTTTGCACTTGTAACGGGCAGAAGCCTGGGAGAGGCTGGAGTGGTTTCCTTTTGGAATGAACAGTAGAGGAAGCTGATGTTCTGGAGGGCACAGTGGGAGCCTTAGAAGCCACAAGAGGCAGAAAACATCAGGAGAGGAGGCAAGACAACCTCCAAGACCAGATGCCCTTCCTGGACATGTGGCCAAAGACTTGAGAGAGCATGGGGTGGGGAGAAGGCAGAAGCCAAGGTCCTTGGCTTCAATCCAGCTCCTTGATTGATGCAGCCATCTTGAATTTGTTTCTTCTGACTTTAAAATCAGACTTGTTGCAAATTTTATAGCATAGAAAAGCAACCAGAGTAAGAATGAGGCAGTTAAAGATATCCGCCCCAGCCTTCCCCTTCCCCCCACTATTCGCCCAGCCTTCTTACCCCCACCCTGCCACTATCCACCCCAGCCTTCTTCTCCCCCAACTATCCTCCCCAGTCTTCTCTTTTACCCCCCACTATCTACCCCAGCCTTCTCTTTTACCCCCCACACCCTCTATCCACCCCAGCCTTCCCCCTTACCCCCCCCACACCCTCTACCCACCCCAGCCTTCCCCCTTACCCCCCACACCCTCTATCCACCCCAGCCTTCCCCCTTACCCCCCCACACCCTCTACCCACCCCAGCCTTCCCCCTTACCCCCCACACCCTCTATCTACCCCCAGCCTTCCCCTCCCCCCACTACTCCTATTGTGGTGATGGTTTCTATATGAAGAAGAGTGCCCAGAGCCAGGCCTAAGGACAACTTCACCTAGGGAGATCTGATGAGGTTTCTTGTGGAGGTTCCCAGACGCAGCATGGGACCTGGCACGCACTCCACAGCTCACCTCTTAGTCTCTGACCTCCCAAGAAAGAGAATTTGAACCCAGGCCTGCCACACTCCACAAAGGGTGTCTGCACAATCCTCTTCCCAGGACAAGAGAGATGGGAAGGACCGGCGGAGTGTCTTGTTGGCAGTGGGGTACAGATGACTCACCTTCTCACTATCCCACTCCCCATTCTCTTCCTCGCGGGTACCCCCAGAATTGTCATCACTGCCAGGGGAGATGCGGTGGGAAAACAGGATGCACGAGCCCGACTGACTCTCCTGCCATTCAATCACTTCAGAGGAGTCGCAGTTAGACAAGTGGAAGAACTTTCCAGGCAGAGTTAGTGCTATTTGAGGAACAGAGCTTTGAATTGAGGACAGAAGTGGCTCAGAGGCCCTGGAAGATCCATCAGAGTCAGACAGATGCATGTCTTCCCCACGCCGAGGGAACGAAGGGAACGCATAGCTTACTGTTTGAGTCACAGCCACACTGCAGCCGCTGGGCACACTGAAGAAACCAGGCCACGACTAGACCCTAAGGACAGGCAGACTTGGGGTGGAGGGTGGAGAGTAATGGCCTGGCCTCGGTACTCCGCGAGCCATTTTTCCCTAGAGCCACGTGGCCATGGCTTTTCTGTGCTGGCATCACGGGCCAGGCAGGCGAAGAGGGCTGAGGGTCGCATCGTGAATCTCTGCCTGTGAGTTTCTGACGCAGGGTGTCTGGCAGAGGGAGTCGCTGATAGATCACAACTGGGCTGTTGACCTTGAGTCTTAAACAAAGCGAAGAATAAAAGGTCATATTTGCTCCACCAAAGCCCTGGGAGCCGTGAAATATCAGAGTGTGGATAAAGACGTCAGTAAATCAGCCACTGCCAGGAGCTGCTGCTTCGTCTTCCAGCCTGTGGTGGGCCTCCTATGGGTAGACAGGGAGGGTTAGAAGGTGAGGACTCCTGGGGACTCCAAGCAAGACTGGCTCTGGGCTTCGGTGGTGCTGCAGAGGGTCTTAGGAGGTAACACCCTCAGCCTCATCCACCTCCCAGTGACATGGTCCTCCCCGGTGTCTTCCTCTATTGCTTTCCACTGCTTTTTAAGTCAGTCTCTCATTAAACCTGGAGCTCACCAGCTGTCTAGACGGCTGGTCAGTGAGCCTCATGGACCTTTATGTCTCCTCTCCATATTACTTGGTCTGTCTGCTGTGGACACCTGGATAAGTTGCCTGTAGGCAGGGCATCTACTGAGAGGTCAGGAGGGAGCAGAGGCAGAAAAGAACAGGGTATAGTAGATGGGCAGACAGGTTATAGACCTCGCCACCCCAGGCAGCTTCCCGTAAGGAGGACATGGTTCCAAATACTCACCCCTCGCTATGGGCTCCTCATGGCTGACCACAGCCTCAGCAGCTTCCCTTTGCCTAGTGTCTTAGTTAGGTTTCCTATGGCTGTGAAGAGACACCATGACAGACTCTGATAAAGAAAGCATTTACTTGAGAGGCTTTACTTACAGTTTCAGAGGTTGCGTCAATTATGGTCATGGCAGGGAGCATGGTGGCCTGCAGGCAAAGGAGATGCTGGAGCTGAGACCGCTGCATCTTGCAGGCAACAGGAAATCAACTAACACACCAAGCAGTACCCTGAGTACCTGAAACCTCAAAGTCCGTTCCCAAAGTGACACACGTCCTCCAACAAGGCCATACCCTCTCCAACAAAACCACACTTCCTGATAGTGCCATTCCCTATGAGATTATGGGATCTTGGGGGCCAATTACATTCAAACTACCACACCTTGTAACCCGGACAAGCAGTGTGTGTGTGTGTGTGTGTGTGTGTGTGTGTGTGTGTGTGTGCAAGCTATTTTACAAACAGGAAGGCTGAAACTCTGGAAATGAAGTAACAGTAAACATCTAGCCCCTGAGTTGTGGAGGGTTTGAGCGCAGATCTCAGGCGGCTGAGTGTTGAGTGTTGTGGCTATTATTACTTGGAGTTGGTGAACTACGGCATAGTCCTCATGCAGCCGTTCCCTGCTAGCAGCTCCTCTGGCAATAGGCTTTGCCAAATTCTAGACCGTCGGAAGTGGTGGAGCGCCCCAGGTCACAGGGCAGCCACAGAAGCAGGGCAGACAGAGCCTTACTGGTTGGGTCTGAACATAAGGGTGTGTGGTGAGTGGGCTCAAAGGATGTTCATCCTCCAGCCTCCTCCATGAGCTCTCCAGGACCTCCCCTGGGTGGGACAGAGATGTCTCTTGCTGAAGTCTTTTGTCTCTAGCCTTACTCTGCCTCAGCCAGGCCAGCATGTTTATAGAGGCAGTGATGTCCGGGAGGATCAGCAGAAACACAGCAGGGACAAGTGTTGAGTGGATTTCTCTGTCCCACCAGGAGGAAAAACATCTCTCTATCTCTCTGAGGGGTGATGCAGCATAAATAATAAAAACCCAGAGACAGATATTGGGGTTCAAGCTGAAGGTCAGAAAAGCAAAGCAGCCGACCCCTGGAGAGCTCTTACCTCTATGAAATCTTCAGACTGAAAGAGAGCAAGTTCCTGTCGCAACCTGCTTTATATTCCTCTCTAGTGTTGGGATTAAAGGCGTGCACCGATGCTTTCTGGCCTGTATGGCTGACGAGTCTGGCTGTCTTGTATTCTGATCTACAGGCAAGCTTTATTTATTAAAATATAAATAAAATTTCCCTACAGGATGCCACAAAGCCTAGTATCCCTCTAGCAGAGTCAGTCAGAGCCCCACCCCTCATCCATGCTCATTACCCTCTTGTGAACGACAGCTTGTATTTCTGAGCATTCACATGTGAGTGTTGTGTGAATGGAAGCTGGAACTAGAGCAGGCTTCCCCAGAGCTTCTGCAGTCCCTGTCAACACCCATCTGCCCAGGCCATAAGAGCCAGCAGACCACAGCGCAGGGTCTGAACTTGATCTTCAGATAGTCTCCAGATGGCATCATGCCTGGTTTAAAGTATGTATTCTTTGGGGAGGGGTGCACTTGTTTGTGGGTTTATGTGTATAAGTGCATGCATGTATAAGTGTATATATGTGTTCCAATGTGCATACATTTGTGTACATGTGTACATGGGGGCCAGAAGTAAACTTCAGATATCCTTCCTCACGAGCACTCTTCACTTTTTTTTTTAAAGATTATTTTTGTCTGTGTATGAGTATGTATGTCTGTATGTGTGTATGCTACATGCATGCTGGTGCCCAGAGAGGCAGAAGGAGGCACTGGATCCCTGAGATCTGGAGTTGCAGGTGGTTGTGCATTACCCAGCAAGGGTGCTGGGAACCAAACTTGATTCCTCTGGAAGAGCAGCCAGCACTCTTAGCCACTGAGCCATCGCTCCAGCCCCTCTTTCTTTTATTTCTGAAAAGGGGTCTCTGTTTGGTCTGGAGTTTGCCGCTTCACCTTTACTGGCTGATCAGCAAGCCCCATGTCCAGATTTTTATTTTATCTTATTTTACATTATTTTATTTTATTGTAGATGATCTGTTCTGAGAACGGAACTCAGGCTTTCAGATCTTGCTGAACACAGCTTTTTGTGAGGCTTTGGGCAAATGATCTCTCTTCAGTGAGCCTCAACTTCTGATTTCCTCATTTGTTCATAGGAATGAGAGTCCCCCCCCCACACACCCACACACATAGGGTTGGTAAAGGGATTAAATTAACTTGTGCAAAATATTCAGAATAGTTTGGCATTAGTAAACATTAATAAGAGTCCATCAGGACCATCACATGTATGTTTTTCTTTATGAATTATTGTCAAACAGTCAGTCTTGATACGAAAATGTACTTCCTGGAAGGCTTTAATTCTGCCTACTGATGGTCAGGGCAGCACAGTGCTCTCGTTCCTTGGTGTCTGATGACAACTTATTATGGAGCACTTCAAACACACCAAAGTTCACATTCCAGCTCACTGTAGGCATGTAACCCAACACAATGCCTTGGTATGCTACAGCTCATCCCTGTCCATGTGTCTTCCAGTACTGACTACTATGCCAGCACTGCCTAAATAGTGGGAGAGCTTTTGTTTCAGGAATTGTGACTACAAAAAAATAGCCAGGATCGGAGGCAAGAGTTCAGTGGACAAGGGGTTTGCCTTGCAAGCACAGAACCCAGAGTTTGGATCCCTATAATCCATGTAAAAGACTGGGCACAGCAGTGTTTGCAACCCCAGCACTAGCAGGACAAAGAAAAGGGACCCCCAATCCTTCGCTAGGCTTGAGGTTCAGTGAAGAAACTGTGTCCCAAAAGAGGCAGAGTGCAATAAAAGAAGACACCTAATATCTGCCACCTTGCTCTGACCTCCACAGGCTACTTACACTCATGTGCACACACATATTCCACACACAGACACACACACAGATACACACACACACACACACGCACATACACACATCAATCCATATTTAGAAATTTTGTTCACTTATGGCACAATGTGTTGAATTTGGAGACAAAAAACTTGCAGATGCAGAGGGCTGAGGGACTTGCCACCCTGGCCCAATCACTTTTGACTGAATGGGGGGTTGAGCAGGCTGTCTATTGACTTAAGGCTCTTTCTTCAGCTGTGATCATCACTGCATAGAATAAAGATACTGCCTGATACAACCTGTGTGTAGCTTTCACAGGGCAAGAACTTGATGTGAGTATACTTGTGTGCTTCTGAACCAGTCACATCTCCTTTCGTCCTGACTATTGATGTTGGGGGCAAACAACCCCCTTTGGGGCTCATGGGCCTGGGTGAAGCTAGAAAGCAGGGTGTTTGCCTTTATTTAATGAGACAATTTCTTGTGGTCTTAACTCATGGAGGCTAGTGGATGGCAGATGTGGGGCTGTGAAGATGGGTAACAAGGATGCAAAAACAGGAAGTGAAGCAAACAGCTTGGCAGGACCTCGCTACATGAGTACCAAAGCTCAGTAGGCTGCCGTGGTGTGTCTGATAGAGGCAATGGAGACAGATCCTCTAGAATGGCTGGTTCTGGGGAGCTGAAGGGGATGGGGCTGGAGGAACAATGAAGATAAAAGAGGAAGTGTTCGTTGATAACACAAAAAAGTCAAAGACTTTTCTTTAGGCATAGATCAGTCACTTCCTCTAACACAAATCTCTATGTTTACCCTTGCTTTGGTCACTGGCGAAGGACAGACTTTTGAATCTCTTCATCTCACTAGAGGAACTGCATGAGACTGGGAAGCCTCACTGCTTCGGCAGAACAGTGCAATAGATTTAATCCAGTGTGCGTTCTACCATCTGGTGTCATCTATCACACCTGTGAGGATACTTGTTTCAAGGATACTGAGGCCTTCTTGTCCTCTAGACAGGCAAGATCAAATCTCCACCCAGGCCAATGCAGAACAGAAGGAGCATGTTGGGGATGCATTCCTGCTCTTAAAGGTCCACCTTTCATCTATTTGCCAAAATGCACCACTTCGACTTAGCTGCAAGGGATGCAGGCAAATATGGATGGAGATGGGAGACCTTGTGGATTAGTCCCTTGACTTGTTGACAGTGGCAAGATACCTGCAAAAAGACTTTTGGAAGGAAGGGTTTATTCTGACTCACAGTCTGAAGTTATAGGCCTTCAGGGAAGGTGGCAGGAGAGTAATGTAGCTGGCCATGCCGTGTCTGAGATAGAAAGCAGAGAGACGGATGAACTGGTGCTCAACTGGCTTTGTCTTTGCCTCCTCCTTTTTCAGTCTGGGTCTCAAACATATGGGCCTGTGCTACCCATATGCAAGGCAGGCTTTCCTTTTTCAGTTAGTCTTCTAGGAAAACTTCCTCCAGTCACAGAGTGTCTCCTAGGTGACTCTAAGTACTGCTGACATTGGAGGTTAACCATTAAATCATGGAACCAGAGACTGAGTTCTGGCACTCAGTCTAAAGGCTTGACCTTTAGGACCAGCATGCCTGTTCTTGGGGGAAACTGTGCCATTAGGAAATAGTAGATCTAATTTGCTGTTGTCTGTAGGTCACAGAGGAGGTCCCTTCAGAACATCAGAGGATGGGGGTTCTAGGAGAAGGGGCAGAGTATTGACTGATATTGATAGTTACCAGAGCTTTTTGTATCATATCTACATAAACACACACACACACACACACACACACACAGAGAGAGAGAGAGAGAGAGAGAGAGAGAGAGAGAGAGATACACAAATGCATACACACATACACATAATCACAATGATACTTCTCAGACAGATTCACAACCCCCCATACACATAATTTTTCTCTCACATATAATTTTTAAATACATATATGCTTATACATACCAAGTCCATAGTTTGTATCCATGAAAGGTCTTCAGATGCCCAAGTACTAATTCCTAAGGAAAGAAAAGTACCTCTCTGGAAAGCTCTCAGACACATCCAGGATCTTAGAGATCACTATGAGAGAGACGGGGAGAGGGAGAGGCAGGGAATTGAAACAACCATTTAGACCTCTTCTGGTTTTGAATAAGTGTCAATACTTATCAAGGCAGTGCAGAGCCAGGGATCGACAATGCTGAAAACGGTAAAGAAACACCTTCTAGACCAGCGCCTCTCAGGGCACTCCTTAGGAAAGCCTTACTTTCTTCTTCTTAATTTGTTGCAGAACAAAGTTACAAGAACATAACTGGAATAAATTCTCAGAAAACCTATCACATGCTTGTATGTGACAACCAGTGCTAAATCTCTGCAAAACATGGGCACTTATCCCTGTCTTCTGTATTCTCTGAACGTCGATCAGGGACAGACGGTTTGTAGGCCAGCATCCATTTGTGTATCGTACTTACACGATTCTCTGTCCTCCATGGAGCAGCGAGGATGTGACAACTCGGCTGGCATTGGTCAGTTAGGGTTACTCCATTTTAGTCCTCTATGCCCTGACCACCTCTTTGATTGGAGGTCCTTGTACAGTTTCTGTTCCCCTGTATCATGTCTGCTTAAACTATTTCTGCTATCAAGATTCCAGGCATGCAGGTCTGTGAAATACATATTAGATCAAACATTTATTGATAACAGCCCATCAAGAAATTGATTTTTGAACAATTCCTTGGTATACATACAATTTTGCCGTGTGTTGAAGAGCAAAGCAAATTTGCATACTAATGAGATGGATATGCTTGTTTATTTTTAAATGAAGAATTAAATCTTGGCTGAATATTTGATACTGGAGAATGTGGAGTATCTTCAACATTTTTGAGAGTTGATTGATATTTTGATTTTGTAATCTGCAATACTGAGAATGCCACTTTGCATAAATACATAATATAAAATGCCAAAAGGATATTTATGGCCATTTCAAAAGAAATTGACAGAAATTCTGTCCTAATCCCAAGCCAAAAAATCATTTAATTTGAGTTTTCGTGCAACTCAAGCCAGCAGCTCAAACAACAATTTTTAAAATCAAACACAATACAATCCAAAGATATATAATTGGATACTTTCATGCTGGGCAAGAATGGAAGGAAAATAATAAAATTTTGCTTTTTATAATTAAGCCAGTATGTTTCAATAGAGCAGAAATCTCTGTATGTGTAGTAAAAACACTAAAATATTCAATAGCCTGGTCTGAGGTGTTCCAGGCAGAGTTTGTTGGCTGGGCTTGGCGTGACAACAGAGACAGTGCGATGTGTACACACTGCAGGCTCAGAATCAAGGCTTCGGTGTCACGGGATGCAGACAGTGTGATATGTGCACACTGCAGGCTCAGAATCAAGGCTTCGGTGTCACGGGATGCAGACAGTGTGATATGTGCACACTGCAGGCTCACAATCAAGGCTTTGGTGTCACGGGATGCAGACAGTGCGATGTACACACTGCAGGCTCAGAATCAAGGCTTTGGTGTCACGGAATGCAGACAGTGCGATGTGTACACTGCAGGCTCAGAATCAAGGCTTCGGTGTCACGGGATGCAGACAGTGCGATGTGTACACACTGCAGGCTCAGAATCAAGGCTACAGTGTCACGGGATGCAGCATGGGTGAATGCTGCCAGAAGCACATTGGATGTATTGTAAATTAGACTTTGTAGTAATTTGGGGCTATTGTGTTCTCAGAAATGTGCAGGTGTTGCTGAAATGTTCGCTACAGTTATGGCAGTTACATGTTAAATGGTCCCATAAGGTGGTCATGACATGAAGTTTAAAAAATCAATAACAATTTTTTAAGTGTGTGTGTGTGTGTGTGTGTGTGTGTTACTATATACGCATGAATGTAGTTGCCTGTGAAATTCAGAAGAGGGCATTGGATCCCCTGGAGTTACAGTCTGCTGTGAGCCACCCAGTGTGGGAGCTGGGACTTGAACTCAGATCCTCTACACAAGCAGTATGCACTCTTAGCTGCTGAGCAATCTCCCTGGTTGTGTGCTCTCAGCTGAAAGCTAGACTCTAAATTTTGCCTTCCGCCTCCCCAGGCCAGGCCTGACTGGCTTGCGATGCTCCTACCTGAGCAGGGAAAGTTAGAGGGTGTTGGGGCGGGGTTGAATATAAGCAGTGGTCTCGGTTGGAATTTCTGAGAAGGAACTTTGGTGGCCACTTGTGAGTCACAGACCCTTAGCAAGTGACTTAGGAGCTATGTCATTTTAACATCCAGGTCCCAAGGTGAAATATCCAAGTATAGAGTTGGGGATGGTTGTTTAGCTGGTAGAGCTACCCGACTGATGGGCTGGAATGTAGGAGGAACACAGAATTCTGGACTTGCTTCAAGAATTACTGGGTAGCTTTCATAAGGACGGCATGATAGGGTGTGTAAGAACTTACAGGTAGTAGAGGAGCTCCATTTCGAGCCCTAGATCTGACTAGCACCCACTTCACATGGTTCTCTGGTACCTAAAAGTTACTGGATGCCTTGGATTGGGGCAAATTCTTCTGTTGTTGAAAACCCCAGTTCAGGCCACAGACACTACATGGAAAGGTCAGTGGAAGAACAGTGAGAACAGGATCCCTGGGGCTTACTGACCAGCCAACCTCGCTTAGCCAATGCACTCCCAGTGACTGAGAGTATTACTTCTAAAAATCAAGGTGGAGAAGCCACCTTAGGAACAATACCTATGGTTTACATCTGGCCTCCACATACACACATGTATATACATCTGTGCGTGCACACACACACACACACACACACACACACAGAGAGAGAGAGAGAGAGAGAGAGAGAGAGAGAGAGAGAGATAAGATCCCCATGAACTGTACTTGGTCCTAGCTCTGTCACATCTCTGAAGGGAAGAGCAACTTCCTTTCTAACTCAGAGTGACAGTCATGACTTTCTTCAAGGTGTCAGGAGGTTGAATGAAACCATGTGCGCACAGAAAGGACCAGTAAAAACTGGCAGCTACTACTAGTAAAAGCAAACTTGATTCTGCCAGCCAGGCCAGAAAGGTTTAGCTTTCTCTCTCTCTCTCTCTCTCTCTCTCTCTCTCTCTGTACGTGTGTGTGTGTGTGTGTGTGTGTGTGTGTGTGTGTGTTTGAGTGCACATGTGTGTGCACGCGCGCATGCCTGAGCACTTCCATGTGCTTAAGTTGGCCAGAACAAGGTGTCAGAGCCCCTGGAGCTGAATTGCAGGCAGTTATGAGCTACCTGACATGGAGATGCTGGGGCCTGAACTCAGGTCCTCTACAGGAGCAGCGAGTTCTCATTACCACTGAGTCAAGCCCTTTTCTTTTCTCCGACTGTTTGTACCAACAGCAGAGCCATTTCTGATTCCCTAGAAAGCACAGCTAACCTCCAACTGACTTCTGGGCTCATGATCCATGTCCTAGGCTGTTAGGACTAGACACATTAAGTGTGGAAAGTCGTGTTCAGAGCAGGTTCTCCAGGCACAGGGACGCAGTCTCCTCTCTCAGGGCTGTACTCTTGCAGTCCCCACAAGCCAGTGAGACCACGCTGGGCTTGACCCAGATCCATAGCCACACTACCTGGCTAGAGTCTCGCTCCACTTCCCCATCTTGAAAGTGAGGACTGTGGAGCCAATCCTGTGAAGCTTAGAGGACAGACAACAAACAAGGAGCAGGTCAGACTGCTGAGCCTACAGCTGCCGCCAGGCTCTGTCCTTACTGGCATTAGGTCCTGCTGCTCTGGTCGGCACCTCAAGACACCAGGAGAAGGAACTGGTGGACCTCAGTGTCTCCGGTAGCCCTGAAGCACTGGTCACACCAGGGCTCAATCTTGGGTCCTGCCCAGGCTTAGAAACTTGTAGGTGGTCACGAGTCACAGAGGGCACTGTGCTCTGGGGAAACGGGTGTGTGATCAGTTCCGTGCAGTGAGGACTTAAAACAACAACAACAAAACACCAAAACCCTTTATTTAGAGCCTAGCAAGATAGCTTGGAGGGTGAAGACACTTGCTACGAAGCCTGACAACCTAAGTTCACTTCCCGGGTCCCTTACGGTAGAAGAGAGAACAGACTCTGGCCTCCACACACACGGCATGGCATGCATGCCTCCCCACCCCCCCCACCCCCACGGCATGGCATGCATGCCTCCCCACTCCTCCATACACACGGATGGCATGCATGCCACCCCACCCCTCCATACACATGGCATGGCATGCATGTATCCCCACTCCACAAACAAAATAAATATACAAAATGCAATAGAAAACAGAATTCCTTTAAACATTGTTATTAGTGTGTGTGCGCACATGCATAGATGCAACGGTGCATGTATGGAAGACAGTTTTATAGAGCTGATTCTCTATTCCCATCTTTTCAGAGTTCCAGGGTAGTATCCACTGAGCCATCCTGACAACCCCCAATAAAGAATTTTTTCAATAAAAAAAAAGAAAACTTATTCCCATATCTGTCAATGACTGAGAAGTTAATCCTAGCTGTGTGACCTTGGGCAAACCATCTAACTTCTCTGAGCCACAGACATTTCTCTGTACTCTGAAATAAGAGCACGGTTGTCACTCTGAGTGGTCATAGTGTCTGGATAAAGAGAAGGCTGCAAAGTCCCAGAGAGACCTAAGATGCTGGTCTGCAGGACTTAGCTGGCCACCGCTGCTAGCCTCTTCCAGCCCATACCCTGTGGGGCAGGGGTACAGTTGGGGCTTGGAGAATCGATCTCCTTTAAGAGAACTCCCAAGCAGGCTGGGCCAGGACAGCACCCCCAGGGATTGATGGGCTGTCAATAGCTGTCAGCTTCGTCCTCCCAGCAGGTTCCCAGGTGGAAGTCTTCAGGCACAGCTACTTCATATTTGATATCTTAACCATTTTGCTTGGCTCTGAGTTTGAGAGGATGGATGGGAGTCAATTGAGCCATTTTGTTCCCAAGGGACAGGAGGGTGGAAGGCTTTAGAGATAGAAAAGGGGTATAGGAAAGCTTCAGGGGGTGTCTTTATTCTGAGGCTGACCTGTCTATAGGAATGCCTATGGGAGTGGCCCAGACCCCATCTCTAGGCAGAACAAGCTGGATGCTGGTGCAGGAGAATTTTCTGTATTCTGTCAATCATGTTTTAAATAAACGCTGATTGGCCAGGCAGGAGGTGTAGGTGGGAAAACCAGACAGGAAGTGGAAATGATGCAAGGGGAGCAGGAGAATTCTGGGGAGGAGGAAGTAGATTCCTCCCACTCCTGCCCAGACAACCGAAGCAGCAGGATGTGAGCTACCCCACTGAAAAAGGTACTGAGTCACATGGCTAACATAGATCAGAAAAATGGGTTAATCAAGATGTGAGAGTTAGCCAGTAAGAATCCTGACCTAATGGGCCAATCAGCTTTCTAACTTACAGAGATCTGTGTGTGATTTTTCTCTGGGACTAAACAGCTGGGGGGGGATGGGCAGCATAGAAATCCAAACAAGCAGGCCCCCTCATGTTACAGGATGCCATGACAAAGGTCTTGGCAATCACCTGTTTCCAAGATTCCAGAAGGTTTCCCCAGGACAACTCAGGCTACCATGGGCACGGCCCCATGTGGGGACATTGATTCATAGCAATCCTTTCTCAAAGATGGAGGGACCAGGCAAGGCCTTCCTAGCCTAGGAACTCTGCTACAGGTCTCTCGGATGAGCCAGTTTGCTGACAGAATGTGACAGCTCTGTGGGAGTCAGGGTGACCTCCTGGGCTTCAGTGGGTCAATGCCTACCCCTCTGAGCAGCATGTTCAGTCTCTGTCACCTGCTCTCTCCTGTTCACACCAGCAGCCTGCAACAGGAACTGCTCCTTCCCAAAGCAAAGGCCCAGAGAGGCCTCCAGGACCCCTGAGGACCTCTAGTGTTAGGGGATGGGTGGAGGGATGTTAGCAACACGTGGGGGAGGGGCAATCACCCCACTAATTACTGAGCCTTCCTTGTCCCTCCCAGGTGCCTTTGCCCTTCTCTGTTGCCCACCCCCTGGCCCCACCTCCACCTCTGTCCCATGTCTAGATGCCTTTCCTCACCCATACATTCAACTATCATTTTATTTTCTTCACCTTTGAATTCATTGCCTTACTTTTGGGCACTTACTTAGTCAGACCTGGAGGAATGTTCTCTGTCTCCTTCCTTTTCTCTGACACTCCATCCCAAACATTTCTCTCTCGTCTTTGCTTTCACCCCAACTGTCCCCTGCATCTTCCAGATCATGTCTGTCATGGTTTTACCATTTTCTATGCCACACCCCTAATTCTTGCCCCTTCCTGCCTCCTTCCTCCCTCCCTTCTGGTCACCGTTTATCCACCATTTCCACCTTCCCCGGTCTCTGCCATCCTCTCAGTGGGCCTGCATGTGTCTCTGTGGCTGCTCCCCATCACCCCACCCTTTCTTACTCTCTGTGTCTGCCTCCCTCCCCAGGATGATCCCAGCCTCCAACAAGGCCTTCGTGGTCAACAACCTGGTGTCCGGGACGGGCTACGACTTGTGTGTGCTAGCCATGTGGGACGACACGGCCACGACGCTCACGGCCACCAACATTGTGGGCTGCGCCCAGTTCTTCACCAAGGCTGACTACCCACAATGCCAGTCTATGCACAGTCAGGTCCTGGGGGGCACCATGATTCTGATCATCGGGGGTATCATTGTGACCACACTGCTGGTCTTCATCGTCATCCTCATGGTCCGGTATAAAGTCTGCAACCACGACACCCCAGGCAAGATGGCGGCAGCCACTGTCAGCAATGTGTACTCGCAGACCAATGGGGCCCAGCCTCCACCTCTGGGTGGGATCCCTGTTGGGCAGCTTCCTCAGGCACCACCCAAGGTTGTGGTGCGGAATGAGTTGATGGACTTCAGCACAAGCCTGGCCAGGGCCTGTGACTCTTCTTCCTCCAGCTCTCTGGGCAGCGGGGAAGCTGCAGGCCTGAGCCGGGGTCCCTGGAGGCTCCCACCCCCTGCTCCTCGCCCCAAGCCCAGCCTTGACCGCTTAATGGGAGCCTTTGCCTCCCTGGACCTCAAGAGTCAAAGGAAAGAAGAACTTCTAGACTCCAGGACTCCAGCAGGCAGAGGGGCAGGGACATCAGCCAGGGGCCACCACTCAGACCGAGAGCCACTGCTGGGGCCCCCGGCCACCCGTGCCAGGAGTCTTCTCCCTTTGCCCCTGGAGGGCAAGGCCAAAAGAAGCCACTCTTTTGACATGGGAGACTTCGCAGCTGCAGCTGCAGCTGCTCCTGGTGGCTATAGCCCCCCTAGGCGGGTCTCAAACATCTGGACGAAGCGCAGCCTGTCTGTCAACGGCATGCTCTTGCCCTTTGAGGAGAGTGACCTGGTGGGAGCCCGGGGGACATTTGGCAGCTCAGAGTGGGTAATGGAAAGTACTGTGTAGCTGGGGTGGGCGCACCCTTCCTCCCACTCTCGGTGGGAGAGCAAGGGGACAGAGTCAGCACTGGCAAGTGTTTGTGGAGTTTCCATGGTGATGTTTACATCCAGGGACAGTCTTGTCTCCCTGTCAACAGCCTCATGTCCTTCTGCCCAGCTACACCTCTCTCCCCATGTCACCTTCCCATGCCTGTCCCCACCACCCAGCGGGGTGTGCTCAGGGAATGGGACTCACTCAAGTGTCAGACTGAGCCCTGAGTGTTTGGAGAGGCAGCAGACTGCCTTTCTACTCACAGATGTAGCGACAAGCAAGCGGCTTCGGATTGCTTATGGATCCAGTGTTGTTTTGATTTCTTAATTTATTTTTCCATTTCCCAGACTCCTCTTCATTCTTCTGGAAAATCGAGAGTGTGCTCTACGTGTGAAAGTGTGTTCCTAGAAGCCTGGTGGGATGAGGCAAGGGTGGGTGGGAGTCAGCAAGATTCTGGGTATTCTGTGGAAACTCAGCACAGAGACCCCATAGACCCTACCTCAAGACCCTATAATCCCTTCCCAGAGACCCCCTAACCCCTGTCCAGAGGCCCCATAACCCCTGGCCAGAGACCCCTAACCCCTGGCCAGAGACCTCATAACCCCTGGCCAGAGACCCCATAATCCCTGCCCAGAGACCCCATAACCCCTGGCCAGAGACCCTATAATCCCTTCCCAGAGACCCCCTAACCCCTGTCCAGAGGCCCCATAACCCCTGGCCAGAGACCCCTAACCCCTGGCCAGAGACCTCATAACCCCTGGCCAGAGACCCCATAATCCCTGCCCAGAGACCCCATAACCCCTGGCCAGAGACCCTATAATCCCTGCCCAGAGACCCCATAATCCCTGCCCAGAGATCCCATAACCCCTGTCCAGAGACCCTATAATCCCTGCCCAGAGACCCCGCAATCCTTGCCCAGAGACCCCATAACCCCTGCTCAGAGATCCCATAACCCCTGCACAGAGCCCCATAGTCCCTGCACAGAGCCGTATAGACCTTGCCCAGAGACCCTATAGCCCCTGCCCAGAGACCCCATAACTCCTGCCCAGAGACCCCATAACCCCTGCCCAGAGATCCCATAACCTCTGTCTAGAGACCCCATAACCCCTGCACAGAGACCCCATAGCCCCTGCCCACAGACCCCATAAACCCTGGCCAGCCCAAAGCCTGCTCTGGGATGTGTGAATGACCCAGTTTCCTTTCATTCCCAGACACCACACCCACACCCAGCAAAACAAACTAAGTTAGAGAGTTGATCCCAAGCTTCAGGTGGGCCTGAGAGAGGGTTTGTAATGTGGGGCAGAAGGGATGTACCTTGAGGGCACCTCCTCTTCTCCTGGGAACAATGATCTGTGCTGATCAAAAGAACTCTTATGTGAAGGAGATGAGGCATTGGGGGGCACTTTGGATCCCAAGTCTGGTTTCTGGAGGCATGAGAATAGGTCACTGAATGACCTGGGAAAGACCCATTCTCTCTTTGGACCTCAGTGTCCCTCCTGGCAAAGCCCTTGGAAGGTCCTAGAAGGCTTCCAAAGGTGAAGTAGGTCTTCCCAACTCTAGGTGACCACCTGAGTGAAGCATGACCTATGGGTCAATCCCGACCCTCTCATGTCACAGCGGGAACATGTAAGAAGCTTCCGGCGGAAGCTGAACTTCTTTAAAACATTCTTCCAGAGAGCTCAGGAGGGATCTGTAATCAACCCGTGCTTAAACTGTCCTCCCTCTCTCCAGAGCACGAGGCTTACCTAAGCCAGAGCAGAGGCCAAGGCTGCTTGCCTCCTGGGGAGGTTTTTCGACTCCACGATCCTGTCTTCCCCGCAACCAGGGCGGTTCTGGGCACAGAGTCAGTGCCTTGCCTGTTCCTTAAGATGATGTTCAGGGTGCTCACAGTGGAATGAGGGGTGCCTTCTCATGGCTCCCTGCGGAGTATTTGTCCAAGGAAACAATGGAGTAGGAGCAGAAGGGGGTCTTGGCTCATGTCCATCTGGGCATGAACCCACCCCGCCCCTCCTCCCACACACCTGAAGAAGAGCTGCTTTAGAGAGTGACAGCCTGCCTCTGCCAGGTCTGGGCTCTGTCTCCTGCCTTCCAGCTCTCTCCTCGGAGCCTGCGTACTACCTCTCCCTCCTTCCTGTCTTCCTAACCTCACCATTCGGTCTAGCCTGCACTCCCTGTTTCTACGTGCCAGGCATACAACCTGCAGAGCCTGCAGGTGAGAGCATGCTTCAGTGTCTGATGAACTCAGAGTCCCATCCAAGAACACAACACACAGAGATGGCACTGTCTCTGCAGATGACCCTGTGGCTCCAGCCAGGGAGCCTCCCATTCCACACCTGCATCCTCCTTCCCTCCTTCCTTTGCCTTTTCTCCCCTCCCTTTCCCTTCTCAGCCCTCCTATTGCTGTTCCCTTCTCAGCCTGCTGCCTCTCCCCAAATCATTTTCCAGTGCTGATAAAGTCAACCGAACCCCAGACTATTGTCTCCAGAAACCCCAAACCATTTTCCACACTAGTCTAGTCTCCAGGGAATGTCCCTTTTCTGTCATACTAACCCATTGGAAGGACATTTCTAGGGCCAGGGTATAGGTCATCTGGCAGAGTGCCTGCCTAGCATGCACATGGCCCTGGGTTTGACCCTCAGCACCGTGTGAACTGGCTGTGGGGGGTACATGCCTATAATCCAGGACTTGGAAGGTGGATGCAGGAGAATCCCAAGTTTGAGGTCATCCTTTGCTACATGATAAGTTTGAGGCCAGTCTGGGCTATACAAGACCCTACTTCAAAACAAAACAACCCCCCCCCAAAGGAAACCCCTCTTCTTTCCTTATCTCCTACTTTCCTGCTTCAATTTCCCACTGCACACGTTCTACCCATCCTGTTAGAGTAATCCGAAGAGGAAGTGGTCCCAAAGACCACCTTCTTTCTCGCCTTTGGACAACCCGCTGTCTCTCCTGGTCAGCAGCTCAGGGCCATGGTAGCATGCTATGTAACTGCTTTTGTGTCCTCGTGTTTCTGACTTGGACGGGGAAGCAACGCGCCCAGGGTCAGAATGTAAGTGTCCATCTTCTCCTCTTAAAAAAGGTCAGGTAAAATGCACACTTTTAAAAAGCAGCCACACCGCATTGCCTGGGAGGGGAGGAAAAAGAATCTTCTCGTATCTGTGGATGTCTGCTCCTCATTTCTCTGGAAGCTCTTGGTTTCCTGAAGATGACTCTGAAGTGCCATTTTCCCCTGGCACCTGCATTTGTGAGTGCCTGACGAGAGTTTGCTTCCTGCCAAGTTCGTGTACAAGGTGCGAGCATCTTCTGACGTGCAGAGAGGGCCTGTCCCCCTGTGACAACCAAGACGGGAGAGGTCTGTCCTCAACCTTCCCTAGTGTCTCTCTAGCCTCTTCTGGCCATGATGAAGCAAATCTACCAGCCTGGCCCAGCCTTTTTTATGTCCAGGGTTGTGGTTGCTGCCTTACAGGGCCATGGGAACATACGTGCCTTCCCAGCATTTTGACTGAGCAGCAGATAACACTATTTATCAAAAGCTTGCCTATATTCATTAGCACTAATAGTAGAGGCAAGGTGGCCAGGAGTTCAGGTGAACCTTGACTACACAGTGAATTGTAAGCCAGTCTGAGCTACGTGAGACCCAGCTTTAAAATAAGGAGTGGGGGCTGGAGGGGTGACTTAGCAATTAAGAGTATTTGCTGTTCTTGAAGAGGATCCAAGTTTGGTTCCCAGCACCCATAGCAGGCAGCTCACAACCACTTACAACTCCAGTTCCGGGGAAATCCAACACTTTTTTTCTGGCCTCCGTGAACACCCACAAAATGGTGACAGACACTCACACAGACACATATACATACACACACGTTTCTGATGCCTTGCTGGTAACCAAATGCAAGGTGAAAAGGCCAATGTGTCCCGAGCACACAGCCTCTGAGCCTGTCTTCATGCACTGTCTAGAGCAGGGCCACCCAACAGAACAAAATAGGAGGTCCGCTATAATTTTGGATTTTCTTGTAGCCACAGTAAACAAAGTATGAACAGGTAAAATTAATATTACTAAGATGCCTTATTCAAATCTGTATATCTAAAATGCTCTTTCAATAAGCAGTCACTATAAAATTAGGGAAGATACTACACACACACACACACACACACACACACAATCTGGTGTGTATATTTTGTTTGTACTTTCAATCTCATCTTGGACTGACCACTTTTAAAGGACCCGAGTCCCACTTGTGGCTAGTTCAGATGGGCATATTGGGCAGTGTGATTCTAGGCATTTAAAGGGCTTCGAGGCACAGCTTCTGCAGGATGAAGAGAAATGTCTTCTGAATTCCTGTGGCATCCTGCAGTTTCCAGGTTCAGTGCTTCACGTGTCCCCTAACGTCTCACTATGTCATCTCTATGTTCTCTCACGGTAGATGAAGCCCTCAGTGCTTTGAAGGGTTAAGGAATCTGTCCAAGGTCACGTGAGAAGTCTGACTGCAAAGCCCGAGCTCTCTTCAGAACACATCCCTCCCACCCACTCCACAGGGTTCTCCTCCTTCCAGCCAGGTACAGGTGACATTGAACAACACAACAACTTCTCTTTGGAGCCCTTGATTTGGTCTCAGTTCTGACAGCCTCTGAGGCACTGACTCTGGGCTCAAAGTCATGGTTAAATGCTCGTGCTGACCGCACTTTGGGCTTTCTGTCTTAGTCAAGAGTTTCTACTGCTCTCAAGAGCCATCATGGCCATGGTAATTCTTATAAAGTAAGACATTTCATTGGTGAGGCTCACTTACAGTTTCAGAGGTTTAGTCCATTATCACCATGGCAACAGGAAGTCAACTGTGACGCTGGGAAGTAGTAAGATTATGGGGGTCAATTTCGTTCAAGCTACCACACGGACCTTCCTGTACCCACAGCACCTACCTTTTACTGGCCAGGAGACATCTATAGACTGGACTACGCTGCCCAGCTTATCCTGCAATCACCCCTTCTCCCCTGGGGTAACTTCCAGGAAGTCCTGTGGCTAGCCAGCCTCATCTGGTCCCTTCTGCCAGAATATACAAATCCCCACACCAGCATGTAACCACAACCAAACCCACCTTCTTACTCCTGCTAGTCCCAAACCCTTGTTCTCCTCAGGAAGCTACTTTCTGTCAAGATCTACCTCCCCGTGGAGGGACACCTTTTGGCCAGCCATCTTTGCTAGATATGATGTGGCTGAAAGAGTATAACCCCAGCCGATTGTCAAACTTTTTGGCAAAGAA
This sequence comes from Myodes glareolus, assembly GCF_982192425.1. Taxonomy (NCBI): domain Eukaryota; kingdom Metazoa; phylum Chordata; class Mammalia; order Rodentia; family Cricetidae; genus Myodes; species Myodes glareolus. The sequence goes on along the minus strand of NC_142043.1, from coordinate 8,762,080 downwards.
CTAACCCCACTTCTCCGCTTTCCTGGTATTGACACATCCTTGGGTTTCCCTAAGAGGGAATGTTTCTCATTTCCCCCATTGCAAATATTGAAATTCCAAGAGACACGTTTTTCTCAAAGGATGTTATTTTTAGTTAAGTAGTTGAAAATGTCAAGATGTCAGGCTCCCAGTTCTTGCATCGACAGTCTGGGGTACGGAGTTTTCCACAGTACGATCCATCTCTGTGTGCTTTCCGCTCAAGTCTCAGGGTATCTGTAGGTTTGAGTGGGCCCCCTCTGTCTTCTTCCTGTAGCCCTTGAGAATTCTGCAAGCTGCAGCTGGAGGTACAAACTGGCTTATTGAAAAGAAAGATGGCAGGCAGACAACAGTAAAACCTGAATATGCTTGAAGTATCGCATCTAGATTCCCGCACCTAGACCTTCTATCCCACACACCTGGCAGAGGCAAGAGTTTGTTGTGAGAAAACAACATTTCACAGATAAACACCTGAGCTTCCCCAGTCTGTAGAACAGAACCAGATCCATTCCAGATGTTTCCTGACATCTGCAGGAACAATGGCCCTTCACAGTTTAAAAATATCTAAGTGTGCTTCACATTGTAGACTCGGCTTCCAGCCCTTAGGGTGCCTCTCTGTTTCCTCACCAGGTGACTTGTACAACAAAGCTCTTAGGGTTCCTTCCAGGCAGCATCCCACTGAAGGAAACACCATGTTCCCCCAGACCCAAGAAAGGCTCAGCCTCTGCCTCCCATGTGAGTTTAGTTTCTTGTTATTGGAACAACATTGCTGACAAAGGCACCTTGAAGAAGAAAGGGTTTTCTCAGCTCATGGTTTGTAAGGGGATGTGGTCCATCATGGAGGCAAAGGCATGGTCACATGACATCCAAACAGGAAGCAGGAAGAAGAGTGTTGGTTTCCGGCTCTTCATTCAGTCCTGGACCCCAGCCAGTAGGATAGTGCCACCCACACTTAAGGTGGGTCTTCTTTGTTCAGTTAAATTTCTCTGAAAACAGCTCACAGATGTGCCTGGAGACATATTGCCTAGGTGATTCTATACCCCATCAAATCAACCTTCAGTATTAACCATAACTTCTGTGTTTCTTAGTCCTCATCATTGCCATGGTACATCACCTGATACCTTAATGTCCTTGTCCCCATCCTTAATTTATGTGACATCTGGCAACTTTCTCCTGGTCATGTCTCAGGGGAAGCGGAGCCAGGCTATAGGCTCTGCTTTGCTTTTGCTTTTGTTTTTTATGAGATTGTTGATGTTACAGTTCCTTTAACCACCAGCCAGATGTGCTGTTGACTGGTCAGAGCCAGCCTTCTTCTCTTCCATCTCACACTGATGACATCTGGGGCTAGGGTGGGAGGATCGCAGCGCCTGATCTTGCAGACACCAGTAAATCCCACAGTGACATGCTGACTCTCCTGATGACGGAAGGAAATCTGGAGCTGCCACCATCTCCATAGAATTCCCTTTGCCCACCTGGTCCTTAGTCATTCAGCCACTGGCTCTCCATCAGGCTGTCCATCTGGAGAGTAGAGGGTGAACATACCCTGTCTGACTTTTTCCTTCCTCTGTAGTCTATCTATTTATGCTCTCTGGAGCACCTCATAGTGACTGTTAACATGTATAGATTTGCAATGGTTAGTTTTCTTTGAATGCGACAGACAACTTCCAAGAAGTTTCCTTTCCACCAGTCCATTCCAGTCCATGGTTACCTGTGTTAGCTAGTCTGCCTGATGCCTCAGGGCAGCATGATTTTCTTGTTCTAGAAGGCCTCAGACCCCCACCCCTGCTCCCCCTGGCAGGGATACCACAGGTCTTGCTATTCGAGAAGGAATGCTGCTCAGTGGATAAGATTGTTTACCATGGCAGCTGGAGGCTCTGAGCCTGAATCCTTAGCACCTGTGTAAAGCCAAGCATGGTGGTGAGGATCTGTAACCCCAGCAGAATGGCCGGGAGACAGAGGGTTCACTAGAACTCACTGGCCTTCCAGCTCAGCTGAAAAACACCAAACTCCAGATTCAGTGAGGGATCTTGTTTCAAAGGAACAAGGAGAATGATAGAGCCACCCACCCAGCATCTTCCTCTGCCCTCCACATGCCCTTCTGTGAGCATGCATACCCATCCATTCGCACACATGCGCGTGCGTGCACTCTCTGTCTCTCTGTGTCTGTCTATCTCTCTCTCTGTCTCTCTCTGTGTCTCTGTGTGTCTCTCTGTCTCTCTCTCTGTCTCTCTCTCTCTCTCTCTCTCTCTCACACACACACACACACACACACACACACAAACCTTAATCCATGAAGCCTCATTCCAAGCCCTCTCCTCTGCTGTGTTTGCCTCATCGGCTATTTCTGGGGAAGACAGGAAGCACTTGAGGACACCGTTCGCGTCTCCATCAAAGATAGTCTGGTTGTTTACCTGCTCAGACCAGCTATCGTAATTCCTTAAACCTTTTATAGGTAGACAAAAGCTGATGTGTTCATATCAAACTGCAAAGTTAAGCTGATAATCACAGCTGACATTTACCAAGACTTTCCTGTAGGCCACAGGCTTCCCAAGAGCTCTAGATGAGTTACCTCAGTTCAGCACAACCTTTGGGAGAAGGCAGGAACAGGTAAATTTGCCTCAGCTCAGCCCCCTAGCAATCAACTTAAACACTGGGTGACAGGATTTGCCCTGAAGTCGACAACAGAATTTCAGAGGGATAAGAAACACAATGTCACCTGTGTCTCATGTCACAAGGCATAGGACCCTTGCATTCCAGGAGACTGGGCTCTGCAGAGAAAGAGAGACATGAAGAAGCCCAGAGGGACTCATTCGGCCTGCTTCTGAAGAGCTGAGCACTAACAAGGCCCAGCGTGGAGGGAAATAAGAGCCCCACAGTCCAAGACGGACCCTCTCACTGGAAGAATGTGTTTTAAAAAGATGTTTGCTATTTTTGTTTATGTGTGCATGCTATGTGTGTATGGGTACCTTTAGGGGCCACAGGGGAGCTTCAGATACCCCCAGAGCTGCTGTGACAAGAAGTTGTGAGCCACCTTCTTAACCAAGGATCATCTCTTCAGCACCCTCCATCACATTTTAAGTCCTAAAATCTTGACACATCCTACAGAAGGGGAATTAAGACCAGGAATGAGGAAATGGTTGGTTTTGATCAAGCATGGTCATGGTATGATTAGATGCTCATCCCAGGACAAACAGGCTGAAGGAGACAGCTCTAGATACCACAGGTGTGGAAGGTGGAGGTGAGAGAAAGAACAAGGCGTGCTTGCTGGAAGGATAGCTGCAGAAACCTGGGGGGTCCTGGGGCAGCCCCAGACAGAGACGGCCACTCCTGGGGCAGCCCCAGACAGAGACAGCCACTCCTGGGCAGCCCCGGACAGAGACGGCCACTCCTGGGGCAGCCCCAGACAGAGACGGCCACTCCTGGGCAAGGGGCTGCTCAGGGGCAGAACCCAGGTGGGGATCCTGTTTCCTGGACTTGGTTTCCTTTTCTGGAAACTCTCAATACTGAGTTCAGTAAGTCCACCTGTGGAGCACCCTGTGCCTATATGGTCTCACATAGCTCTCACCAAGTCAAAAAAGGGAGAATGACAGCAACCATTAATATTAATGATACGCAAGATTGAAATCATTATTGTAATTATAGCATAGTCATTTCAAGTATGTCAGATTCTCAGGGTTGGCAAAAGAAGTCATCCTCCCCAGCCTCCCTCTCTAAGTATTAGAGTTCCCTGCTCAATATCCATGAATATTCTTATTAGTCTTATTAGCAGCAAAGCCGCATATGATGAATTTTAGGCCTAACCCAGGGCAGGGAGGGGCCTTGGCACCACATTCCATGCTCAAGCTGAACCCTCCAAGTAAAGCCTGCATTCCCACCTGAAGGAAAGCCAGAGTTCAGCCAGAAGGCAGCTTCCCGTGACTTCTAAATAATGTTGGAAAACAGGTAGACAGGATTGGGGATGTAGCTCAGTTGGTAGAGTGCTTGCCTAGAACATACCTGGGACCTAGGTTTTATCCATAGCACAGGAATGGTGAGGCCTGCCTGTAATGCCATCAATAGGGAGGTGGAAAGAGGAAGTTCGGGATGCCAAGGATGCCAAGGTCATCCATGACTATATAGTGAGTTCAAGGCCAGTCTGAGCTATGCGAGGAGAGAGAGAGAGAGAGAGAGAGAGAGAGAGAGAGGAAGAAGAAGAAGAAGAAGAGAAGAAGAAGAAGAAGAAGAAGAAGAAGAAGAAGAAGAAGAAGAAGAAGAAGAAGAAGAAGAAAGAAGAGGAGGAGGAGGAGAAGGAGAAGAAGGAGGAGGGAGAAGGGAGGGAGAGAAAGAGAAGAGAGAGAGAGTCAGGCCAAGAAAACAGGAAGAGAGAGAGAAAGAAGGGGAAAACGTAAAGAGATAGAGAAAGAGAAAAAGAGATAGAAAGAGAGGAGAACCAGGGCCTGGGCAGGAAAGTTTTAGAGACTGCTGGACCCTTGCAAAATCACCACTGGTCTCCCATGATGCTGAGACAAGGAAAGAGGCCCAGAAGAGTTGGAGGGAGGTCACTTGTTGGTTCCTGGCCACCTGGCTAGCTTAGACTCAAAATAATCACACAGAAACTATATTAATTAAATCACTGCTTGGCCTATTAGCTCTAGCTTCTTATTGACTAACTCTTACATATTAATTTAACCCATCTCCATTAATCTGTGTATCGCCACATGGCTGTGACTTACCAAGTAAAGCTCCCAGTGTCTGTCTCCAGGCGGGCTATATGACTTCTCTCTGACTCCTTCCTTCTCCCATCATACAGTCTAGATTTCCCTGCCTAGTTCTTTTCTTCTCCGCCATAGGCTCAAAGCAGTTCTTTATTTATTAACCAATAAAAACCACACACCAGAAGGACCTCCCACATCAGAGAAGGGGTAGAGAGGATGGGATACTTTCTCCAGATCCCTTATGTTCTTAGAGTCACAGTCCCGAGAGCATCTAGAGGTGCCAGGGAAACCGCAGCCCTCACTGCTGGCATGAAGGTTGATGGGGGTTCCAGTTCTCACTCTTTACCCCCAGTGCTGGCACAATGTAGAAGCCAACACGGAACAACTAAGGCTCTGGAGGACAGAGATGTGCGCATCAGCCTTCCCCTGGCTTTCCTTCTTGTATCTTCTTGAATAACTTTTGTAGGATGGAAGCTTCAACCAGAGAGAACTCCCTGTGAGAGCCGGACCCTGCTCAGGAGCTTGAGGGTGGCATAGAGGCTCTTATTTGAAGTAGTGCAGGTGCCTCTGGGGTCCAGGGATGACTAGTCAGCCCATTAGCCAGCTTTCCCTGCCCCTGTCCTCCTTGAGCCCAAATGCCCAAGGTCCAGAGAGGGGCGAGGGGACCTCAACAGAAACAATGCAGAGGACACAACTGTTATACAGGTCTCACATTTGAAAACTGAGTGTGTGCATGTGTGTGTACATCTCATGGTGCTCATGTGAAGGTCAGAGGGCAGCTTCAAGTCTTGGTCCCTGCCTTCCACCTTGTTTGAAGCGGGTTTCTTGTGGCTCCCCTCTGCCTGTGGCAGACTAGCAGGTCTAGCGTTCTCTGTCTCTGCTCACATCTTCCAGGAGTAGCTCTGGGGTGGAAATGCACCTGTTGCATCCAGTCCTAGCGATCCGAACTCCAGTTCTCACGCTTGTGAGAAAGTGCTCTACTCAGCGAGCTTTGTCCCCACCCCAAGGTCTCCACACTCTGGTTTGTTTGGTTTTTTTTCAAAACAGGTTTCTCTGTGTATCTTTGGCTGTCCTGGAACTCACTCTGTAGACCAGGCTGGCCTCAAACTCACAGAGACCTGCCCATTTCTGCCTCCCAAGTGCTGGGATTAAAGGCATGCACCACTACCGCCTGGCTAAGTTTTCATACTTTTAAGAGCCCTGTTGAGATCCCCACTTCTGAAGATCCCTGCAAAGCTTGATTCCATGTCCTGCCATGACCTTTGACCTCTTGATCTGTAAAGGACACGGGGGCTAAACCTTGCTAGAGTTTTAACCTCCAAGTGTAGAGTCTTCCATCCTTCCTGAGTGTAAGAAAAACAGGAATCTGGAACATGAGGAAACAGGAGGAGGGATAGCACTTTTGCTTTCTACCTTAAAGTAAAGAAAGGGGCCTCTGGCAAAGCACCCGTTATCAGGGAGGCCAGCCATGTTCCCTCACTGTCTGCATCCGGCCTTATGGTGAAGAAACACAGCTAGAGACATTGCTATGCAGAGGTATGAAAGTCAGAACCAGTACTTGTCGCATTCTAGGACATTCTTTCCTATCACTGCTGCTATTCCTTGTACCCAGACTCCAGCTTGAACCTTACTGCTTTCCACAGTGCCTGGGGCCAGAGAGATGGCTAGTCCATTAAGTGTATTTGCTGCTCTTCCCTGGGGTTAGTTCCCAGCAACCATGACAGGTGCCCCACAACCACCTGGAACTCTAGATCCAGAGGATCTGATGTCCTAACAAGGGGAGGGGGAGGACAACCATGAGGCCAAGAGGATATTCAGGAGCTGGGGAAGGCAACGTCCCCTCAGGTTGCAGTGGTGGACCCAAAAGAAACAAATAAAGGGCCCTGGACCCTGAGGAGTTGAGGTGAAGCTAAATTGGACGGTGTGCCAAATTCTTCCCAGGCACAAGGCTCCCTTCATGCTCCAGAGCCAATATGGCTGTCGTGAGCACCTGAGGTCACTGTCCATCATGGGCTAAGCAGAAAAGAAGGAGCCCAGGTCAGAAGAAGGACAGAAGCAGGGGTCATAGTCAGGTTCAGGATCCAGGCCTAAGCACACCCATGTTCACATTCAGACAAAAGGGAAGGGGCAGAGAGCTGGAGGAGGAGCCCTGCTCGGTGGTCCTGTGGGCTTCTCTGTAGGGAAGTCTGGAGGAAAGGAAGGCCCACCCAGGCGTCTTTCTCAGGATGGAACTGTTTGTCCTATCTACTTGGAGGCTCTGCTGACTCCTCCCATGGGAAGCCAGACTCTCCTCTCCCACCACACAGAGACATGCTAGGAAAACGCCATTGTGTTACACATATGTACAAAGCCCCAGGGGAGGGAGAATGGTTCTCTACAGCTTTACTTAAGTCTTGGATCCCCTGAGGCAGAGTCCACACATGGAACCCATTTGTGCCTGCAGGTCTCTGTGGAGGAATAGGTGGGACTCTGTGGCAGAATAGGTGGAGACTGAGTGCATAGAATTTGGTAGAGATTGGCTACCATGATGATCTGGCCTTTCAGTTCACTCCAGAGTGCTCTATCCAGTATTTGGGGAGGAAGGCTGCTATACAGAAGTATGGGGCTATTTAGGGAATTTGGGGTTTGAATAGAGCTTTGGCAGTCAGGATGGGAGAGTCAGGACTCACCAAACCCAGTGATCACCTCGTGTTTCTTAGTTTCTCATTACTGTGACAAAATCCTGGCAAAAGCAGCTTAAGGGAGGGTTTACCCAGGGCAGGAAGGGCCAGCCCCTTATGGAAGGGGCATCACGGGAGCCAGCCATGCTGAAGCTGCTGCCCGCAGTCCATGCGCAGAGAGAGACAAGAGCCAGTGCTCAGCGTGCTTTGACCTTTTCATCCAGTTCAGAACTGCAGCCCAGGCAATGTCCACCCACATTCAGGGTGGGTCTTCCCTCCCCATCTTAGACCTCTCTGGAGACACCCTCACAGACATACCTCTGGCTGTGTCTCCTGGGTGAATCCAAATTTTGTGAAGTGGACATCATGTTTTAATGTGTTATTTATTCCTCAAAACGTTCATCTTCTCCATGACATGGGCACAGAGGATCCATTTCACATCTGAGAAGACACACTGGTTACTCAGCTTGTGCTAGTAACCAATCATGTGCTAGTCAGGGAGAAGGCTGGGAATCAGAGTCACCGAAGACACAGCCAAGGATGTCAGGATTTCAGTGAACCTCCGGAGTCATGTGGGCAGTGAACCTGATGTGAAAATATGAAGTCATGTAAAAGCCATTGTGCAAACAGCTGTGTCAGTCCCGGGGCCTCAGAAGATACGCTTGGCAGCAGAGTGGGGAATTCCTTCAAACTTTCCCTGAAAGCTCTAACTACCTTTTGAGCCACTGTTTCAGAAGTGTGCTGGAGGGATGGTTCAGCAGTTAAGAGCAGGAGGGTCAGAGTTCAGTTCTCAGCACCCACATTGTACATCTTACAGCCACTTACAATGCCCTTGTCTGAGTTGAGCTTCGTGAGTACTGTCCTCACACAGGCCCGCATTCACACACACACACACACACACACACACACACACACACACATACATACACACACACATATGCACACACATATATGCACACACATATGCATGTGCGCACAACATGCAGAGTGCCGGGACTAGATTTAGAAGAAGCACAAGATGGAAGACCCTGCAGAGGATATGTGGTTTTTCTCTCCAGGCAGGACAATCCATACACATCCTTCTTCAAAGAACTCAAGTCTTTCCCCAGTTTCTAGAATCCGCACATGCGCAATGGCTGTGGTCCCTAGGTATCTGGAATCCACACATGCGCAATGGCTGTAGTCCCTAGGTATCTAAAGTCCACACATACACAATAGCTGTGGTCCCGAGGTATCTCAAAGGACCACTGTACTGTAGATCATAGATCTCTATATAGAGCACAAATAAGTAGTTGGATCTGAGGCGTCACCAACTTGAGACGATGAATGTAATGGATCAATGATAACACTTATAAATTACAGGACATTAATGATCATTATATGTGTATCAGGTCAGGCTCTCAGGGCTAGAAAAGACCAAAAGTCTCCAAATGCTGGTCTGCCCATCGATGTCCCTGTCAACTGGCATTGTCCTAACTGAGACATGTTTTTCCCAATGGGATTCCATGTTTTAAATCACAACTCCTGCAAAGAAAAGAACGCATTAGAATGTCTCTCCCACTCTGCTCTGTGTGCCTATGACGTGGGCTCCACCACTCATGTTCCTTAAAAGTCCCAGAGTTGATATAGAAGCAAGATGCTAGGCGCTCTCAGGGTCAGCACTGGGGAAGAAGGTCAGCAGGGCCCCTGCTGAGAAGGCTGGGGATGGCTTGTCAGCTCTTAAATCAGCTCTAGTTTTCATGACATAAAAAGGGAAAGAGGAAAGCCACTGAGCAGTTCAGAGGCTCTGGAAGTGGGTGTTTCATGCCCTTGTAACATGCACACATTTATGTGTTCTTATGCATGCATATGAAAACATGACCATGTGTGTGCACATGTGTAGAAGGCAGAAGTAAACAGGTGTCTTTCTTTCTTCCCTATATTAAAAATTGTCCCACCTTACTGAAACAGGCCTGTCGCTGAACCTAGAGCTTACCAGTTTAGCAAGGCTAGCTGCCTAGTGAGTGCCAGTGATCCTGTCTCCATCACCCCAGTGCTTGGGTTACTGATACATGCCACCGTCTTATAATCTGTGTCCAGCGTGTGGTGTGCAGGCGTGTGTGTGTCACTGCACTTATGGAAGTCTAAGGACAACCTCCCTTGATGGTCCTTACCTTCCCCATGGAGACAGGCTCCCATTGCTGCTACATATCCCCAGACCTACTAGCCCATGAGCTTCCAGGGATTTTCTTGTTTCCACACATCTTTATGTGACATCCAGGGATGTGAACTCTGGTCCTCATTGACTTCCCATGTGCTTTACACACTGAACCACCTCCTTAGGCTCGGGTCCTCAGGCTTACATGTTGGGGTGAGCTATGTATGTATCCCAGCCCATACATGCCATACTCTCTATCAAGATTCAGAGGACTTGTTGGACACCAGCTCCATCTTCACAAGATCCTTAATAGGCCACCATCGCCTGCCCACTAGGAGTCTGTTCCCTAGTACCCGCCCCTCCTTGACTAGAACAAAGATTTTATATACATATCTTGTAAGATTACAGAGACTTATAGAGACTTCCACATGAGTCACTGCTTCCATCCTCCCACATTCTCCCCAACCATCTGACATTCTGGTGGAAAAAAAAATGTTTCATTGGGTCTTCCCTACCACAAATTAGATGTGTAGAGCAAACCAGGCCAGATGTCCAGCAAGCCAGCCAGGATCGCATCCTTACTGAACACAAGGCTCATTCAGAGAGACTTGGAGAGCCAGGGACACCCCCTTGACCCAGTTAGTGGAGGAATAGAAATGAAACCCTCCTTGGTGAGTTCAGCCACCAAGTCAGAATAGGAAAGCATTTTCCAAAGCCTTTATTAAGTCTGTGTCCTCCATCTTGAGGCCTGAGGCCCGAGAGGGGCCTGGGTGGCTGGCCAGGCTCCCTGCATCCCGCAGGCCTTCACAGGGAGAGCATCTTAGAGGAACAAATAATGCACAAAAGAGGGAGACTGTGACCAAGCGAAGAGGCAAGTTTCAATGTTGATGGTAAGTGGAAAAACCTCCGTGACAAAGCTGAACTCTGGCCAAAGGGCCAGGGACGTATTCGCACTACCCCCACTTCCTGCTAGGGGCTGTGGCACAGTTAGCTTGTCAGTCCTCCCAAAGGCTCCACCCTCCAAGGGCTGTGCTTTCTCCCCTCTTGCTGTCTAAGGCAGAGGACTGGAGCTAGCAAAGAAGGTGAATGGGAGGAACCAAAGTTATGATCATCCTAAGAGATCTTTTGGATAGCTGGGGCTCCACCAAGCTGGCAAGGCATCAGCTCAGAACAGAGTCGAGGTGAGTGATCCCTTGAGGTAGGCCTCTCAGCTCCTAGAAAGCCGCACTGCAGCTCCGGGGACCGCCTCCATGCTCTTTTTTACAGATGGACTGGTGGTGAGCGCTGACCTGGGAAAGAAAAGACCATGAGACCATACATGGAAAAGCATGGGAAAAGCGAACACACCGGAAGTGTGTGTCCCACAAACATCACTCCTCCCTTCACATTCAGGCTTTTCCTGACCCCAGCTTCCAGGGAAACCCTCGGGACTCAGCAGCTCTGCTGCTCGCCTCACCCACCCTGTCATCCCAAAAGGAAGGGAGCAGAGTTAAGAGGGCTGAGGAGGAAGGAGGAAAGCACTTGCCCACATTCGAGATGTGGTGGCAGGTCTGGAGAGGATGGCTTTATCAAGCCTGCTGGTCCAAGGGCATCTGGTCACAGCTCTCCACAAACAAGATGGGGATTCTGGGTAGGACTGAAAAACTTCAAAGGCAAGTAGGGGCATGGTGAGACTGAGCTACGTCCTAGGAGGGCTTCCAAGTCTCAACCTGGACCTTGTGGGCGTTCTTCCATCTTCACAATGGCCCCTGTCTTCCTGTAGAGTCCTCACCAACCAGTTGATCAGCTAGCGGCCAGCACGCCTTCATCCCCGAGAAAAGACTCCAGCAAAATAACTGCCAACTGCTTTCTTCTAGCCGTTAGCCAAGCCCTTGACCACGCCCATCAGAGAGGCTCCTCCAATCAGAAGCCTGTTACTCCTTGTCTACTCTGGACTTGCAGAATGTTCCAGAGACTTCCTTCCTGGGGCCTGGGAAACAAACATCTGCCCACAAGAAAACTGACATGTGGGACCACAAAAGGAGAAGCCTTCCAAAACGCAGGACTGTCTGGATTGGCTTCAGAAGGCACAGACCCCTTGAAAGTCTCTGTCACGGGCACTAGTGATCCCAGGGGTCCCACTTCCACTCTACCCAGAAAACAAAATGCACTCACGAAGGCTCGCTTCCTGAGGTCACTGCCAAGTTGGGGACACTGCTGCAACACAGGCTCTCCCTGTGCTGGCACGGACCGATGCTAACCGCAGGCCTTTCACTAGACAGATGTGCCATCATCTCCTGCACAGCAGACCCCCTTCCTCCTGCCCCTGACGTAGTGCCTGGAAGACTTCTCTTCTAGAGGCTCAGCATTAAGGATCTAGCCAACGGGAGGTGGCTGCTGAGTAGAGGTGTGTCTTTGGCGAAGGAGAAGTATATGAAATGGTAGTTGGAGGACGCTCACAAGCTAATATTAGTTGTGCTTGTTTCTGGTTTAGGAAAGATTGTGTCCACAAGTGTTCAAATGCACCATTGCATTGCACTGGAGCCCCTTTATTTCTTAAAAAAAAATAAAATGCAGATAGCAACACACACACACACACGTGTATGAAATCATAGCCGTTTTTAACATCCACAGATTGTTCTATCCTCAAGACTGATTTCAGAATTTTCCATTATCCTCAAATGAAACTGTAGTCACATCAAGTGTTCAGTCTCCTTTCCACTCAGCTTCTGGTAACTTCTAAATGGTTTTCTGTTTGAAATCCAATGTTTTCTTATTGTAGAGGTGACCAGGTAACCTTCTGCTGTTGGCTTCTTTACTCCAGCATATATACAAGGATTCATCCCTTCTTTACCACTAGGAACACTAGGCAACATATGTTAATCTATGTATCACTTCATGAGCCCTTGAGTTTTTTATTTTATTGGCATTGCTAGGGGCTTATGTAGAGATATTTTTGTTTGGAAGTAGTTTCCATTCTTTTGAATACTGTATCGGTTAGACTTCTGTTGCTGTAATGAACATCATGACCAAGGCAACTTAGAGAAGAAAGGGTTTATTTGGCCTTACAATTCTAGAGTGATGTCCATCATGACACGGAGAACATGGCAGCAGGCAGTAGGCAGCCAAGCAGCAAGGATGGAGGCTTGAGAAGCTGAGAGCTCAGGTCTTCACATCACAAGCATGAAGCAGAGAAAGTGAACTGGAATTTGCTCGAGGTTTTAACAGTCAAAGCCTGCTCCAGCAAGCTTCCTCCAGCAAGATCACACATACATACTTCCTAAACCTCCACAAGCAGCACCCAGCATCCAGATGCCTGAACTTGCAGGAGATGTTCTCATTCACATCACTACAGACACAAACCCTAGGCGTGGTAGCTCCGTCTTTAGTTTAAGGACCTGTGCAAATGCTTTCCATACTCGCTAACCCATTTTGACATCCATCATAGGCCCGTCTAAATCTTCCAGCGTTCCCAAATCCCTGTTGACTTTTCTTTCTTTTTTTCTTTTTAATTATAGCTATCCTAGTGTGTGTGAAATGGCCTCTTGTTATGGTTTTGATTTGTGCCTCTTTGATGATGAAAGAGTTTGAACATTTTTTCATGTGTTTATTAGAGACATCAACGATTAGCTTTCTTTTTCTTTTTTTCTTCTTTTTTGCAGAGGGAATGGCTGTTTGTGTATTTTGTGTATTAAAAAATAGATTGTAGCCGAGCAGTGGTGGTGCATGCCTTTAATCCCAGTACTCAGGAGACAGAGGCAGGCAGATCTCTTCGAGTTCGAGTCCAGCCTGGTCTACAAGAGCTAGTTCCAGGACAGGTTCCAAAGCTACAGAGAAACCCTGTCTTGAAAAACAAAAAAAAAAAATAGATTGTGGTTTTGTTGTTGAATTTTAGAATATGTTGAATATTCCATAGTGGACCTGGCTTAATCTCTTCATAATGAAGAAAGACTTAGTCATTTTGCTCCTTATTTTTTATTGTATTTTTCTTAGTTTCTACTTTTCTTCCTTATTTGTCTTTAATGTATATTTCCTAATATGTCATTTTGATTATATCTTAGAAGTGTATTTTAATGCTATTTTCTTATGGTTTGCCCTGAATAATGCAAGTGACATCTTAATTCACACCAACGTAGCCAGGATGAGCTGTAAACTATCACAAACCATGATCCATAGCACTCCATCTCCCCATGACGGGGTCGCAGAACAATCTCTATACATTGTGCACCAATCAGGATAGATTCCTAATTAACTTTATGAAGTTCTCTCTAATCCGTCAAAAAAGGGAGTTCCAGACAAAAGTGGTATTTGTATCTCTCATTTTGCTAACTTGGCCTGTATCTGCTTTCTTCCTGAGAATTTCTGTCATCATTGTGTGCTTTCACATCCGATTGGAGGGTTCCTGTTAGCGTTTCTCATAGAGAATTATCTATGGCAAATTCTTTCAATATCTCAATTTTCACTTCATATTTTAAGGACAGTTTTACAAGATATATGATTCTTGGTTAACAACCGCCCCCAATTTAGCACCTTTAGTATCTGAATCCACTGTGCTCTTGTTTGCTTCATTCCTGGTGAGAAACCGAGTCTTAATCTTACAGAGAACCCCTTGTACACGGCAACTGTCTCCTGCCTTGCTACTCTCAAAACTGTCTTTGGACTTCATCCATTTGAACATGATAAATCTTGGCAAAAGTGTTTTTGAGTTTATTATTTATTTATTGTTTCTTTGAGTATTCATTCATGTCTTTCTTCTGGGGTTTGCCTTGTGCATATGTGTCCAGACATGCTTCAAGGGTCTCTTAAGCTCTGCTCGGTTTTCCTCATTATTTTCCTTCTCTTTTTCAGTCTATGGAATCTCAGTTGACTTTATCTTCACAGTCAGTTATTTCCTTTTTATCCATTCAGATTTCTTGAGTGAAATTTGCAAGATACATTTCAACTACAGAACTTCTAATAGATTCCTTTTTAATGATTTCTACATCTTGGAGGAGCTCTTCCCAGAGAGATCCTTCATCTGGCAATAGATGGAGATAGAGACGGGGACCCACGTTGGAACACTGGACTTAACTCCCTAGGTCCAACCGAGAAGCAGAAGGAAGAAGAACGTGAGCAGGGAGGGCAAGATCAGAGGGAACCTTCATCCGGCGATGGATGGCGGTGCAGACGGAGACCCACATTGGAGCACCGGACTGAGCCCCCCAAGGTCCAAAGGAGGAGCAGAAGGAGGAAGAACATGAAAAAGGAAATCAGAACCGCAAGGGGAGCGATCACCCACTGATACAAGGCGACTGATCTAATGAGAGTTCACCAAGGCCAGTTGACTGGGACTGAAGGAGCGCTTGATCCAACCAGATTCTCTGGAGGAGGCTGGATTCTCTGAATGTGGCTGGCCCGAAGTCTTTCTAAAAAGCCATTGACAATGACTCTGGGACTTGTTTCCTCTGCATATTCTGGATTTTTGGGGATCCAGTCTGATTGGATACTCACCTTCCTGGTCCTGGAGGGAGCGGGGAGGAACTTGAACTACCCACAGGGCAGGAAACCCTGACTGCTCTTAGGGATGGAGAAGGAAGAGGAGAGGGAGAGGGGGGAGTGGGAGGGTGTTGGGAGGAGGGGCAAAAATGGAAACTTTTATATTTTAATAAACTTAAAAAAATAATTTCTACATCTTCATTGTGTGTGTGTGTCATTGCACACATGTGTGGGTATGTGTATTTCCTTGCTTGTATATATTGCTATTTCTCTAGTCTCCTTTAATGTTATATTCAGAGATTTGTTTATAATTCGGGGGTATATTTAAAACAGTCAATCTAAGCTCTCAGTATCTGAAATCCTCTAGGGACGATTTCTTTTCATCCCCCTTTGCCCAGTTTATGAGTCATACTTTATTTCTTTGCATTCCTCATAATTTTTTGTTGTACCTGGATCTTTTGAATTTTATAATGTCTCAATTTGGAACTCAGCGCCCCTCCTCCATTCTCTAATGAGGCTGGCAAGCGCAGTGAGCAATTTAGTGCCCTGCGACACCCAACTGATACTGAGTCACAGAAGCACACCACACGGTCCTAACTGCTGAGTCTATTCTCCAGTCCCTGAAATAAGTACTCTTTTTTTTTAAAGTAAGTGTATTTATTTGTTTGTCTGTTTATTTTACATCCCAGCTGCATTCCCCCCTCCTCAAGCCCCTCCCCCATTCCCCGTCTGGTCCCACCCCTCAGTCCACTCCTCTGTTTCTGTTCAGGAAAGGACAGGTCTCCCATGAGTATCAACAAGACATGACATATCCAGTTGCTGTAAGACTAAGCACCTCTCCATGTATTAAGGCTGTGCAGGGTGACCCATTGTGAGAAGTGGGTCCCAAAAGTCAGTAAAAGAATTGGAGACAGCCCCTGTTCCCACTGTTAGGAGTCCACAAGAGGACCCAGCCACACAACTGGAACATATATGGAGAGGGCCTAGGTCAGTCCCGTGCAAGCTTCTTGGTCAGATCAGTCACTGTGAGTTCCTAAGAGCCAAGATTAGTCTGACTCTGTGAGCCTTCCCATGGTGTCCTGGACCCCTCTGGCTCCTGCAATCCTTTCTGCTCCTCTTTTGCAGAATTCCCCAAACTCTTCCTAATGTTTGGCTGTGGGTCTGCATCTGTTTCCATCAGTTGCTGGATGGTGCCTCTCTGATGACAACTGGGCTGGGCACCAATCTGGTCACAGGAGATGGCCACTCCAGGCTCTGTCTTCCTGGGAGATTTCCTTCCACCAGGTTCTTATCTAACCCCAAAATGGACTGATGTCTTGAAGACTCTAAGAGACCACAGATGCCGGCCCAGACTACTATACCCAGCAAAACCACTATAGATGGAGAAAACAAGATATTTCATGACAAAGTGAAATTTAAACATCTATCCACAAGTCCAGTCCTACAGAAGGTACTAAAAGGAAAACTCCAACTCCAGGAAGCTAACTACACCACAAAAATGCAGGCAATAAATAATTTCACACCAGCAAACACAAAGAAAAGAAACACACAAATACACACACACAAAGACATATGCACTACTACCACCAACAACAAAACATAAGCCAAGAAATAAGGGTTTTTGTTTTATTCTGTAGCTTTGGAGCCTGTCCTGAAACTTGCTCTTGTAGACCAGGTTGATCTTGAACTCATAGATATTCACCTGCCTCTGCCTCACAAGTGCTGGGATTAAAGGCATGCGCCACCACTGCGTGGCTAGAAATAAGTATTCTTTAGAAGCTGAGTTCCACGGAACTTTAGACACTTGCCCAAAGAAAGAAGACCAAGGACCTGGACATAGGAAGTTTGACTCTGAAGTCTACTCATTCATCATTCATTCATTCATTCATTCATTCACTAACTCACTGAAGACTGTTTATGGGGCTGAAGAGATGAGCCCACAATTAAGAGCATACAGAGGACCCCAGATTGTTTCCCAGCACCTGTATCAAGTGCCTCCCAAACATCTGTAAGGTTGGTATCAAAGGACCAGTCATCTCTGACCTCCTGGATACCTGCACTCATGTGTACATGCCCACACACAAAAGCACATACATCCACATAAATAAAAATAAAATAAAAATTTCAAAAAGCATCTTTATCTCCTCGGGCCTAGAAATTAATGACTATTTTATTGTGAAATAGCAAAGATTCCTGTCCCCAATAACTGAAGATTTTACAAAGAAAGATTCATAATTAAACACAGGGACTAGGAAGCATTGTGGGTTAAGGAAACTGGGATAATATATTTACTTTTTTCTCAGCACTGCCCTCTACCTGTGACAAGAAGCAACTTAAGGAAGGGCAGGATTATTTGGGTTCATAGCGTGAGGAGCTTCCCCACCCCATGGTGGAGAAGCCGTGGTGCCTGAAGTGAACCAATGAGTCAATTTCTAAAACTGTCAGCAGTAGGGAAACAGAGAGGGGCACAGGAAGTGAGGCTGGGGGACCAAACCACAGGGTCCGCTGGTGAAACTGTACCTTTCAGAACAGCATTACCAGCTGGGGGCCAAGTGCTCAAACAAGTGAGTCCTATGATGGTTGGCGCTTAGCGAGGGGTCACATTCAAACCAGTATGCCCACATTTTGAGCACTAGGACTATTGTGGGGGGGGTAAAATTATAAGTTTTAAGATTTGCTTTGTCATAGTTGCCCAATTATTCTTAAACAACTTCAAAAACAGTGCTTGAACTTCCATGTATATTTGCTCAGACCTGCTTACGGGCAATAGTCTGCCAAATCCCCCTCCTTCATTTGATACTGAGATGCAACATGTCATGTTTGTTCAGTCTCTCCTAATTATTTCTGGAGACATACGCACAGGGCAGCTGTCAAACAGGAGAGCAAACATTGTGTAATTCTACAATCTAATCAATTGTTTATGTTTTAATTCCATCTATTATCCTGCTGGTGTCCTTTATGACAACTCTGTTTTCTAATGCAGAATTCAGTTTTGTTTATCCTTCTTCTCCAGTCTGGAGCAGTCTTCTCACTCTTCCTGAGTTCTGCTTGCCGTTGGCATTTTCTGTGTTCTGCACGCTAGGCATTTTAGAACACTACAAACCTGTTATCTTTTATGCTCTCCCACAGTCTGGATTGATCTAATGTCTCTTGTAGATGACAATCACTTAACACACTTTTTAAAAAGGTTTATTTATTTATTGACTGATTGTGTGTGTGCATAAGTGCTTGTGTGGAGTGTGTGTGTATGTGTGTATTCTTGGGTGCACGCACTGAAACAGTTGTGCTTTGAATAAGGAAAATCCCCTATAGACAAACACCTTTGTCTGAATACTTGGTTCCCACTCACTGGTGCTAATTGTAAAGGTTACAGCACTTTTAAGAGGTGGAGCCTTAATGGAGCAAATATGTCACTGGGGGTTGGATTTTGAGTTCTTGTAGCCTGCTCCCTCCCCCACTTCTCTCTCTCTCTCTCTCTCTCTCTCTCTCTCTCTCTCTCTCTCTCTCTCTCTCTCTCTCTCTCTCTCTCTCTCCCTATCTCTTTCTCCCCGTGTGTGGATCAAATGTGATCAGGACTCATGTCTCTGCCACTATGCCTTCCCCTGTGTGATCTAACTATAAGCCAAAACAAGCCCTCTCCCTCCTAGCTTGCTTTTCTGAGGGTATTTTATCGCAGCAATAAAAAGGTGACGAGTGCAGAAGGCATAGGAGGACACCATTTGTCCTACTCTGTCGCTTTCTACCCTATTCCTTTGAGACAGGATCTCTCACAGAACTTGGAGCTGGGCTAAGAGCCCACAGGCCTCAGCCATTTTCTTTTCTCTACTCCCTGCAGTACTAGAATTTCAGGTGTGCATGTGGCCATGTTGAGTTTTAATGTGGGCACTGAAGATTTGAACTCAGATTCCAAGGCTTGCACAGCACCTGCCTGTAGTTGGAGACTACACGTTCGTTTCCCATCTGCCCAGACCAAAATGTTCACACAAAAGTTATATTAAATGCAGAACTGTTTGGCCAATAACTTAGTTGTATTTCTGCTAGCTCTTACACCTTAACCCATTTCTATTAATATGTGTATCACCATGAGGCTGTGGCCTGCCAGCAAGGTTCTGGCATCTGTCTCTTTTGGCAGCTACATGGCGTCTCCTTGGTGCTGCCTACTCTTTCTCTATGTCTCTGTTTGGATTTTCCACCTGGCTATATTCTTCCCTGCCATAGGCCAAAGCAAAATACAGAGGGGACAACCCACAGCACCTGCCATGATCTACTGAGCATCATTTAGCCCAGTCTTGGCAGAAACAGCACCTAAGCGGTTTGTTTTGTCACTGAAGTACTTAATGAGGGCTATCCTGAGTGTTTATTCTTTACTAATATTTTTTGGTCCTTTTATTAAGCTATCTTGAGCGAACATTCTCCTCTGCTTTTTTATTTTTTAATTAATCAGTACTTTCTTCAGGGTGATATTTACATTCATTCTCTTGGGTTGCTCTACTTTATTCTTTGAATATGTAAAAGGCTAACATGATTCTAAATGTCAAAACATATACAAACTTAGTCAGTGAACTTCCACCCCTCACTATTTTCA
The DNA here is from genome assembly GCF_982192425.1 of Myodes glareolus. NCBI lineage: Eukaryota > Metazoa > Chordata > Mammalia > Rodentia > Cricetidae > Myodes > Myodes glareolus. Next base: position 8,742,535 of record NC_142043.1, on the reverse strand, counting down.
GTTCATGTATTTGTATAAATGTGTGCAAAGTAGGCTCTTCCTTTTAAGAAGAAGTTGCCTCTAGATTAGTAGATATTTCTACCTTGTCAATAACCACACACACACTCACACACACACATGCACACACATACTATTATATGAATCCCTACTTTATTTATTTATGTTATTTTTAAATGTGTATTTTAAAACCAATTTTATTGTATTCATTTTATTTAAGTGTATGTGTGCACCTGTGTGTAGGTGTGCACAGCTCAGTGCAGTGGATATAGGGGCAAGAAGAGAGCACTGAATCCACTGGAGCTGGAGCTATAGGCAGCTGTGGACTGCCCAGCGTGGAACTGAACTCAGGTCCTCTGAAATACTGAGTCATCTCTCCAGCCTGTAAACCTGGATTTTTTTGATTGACTACTTTCCTGGTCTCCATCTCAACCATTCATCTATTTAGATTAATGATTTCCTTTATTGTATTTTTGGGAGAAGCATTATATATTTTTTTGAAGTAAGCTATTTTGATTCTTCCGTGTTTGTAGGCATAGTGTTCGGAGCCATGAATTGTTCTCTAATTATGACTTTAAATGTGTTTTATAAATGCAATAGTTAGTGGTTTCATTATCTGGGCTTTTCAAAATTCTCTAATTCCCTTTGTGTTTTAATTATCTTTTAATAGTTGTTTAATGGCAACATGCTTTAAAATCTCTGTTGGAACAGCATTATTAAAACTATCTTGGAATCCAGGCATGGTGGCACAATGCATATAATCTCAGCACTCAGGAGGCAGAGGCAGGAAGGTTGCTGCAAGTTGGAGATTGATCTAGAACTCATAGAATTTCAGGCCCAGCAAACTAAACTCAATGAACCCCGCCCCTCTCAGAGAGAAAGTATGCAAATAGATAGATAGATAGATTTGAAGTCAGACACCATAGCACTTGATGGTAATCTTACTATTCAGAGAGCTGAAGTAGGAGAATGGCAAGTTGAGGGCATCTGAATAACACAGAAGACTTTGTCTCAAAAATGATTATATGGAAGTCTCTTATTAATAATCTTATTGAAATATAATCAATAAGCAACAAACTGTATGTGCTTAAGATGCACAATTTGACAAGTGTTGACATTTATGAACACCAATGAAAATGGCACCACAGTCAAGACAGTGAACACACTGACCAGGCACAAGAATGGATCCTTTCAGCACCTCTCGGATCCATGCCATTAAGGGAATGCCCACCTGCTTCGTCATGGCAGGTCAGTTTGCATTCCTTAGAATTTAACAAATTCCACAGTATATATTCGTTTTGTGTGTAATTTCTTTGACACCAAGAAATTAATTTGAGATTCACTCATGTTTTATCCTTCATTTACTTTTATTTCTGAGGGAAATCTGTCACTGTTTGGAGGCCCAACAACTTACTGATTGTCTACCAGACGACATTTGTGGCTTACAGATTTTTCTTTGGTGGTGTTGTTCGCTTTGTTTTTTCAAGACACAGTCTTGTTTTGTAACCCGGGCTAGTCTAATCCTCACAGATCCCCCTGCATCAGAATTGAAATGCTGAGAATTTTAGGAATGCATCACCACACTTGACTGTTTCTAGTCTCTGGCTAAAACAGATAAAAATGCTAGGAGCGTGTGGTACATCTGTATGGACACCTGTTTTTATTCTTTGGATAAGTGCTCATGGTTTGAGTGATTGTAGGATCGGGACACGTCTAGGTATAACGAGCTGGAGAAGTTGTTTGTTAAAGTAATTGTACATTTTATATCAGCAGCAGGATTAGAATGTAACATTTCGTCCAAACCACTTCCCAACACTTAAAATGAATCCATCCATTTGAAAATGGGTGTGTGTGTGTGTGTGTGTGTGTGTGTGTGTGTGTGTGTGTGTGAGGTGTCATTATGGTTGTGATACTTTTACTTATGACTGTGGAACATCTCCACTTCTCTGTGTCCATGCTAAATTCCTTCAGTGGTTTGTAAGATTTATTCCTAAGTAGTTCGTGTTTCTGATGAAAATGACAGATGACATTTATTTCATTTCCGTTTCCTGTAATTCATTAATTACATAGAGAAAGATGGTTGATTCCTGTGGGCTGGTGTTCTGCTCAGCTTCTTGCTAATGTACTAAAGTGGATGAAAAACAAATTGAGGAGAAAAGGGGGTGCTCAGTTTACACATCTAGATCACAGTCCATCACTTAGGGAAGACAGGGCAGGAACTCAAGCAGAAGCAGAGGCGAGAACCACAGAGAACCCTGGATGCTGCACTGCTTCACTCAGCAGCTGCCCAGGGATGGCACCGCCCACAGTGAGCTAGGCTCTCCTGTATCGGTCAGCAATTGAAATGTCCCGTAGTCAGGCCACAGGCCACTCTGATGGAGGCAATCCCTCAGTCTGGATTCCCTCTTTCCAGGTATGTTCATAGCTGGTGTTTCATTACAGAAAACGGACAGAAGTCTAGTCGCCTTTTCTAGTGTGTTCTACACAAATTACCACAATGGAGAAAGACCCGCCTTTCCTCCTCTCAGTCTGAATGCTTCTCATTCAATTCCCTGTTCTGTTGCTTCAGCTGGACCTGCAGGAAATGTTTCACAGAAGGGGCAGGTGCAGGTCTCCTTAGTTCTTCTTGTGGAGGAGACGTACAAAATATGCTGTGCGCCGTAGAGTTTTCAAAAGAATTTGTTAGGTCGGAAAACATCCTTCCGTTTTCCTAGTCTGCTGAGTCTCACCCCACAGACACTGCTGAGTCTACAGATGTGATCACATGGGTTTTGCTTTATTTTGTTTCTGACACTGAGTTTCACATATATCCAAAGCTTACTTCCAACTTTCTATGTGATTAGGAATAATCTTGGACTTCTGATCCTTCTGTCTCTCCACCCTGAATACTGGGATTACTGGCATGTACCACCATGCCCAGTTTGTGAGGTGCTAGACAGCAAACCCAAGGCCTCGTGAATGCTGGGCAAGCACTCTACCAACTGGACGACATGCCCTAATGCAATCATATGAGTCTATTTTCCTTTCTTTACTTCTAAAATTGTGTGTAGTACAGTCTTGTCCGCATGTATACATGTGCACTGCATGCACCCCTGGTATCTGTGGAGGCCAGAAGTAGGTGTCCAGTCCCCTGAAACTGTAGTTTCAGATGGTTGTGAGCGACATGTAGGTGTTGGGAGTGGAACCTATATTCTCTGCAAGAGCAGCAGGTGCTCTAACAGCCGATCATGTCTCCAGCCCAAACGCATGGTTTGTTTCTTAGCATGGTAACTTATATTGAGATGACTTGTAAAATGCTAAACCTTAAATTCCCAGAAGTATATCCTCTTTGTGCATGATAAATATTTTCTTTTCACATTTTATTGTATTTGAGTTATAAAATTTCAAGAACTTTTACACAAACATTACAAAGGTTATTGGTTTTTATCTTTACTTTTGTCTGGTTTTTTTAATGAATTGTGTGAGTGTGTGCACACATGCACACATGCGTGCAGGCACAAGTGTTACAAAGCACATATGGAAGGGTGGAGGGCAACCTTCAGCAGCCTGCTTTCCCTTACCACTTTGCTTTGAGGCATGCTCTCTTTGCTGTTTCTGCCACTGTGCTGAATACTCTGGGCTAGCTGGCCTGCAACTTCTGGGTGAGTCTCCCATCTCCACGTCCATCTCTCGGTAGAGCCCTGGGATTACAGCACGCCACTGCCACATCTGTCTTTCAGTGGATGTTCTGGGGATGAAATGCAGGTCTCCGGTGGCACGGAAAGTGCTCTTACCCCTTGGGTTCTCATACAGGCCCCACCTGGGTGTGGCAGCAGAAGTATGCCCGCATCGTAAAGTGCTGGGGGAGGTCCACTCTCTTCTTTGAACTTTGTGAAAAAGTTGGTGCTGAGCTGACACTATTTCTTCCTGAAATATTGAACAGATTTCACTGTGGTTATGTGGGTCTGCAGATTTCATTTATCGAAGGTTTCTCATTACACTGACATTTCATTCACAGACATGGGACTACTTAGATTATTTATCTGTCCTTGCATAAGATTTCAAAATTTGTTTATTTCAACCATTACACATAAATCATCAGATTAATTATTATAAAATTGTTCAAAACATTTTCCTTGTCATTTTTCCACATATGTAATGATCTGCCCACTCTTATTTTTGTAAGATTTATTCATTTTTAATTATATCTGTGCATGAGTCTGTGTGTATGTGCACAAGGGCGGTGCCCATGGTGACCATCAGAGTGCCTCAGAGCCCCTGGAGCCAGCCTTGCAGGCAGCTGTGGCACCACATGGTTCCTGGGAACTGTGATTCTGAAAGAGCAGTATGTACTCTTACCCACTAAGCCATCTTTCTAACAGCTCATTTCATCTTTCACAATGTTAGTCATTAGCAATCCCCTCTGTGCGTCATTTTAGACTGATGTTTTCATAGTCTTTAAATTTGCTCATCATTACGTTCCTCCCACTCTTAATAACACCCAGTGCATTTTCACATCAAACACTGTAGTTTTCTTCTCTTGATATTCAGCTTGGATCATATATGAATCTTATATGTCTTGGTATCAGCTCTCTTAAGCTTGAGTTATAAATATAACTCCTTCCATGTCCTTGTCTGCTGACTGTAATGTGTGGGTCCAGCTCTGGTTGGTGTTAATTGATTTTCTCCTCATTATAGGCTGTATTTTCTCGCTTCTTTGCATGCCTGGTACTTTTCCATTGGATGCCAGACACTATGCAGTTTAGCATGTTGGGTGTTGGGTATTTATACACTTGATATAAATACACTTGAGCTTCACTCTGGAAGGTTGTCAAGTCACTGGGAGACAGTTAATCCTTTCATGTCCTGCTATGCAGATTTGTTGGATGGAAGGGGAGCAGGATTTAGTCTGGAGTGTTCTGAAGTAAGATCCTTCTAAACACTCCATGTAGTTCTACACAACTTTTGAGATTTTTCCAGTCCAGACACTTGGGCCAGATGTTTAGCCTTTTGTGAGTATGTTACACCCTTTTCCTTATTCAAAAGGATTCTGTGTGTGTGTGTGTGTTTATGTATACGTGTGCATGAGAGTACACTTGCACATGTATGTGCTTGTGTGTAGAGTCCAGAGGTCAACCTCCAATGTAATTGTTCAGGAGTTGTATACCTCATTTTTAAATATTTGTTTCATATATGTGTGTGTATAGTTTAATATATGTATGTGCATCACGTGCATGCCAGAGCCCATGAAGGTCAGAAGAGGACGCCAAATCCCCTGGAACTGGAGTTGTAGGTGCGTATGAACTACCCTGCGAATGTTGCAAGAGCAGAAAGTGCTCTTAACTGCGAGTTATCGCTCCACCCACCCACTATCCACCACATTTTTGAGACAGATTCTCTCACTAGGACCTTACCAATTATGCTAGACTGACTAACTGGTGAGCCCTGGAGGTCAAACTTTCTCCATCTCCCTAGTGCTGAGATGACAGAGATCCACCAGGCCCAGCTTCTCACATGAATGCTGGAATCCAGACTCTTGTCTTTGTGCTTACATGGCGATCCTTTCGCCTGACCCATCCCTTGAGCCCTTGGCCCATCTTTCTCTCACAGTTTGGGGTGGTTCTTTATGTCACTGGTAAGAGGGACCTTGGACAGTATCCTGTCAGCTCCAATCATTCTTCAGACTCTCAGTTCGAGACCACTGACTTCTGCCCAGTTTCCCTTATCTTCTCTAAGGCCTGGGAAGTCCCTCAAGACAGTAAGCTGGCAAAACTGGAGAAATCATCTGATCCCCGATTCTTCGGGATTGTTTGTCCTTCTGTTTTTATGTCCAGTAGCTTTTAAATCACTACTTCTTAGGCTATGCACAAAGGCTTCTGTTTTAGGTGTGAAAGCAGCATGGCTTACTCCCTTCGACTCCATCTCTGGAAAATATTTTTAATTATCCATCTGCCTGTCTATTGTGTACACGTGTGCCTCTCTGTCTATTGCACACATATCTGTGTACACACGTAAGATGCATGGATGGAGGTCAGAGGACAGCTTGCAGGACTTGCTTCTGCCCTTCCACCGTGTGGGTCCCAGGGATCAAACTCAGGTCATCAGGCCTGGCAGCAAGTGCCTTTACCAGCTGAGCCGTCTCGTCAGCCCCAGAGAAAGGCTCTAAGCGTTTGGATCTACCTTTCCCGCACTGTGAGCAGAACATTCCGTTGCTGACATTCCTCCCGTGGAACTTACCCTTGTCACCTTCCTGATCCAACGCAAGTTCAGTGGAGCTCCATGTCTGCAGGGCTGATGACCGTGTCGACCGAGCCCTCTCTCCGTGGTGTTCTTCCCTCGTGTGCTCTCCCTCCTGAAAGCAGTGTGCAAAACTCTCTTCCCAGTATTTTTTCTGTTCACTTCTTCTTCCCAGGCAGAATCTGCACGGGGCTGTTTATGACCGATATATGTACGTTATTGCCTTGTAACACGTTCCTTCATCTTGTCAAAGCATTGATCCTAAGTCCTGCACTCTGTGGCACCACAGCTGCCACCCAACATTTAGCACTGTCCACACTTAACTGCTGTAACTTTTCCTGTCCTCCTTTTTCCTCAAATAAAGGAACTTAAAACCTTTTTATTATGTTTAGTCATTTACTGTGTGTCCACACATGCATGGATGCCACGGCGTGTGAGTGGCGGTCAGAGCACAGAGGTGTGAGAGCCAGTTCTCTCCTTCCACTACGCAAGTCCCGGAGATTGAACTCAGGTCGTCGTGCTTGGCAGCAAGCCCCTTTACCCGCTGAGTCATGTACTGCCCCAGATAAAAGATTCTTAGTAACCTCATCTTAAATGTCTCTACTGTGCATGCCATCGACTAGAGCCCTATTGCTTTATCAGATATCATGAGAATAATTTCTTTTTCTGGACAACTTAAGCTTATTCATATTTGCTGATCTGACTAACATATTGCCTGCCAATGCCTTATGTCAATTTATCGTGTCACTATTCCGTGTTATGCTTAGTGTGTTTCTTACTCTATATAGAATGTGTTCCTTGCTCTTTTAAAAAGGTTTCCTTTGATATTTGCAAAAGTGTACACTCCTGCTTTAGTCACTACCCCAGTGTTGACTCTTGTTCAAATATATTTATTCTCTCTTCCTACTCACTGGCCCCTTAATTCCGAGTCAGTATAATTTAGTACCTGCTTGTTATCCAACGATTCTCCAATCTGTTACCTTCATTTTGTGTTTCTTCTCAGTTCCAAAAACCTGTGCATAAGTGTGGTATATGTGTTCGTGTGTGTGTGTGTGTGTGTGTGTGTTTAGCTGTGGTATATGTGTTCGTGTGTGTGTGTGTCTATGTATGATATGCGTTCATGTCTGTCCATTTATGTATGTGATATATGCATTCATGTGTGTGCATGTGTGTCCTTGCCCTATGTGCATGTGCATATATGGAGGCCAGCATTGGTGGGGAACAGAGTCAAGATTACTGCCTTGCTAGCACAAACAAAATGGTGAGTCCAGGTTCAGTGAAAGACCCTGTCTTAAAAATCAAGGAGAAGTGGCTTGGTGGTTCAAAACATTTGTTCTTCCAGAGGACCCAGGTTGGGTTCCCAGCATCACATGGTAGCTCACAGTCATCGGTAACTCCAGTTCCAGGAGACACTGTAGCACGGATCCTAATTGGTCTTAATGAAAACCTGCAGTCACATAGAGAAGCAGAGCAGCCAGCCACTGTTCTTACGAAATCCTCAGACTGAATGGGGTATCCTGTCTCTACAAGTCCTCAGATTGGATGCCTGAACTCCTGTCTCCTCCTGCCTTATATTCCTCCTGCTGCCCAGCCATATCCCTTCCTGTCTCCACCTCCCTAGTGTTGGAATTAAAGGCATGTGACTCCCAAGTACTAGGATTAAAGGTGTGAGCCACCACCGCCTGTCTCTGTTTCTCTTTTAGACTGGACCAATCTTGTGGCCCAGGGTGGCCTTGAACTCATAGAGATTCATCTGCCTCTGCCTGTTGAGTGCTGGGATTAAAGGTGTGCTCCACCACTGGCTGGCCTCTATGACTAACTAGTAACTAGTTCAGTACTCTGATCTTCAGGCAAGTTTTATTTGTTAGATCACAAACAAAGTATCACCACAGGACACAACACTCTCTTTTCGCCTCTGTGGGCATCAGGGACATTTGTGATATACAGACAGACATGCAGGCAAAACACTCACACACATAAAATAAAAACACATAAGTATTTTAAAAATAGAAATAAAGATGGAGATCACTGGAGAGAGACACTCGATGGAAGCCGACTGCGGGTGAGAGGGGCTGTGGTTTTGGTTTCTAAAACCTTCAGGTTCTGAATTTAAGGGGCAATCCTCCACGGGGACATATGACATTTATAATTTCTTTCCTATCCTGGCTCTTGGTCCCTGTTTGAATCATAGAGCATCGGAGAAAAAAATTGTATATTCACATCATTCTTTTGTCAAAGTCTCCCCCAACTCCGAGTCATCCTTAAACAGATTATTCAAGAAGGAATCATGCGAGCCAAGCTTCCCAGATCTTTGGATGTAAAAGTTGTCTTTTTACAGCCTTGATAATGGAACCATAGCTTTGCTGCGTATGAAGTCCTTGGCTCATGATTTATTTGTTTTCCTTTGGTTGTTTGCAAAGAATGCTGTCTCCTCACCTCGCTTTGCAGAGCACACATGATCCAGTGTCCTTTCTGTCCTTTGTAGGGCAATAGTATGGGGTCTTGGGTTTGGGACTTGCAAGCCATTTCTCTGTCTTTAGCTTCTAATAGTCTCATAGGAAGTGACTCAGAGTTGATTCTTGTCAGTCAGTTTATCAAGGTACATTAGCCTTATAGTAATGTAGGTTTTCTTAGTATCCTTATAAAGGATTCTTGCGCTACTGTTACAAAAATTTTAATTTTGATTGTATGTACAAGCATGTGTCTATGTGTAGGCATGTTCACATGAGTGCATTGACCCCAGAGGTCAAAAGAGGCTGTCGGGTCCCCTGAAGCTGGAGTTACAAGTGGTTGTGAGCTGCCCATTGTGGGTGTTAGGAACCAAAGTTGGGTCCCCTGCAGGAGCAGCATGCTCTCTTCACTGCTGAGCTATCTCTCGTTCCCATTAATTAAAAAAAAATGTTAACCTTATCCCACAGTCCCCTCCAATGCTAACCTCACCCCACAGTCCCCTCCAGTGCTAACCTTACCCACAGTCCCCTCCAGTGCTAACCTTACCCACAGTCCTCTCCAGCCAGTGCTAACCTTACCCACAGTTTCCTCCAATGCTAACCTTATCCCACAGTCCCCTCCAAAGCTAACCTCACCCCACAGTCCCCTACAGTGTTAACCTTACCCACAGTCCCCTCCAATGTTAACCTTACCCACAGTCCCCTCCAATGCTAACCTTACCCACAGTCTCCTCCAATGCTAACCTTATCCACAGACCCCTCCAATGCTAACCTTACCCACAGTCCCCTCCAATGCTAACCTTACCCACAGTCCCCTCCAACGCTAACCTTACCCACAGTCCCCTCCAATGCTAACCTTACCCACAGTCTCCTCTAATGTTCAGGAGCTACAGTCTCTTAACTATGTAAGAAGAGGTGCAGTAGAGGAGGGGCTTTTACGTGGAATACGGGTGCTCCCTCCTCCACGGCAGGCAGGCAAGCAGAGAATAGGTGTGGGTGTTGACAGGGGAACAGGGACAGGAGCGTTGAGAAGGACTCTCCGGGAGCTTTGGCTTTCTCGGGGATAAGCTAACTAATTCAGCTGTCTGTTTTCTCTCTTGTGGAAGACAGGATAGACAGTGTTCATTTAACAAATTCAAATTTCTGGTCAGAACACGACAGTGAGTGGCGTCTATGAGTAACTTCCTGAAGGAGCTCAAGGGCAGTGAGTTTGTTGCCAGGCAAGGCCCAGAGCAGCTTCCTCCTGGTGTCTCCGGTGCAGGATTGAGGAACACTTCCTGAGACGTGAAGAAGCATCTTCCCATCCATAGGGCATTGTATTGGTTAGGAGTTTATCTGTCAATTTGCCACAACCTAGACTCATCTGGGAAGACCATCTCTGTGAGCCACTGTCTAGATCAGGCTGGATTGTGTGCATATCTAAGGGGTCTTGTCCTGATTGGCTGGCATAGCAGACTTGCCGTGAGTGTGGGCAGCACTAACTGGTGAGCTGTCTCTACAATGTGGAAGTGCAGGCAAAGCTGAGTAGTAAGTGAAGCCAGCAAGCCAGGAGCCACACATTTCTCTCTCTTGTCTTCGGACGTGATCTGGCCAGCTGCGTGAGTTCCTGTCCTCTCTTTACCTCCATGATAGCCTGGAATTGTGGGCCAGATCTCCCCTAGGTTGCTGTTTTGGGTATTTTCTCATAACAACGGGAGCGAAACTAGAATGGGACCCAACAGCAGACACAGGAAAGATTCTGTAGACGGGTCGCTTGATGAACCATTGACTTTTATATCACTGCGGAGAGAATTCTCTCTGTGGTCCCAATAGCTGTGGACTGGGGAGGTGCCTGGCCTTGTGAGCTCCTCTCCATAACAGCCATTAACTGCTTATTCATGTTGAGGAGGGGGAGGGGCCTAGTGAGCCCTCCCCTCTACCACTCTCTGTAAATTCTTGGAGAGAGGCAAGAAAGGCCTCCATGGTGGTAGTTAATGAGCCTGAGCTTGTGAAGGTCACCTTTGGATAATCACCACCGCTTCCATTTCCAGAGAGCAATGGTCGCATCATGCCCAGGAGATAGTGTTCCCTCAAAAGAGACTGAAGCTATCATGGAGAAGAAGCACAGACATGACATGGGAGAGACTTGGCTCAGGGAGAATCTTGGGAGCATGTGTATCAGGAGTCTAGAGGGCCATCCTGGAGAGACTGCACTGGTTAGGGAGCCATGGAGAAAAGACAGGAACATGGAATGAGTGGCCTTCGGAAAGAGGGCTTGGGGCAGAGGAAACTGTGGTGTGAGAGAAAGAATGCTCTGCCCAGGGGTCATCCATGCAGAAGCTAGTTAGAGCTGTCATGCTGTCGGAGGCGCTGGGTAGGGCAGTCGTTGGCCAGCATGCTAGATTGTCTCCATGGCAACACCCAGATACTTTCTTACACTTGTCAAACTCTATCAGCAGCCCAATCCCTGTAGCATCTTCCATTGAGCCTCTCTCATCCCCTGAGTTCTTTCCATGGCCGTCTAGGTGACTTCTCTACTATCGTATCACCTCCTGTCATCTACTCAAATCTACTTTCAGTAAGAGATCGCCCCTGTTGAGTGGCAAGTCAAATTCCATCATTCTGCTTCAGATTCCATCCTGATGCCCCATTTCAAAACCAAAGCCCCCTAATCATGGCCTGCACGGCCACAGTGATCTGCCATCACTCCTACCAATCATAGTCTCCATCCTCTGTTGTTTCTCCTGTCCCCAAACTCCCCGCTAGTCAGACCTGGCCGCCCTGCTCTCTACTCCCTCCAAGGCTGTCTCAGTTTTCTTTCCTGTCACTGTGGTTTCCAGTTGCCTGTTCTCCCGGGAAAAGCAACTTGAGGAAGAAAGGATTTATTTTAGCCCACAAGGTCACAGTCCAGCATAGCAGGGAAGTCACAGTAGCCAGAGCTTGAGGGAACTGGTTTCATCACCTTCACGGTCAAGAGCAGAGAGCAATGGATCAATGCCTGCATGCAAGGGCCGGCTCGCTTTCACATAATCCCTGACACATAGCCCCATAGGTCAAGCCGTCTAGCCAGTTTCTCACTGAAAGTTCCTCCCCAGGTGACTCTAGATTGTGGCAAGTTGACAACTAAAGCTGACCATGACAAAGGCCATGGTAATTGTCTACCTCGAAATGCCTCTTCCTCCGGTGCCCGAAACATTCTCCTTTTCTCAGAGAGGCTCCGCCTGTCCACCTTGATAAAACCATTCCCGTCTTTATATCTATTTTATTTTCTCAGCTGTACCTATCACCCGCACATTAGATACTTAATTATTTGTTTGTGTTCTGCCTGCTCTGCCTGACAGTGGTGGTGTCTTTTGTTATTGTAATGTCTAGCTTAAGAAATAGTTGTTAAATAGATACTTGTTAAATGAATCAGTGGCTGTGCTCTTCTGGGGATTATAGGAGCATGGAACAATAAACAGGGCATCTATTTTCCTTTTTCTGTTTAGAGGGAGATGGCTCAATACACAACGTATTTGTCACACAGACACGAGGACCACAGTTCAAATCCCCAGCCTCCACATGGAAAGTGTGCACAGTACACAGTTCAAATCCCCAGCCTCCACATGGAAAGTGTGCATAGCGTCACAGTTCAATCCTCAGCCCCCATATAGAAAGCCTGCATGGTGTCACAGTTCAAATCCCCAAACTGCAACTGGAGTTCTCTCCTGCTCACCAGTTCCTGAATAATCACTCTTTGGCTTAACATTAATTGCAAACTGTTTGGCTTGTTAGCTCAGGCTTAGGATTAACTAACTCTTACAACTTTAGTTAACCTATTTATATTATTCCATATTTTTCCACAAGGCTTTTACCTCACATCTTGCTTCCCTGGTGATCACTGACATCTCCCAGACTCTGTCTTCTTCTCTCTATCTTTCCTTGGATTTCCAACCTGGCTCTATTCTGCCTGGCTATTGGCCAAATCAGATTCTTTATTAACTAATGGTAATAAAAATATATTCACAGCATTCAGAAGGGCATCCCACACCCCCACACCCTATATAGAAATCTTGCATGGTGTCATTTGCCTGTATCTCCAGTGTTGGGAGGCAGAGAAAGAAGGATTCCAGGGATCCCCTGATCAGACAGTCTAGACCCTTACTTTTCAACCTGTGGGTCTTGGCACCCACAAGGGTCAAATATCAGACACCCTGCATATCAGATTTCATTAAGATTTATAACTGTAGAAAAATCACACTTATGAATTAGCAATGGAATAATTTTATGGTTGGGGTCACTACAGCATGAGGAACTGTATTAAAGGGTCGCAGCATTAGAAAGGCTGAAAACCACTCTGTGGGCAATCAATGAGCTTCAGATTCATTGAAAGACTCTGTCTCAAAAAGAAAAGAAAAGAAAAGAAAAAAACAAAAGAAAAAAGAAAGGAAGAAAGAAAGAGAAAAGGAAAGAGACTGGCTAGGGAAATAGGCTACCTGCAGATCTTCGCTTATCCCTTCCCTCTCTCAAATTCGACCCCCAGTGCCATCCCTAGCTCTGCCACAGACCACCTCCTAGACTTCCCTCACCCCCCTTACCCTTGTCTCCAGTTCATCACGTAGATCTTTCCTTCCAAGGCTCCTTGCCCATTCATTGCTCTATCCCAGGCCTCAACTCCAGCAGGAAAGCCCTGGACTCTGCAGGTCGCTTCAGCCAGCACAACAGGTAGGCTAACTTCAGGTCTACACTGCTCCTCTAAGTGCAACCCTCCAGTCTCGTCCCAGCTCTGCAGTGGACCACCTGCTATGACTGCTCCTCACTCTCTGCCTCCGTTGCCAGGGATCCTGGTAAAACACAAAGTTTCATTCTTTCTTTCATTCCCCTCCCGTCAACCCCCTACCTAGGCCATCCCCATTCCTAAATGTCAGCTCCCAGTATTAGAAACACAGTGGCCACACCTTTCAGGATCCCAGAAGAATTTCTTACAAGGCAACACACAGCCCCCATGCTCTCTTAAGAACCCAAGAGAGCAACAGAAACCAAGAAACAAAACACCACCCAACAAAGGCAAGATGAGATAGGTGTACCTAGACCTACATCTTTCCAAAACCAGATGCCTAGATGTAAGCCTGAAAACAATCGCTAGCAGCCAGGGCACTATGTCTCCATGAGAGCCCACTACTCATTGATATTGCTCAACATCAATGGTCTCACCTCTCTAATAAAAAGACATAAATTAACAAAATGGATGTGAAAACAGGATCCATCCTACTGCAACCAAGAAAGATACCTTAACATCAAACAGACATTATCTCAGTGTAAAAGGATGAAAAAGATATTTCAAGCAAATGGACCTACAAAGAAAGCTGGTGTAGGCATTTTAATATCTGACAAAATAGACTTCAAACCAAAACTCATCAGAAGAGAGATAGGAAAAGACACTACATACCCACCAAAGGAAATGTCCATCAAGAGAACATTGCAATTCTTAACATCTATGCACTAAACACAAGAGACCCAAGTTCATAAAAGAAACACAACTACAGTTTAAACCACGTATTGATCCCCATACACTGACGGGAGAGTCTTCAGTATTTGACTCTTCCCAATAGACAAAAGCCCAATAGAGAAGTGCTGGTGCCAACTGACATTATGAGCCAAATTTACGTAACAGATATTTATAGAACATATTACCAAAAACATAAAAGAATATACCATCTTCTCAGCATAGAACTTTCTTAAAAATTGACCACAAACTCAGACACAAAACTAATCTCAGCAGATACAAAAAAATTAAAATAATACCTTTCATCCTGCCTGACCACCATGGATTAAATCTAGATATCAATAACATAAACAATAGCAAGCTTACAAAACTCATGGAAATGGAACAACTCACTACTGAATGAAAAAATGGGTCAAAATAGAAAAAAAAGAAAAACATTAAAGACATTCTAGAATTGAATGAAAATGAACACACAATATACCTACATTGATGGGACACAGTGAAGGTGGTTCTAATATGCAAGTTCACAGCACTAGGTGATGCCATAAAAAAATGGAAAATCTCATACTAGTAACTGAACAGCACACCTGAAAGCTTTAGAACAAAAGGAGGAAGTCACACCAAAGAAGGAGCAGACAGAAAGAAATAATCAAACGGGGTTGAAATCAATAAATAGAAATAAAAATGCAAAGAATCAATAAAATAGTTAGTTCTTTAAGAAAATCAATAAGATCAACAAGCCCATATCCAAATTAACCAAAAGGCAGAGAAAGAAGATCAAAATTAGCAAATTTAGAAATGAAAATGGGGACATCAGAGACACTAAGGAAATCCAGAGAATCATAAGGACAAGTTTTAACAACCTAAACTCTACCAAACTTGAAAATACAGAAGAAATTAATAATTTTCTATTTATCAATTTACCAAATAAATCAAAATTAGATAAGTAACTAAAACAGACCAATAACCCCTGGTAAAATAGAAGCAGTCATTAAATGTCTCCCAACCAAAAAAGGCGAGGGCCAGATGGTTTTAATGCAGAATTCTACCAGACTTTCAAAGAAGAATTAATGCCAATATTCCTCAAGTTATTTCACAACATATAAACAGACGGAACATTTACCAAGTCATTTTATGAGGCCAATTACCCTGATACCCAAACCACCAAAAGATCCAAAAAAAGAAAAGCAATTACAAACTGATTTCTTTTATGGACGTAGATGCAAAACTCTCAATGAAATACTCACAAATTGAGCTCAAGAACCTATTAAAAAAATACCATGATCACCCACCATGATCAAGTCAGAGACAATATGTGAAAATCAGTAAATGTAATTCACCATATAAACAAACTGAAGAAAAAAATCACATGATCATCTCAGTAGATGCAGAAAAGGACTTCAACAAAAATCCAACACCCCTTCATGATAAAAGTTCTTTAGAGTTTGAAGGATACATGGAACATACCTCAACATAAGAAAGGCAGTTCATGTAAAACAACATCAAATTAAATAGAGAGAATCTCAAAGCAACTCCATTAAAATCAGGAACAAGACAAGGTTGTCCACTCTCTCCATACATATTAAATATAGTACTTGAAGTCTTAGAGCAATAAGACAACTGATGGAGACAGGGGGTTATAAACTGGAAAAGAAGAAGTGAAAGAAAAAAGTCCTACTATAAAAAAACATCTAACAGACTGAGAAAGAAATCAGGGAAACAACACCTTTCACAATAGCCTCAAATAATATAAAATATTTTGAGGTATCTCTAACCAAACAAGTGAAAGACTTCTATGAGAAAAGCTTCAAGTTTTGAAGAAATAAATTGAAGAAGATATCAGAAGATGGAAAAATTCCCCACACTTTTGAATCAACAGAATTATAGTAAATAGCAACATGGTCATCCTACCAAAAGCAATCTGCATATTAAATTCAATCCCCATCAAAAGTCCAATACAATTTTTTAAAGATCTTGAAAGAACAATTTTCAGCTTTACATAGAAACACAAAAAACCCCAGGATAGCTAAAATAATCCTGAACAACTAAAAGAATTGCTGGAGGTCCTACCATTCCCAATTTCAAGTTGTACTACAAACCTAGAGTAATAAAAATATCATGGTATTCGCACAAAACAGACTTGTTTGTCAATGTAATAAAATTGAAGACCCAGATATAAATCCACACACATGTAGACATCTAATCTTTGATTTTAATAAAAAGCCAAGAATACCATCTGGAAAAAGACAATATCTTCAACAAATGGGGCTGATCTACTGGACAGCTGCATGTAGAGAAATCCAAATAGATCCACACTTATCACTCTGTACAACACCCTACTCCAAATGGATCAAAGACCTCAGCATAAGGCCGGCTACACTGACCCTGATAGAAGAGAAAGTAAAAGAAAGAAAAGGCTTAAATTTGTTGGCTCAGGAAAAGAGTTTCTGCAGAGAACACCACTAGCACAGGCACTAAGATCAGCAGTTAATAAATGGAAACTCAGCAAGGAGCTTTGGTAAGGCAAGGGACACTGTATTTCAGACAAAGCAGCAGCCTACAGATTGGGAAAAAATTTTATCAACTACACATCCAATAGAGGGCTAATATCCAAAATATACAAAGAACTTAAAAAACTAGATATCAAGAGAACAAATAATTCAACTAAAACTGGTACAGACCTAAATAGAATTCTCAAAAGTGGAAACTCTAATAGATGAGAAATACTTTAAAATGTTCAATGCCCTTAATTATTAGGAAATGCAAATCAAAATGACTTTGAGCTTCTATCTTACACCTGACAGAATGGCTAAGATCAATAAAACAAGTGACAGCTCATGCTGGTGAGAATATGGAGTAAAGGAAACACTCCTCCATTGCTGGTGGGGTTCAAACTTGTACAGTTAATATAGGAATAACTGGTTTCTCAGGAGGATGGGGTTGATGTACCTCAGATCTAACTATACCACTCTTGGCCATTGCCCAAAGGATGCTCCATCCTATCACAGAGACACTTGCTCAACAATGTTCATTGCTGCTCTATTCATATTGACTAGAAAATAGAAACAACCTAGATGTCCCTCAAAAGATGAATAAATAAAGGAAATATGGTACATTTAAAAGGTGGAGTATTAATCAGTCATCTAAAAATGTAAAATCATTAAATTTGCATGTAAATGGATGGAACTAGAAAAAAATCACCCTGAATGAGGTAACTCAGAGCCAGAAAGACAAATATGGCATGTATTTGTTAATATGTGACTATTAGCTGGTAAGTCAATGATAACCAAGCTACTGTCTGTACAACCACAGAGGGTAAGTATAAAGTAAGGGAACAGATACATCTCCCTTGGATATGGAAATAGAATAGATAATTATGGATGGAAAAGGAACTGGAATGGGAGTATCAAGTGTGAAGGGGGAAGAGAGATGAGGAAGGGAATATGGGGAGAGACATCCAAAATTAAGGGCCATTGAAGGGGTAGTACAGAAACTAAATACAGTAGAAACTTCCTAAAATTCAAATGTATACTAAGGTGATCTAAGTGAAATTGCCAAATAATGGGGGAGGCAGAGCTTCAACAGGCCATCTCTTGCCAACAAATCACCAAATGAAGCTTCCAGTACTAGAACTGGTTTATATTAAATTGGATTTTTGGGCTAAGGGGTCTATGGGAACCCCCAAACAACCCAGGCTGTGCCAAGTCCATAGATTCCTCTCCACAAATTGACAGCAAGGTCCCATTGCTGAAGATAACACAGAACTCATGTGGAGAAGTTGAGCTGGTGCCTACAGAAAGCCTATATCCCTAGCATCTTTGGTACAGGAAGGTACTCTGAATACTACCAAAAAGAACAAGCCAGCCACAAGCCCTTTGGTCTATAACAATATCCTTCCTGATAGATATGCTAGGGAAATGGTGACAGAAAGCTTGTAGGAGTAACCAACTGGTGCGGAAGAATTGTCTGTATTCTGTCAATTATGTTTTAAATAGACGCTGATTGGCCAGGCAGGAGGTGTAGGCAGGAAAACCAGACAGGAAGTGGCAATGATGCAAGGAGAGCCGGAGAATTCTGGGAAGGAGGAAGCTGATTCCTTCCACTCTTGCCCAGACCACAGAAGCAGCAGGATGTGCTCTGCCCAGCTGAAAAAGGTATTGAGCCACATGGCTAACATATATCAGAAAAATGGGTTAATCAAGATGTGAGAGTTAGCCAGTAAGAAGCCTGACCTAACGGGCCAATCAGCTTTATTACTTATAGAGTCCTTTGTGTGATTTTTCTCTGGGACTAAACAGCTGGGGGAACTGGGCAGGACAAAACCCCAACAAGCCAGCCCCCTCATGTTACAACCAACCAGTATCTAACTTGACTTAAGGCCCACTCCACGAGATAAAAGCCATACCAGACACTGCTTTGGTGCCCAAGAACCTGAGACTGAATTAGGTAGCCCAGGGTTCTGTAAAATCAAATAATGCTGATTTTAAAAGAAAGAAAGGAAGGAAGGAAGGAAGGGAGGGAGGGAGGGAGGGAGGGAGGGAGGGAGGGAGGGAGGAAGGAAGGAAGGAAGGAAGGAAGGAAGGAAGGAAGAAAATATGTAGCAATGAAATGACTCCTAGCAGTATTCTGCTCTGTCCATAGATCAATATCTTGCCGCTCAGCCATCGTCAGAGGAGCTTCCTCCTGCAGCAGATGGGAACAATACAGAGAGTCACAGACTAACAGGCAGAGAGACCATGGAGCACTCTGCTCTAAATAGGTTGTCTCTATCAAATCCATCCCCTCAGGGCTCAGGAAACCCTGGGGAAGAGAAGGCAGAAAGAGTGTACGAGCCAGAGGGGATGGAGGACACAAGGCCTCTAAATCAACACGATCAAAGCGCCTATGAACCCACAGAGACTGAAGCAGCATGCCCAGGGCCCGCACAGGTCTGCACAGATCCTTTGAATACAGATTATGGCTTTCAGTTTAGTGTTTTCGTGGGATTCTTCAAAGTGCAGTGTGAATAGTGGGCCCACCTACACCCACCCACATGCGTGTGTGGCGCGCACACACACACACACACACACACACGCATGCACACATATACACACATACACACACACACACACACACACGCATGCACACACCATTCCTGCTGCTATGCTGCTATGTTTTGTGTGTCAGTCACACTGCCTTTGATCAAGGTAAGGCTTCAGTTTAGTTGGGCTTCATCTTAAGAAAGGGGAACAGATGAAGCACTCTGATTCTGGGCCTTCCAGAATGTCCCAGGGACACAGAAGGGACCAAGCTGCGGCATTCATGATTTTAAAAAAATGTAAAAAGAAAGAGGAGGAGGAGAAAAAAAACTACCAAGGCCTTGAAAAGGAAGGGAGGATTCCACAGCAAGGGGCAAGGACCTATTAAGCTGACTCACTGCTGTTGCTGAAGAGAGGGCGGGCTCAGGGGTTGATTAAGTCCTGCTCTGGCCTGTGAGGGATGCAGTCGTTGACAAATGACATAGATGGGGGAGAAGGAGCCTCCTTCCTCAGTTCCAATCAGGGGAGCTGACTGAGGGGTATGGAGGTTTATTCCACGGCTTTGGGTTCTAATGTACAAATAATTGGTAAAAGAATGTGTCTGGGGGGTTGTGGGTGTGTATGCTGAGAAGTGCCCGGTAATCCCACAAGGAGCACATAGGAACAGAGCATGGAGCTGTGGACAGTACTGTTTGTATCAGCTACATGTGACATAGGGCACATTGTCATTAGTTATAGCACAGCCATGACAATGTTGGGTATACTGGATTTAGAATCACCGGCCCAGAAAGTAACTCAGAGGCCAGCCTCCCAGGCTCCTCTGATACTAAAGTTCACCATTCAGGGCTTTTTCCAAGGGATAATATTGAATACATTGACTTTCAGAGTTCATCCATGGACTCATGGGGCTCTGCGCCCTGACCTCTAGGCAGCCCCCCTCACTGATTCCCTCTTTACCCACTTCTAAACAACTCTCTGTTGTTTCTCTCCTCCCCTCTGTGACCTCAGAGTACATCGCCAGCCGTCGTCCCCAGGGTCATGGTGTGACTGGACAGGGGACAATTGACAGTGGTGTGCCCCAGGCCCAGAAGGCACTAGACATCATCCTAGGATGAACTAAATGGTCTCAAGAATTCAGGATCTGTGTCGAGTTAACCAAGTCAAAGCCTGATTTCCAGCAGACCACACTCCTGCTTGTGGGTAACTGAGCTGTGGCCCTGTCATCTGTCTCCTAGCTGTCACCGGCCCATTCCGCCGTTCCTTACATATGAAGAAGTCACACCAATGAATAACCTTGTCTCTCTCTAGCCTTGCCCAAGATGCCACCAGCGGGGAAGGTGCCTCTCCTTTTCCACAAAACATAAATATGCAAAGGTAGGAAGATGACTGAGCTTGCCACAGCTCTGTGCCGGGGGGACTGGACGCCATCACCCTCGGAGGGGCAGCGGGGAGGCCTCCTTTCCCCTTAATTCTCCCTGTTCAAATCCAGCATCTCTGGTTGGGATGGTGTACTTGTACTTGTCATTGGGTCGCCAGCTCACATATATCGACACTGAGATTTCCTATTAATTATGAGAGCTTGACCTTAGCTTAGGCTTGTCCCACTAGCCCTTATAACTTAAATTATCCTATTTATCTATGTTCTATCATATAGATAACCCATTAATCTATGTTCTTTCACACAGTGTTACCTCCCTTGCGTCTTGCACCTCCTGTTTCCTCTCGTGTCTCCTGGCATCTCCCGCACACCTAGATCCCTCCTCCTCTTCCTTTCTCTGCCCAGAAATCCCACCTTTACCTCCTGCCTAGATACTGCCATCCAGCTTTTTATTACACCAATCATAACAATACATTTTTACCCTGCAAGAATATCCTCCAACAGGACAGAACGCAAAAAATAGACTCAAGCCTTCACCCCAAGCATATCTTTAACCTGTAAGGAATAGTGTATAAACACTCAGTTAGAGACCCCTGCCCACTCATCCCACTAAAGAGGAAACGGTGTTTCCAGCAGAGTGTATGGGTCAACCCTGTGGATCCTGGATGAGGCAGTGTTTTCTATTAGCCTCACAGTAAACTGTAGTGTGCCAGGATATTTGGGTGAGGTATGGGCCCAGGCCAGGTGAGAGTCTTTTCTCTTTGTGGATGCAAACAGAACTAGGAGAGGAAGGAGAACATGGGAGTTCCTCTCTCCAAACAATCCTGAAAACCTCAAGAAGATGGGCTTTTCTTGAGGGTACACCAACTTCTTCTCTGAGCAGGAACAAAGGGGCCTGGGTCCTGCAAGCAGAGACCTGCAGGAAGACAGCACAGAGGGCACAGAGCAGGGCATGGCCAGGGGGTGGGGTGGGTGGCAACTCCTAGAAGCTGGAAAAAAATGAAGCTTTTCTTCAGTTCAACTATGTAAGAGCAGATGTCTCTTGTCTGATTAAACTTCTGGCTTTGGTTCTGAGTTCAAGTGAGAAAGCCTGCTGCAATGAATCAGTGGAGAGGGGTCAAGAAAGACATCCAACATCAGTGTCAGGCTTCCCCATGCATATGTGTGCTTGTGTGTACGTGAACATGCACGTGTGTGCACACGTGCACACACACACACACACACACACACACACACACACACCCTAACGAGGAGACAGTCTAAATAAAGACGGGGCAGCAGACACAGCCATTCAGACAGCTGCACTGTGCATGGCAGGCACAACCCATTGAGCTGTTCCCAAGCAAGGCAGTGAATTCATCACCCTGGCACAGCCACAGGAATGGAATGAGACTCTCTCTGTCTCTCTCTGTCTCTGTCTCTGTCTCTCTATCTCTCTCACATACACATTGTGTTAACCCACTTAACACTTTTAAGGACACAATGCTGATTGTCAACTGATAGAGGAGAGCTTAGTTTCACACACCCAACAGACATCGACCTGTCCCCTATGCCCTGCTGTGCCCTCTGCCTACAGTTCCCTGTCCCTTGGCAGTCACCATGCCACCCTCTGCTTCTGTGTATTTGATCATCTCCGATACCTTCTGAAGTGATATGGAGCACAAGCCAGCCATATCACTTCAGAAGGTGTGTGGGAAAGAATGGAAATCGGGGTCTAGAGATGTCTGCCTCTGGGTCGTATTGCAGCCTAGTCCACAAGGGCCCACAAGGAACTCA
This sequence comes from Myodes glareolus, assembly GCF_982192425.1. NCBI lineage: Eukaryota > Metazoa > Chordata > Mammalia > Rodentia > Cricetidae > Myodes > Myodes glareolus. The sequence continues at coordinate 8,720,236 of NC_142043.1, read as the reverse complement.
CCAAGAATGACTGTGTGAAGGGAAAGCCCTGTGTATGCATGGGTGCTTTTTATTGAAAAGGGGATTCATGCCAGCCTGGGAACATGATGAGAGTTTTACAGGACATTGTGGTGAGGAAGGCAGATGTCCTGGTGTAAATGAACTAGTGAAATCATAAGACACATTTGGGGCCAGGGAGTCTGCTCAGAGGGTAAGGTGCTGGCCATGCAAGTGTGATGACGAGAGTTCAGACTCCCAGAATAGCCTAGTTCTAGGGAGGTTGACTCCCTGCCTGTAGTTCCAGCCCCTGGAAGGCTGAGAAGGGACAGCTAGGACAAGCTGGCTAGCTGGAATAGCCCAACCAGTGAGGCTGAGTTCAACTGAAAGCCCATGCTCAAAAAGTAAGTGGAGAGTGATCCAAAAGACACTCAGCATGGGCTTCAGGCATACACACACACACACACACACACACACACACACACACACACAAGCATATGCACATGTAAGCCCACCACATAAAAATCCACCTGAGGCTGGAGGGGCAGGAGATTTGTTTGCACTGTTGCTCTGCAGCTGCCAATCAAGTAAAGCCTTGATTCAGGAGGCGGAGTCCGTGGTCAGCTGGCTGGAATAGACCATAGAGATTTTTGTGAACCCAGATGAGGATAGAGAGACACAGGGAGGACTGTGCAGGGGCCTGAAAAAGATTCTGGGGCTTTTTGGATCTGGGAAGGTGGAGAGGAGGGTCAACTGGTCGTTTCTCCATCGCTCTGTGGATCTATCAGGTTTATACCCTAATATCTGACTCCTGAGCATTATTTATTAATAAAGCAATAAAAGTGGTCACTATAGGCTGGCAAGATAGCTCAGTGTGTAAAAGGCACTTGTGGCCAAGTCTGACAACCTGAGTTTGACACCTGGAACCCATAGGGTAGTAGGAGAGAATCTATGCCTGCAAGTTGTCCTCTGACCTACACAGACAGACAGACAGACAGACACATACACACAAATAGAGTAATGCTTTAACCCACCATACTCTTTCCTAGAGGACACACCTCCAGAGTCCCCATGAGGAAAGGAAGTCAGAACAGTGTTTGGATGCCCACTTTGCTGTCTGGTTATTAACTGTGCTGGCCGCCCTGCTGTCCCTGTTCACATTCCTCTTACAAAGGTGCTCCAAAGAGGTCACCTTTAATTTCCTTGATAGGACAAGGTCTGCGTGGGGGAGTGGTAGCCAGGTCAGAGTGTTCATGGTGCTCTCTGGTCAGGAGAATCGTAGCTTCAGCATCCTGCATTCCATTCAAGGCTTCCTGAGTCGAGGGAAGAGGCCAGACACAGAGAAGACAAGCCTGTGGGAAATGTTGGTACCTTCTAGAAATGAAAATCTTATGTATACCTGGGCTGGCTTGATGATTCAGACCTGAGCTCTGACATCCAGCATAGGAACTCAGAAACTGCCTCCCATGGAAGCAGGGATCTTAGGCCAAGGAGAGTTCTCCATGCTCCTGCTGAAGGCGTAAGTCACAGACAATCCCACACCAGTTTGGAATTATGATTAATAGAATGGTTATTTATTCAAAGGGGAAAAAACTTACAGATTACCGTCCCAGACAACAGCCCCTCCGCGCGAACAGGAAAGGAGTCCAGGGGCCGGAAACGGAGCCGGAAGACAAAGACAGAGTGGAGGACAGCCACTGCTTTTTTTAAAGGGAGAGAGACCACGCCCCAATGGGCTGGTAACTCAGCGGCGATTGGCTGAAGGAGCTGAAGGAACTCCCACAGCATCTCCCCCTTTTGTTTAAGTAAGAGAGTTCTAAGCCTACTACGCAATTATATACAATAAGTACAAACCTACGAAATTATATACAATAAATACAAATATCCTATTCTAACTAGCTTAAGTCTTGTATAACAAATAACTTGGCCAAGTCATGAAAGGAAAGTAACTACATTTATATAATCTTCAATCCCATCGAAGATCTGAGAAGGGAAATAATGTTATCTGAGTAATTAGGAAGTGCAATCAAACAACTTCCAGAACATGTATCAAATCGCAGAGACAACTGGCTACCTGGACAAACACCCAAAGTCACATTTGCAGCGTTGAAGCAACCAACTTTGGCTAAGGCCTGATGTAACTGACATACCATTTTCAAAGGCAAGAAACTTCAAAACTATCTTACCCTGTCTTGGCAGGATATGACAGTCTTGTTTTATCCATTTACGGATATTCTGTAACTCTGTCAGTAGTTGAGGTATGAGCATTTCTTTACCCAAAGGCCAGTTCTGCCAAGAAGAAAGGCTCCAGGTGGAGTGTCTTTGGTGCTCAACATTCTCTCGGGCATAGATCAGTGTTGCCAGGAGTGATTGTGTCTCCCTACCATAGAACTCTGAATTAGATTAAAGGCCATTTTCTACAGCTCTTTGAAGAGGTTGAAGATTATCTATCTATACTGAATATAATCTCTATATATCTAAAGAACCTGATTAGTCTAATTATAAATGACAAACTTAGATGACTGTTGATCTATATTATTCTCAATATCTATCTAACTTAAAGACTGAGATAATAAACAACTGTGCAATAAATGAGGACAATGAGACCTCCAAATATAAACAATGTGCAAGTATACATTGCAATATGGTAAATATATATATCAATACATAAACAATATGTAAGTATCTTAATCAGAGGTAGAAGTGTACAATGCAATATGGTAAATATACATATATCAATACAATGTATATACAAATACATAAAAATGTTTTAAACAGAGGTAGAAGCATGAAGCATGCATGCATAAAATAGTCAACATAATTTAACTTTGTATCAATATATAAGAATCGATACCAATATGTTTGTCTAAAAGCAATAACTCACAAGTACAAATCTATTTATCCCATAATCCAATTATCCCTCTTTTTTTTTTTTAAGATTTCTGTGCTTATAAAATTTCTCCCCCAACCCTCAACCGTATACTAATTATAACCAACCCCTAAATGATGTCCCTAAACCCAAGGACAAACTTTATTGGGAGAGGGGACGTCGTTCTCTAGAATTAATTCCAGCTGTCATGGGGGCGACGTTCTTTCTGGGGGATCCTGTGAAAGTAAAATGATGGTTAAATTTCAAGATCAATGTCTTTTAAAATTGCAAATAGTCTCTGAGTATTTTGTGGAGGTCTGGCCAGAATGTTGTACAAGATGTGCACCATTTCAGCACGTTGGAACCGTCTTGTGCAGCTGGTACCCAAAACAGGTCTTGTAGTAGCGCTATCAGTATCATGACGTCATATCAACCAGGTGGAGTTGTTGTTATGGGGCCCCATCTTCTTCCTGGAAGGAGCAACAACTGCTAAAAGACTTTTGTTTATAAATGCTGCTGAACTAACCCAAGATAGGAATTTTGAAAATACCTTGGCTTCAAAACTGAAGTCAAAAGGTATGTTACTTTGGAGAAGAGATTTTGCTTTTGTTTCCACAGAAAACGAGAGACTCTGGATTTATTCAGAGTTAAGAATAATCACCTTTGACCAAGGGAGGCCACCTAAAAAATCTCCGATAGGAACAGATGGCCCAGATGACAGAGTTCTACATCCAGAACAGATTCAAGACTGCTGCCTGAGATGATCAAGACTCACAGGATACTAATCCAGTCATGACTTGATTATAACTCTAAATTTTCTTTAGGTCCCCTTAAGACTATCAGCGCCCCCAACCAGCAGGAAGTAGCCTAAAATACTACGCCCACATTCCCAACAATTGGATTATGGGTATTTTCCTTTGATTAAAAAAAAAAAGAGGGAAATGATACGGGAGAATTATCTGTATTCTGTCAATCATATTTTAATAAAACGCTGATTGGCCAGGCAGGCAGTATAGGCGGGAAAGCCAGACAGGAAGTAGGGGTGGAGCAAAGAGACTGGGAGTATTCTGGAAGCAGAAGCTCTCTCTCAGCTCTCCTGCACAGACCACCGAAGAGGGAACATGTAAGCTGTCACACTGAGAAAGGTACTGAGCCCATGTGGCTAAAATAGATAAGGATAATGGGGTAATATATGTTATAAGAGCTAATAAGTAGCCAGAGCTAAGGGCCAATCAGTTTATAACCTTATGGAGTCCTGTGTGTGATTTTCTTTGTTGCTTGCCGGCTGTTGGGGTACTAGGCTGGACAGAAACCCCAACAAGCCGGCCCTCATGTTACACTCCTGCCATAGGAAGGGCTTCAAAGTTGGCCACACCCTCAACCTCTGCCCAATGAGGGCTTCCCAGGAGCCTCTGGGTGTTACACATACACACATGAACATACATGTATACACACACGCATATGCACACACACACACACGTGCATCCACACCCACTACAGGGAGTTTACAGAGATCATTTTTTTTGACAGGTCAAATTTTATTTTTTCTACACTTGATTTATTAAAGAGAACCTTTTGTAAATCCTTGTGTGTGTGTGTGTGTGTGTGTGTGTGTGTTAATATGGAATCCCTGTCTATCTGTGTGTGCTATAAAATTCATTAGAAACATGTCTTATCACCCTCCCTCCCTCTCTCCCAGGCCTTATTCTGTTGTTTGACTGGGAAGACACAATTCAGAGCCACGTGAGGGGGGGGAGTGTTTCAGATCTCTATCTGAGCAAGTTCCTCATGGTCTCACTGCCATGCCCCGGGATGCTGACTCGGGGCCACCTCCAGGGGACCCAGAAGTTTAACCACTTGGGGCAAATGGAGACTCAACCTGCCATTTGGATTGTCACCAGAAAAGGAACAGGTAGAAGGGTGCCGAGAAGAACGGCAGGAACTCTCCTGGAAGCAGAGGAGAATGGTGGGAATTCCCTGGGAACAACTTTGGAGATTGTACTCTGCAATCAATTATTTATCAGTGAACTCTGAGAACCTTCACTGTTTGTTTTCTGCTTGCCTGGAGGATAAGGACTTTGTCCTAAGAGTTGTCTATTTAAGAACTGGCTAGAAATCCCTGGAAAATACACATTCCCCCCTCCCCGGGCAGTGTTTTCTTTCCTTACCACCCACACCTCTGAACCCTACACAGAGATGAGTCCCTCTCCTACCAAGCCTTCAAGCCTGCACAGAGAGGCCAGCCAAGAAACTTCTGTGAAGATTATTTTTCATCATTTATTAATGCTCCTTGGCCTTGTCCCCAAATAATTAGGGCCAGGAAATTTTTACAGCATACTGTTAATTACCATCTGGGTTGCTTAACAAGCCAAGGCTCTGGATGGGATCTGGAGGCCCTCTGAGAATCATGGGGACACACGTGAGTCATGTGTTGGCTGTCACACCCCCATGGGAGATAGGATCCTTCCGTGCTGTGTGGGAGGTGCTGGCTCCCCATTAGCGTCAACCCTCTCATTCCCAGGAAAGTGGCAAGCATACCTTCTCCCCTCAGAGGAAGTAGGACTCCGGCTCTGGCAGGAAGCCAGGCTCTCAACACACAGAGACACCCACAGGACCCCAGGAACCCTCTCTCAAGCATGCAGGTTTGGAACATGAAACTCTGCATTCTAACCATTTGGTCTCAGCCTACTGGGCTTTGCTGAGGAGGAGTGCTCAGAGAAGCTAGAGAGAGGCTGAGGGATAGGGTGAGCCAAACAAAGAACCTCGTTGAAGATGCTGCTGCAGGAGAGGTCCAGACTCCACCACCTCCAAGAGACACTGAACACTAGAGGAACCGAGGACCTGGTTCTACTGTTACATCCAGACTCTTGCTGTGTTCCTGGGTCCACAGTACATATCAGGCCAGGTCGTTCACAGAGCAGCCACTATGAGGAGGTTCGGGGACATTGGTAGACAACTCTGAGCAGCCTGGAGTGGTATCTAGCTAGGAAGACCTGGATGAGAGATAGACAGTCGCTGATGCCTCTTCAGACTAGCAGGAGGATGAGCCTTGTGGCTGTTCCTCAGACTCCTCAAACCGCTTGCCTCCATCCTGGGTGGTGCAGAAGCGTGTGCAGTCCAGAGGCTGTGGTGAGCATCTTTAGACCCTCACCTCCGATATCGCTGTCCTTATCTCTGCGGCACGGGAGATATGCCCAGACATGACCTCATACGTGAGCCCACAAACCAGCTTGCCAGTGTGATTAATTACAAGGTGCCCTCCTATTGCTGGCCTGGGACCCTGCCAATAGGCGTGCCTGCCTTTGGGACAGCGTCCTGAAGGATGACATCAGGAGAAAACGTCAGGTAGCAGTTTTAAAGACCGGTACGGTTATTTATCAGGCAGGGGCTCAGGGGTTTCCCAGGGCTACAGAAGGGGCCTCTTCCTGTCCATGTTACTTTCATGTCACTGTCACAGAGGTCTGAAGCAGTTTTAAAGGAGGGAGGATTGGTTTGAGCTCGTGGCTTCAGAGGTTTGGGTCCAAGCATGGCTGATTCCACTCCTGTGGACCTGAGGTGAGGCAGAGCAAGATGGCGGGACCGTGTGGTAAGGCAAATCTGCTCGACGGAAAAAGTCAGAAAGGGGCTTTCTCCTCCAGCAAAGCCCTGCCTCCTAAGCTTCCCCCCTCCCTAAACAGCACTGCTACCATCTAGGGCCAACATTCCTCACCTTTTTCGTGGGGACATCTCACACTCAAAATCACGGTCACACACCCCATCCACTCAGCCTGGGTGGTCTTCCTTCCTCCAGGAAAGGTCCCAAGTGCAAAGGAGCCCACACCAGCCAGTGGAGCCCTGGCCTTCCCTGTTTGCCCTCCCCTCCCCCAGCATAGGCAAAAGCAGCCATGCTCAGCGAGATCAGAGATGTCCCACTATCCCCAGCGTCCCCGAGAGAGTGGCAATGACTTGAGGTCTGCAGGGTTTGGGGAGAGGCCAACATAGGAACAGGTGGCCGCTGGAGTCGTAAGAACCTGGGTTCAGTGATAATAGATGCACTTGGTGTTAACAGTGTCTGCAGACAGAAAGGTTGACTTGCCTTCTGTCAGACTCAATGGAGAAACAGTGGCCCCGGGAGCCCTTCCACAGCGGGAAACAGCTGTGTGGCTTCAACTGGTCATCTCTCTCTTGGGTCCCACAGTGAGTCTTGTGCCCGACTTGTCCTGACTGTCCATCTCTAGGAGGGGAAAGTCTTGGGTTCATTCCTCAGACAGAGCCTGGCCTGGCTCAGGAAAGGCTCCCTCCCTTGCAGGATGCTGGTCTGGTTCTCTCAGGAAGCTGGGGAAGCGCGTGGACTTGAAGCACTGAGTGTAGGTTGTAATAAGTGTGGTTTTAGTGTTGTTTCTGAGGACTAACTCTGCTGTTTAGACAACGTATCTGGTGGCTTTAATAAGAACGGCCCCCTTAGGGTCATACATCATCAAGGAGTGGCATTGCTTAAGAAGGGTTAGGAGGTGTGGCCTTGTTGGAGCAGACAGGACATTTTTGGAGGAAGCCTGTAGTGGGGGTGGGCTTTGAGGTCTCAAAAGCCAAGCCCAGCATTGCCGCTCTCTTTTCTATATCCAGACCTACAGATCTGGATATAGAACTCTCAGCTACTTCATGCTCCCTTCCTTGATGATAACGGACTAAACCTCTGAAACTGTAAGCAAGCCGCAGTTAACTATTTTCTTCTATAAGAGTTGCTGTGGTCATAGTGTCTCTTCCCAGCAATAGAATACTAAGATAATGTGTGGTATGTGTGTGTGTGTGTGTGTGTGTGCAACTGTATGTGTGCATGTGTGTATTTGTCTGCATCTATATGTAAGTTTGTATATATGTGTGTATGTGCAACTATATGTATGCATGTTCATGTGTGTATGTGTCTGCATCTATGTATAAGTGTATATAGAAGTATATATATGTATATATATATATGTAGGTATATATGCATGTGTCTGTTTGTATATACAAATAGTCATGTGTACCTGTGTGTGAATTCTTATATACATTGGTGTGCATATATGCATATGTGCATGCATGAATTATGTGTAGTGTATGTTTACGTGACTCACATACATGTGTGTGCTTGAATACATGCATGTTCATGCATGCTGCCATATTCTATGTATGTGTGTGAACATGTGTGCACATATGTGTGTATGTGTGCTCGTTTGTGTGTATGTGTACATGTGGGTGCATGTGTGTGTTCACATATGTGCATTTGTTCTTATGTATGTGCATGTGTGTCTGTGAGCATATTGCGCACCTGTTGATGGCTAAGTATACCCACTCCCACATTGCTGAATTCTAGAGCTCTGCTTGGAACAGAGAGATGAACACTGTAACTCTATGGCTGACCCAGGAAACTTGTGACCTGGCTGCCTCACCCTGGCAAGGTAGGCAGAGGTTTGGCCTAGGTCCGGCCTTTATTTCCTGTTCCTCAAGAATAGGGGTTTATGGAGAAGGGGGCAGTGATCCCAAAATGACCAGGAAAGACTGCACAGGAGAAGAGGGCCTCGCAAGAAGGAAAGAAGAAAGAGGGTTGGCTAGGAAGGCTGGTGTAAGGACAGTCAGCCTGGCCGGGAGGGTCTTCTAGAACCACCAATAAAGCTAACACAGAGCAGACATCTACTGCGTGTCAGGTGCCATTCCCAGTCATCACTCTCTTCAATCCCCACACCAACCCTACAGTGTGGGCACTCACACTCCTCATCTGTGCGAGGTGACTCTGAGGTCCAGAGAGGTTAAAAAATGGGCAGAGGATCCCACAGCAAGGATTTGAACTAGGCACCCAGGCTCTGGCTCCTTGTTATCAGCCATTATCCCTTGTTGTCCAAGCTGTCACCCACATCTATTATACTGCAGACACTGCCCTGAGCCTTTTAGTCATGGATTCCTTATTACTAACCACACTGCACAGATAACGAAACTGAGACAAAGGAAGGTCACATGCTATCACTTGGTCACACGGAGAGCCATGGAGCCTGCACCAGGCAGATGAGGGCCTTGGATGTCCATTCCTGGAATGACATCCCACACACACTGGGATTCTCATGAGCATCTGTGGCCTGAGATGCAGCAGACACAAGGAGATGCATACATCTGGGTGTATGGCCGAGACTGCTCTGGACCAGGCTCTGGCTGGTGCAGGGCAGGGGGTGGAACTGCCTCTTCCATGGCTCCTGTGGCCTAGTTTCCAGGTGACTGCCAGGTAGTGGGACCTGGCAGGCAAGATATAAATATCCCTCAGTGACAGTCAGGCCCTCACTCTGATGCTGCTGTGGATGGAGCCCAGCTTCAAGGTCATTGACGTGACTGTGGATTCCACCGCCCTAGAAGGTGTCCTGTAGAGAAGGAAGCAGCACAGTCCTGCTGGGATCCTGACCCCAAAGTCCAGCCCAGCTCAGAGGGTAGCTTTTCCTTCTGTGGAGGTCAAGTGCCGGCTCCTGTACTTATCTGTCTCCCACCCATCTCTGTCTTCCCCAAGCCACCTGAAGCAGATTTTCTTGGTTCCTCTGGGCTCTGTGACCTCCAGGGCTGTATGTCTCTGGTAGGAGCAGACCTTGGTCTGGCTGCCTTCTGCATCAGTCAGCTTCACCCCCTCCCCCAGCACTTGTCTCTGCCTCTGCCCTCCCTTCCTGAGTGACAGAGTTGGCCAATGACTGGGTTGACTTAATAAAGCTGTGCCAAGTTCCTCCAGGATCCCTCTCTCTGCGTGAAGAATCTCTGTCTCTGTGCAAGTGTGAATGAGTGTGTGTGTGTATGTTTGTGTGCATGTGTGCCTGCATGTATGCAGCATGTCCGTTTTGTGTACAAGACATTTAGAAAACCTCAGCACTCAGTCTGAGAAATTGGCCTAGTCTGCAGAGTATCTGCCTAGCATATATGAGGCCCTGGAGTCAATCCCCAGTACTGTGGGAACCAGGCAGGGTGAGGCATACCTGTAAGTATTGAGAGGTGGAGGCAGGAGGATCAGAAATTTAAGGTCATCCTTGGTTACATAACTAATTCAAAGACCGTGACTGAGAACAAGGTTCTGTGGGATCACCCCCACATCGGCTAAAGGCTTTTCAAGTCAGCAACATTCCAGGGCCCAGCCTCTCCCGGGACAGCCTTTTGTCTTCAGAGCAGGCTCATGAAACCGGGCAGAGCTGCCTTTGGGCTGGGAGGACCTCAGCTGAGTGAGCGAGTGAAGGGCCATGCTGGGGCAGGCATATTCTTCCACTCTGGCTGAGGGCAGATGGTCCCGCAGCCCAGGTAGCAGAGGCCGTGGACCTGCACAGTGAGGCTCAGAGGGACTCGCCCTGGGCTGAGAGCACAGGCCTGGTAGGGCTTGGCTGGCTGTGGCTGTGCCTGTGTTGTCTGCCCGCTGTGAGTATCTGTTTCCACGCCCTGTGTACACACAGTCACAGAGCTTAAAGGAGAAATTAGCACCTCCCAGGGTCCACTGCTGCTTGGGTTTCAGGCTGTAATTGTTTTTGCAACCCAGAAGCATTCTGGGAGCACAGGAAGATGGTGGAGAGCTATTCCTTTATGAAGGAATCATATGGGAGAAAGTTTCATCTGGGGTGGTCATACAGCAACTGGTATACCCACAGCCTTGCCACCCACTTACTGGCGCATGGCAAATGGGTGCCGCAAGGAGAACTAGCGAGAAGTTCTACCACCTAGCCTCGGGCTCACAGGTACAGAAGTGTGGCTGAAGCTCAAAGGCCAGCACCAGTCTCCAGCACCCATGTGTTTAGTCCCCTGGTCACAGAAGAACCCCATGGCCCTTGTCCCTTCTGACTGCTTTGTACACAGAAATGCTGGTTGACATATTAGACACAGAAGCGACAGGTGGGTACCATACTGGACTCAGAGGTCAAGAGAGATGCTGAGCCCAATGTGATTTTTGAACCATGAGCTTAAAGTGTGTGTAGAATCAGAGAGCCCCCAAGTCTCAGAGACTGACCTCCAACCAGGCCTCAGTGACCCAACATGGATGTCAAAGGAGAGCCTGGTGGACATCACACCTCCCTGTGAAGGTTATTCACGGTCCTTGCTCAAAAGCCTCGGTCTGGAGGCCCTGCAGAAGGTGGAAGGAAACAGCAAGCAGGGTCAGCCATTCAAGGAGGGAACATGAGCTGTGAAAACATATTGAGACTGCCAAGATGGGACACTTCATGGGGAAACTGCCCTTGACTCTCTAGAATCCGCAAGACCTTCTCTATCAGTCCACACTCTTCACCTTGAAAGCCAGAAGCTGTGACCAGCCACCAACTCCAACCAAGAAGGCTCAGAGAGGAGGGTCCCATGCTTGGTCCCATGCAGGCCCACCAATATCTACATACAAGGCAAGGAGGAGCTGAGGCTACCTAGTCAGACACCCATGAGTGACTCCAACTCCCATACAGAAGAATAGCAATGTTAAGGAGTGTTGTGGCCAGAGAGATGGCTTAGTGGCTAGGGTGCTTGCTGTGTAAGTGTGAGGACCCAAGTTCAACTCTGCAGCATCTACACAAACGCTAGGTGCAGTTGAGCATCTGGCATCTTAGGTTTGAAGGAGTTGAATCGGATTCTCAGAGCACGCTGGCCCAACAGGCTGGTGAGACATCAAGCTCCAGATTCAGAAGGACCCTGTCTTAGAAAGATAAAGGAGAATAAGGTAACATGGGATATAGGGGCACTCTTGATGTTGACCTCCACATAGGCACCTACGGGACAACTGTACATACATGCACATATGCACACACACACACACACACACGTATGTATGTATGTATGTATGTATGTATGTGTTTATTTATTTATTTATTTAAGAAAAGAGACTGGGGCAATTCAGAGCAATGGAACCAGGTGTGAGCTGTGCTATCTTGGCCCTTGACTATTGCAGAGGTATGTTTGGCTGATGAGGGCTGTGGCATTGTCCAGATCAGTCCCTCTCAGGAGTTAGCATCACCCTAATGTCATATCACGTCTGTGTTACAGATGAAGAACTGTCTAAGAAAGGGACATGTCTCCTCAGGATGGAGTGGAGTGACTGAGACTTGAACCCCACCTGCCTCTGTTAAAGCCAGGGGTCCAAGCACTTGTTCTGCTGACATAAACAGGGTGGACGCATTCCGGGCCACCTCAAGAGCATGTGCACCATCAGAGCTCTGCCTTGAGCCTGCTGCAGCTCCTCAAGTCCCCTCCTGCCCTACTCCTCCTCTGACCTAGGCAAAGCAGGCAAGGAGTAAGGCAGAAAGTCGGGGCTCTGCCTCTCCCTTCCTGCCCAGCAGGCTCTGACTGCACCTTTTTTAAAAGAAAATATATATTTTTCCCCTTTGCTTTCAGTCTAAGCTGTAAGTGTTAGGCTGCTCCAACACCATCCACTGACTTTTCAGTCCCAGAAGAGAGATTGGCCGCAGCTGGTGCTGTGGGGAGGCGAAGTGCTGGTGCCATCCGGGCTGTCTTTGAGAGGAACGAGGAAGAACAGGAAGGCCCTAAAATGATGGGAAGGGAAGATGTCCCAACCACACTTAACCCTAGCCTACGTTAATTCTGCCTGACAACATTTGTCATGGTGATGGCATGCCAAGGACCCATAACCACGGGTTTTATTTGCCAGACTTTGACAAGGATTTTGACCTTGAGTATCTGTTCCCCATCTTTCCAGTCTTGCAGCCTCCGCCAACTCTGTACTTATCTCTTGTGCATGCAAATGTGTGACTCAGCTTCCATCAAGCTCATAGGAGGAATCATTTTTTCTTTATCATTCTCTAGTAATTCCTGGTGTCCGTGACTCTGCAGGCTTTGGTGGGCCATGACCACTGTGATTCCCAGGATTCTACCTGGGGCTAGAGCCTTTCTATCATGTGTTTGAGATTTTTTCCACTTACGCAGATAAAACAAAAATTTGAAACACCCTGATTCATTAGTCAGCATTGAACGTCCATATAAGCTATGCCTCCATAAATTCACTTTGTTGTGCTAACCATTATGGGTTAGGGACATTATGGGCATTACTTCGTCTGTGCTGCCCATTAAGATAATTACGATCACTTTGCCTTTCTTGGTCTTTGCTATCTTGGAGGCCAATTAAACCCACTGCATTTAATTCATTCCACTGAGCAGCAGCGTCTCCAATCGTAAGATCCAGCTCAAAAAAAAGTGTGACAATGAAACTCCTCAAATGTGCTGGTGCCTCCTCATCATTTTGTGTCTTCTAGGGCTAGTGACGGCCTGTCTTCTGGACCCTCCCACTGCGGAGGATTAGGTATTACACAATACACCCACTCTAGCCTTAAAATCCCTGCATCAACACTAAGTCAAGAGATGCCAGGCATCTCCAACACCTTTTCAGTAGGCCATCTTTTGACAAGTGGTTCGGCCAACTAATCAAACCAACTTCTGACACCTTTTTAAACTGTTTGAGTTTCCATGTTAAACCTAGGACTCCACTCAGTGGAACCATATTAATCAACTCAGCCTGATCCGGTTTTATCATGTTCCTTCCACCATTATCCCACACCCTTAAATTCTGTTCCCACAGATATCCCCAGACTTATGTTTGGATGAATCAGCGAACTTGTTCAGCTCTTTAGTAGTGTAGTTCACCTTCTATGGACTACACTTTCTCTCTCCCCTCTAGGAGCCTGCTTTGCCTCAATTCTGATTCTAGGTCTAGAGACAACTATTGGTGGTGGGCCCTGGGTGACCTCAGTATAGTCTTGACTGCCATCTCCTTCAGAGAAGGTCACTGCTGGTTTAGCAGACAATGAGGATTAATTTCCTCAGTCGAAGGTAGAAAAGGCAGTTTTTTCAGGGGCTGAGACTGAGGGCAGAGTGACTACTTCAGGTGAGACAAACCCTTGAGAATCTGAGGGTGCAAAGTTCTCCTTTTCAATAGAGTCTTCCCACACATCCCCATCCCAAGTTACAGGATCACATTCTTTACCAACTAATGCCCTTACTTTAACTGCCAACACCCTCCAGGCTGGAACTTGGATTTTCACTGTAATTCAGCCAACCTTATAATGAGGACTTTGGTTTGGTTTTCCATGACTTGACCTCTGTAAGTGCTATAGAGAAGATTCTCTTCCAGGGCACAGTAGAAACCTTTAGAGTGTTTATGTACATCTGGAGCTGGTCGATTTTATCATTAAGTTCCTTGTTGTCATGTGTATACATACATATATATGGAATGTATTAGAATGACTTACAGATTATGGTCCAGTTTATGTAATCATGGCTGACTGTGAACAAAAAGCCCTACAATCCAGGAGTTGTGCTCTCTGAGGCTGGTTGTCTCAGCTGCATGTCTCCAGTAGATGCTGCAGTGCAGAAGAAGCAGGCTGTAAGGCCAGTGAAGGAATGGACTTGCTAGTGAGAGCAAGCAGGGAAAGAATAAAATCTTCCTCCATGTCTTTAGGTAGGCTTCCAGCAGAAGGTGTGATCCAGAGTTGAGGTAGGTTTTCCGGCTTTCTCAAATGACCTGGATTGAAATAATCTATCCAACTCAGGATCTGGATTAGAGGGATATCTTTTCCCCAGCTCAAAGGATCTGGATTAAAGGCATTTATTAGTACCTCAAGGATCCAGATTAGAATCAGATCTTCCTACTTCAAATTAAGCAAATACAACTCACAAATGTGCTCTCCATTTTGGGGGTTTAATTAATTCCAGATATAGTCAAGTTGACAACCAAGAATAGCTATCACACATGTAAAAATAGTCAGGAACTCCAGTACCCCCAAAGCTGATAACCAGAACCCAGTGATATCACTTGCTCAAGACAGCAGGACTAGAACTCCAGGATGCCCACTGGACAGTATACAAGCAGAGACCAAGAGCAATGCATTGCTGTCACATCTTCAGGACTGCTAAAGACACCACCTTGTTCTGCGCTGCAGCTGGAGAGTCCCTCTGCCCCGTCAGGCTGGAGAGTCTCCCGGGATCCCCAATTGTGAGCCAGAGACTAGCATGAGAGACTGGACCCCACCTCTTGCTCTTTCCCTTCTGGACTTCTCACTCATTCCTCATTAAATTTGGACCATTTCTCGGCATTGTCAAGGTCTTGATTTTCTAATTCCAGTCAGATTCTGGCTCTGTTCATTACTGGATGGACCATCCTTTTGGTATCTCGTCCACTTGACTCAAGCCCTTTCTGCCTCGCTGCTTGGTGAAGTCAGTCAACATTTCTCACCACGTAGCGTTCATGTGGATGTACTCTCAGTGGCCGAGGTGCTCACTGTACACGATGTTACTGTGGACTACATTCCAAAGTGTCTCCTGAAAACTCAGAGAAAGTCATTTTTGGAATTCCTTTGAAAAATAATCCATAAACTGCTACGTTTTTTTCCAAAGCCAGCAAGATTGTCTCTGAGATTCAGACATACAGCGGCACACAAAACCATTCTTGCCGCATCACTGCTTCTGGCACATCTGGCAGTACCAGCTAAGCGTCAAGTCCTTTGGACCTGACTGTGTTGGCAATGGTTTTGGGTTCAGAAAATTCGTCTTGCCCATGGTGACCCAGAGAGCAGCTGGAGTGAAATGGATTCCAGTAGAGGACTTTATAGATGTGGAGACTAAAGCCCAGCTCGCAAAGCATTCTGTGTGAGCAGCCTGGTCTCTGGATTCCCACTGACTTTCTTCTCCACATCCTGCCCCCCAACCCTGGATACTTACCAATACTTCATGGTAAGCCACCAATAGCAGCAAAGGAAGCTGAGAATTTCATTTCTGCAGCCATTTTGTGGTGGAGCATGCCTTTAATCCCAGCACTCTGGAAGCAGAGGCAGGATTCCTGAGTTCAAGACCAACCTGGTCTGGTTTATGTAGCAAGTTCTAAGACAGCCCTGGCTATTAGGATTGTCTACTACTTCTCCTATTGCTACTACTAATCCCGCCAGGCTGAACTGACTCGTGTAGTTAATCAGATTTCCCCACACCTGCTTCCTGCAGCTAAACAGTTGCGTAACTGGAAGTTTCACAGTCTCTGACTTTTGGGACCCTTTTCCTTCCTACTGCATTGTCTCTTCCAGCTTTGATGTGAGACTTTGTGCCTCATCTTCTCGTAGCTTGTTATGTCCTGTTCTGTTGACAGTCAAGGGACATGAAGGAGGAATGGATCTGGGGGAGAGGAGAGGTGGGGGAGGACGTGGAACATTGGATAGGGGGAAACTGGTCATAATATAACATATGAGAGAAGACAAAATAAGTAAATAAATAACTAAATGTAAACTATGAGTGCAGAGTCTGCACTTTGGCTGTGATCCTTCACTATCCCTGCTACATGCGCCTCTAAGTCCAGGTCATTATTAAAACGCAAATTTGGGGTATAGGATCTACAAGCTGTTTTGTCCAAAGAACTTGGTAAGCTTGTCTGATGATCAATATTGTCCGTTCTTCTGTGGATGCAGTTTGTCTGGCCTCAAATAAAGATTTGTGGTTAGATTTTGTGTTCGTTAGGGTTGTGAGGAGACACCGTGGCCACAGCAACTTTTCTAAGGAAAACATCTAACTGAGAGGGCTCACTTACAGTTTCTGAGCTTCCGCCCATTATCGTCCTGGCTAGGAGCCCGGCAGTGTGTTAGCAGATGTGTTGCTGGAAAAATAGCTGGGAGTCCTACGTCTTGAAGGCAACAGGAAGTTGACTGAGACACTGGGTGGTATCTGAGCATAGGAAACCTCAAAGCCCACCCCCATAATGACACACTCCCACCAACAAGGCCATACCCATTCCAACAAAACCACACCCCCCAATAGTGCCCCTCTCCATGAGATTATGAGGGCCAGATACAGTCTAACAACCACAGGTTGCATCAGTTCAACACAAACTGGAGTCATAATGAGAAAGAATCTCAGCTGAGGGATTGCCCCCATCAGATGGGCCTGTGGGTGTGCCTGTAGGATGTTTTCATGATAGATTGATGTGGAAGGGGCTCAGTGAATGGTGTCCCCCTGTGATTATAGTCCTGGAATCTCTAAGTAAACACAGTGAGCAAGCATAGTAAAGCAAGCCACTGGGGACGTCCCTAGCCTGTTAATGAGCTGTGCTTAACTTTTGAAAACCGCGTCTTCAGCCTGTCATGCCAAGGCTCTTCATGAGATCTGTAGACCTTTATCTGACAGTTTAGTTTTTCTGTGGAAAGGTGTTACAATCCTTGACATTCACTCAGTTCATAATGGACCTGATTTGCTTAAAAGGACCCAAGGAGGCCAAAAAAGTGCTTTTCTGCTCCCAAGTGCTGTCCTAAAGAGCAACCCTTCACAGTTCCTGTATTTTAGTTATTTTCTGGTCCCTGAAATCAAGAACTGACTAAAGTAACTTCTGGAAGGGTTTGTTTCAGCTTAGAGCTGAAGGTGATGGTCCTAACTAGGAAAGGCATGGGGGCAAGATGATCTCACTGCTCTCACAGTTGAGCAACGCAGAGTGGTGACCATATCTCTGCTCAGTAGGTATGTGAGTCTGGAGTTCTGAACTACAGGCAGATGAGTCCCATTTCCCCACTGACACTCCACATAGGCTGGAGGGTGACAGCAACAGGGTCTTCATGGTCTATAGAAGCACGTTTGGGCTTTATCTTCTAGGAATGCCTCTGTAGGTCCCTACTGCCAATGGCTGGTTGCTTCTGTGTGCTGCAGCCATCGGAAATAAATCACCTAAATCCTTGGCAGGAAGATGGATGTACAGTCCTTATTGATGTACAGTCTCCCAAGATTGGGTCTGGAGAGATGGCTCAGAGCTTAAGAGCACTGACTGCTCTTCCAGAGGTCCTGAGTTCAATTCCCAGCAACCACATGGTGACTCACAACTATCTATAATGAGATTTGGTGCCCTCTTCTAGCCTGCAGGCATACATGGAGGCAGAATACTGTATACATAATAAATAAATAAAATCTTTTTTAAAAAAATCTCCCAAGATCATGCTTGCATGTCCCAGAAGCTTCTCCTACAAACAGTAGCTTCCAGATCTTGGCTGCTAAGTGGACCTGCTTTCGAGTTCTAGCTAAAAGTATTGAATGTTTCTTTTCCCCTTTCCATCTCTTCTGTGGGCAGTGACCGAAATCCCACTACAAACAAGGGTGTACATACTTAGATGTCTAGACAGAGCAGGCTGGCAGACAACACAAAGTGATCCCTCCTTGACAATCGCCGACTTTGACGCTATGTCTACCCTCAACTTCTTGGATCACACTAGTAAGGGGGGAGCGTCATAATTTGCCACACTGGAATAAAAGGCCAAGGGCAAAGGTCTCCCTTTGCTTATGCATTTATCCAACTGAAGGTGGAAAGCTGAAACTCTCCTCTCTTGTCAGACTGTAGTGTAGACACTCCCAAGTCCCAACTGGGCATGTCAAGAGCAGACACTCTCAAGTCCCAGCTTTTCCACCATGGAGGGAAGAAAAATTATGCCTAGAATGCAAGAGATCCTTGGGTTCCCAACCTGTGGGTCATCACCCTTTTGGGGGGTTCCCACATCAGATATCCTGTATATCAGATATTTACGTTATGATTCATAACAGCAAAATTATTGTTATGAATGTAGTAGTAATAAAATAATTTTATGTTTGGGGGTCACCACAATACGAGGAACTGTATTAAAGGTTCACAGCATTAGGGAGGTTGGGAACCACTGCTTTAGGTCAGCTCTTGGTGTTACCATGTCCTGTGATTAAAGTCAGTGGGAAACTTACAACAGCCTAATCCAGACAGGATGACAAAGGGCACCCATCAGGAATGAAGGTATGTATCACTCCTCCAGAAAGAGTCAAGACTTGCTGACATACTAGCCAAGGTGGAGGAAATGCAGAATGGGTAGGAGAGGAAGGTATTTATAAATACCAGCCAAGGCCATGTGACCAGTTGCAAAAAGAAATGATTATAGTTGACATGAGTGTTTTTGTTGAAATTTGTTAAGAATATGTTTGTACAGATATTTGTGTTTTCTTTTCTCCATTCCTGGTATCCAACCTGCCTTCTCTTTTTTTATTCGGCCTAGTACTCCAGCCCATGGGATGCTGTTGCTTACATACAATACAGTTTTTTATTTTCGGTTAATACACCCCAGAAATGCCTTTATAGACACACCCAGAGGTGTGTCTCCTAGGTGACTCCAAATCACATCAGGTCAACAATGTAGCTAAACCAACACACCTATTTACCTTGTTGACAATTTACCACAAAATAGTACAACTTAAGAGCCCCCTGGTGGAAGAGATGTAGGGTAAAGGATGTGGCAGAATGGGGCACATGACTTTCATGTCCTTTCATCCTGGGTATGTTCACCAACCTGGGATGCTCTCCCAAACCACCCCTTTTGCTCTTTGCATCACCAAGGCCACAGGCATTAACAAGAGGAAAGTGTGGAGCAGCACTAGACATAGGATAAGAATCCGTTCCATTGGTGCCTGATGGAGCCACTGGCCGTGTGTGATTGCTTTGGCCTCCATGCCCTCTCTTCTCCGCAGAGGCTGGGGTGGGACTGACAGTTTTATCCTTCTGAGCTCATGGCTGACTCCCTGGCGACCAACCCCTATTCTGAGGCCATCCTAGAGCACCAGACACCAGTTATTCATTAACAAAGCTGAAGACACTCAGACACTCTAAAGTCTTTAAGACCTGAATGTCAGCTAGCAGAGTACAAGAATAAACTATGTTACTTATGCCTGTACTCCTTTCACAGATGGGAAAACAAAGGCTCAGGGCAAAGGAGTCCCTTGACCTGAGTCCTCACTATGGACAACTCTACTGATAGGAAATTCCACACAGCCCTGCAATGGCATGTCTCCTTTGCTGGCAACATCCTACCCATCACTTATAGACCTGTGGGATGGGCAGTCCTTGCCAGAGTCCTGGCTGGATTCAGAACTTCCTCTCACCCATTCCCTAAATGTCAGAATAGAAAAGAGAAACTACTAGAACTCTTCTAACTCTAGCAGATAGGTGCTGGAGTCTTCCAACCAGCGTAGCCTGCAAAATGCTCACCAGCTCCATCCGGACAGCGGGGAAATCAGCAGAGGACCAAGCTAGTCCCTCTGAATGTGGGTGACAGTTGTATGGCTGGGACAGACTGTGGGGTCACTGGCAGTGGCACCAGGAATTATTCCTACTACTTGTACTGGTTTTGGGGGAACCTATTCTCTTTGGATGGATACCTTGCTCAGCCTAGATATAGTAGGGAGGGTCTTGGACCCTCCCCAAAGCAATGCACCTTACCCTCTCTGAGGATGGATGGAGGGAATGGGAGGAGGGGAGGGAGTGGGAAGTGGAATTGATATGCAAAATGAAAAAGATAGTTTGTTTTCTTTTTCAAAAAAAATAAGATAAAATAAAATAAAACAAATAAAAAACCAAAAAGAGCCACCAGCACTTCCCAAGAGCTCTCTGGAGGCTAGGCTTTGTAGCCACTAACTCTGCAAAGTGGCCAGATTTCATAGGTGCCTCAGGCCCTCTCCTTTGTAAATGGGTACTGATTGGCTTTCAGAAAAGCAGGTGAGTGTGATGTCTTATCATCTTTATCAACTTGATGGGATTCTGAGTCACCCAGGAGACTTCAGGTGTATCTCTAAGGATGTTTCTGAGGAGGATTAGAGAAGGAGAGACCTTCTATTTACTTGGTGTGACATGACTAACAAGGGCTAGCTCTCTCTCTCTCTCTCTCTCTCTCTCTCTCTCTCTCTCTCTCTCTCTCTGTGTGTGTGTGTGTGTGTGTGTGTGTGTGTGTGTGTGTGTGTGTGTGTGTGCCTGTGCATGCATGTGTACAAGCATCTGCAGAGGCCAGGAGTTGACATTGGGTTGTCTTCCTCAGTTACTTTTCCACCTTAGTTTTTGAGACAGGATCTCTCATTTAACTCAAAGTCAGCCATTTTGGCTAGACTCGCTAATCAATGAGCCCCTGGGATCCTCCAGTGCTGGGGTTATAGATGTGTGTACTGTCATGCCAGGTTTTATTTTATTTTTTAATGTGGGAATCTGGATTCAGGTTCTCATGCTTGCATACAAGCTTCCACTTTACCCACAGAGCCATCTCCCCAGCACAGGACCAGAGGTTCTGAACCAAGTAGCCATTAGGACCCAAAGCCTACAGGAGCACAAAAGCTGCCGTGACCATGCAGAGACACCCATCCTCTGCTCGCCATGGTCGAGGAAGGAGGTAAGTAAAAAACAAACTCATCTGACCAGGAGAGCGAGCTGGCTAGTAGGCAGTGGAGGTGAGGTTGCTCTGTCTGTGAAACTTTGTCCTTCTCTTTACTTGTGCTTGCCTGGAGCATGATGGGAGGGAATTATGGGAGCTCCACACCAAAGAGGGCTTAGCCGTCCTCAGCTCCACTCTCATTACTCCATTGCTAGAGTGCTGTGCTCACTGACCCTAGTCTGCTGCAGGAGCTTTGCCGTCAGTGTCTGGAGCAGCATGCAGCTTGCCTCTGACAGATGCGCCTGAGCCTCTCAATCCCAGGAGTGATTCCGTCTCATGGATGAGAGCCTTCAACATCTGTACCTGTCGGGTGACAAATCCAGACACATTCCCTGTCTGGTTAGACATAAATCCGCTCTGATTAGGCCTGAGCACCTCTGCTGCTCATGGGTGCCTTCAGCAAAAACCGAAACTAAACAATAAACAACACCAAACAAACACAAAACTGAAACAAAACAGAGTCGTTCTTGCTGAGAAGGTGTATGCAGAAGGATCTTAATGTCCTGGCTCCCAAGCATTAGAGAAGTGGGCATGGACAGACAGCTGAATGAGCGGGCAATCCCATCACTAGAAAGCCCTGCTTCAAGTCTTTGGATCTAGCTTGAATTTCCTTGCTCTGAGTCCCTTAGCAAAGACACATGAGAAGGGTTCCCTTGCTCCATCTGTCCCAGTGCCATTCCAGCAGGTGACAGCTCCCCTACAGAAGGCAGGTTTGGGGTGGAAAGATGCCAGCGGGGTCTCACCTGCTTCATAACAGTGCTGTGCTGGGCCAGACTTGACGCATCTCACGCTACCTGACCCTTCCCTGGATGGGCCTGGAGACCCTGGACAGCACCTCACAGCTCCAGCTTGCACTTGCCCTCGAGGTGGTACTTTAGATCGAGACTGCGTCCCTTGCAGAAGTGTGGCTCTGGGGTGATCGCCATTCAGCACTGTTCCCAGGCCTGGAACTGCTCCCTTCCTATGCTGGCTACAAAAGTCACTCAGGAAGGGGAACTCAAAGTAGGAAATTGCTCCATCAGATTGACCCTTGGCATGTCTGTGGGGCATTTTCTTGATTGTTAGTTGATGTAGGAGGGCCCAACCAGCTCTCTCTCTCTCTCTCTCTCTCTCTCTCTCTCTCTCTCTCTGTGTGTGTGTGTGTGTGTGTGTGTGTGTGTGTGTGTGTATGTGTGTGTGTGCAACAGAAAGCAAATTAGGACAGCTCCCTCCATAGAGAACACCCAGCATTCCGCTGGCCATCCAGGCTCTGAACACGTTATCCTGTCACGGCAGTGGCTGTAAGTCCTGCCTCTTGAAATAACTGACAAAGGTTTTGTCTCAGGACACAGGCACCTATGAGCTTGAATTAAAAGCATGGGAGCCAGTGCTACCCTGTATCTGGTAACAGTAAGGACAGAAGCATCTTGCTTCAGAAGCATCAGAGGGTGCAGGACTCCTTAGCAGCCAGGGCTGGGAAGCGGATACGAAGCCCCAGCAGTAAGACCCTTCTGTGGGTGTCTGGGCCCGGCTGATTTTAGCCTTGTTCTTAGCTGTGCAGCTACTTCCAAAAATTCTGACTTCTTTGGCCTTTTCGTACCTTTAGTTTCTGTTTCCACTAACCGGAGTGAGCTGGGCCAGGAATCCCAATGGCATGAGAAGCAGAGGCAGGAGTTAAAATGCCTACTCAGAGTGAATTCCATGCAAACAACTTAGCTGAGAACCTGTCTCAAGGTTGAAACTTACAGAGAGAAGGGTTGTGGATGTGGCTCACTGGTAGGACATTTCCTGGCATGTACAAGACCCCAGATTCGCCACCTCCCCAGTACCCACAAAATGAAAGTGAAATCAAACCAACCTCCTACAGAGAGTTCGAAAGCATCGCAAGGTATCACACTCCATCAGAAGTGGGATGAAGGTTTGTGGGTGAAAGGGAAGAAACACTGGTGGAGGAAGAAGAGCAAACACCAAGCAAGTAGTTAAGAGGGTGGAGGAAGGAACTGTTGACAGCAGTGAATCCTCACTGTCAGGGCAAGAGGCTCAGCAGCTGGACTTCAGCGGGCCCTGCTCCCTGCCCTCAGCACGCTCCACCTCTCCTGCTCGGGACCTGCTGCAGGTGAAGCCGCTACAGCCGCAGTGCTGGGGTCTGAAAGAGAGGGATGCAGCCTGCTAGTCACCGCCTTGTATCCTGCTCCAGACTGGGGCCTTCTGCTGCCATAAACACCCAGATGTCCACAGACCCCGCTCTCCAGGCTGACCCTCCAGCTGGGGGCCTTATGTGCAGAGAACATGGAAGAGAGGGAAAGGCTAGGACTCTCAGATGTGCAGCACAATGGGCTGCCGTGGCGACTGCTGGCCTGTCCCTTCCGCAGAACTGTAGTTCCCCGATAACCTGTCTCTCCCAGCTCAGAAGCCTCTGTCCTGCCCACACCAGGCATCTCCTTTGCTCCTTTGTCTTCTCTCTCACCTCCCCCGCGTTTGTCCCAAGTCACTATGCTGAACTGAACTTCGCCTTCCTCCCCCCCTCCACGTCACCATCTACTCTGCTCACCTCTACCTTCCTCCAGCCAGGAGTCCCTGCCCAGCCAACCCCATGTCAGGCTGCTTCTGACCACTACTGCCCCTCATCAACACCACCACGTCTCTCAGAGAAGTCAGTCTCTCTCTTGTGCTGAGAAACCAGGAAGGGTGAGTTCCAGCAGGGAGGAGAGGACGCCACAGTCACAGACCAGGGAAAAGCCTAGCAGGACCGCGCACGTTCAGGGTGTGCCCACAACCTTCTCCTCTCTATCTATGCTTCCTGCATCTCTGGGCTTCTTTACCCACCCCGTCTTGACCTCTGCCCCTCCAGTTCTGTGGTAAGAAAAGAGGGAGGTGGGGTGGGAATAACTTCCCAGCGTTAACAGCCACTTCTGTGCGGGGAACATTATCTTAATTGAGTCTCAACTCGTTCCAAGCCACTTGGCTGGCATAAATAATAGATGTTCAATAGGACTGTAAGCCAGAAGGGCCAAATGATGCCACAAGGTACTTGGTGCCCACAGACTGTAGAGCAGCTCCACTTCTCTCTTAATTTGTGGTTCTGCCCATCCTGGCCCACAAATGGGCATCTCAAGCCTAGCCCTGCTATGCCATTCAAAGGAAAGGAGTAGGCACCAGCCATCCTCCGAGACATTCAGGAGAGGGTAGGGGAGCCACACAAAGAGTCAAGGCAGACTAACCAGCTGAGCATGAAACAGACCGCATCCCCACTTCTACACACACCAGCAGATGTTCTTGGGTTTGTGGCTTTAATCCTAGGGCAGTAAGCATGTTCCACCTGTTCCTCGGGTCCCTGATGGCTTCTCCGTTTTATGCGTATAGAGAAAGCTGCTGTTGAGAGAGGCAGGAAATGCTTTGGCATACTGATGCTGTTTGGAGAGCCCTTTCTGGTGCCAGAGGCACCCTCTGAGTGCAGAGCCTCCGCCTATTAGCAGAGTCCACTGACATTTATTAAGCAAAGACTATGTGCAGCTTGTAACACTGTTAGAAAACTCTGCCTCCCAGGTTCCCCTGTCCCCACTACCATCCAGTCCCCTGCCCTGACTGTTCTGCCTACACAGAGATCTCCACCACCCTTATCTCCAGTGACCCCACCCACTACTCTCCTACTTCTGGTTGTGCTCAGAACGCTCTGGTAAGGAGTTCTGAAAGATCGCCTTCACCCTAGGGTTTTCCTGGTGGTATGCAGGGTGTTCTGGGGTGGAGGCACACTGTTCAGTTCTGGGGTCTTGTTCTACAGCTGTGAGGGACAGATGGTTTTGGTACATCTGTCTCCTTACAGTGCACACTCGCTGGCTGTATACTGAGTATCTGTGGGGGATGACGGGAGTTGGGATCATGCTGTGCTTTATTTAACTTTAATGGCTCTGGTGAGAAAGCTGAAGCCTACTCTGCCTCCTTTGCTGTTGCTACCCAAGCCTTCTGCAAATGCACTCCCAGGTCACCTAGTTATGTCTCTAGCAGGTCAGGCTCCCAGCCCACAGAACACTAGGATTTCTGGCCCTCAGAAAGGAAGGGGGTGCTAGTCCCAGGGCTGGAGTCTCATAGAGTCTCATTTGTCAACAGAAAATTAGAAACCGGCCCATGAGCAGAGAAAAAAGAGACTTTTATGGAGGGGAAGGGTCATAGAATCCATGTGACGTAGAAGCAGGGAATGTTGGAAATGAAAGGGTGAGAGCAGGGGTTGTGGGGGGAGGCTAGGGAGGAGAGTGGGACTGTCAGTCAAGGTTGATGTCAAGCAAAGCAAGGATGTAGGAAAATGTCATGAGGAAACAAGTTATTCTGTGTGCAAATTTAAAACTAAAAATTAAAAAATGGAATTCATAGGGGACAAAAGGGGTCCACTTTAGGATGGGCTGTAGCTGGGGAGGGGGGCTTTTCTGACATGCTCAGATTGGGCAGCCGGCAGGACTGGTGGAGAAGCTGCTTTGATTTTTATGGCTGTTGGGCTGTCCTCCGAGAAGACAGCCTCCTCTTGCTCTCCCTAGTGCCCAGAGGCTCGTTCTGCTGTGTGCCAGTGAGGACTCGGCAGCTCACGAATCTAGTTAAGAACAAGAGGTGACAGAGCACCTTCACAAACACTGTCACCTGAGAACGCTGGGAAACAGAAAAAACAAGCAAGCAAACAGGCTTCCGAGATGTTGGGCAGGTGACTCCTCCCTGGGGACATTTCATGTCTGCTGACCCCAAATTCTGTGCTCTCCCACTGAGTCTCGTTGCTGGTGATTTCCAGCCAGGGTGGAAAGAGAACACGAGCTTTGGAATGTGCTTCTGTGCACACCCTGAAGTTATTTGCAGAATACTGTGAGAGGAGCATGTGTGCAGAACCTCTGGGGGACAGGCTCTGTGCCTTTCTGAGCTACAGCAATGGGGTGGAGATTCTGGGATCCACATGTCCAGTCTCATGGGACCAGAATCCCGCTAATGCTTGCCCATTCATTCAGTAAACATTTTTGGAACACCAAGTACCATTCCAGAGTTTACTAAGCATCAAGCACCATGCTAGGGAAAGAGAGGAGCAAAGAGCAGGCCATTGCCTTTCTTCGGCTGTCACTCAAGGTGAGTAACTGAAAGGTGAGTGAGTTCCACACTATCAGTGGAAGGGAAGTGTTCAGCTATGACTCCAGGACAGAGAACTCCCCCCGACCAGAAAAATTTCTGTCTCTTTCCAGCCCTGACAGTCTCTACACTGCCTCATCTGCTGAGAATAAAGAGCCAGAGAGACTGAGGTCAGTCAGACCCTCTCCTGTCCCCCACAGCAGATCCAGCCTCCTTCCTCCCACCAACAGCCCCACACTCTAGAAAGAACCAGCAGCCTGGTCCATTTCCCCTTCACAGCTGAGCGTGGAACCGAAATTGGCTGTTATAACGGCCAACTAAATGATGGCCTGATACCCAGATCAATCTTCCTGTGAAATAACTCATCATTCAGGCAGATCACAGGGGATGGAAGGAGTAAGACTGCCAGGACGGGAGCTGCTGCACCAAACAGCATGCAAAGAAGGCAGGGTTTGCTGCACCGATGGGACAGAGAGGGGGCTGAGTGCGGAAGGATGGGGAGAACTGGATCAGATCATTGGACCTCCTTTCCTTAGTCAGCAAGGAGGCTGGGGCTGGGCATCATCTTTGCAGTAAAACAAGTGAGCCAGCAGCAAGCTCGGGGGTCCAGAGAAGCAACCTTGCTGTAAGCAGGTCCTGCAGCTCTGAGCAGACAGTGAACGTGGGCAAAAAGTGTGGGCACGGCTCCTTGGGAAGACTAGCCTCAGAGAAGGACTTTGGGTCTGTAAAGACCAGTCTGTAGGAAACAATGAAATGGCATTTGTTTGCAGAAAGGAGTAGAGCCAGGGAATGCGCAGGGACCACGGGCAACCCTCACGGTGCCTGCATGTGTTTGCATAGCAAAGCTCCTTAAAGTGTGCTGTGGGCGGAGCAGGTCAGAGGGACCTCAGAAGAGGCCATGGTGTCCCAGAACTACATTAAGGTCCTCTAAAACAACAGAACTGGCAGAATGCATTCATATATTAAAGCGGATTGATTAGCATGCCCAGTGAGATGTGGTCCAGGCCGTCCAACAATGGCTGTCTCCCACTGGAAAGCCTGGAAATCTGGTAGTTGCTCATCTATAAGGCTGGATGTTTTAATAGTTCCAACCTGCCATTGGAGAATTCCTGGAGAGATGCTGGTCTTCAGTGGATGGGGGAAGGCCAAAGAACGTTGCTCTAATACCAGTGAAGGAATGCTGTAGCAACAGGACGGGTGAACTTGCCTGCAAGAGTGAGGGCAAGCAGGCAAAAACCCAAAGATTCTTCTTCCATGTTCTTTCATCTGGGCTGCCACAGAAGGTACCATCTGGATCTTCCAGCTTCAAAGTATCTGACCAAGGAAAACCCTTAAAAGACTGCCCAGTGGTTTGCATTTTAGCTGCTTCCAGCTCCATTCAAGTTGACAAGCAAGGTTAGCTGTAACAAGTTACTCCCCCCAACACGAATACTCATCCCGTTATGCACCATCCAACAGGCATCCAGCTGTCCTTTACTGTGCTTGTCCCCTCTGCCTCAGCTAAGCAGCAAGAAAGGGAGTATCAGGGCCAGGATCTAATCCTATGCAGGTCGTGTGGCCATGTGCCGTGAGACCATCTCCTCTATCTTTGAACCTTTGGATCCTCATCTAACACCAAGGAAATTAGCCTAGGTAGTTGACCGCTCTGAGGCAGAGAGGTGATGTAGGAGGGTCATCCGTCTATGTGTTACTTTCATTGGTTAATAAAGAAACTGCCTTGGCTTTTGATAGGACAGCAGCTTAGATAGGCAGAATAGACAGAACAGGATGCTGGGAAAAAGAAGCAGAGTCAGGCAGACGCCATGCTTCTCTTGCCCAAGATGGATGTGGGTTAGAACCCTCCCAGTAAGCCACGACCTCGTGGTGATATACAGATTATTAGAAATGGGTTAATTAAGATGTGAGAGTTAGCCAATAAGAGGCTAGAACTAATGGGCCAGGCAGTGTTTAAATGAATACAGTTTCTGTGTAATTATTTCAGGTGTAAACTAGGCAGGGAGCCAGGCGGTTGGAGCCGGGTGGCGGAAATGCAGCCCACAGCTCCTTCTACAGAGAGGCTGAGGACCACAAGGCTGTGGGGACCCCACTGGTGGACATGGCTTTGGAGCAGGATGTGGGTATGTTAGTGACTTTCATATCACTGTGACCAAAATGATGAAATGACCTAAAAGCTAAAGGGCTTATTATGCTTCCCAGTTTCACATGGTCTTGGCTTACCACAGCGGGAAAGTCAAGGCAGAGCTCACGGCAGCTAGAGATTGTGGCTAGGCTTCTCATCTCAGGGTGGATCCGGAAGCTGAGGGAGGCTGGTGAGGCTACCCACTTTGAAGGGCCACCCCTAGTAGTCTAACTCTGTTAGCCATGCCCATACCCTAAAGGCTCCATACACTCCCCTCCAAACAGCATGACAGTATGGGGAGCAAGCATGATCCCATAAAGGACAGTTCACATCCAATCATAGCCTCCCATCTGTCCTGGCTAGGCTTTTTGGTTTTTCTTGTTGTTGTTTTTTTTTTTCAACTTGACACAAGGTAAGTTATCTGGGAAGAAGATCCTCAACTGAGAAAATGCTCCCGTTAGATTGGCCTATTGACAAGTCTATGGCATGTTTTCTTGATTGTTGATTGATTGATGTTGGTCAGTCCAGCTCCCAAGGAGTCGTGCCACACACAGCTGGGCAGGTGGTCCTACATAGTATAAGAAACTGGGCTGAGAGCGGGGAGGAACAAATCAGTGAGCAGCATTCCTCTGTGGTCTTTTTTTCACTTCCTGTCTCCGTGGTCCAGCTCTGGTTCCCCTGACGATAGACTGTAACCTATAAACCCAATTAAACCCTTTCTTGCCCAAGTTGCTTTGGATCGTGGTGTTTTAGCACAGCAATAGAAACTGAACTAATACACTAGCCTTAGCTCTCCAGGAGACCCATGACCACTCCTTAACATGAAAATGCATCCCCACAACTTTAAGAGACTCCATAGTCTAAAGAGTGCCAACGCTATTCAAGTCTGAATTTTCTACTGACATTCTAGGCAAATTCCTAATTTTGAATCCCTATAAAATCAAAACTAAATTATAGTCTGCAATATAGATTGACAAGGAGTAGATACTCCCATTCCAGAAGGAAGGACCAGGAGGAACGCCTGGGTCAAAGCAAGGCTGAAGCCCAGCATGGCTCTCTGTCTTATGTTTGGGCCATGAGGTGGCATGGTACATGCTCCAGAGGACCTGGGCAGCCCTATCACTTTGACCCTGCCACTATCAGCACATATGGACTCTCTTGGACTGGTTCTTCTTGGCGCCTGCAACTTTCCTCAGAAGGTGTCTCATGTTAGCATCTCCATTGGCCTGGAGCTCTCAAGTTAGGCGAAGGTGTCTGATGAGAAAGCCCAGGGACCTACCCATCTCTACCTTCCCAGGAGTAAGACAACATATATATGCCATCTTGTCTGTCTCTTGTAACATGGGACCCTGGAAACAAACTCAAATACCTGTGCTTGATTGGCAGGCACTTTATTGAGGTATATCCCCAGCCCACTCAGGTTCCCTTTAATGTTGTTAGTCTGCTTTGCCCGTGGCTTTAAGCACACTTCTACTCCCACAATGTAAGTATTTCAAAGCCTTTGGCTTCATATTTTGCTTCTAATTCTCACTGTAAATTTGACTAAACATGGCCGATAGAAACCATGCCATGGTCTAAAGGCTTTATTATTTATATTTTCTTCCATGAATAAATACTTCTTGAGTATCATTCAAAATTTCAAGGAATCATCAAAATGTAAATAGATGTCATTCTAGAATATGACATGAGCAACCTCTGTCAATTCCCAACAGAATCCTTACTCCCCTCGTGAGCACAACCATTACTGCCCACATTTCTATTGGAATTTAGATATTTTGCTCCCATCATAAGCGACTATTAATCCTCGTCTATACTCTAGTGCATCCATCTCCTCTGGTCCATAGCTACAGACTTTTGCAAATTCCATCCACAAATTGGTTCAAAGGCTAGGTGGTCACATTTATCACAGGAATAACCCACTCTTGGTACCAATTAATCATGTCGCAGTAGACATGATGGGAACAACCTAAAGGAAGGCCGCTTAGTTTGGGTCCAGACCATCATGGTGGGGAAGGCATGGCAGAGTTTGTATTGGTGGGAGCAGGTAGTAGAGGCTTCTCATATCACACTGGGCTGACAGTAACTAAAACTAGGAACAGGGCCAAAGATCTTCTAAAAGCTTTATGTCCCCTCCCCAAGTAGTGCCACAAGGTAAGGAACAGGTATACAAAACATGAGCCAACAAAGACATTGCCAGTTGAAACCATCCCAGAAGAGATGAAAGGAAATCTCCTCCCAAACTCCCTGCAGGGCAGTGTCCACTTCCCAGGAGAACCCCTTGCTTCCCTGCCTGTGATTTGCATGATAACCTGGAGAAGTTTGAGTCTTTGTAAATAAATGCATCCCAGAGGCAAAGGAACAAAATTTTCTTAAGGGGAGTTTGGGTTCTCTCCACGGCACCAGCCTGTGGAAAGACGGGAGAGCTTTTAGCTTTAGCCTGTGGCAGCTGGGGTTCAATGTCAGGAAAGACAGATTTCTGCAAGTGCACAGTGATCTTTCTTGACTTAATCATGCTACAATCCAGGCAATAGAAACATCACTGGAGGCCTATTTTGGGAAGGTGGGGTTCTCGAACAGCATTCAGAGTAAAGTTCAAAGTTCAGGTTCATCCAAGACGTGTTCAGTGGAATAAGGTAGAGACTATAAGAGCCACGTTCTTCCCACTCCTATTCCAGGCTGTTCCATCTGTCTGTGATGTGGGCCCCAAAGCCCCACCAGGTAAGAGGATTGGGGATCTCAGTTGTGGGGTAAGGGAGCCAGAGGACAAACAGCAGGCCTGCTACAGCATGTGAAGTCCAGGAGAGGAAAATCCAGCAAAAGGACCATATCACGTGCTTGAAAGTTTGGGCCTATGACAGAGTAAGCTGGGTCCCCGATGGCTGGGCTGGACACCCTGAGAAGCAAGAAAAGTCCCAGAAGTTGACTGCAAGACCCTTTCTCAGTGTAAACAGGGTTTTAAATGGGAGCCTGAGGCTCGGGAGGCAAAACAAAGCTATTCCACCAAATAAATGTTCTGCATTAAAGCAGCCAGAAGAGCAATGAATTAAACATGAGGCCTGAGTAAAGGAAAAAATGATGATTTATAATTGCTGGAAGCATGAGACAGCCTAGGAGAGAGACTGGGGCTCCACTGGGACCTGGTACCCCTACAGAGATGCAGATGTGCATGGAGGAGGTTGAAGAGACTGGGTGGAGTCTTGGAGAAAAGAATCTGCAGGAGAGAAGGGAGGCACCTGCTCTGTGTGAGCCTGGTTAAGTTGCCTGGTATCTCTGGGTTTCTTTGGTGGAGATAAGAGACCTGTGTCATCTCTCCTGATTCTGGGGAGGATAAAGAAAGGTGAGGGACAATCGAGAGTTTGTCGCCATGACCAGCGCTGCTCTGGCTGTCCTAGCATCTCCACTGCAAGAGTCTCCTGGCTTCCCCAAGTGTCTAGAGGAGGGGGAAGGAAGAGAGAGAGGAAAGCAGGACAGGACAGCAGGCTACACTTGGAACAACTCTGCCCAGACAGACGCATCTTCTCATGGGCAGCTTAGGGTGGGCGTCAGCTCCTGAGGGGAACGGGGAGGCTGGGGAGACGACTCAGTTACTGAAGTGCTTGCCATGCAGACCTGAGTTCAATCTGCACAACCCCTGGAAGAAAAGCTGCGGTGGTTCACACTTGTGTGTTTTGTTTCTGTGTTTGTTCCTTTAATTCTTTTCCATTTATTTATATACCAACCACAGTTTCCCCTCTCATCCCCTCCCCCTCCCTCCCACCTCTTCCCCTCCCTATCCACTCCTCCTCCATTCAGAAAGGGGCAGGTCTCTTATGAGCTTGACCAAAACATAGCACATTAAGTTGAGGCAGAACCAAGCTCCTCCCCTGGCCTCAAGACTGAGCAAGGCATCCCAACATGGGGAACAGGTTCCCAAAAGTCAGCTCAAGCACCAGGGACAGGTCCTGATCCCACTGCTAGGAGCCTCACAAACAGACCAGGCTACACAACTGTCACCCACATGCAGAGGGCCTAGGTCAGTCCCACGTAGGCTCCTTAGCTGTCCAGAGCTCATGAGCTCCCACTAGCTCAGGTCAGCTTTCTCAGTGGGTTTCCCCATTATGATCTTGACCCCCAGTTGCTCATACAATCCCTCCTCCCTCTCTCTGACTGTACTCCCAGAGCTCAGCCCAGTGCTTAACTGTGAACCACTGCATCTGCTTCCATCTGTTGCTGGGAGAAAGTTCTCTGGTGACAATTAGGGTAGTTGCCAGTCTGACTTGACTACGGAAGAAATCAGCTCAGGCACCCGCTCCACTATTGCTAGGAGTCTTAGCTGGGTCATCCTTGTGGATTCCTGGGGTTTCCCTGGCACCAGATTTCTCTCTAACCCCAAAATGCCCCATCAAGATATCCCTTTCATTCCTCTCCCCTCCATCCTGCCCCCAACCTGCTCAGTTCAATCCTTTATGTCCCCTCCTCCTTTCCTTCCCCTCCCTCTAACCCCAGTTTACCCAGGAGATTTCGTCTATTTCCCCTTCCCAGAGAAATTCATGCATCCCTCTTGGGGCCCTCCTAGTTACCTAGCTTCTCTGGGGCTGTGGATTGTAGGCTGGTTTTTCTATACTTGACTCCTAATATCCACTTATGAGTGAGTACATTCCATGTTTGTCCTTCTGGGCCTGGGAATGTTTTTTTTTTTTTTCTTCTAGTTCCATCCATTCGCTTGTAAATCTCATGAAGTCATTGTTTTTTGGTTTTGGTTTTTACAGCTGAGTAGTACTCCATTATGTAAATGTACCACATTTTCTTTATCCATCCTTTGGTTGAGAGACATCCAGGTTGTTTCCAGGTTCTGGCTATTATGAATAATGCTGCTATGAACATAACTGAGCCGGTGTCTTTGTGATATGATTGAACATCCTGTAATCTCAGCATGGGAGAGACCGAGACAGGTGGATCCCTGGGGCTTGCCGGTGAGTCAGTCTAGCTGAATCAGTGAATCCCAGGCCTGTGGGAGAACCTGTCTCAAAAACAAAAAGAAAAGAACAAAAATATGCATGCACACCTATACGCCCAAACACACATGCACACACATGCACACACATCCTCACACATGCACACACGTGCACGCCTAGGTTTGCTTACTTGAAGGTTAGCATATGTGCTCTGGCCAGTCCAGTGACTCCCTGTCTCTTGATCTTTGAAACCACCATGGCAACAGGGACTCCCCTCCTAGTGAATATAAGTTAAGTTCTGTTCCAGATGGTGCCTAGCACCTGCGGTTGCTAGCTTTCTTAAGTCTTCAATAACACACATATCAACAGAGTCTCTGGAAGAGAAACCAGGGGCTGGCTTTAGAGGAATCCCCAAGGGAGCTTGTTAAAATGCAGATTCTCAATCCCAGTGCTGTGGGCCCAAATTCTGTGTTCTCATCAGCACTCAGGGGATGCTGGGGCTGTGGTCTTGGACCACGCATTGCCTAGGGAAAGGTCAGGGGATGGTGCTGATTAGAATTCCTCTGTGGCATCTGCCACCTTCAGCCCAGATGCTTGGCTATTTCTGGAGAGTCTTGGGTCAGCAGGTCCCTTCCTTCTCCTCCACCCTCACCATCCACCCCCACAGAGTTGCTGCTGAGGCCCAGAGCCTCTTTCCTTGGAAAAGAGACCATGCATCTCTGAGAGGGATGAGCCTTGATTTTAACTGACAGGACTTTATCAGCTCACAGAAAAAACAGCAGAAAGGCTCGGGTGATCTGTCTTGCTGGGATTTCCCTGATGTATTAGAAATGATATGGAAATCCATCCCTTAAGGTTCCAGCAGCTGAGGCAGGGAAAAGGCTGCCGGGAGGGAAAGAGTAGGAAGGTGTGGGCAGGTATGGTCTTGGGTAGCTATGCTGGACACCCCAGCTCCTGGCAGTCCCCTTGGAGCAGGGAGCCTGGGGCAGCCTGTTTTGCAGAGCCTGGTTTCCAGCGCAGCCTGTGAATAGCCAGTACTCACATGGATTGGGTGCACATCAAAAGCTGTCCGTGACTGACTGCCAAGCGAGGGAAGCAAATCACAGAAAAGCCTAGTTCCATCTCTTAAAAGGTACAATCGTCTATATTTGCAAACTCCTGGGGAGGTTAGAAAAATCTCCCTCACACTGTTAGCAACAGTTATCTCAGGGACAGAGAAGTGGGATGAAAGATTTTTTCCCCCACTTTCAATGTTGTAAATTTCTCTATTGTTTGAGTTTGAAAATAATGAGCATGTATTACTCTGGTAATGGGAAAAATGCCATTTTTAGAAAATCTATATTTGAAAGTGGCGAGTGCCATCCCGACAGACCTCAGCAGGTTGCAGAGGACTTCAGCACATGCATTCATTCCTTCATGCTAACCCAGGTCACAGGGGCCAGGGTTCGGGGCATAGGTGACACCCAGGGTCCGGGGCATAGGTGACACCTAGCATTTGCTGCTTAACCCTGTGTGACCCAGGGCATCCATCCTGCTGGGATGTTCCTGACGCAGTCAGGTTGGGAAGATGGCTCAGTTGATAGAGTACTTGCTGTGTAAACACGAGGACCCCATGTGAGCCCCGGTGCCTGAGTAAAAGGCAGATGTGCCAGTGCATGCTTGTGTTCCCAGCAATGGGGAGAAAGAGACGGGATCCCTGGGGCTTGCTCTTCAGCCGGTCTAGCTGAATTGGTGAGCTCTAGCTTTGGTGGGAGGCCCAGCATCAAAAAGTAGAGAGCAGGGCTGGAGAGATGGCTCAGAGGTTAAGAGCACTGCCTGCTCTTCCAAAGGTCCTGAGTTCAATTCCCAGCAACCACATGGTGGCTCACAACCATCTGTAATGAGGTCTGGTGCCCTCTTCTGGCCTTCGGGCATACATGCAGGCAGAATATTGTATACATAATAAATAAATAAATAAATAAATAAATAAATAAATAAAAGTAGAGAGCAGAGCATTTAAGGAAGGTGTTCTTGTCAACCTCTGTGTTCTACCACACACGTGAACATATGCATGGACATGTGCACAGATGCACCCACACACATGTATACATGCACAGAGAAACAAATGTTAGAAATATCTGCAGATCTGCTGCTCTCTGAAGTGGTAACAACCTGAGATAGGTCAGTGAACAGAGGGAGAATAGAGTGAGGGGTAGCATCCTCCCCAGAGGGTGGGCTGAAGGGTGCCCCAGACCCTACCATCCTCCCCAGAGGGTGGGCTGAAGGGTGCCCCAGACCCTACCATCCTCCCCAGAGGGTGGGCTGAAGGGTGCCCCAGACCCTACCATCCTCCCCAGAGGGTGGGATGAAGGGTGCCCCAGACCCTACCATCCTCTGCAGAGGGTGGGATGAAGGATACCCCAGACTCTACCATCCTCTGCAGAGGGTGTGCTGAAGGAGGCCCCAGACCCTACCATCCTCCACAGAGGGTGGGATGAAGGAGGCCCCAGACCCCTACCAGCCTTTGTAGGCTAACTCTGAAGCTCTCACTGAACTTTCTCAGACTTACAAAGAAGAGGGGCGGAGCGTGGTGCCCCAACAATGGCACAGTTCTGCTCATTCTCCAATCTAATCTGAAAGCTGCCACCCCCTAAACTCTACACTAAATCCACACCTCTGCTCATTCTGTTCCCTTTCTCTAGGGCTCTCCCCCCCCTCACCTGCTCACTTGAAACTCACTCTTCAAGAATCCTCTAGAACACTTCTAGATCCCTACTGAATGTAAAGCAGGTACCCCATTAGCAGGGGTACCCTTTACCCTTCCATCCTTGGTGTCCCCTTTGAGACAGGATGGCTTGTGGAGTAGACAGACGGACAGGGCTCTCTCCCTTCTCAATTTCAGCCACCACCTAGCACATAGTCTATGTTTGTTGGAGGCAGGGTCCATGTAGCTCAGGCTAGCTTCCAACCTTAGGCAGCTGAAGATGACCTTGAACTTCTGAACTTCCTGCCTCTTCCTCAGGAGATGTGGGCCACCATGTCAGGCTTCTACAGTGTGGGATGGACCCCAGGCCATCCACTGGTAGCTAGGCAAGCACTCTACCAATGAAGCTACATGCCCAGCCTCTTGCTCATGTGTTTTCATCTACTGTTTGGCTGGCCATACCTAGAACCTTGCTGGGATTCCCCACTTGGCTCCTTTCTGTCTCCATTAAAGAAGGGCGGCAGTGAGATTCCAGCACCCTCTAGTGACCAGGTGTAGGGTGACAACAGCATCCCAAGGAGGCCCAGGAGCTTCCCAGAGCCAAGCCATGAGTGCATGGGAGGCATAACAGCTGTAAATGAGCTTCATGTGGATGCCTGAGGGCTGAGGGAAGCCTGAAACTGTCTCCTCTAATGCAAGGCACGGCTGTGCAGTACTGTGCCCTGCACTGGGAGCCCCCTTCTCCAGGGCTGGAGAAGGGAGGCAGAGGTCCGAGAGGGCAGGGCTATTAGTGGGGTCCTGCTGGAGTCCTCCTGCTCACACCTCATAGGAGAGGAGACCTAAGATGCCAGAAGCCCTGAATCTGGGGAGACTTGCCCTGCCCCCCACCACCGCTCTGTTCTGCCCTATAACTGGGTTCCCAGCAGAGTCTGAGATGCTGATGAGAAACCTTGTGGTGGCCTCTGCACTCTTTGGGGTGCACACATCTGTTTTGCAAATGTCACTATCAGGTCCTCCCCATTCACGTAGTCCTTCCTGAAGGCCACCAGGGGGCAGGGCTGGCTGAGAACAGAGAGGGAGGGGCATTCAGTCCAGGAAGGTGCATGGGGACCAGCAGCTCAGAAAGTGTCCCTGTAGAACACTGAGTGGGATGACCCACTTCAACGTCCCTGCATCTCCCTGCTGACCTCTTCCCTTCTCTTCCCTCCGAACAGCAGAAAGCCCCGGCACGCCTCCACATCTCCTCCCGTTCAAGAAACAGAAGGCGGTGCGTCTCTTTCTATCTGGCAGTCTACGGACTAGGACCCCACCCTCTGCCTCCTAATCTCTTCTGTTGCCCAGGAACCCAAGCCTCTCCCTCTGGGGATCAAACGCGGGCAACGAAACAAGGAAGCTTTGTGGTCAGGGATGGCACTGGACTGGGCTGGCTCCCTGGCCCTCCCTGACACTTCTAGCCCTCCAGCCAGGCCAGAACTTTCTCTCACACGAGATGCTTCCAGGGGCGAGAGGGTGTCAAGGCATAGAGAAAATAGCAACACCAGAAGCCTGGCTCTTTCCACGTGAGGCGAGATGAGCCCTCCAGCCACAGAAGGTGCCTAGTCTTTACCTTTATTTTAAAATTTCAGAAAGGGACTGGAGAGGTGGCTCAGCGATCAGGAACATGCACTGCTCTCGCAAAGGATCCGAGTTCGGTTCTCAGCATCCACATCAGGTGGCTCCTAACGGGTCCCATGTCCCTAATCAGTGTGTGTGTGTGTGTGTGTGTGTGTGTGTGTGTGTGCGCGCGTGTGTGCGTGTCTGTGTGTGTGTGTGTGCATGTGTGTGTTCGTGTGTTTGCGTGTGTGTATGTGTCAGTTTTTTAAAAAGAAGTTTACTATGTAGGCAGACCCTGGCCAGCCTCTCCCGCCTCATCGGTTCATGGTCTATCACACGCCCCTTGCCTTTGCACACATCCAGGGCCACATTTTCCTTCCTCTTGTGCCTGGCTTTTGATGGGGCTAAGGAAGGTCCAGATGTTCGGTGAAAATTTCACCAACCTTCACCAAAAATTTGCTTCTTAGAGTCTAGCTTAAATCTTTCTTGGTGCAGTGTAAAGCTATGTCCTCCAGTTCCACCCCACCCCCCCACGAGAACTGAGAAGACTCCTGTCTCCTCTGGCCCTCAAGACTCCCACATCCCCTGGGATTTTCCAATACCTTCTATTTTTTTTTTTTTTAAAAAAAAAACCTTTCATCATTTTTCTTATTGGCTCTGGCTCCCCTCCACAACCTCCAAATCCTTCTTAAATGTGACAGCTAAAATTAGCTTTCAGGAGCTGGCCAAGTGCTTGTGGGATGCTCGATCCCCGCCTCGCATGCCTGATTTCCTCCTTTCTGGGTTCCATCCCAGCACAGAACAGGCCGGTCTGGCCCTTATTATTCTGGGTCTTCTGTCCTCCCGGACATGACAGGCCTGGGTTTAACCTCCAGAAGCTTTGCTCTGTGTTCTGAACAAATGGTTTTCCCTTCTGATGACTCAGGACTAGCTGGACTAAGACGTTCTGAACTGGTCTAGAGCTGCTCCCCTGGCTTCCTATGCACTGGGCCAGCAGATGTTTGCTTCTCTTTCTCCCTCTGGACCAGCTGGACTGATACCATTAAAGCAGCCATTGGCTTCCATGAAGGTCTCAGTCCCAAACAGGAAAGTGGACACCAAAGGAAGGTTGCCAAGGGGCCTGTGGGAGAACAAGAATGAGTCTTGTGGTTCCTGAAGAAATACTTGTAGCCCATAGCAACTGTATGTGGGTAGTTCAGGAGCTCTTTAAATAACATTTGGTGCCTGGGGTCAGTTAAAGAGTGCATGCCTAGCACGCAGGACGTTCAAGCTCCGCATCACCAACTCCACATAAACCAGATGTAGCGGTGCACACCTATAATCCCAGCACCCTGGAGGCAAAGACAGAGGGTCACAGGTTCAAGGTCACCTTTAGCTACCTAGCCTACATAATAAGTGTTAGACAAGCTTTGGCCATATGAGACTACTTTTCGAAAACATGGTTTCATCTAGAATCAAGTAGAAATGTCAGCTTGATCCCAGCCATCCTTTGTGCCCTCCCCCAGGGCACATCAGGACGAGCTTTCGCAGCTGCCCCCTGAGGTTTGTCCTGAGGCAGGTGGTCTAACAGATAGAGCTGAGACCTCAGAAGAGGGTCCTTTGGGAGCCTCTACAGCCCAGCCCTGCAACAGAAAAACTCGTGGGTGAGGCTTTGGTACAGACAGCCTCTGCAGCACCCCACAAATCATCCAGAAGGAAGCCGGCCTCTCTAGCCTGACAGGAGCCTGCTGCTATCCATCCAATCCAGGCCACCGGCTACTGTGCCGGCTCGCTTGCTCAGGGCACCTGACATAAGCAGACAAGCAGTTTTCTGTATGCAGAAGAACAGCTCCTATGCCAGGGAATAAATAAAGTCAGAAACCATAAATAAACCTGCTGGCCTCATACTGGGTGAACAAGCAGCCCCTGGGGAGCTGGGCTCTACTTCCAAGGAGGTGATTAAATTCCAACCCAAGCACTTTCCTTGCAGACACAGGGCCCTGACTTTGGGGTTTTAGGACTGGGACTGCCTGCAGAGGAAGGATCAGAAGTGTCAAACTGTAAAGAACCTATGGTCCTACGTAAACACCATCTGTAGTGGTATTTTAAGTAACACGCCAGCAAGTCAAGACCCCTCCTGCACGCAGGCCTTTGACTTAAAAGGCTGAGCAAAGTGCCCTTCCTCGATGAGTCCAGAGCCCAGGCCTCAGTTTACCAGCTCTATGATCAAAGGATGATTTGAGTGTGCGTGTGTGTGTGTGAGTGTGTGTGTATGAGTGTGTGTTTGTGTGTGTGTGTGATGTGTGTGCACGTGTATGTGTGTGTGAACATGTGCGTGTGTGTAGTGTGTGTATGTGTGTAGGCATTTGAGTGCTATGGTGGACATGTGGCAATCAGAGGAGGCCCTGCAGGAGTCTGTTTTCTCCTTATTCCATGCAGGTACCGGGTATTGAGTTCAGGTTGCCTGCCTTGGAGGCATCACCCTCTGAGCCATCTCACTAGTCCAAGCTCAGAGGGACCATGGGGGTGGGGGGGTGGCTTTCCCCACTCAAACAGAATGGCACGAATCCTACCAAAGCACCAAAGAAATCAAGATAATTCATAGAAAACTCTTCCTCTCTCTCTCTCTCTCTCTCTCTCTCTCTCTCTCTCTCTCTCTCAAGCTCATATGCTTGAGTCTTTTTAAAAACAATTTAACACAAATTTAATTAAAGACAATATTTCTAGACAATATAAAACTTTGTGAGTTAAGTCTGCAGTTCCCTTCAAGTACCTGTTAAGACAAAGTGGTTGCAATATATATAGATAAGACCCCACTGTATGTGTGTGTGCATGTCCATGTATCTGCATAAAGGCCAAAGGAAGATGGCATAGTGATCACGCTCTATAACACTCATCCTCCACCTGGTCTCTTGAACTTGGAACTAGGCCAGTGGGTAGCTAGTGAGCATCTTCCTGTCTTTATATCCACAAGGCTGCGTATGCATGAGTGTGGCCACATCCAGCTTTGTATATGGGTTTTGGGGGTTTAGTTCCCACAGTGAGCACTCTTTTCCCCAAGCATCTCCCCAGCACTTCCACTTTATTTCCTAAAGACGATCTCTAACTGACCCGGAGCTCACCCTATTCAGTGAGACCGGTTGCCCATCAAACCCCTGGGATCCTTCTGTCTCCATTCCAGCACTGGGATTATCCATGGATACATGGACACACAGACACAGACACGTACACGGACACCCCTGATTTCTCCTTGGGATTTAAACTCAGGTCTTCAGGTTTGCAGAGCAAACATTTTACGCCTTGACCCCAAGACCCCATCTCGATGATCCTCAGTTTCCCATGCTGCAAGCCTACTTGGACATGAAGACCTCACATTCCAAACACAGCTTACATGGTCAAATGGAAGTCGGCCTGTAGTCTGCTACTCAGCCTCACACGCTGTCATTGCTTTCTGCGGAGAACAGGGGCAGTGCACAGCAGTGATTGCGATCAAGGCTAAGTCAGTCCATAGGTGTACGGCTTCGCCCCACGGCTCCTAGCAGGGATGCGGCTGACTGGGCACATCCCAGAACATGGTGGGGATGCTGGAAAGCAGGGTGTGTCTTACAAGACATCAGTCAAGGCAGCGGCTCTTTTTGCTTTCTTTGAGCCGCACTCTCTAATAAATGAGTCGTTCTCATTGGAAACGTCCTGATAGTAGGCAGTGGGAAGAATTGGAGAGGGCTCACTGGGTAGACCAATGTGTAGCTAAGCCTGAGAATTTGAGTTAGATCCTCAGGACTGGCATAGAAAAAGAACCAACTCCTACTGGATAGGTACACCTTGACACCCTACCCCACACACATAAATACATGTAAAGAACTAAAAAGCAAGGATGGGTGGGTCTGCGGGTCTGTTTCTCCGTGGAACACCCTCCTCATCTTGCACATGTCTTATAGGGTGGATCTTTCCCATATCACTTCCATGTGCATTTACACACTCGGGTGGATCTTTCCTATATGAATTCCCATGTGCATTTACACACTCTGGCGGATCATTCCCATGAGCATTTACACAGTTGGGTAGATTGTTTCCATATGCACTCCCATGTGCATTTACACACTCGGTGGATCTTTCCTATATGAATTCCCATGTTCATTTATACACTTGGGTGGCTCATTACCATATGCACTCCCATGTGTACTTACACACTTGGGTAGATCATTCCCATAGGCATTCCATGTGCATGTATACACTTGGGTGGTTCTTTTCCATATGCATTTATACACTTGCACTAAGCCCTGAGAACACACAAGTTGTAAGTTCCTGGGCAGGGAGAGCAAATAGAACTTGGTTGCTGCTCCCAACACCACAAAGTTTGGGCTCTGTGGTTCTGGAGAAGCTAAAGACTCTGAAACCGTCAGTTACCTTGCCCTTCTCCCGGAAGCCAAGATGGCTGTGGGTGAAGAGGAGCCACCCAGGGAAGGGTCCCCGCAGACTTTGAGTCTATCCTGAAGCCAACTAAGCAGAGGCAAAAGACACAAGCTAGGATGTTGAGGTTACAAGACAGGAGTCATCTTAGCCCTTTCTCCTGCAGACCCGACCTTTATTTAAGAAAAGTGTTCCTGCAAATGGCTTTACTGATCCTCTGGGGGATGAAACAAAATGCACACCATCCATAATGAATGAGCCCATTTCCCGTGCAAATCAGGCGCGAGTCAGGACAGATTTGCCCTGCCAATGGCATCACAGCTGCAAGACTATCAGCAAGTCGGAGTCTATTGGTGCAGAGCAGAGGGCACCCGGAGGAGGTCTCCATAGTGAGGGTACGTGTTATATGTGTGCATGCCTAGGGTCCTTTATACATGTGTATGTGTAGACATTTGGGGGAGAGAAATGAAAATATGCATGCCTTGCTCCAGAGTGGGAGACCCCGATTGCTTCAGTACCCAGGGGTAGGGAGATGGCTCTTTCAGCAATGTGCTCACTGAGCAACCATGAGGCCCCTAGAAGAATCCCCAGAACCCGTGTAAAAATAGCTGGGAACAATGATACATGCCTGTCTAAATCCCAGAGCTTAGACGAAGATGGGGAGAGAGACAGGAGGATCCCTGGGGTTTGTTGGTCAGTAAATGTAGCTGGATCAGAAAACTGAACGCTCAGTGAGAAACTGTCTCAAAAAACTGAGGAAGACACACCACGCTGACTTCTGGACTCCAGGCATGACCACAAGCACGTGCACTCACTCACATGCGTGAACACAAAGGAGTTAACTCTCCAGCCATGGCCCACCTGGGACCCAGTTCTGGCCCCGACCACCCTCCGCCCCACCCCATCGAGTGACTCACCAGAGGGGAGCTCTGCGGCTTCCTCAGTATAAACTCGCAGTTCCTTCTTCCTTTCAAAGGTCGCTAGTGCTGCATTCTCCCATGTTAAGGCCACAGGAGAGTCATCATCTTCCACTCTGTCACTCGCACCTTCCAGAAGGACCCACGTGGAAAGGGAAGGACACCAGCGGAGAAGCACAGTGGGGTCTGAAACTTGCACCTCTGCCCCCAAGGCCACCCTTGCATCTCACGGACATCACCATCACAGACCGACCATTCGGCGGGCTCGAGGAACTTTATGACTGCAAAAACAAACCTTTCCCGATAAAGTTACATTGGGCAGGCTGAAGCAGTTAAAGGGGCTCTGCTGGAAGGAACTGGTGGAAAAGAAAAGAAGTGGTCAACCTCTTTCCATCTTGCTGGTTCCCTAGGGCACCTATCTTTCGAAGAGCCAGGTCCCCTACCTGGAAAACTGCTCCCTTGTGGTCAAATCCAGTAGGACAGAACTCATAATGCCTGCTAGCAGTCGAGAGAACTACAGTCAGCATTCAGAACATAAGGACAGTGTCATTCATTCATTCATTTACTTGTCCATTCATTCGTTCGTTCGTTTTCGTTTTCTGGCACAGGGGGTCTCATGCACCCCAGACTGGTCTCAAACTCCCTACGTAGCTCAGGATAGCCCTGGACTGCTGACCTTCCTGACTCTGCTTTCCGAGTACTGGGATTACAAAACGTGTGCAACCCCCATGCTCAGTTTATATGGTGCTGGAGACTGAACCCAGGACGTCTAGAATGTTAGACTATCTCTCTACGAAGTGAGCCATGTCTCCATGAGATTTTATCCCCTCCTCATGAAGAAGGGGCCCTACCAGGTACCAAAACCTGCAAACATAATACAGCAAGCTTAAATTAGCTCCAAAAAGAAATAAACAGAGGAACGGTGTCCTCCCCATTCTGGAGATGTGCCCACTCTCTGCTTGGTCTCCAGATGGCCAGGCTTCTATGTCACCCAGACACAGGCTCATTTTGGACTCAGGCCCAGAGGTGGATCTGGTCCTGCCTCCTCCCTGCCTCCCTCCAGTCTCCCTTCTGCAAGGACAGGTCCCATTCCTCATTCTGGTTTTCCAGTCTCCCTCTCTAGTAGAAACAAACCATATCATATGTACAGAGGACATTGCACAGAAGGTTCCAGAAATACTTGCGAGAATGCATTGCCAGTAAAGGACTAAACTCATAACACTGTCTGGGCTTGGGGGCAGAGTTTCAAGGCTCCAGCCACCGACAGGAAGGCAGACTCCAAGGAATGAGATCCAGGGTCTCAACTTCCTACAGCTCCACCCCGGGAGAGCCTAGATCCCAGGGACAGCAAAGGAAGCTACCCTCTGTCTTTTCGTATACTTCTCCCTGACTCCAGTATTTACTTTAGGTAAAACCACACTGCTCAGCGTCACCCCCAGGTCCCATAGGACCTGGGCTCTGCTTGGCATCTGGTCCATTGTCTCATGCTACCCTCATGCCTCTCACCTGTACCCATACCACCCTCTGCCTGGTGAACTTTGACTTGCCCTCTGAGATTCAGCTTCAATACAAGCTCCCAGGGAACTCCGAGTGTCCCGGCAGACACTTCTCTAACTCCCCTTGTACCTACAGTCACCTTTATTTCTCACAAGAGACGGCTCACACCTGCCTAAGACTCACACGCTCAGTCTGAGGTAATATGCAGCGAGGACATAAGTTCCCAGATACCTTCGCTCCCTCGGTGCCCACACATGGGGAACACACGACCTGCAAATGACAGAGGACCTGGGTGACTCTGCTGAGTCCCAGTCAGGAAAGCTCCTGGGGATGAGGAGCTTGTCGGTCACCAGGGACCCAACATCCTATTGTACAGCACCCGTCTTAGCTCCAGAATGCCTTGGGGGGGGGGAGTGCGTGCACATGCGTGCACAGGTCCGTGTCTGTGTACATGTCTGTGAAGGCAAAGGTTACTGCAGATGCCGTTGATGAGGAAGGTGACATCCAAC
Organism: Myodes glareolus; assembly: GCF_982192425.1. Taxonomy (NCBI): domain Eukaryota; kingdom Metazoa; phylum Chordata; class Mammalia; order Rodentia; family Cricetidae; genus Myodes; species Myodes glareolus. Next base: position 8,675,486 of record NC_142043.1, on the reverse strand, counting down.
TGATGTTTTTTTGAGGCAGGGTCTCTCACTAGCCTAGAACTCACCTGATAGGTTAGACTACTGACCAGGGAACCCTGAGGATTCTCTCTCTCTCTGCCTCCTCCAGCCGTGAGATCAGTCATCCGCTGCCATGCCCGGCTTTCCCCATGTATCCTGCTCACTGAATCAGGCCTCATACCTTTCCAGCCCCTGAAAGCCCTCGTTTCTCTCCCCACATGATCAAACAGAAACTTCCAGTGAGGAGAGGCCCAGCAGCCTTCTGCATAGCTCCCCTGAAGGGCTCTTCCTAGGCCCCTGCTCTTCCTCCCAGCGGCTGGCTGCTTCCTTTGAGAGAGGCAAGTTGAATTATTCAGTTAGGTGGAGGTAGTGAAGAAAGAGCCTCCTTATTTCTAGGCAACTCGTCCTCTCAGATCTCTCAGGACCAGGCACCTTCTTGGAGAGCAAAGTCTCAGAGCTACAGGACCACCTTCAGCACCGCAGAGGGCCCACTGCTTCCTGGCTGTGAGACGGGAATTGATTCAGAGTGACACACCATTCCTCACACACATCGACTGCCCTCAGATGTGTCTCCCTGCCGGCTGCTGCCCTGCTAAGAGTCATCTCTTCAGAACCCTCAGTGATCCACCTCCACCTCATGTCTCACCCCTGAAACCTCCCAAAACGGCACCTAGGGATCATGCATTTGGAAGTGGGAGCCTCTGGGGTACATTTCAGATTCACACCAGAAGAGTGGCTTTTGTTGTCATTTGGTTTCGTGAGACAATGGTCTCTCATTGTGTTTACACCACCCCGAGTTAGATTTCTGTCACTGACCTGTGATAGTCCCAACAAACACACTGTCTAGACAGGGTCTAAAATACAGCCCTACAGGTCCACCCTGTGGTGCCTCTCTCAATAAGGTAACCAGTACACAGACTGTGGCAGATGCACTGGGCTCTAGTCTTTCCCTCACAGGGTTCCTGCCCTTCACCTTGTAACCTTGTAGCCCTACAGGTCTACCCCCCTTCTTCAGGCTGCTCACAACCTACACCTGTTCTTTGCACTGCTAATTTTCATGCTTGGGAAGTCATGGAAGGCAAGCGGATGGCCTGGCTGTTAACCTTGAGCTTTGTAGCATGGTTGAATAGTTCCTCAACCTCACCTTCTTATTTATGTTTTTATTTTATGAGTGATGTATTGACGGGAGAGTTGACAGAATCTCTATAGGTCATCTAGTTAACATGGCCTCAGCTAATGCAGTAAAGAAAGCATGCTGGATTCTTTAGTCAACTGAACTTCTGCCATGTTTTGTTTTTAGCAACATGCCCAGAGACCCAAGCAGCTAGCTGAGCAGTGCTGGGGAAGGGGCTTACTGACGGCAGAGTCACCTTTACCCGGTGATGCCTTCTTGGTCGTGTCTAAACATCCAGGTTGAGCCCCAAGTGGTTTTGTAGGTGTGAGCTTGGGTGTGTGAATGTCCCGGTAGGTATCGGGCTGTATGGCACATGTGTGGAGGCCAGAGGACAGCCTCACGTGTCTGCTCTCAGGCTCCTCTTGTTTGGGCCAGTGCCTCTCATCAGCCCAGGACTTTGCTTCATAGGCTTACAGGTTAGCTGGCCCGTAAGCTTCTGGGGCTCCTGCTACCCAGCCCCATCTCACCATGGCTGGGGTTACAGACAGGTGTCATGGTACCCAACTTTCTACATGGGTTCCGGAGATCCAGTCTCAGGTCCTCATGATTTACTGAGCTGTCCTCCCAATCACAGGCTGTTTTCCCCAGAGGCAGGTGGGCAATGAAAGAACAAATCAGACACACTCTGCAGCTAAAGCCCACATGGGACTGAGCAAGGAGGGGGAGGGGTCTGTGCAACCCTGATCCAATCTAGCAGCCTGAAGAGCCTCTCTCAATGCACACAGGCTGAGGCAGATGTACCCTTGGGGTCAAGTCCTTACCTGCCTGGGTTCCTGCCCTTCACCTTGTAACTTTGCCCTGTGTTCTTACTGGGTGAGGCAAGGCGCCCTTTCTTTCCTCTCTGGCTTTGACTAGTGAGTTGTTTGTGATGAGATAGGACTTTCCACTTTACCCAGCCTCTATGTGCCCTTTCATCTTTGCTCCTGCCTTTCCAGCAGCTTCTTCTCCTCCACAGGTCCTAAGGTTGCCTTGTACTTCTGGTATGAAACAAGCAGTTGGGAAAAATGATTCAGGTAAATGCTGTGAACTTTTGCATCCCTAGGTACGGGAAGTAAACCGTCCCTCCAAAGTACTTAGAACAGTGGAAAATACAGAAAGGGTATCGCGAACCAGGAATGTGCCAAATAAGGTAACCAGTCCTTGAAGATTCATGATTAATGTGAAGCCAGCATTTGGAGGTGCCACAGCAGCCTGGCAGAAACAAATACATATTAAACACAGATCCCACAGGTGACAGGGAAGAGTGTGAGCGCTCAACTAAAATTCTCAAGCTCACAAGGAGACACAATGCCTTGAGGAAGAGTTATAAGAAATAACAAACCTGCAGGGCGGTGGTGGCGCACGCCTTTAGTCTCAGAAGGCAGAGGTGGGTGGATCTCTGAGTTCAAGGCCAGCCTGGGCTACAGAGTGAGTTCCGGAACAGCCACGACTGTTACACAGAGAAACCCTGTCTTGGAAAACCAAAAAAACAAAGCAAACCAAATAAACAAAAGCTATCACAAACCTGGAAAACACTGAATCTGAAAAGTGTTTGACTGACACTCCCAGGTCTCAGTTTCTCACCGAGGGCAATCAGGGCAAGAAGTGGGAGGAATGCTGCTTGCTGGCCCACTCTCTGCCTTGTTCAGCTAGCGTTCTTACACAGCCCGGACCCGCCTGCATAGGAACAGAGCTGCCAACTGTGAGCTGGTTCCTCCCACAGTAACCAGCAATCAAATAATCACAGAAAAGGCCACAGGTCAATTTGACCAGGGTAATTTCTCAACTGAGGTCCCCTCTTTCCCAGTGACTCTGGGTTGTATTAAACTGACAATAAAAATTTACCGAGACACCTCCGATTGCTTATGAGTTTATTCTAAGTGGGCCTGTCAATCACCTGAACAGAAAACCACCGCTCAGGAGAGCCATCTAATCCAGAGACTTTAAGAAATAGCACAAAGTCTACTTAAAGATGCAGGTCAGCATCATGGTCTCTCTGGCTGTATTAGTCAGGACTGTCTAGAAGACAGAGCCAAAAGAATTGCTATATATTAAAGGGGGGGTTATTAGATTGGCTTACAACAAAGGCTGTCTTACCCACAGTGAGAACCAGAGTCCAGGAGCTGCTCAGTCCATGGAGCTGATCCTGAAGGCCTGGAGATTCCTGGAGAGTTGCTTCTCATCAGTCCACACTGGAAGCCCAAAGCTGGGTTCTGTTACCAGCGAGGAACGTAACAGTTATTATTGTGGAATTTTTAACTAAGTAGAGATATGTTATATTTGTTTATGCTGTAGAATATTACTTTAACTGTGTAAAGGTGAATTACATGTATTTCTGCTGCATTTGTTTAATTATGAAAAGATGTTTACATTTGCTTATGCTACACTTGTTTAATAATGTAAAGATGTCTTGCTGTTTCACCTTGCCTGCCTAAGGTACCTGATCGGTCTAATACAAACTTAGAGGCCAGTAGCTAGGCAGAAGAGAGCCAGGCGGAGAGAATAAACAGGAGAAGAACGAGAAGAAAGAGGACTCCGGAGAGAATGAGAGGAAAACAAAGGGACATCCCAGGGCCAGAAACCAGGCAGCTGCCAGACAGACAGCAGCAGGAAAAGTAGGACATGCAGAAAGAAAAGGGTGAAATGCCCTGAGGAAATGTAGTTAAAGAGAGACAGGTTAAAATCAGAGCTAAGGTAGGGCTGAGCACTCCTGACTAATACAGCGGCGTCTCTATGTCCTGATTTGAGAGCTGGTTGGTGGCCCCAAGAAAGAAACCTGTTTCAAGCTCTGATAAAATATGATGCGATATGATATGATGTGATGTGATATGATATGACATGATATGATGTGATATGATAGATATGATAAATAAACTTCCCAGCAAGAACAAAGGCAAGTTCCCTTCTGTCATCTTTTTTCTAGGCTGTTCCAGATGCTGCCCACAGTTAGGGTGGATCTTCCCACTTCACTTCAAATAATCCAGTCAAGAACTCCCCGACGCAGGAGCACAGCGGCTTGCATTTCTGGATTCTGGATCTTGCTGGGATCAGCTGTTGTGATGGCCTTGGCCTGCTCACACTCAGAGTATTTTCCTCCACAGGAGCCAGCTTGAGAGTGCCTACATTACCTGGTAATAATCTCTGCCTGCCTGTCTTCTATGCAGTGTTTATGGTGTCGAATTTGAATCCTTTCAATGACAATCACAGGGAGGGAGCAGGGAGCTGAGGGGAAGCAGAGCAAAATCCCAGTGCAGCTGGGTGGGGCTGGACTCAGTGTACCCAATGTCCTGTCACTGCAGAGGATAGACAAGGGCATCTACCTTCTCTCTCAGGAAGGGCAGGTGGTGCGGGAGAATTATCTGTATTCTGTCAACCATGTATTTTAATAAAACGCTGATTGGCCAGGCAGAAAGTATAGGCGGGTCAACCAGACAGGAAGTAGAGGCCGGGCAATGAGAATAGGATAAGGCTAGGGAGGAGGAAACTCCCTCCGCCATTCCTGTGCAGACCACCGAAGAGGCAGCATATAACCTGTCCAGCTGAGAAAGATACTGAGCCCATGTGGCTAACATAGATCAGAATAATGGGTTAAGATAAGTCATAAGAACTAATAAGTAGCCTGACCTAATGGGTCAATCAGTTTATAACCTTATGGAGTCCTGTGTGTGATTTTTCTGGGATTTACTGTCTTGTTGGGGTACTGGTCGGGACAGAAACCCCAAGAAGCCAGCCCTCATGTTACAGGCAGGAATCTCGGAGACACTGGAGAGAACCGACCTAACACAGAGCCCAGCCATAAAACAGGCTACATCAGAAACGGAGCACAGAAAGGCACACACTGTGAGCGGTTAGGAACTTTGGGGCTCGAAACAGTAGTGATTTATTTTGATTGAGAATCTGCACCTTGAGGCTGGAGAGGTGGTTCAGCCATCAGAGCCCTGTGTGCTGCCCAGCAACCTGCCAGTGGCCCGCTCTCTTGACCTGTAACTCCAGCTCCGGGAGAACCAACACCTTCCCTCTTCCATGTGCATCTGCACTCAACACACACAAGCTCACAGGCAGACACAAAGACAGACATGCACACAATTCAAAATGGAATATATATTTTTAAAAATTGTGGTGGTAGCTTGCCTTTTCTCCACTTGGCATCAGTGGGAGACTCTTCTGGAAGGTACATTTCCAAGTGGCTTGGCAGCAAGCCAGGTACCGTGGTCTCTTAGCTAGGTATGGTTCCTATTCGGGCTGGATGGCTACCATTCCAGAAAGAATGTTGAAGCACTGGAGACTTCTACTGTGGCATTTCAGAAGCAGTACAATGTCACTTTCCAGCTACATTCGTTGGTAGTTATAGAATCTGTGTAGGGTCAAGAAAGAGGGGAGTGAGAAGGTTCCAGTGACATCTGAAGAGACCATTGTAGAGGCCAATCCAGAGTCAGGTGACCAAAGGTCACATCATCACTGGGTTGGAATCAGTGGCCCTGAGTTGGGCAATTGACCAGAGCAAAGATAGACCGAGGAACAGGTTATTGGGAGATTCTGGAACCCTGGCTTCACTGATTAGTCCTTTATAAGAAACTTGACACTACCCCCCACTCCCCCCCCACCCCCACAGCTAGTGAGATGACTCAGTAGCTAAGAGCACTTGTTTTGGTTCCCAGAACCCATGGGAGTCCTCACAACTGCCTGTAACTTCCCCTCCAGGGGTCCTGAACCCTCCTCTGGACTTCTCAGGCACCTGCTCTCACCTGCACACGCTCCCTGATACACACAATTAAAGTAAGACTCTTTAAAGTCCCCCTTTCTTTGCCTCAGCCCTCCCATCTATTCAATGGGATAACAATAGCTCCTGAAGAGTGGTTGTGAGAATTTCACAGGCCGGAACCGACCATAGCACCTGGTTCATTGCAAGGAGTGATGAGAAGATGACACCTGTCAAGAACGAGGCCACCTTCCAGTAATGAGTACTGGGGCACACACCCCTCCAAGCCCTCCTATATCTCAGAAATGTGGGTCCAGGCACCAGCACCCCTCAGGCAAGCTGAAACCTGTCTAGGGTGGGAAGGAGCTCAGGAGGCAGAGGATCCCCGGTCTGGTAGGGTGTTCTTGGTAGAACAAGGATGGTGGGGGTGGGGTTAATGGCCTCTCCTCATGACCTAGAGATCCTGCTGTGTTCAGAGGCTCTGGTAAGTGGTTGGAACACTATTACATCTCCCGCGGAGGTGTTCCAGCAGTAAAACAGAGGAGTCTGAGGCCACTTAGAAACAGCAACTGTTTTCTCTTCACTGAGCCTCTCCACACAACATTTAATTAAAACTGCAGGAGTATCCGGGAATGCTAACTGAAGGGCGGAGGGAGGGCTGTGCTGAGTGGCAGGCGTTTGTCTGTCTGCATCTGGGCTGTTCCTCAGAGCCTGGGTACAATCCCTGCAATCCTTTGCCCCAGTTCCGCCCAGGCTGGCTCCAGGTGCTAGTCTCCCAGTCTCTGCCAACGGTCCTAAAGGCCTCAGCCTCACATCACTGAGAAGTCAAACTCAGCCAGCTTCACATACCTGTGGGCAGTCCTCGGAGCCTAAGATTCCCCGTCTGGAAATGTGTCACAGAAGTGTGGTGTAGACAAATGAGCTTCTCCCAGAGTTGCCCACTCATCCACCCTGACCCTCCCTGGGTATCCCTGGCCAGCATGACCAAGGCTGACCCTCAGGGCTTTGTGATCTGCTGGTATTTCTGTCCTCTTGAACATGAGCTTCCAAGGTCAGCGCCTCAGAGAGAACTGGGAAGACGCTGTGTTATTCATGTATCCCAGCCTTTGCTGGTGGAATCCGTTTGGAAGAACCCAGAGTTTAATTTCCTACAGTGCAAACTTTGTTTCTTATACTCCCCACTCACTGTATGCGTGTGTACGTGTATTTACATATGTGCGTATTTGTGAGTGTGTGTGAGGACATGTATATAAACACATATGGAGGCCAGAGGTCAACCTTGGATGTTGTCCCTTAGGGATTGTCCACCTAATTTCTTTGTTTTTCTTTCTTCTTCTTTTCTTCTTCTTCTTCCTCCTCCTCCTCCTTCTCTTCTTCTTCCTCCTCCTCCTCCTCCTCCTCCTCCTCCTCCTCCTCCTCCTCCTCCTCCTCCTCCTCCTCCTCTTCTTCTTCTTCTTCTTCTTCTTCTTCTTCTTCGAGACAGGGTTCCTTTGTAGCTTTGGAGTCTGTTCTGGAACTTGTTCTGTAGCCCAGGCCGGCATTGAACTCACAGAGATCTGCCTGCCTCTGCCTCCCGATTGCTGGAATTAAAGGCATACGCCACAACTGCCCTGTTATTTTTTTTTCTCACTTTATTTCTTGAGACACGGTTCTTCACTGGCCTGGGACTTGCTGGTGAAGCTAGACAGGCTAGTCACTGAGCCCTTGGTGCCTACAACTCCAGCGCATCCCCAACACTGGGCTCACAAGAGCATATCACTGTACCCAGCCTCCATGTCCTGGGAAACTGTGGAAAATTGTTAGCATATTTATCATCTGAGAAGTGGAGGCTGTGGACCCTCACACTGCTGGGTGCTGAGCACTAAGGGTAATGCACAGGAAGCTGCTCGCCCAGGCCTGGCTCACAGTGAGGAGGTGAGACCCAGCTGGCACTGCAGTTTACCTGGGTACCCAGCTGCTGGCAGTGACCTGGGAGCTGCCAAAGGACTTGAAAAAAATCAACGAGAAGCCTGGGGTAGACCCGGGCGTGACACCAGAGTTTAAGTCTCCTGGGATTGGTCTGAGCACTGAAGGGCAAGGCTGGGTTTGCAGGAGAGGACTGTGCGACTTTACAAGAGCTGGGGCTTCTGGGTAGGGGCAGTAGAAGGGTCATTCATTGACTCCCCTATTTCACAACTGTTTATTGAGCACCTACTGTATGCTAAGCGTGCTGGGAGGAGACACTGGTGAAAGAATGAGGACCTTCATCTTGTGAAGTCTCCATTACTGGAAAAAAATCACACAGAAATGATACTTCCAGGACCTACCTGGGGAGATGGCCCAGGGAGTCAGGGCACCAGCTGAGCAAGCAGGAGGACCTGAGTTTGAATTCCCAGCACTTTTGTAATAAGCCACATGCATGCCAGTGCTGTGGAGGTGGAGACTGGAGGGTTGCTGGATTTCTGGCTGTCAGCCTAGCTTTGGATTCAGAAAGAAACCCTGTTGTAAGGGAGTACGGACCAGAGTGATAGAGCGGGACACCTGATGCCTTCTTGTGGCCTCTGTACCAGCATGCACGGGCACACATATCTGCACACATGCTTAGGCATACAACAACAACAACAACAACACACACACCACACACACACACACACACACACACACACACACACACACACACACACACACCGTGGTCGGGAGGGGAGGAGTTCTAGGACCAGCCACCAGGTGGAGCAGTGGCTCTAACCCTGGGTGCGGCTTAGGAGGGCATCCAGACACAGAACCCCAAACCCTGTCCCTAGAATTCATTTGTTTTTAAATAACAGAGTTACCGCTAGTTGTCTGCAGACACAGGAAGGAACTTTGTGTATCTAGGCTGTGAACTTTAGTGTGTGGTTGATTCTGTAGCTGTCTGTCGCCTGGTCACTAGAGGACTTGGGAGGTGGTGGACAGAGCAGAGAGTTCCTGGGGGTGGGGCAGAGCCGCCAGAGTCGGGTCCAGAGGTCAAGGGGCTGAAGTTGGCATGGCAACTTCAGTGGAGACCTGCCTTCATCACACTGAGATTGTTTAGCAAAGTGAAAACCCAGGAAGTGCCAGGGCCTTGGATGGTGCCCCTCAGTCTCCAGTTCCACAAGGTCAGGCATGAGCACCCATCTGTGCAGTGAGTGTCTGACTAGGAGTTCTTGCCATCTCTCCTCAGCCTTGGAACGGGGCTGTGAGTCAAAAATCTCGGGGGGGGGGAGGAGGAGACAACCTCCTGGGCCTTACCCACTTCCTACTGGACAGTAGTCAGCTAAGACCCCTGTGTGGTGCCCTCCCTGATAAGGCAGGGCCCACCTGCTACACCCGCATCCCAAATTCAAATCGAATTCTGAGGACTAAGCCTTCTCTTGATCCAGGAACAAAAAATGGCGGCTTTCTGGTTTTGTCATCCTTTTGCTCCTTCTAACAAACAAGAGCTGTAGTTTTGCCTCCCAGCCCTGAAGGGCTCTGGGTCAGGGAGGGCAGTCCCCTGGAGGCCTTTTTCTGAGAGAGAAGGTCCACTTCTCGTGCTCCCTGATTGCACTAAGCTGCCCTTACAGGCTCAGGACGAACTTCACTAGTGCCCGTGCCTGGGAAGAGAACACCTGCCACTTGGTAGGGCAGCGCCCTGGCAGATCTGGAACCCAGGACCCCACAACGCTGATCATTTTCCTGCTAGTCAGGAGGGGTAACCTCCTATTCCTAATCTTATTTATTCTCCAAAACAATCCAAGTTGTATTCTTTTCTTTTTTAAATATAATTTCCCCTGTGGCATATCTTAAAGAATTTCACTTAAAGTAGTCAAGAATGTAGCAATTTTTGAAGGAAAAAATGTATTTTTCTTTACCAGCCTCAATAATAGCCCCCCACCCCATGAGTATGCAGCAGTCAATCACGATATTACAAATATATTATTTATTAAATATTTTATGCATATATCTTAAATAATTGTGTATCATGTATTTGTAAAGATTTATTTTTTATGTATATGTTTGAGGACTGGCGAATCTGTAAGTGCATAACGTATGTGCAGTACCAGTAGAGGCCAGGAGAGGACGTCAGATCCCCTGTTTGTGTGCTAGGAACCAAACCTGGTCCTGAGCAAGAGTAGCCAGTGCTTCTGGACTGCGCTCCCAAGGTCCAATTGAAAAGTGGAAGGAGTGAGAATATGAGCAAGGAGGTCAAGACCATGAGGGGTTCACCCACTGAGATAGTTTGTCAGAGCTAATGGGAGCTCACCAACTCCAACTGGACTGGAAGTGAATGAGCATGGGATCAAACTAGTCCCTCTGAATGTGGTTGACAGTTGGGGCAGACTGAGGGCCCACTGATGGGATTTGTTTCTACTGCATGGACTGGCTTCTTATTCTCTCTGGATGTATACCTTGCTCAACCTAGATGTAGTAGGGAGGGCCTTGGATTTGTCACAGGGCAGGGTGCCTTGTCCTCTCTTAGGACTGGAGTGGGGAGGAGTGGGAGGGAGTGGGGAGAGAGTGAGAGGAGGGGAGGGAGTGGGGATTTGGATTGGTATTTTTTAAAGCCGCCTTGGGGAGGGGGCTACTCAATCTTTCAACTTTCTGAACTTCATACAACCTTGCAAGCTGTATGAGATTCTACCGTTTTTCTGTGTCCCTCTTCTCCCTTCAGGGGGAAATAAACAGTTGTTGTATAAGACATTTTATGAAAGACGAAACCTCCTAAGATCTCAGTTCTTGGGAGTCACTGTAAAAAGAAGTGGTCACTGATTGAAACTTTGAGTTATCTGGTCAGAAGTCCTCAATGTCCATATGCATCTCTAATGACCACACTATAAAGCTGTGTGCTCTGAGCTTTACCCATTTACCTTTGACCTATTTCTTTCTTTCTTTTGAAGTCACTCCATGAATTTCATACATGTATACAGTGTATTTCGAAATCAATGCCCACTACACCCTCCAAACCCTCCCAATCACCCTCCACCATTTCCTCCTCCCAGTGGCAGGCATGTCCTCTTTTTATCCCCTGCGGAGCTAATCAGTGTACAGCTGCTCCGGTTTGCTTCTCCCTTCTGCGATGAAACACTGAACAAAATCAACTTTGGAAGGAAAGGGTTTATTCCATCTTATGGTTCCAGTCCATCATTGTTGGGGGAGGCTGCTTGTTCATTTCCCAGCCACCCAGACTCCCGAAATAATCACACAGAAATCTGTATTACTTGCAATACTGTTTGGCCAATAGCATAAGCGTATTTCTGACTAATTCTTATATCTTAATTTAACCCATTTCTATTAATCTGTCTATCGCCACGTGGTTGTAGATTACTAGCAAGGTTCTGGTGTGTCTGTCTCCTGTAGGTAGCTACATGGCTTCTCTTCTCTCTTCCAACCTGGCTATATTCTGTTAAGCCTTTAGCCAAAAACAGCTTCTTTATTAATCAATGGCAACAGAACATGTTCACAGCATGTATCACCTCCCACATCACATCACTGAGGTACCAAAGAGGAAACAATCAAGAACATGCTCCACAGACATGATCACAGGCTAATCCAAAGAAGGCAGTTCCTTAATTGAAGCTCCCTCTCCCCAAGTGTATTGACAACAAAACTAGCCAGAATGAGGCCGTTCATGGGCAGTCTACCAACAGCCACTTCTAGCAAAAACATGTATTCTCTTTTGACTTTGTTCTTCAAGAACATAGTGTGCCTGTTCTTCACTGTGACTCCATATGACTGTTGTTAACACCGTCATGCTCCAAGGATGGGTGACACCTTTGCTCACGTGCTTCTGAGAAATGGCCTAGGAAGTGTTCTATCATGTCTGCAAATTTCCTGATAAAACCTATTTCTGAAAATGAATATCCTCTAAAGAATTTTCATTTTTGAGAATTATATTTTGAATAGACTATATTATATTCTTTCATTTTATAACACGTGTGACCCTGCATGATTTCTGACTTCCTAACTTTGCCCTGTGTGCTCCACGCCCACCCTCTGGGACCTTGGAAACCATTCCTGTCCTCTATCAGTGTGGCCACTGCAGTAACCACATGTGACTCTTGAGCACTTCAAATGAAGCTAGTGTGTGACTGGGGACTGAAGTTTCATTACAGCTAATTATAATCAATGTTAATATAAAATACCACATGTGGCCACCATATTGTATACTGGCACATTCTAAAGCAAATGTCCTGTGAGACTGTTCATGCCTCGTACATGATCCAGGCTCAATAAACATGGGCTCCACACCTTTCTGTCCTTTCCCCAGCCTATATTCTGTACCCCTTTCCCACCTCAAGGTTCTGGGCTTGTCCATCCTAATTTCTCTTCTTGGGCATCCTTCCATCCTCCTCTCTCTTTGCTTCCACAGGCCCATGCCTCGATGTCCGTTGGCACCCAGTCGTTCTACTCTGCCAACTTAGCTGTCTTGTAAATCAGCCCCAATAATTGGCCATCTGGTCCCAGCCCTAGTGGAGAGCCAAGGCAGCCAGGTGGATTCTGGCTGGAGGTGCTTCTGATAACCAGGCGCATCGGGCAGTCAGGGATGCTCCATCATGCCTAAGGTTGGCATGGCTCGCATGTGGTCTCAGTGCCAGAAATCGGTGCCAGGCCTGCAGTGGCAGCCAATCACAGGAGCCAGGGGCCCGGAGGGGGAAGAGCAGCCTAGACCCCAGCTGCAGGTACCTTGGCGGGCAGCAGATGGATCGAGTGAAGGCAACAGCCAGCAAGAGGCTGCTGGGCAGCATCCCAGGAGCTGGGAGGCTTCATCCGCAATAGGAAAGGGGCATCTCTGAGACATGGTGTTGGGGAGTGAAGTTCTATCCATGCCAGGCCACCTAGAGCAACCCTGAAGTAACAGAGCACCACGACCCAAGGTTTGTAACATGCGGGGTCAGGCCAGACCACAGCAGGAGGTCCGCATATTGGCTATTCCTCAGGCAGACATCAGGGTCTTGAGCTCAGAGATGACATTATGTCCAGTTAAGTGATGAATGAATGAGTCTTGTGTCCTCCAATCACTTTTGGAACAATCAAGTGTAGCAGCTCAGAAACCCAAGTTCAAGGCCGCTCAGCTTTTCCTGGATGCTGCTGGTCAAGTGTCTGGTCTCTTTCACCTGAAGATAAGAAGGTCGGATGGAACTGATGGCTTCCCCTGGGGAGCGTCCAAAAATGCTCCAGTTGGGAGATTTTTGATATGCTGTGACAGGAGGTAAGAGGGTGTGGAGTGGATGATGCCAGAATGCCAATTTCCTACAGAGATTCTGCTCCTTCCCAGGGAGCTTGTCCACGGAAGAAATGCCAATAGTATCTCGCAATGTGGGCCTTCCGCCTAACTGGTCACTGGCCAACCCCTGCCCAACTGGCTAGACCTCTCCTAAGCAGCTGTCCTGGTGGCCACATAACTAATACTTGGAAATTAATAGACACTCTAGGGTTAGTATTTAAGTGCAATATTCCTTGTCACTAAGGCCACTCTGTGATGGGTCCTGTGTGTCTCCCAAAGGTACCCAGTGGGGCTGGACCTTGGATACTTACATGGTCTCTGGGGGAGAGATCCTAACCAAAAGATCCCACCCTGCCCCTCCCATCTCCTTTCCTCATTCCTGTCTTTGGTGCAAGGTCACCTTTTCCATGAGCCCAAAACCTTTACCTGCCCTCCAAGAGTTCAGACCTAACCCAAGCCCAGCTGGAAGAGTTAAACCACCGTGTGCTCAGACACTGGCTCCAGCCTCCCAGTGTCCCAAGCTGACAGAGCAGCTGTGGATAGCCCGCCTCTACCCTGTCTCTCTCCAAGGTCTCAGGTATCCTAGACTGACCTAGAACTCACTGTGTAGCCAAGTGTGATCTTGAACTTTAGACCCTCCTGCCTCTACCTTCACAAGAACTGGGGTAACAGCTGTGCACACAGTTTTATGGGGCCACCAATGAAGCCCAACTGAGTTCTTGTGTGTGCTTTTATAGGGCAACTGGGAATGGAGAGAAAATGGGAACTATGGCTGTTCTATACACTTGGCTTCAAACACTCACCCTTGGTGGCCCCACAGACAAGAGCAGTCCAAGACCAGCCAGAAGCCAGGAACAAGGAGAAAGTGTGAGGTGGGAGCCTAGAGGGAGCCAGCTTGGCAAGTCCTGCCCTAACTGCCTCTGTCAGAATGGCTGGGCTCTGATTGTTCCCTGGGACAGCTTTGAATACTCTGACAAAGCCCTTGCCTCTGTCCCCACTCCACCCCAATCCCTGCTTGAAAAGAAACTAGGATGGCTGGAGCTGCAGGTGCCATCCTAAGGAAGTCTCAGAATTTGGAGCTCAACTTGAACACCATCAACCGCCTGAGGCAAAGCAAAGCCCTCTTCAGTAACTCGATATCAGCCATTCTGGTGGCCGCTGCCAAACGTCCTCCCAAGTGGCCATTGCTGTGGAATTGGTTACACATGATGTCCTCAGCCAGGACATTTCCTTGTCAGAGGTCACCTGTAGGAACCCACTCACACCACACAGCACAGACCTATTCCAGGAGTGCAAGGGTTCCAGCCCCCAGTGGCAAGGCACTAGATAAAGGTGAAGAAGGGCACCCCTGCAGTATTGTGGGTCACCACACAGACACAAGAAGGACACCCCTGCACTATTGTGGGTCACCACCCAGACACAAGAAGGGCACCCCTGCACTATTGTGGGTCACCACCCAGACACAAGAAGGGCACCCCTGCACTATTGTGGGTCACCACACAATCACAAGAAGGGCATCCCTGCACCATTGTGGGTCACCACACAAACACAATAAACCTCAGTTTCCTACTGCAGCAGGGAATGCTGCAAAGCACCCTGGCTACTTCTGTTCCCTCTCAGAGCACAACACCAAGGTCAAACCTCAGACTTTGCTATGGAAGTATTGCATGATCCGTGGAAGGACTGACTCTCTGGGCCTCAGTGTTCCCTCTGTGGAACAAGTTGATAAACCTTGGACCGTGTCTTGTCTGAAGCGGTGCACACTCTCTCCTCCATCCCTTCCTCTCTCTTTCTGCACATCTCAGAGCCCAGTCCCTGTCTCATCCCTGGGTCAGCACATCAGCCCCAATGAAGGTTTCTTCATGTGGGGGTGGGGTAGCTGTCTACTCATCTCTTATTCCAGGGAGCAAGGACAGACAACCCCAAGGCTCACACACAGTGCCTGGGGGAGGGCAGAAGCAAGTGTTAATGATAAAGGAAAGCAAGAGAAGGGAAAGACAGAGTCTTCAGGTTGGAAGCCAGATCACATGAAGGAAGAGGAGAACAAGTCGTTAAACATATTAATTAAGAGCGAAAGAAGATGGAGTGCCAAGCAGGGGCAGAGGTCAAGTGCGCAGTCAGGGCTAATTAACTGTGGTGACTTTGGTCACAGGTCACTGGAAACAAAATGCTCAGCTCTTCCAGAGCATCACTGAGGGGCCTGGTGCAGGGAGAGGAAGTGTGGAAGGAAGGCCAAGCAGGCTGAAGCACAGGTTGGCATCCGCAGAAATCCCTTCCGCCCCCAGACCCTGCTCCCATGGCCTGCTCAGGAGGAAACGGGCAAGGCTTCTCAGAGCCTGCCTGTGCTAGGTTCTGTGATCCTCACAGAGGTCCAGTGTGGAGCAAGTTTCTAGAAGGGGCTAGCAGGAGGCCCAGCAGGCACTGAGGGCTGGAGCTATGGGGGAGGTTTCTGGAAGCATCTTCTTTGCTCTGGGAGTAGCAGCATGAGATTGCAAAATGGGGTGATGGGGTGAGAGGGGTCAAACCTAGCAAGGGAGCCCTATGTGTAAAGACCAAGAGACCAGAGAGCATATGGAGAGGCCATGCGCACCCTGAGAGACTCTCACCGCCACTGTGGATGGGGGCTGTGTTATTGCAGGGATCCCCACCCAAGCTTTACACGAGGCTCCAGGATAGAGAACAGAACTATGCAGGGGTGGCCCCACCGGGGGAGACAGAATCATCCTCAGAGGCTGGTCCTTTGGCTACACTCTGCGGACAGGTCAACCAGGCTGCCAGAGGGTGTGCAGAGGGATGCCCTGCCATCCCCTCACAGATCCAGAACTGGAGGAGCAGCTGACCTGCGATCCAGACACCCAGATCCAGGCCTGGTTCTGCCACTGCAGCAGCTACTCCAGGGCCTCAGCCTTTCTGTGGCTCCTGCTGTCTCACTTGGAAACTGGAGGTGGCATGCTGGCTTGCAGCTTGCTACCCTCACTATGGTGTCTCACGCGCAGAGTAGCCCTTGGGGGCAGCTAGCAGGGGTCCCTGCTTCCAACACAGAGTGGGCCGAGAGGCAGATGCATCCAGCATGCAGCTTGATATTCACTGGGAAGAGTCCCAGTTTACCTCCCTTCCTCTGCTATTAGTTTGTGAACCCTTGAGTAAGGATCTGCTGTCTCCATTCCTACAGTGCTTGAGTAAGGATCTGCTGTCTCCATTCCTACAGTGCTCTACGGAGAGCTGAAACCCCATTTGCAGCCTGCAGGGAGCGTGTTAAGACCTGGGGTTGTTTCCTGTGTCAGACTAGCTTTCCAGGTTCAGGCCTGGGCCCCTCCAGCCAGCCAGCCAGCCTCAATTCATTCCCCCCATCCCTGCCTCCCATCCACTATATGAATGGAATCAGTACCTGCCTGTCTGCACCCTCCCCCTCCCTCTGCCTGAGTGTCTCTGGCATCCCACCAGCTACAAACTTATCCTTTAATGAAGAAAAGTGACTCACCCCTGTAGGCAGAGGACTCCTAACTACAGAATAGAGACCACTTTTTACTACGGCGCAAGAGGGGACACTCTGTCGTTCCCATGGGTAGGGGAGTGTGTAGAGGCAGCGAGGGCCTGGGTCCTTGAGTATCTGCCTGACCCTGAAGCTCTCTAAGCTGCCCTAGCAACCTGGGGAGAATGATCTCTGCAGAGGAGGCAAAATTCCCCTGCTGGTCAAGTTCATTGGTAGCTATAAATGTTACTTAACAATAATCCTTTTAGTGGGGAGAGGGGGCCCCAGACCGCAGTGGGACAGCATGGCAAGCTAGGGATTGCGTGGGAATGCTTCCACACCCACAGTGGGTGATAGCCTGTCCAAGCACTTCTGCAGCTCAGCTTTAGCCTCCTGCAGTGCAAGCCAAGGACCCCAGGGCCATCTCATACCAGCACAGCAAGAGCCATCCAGGACTCAGTTAAACCCAGGGGCTCTCCGGGACATAGTTCCACTTCCTAGTTTTTGTCTTGTTTGTTTGTTTGCTTGTTTATTACTGCAGTACTAGAAGTTGGACCCAGGACCTCATGTGTGCTATCCCTAGCATTATAACTACTAACTACATCCCAGCCCCGAGTGAAGGAGGCAGGACCGCACCCCCACACAGCGTCTGTTCTAAGAGAGGATACAGTCCTAACTAAATAATCACACACAGCATCATCAGGCCAGGTGAGCTGTCCCAGAACTCGGGAAGAAGTGTGGAGTTATCTAGCGTGGTGGGCCTGACAGGGGTCCAACCCTCCTCAGGGGCTGGAGTCACTGTGACTACACTGCGCTTGCTCCGCTACCTACAGCCGTGCCTGGTACATGGCAGGGCAGCCTGAAAGAGGGACCTCTGGGCCTCCCGCTCCCTCAGCCCACAGCTTCCCCAGGCACAGCATGGGGTATATTTCTATCCTTGACAGCCAAAGCTTCCTGAGGCCTTGAGGGATCATTTCAACATAATGATTTCTTTTTACATATGCCTATTGACTTTTCCCCAAGTTCCGTTGGGAGCTTCCAATATGTAACTAACAGAATGGCGGTCACACCAACTCGAAGCCATGAGGAGCTATGTGAGCAGGGCCAGCAGCATCTTTTGTGGGGATCCCAGCCCTTCTTTCTCCTCCCCACGGGCCTCCTGAGAAGGAAGGGCATAAACGGAACATAAATTGGGCTGGGCAGATGGCTTGATGGTTATGAGCGTGTTCTGCTCCTGTGGAGACCCCGAGTTCTTCCCAGTCCCGGTGCTGGGCAGCTCAAGTGTTCTGTAACTCCAGCTCCAAGGCATCCGGAATCTTCTCCTGGAATCTGCGGCAACTGCACTGTGTGCACACATCCATACACAGACGCACATAAGTACACATAATTAAAAAAAAATAAACGTAAAAACAAATTAAAACGGAGAAAGTGGGTGACTGCACTCACAAATTCTGCTGTTATTCGAGAGCATCAGATACAGCTGTACAAGCAGGGTGGCCTCTTGTCTCATCTCTGAGCTTCCATTGCCATGGCCAACAGTGACAATGAATTGGGACGTGGGAAAGTGAATGGTGACACAGGGGCTCATCTGCCTGCTGGGCACACTGGAAAGCAGAGACCTACATCACCAGGCGTTTCAGATCTGTAACACTCACCCCGTCTATATTTTATGTGGAAGTGAGGACCCCCTATTGTCTTTTCCCATCAAGGAGAAGGGGGCATCCCCTTTTGACCTTACCTCCGGGTGCGTGCCGGCAGAATTCCAAATAGCTGCTGCTTCTCTTTCTCCCCTTTGTCTTTTTTCTTGAGCTCATACTGGCCTCTAAAGCATCCCCTGTCTGTTTCTTGCAGGTTGGAAGGGCTGGGGAATTTAGTGACCTAAGACCAGCACTCGGGTCAGGTAGAAACAACCAGGCTTCCTGACCTCCAGGGGGCGCAAGTCCGAGGTATAGCTTCCTTCATGCTGGCAAGCATTGTGAAGGTGAGATCTTGCTGATCCCATTCCCCAAGCTCCTCTGGTGTTTCCTGAATCACCTCCCAAATATGCTGCTTAGATTTAGGTCCTTGACCCAGAAGAGTCTACAGACATATACACATAATTAAAAATAAAAATAAATTTGAAAAAGCAGGCAAGGGCTGAAGCTGCAGTTCAGCTGGTACACCGCTTACCCAGCAGACTCAAACCCCAGCCCCACATGCACTAAGTATGGTAGCATATGCCTGCTAGAGACCTAGCAACCTGAGAGATGGGGCAGGAAGTTCAGGTCATCCTTAGCTGCACAGAAAGTTTGAGACCAGTTTGCATTACATGAGAGCCTAGTACACACACACACACACACACAGAGAGAGAGAGAGAGAGAGAGAGAGAGAGAGAGAGAGAGAGAGAGAGAGAGAAAGAGTTTGTGGTTGGGACAGAGCTGGCAGGCCCATTGGTCCTCCTTCACGGAGGCAATGCAGCAGAGACAGGAGTGGAGGGAAGGAAGCCAGAAGCCCAGCCTGTTACTATCCAACTTGCTAACCTTGGATGAGGCACCTCCCCACTCCCACCACTCTGCCTCTATTCCCTCCTCCCCCTCAGCTTCAATGTCCTTAAAATTCCTTCCTGTCTGTGATCCCAGAGAAACCTGCAGCAGGGGGTCAGGCTCCGCTGAGAGTGTCAGGGTTTTCCCTGGTAGTTCACTTCTGCCTGATGACCCTCTCCTGCTAGGCGGACCTCCTGTGGAGCAGATAAAAAACAGGCTAGAAGTGGTGTGCGACTCTCCGGAGGTCCCAAAGTGGGCAGTGATAGTTCTGGGCTTGGCTGCCTCCCACTGTGACAGGCCCTCTCCCCTGTTGGCCCTTGGCTAAAGAAAGAGAATCTGTGTTTGTTTTTTGAGACAAAATTTCTCTGTATAGCCCTGGCTGTCCTGGTACTCTCTCCCTGTAAACTAGGCTGGTCTGGAACTCCGAGATCCACTTGCTTCTGCCTCCCAAGTGCTGGGGTAAAGGTGTGCACCACCATGCCAGGCTGGGAATAGAATCTTTATTCTCCTATTTGCATGTGTGGATAAATAACCATATTGACATGGCTGTGCGTGCATATATGTCCATGTGTATTTGTAAACATGAAAACATGTGTGTGTGTGTGTGTGTGTGTGTGTGTGTGTGTGTGTGTGCTTGTCTCAATATGCAGGGCACATACATGTAGTACCTGATAGAGGCCCAGGTCCCCAAGATACCTCCCACCCTCTCCCCTCTTACTGTTCCTTTTTGTTCTTCATTCCTTCCTCTCTTCATCTCTCTAGGAAGAGCAAGCCTAAATTGGTTTTCTTTTGGAAGGAAAACAAAGCTTGCCCTTTCCAAACTCCAAATGCTTTTACCCACTGGAAAATCTATAACAATTAACCAGCTATGCCGGAGAAAGCAAAACCCCGGTCCTGCTGAGATGGCTCCATCCAGGGTGGGATGTTCTTGGTGCTGATTAAAAATTCAGAAGGTCCATCAGCATATGAGAGGAGGTGCAGTTTTTTACGAAAGAGATTTAATGGCTCACAATTCAATTTGAACTGAAAAAATCCCCCCAATGACTCCTTGTAACGCCTTGCCAAGCCAGGAGTCGATATCGATGGGGCTGGTGAGGAGAGACTATTGATTAACTGTCTCTCTCCATGAGAGTCCCATGCCAAGGAGGGTGGAGGGAGCCATGCACCATTACATGGGTAGCACCTGATCGACTCGACCCCAGTGACTGGCTGCAGTGTCAGCCAGGCCAGGACAAAGGATGGTTAATGCAGGACCTCAATGTTGACTAAAGTCCCTGGGAGCCACTTGGGACAGATCTAGTTGGAGTCCTCTCCGCTATCAATAGGCACATAATAGGAGCCTCAAAGTCAAGTCCCCCCACAATTTCTAGCCAGGTGGCCTCAAGGGCCTATGAGAATGCCTGACCTTATTAAGATTTACAGCTCATTGTATCCAACCTCTTTGGTCTATGAAAGGAACGAGAAGTTAAATGACTTAGGCCACCACACTTTTTTTGTTTGTTTGTTTGTTTTGTTTTTTGTTTTCTTGTTTTTCGAGACAGGGTTTCTCTGTAGTTTTGGAGCCTACCCTGGAACTAGCTCTTGTAGACCAGGCTGGCCTCAAACTCACAGAGATCCACCTGCTTCTGCCTCCCGAGTGCTGGGATTAAAGGCATGCACCACCGCCCAGCCACGCTTACTTTCTTATTCATCTATTTATTTTTGCAAACCTGGAGATGGAACCCAGAGCCTTGCACATGGTAAGTACATGCTCTATCACTGTGGATGTGTGTGTCTTTCAGGCACATGATCATGTGAGAGTGCACTTGTGTGTGAGGGTGTGCACACACATGTGTGCACGTGTATGGAAGCCAGAGTTGACAGCAGGTCTCCTCCTTTACTGCTGCCCATGCCCCACTTCATTTTTTGAGACAGGGTCTCTCACTGCAGCTGAGGCTCTCCATTTCGGCTAGTGACTGGCAGGGAGCTCCCAAGATATCCTTGTTTCATTCCCTGCTGCAGAGATGTAGTGGCATGACCCTCTTGTTCTCACAGCAAGTGCTCACAACTCTGGGGTCATCTCCCCGGCTCCTCTTCTTTGTGTCAGAAGGATAATAGTCGTATCAGCTGACCATACACCCCATGACTCCTCATTATCAAAACTACCTCCTTGGAGCCCAGTCCCCAAATAAGGTCTCCCCACATATATCTGGGGTGTTAGGAGAGCCCCAAATTCTGTAGCAGTACATACAGGACACCTGATGCTCTGAATCTAGGAAGAACAGTGCTGATGTCCTGGATTTGACTTTCCTTTAATATAAGAGACGTAGATTTTCTGAAGCTTTCCCTTCAAAAGTGACCATTTGCCAAAATGGTAGCTTTTAGGTGACAGAGAACATCAATCATTGAGTAAAAACATCACGCTTATGAAACAGTTCTCTGGTACTGAATCCATGGGGTCTTGCAAGAACTGTCAAGAAATGTTGCCCTCAAATTTGGGCCTTTTTTTTGAGACAAGGATTAACTCTGTAGCCCAGGCTAGCCTTCATGATTCTCCTGCCCTAACCTACTGAGGACTGGGATTCCAGCTGTTTTTAAAGAGATGTGGGTGTGTGCAATGTGCAATGCAGCTGTCTGTGGAGTTCAGAGGGCGCCGGGTCCCCAGAACGAGAATTACAGGTGGCTTCTGAGTTGCCCAGTGCAGGTGCAGGTAACTGAACCTGGGTCCTTTGGAAGAGCAGTAACCCTCTTAACCACCGAGTTGTTGCTCCCATCCCTAGGATCATTTGAGAAACAGTTAACAAAGAGGTGTTTTCCCTGGGCATGGACAGAGCATGAACCACAGCCCACAGGGAAGGCTGTGGCAGGCTGGTAAGGGTGGGTCTGACATACAGGTCACTGGACTGAGAAACCTACAGGAACAGGCTTGTCCCTCTGAGGTAGAGCAGGCCAGAGAATTGAGAGGACATGGGAAGGAGACAGAAAGGAGTATGAAAACCACCCAAATCCTACACTTGATGGTTTTAAGGAGAAGGACGCGAGACAGTCCTACACAGCTCCATACCGATTTGACCTGAAATCCTTTCCTGCAGCAAACTCAAGATGGAGCTGTGTTCACCCCTGCCTCTGCTATAACATTCTGCAGGACCTGAAATCTCAGTCTTCACTCTGGATGGATGGGGCATATGCCTGGGCCTTCAGAAGTGGGGAAGCAGAAGTAAACCTGAGCCTTTCTCCTCCCTCTAGTCTCCTCGGGCCTCCTCAAGTACATCATCCAACCTAAAGTCAGACATGGAAGGAACCATCCCACTGCAATATCCAACAGGAAATCAGACAGGCAGGGCACAGCCTTATGCGCTAACTCTAGCTGGAAGTCAGACTTGACGGGAGCCCTCGGCTGGATACGAGGTTTGAACACGCAGTGGCAGAGAAAGGTGGTATAGAGATCAGCAGAATAAACGCTAGCTGCTCACTCGCCCCACTTTTCCCAGAGGGCACCTAGCTCGGCCACAGATCACGTGACCGACTCTGCGTCTTGCGCAGGCGCTGGAAGTACTGGGTTCTCTGATTGCCTTCTCTCCCCCAGCAGGGAGAATGCGTTTAGTAATTTCTCCGACTCTAACATGCTGTGTGGTGATCAAACACCTGTCTGTCTGTATCGTTTTTTAGATCGTGGGTCTGCTTCTGAATCTTCAAAAAGACAAGACTCATTTCACATGTAGGGTGTTTCCACGGAGCTGCAGCGCTGACAGAAACCAGGCGCCTTCTCCACACCTGGCCCATTGATCCGCGCCGAACCGCTCTAATTAGCACATTGCGCTATGATTAGGTTTCCAGGGGAAGTGAGCCAAATGCCATTAATTATGGACGTGATGTTGAATTATTCACTTGGACTGTATTTTTTCCTTGATATGCCCCTTTCATTTCCCACTAACTTTTTGTCACACCCAAGAAGAGACCCAATTAAGTCTGGAAAAGCAGAGATTTGTTATCTTAATGAAAAGGTAAACTGAAAATTATTCACCTACCTTCTCCAGTGGTCACATTGGTGGTGATCAGGAGGTTGGAGAGGACATGAGATGGACTCCTTTGTTTTTTTCTTTTCTTCTACTCATTTTTAGAAAGCATGCACTTTAGAAAGTATGCACACTCACAGACATGTACTATGATGTACATATGATGATCAGAGGACAGTTTGTAAGTGTTGGGTCTCTCCTTCCAACTATGTGGATTCTGGAGACTGAAGTCATGTCAGACTGGACAGCAAGTGCCTTTGCCCACTGAGCCATCTTGATGTCCCTTTCTTGCCTTTTCTCTCTGTAGATCTCGTGGTTTTATGACCCCTTCCGTGGTACCCAGCTCACTTCGTCCACAGTACCCAGCTCATTTCAGATGGAAGTCAGCGTCGGGATGCCTTAGTTCAGTCCTGCAGAGTAGAAGCACTGAGATCGTGTGCAAACTGCATATTTCGAAAGCTGGGACCAAATCAAGAGGCAGTTCAGCACGGAAGCGGGTCTTAGGTGAGAGCCTGCTGGAACTCTCCTCAGCCTTTGGATGCATTAGGATGGGGACTTTCAGACATGCACAGCCATCAGCCCTGCCCACAGCTGGCGCCTGCTCTTAAGTGTGGGTCAGGCTACTCCAGGATGTGGCCTTGGAAATGAAGGGGGCAGGTCTCAGAGACAGGGCATGGACTGTAAAGGGGACCTAGAGAGATGTTCATTATGAGCCCACAGCATCCACGAATGGGAGGAGGATGGCAAGAACTTGGGCAGTAGAGGAAAGGAGAGGAGCCATGTTTCTTCAGGCCTCTAAAGCGCAGCACCCTGTTGGGTAGGCTGTAGGGGTCAGATCCTCTGCTCACCATGAAGGCCCAGCCTGAGTCCTGAGAGGTGACAGAGTTACCAGGAAATTCTGTTGGACTTTTGTACCAGTGTCAGAAACTGGTCTAAAGGGAGTACTAATGGACAAAAGCAAGTTGTGAGGAAGTCCCAATAAAGTGTAGAAACGTGTGGTTTAACCGTAATTGCTGGAAGAGTCGAGCAACAAAAAGGAGAGAGAGCTGAGACACAGGTTGGCGTCAGGGTGACTAAGAAAAGCTTAGGGGTTTTGCACGTGTATTGGGGTTTGTATTTCAGAAAAATCCTCTCCTACCTGCTCGCTCATGAGAGCCTTTAAATAGGACCCTGGGGTCTCAGGGCACTTTCAGTCTAAGATGAAAGGCCACTGAGGCCCAGGAAGGCAGTGGGGGATTAACTTGCTCAGAAGCTTAGGTACCAGATGAGGAGTCTGGAAGGTCAACATCAGGCTCCCTCCAAAGCCTCATGCAAGTATACTAGGAACTGGTATTTATTTTTGTTGTTTTTTCTTGATTTTTTAGGTTTATTTTATTTATATGTATGTGTGTTTTCCTGCATGTGTGTATAGGCACCATTTGTGTACTTTTTTCCACAAGGAGGTGAGAAGAAGGTGTCAAACCTCCTGCAACTGGATTATGGGTGATCTGTACCTGAGACATATCAGTGGGTCAAGGTGACTGCTGCCAAGCCTCACGGCAGGAGCTCAATTTCCAGAACACATTAGTAAGAGGGAGAACGTGACTCTGGAAAGCTTTCCTCTGACCTCCACATGTTCCTGGCACATGCACACCTGCCCCACCTCTCAACACGCACAGACACATGCACACACACACACGCACACGCACACGCACATGCACGCACACACACATATGCACAGACATAAGCACGCATGCACACATATATGCACATGCATGCACAGACGCACACATGCACTCTTGCATGTAACACACATTTACATGCACAGTAGGTAATTTGATAGAAAGGAGTTGACTGTAGGTTTGTAGGTAGTAACTTAAGAAAATAGAAACAAACAGAGGACCTGTCCAGCAAGAGGGGTTCCAGGAAATGAGGTACTACCGGGTCTCTAGTGGAGGGGCTTCTTAAAGGACTGGTTGGGTCATGGCACGTAGTGATGACCTTGCTCATCCAGTTGGCCCAGCTATGAGGTGTGCAGTGCCTCTTGGGCTCAGTTATGCCTTCAAAGACGGCTTCTGGCAGTGCAACCCTAGGTAGGACGGAAGGGGAAGAAAACTGACAGAAAGCCTGAGCAGGAACCGCCCCTTTCGACATGACTGACCTCCAGGCAGGAGACCAAGGACTTCTCTGGCATCCAGCCAAGGACCAGACTTAGAATGATGCTTGTGAGGTTCCTACCCTGAACTGCCTGGCCAATTTTCGTCTCCTTTTCTCACCATGCTGGGAGAGAGCATCAGGACCTGTGATGGTGAGAACAGGCTTTCTTGGCTCCATATACGACACACATCAACACGATGTCACAAGAAAAAATAACGGAAAACACAGTTCCAAAAGCTTTTCCAAATGACAGCCGCTTCACTGAAGGTCCTCTGAGGCAGGGGAGAAGGCGGTGGGTGTGGCATTTCATATCAGAGAGCAGAACTCGCCAAAAGGCTTCTTGACACCTCCCTCCTTCTGGAAAATGTTCTCCAGTTCCATCTGTATTGTTCAAAATTCTGACACTTTCACTTCTTCACATCCTCCCCAGTGCCACTGTTGGCGGCATCTATCCCAGTGTTCTTCCTCCACCTGCTGCCCAGGATACCCTTCCCCCATTACCCAGGACCAGCGAAACAGACGCTGGCCACCATGCAGCACAAATTCCTTCCAAAGTGGGGGCAGATGTGATCTTTTACTAACTTGGCTCTTGTCACAGCAGTAGAAGCAGTCATAGACAAATGGCCAAGATCAGCGAAGTACTGGCGCTGGGGAGGAGCGGTCATGGACAGGAACCGAAAGATAGAACCTCTGGGAAGACAAACAGTATCTTATGGGTTGTGTGCTGTGTCACCATGCAAGGAAGGGTGTCCTGCCTGGGGAAAGGGACCTGGAGAAGGAGCTCCCGATATCAGAGGGTTCTGACTTGGCTACCCTTCTGGTGGGCTGTGGGATTCTCAGAGCAACCTGAGTTCGCTCCAACTTTGACTGGCTTTCTTTACTGGAAAACAGTCCTTTGGGGACTCAGTAGTCTTCGTCAGCAAGGTCACCTTGTCGGAAGTCAGTTTAGTCTCCTGTGATATGTGAGGTCACGTCTTTCAAAGTGTAATGAGCTTGGGAACATGTGAAGAGAGGGCAAATGGCTTACTGGGAAAGTGCTTGCCACGCATGCGTGAGGACCAGAGTCTGGGTCCCTGGAACCCTTGTGATAGCTCTGCAGATGTGGCTGTTGAGTTGTAACCCTCACCCTTGGGAGGCTATCTGGTCAGAATCTGTGAGCTCTGGGTTCAAAGAGGCTTTGGCCCGTTAGGTCAGGCTTCTTACCGACTAATTCTCACATCTTGATTGACCCATTTTTCTGATCTATTTTAACCATGTGGTGCAGTACCTTTTTCAGTGGGGCAGCTCACATCCTGCTGCTTCTGTGGTCTGGGCTGGAGTGGGGGAATCAACTTCCTCCTCCCCAGAATTCTCCTGCTCACTTTGCATCATTTCCACTTCCTGTCTGGTTTTCCCACCTACACCTCCTGCCTGGCCAATCAGCGTTTATTTAAAACATGATTGACAGAATACATACAATTCTCCTGCACCACTCCGTAATCACCCTTGATCATGGTTTTCCATCACAGCAACAGCAAAGTGACAGGTACCCTGCCCTTGACCGTGGGCGTCATGTGACTAGCTCCTGCCTTGACTCCCGGGAAGTCAAGGGCTCCGACCTGGAAATGTAGCCACATAAGCCCTTTCCACCACAGCGTTGCTTCTGCTCAGGATATTTTTTTACAGCAACAGATAGGGAACTAGAACATTGTACCTGCCTAGTGTAGGTTTCTCCCAGACCTACCAATCAGATGCATGCTGAAGTAGTGGGCCTTCTTACTGAACTAAGGAGGGTAGCTCTAGGGAGGCCTGACTTGCCTCTGGGTCACCAGAACAGGCATTTGGGCCTCTCTGTTGTAAACCAGGAGCTCCCCACATACACGTGGATGCAGCCCTTCAAGACAGCCTCTGAGTATTGCTCTGAGGAGTCAGACCTATGGAAAAACCTCCCGCACCCAGAATGGGGCCTGCTCAGTAGGGTCTGCTTCTTTTATTAATTCATCCCCACCAGCCGACACCTCATTTTCTCACAGGCTGCCTGTGCAGCCTGGCGCCTTGCCCTCCCAATTCACCTTCTCCTTTCCTCCCTGCCAGGCAAGAATAACAAGGAGATTAGAACAGCTGTCAGGCCTACAAGTCTTTGGGAAAATGAGCCCCGGCCTGCTGTTGCCCCACTGAATACCCTGTGTGGGCTGGGGCCCACCCATCATCTCAGGAGTGCCAGGAAGGGAGGGCGGGATCCTGCTCCTCTACCCATGTCCTTCCAAACAGTTTCAGGAGCTCCCCCCAATCCCTACCTTTTTTTTTCATAGCTTGTCTGAAATTTCATCAGTGTGGCATCCTTTCAGCATCTCACCCTGCTACACATGCTTCATTCATTCATTCAGTGACTGAGAGCATTCTGATATTGAGGAGTCTGGTAGCTTTACATCATTCCTGCCCCCACTCACTCCAGAAAAAAAAATCTCCTTATTTTTAAAGCCTTAGCAGGTGGAGCATGAATCCAGCGGCTGCAATGATGAGGAGAGCTCATATGTAGAAACAAGGGAACTCTGGGTGGCTAAGGAGACAGCAAGAGGGCAGGGGAGAAAGAGATGCCTAATGTCAACTTAGACACAAGGCAGGTGAGCAGTTAGTAGGTTCTAGGGACTCCACAGTGGGCACAGCACAGGCAACACATAGTCGGACCCCCAAGCCCCAGGATTCCACAGGGTTCTCCAGCAGAGCCCTTTCTCAGAGCTGTCGTATTGGAGGCTAGCATCCTGCTTAGCTGGATACCATTTCCAGATTCTCTTTACCCCTGTGACCCTGGGGGAGCCCCCTACCTCCATCTTTTCCAGAGAAAAGATTCTCTGGAACTGGATACCTTTGTGTCTGCCCTACTGGTCAAAGTCCAGGGGACAGCACCTATGGCCACAATCTGTTCAGGCAGTGGGCAGCTAGCTGTGGATGGGAGCTCCAGTAGAACATTAGCATTTGGGGCTAAGGAAGGAGCTCAGTCGACAGAGCAGTAAGAAATTCAAGGTCATCCTTGGCTACATAGTCAATTTGAGGTCGGTTTGGGATACGTGATATGAACCCAATATGAATATATATATATTACTCACTGTGTGGAAGACATGATTAAGGGCCTGGGTATCTGCAAACCCAAGACATAGAAATCCCTGCCCCATGGAGCTTCCAGTGTAGCGTGGGAGAAAGGAGCACAGTCAGATACATGGTGTGCCCATGAGTGTTGAGGGCTTCGAAGAAAAGAAAGCAGGATTGGGGGCTAGGAAGTAGTGGGGGAGTGGTTACTGTTTAATACCGAGTAGTAGAGATGATCTTTTCATCATTGACAAAGTAAGGATGTGAGAAAAGAGGAGCCCTCATTCATTGCTGGTGTGAGCGCAAACTGGTATGGCCATTGTGGAAATGAGTGTGGAGAGTTCTCCAAAAGTTTTTTTGGGGGGGCGGGGAAGCTAAACCATTCCTGGGCATATACCCAAAGGACTTTATTTCCTATCACAGAGATCATGTATAATTAGGTTTGTTGATGCTCTAGTCACAATAACAGAGAAGTAGATACAGACTTATGACTGAATTTTTTAAAAAAATGGATGAATAGATAAAGAAAATGTGGTACATATATACAATGTAATTATATTCAGTTGTAAAGAAGAAATGAATCATGGAATTTGCAGGAAAATGGGTGACTATGGAAAGTATACTATCAAACAAGGTGATCCAGTTCAGAAAACAGAAACCATATGACCTCCCTCTTATGTGGGTCCTTACACATGTGTACATGTGTGTTCATAAAGGGTGGATCAGGCCTAAAAAGCTTGAAAAGAGGCCAGAAAAGGGTAAAAATAGATGTGGAAGAAGGATGGGAATAAGGCAGAAGGACACACAAGAATAAAAGAGCAAACGAGACCCGATGGGGAGGCTGTATGGGAGGAAAGTAAAGGTAAGGGGAGAAGGGGGAGAGAAATAGAGGAGAAACTGAAAATGCAATAATTGTATCCAATGATATCAAAATGACATGCTGATTTTAAAAACATAAGGGGTTGACTGGTTAAGAGCACTTCCTGCTCTTGCAGAGGACCTGTGTCGGATTTCCAGCACCCACAGTGGGCGGCTCACAACCTACTGTAATTCCATCCAGGGGATCCAACACCCTTCGTGATGGCTATTCTTGGTTGTCACCTTGACTGTATCTGGAATGAACTATAATCCAGAAATGGAGGGCACACTTGTGATCCAGATCTTGAGGCAAGAGGACAACATGCCTTTTTCTAGATTCTGAGGTTGGAAGACACACCGTTAATCTTCGGTCTGGGCCACACCTTTTGCTGGAAGCCTATATCAGGACAATGGAAGAAAGAAGAGTTCATTTTTCTTTGCCTGCTGGTCTTCACCTTGTCAGCGCATTCAGAAGACCAGCTGTGAAGCCCAGCCTCGTGGGACTGAGCAGCTACTAGATCCTTGAACTTTACAGTCACAGCTAGGCTTTGTTGGACTGTAACCTGTAAGTCATTCCAATAAAATCATATATATATATATATATATATATATATATATATATAGAGAGAGAGAGAGAGAGAGAGAGAGAGAGAGAGAGAGAGAGAGGAGAGAAAGAGAGAGAGAGAGGAGAGAGGGAGAGAGAGAGGAGAGAGGGGAAGAGAGAGAGAGGAGAGAGAGAGAGGAGAGAGAGAGAGGAGAGAGAGGGGAGGGAAGAGAAGAGAGGGAAAGAGAGAGAGGAGAGAGGGGGGGAGAGAGGAGAGAGAGAGAGGAGAGAGAGAGAGAGAGAGAGAGAGAGAGAGAGAGAGAGAGGAGAGAGAAGAGGAGAAGAGAAGAGAAGAGAGGAAAAGAGAGAGAGGAGAGAGAGAGGGGAGACATTCATTCCATAAGCTCCCCCAAGGAGCTTCTGAGCATCCCGAGGCAGGAGGCAAGGGCTGAAATGTCAGGTTTTGTCAGCTATTTGTAAAGTGCAGTCACTCTACAGATCTATGCAGATCACACTTCTATGTGTCATCTGTCACAGATGTGAAAGGTCACATCTGCATGTCATTCTGGGTCTCCAGTGTGCATGTGTCACGAAGTACCGTGTCATGATTTGTATCTCCTCTCAGCTCTGCACTGATGACCTACACTTGGCAGTTTAAAATCGACCGTGCGACCACGGGAACAGTGCTTACACACTCGAGTGGAAATGCTCCCAGCTCCCTGCTTCTCACTCAGCCCCCATCCTTTCCTAGAGCTGCCCCTCCTGTTTTGCTGTTTCTTCCTGTCTGCACTTCTGAAGCCAGCTCCTTGTTTCCACAGTTCAGTCTGGGAGTCATCCACAGCTTCTTCAAGCACCCAGTGCTATAGCAAAAGAGATCAGGATATGATAATAAGGTGCCCGGGTCCCTTAAAGGTCTCCAAGCTGTCAGGTAGACATGGTGACCGTCATCTCACCGACAAGGACATTTACTGACTTCTCAGATGTTACAGTGTGCCCAGCCACTGGTGACCCTCATCCCAGTGATGACATTTACTGACTTCTCAGGGGCTGCAGTGTGTCGAGCCAAGTGTTGGGAGACTCCCTGGGAAGATGAACAAAAGTCTGTCCACTCGGATGGAACATTAGCAACAGATCAAAGAAACGGTTGTGCCCAAGTCCAGGCAAGATGAACCAGGGAGTTTATTGTGTTTACTCACAGGAGCCTGGGTGACTCAAAGGCACCCCAGGCTCTGCGATGGTTCATCAGAGTTGTCTTCTCTGAGCCGCTCTGCTCACCTTGCAGGCAGCTCCACTAAAGTGTCCTTACACCAGCAATTTTCCTACTTACAGAACCGTGGGGAGGGACCTGCTGAATTTTCTCATTTTCTGAGCTTTTAAGTTTTATGTCTCATGTGCCTCCCCTCTCCCTTCAGGAGAGAATGTTTCAGTTCGGAGGAAATGGCTACAGACCACCAGGGACTGGCTTCAGCCTGGGGAGAGCGGGAAGCACACGGTGTTTGAAAACAGACACTGTGACAGGAAGGACTGCAGTCAGGGAAGTGGAGGGAATGCCACTGCAAAGGAAGGAGAATGGGATGTGTTCAGGGGACAAGCGTCTTCCCCAGCCCTGGAGAAGCCCACGTCCAGAGGCTTCAAAGTGATAGATAATTCCAAACATACTGCATCTTCAGCTTCATTCTGTGTCTGATGAGTCTTTGCTTGGTGATCAGGAGTTTGCTCTATGAGCTCAGAGACGAGTGGAATCCAATGTGTGTGGCTGTGGTGGGAGGAGAGTAATGAGCCTTGGGTGGACGCATACATAGCAGAGGGATGGGTGTGTGCGTAGTGGAAGGATGAGTGTGTATACAGTGGAAGGATGGGCGTGTACGTACGTAGTAGAAGGATGGGTGTGTACATAGTGGATGGGTGTGTATATAGTGGAGGGATGGATGTGTACATAGTGGATGGGTATGTACATAGTGGAGGGATGGGTGAGTACATAGTGGATGGGTGTGTATATAGTGGAGGCATGGTTGTGTAGATAGTGGAAGGATGGGTGTGTAGATAGCAGAAGGATGGGTGTGTACGTAGTGGAAGGATGAGTGTGTATACAGTGAAAGGATGGGCATGTACGTAGTAGAAGGATGGGTGTGTACATAGTGGATGGGTATGTACATAGTGGATGGGTGTGTATATAGTGGAGGGATGGATGTGTACATAGTGGATGGGTGTGTATATAGTGGAGGGATGGATGTGTACATAGTGGATGGGTGTGTATATAGTGAAGGGATGGATGTGTACATAGTGGATGGGTGTGTATATAGTGAAGGGATGGATGTGTACATAGTGGATGGGTGTGTATATAGTGGAGGGATGGATGTGTACATAGTGGATGGGTGTGTATATAGTGGAGGGATGGATGTGTACATAGTGGATGGGTGTGTATATAGTGGAGGGATGGATGTGTACATAGTGGAAGGATGGGTGTGTAGATAGCAGAAGGATGGGTGTGTACATAGTGGAGGGTTGGGTGTGTATATAGTACAAGAGCAGTGTGTGTATACATAGTGGGGTGGTAGGTGTGTAATAGTGGAGGGGTGTGTGTACCTAGTAAAAGGGTATACATAGTAGAGAGTGGGTGTGTACACAGTGAGGTGGTGGGTGTGCATATAGTAGCGGAGTGTGTGCATAGTAGAAGGGTAGGTATATATAGTGAAAACGTTACATATCGGTTTGCTGTGGAGCATCTCAGCTTTACATTTGATGAAAAAAGAAAATATGGCTAAGGGAATCAGGTCTTCCTTCACTAAGACCAGATGGCAAGCCTGGAGGTGGTAAGGGGCGAAGAACAAACAGCTTTGCATAAAGTCCTGGTCATTTTCTATAGCAACTTCAAATCTGCTGTCCTGGTCACTCTTGGGAGATAAATGAGACCCTGGGCATCTCTGAATCATCTATTATGTTATTCATGTCCTTTGTAAAGAACTCTGTGCTATAACCCCTCTTCCCCAGAATGACAAATGGCTCTTTCTGAATTCTGAACAGAGCCCACCTTCTTTGCAGGAAAAATGCCGTGTCTCCAGATAAACTTGTTTGCCTCCTTTTATCTGCTACGGTGAACTCTGTAACCTAACTATTGACACCTTGGGAATTCTGCCCTGCAGTCTTAATGTAGCGCCATGTAAAGACGTGCAGAAACAGAACGGCCCCGGTGGACAATGGAACTCATTGAAGTTGGCGGAGATCATTCTTCCCAGGAAATTCTCCTGGACAAGAAGATTCAAATATTTTTGTTCACCTAGAATCTTAAAGAGAACAAGTATTGTTAAAAATAGTCTAGGGACTCCAGTTTCTCTGGAAGGTTCTACAAGTTTGGAAGATTTTGCTGGCCTTTAAAAAAAATCCTGAACTAGTCTGAAACTCACTATGTACTTGGGGATGACCTTGAATTTCAGAGCCTCCTGTGGCCACCTCCTAGCTGCTAAGAATGTAGGCGTGTGCCGCCACCACGTCTGACTCCCATGGTGCTGAGGTGGAAACCAGGGCTTCGTGAAGAGCCGACACAGATGGGGAAGGTTTTGAGGATTCCAGCTCTTAGCCGCACTTCCTGAACACAACTAGTTAGTGTTCTCCAGACAGAGGCAGAGTTCATTTTCACAAAGCTGAATGTCACTCAGGGAGAATGCGTTGACATTTCCAACTTTTAGGTGATACTTGCAGTGACCCACTACCACAGCAGATTTGAAGGACACAGGCATCTTCGGGTGAATCTGCTTCTGGCCAATCTGCTGGTTTGTTTCTATCTACCTCACAGCTCAGTTAAAATGCCTAGTTTTGCTTAAATGGCTTCAGGTTATTATTATTAACTTATATGACATTATTAACGTCATCAGTTACTTCAGTTATCTCTAGAACTTTTTCCTCTTGTCATTGAACAGATTCCTGGAATGTCATCCTGAGAGCTCCTACTAACTATTCTCCCATTTCCATCACTTGGGAGGCTGCTCCGTAGGGGGTATCTTCATTGTATATGTGTGTACATTTAAATGGGTGCATACGCACATGTGTGCACATGTGTGTGTGGAAGCCAGAGGATAGCCTCAGGTGTCATTCCTCCGCCTTTTTTATCTTTATGTATATAGGAGTTTCCCTGAATGTCCACCTATGTACTGTGTGTATACAGTGCCTTTGGAAGCCAAAAGAGAGCACCGGACCCCTGGGGTTGAATTTCTCTGTAGTTTCTCTGGGTGCTAGAAACTCAGGTTCTCTGAAATAGTGCTCTTGAATGATGAGCCATCCCTCCAGCCTTTTCCCAACCTCTGCCCATCCCCCCTTTTTGAGATAAGTCTCTTCATGACCCACCAAGTATTTAAGGCCCGAGCATCTGTCTGTCTCCACCTCTCCAAAGACAGAATTACAAATCCTAGCTTTTTTACACAGGTTCTGAAGGTTGAGCTCAGGACCTTGTGCAAGCTCTTCCCCACTGAGAGGTCTCCCTAACCCACTTCTTCACTGGGTTCACAAAAGTTTTTGACACAACCTCTGAGGGGAACTCAGCACACCCCTCTGTGTCTCCAATTCACTCACCGAGCTGGGTGGTCTTCTGGACCCGACACCACCAGCAGCAGTTGGGCCTGCCCTCCACACCCTGGTGCTTACCTTCACACATTAGGAACCTCTGTGTCACAGAACAAAATTCCTGCAGGAGAGTTCTCACTGTGTGTGA
Source organism: Myodes glareolus (assembly GCF_982192425.1). NCBI lineage: Eukaryota > Metazoa > Chordata > Mammalia > Rodentia > Cricetidae > Myodes > Myodes glareolus. Next base: position 8,641,138 of record NC_142043.1, on the reverse strand, counting down.
CTTTTCATACCTGAGGGAGTTTCCTCCCCTGGGAGGGAGGGAGAAATGTATTTCTGTGTGAGCTTGAGTGTGCTCCTTGGGGTTCGGAAGGTGTTTGTTCATTTCTGTCTACACTGGAAGCATTAGCTCCTTCATTTCTAGACAAACTGATGAGAGACAATTTGTCATGCAGCCTTCCTTTCTTACTAAGAATATTCTAGAACACAGAGTGACTCCAGGCTAAATTGCATGTGCAGATGTTTGTCCAGATGTTCTGTAGTATTGCCTGCGTCAAGAAGATTCAGTACCTCCGAGGTACATCCCCACCCCTTGACCTGCTAGTGCTTTCTAGTCTTTAGAATTCTTGTTTCCTATTTGCAAATCAAACACTTTCCCACTGTACATTTCCAAAACGGAGTCACATACAGTTAGCTGTGATGGTATATGCCTGTAATCCTAACCCTAAGGCATAGAGAGAATGGATCAGTTCTGAGCTAGGGGAATTGGGCTGGGGTACGGTTCAGTGGGCAAAGGGCTTGCTGTGTAAGCATGGGGGCCTGTGTTCAGATCCCTACTTTCACTGTATAAGTCTGAAAGTGATTGTATCCATCTGTAACTCAGAACTGGGGGCACGAAATGGGTAGATCCTGGGGCTTGCTAGATTGATGGTCTAGCCAAAATGCTGAACCGTAGGTTCACTGAGAGATCCTTCCTCAAAATACGAGATGAAGAGTGTTTGGGGTGATATTCCAATGTCAATCAACCTCTGGCTTCCGTACAAGCCTCCAAAGAGTGCGTGCGCGTGTACATGCGCGCGCGCGTGCGCGCACGCGCGCACACACACACACACACACACGCATGCAACAAGATTGGTAAATGAAGCTTTTTGAGTAGCTCCCCTCCCTTTCAGGGTCCTCAGCTTTCTTCACACTTGGTCCTCACATGGTGTCTCTAACTTAGATCCCAGGCATGTCTGCTTCCTTCACACTTTGCAGGTGTGATCCACTCAAGTACAACCACCTGCCCTGCCTGTCTGTCCATCTAATCTCTCCCTCTTCCCTTCTTCTCCCTTCATTCATCTCTCCCCTGTCCCCTTCCCTCCCTCCAATCCATCCTTCTCTTCCACCTCCATTTATGCTGCTTCATTCTCAGCAGACAACAAACAGTGGGCCAGACATGGGGCTTTTAAAATGGCTCCTGGCCTGTAGGAGCCTTTCAGATTAGAGGGAGAGAAGATTTATCAACAGGAGGAAGGACAGCAAGGAGAGCAGGCTATACCACATCCAAGGGGTGTGGACCTCAGAGAGCAGACTATACCACATTCAGGGGATATGGACCTCAGAAAGCAGGCTATACCACATTCAGGGGGTGTGGACTTCAGAGAGCAGGCTATACCACACTCAGGGGGTGTGGACTTCAGAGAGCAGGCTATACCACATTCAGGGGGTGTGGACTTCAGAGAGCAGGCTATACCACACTCAGGGGGTGTGGACTTAGGCATCAGGCTACAGGAAATTTGAATCCTAACTCAACTACTTACTTTCTCTGAACTCAGTGTTTTCTCCCGTAAGATGGGATCTTACCACCCCCTGCTTGCAAGTGGCTATCCTCTTGTCTGCTACTGCATAAGGAGGCACTGGACATTTTATCATAGGTCATAGTTCTGTGAGTTGATGACTCAGGCTGGCCTCAATGAGTTGGTGCTTCTGTTTTATTTACTAACAGCCGAGGTCATATTTAGTGGTATTCATCTGGCTCAGAGGGTCTCAGATGACTTCAGGCATGCCTGACATCTGGGCTCCAGGGTGGCTGAGAGATTGAGATTGTCAACTACAGGCCACCTGTGGCCTCCCTCTGCTGGGCCTTTAGACTTCTTACTCCCTGTCCAGGGCTCTCAAACTCGGTGTGGTCTGAACCAGTCGTGAGTGTGGTCAAGGCTGAAAGCAGGCATGGCTGATCTCTAAAGCCTACTGCATACAGGATGAAAACAGGCTCAGGGGTCTGTTCGGCCATTCTCACACCAGTCAGCCTCCGTAACTAGGAGACTAGATGGGCTAATTCTTACCTGAGAGGCGGCTGGGCCGTGACTGAGGTGTACAAGCTATGGGCAGCTGGGACACTGACAAGCTAGACCCCGATCTTAGGGGCATTGTCTGGAGATTCCAAGTTTGTGACTCACCTCCACATGTGAACCTGTAGATGAATGGAGAGTTCTCACATCGATTCCAGAACATCTGGGGACAGTTTGGTGAGAAACCTGTGGAGAGGCATTGGGAGCCCCTTCCCTCAGTAGAACTCACAAGCTCAGATCCCAGCGTGGTTTCCTGGGCTCACCGACAGACCCCCAACGCGGAGAGGAATGGAGGAAATTCCCAGCTGGCTGCCTGGCTTGCTCTCTCTCCTGCAGCCCCACTGCCTAATTGGCAAGGGCCATTTCGACATCTTAGCAGAAAATGGAGTTTTTCTTTCCTTGATGTCATGATTTGACTGGAGTTAGCAAAGCTTCAGTAGAATCCTAAATGTCTACTTTAAAAAAATGAAAGTCAAGGCTCCATCTGAGCCTAGTGTGGGGCTCCCACACGCTATTTGTGGGAGGGAGATAAAAGGCTTTGGAGCATGTCCTCCTGCCTGCCTGAGAACGGGAACTTGGGCTAGTTAAACATCCCGGGTAATGGTTTCTCTCTGCCAAGAGTTTTTAATCTCTTCCCAGAAATGGTTCCTGCCTTTAAATGGCTTCTACGGGGAAGAGACATTACTGTATGTGAAAGAATTTGAGAAAGTATAGGAAGAGGACTCTGACGTGCGTGTAGTCACAGGGTGCCTGGTTCTAAGCCAAGTTCTTCCTATCCCTTGCCTCCTCCAGACCTCACCAAATGGGGATCAGGGTGAGGACTGTTCTATCCCTGTTTAAAACTAGAAATACCTGGAGCCCAGAAAGAGACATCTAAGGTCATATCCATGGCATGGTGACGAGCTTGGCCTCTCTGACTGCCACCCGCATGGGAAGGATGGCTTCCTTTATCAGAGCATTAACTAAGATGTAGGACCACAGGGCTGAAGACATGTCCCAGCGCGTATGAGCACTTGCTGCTTTCTTTCCAAGGATCTGAGCTTGGTCCCCAGCATCTCTCTCAGGAGGCTTACAACTGCCTAGAGGTCAGAACCAGGGCATCTGGTGCCCTCTTCTGACCTCTGTGGGCACCTTCACTCACATGTACACATATACATGCATACAAATACATTATAAAAATAACCTCTAAATAAAAATTAAGATACAGGAACTCAAAAGGTGTTCTTAGACGGACCTATAACTGATGCTCCTGCTTGCTGTGTGGCTTGCTTAGGACATCCAGGGACCCAGGTCATATAAAGCACTGCACTCTCGGCAGGTGCTGCCCACAGACCACAGTAGGGCTTGAGTCCTGTGTGGCCTGAGCGCCTATAATAGGTGTGTGGATGGAAGTGACAGGGAGACAGAATGCAAGAGAAAAGCAACTGCAGAGGAGCTGTAAGCGGGGGTGGGGGGGTGGCTGCAGTCTGTAATTCTCTAACAGTAGGAAGAGAGGTTGCTAGGTTGTATCCAGAAGTGATTGTGTAGATATGTTTAAGACTGGTGGGAGGAATTCTGGGGGAGGGTTTCGGACTAATACCCCCCCCCCCCGTGGCCACAGTAGGATCAGTGCTGATTGACGGCAACATGGTTTATTAGGAAGGGATTGTTCTGACGTGGACCCTCCCCTTTCAAATCCCAGGCCATGGCTGTTTCCCGTGCCACAGAACGGACAATTCTTTAAACAGGAGTGAGTGCCTGTCCTCTCCATGTCCCCCAGAAAAGAGCTTGGTCCTGGGAAGCCACACTGATCCACTGTTAAAGATGATTAACTTATTTAACTTTCCAGACCCTCAATTTTCCCATCTCTAAGCTGGGGTCATAGATTGTACGTCACAGAGTTGGCGTTAGGGGGCCAAACCTTGCCTGTGTGTGTGTGTGTTCATGAGGAAAAGAAACTGCAACCACTGTACTTCACTTTCACAAGCAATGTCTCTGCCGTCATAGCTCAAGGTGCACGTGGGGAGGATGGCTCAGTGGATAGAAACACTGGCAGTGCACGTGTGAGGACCTGGGTTCAAATCTCTAGAGCCCATATAAAAGCCAGATGCCTAGCATGAGTCCATAGTTCCAGTGTTCCTATGGGAAGATGGAGGTGGAAACGTGAGACTTCCCCGGAAGCTGATGGGACACCCTGCGTGCAAGGGTGAACAGGAGACCCTGCCTCAAATAAGTCAAAAGGCAAGAACTGACACCAGAGGCTGTCCTCTGACCACCACATGTGTACCCGCCCCCTCCCACATAGACACACACACACACACACACACACACACACACACACACACACCATTAGAAATGACACAGTAGAGTTTCCATAGCCAAAATGAGAGCTTTGATGGCCAGATAATCCACCCAGCTCTCCAGGAAGGCTTTGTTATCAAAAACACTTGTTACCAGGGGAGTTCTGTCACCCAGTATAGTATAGGTGCCTGTCTTTGTATTGGGACCGCATCATGGGGGACCCTGCAGGTATACCTAGTAAATGCTGAGGGTGGGTAATGTCTGTCCCCTTCTCCATGTGTGCCCAGTGTCACTGACATCCGTATCCTGAGGAAGGCTAACTCCAGGACAATGCCACAGAGGAGGCATCTGAGTGTCGTATTGAGTAGTCCAGACTCACCATGGGGATCGCAGCAGGGCTAGGACAAGAATCACATCCTCACCTTGGCCATCAGCACCTTGGTCAGCTGAGCATAGGCGCTGCTACCTTGGGAGTAGACACGTGGGTGGTCTTGGGTGGAACCCCCTCGCAAATCCCTGGGGTTCCACCCAGTATCTCCCTTTCCTCGGGAAGGGACCAACCACACAGTAGGGACTAGAGAACAGTCAGCAGTCAGCAGGGGTTTGGATTGGGTTCCCAGCTTTCCATACTGAAGCCAGAAGCCAGCTCCCACAATGGGAGGAATAAGAGGGAATGGGCGCGTGCCAATAAATTCATAACTCTGTTCTTGCTCTCCACTGCCTGTAATTAATCATCGCGATTAACCTGGCACACTTAGCTACTATTAATCTGGCACACTCAGGGCTAATTGGAGGCCACACCTTCCCCTTTTGATTGAGACAATTCCTTTCTTTCTGCAGTAGCTGAGCTCTGCAGGGACCTTTTCAAATGCAGCTTTCCCAGGCTGTGTGCAAAACATTTGTATGTGGAGAGGCCATGGGGGCAGGGTGGGGGACCGGCTAGCTAAAGCCAAGGAGCAGTGTTAGGACTGCCTGGCCACCCGGGTGTTAGCCTAGTCCGGTTAACCTTAGACACAGGGCAGAACAAACCGGAGAGCCCCAGCTTTTTCCCTCCCTCCTGGGCAGGTCAGCCCCTGCTCTCTCTTTTCACCTGGAATGAGGGGAGGGTGAACTGCCTCTTCTCTTTCCTTGTTCCAGAGGATTGGTTTATTCCCACCATTGGGGAATCTGGGTCTCTGGCTATCTCTCATGAGTCACAGATGACTTCTGGGGCACCCACCCCTGAGGTTTAGGGTGGGAAAAGAAAAACCTCCTGCTCTACACATTTAGACTTACAGATGAAGTCCTACTAATCAGAGGGACAGAAGGTGATGTGAACCAATGAATAATTAGCTTGCCCACTGAGCTGTGCACAGATCTGGGTGAACCTGGGGGAGCTAGAACATGGCTGCCAGAGCTTCTTAGGGAGGAGAAACAGTCCTCACACAGAAGAAAAGAGCTCTGGTCCTTTAAAGGCATATTGGTGGGAGTGGGGGAGTGTATAAGGGCAGCCATGTTAGGTGAACCCCAGCTGACTATGTATTATCTAGCTGTGATCTTGTTTTGGTGCTGAAAGGTCAAGGTTGCCACCTTCTTCCTGTTATTCTTGCTATGTTTCCAGGCAAGAATGGCAGGAGTTGCATCTGTCTGTCCTGTCACACGCTGTGTCCCTTAGGATTGACCAATCCTGCCATTTCCTCTGGGGTCCAGCTATGGTGTGTGAGGGTCCCTTTTGTTTGAGTTCCCCGGCTACATCCATTAGAGTCCCATTTCCTCTAAGTGATGGACAAAATATTTATCCTGGGCTTAGGTAAGCCATGATGTGGTGACTTCATCATTGAAGGGTCCAGTGGTTCCCATCCATTAGGGTTCTGACCCTATCTCTCTATGGAGTCTTTGGCTCTGGTTCCCTTCCTGGTCAGCTCTCTCCTTTGTCTTGGCCCTGCTGCTGTTGTGTACAGTGCCAAGAACCAGCTTCTTTCCTGGGCCCTCCTGTAATAGAAGACATATCTGTGGAAAGACCCTCCCCACATACCCCACAGCTCACTAATCTTCACTTTTCCCTGCCTGAGGGGATGAGCAGATACCCAAAGGGGAGTCTTGTGGCATCAGTGCTACAGCAGGGAAGGGCATGTCATCAGGGTAGCCAGCAGTGTCCCCAAGCCCACTGGAGAGGACTACCCCTCCAGGGGAGTTCCCCAAATTTATTACATGATATGGCAGACAGGATACCAGGGCCCCGGGGAAGAAGTCTGAGTTGTGTAGGTGATTTGAAGCCCTGGGTAGGAGCCTATGTAGTAAAGGTGCTATCATGGGGTACAGCTGTGCCCACTTGGGTGTGCTGTCTCTGGTTGCTGATATGCCCAATACCGGGCCTCAGTGGTATTACAACAGACAATCTGTTAGCTATTTCCTCTCAAGCCCTGTAGAGAAGAAACTGGCCAGGCCCTCTTATAGAATATCAGAGCCAAGAGGGAATCGAACACTATGATCAGCATACTTCTCTTCATGTAGCAGATACTGTAGATGGGACATCTCCTCATGGGACAGACACTGTAGACAGGACATCTCATGGGACAGACACTGTAGATGGGTGCATCTCCTCATGGGACAGACACTGTAGACGGGACATCTCCTCATGGGACAGACACTGTAGACGGGACATCTCCTCATGGGACAGACACTGTAGACGGGACATCTCCTCATGGGACAGACACTGTAGATGGGACATCTCATGGGACAGACACTGTAGATGGGACATCTCATGGGACAGACACTGTAGATGGGACATCTCCTCATGGGACAGACACTGTAGATGGGACATCTCCTCATGGGACAGACACTGTAGATGGGACATCTCCTCATGGGACAGACACTGTAGATGGGACATCTCCTCATGGGACAGACACTGTAGATGGGACATCTCCTCATGGGACAGACACTGTAGATGGGACATCTCCTCATGGGACAGACACTGTAGATGGGACATCTCCTCATGGGACAGACACTGTAGATGGGACATCTCCTCATGGGACAGACACTGTAGATGGGACATCTCCTCATGGGACAGACACTGTAGATGGGACATCTCCTCATGGGACAGACACTGTAGATGGGACATCTCCTCATGGGACAGACACTGTAGATGGGACATCTCCTCATGGGACAGACACTGTAGATGGGACATCTCCTCATGGGACAGACACTGTAGATGGGACATCTCATGGGACAGACACTGTAGACGGGACATCTCCTCATGGGACAGACACTGTAGATGGGACATCTCATGGGACAGACACTGTAGATGTGACATCTCCTCATGGGACAGACACTGTAGACGGGACATCTCCTCATGGGACAGACACTGTAGATGGGACATCTCCTCATGGGACAGACACTGTAGATGGGACATCTCCTCATGGGACAGACACTGTAGATGGGACATCTCATGGGACAGACACTGTAGACGGGACATCTCCTCATGGGACAGACACTGTAGATGTGACATCTCCTCATGGGACAGACACTGTAGATCTTCTCCTCATGTAGCAGAAACTGTTTCAAAAGGACGAGCCTGGCTCTGGCTGGGATGTGACTGCACTGTGAAGGGTGGACATGGATTAGGACTTTCTGGTTCTTTTGTGAGTCAGCACCACGGCTGAGACGGAAGTAGGAGGTAGAGCTTTGGAGGACCTGGATGGGGTGGTGGGGAAGTGGCCAAGGCACCCAGGAAAGGAGAGTCAGACTCTCTGAGAGCCACAGAGGAAGTCTTACCTCCCACAGGAGGAGCCAAGCCCCCAACAGGTCACTATAATGTGTCTGGGCTCATTTGTAGCTGGGATTTTTTTTTTTTTAGTCTTTGGGGGTCCACCACCCAGCTACCAAATAAAAACATGGATACTTATTCCCACTTATGAATAAGTTGTTTCTAGCCAGCTTTGCTAACTTAAATTATCCTATTTCTCTTTAACTATGTTTTGCCTCTGGGCTTTTTCCTTTCCTTTATTTTCTATATCTTTTTTCATTCTTACTCTGTGGCTGACTGTGTGGCTGGCCCCTGAAGTCCTCCTCTTCTTCTCTCGCTCTTTTCTCCTCTTTTTTTTTCCCAGCCTGGATTTCTCCTATCTATTTTCTCTGTCTGGCAACCCCACCCATCCTTCTCTCCTGCCTAGCTATTGGCTGTTTAGCTCTTTATAAGACCAATCAGGTATTTTAGTCAGGCAAAGTAACACAGCTTTACAGAGTTAAACAAATGCAACATAAAAGAAAGCAACACATCTTTGCATCACTAAACAAATGTCCACAGCATAAACAAATATAACACATCTTCAACTAACATTCCACAACATTCAGCTTGAAGGATGGGAGGTGGTCAGGATACTCCTGACATCTAGAACCTGAAGATAGTCTGCTTCTCTTGAGCCCCCATGTCTACAGGCAACCCTCCCCTGTATCACCTCCCTAGCATGCTCAGGAAAGGGTACTGAGCTGGCCTTGTTTCTGACTTGACTTCCTAGTGTATCCCACCAGGACATGGAATTAGCCTGAGGGCTGTAGCCTCAATGCCCTCACTTCACCAGACAGGATTCTTGGGCCAACCAAACTCCCTCTGGTAACTCAGGTTAGTGCCTCTGAGCACTCACCCAGGCCAGGTTCTGATTCCACCTGACATGAGCCAAGGCTCCTCACAACCATCTTCAGAGGCAGGAGTATTGCTTACAAAGTGTCAAAATAAAATCCATCTTTCTAGCTGCTGGGAGATTACGGTTTGTTGGGTTTGAATAGAAGTAGGTGTGAGAAAAATGTAGATCAGGCAGAAAGTGGGAGAGATGCTGAGAGGACACAACTAGGGCGGGCGTAGCTAGCCCAGCAGGGAGTTCAGACACAGACTGCCCAGCCCAGGGTGGGCAGCGGTAGCCTGGCTGGAATCTCCTCTGTGGTCAGTTACGGATTGGCACTGGTTGGGAAGAAATGAACTCCACTCCAGAGCCGATAGATACCATGAGTGCTAACTGCCCATCCTACAGTTGGCCAGCCAATTTCTCCTTGAATTTGCAGGACTGCATAACCACCCTGCAGCTAGCTAACAGACTGGGACCCAAGCTCCAGGAGTTTGGAGCCAGGTGTCCTCTGTGTCACCCCTTGGCTGGCATAAACTGTGGAAGGATCCCAGTGCTGGCTCTACAATAAGGTGCCGTAGATCTGCCATCACACTGTGTTGCCTGGGTAAGTCACTCTATTGATTATTCATCTGTATCCATCCATTAATTCAACCATATCCATCATTCTACCCATTCCTCCATCCATCTCTTCACCCATTCATCCATCTGTCCATTCACTCATTGAAGTACGGAACCCTTGCTGGATATCAAATTCTTTGATAAGCCCTAAGAATAAGCACACGGCATGGTCTGGTGGGCCTGTCCATGAAGAAGCACCTGACCCCACAGTAATGTGAATGACACAGTGGAGAGAGCAGTAGAGGTCCCCAAGCCATCATCAGTACAGCAGTGGATGCTGCTCTAAGCTTCAGCCTTACATAGAGGAAGAGGAGGAGGCTGAGCACAGGATTTTCTGAGTCCCCTTCTTTTCTATAAATTCAACTTTGGGTCAAGTTTGATGACTCTTAGGGTCTACTCCAACAGAGGTCAGTGTTTAACCTCTTAACATTGTGACTTGTTATCATCTACAAAGTCTGGAGATCCACACAGCTGAGCTCCAAAAATAAATCACCCATACAATGCAACCCATCGAGACATAAACGAAGACGTTCTCACTCTCAACTTGACTATTAGACTGTCTAAGCAATGAAGTCCAAGGAAATGGGAAGTTTCCCCCAGGAATACTGGGAGAAGGACTAGCACCAGGCAAGGGCAAGTTTGTCTCCCAGAAAGACCTTAGGCGGTTCTAGCAAGTCATCAGGCTGCTGACAGGATGACCACCTGGTTGAAGCCCAGACAATGATGGGTTGGTTGTGGGTGGTACCATATGTTAACCAGGACTGCTTATGTGTGCATACCCCTCTCCTATTTAAACTCTGATTTCTCGTCAGAACCCAAGGATGGGGTAGAGGGCGATCTTTGATCCTTTTCTCATGTGGCCACCACATTAGGTCATCTTCTCTTCCTCCTTCTCCCCTTCCTCTTCCTCTTCTTTTCTATTCATTTGGTTGTTTAATTGGCTTCTTGAGAATGGGTAGCCGAACTTGGCTTCTTGGGGATAAAACTGAGGTCCAAGTTCAGTAATCTCATGTTGTAAGTAAGCTGGGCTGCACATCCTGCAGTCCTGGGATGCACACAGCTCATGGGTCATTGGCTGACACACAACCTGAACCATACCAGCCCAGACATGGTATTGCAGCCTCTGTCTGCTTTGTGCTCAAGCGGTCTTCTCCTCTGACCTCCACACTGCCTTCCTTGAGGTTTGGTGAGCCACTGAGTGACTCCAAGTGGGGCTGGTGCTCTCTCTCTCCCTGTGGCACGCTGCTTGACCAGCAAGCAAGAACAACCACGAGTTGAGGATTCTTCCCAAATCACATTTTATTGGAGCCTCTCGGTTGAAGGGAGAGCATAGAGCGAGCGAGCGAGCGAGCGAGAGAGAGAGAGAGAGAGAGAGAGAGAGAGAGAGAGGGAAAGCCCAGAGGCAGCTGCTTTTCTAGGGTAGAGGATACTGTCCTGATTGGTGAATAACATTTTGCAGATGCCCGGGGCCTCGGGATTAGCCAGGGACAAAGGCTTAGTTGTGCAAATGCAGGCAAAGGTACTCAGCCCCACGTGGCAACTTCAAAAGGATTTGTTTACCTCCAAGCTGCAGGACCGCCAGCGCCATAATGGCGATGTCCTGACGGCTCCTTACATCTCCCTTCTTCTAGGTGTTGTTGGTGCAAGAGTCAGGGCTGAGAGCAAAGCCAGTCCAGTGGGAGCCACCCATTGAACAGCAGACATCCATCAACTGATGCTCAAGCCTGGGAGAAATCAGCAGTCATTTAGAAAGCTACTCACCCAGATTCCTCCAGCCCTTCCCCCACCCAGCCAGGCCCAGACCTGTGACCTTGAAAAAGTTCTCCATCTCACTGCAAATTATTGCCATGAAAATCTACGGTCAATTAAACAAGTGAATGTTCCTCTTACACCTTTAGCTTTCTCTCTTCCTAAATAAGCTCTGCCCTGACCTACAGGAGAAGATACTGGACTCCTGCCTGTCCTCTTCATCAGGCTGAAGATCTCCACCACCTTGTCCCATGACACAGGCTCTGCGGCTTGGTTCTTAAATCAGCACAGCCTAAATTCTCCCAGGATAAACTTCTGGTCAGTGATAATAGCAATGACCTTGGAGAATTCCAGTTGGTGCAAATCACCTGGGGACTGCCATCAGCAGCAAATATCCTGGCTGAAACTGCCCACTAGGTAATTTGCTGGTTTATTGCCCAGAAGCTAAAACAGAGCAGTGGGGCCTATGGCCAACAGGAAAGCATTGCAAAGGGAAAGCCTTTCTCTCTGCAGTAGCCATGTGAGCCTGGGATTCCTATCCTTGGTCTGTAGCCTTTCTCCTTTCTTTAGGCACTTTTAATCAGTACTGTAGTTGGCTTTCTACTGATGGGCTTAGGTCCCTAGGACTCTACCAACCATTTCATAGGTCCTGAGCATTGTGTGTGTGTGTGTGTGTGTGTGTGTGTGTATGTGTGTGTGTGTGTGTAAGGTTTGCTTTTTATGTGTGTGTGTGTATATATGCATGTTGACATATGTATAGGTGGAAATATGTACAGGTGTGCGTATGTATATGAGTGTAAGTGTGTCCAGGCATGTGTAGGCTAGGGTTGACATTGGAAGATTTCCTCAGCCACTCTCTTTATATTTTAAGGCAGGGTCTCTCACTCCAACCCAGAGCTTACCAGTTCACTCGAACATGTCAGCTTGCTCTGGAGAGTCCGTACCCGTCTGCCCACACCAGATTACACTTGGGTCACCATGACTACACAACATTTCTGTGGGGCTGGGGATCTGACCTCAGGTCCACACTCTTGTGTGGGAAGGCTTTGCACACTGAGCCATTTCTTCAGCTTCAAGGTTTCTTTCTCTAGTTATTATTTTATTTTATTTAGATAACATTTTTCATGTATTTTACATGCCAACTGCAGTTTCCCCTCCATCCTCTCCTCCATGTCCCCTCCCTCGCTTCTCATATTCCTCTCGCTCCTTCCACCCTTCCATCTCCATTCAGAAAGGAGCAGGCCTCCCGTGGGCTTGAGCAAAGGTTGGCCCATCAAGTTGAGGCAGGATCCAACTCCTTTCCTTGTGTCAAGGTTGGGCAAGGTAATCCAGCATGGCAACAAGTTTCCAAAAGCCAGTTAAGTGCCATGTACCGGTCCTGACCTCACTGCTAGGAGGCTTACAAAGATACCAAGCTACACAACTGTCATGACTCGCTATTATTTCTTAACCAATATAATCACGATTTATACACTATTTACACTGATAACCTGGAGTCATGGCTTGTATCTGAACTGTCCCCAGGGGCTCACGTCTGGAAGGCTTGGTCCCCAGTTGTTGTATTATCTGCAGTGTCTGTGAAGGTTGTGTAATGTGGGGATGGGTGGAGAAGTAAGTCACTGGAGACAGGTCCTTGGGGATGTACTGTCCCTGGTCGCTTCCTGCCATTTCTGCTTCCTGGTTTACTCCATGAACAAAGCCTTCCATTAACCTTACCCTAAACTTTACACAACTGATCAGCTGATTAGAACTTCCGCTGCTGTGGAGAGGTTGCAACAGGAAGGTCTAGAGCCCAATCACAACTTGCCTTGGTCTGTCTTTAGTGGTCATTTCCTGCCTTCCTCTATGCTAAACCTAACGACCTTGTGATTATTCTGGAACCCTGGTTTCTACCAACTAAAGGAGCGATGAAGCCATCCGCATCTGAGGACCACAGGCATGCAAAAGCCTCCGGTTTTGAGAACAGGGTAACACTGGGGCCTGGGAGACACTAACTCAGTGGGTCAAGTGCTCAGATTGCAAGTGCCAGGACCAGAATTTGTGTATGTGGCCTCCATATAAATGTCAGTCAAATCTGGTGTCCAGCTTGTAACTCCAGTGCTTGGGAAGTGGAGATGGTGTCCCTGGAGCAAGCTGGGAAATGTGCTGAGCAGACCCACAGAGCACACAGCACAGCCTTCCCCTGGTCTCTGCACACCATGCTTTCCAATGTGCTTTACCCATGCTGCTCAGCCCACAGCGGTCCCTCAGGGTCCCCTCTCTAGTGTGGATGCTGGCTTTGCACACACATACCTGGTCATGGGATGAATGGGCTCCAGTGTTTCCAGTTCACACTTCCTGACTGGGAGCTATACCTGCCCACCAGTAAAAACCCCTTCTCTACTCCAATTAAAGCCAGGGCACCATGGCAGGAGCTCTGGCTGCTCTGAGTTGGCCTGGCCTTGGGATCACACAGGGATGCTCACAAGACTAGCCAACCTTAGAAAAATGACCACAAGAATGGTTAGGATTCCAAGAGCCCTAAATAACTGGATCTTGCTTTCAGAGTTACCCCAACGCAGTAGCGAAAAACCCTTTTTAGACTTGTACAATTCTAAAATAAGTGTATTAATTTATAAGTTTTATGCATACAATACCGAGAACCATGAATTAAACAATGAAAGGCAAAAAGTTTAATAGCAATAAAAAGACCTATAAATGGATATTATCATATTTTCTCCCAGCCTCCCATATCCTCTTTTAGCTCTCAGGGATGAGCTCCGCCCGGAAGGTCATGCCCAGAGACTGGGACAGGAGCTTCTGACAATGAGAATATGAAGTTGTTGCCCTGTTTGGCCCTTCCCCTCATCCAGTTCAGTAGTGCCCATTCTCAGAGATACCCAGGGTGGGGCAGCGGGTGCCTCCTGCCGCTCAGGATGCTCTGTGGAGCAGCCCCAGACATCAGGGCTGTACAGGTTGCCTCTCAGCAGAGCCGGGTTTGGTGGTTTTTCTTGGAAGCCTGAGCTAAGGAGCTAAGGAGCTAAGCCTACGTTGAATGAGTGGCCTGTGGTGTTATTGAACATGGCTTCCTCACCTGTAAAATAGAAGGTGGGACTAAGCAATTGCTGGGCCCCTCTTGCTCTAACAAGTGAGGCTTCTGGAAGCCCTGACCACACGCAGTGCTGTGGGCCTGATGACAGAGCTCAGAAGGAAGCAGGGAGAAGGAAAAGCCCATTAAAAAGTTAATCTCCCACTATGTCTTTTTACCTGGAAAAAGGCCCTAGGATGGCTCAGCACACACCTCAATCCTGTATGACTAACAGCCCTGATTCTTCAGCGAGCTCACCAGCACTCTCAGGGGCCTAGACCACTGCCTCTTTTTCTACCTTCAGCTTCTTTTTGCCAAAAAGACAGGACTGGTCTGCAGGGTTTCCATGAAACTCTCTGGGTATAGTCTAAAACATTCTCCTTTTATTCAAAAGAAAATCTATGTATAATTTTTGGTTATTCAGTAAGTAAGGCCATGCACATTGTAGAAGAAGAGAACTTTCTTCTAATTTCTCTCTCTGGGGGTGGGGAGAAGGAAAGAGCAAGAGAAATAACTTAACTGAAGGTAAATCAAGTACGGGTCAGAGAAAGAGGACTCGGGGGTAGGAACAGGGAATCCATGGAGGCCAGCAGTGACTGCAGGATCCCAGAGAGGTATGTTTCTCTGAACTTGGCAGGGAGGTCACGTCAGGAGCAGCAGTGGCCTTCAGGTAGGAAGCAGGAAAAGAAGGAAATAAGGGAGATCCCCTGACACACACACACTCCACCCCAGCAGCTGCCCTCAGGGCAAACCTCCCAGAATACACAGCAGACCTCCGGATGACTGACAGTGTGACATCACTGGGGTAGAAGACGCTGCATGCCACGGTGCAGAAGGGCAGTCAGGAAGGTGCAAAGTGCATTTCTCAGCATAGACCGGGTCAGAAACACTGAACAGTGTCCATAAGGAACCTTAGTAGCATTTGGAGCCAAAGCAGGGGTGTGTCCTGGCTCTGCCACAGGCAGGATATGTGATGTTAGACTGGCTGCTTAACCTACCTGGACCTCAAATCACACCCAAATCACACATCTCTACCTAGAGATAATAATACCAGCTGTGTGGGCCTGTCCTGGGGATAAGAGGTAACAAATGAGGGTACTCTGAAGGAATCCATTAATGCTGCGTTTACAGGTGGGTCACACAGGAATCATTTGCTCAACACAGGCAGCCCTCTGGGGTCTGGGACAGACTAGGCCAGTCTTAGTTTGTGTTCCATCATCCCCCACCCCCTACCCCACGGTAGGCGGTAAACATCCCTTCTTTCTGCTCCATCATTTCCACCCAGCCTTAAGGAGGAATTATTCTACTCTTTCCACAGGCAATAATGGATGGAATGACTTATGACTTACAAGGTATTCCTTGCTCCCCGAGGAAACGCAGGCTTTGTCAATGGGATGTTCTAAGAAATGAAGTGGTCGGATCACAGGCTAAGGAAGGAAGCTGGGAGCCAGGGTGTGGGAAACAGAAGCTTATTGAGAGTCTGGGTCAGGTGGGTGTAAGCAGAGGCCAGAGGACGGTGTCAGGTGTCCTGCCTTGTCACTCTCCACCCTTCCCTGAAGACTGTGCTGACAGCCAGTGAGCTCCAAGGATCTGATCCCCACAGTGCTGGAGTTATAGGAGACTAAGGCCAACTTGGCTTTTTACCTGGGTACTGGGGACTTGAACCAGGTCTTCAAGCTTGCTCTTTTCCCTGTCTTTTTACCCTGTTTCAAATTTGTTTGCATTTAGTGAAGGTATTTTATAAAATAAGGGTAGCATGCCCACAGCCCTGAGATACTACGACATCGATACGATGATCAAGACAGTGACCATCAAGTGACCGGCAGGCAAGGGTAGGGTGGATACCGGGGATGTGCTGGGCAAAGGAACAGTCGGAGTCCTGGGCTGCATGGAACAGACAGCAAATTTCTTCTTGCTACTCAAAATGATATATGATTTTTTTTTAAAGCTATAGACTGTTTACTTCTGGAACTTTCCATTTCCTTTGTTGAGATCATGTTTGATTTTAGTAACTGAAACTGCAAAAGCCAAACTGTTGCCAAGGGGCTGCTGGGCTTCTCATTAGCAAACAATAGGTTCCCTTTATCCTGATAGGTCAAGCCAGACTGCTCAGGTCCTCCTGAGTGGCATCTCAGTGTTCCACCCAGAGGAGGGTGGAGATGCTGTGATGCTGATGCCTGCAGGGATGCTGTGAGCTCTACTCACTGGAAAGGCACCAAGCAAGCCCTAGCCTAGGGTGCTTCCTAAGTAAGGGCTCCAGCCTTTCCCAGCATCCACGTGGTGCTGCCTCTGAAGAGCCTGCCTGGTTTATGTAGTCTCACCGTGGGACCACGGAAGGCTGTCCAGGGTTCTGCTCAAAGACACTGGTGGTGATGACTCCGGAGCTGGGGTGGGAGAAGCTTGCTAAACCGAGTCTCTAGCCCTGAGCTCATTTGCATGAGAATCAGGCTCTTGGTTCCTGCAGCCACACACTCAGGCATGCTGGGAGGCTTGTCACTGCCGGCTTCCAAAACAGATGAAGTGGATCAGCGCAGCCAGCCAGGAGCCCTGCCTTGAGAGGGACAACCAGGGGCTCAGGGGTCATTCTCTATAAAACACAGGGAAGGACGCAGTGTCAACAGAGAGAATTTTCTAGAACTGGCTCAGGCTGGGCTCTCATCCAAGCTTTGGCACTTTGCAACTGGGTGACCCTCCCACCCCCCGCTAGACATTTAAATTTTCTGTGCCTTAGTATGTTTGATTAGAAATGGGCGGGGTGGTGGAAAGTGGGGGGGGCTCTGCTGGAGAGGTGGCTCGGTACTCAGTAGTTAAAAGCAGGTGCAGCTTTCCCAGGGGACTGGGCGGGGCACAGCTGCCTGTAACTTTAGCTCCAGGGAATCTGGTGCCCTTGTCTGATCTCTGCAGGCACCAACATACCTGTGGCATACACTCAGACAGACAGACAGACACGTATACAAACAGAGACACATGAAAAAAATTAAAGGCATCTTTTTTTAATGGGCAAAGAATCTATTCTGTGTGTGCTGCCCCCACCGTCTCCATCTGACCTGCAGTCTTCACCTTCATCCACGTCTTCGTGGCCATTTTGTCATCTGTCACCTTTACATCATCCCTAGGAAACAGTGGTGAGAGGCGCCCTGCTCTTGAGAACCAATAACTAACACTCCTTGGTTATTGTTATTCCCCCTGAACGTATCATTCCAAATAGGATTTTCAAAGTTATTTTTTAATTTTTATTTGTGTGTTTATGCATGTGTGTATTGGGGGTGGTACATGTGTGAGTGTATTGAGGGTGGGGTATTGTAAGTGTGTGCGCGCGTGCACGCACTGGCGGTGGGGTGATACATTATGAGCATGTGTGCTGGGGTGGAGTGATACATGTGTGAGTGTGTTGGGGGTAGAGCAGTGGAAGTATGTGTGTGTGCGTGTGTTGAGGGTGGGGCGGTGCACGTATGAGTGTGTGTGTTTGAGTGGGGTGATACATGTGTGAGTGTGCAGGGGGTGGAGTGGTACACGTGTGAACATGTGTGTTGGGGTTGGGCGGTGTCCGTTTGAGCGTGTGTGTTGGGGTGGGGCAGTGCCCGTGTGAGTGCAGTGCCACAGGATCAGAAGAATCAGATTCACCTGGCTGGAGTCACGGGCGGCTGTGAGCCACCCAAGTGGGTGTAAGTGTTCTTCATCACTGAGCTGTCTCTTTAGCCCTAAAATAAGATTCAGGAACAGTATCAACACCTTACAGTTCACCAAAATAAAGTCCGTGGGAAACTCGGGAAACTGTGAGCAAGTCAGGGTCCAGAATGCCTTTCCCAGGACCCTGTGAAGCCTCTAGAAGTGGATGCTATTCTGTCTCAGACACCTGTGAACACAGAATAGGTTCCAAGATTCACAGGTAAATGTAAGTCAGTCACAAACCAACTGAGCCTCACAGATGGAAGGAGGCCGAACATCACAAATGGAAGGAAGACTGAACTTCACAAACCAACTGATGTGAACCTCAGAAGCAGAATACTGAACCTCCCAAATGGAAGGCTATATGGAAGAAGGAGGAAAAAAAGAGTGTGTGTACTTCACAGAGACTTTTATTTTTGTGTACGGATGTTTTGATTGCATGGATGTGTGCCATGTGCATGCAGTGCCCTTGGAGACCAGAAGAGGGCATCGGCTCCCCTAGGCCCAGAGTTTTAGATGGTTGTGAACCACCATATGGGTGCTGGGAACTGGACCTGGATGCTCTGGAAGAGCAATGAGCGCTCTTAACCACTTAGCCCTCTCTCCAGCACCGAGAACATTCTTTTTTAGACAATGTCTTATACAGTCAAGGTTTACCCTGGTCCTTGCTCTTCTGTCTCATCATCCTGAGTATGGGAATTACAGCGTGTACAAACATGCCTCATACAAACAATATATTTATAATATATATTTGATTTGCATGTGTGTGTGTGGAGAGAATTTTATGTGCTTCAAAGAAAGGCAGTTCCTTGGTGGGAGCCCTTGTTTGTAGGACACAGAAGTTTCTAAGACTGTTTCTGCTCAGAGCAGCAATGAATAGCTAAGCTAATCAGGCACATGCTGACCAGGGTGTGTGGTTCCCTCTCACCATCCTGGGAGGTACCTCACTTTGCATCTGAGGCTGTGGGAATCTCGATAACTTCCTAGACACCCCTCATGATCTACATGGTTCCCCGCTTCAGTTCCTCACCCACATAGCACAAAGTATGGCACACATGTGAGAGGGAAGGAGCACATGCCACGAAACCCCCCCCCCCCTTGGTGTTCTGAAATCATTTCTGTCTCCCCCTCAATTCCCATCATACTCGGAGGCAAACAGCACATAATTGCTTTCTGTTGCTAAGTCTCAAATGCTCTGTCAGTTGCCATGCTCTTCCGAGCCCGACAACTGTTTGAGAAATGAAGGGAATCAGTGCAGAGGAAGGATGGAGCAGTGGGAGTCCCGGTGGGGTCCCGTGGATGGAGCAGTGGGAGTCCCGGTGGGGTCCCGTGGATGGAGCCGGGGGAGTCCCGGTGGGGTCCCGTGGATGGAGCCGGGGGAGTCCCGGTGGGGTCCCGTGGATGGAGCTGGGGGAGTCCCGTTGGGGTCCTGTTGATGCCTGTGCTGCCTCCTGCCTTGACCCTTCCTTATTTATTGCTTGCATGGATGTATATTTGAATTACTAGATTAGAGGCCTCATGGTAATCCCAACACTCAGGACATGGAGACAAAAGGATCAGAAGTTCAAGGTCATACTCCATTATATAGTATGTTTGAGGTCTGTCTAAGCTGTAAGAGACCCTGTCAGAAAGGGTTATTAGCATATGTCACTGCACAAAGTCATGGATTTCCAGACATTTTCATGTGTGTCTATAATGTATTCTGATCATATTTCCCCCACATCCTCCTGTCGCCCCCCACCCCCGCTTGTCTTCCTCACTTTTCCTAATAGTTCTCTTTCACTTATAGTTGCTTTTAAAGCAAGGTTTTATACATAAGAAGAAACCCAGGATATTTGTTTTTCTGAGTCTCATTTCTTTCACTTCACATGGTGATTTCCAGATCTACCTTTTCTTTCCTAAAAACAAAACAAAAATAAACAAAAGAAAAATTATGCTTCTACGGCAAAATAGTACTTCACAGTATATATGCACGTACCACATTCTCTTTACCAGTGTATCCACCGATGGGCACTCGGGCCGATTTCATGACGGTATGTCTCCCCATTGGTTCTTAACTGAAGGTAAAAGCACGGGAATGGTTTGGCATGCACATGCCGCGATCCTCCCCCTTTCTCCCCTCCCTGAGTTCTTCCAGTCCTGAACAGCTCTGATTTCCCAGCCATTCATCACTAAGTCTAAATTACATTCTTTATGCCCTGAAGCCAGTTGCCTTTGAGAAGACTTCTTAACCAGAATCCCAACTCTGAAGCTTCCAGCAGGGTCCTGAGGAGGCATCTCTCCTCCCCTGAATCCCACCCCATCTCCTTGGGACTGTGGCAGATGTGTCTTTCCCATCCCGTGGGAGGATCGCGTCTCTCACCACTGCTGTGTTACACAGAGTCAACATTCAATGAATAATGAATTATGGTAATAATAACCAGGGAGAATTTATACCCTGGCATTGACTGAGTCCAAAACAGAGCGAAAAGTCGCTGTAAATTACACCCTGGGACTCGCAAGTGAGTAACGCAGGCACCCTCCCCAGAGACCTCCACACCGGCTCGTTTAAATTAATAAATCCACTTTCCTTGCTGCCCCAGTAACGGGCTTATTTATGTGTCTACGGGTCGGCCAGAATTGCCAAGCGATGGAGCACAATTAGCCAACCTGTCTTCTACAGAGATTTCCTGGGCGCTGCGAAGCCTGTGGACTCTGATTTTGGCTGAATGTAGAAAAAGAAAAATTGAATTCCACCTGACAAATTGATTGCTTTGAAATCTACAGGCTGCCAAATACCCAAATTGGCTTCATTTTTTCCCCCTTTCACTTACCACTCTTGCCATTCCTGGGTCTAAGCCTAACACCCTGGCGCAGGCTGGTCTTTGTAGAAAACTTACTGGCAGAGTTTAAGAGTAGAAGGGGCAGGGTCCTCTGATGGGGCCCTGTCTGGGGATCTTTTGTGCTTTGGCTGACATTGTGTGTGTGTGTGTGTGTGTGTGTGTGTGTGTACATGTACATGCGTGTGGAAACTGAAGACATTGGATACCAGTTCTAAGGAACTCTTCCCCATATTTTATTTTTACTGTTTTTAATATGTATGTGTATGTGTCGGGGGGGGGGGAGGGTATACACATTTGAGTCGGGTGTCCATGAAGGTATAAGATCCCCTGGAACTGGAGTTGTGGGAGTTTGAGAGGCACCCAGCATGGGTGTTGGGACTTGAACTCAGGTTCTCGCAGAAGCAGTATGGGCCCTAACCACAGAGCCATCTCTCCAGCCCCTACTTTGAACTTTGAGGCAGCCTTTCATTGGTCATGAGCTAGTCAACTCAGCTAGACTGGCGTGCTAGTGGGCACCAGGTATCCCCTGTCTCTGCCTCCTTGGAGCTGGTGTTGTGGGCACACACCATCATGCCTGGTTAACACTTAGAGACTGAGCCATCTCTCCACTTCTTGGCTTTTTAAATATGCAGAAAACGAGAAGGATCTGAGCTTCTCTGTCTCAGAGTGGTCACTGTGGGGGCCCAGGGAGAGAACAATACAGGGTGCTGGAGTCTATGTGCTGTGTGTATCCCCGTGGGAATGACCACGGCAGGCCAGTACACAGACCACTACACAACGACTCCCCTACCAGTGCTGAGTGGCTGTGACGGGGACAGGTTCCAATCTGCCTCTGGTGGAGGTGGAGAGTCATTTCTACTCTCACCCTCCCTCCCCCAGCTTCATCCTCAGACGACGATCCCTGTACTGTTTGCCATGCCTACCCCAGCTCATCCAGCGTTAGTATGTCTTGTGAGCTCAGTCCTTCCTCCCATAGTCGAAGCAGACCTCACAATGCCCTCGTGTCAGAGAGCAGCCCCAAACTCTGAGTTCCCCAGGCCACCTCAACTCCTGACCTACTGGCTTCAAAGCTGTAGGGCTTCCCAAGACCATAGTTCAAAGAAAAGACCATGGGACAGGCAACATGTATGCAGCTCTACATGTCTACAGATGGGGCCTGCATGTCCTTGGAATGTGTCACCCCCTTGGATTACATTGCCTATCGTAACCATGATGATGTGGAAGCCTCAGCATCTGGAGGTTGATCAGAATTCTAATATAACCAATGAAAAAATGACTAATATAACTAATGACTAATGGAAGCCCCAACCATGCGATCATTCTCCATCCCATGCTGGGGTGTCAAGTTGAAGAAGCACCCTGACACAGTAATTGCTCAGTCTGAGTCTGCAGAGAGAATGGACGACCTCTGTTGGGTGAGGCTTCTCCACCCGGTCTTGGAAATGGGCTCCAGGGGCTCTATCTCTGGGCTGGGCATTTGTCACAGCCAGGGCAGGATTTCTCTTCCTGCCTTCTAGTGTGGGAGCTCCAGGTAAGTAAGTGACCCACAGGACCCGCCTGCCTCACATGGAGGAGGAATTCAGAGAAATAGACCCTATGTCGGACATGACTCAGGACCTGAGTTAAAATCCTCAGAACCCATGCTGGCTTGTGTGCCTCTCATCCCATTGCTGGCTGCCAGCCTCACTCCAGGTTCAGTGAGAGACCCTGCCTCATAGAATAATGCCAGCAAAGGTGTGGCTAGGATTCAGCAGGGACTGAGAGAGCCCAGAGGGCCAGCCACAGGGATGTGTTGTCACTCCTCTCTCAGGGCCTCTCAGGCTGGGCACTGACGGTGAACTGGTAATTCTTTGGATTTTGTTGTTGTTGATGATGATGCTGATGATGGTGGTGGATGTGGTCTCTCTTTCTCCCCAGCCGTGTGTGTGTGTGTGTGTGTGTGTGTGTGTGTGTGTGTTGTGTTGTATGAGCAGTTACAGGTGTATGACATTGATGTTGGGATGTCTTCCTCAACTGCTTCTAATTTTTGGAGATCCAGACTTTCACCAAGTCTAGAGCTTACCACTTCGGTTGGCCAGCATATTCTCAGAATCTACCTATCTCCATCTTCTCCCACACGTGTGTGCTGTAGCATTTAGCTCTTTACATGCATTCTGGCCACTGGATCCAACTTCTGGTGCCTACACGGAAAACACGTTACTCCCCAGAGTTCACTGCTTCTGTTTTTGTTTTGTTTTGAGATGGGGTCTTACTATGAAGCCCTGGCAGTCCTGCAATTCCCTGTGTATTCTAGCCTGGCCTGAAAGTTACAACTCTTCCTCTCCCTCTGGAGTATTGGGAGTGAGGGCATGCACTATCACGTCAGGTCTGGAGTGTGGGGGGTGAGGGCTTGCACTACCATGTCAGGTCTTGACAGGAAATTCATAGGGATATGGACTGTCTCGTAACCACAAAATGCTTAGAACATTCTAGCAGAACTGCCACTTCTGGAGTCGCTAGGAGAAAAATGGTCTGGGTGTAGTGAGACATGCCTTTGATCCCAGCATTGAAGAAGCAAACGGGGGAATTTCTGTGAATTCAAGATCAGCCTGGTCTGCATAGTGAGATCCTGCCTCAACAAACCACCACTACCACCACCACCACCTCCACCTCCACTTCCTCCACCTCCTCCACCTCCACCACCTCCTCCACCTCCACCACCTTCACCTCCACCTTCACCTCCACCTCCACCACCTTCACCTCCACCTCCTCCACCTCCACCACCACCACCTTCACCTCCACCTCCTCCACCTCCACCACCACCACCAACAACAACAAAACGTGACAAGTGATCAAGGTGCCTGTCTGATGTCAGCCTCTGGCTTACACACACATGTGCACACACACACACACACACACACAGTGCATTGTGGTCTAACAATTTTAAGACACAGAAAGCAGAACTTGGCATTATCTTCAACACAGGCTGCAGAGGCCCCAGGCTGGATGGGAAGGGAAAGAATTTCGAATCTGCAGCTTCTCTTTCCTTCCCTCCTCTCCCCTGGAAACAGAAACCCAGCCTATATATTGTCCTTCCTGACCTTCTGCTCAGGTCCTAAAAGATCATTACCATGGTTCCTCCCACTCCTCGCCCTACCCCCCGCCCGCCCCGTTCCTCTTGGGTAAATGAGAGGAAGCGGAATGAGCCTCCGCGTCCTGTGGCAGCACTAGCCCCAGATGTCTTCTTTGAGAAGCTCGTGTTTTCAATTACCTCCTAACACACCTCCAGGGAGCCCAGCCAAGCGTGAGGATTAGCAGAATAATGAGTTTAAATTATTGAGGGTTTCCCCCCAACTCTGTCTTTATTCTGTGGCAATATTGAATCTAATCCAGGTCCAGATGTACTGGGCGATACATGACAGGTTATGGCTAATAAGCCATCTCACTTTCAAATTAATATGCAAATTCCCCTGGAGCTGAGGAGTGAGAGCTGGGGATATCAGGGAAGAGGGCTGTGCGTGGAAGGCACGGAGAGGGAGCAGACAGCCAATTCCCAGTCCCTTCCCCTGGAGTCTGATTGGAATATTCTTGAGAGGCAGGGAGGAGGAGATGGAGCCTGGGGAAATCTTCTTCAGGAGCCCCTAGCAGGCGAATGTCTCCCTCTGCAGGAATGCCGCAGGATCTCCTGGTGCTGGAAGAGAAGTCAGCCCCTCCTTGCTTCCACAGCATCCTGAGAGCAAGGCTATCTGCTGCAAAGCAGAAAGCTGGCAAGACTCGGGTGCCAGCAGGAAGGCCAGACTGCTGTCTTCACTGCAAGTGGAGGGGAGACGAGTCTCGATCCACAACAGTGTTTGTTAATTGTATGTGTGTGCACGTGTGCACAGGTACACTTGCGGAGGCTGGGGTTCACACACGCCTGCTTACATGTATGAATGTTCAGAAGGTCAGAACCTTGTGTGAACAGGTTGTTTTTCATTTGTTTGGGGACAGGGTCCCTCACTGGGACCTGGAGCTTGCCAAGAAGGGTAGGTTGGCTGACTATGAGCCCCAGGGACCTGACTGACTCTATCTCCCCAGTGCTGGGATTACAAGCACATATCACCATGCCTAACCTTTCAAAAAATAATTTTTATTACGTGTGTGATACATGTGTGCATGTGTGTGGCAGGTGGCTGAGAACAGCCTGCAGTGCTCTGACACAACATGGGTCCCAGGGATTCAAACTCAGGTCCTGATAGCAAACAGCCTTTACCCCCTGAGCCACGTGTACCCCATAAAGGTCTTGTTTGTTTCCGTTTTGGTTTGAGACAACGTATCATATTGCCTGTGTTGACCTTGAACTCCCTATGTGATGGAAGATGCCCTTGAATTGTTCATCCTTATGCCCTAGTCTATGAGTGTTAGAGAGCCCACCTTTTGTGGATTCTGGGTATCAAATTCAGATCCTCCTACTTGTTCTGCAAACACTTCACTGAGTCAGGTCCCAGTCCCACTTCATCATCCCCCACCACAAGACAGGGTTCTCTGTGTAGCCCAGGCTGGCCCAGAACTTGCTCTGTAAACCAGTTGACGTTGAACTCAAAGATCTACCGCCTCAGCCTCCTGAGTGCGGGACTAAAGGCGTGTGCCACCAGGCCCAACTTATCTTTTTAACTTGAGACTCCAGTCCTCTATGATGTAGGATTGCCCAACTGTCTATGGCCCAGGACTTGGTCTGAGAATGCTCCTTGCCCGTAACTGTGGGGTGGACAGTTGAAACCATCAGTGAATGACTGGTATGAATAAGGGTTCGGGGTGAGCACATGTTACATGCCAGCCTTGCAGTATGTAATCCAGATCGGCCACATGACTGGTGGGGAAACTGAGTCAGTCTCAGGCTGCTGTTGTCATAAAGATTTCACAAGGAGGTGGGTCTTGGGCTCCTCCATCTGGCTGGTACTTGCTCTTTCTTTCAGACCCTCTACCTCTGTTTTCAGCGGGGAGCCAGGCTGAATCCCCTGAACCTTGTTTAAAGGCAATCCATGAGCCTCTGGCTGGGGGATGGGTCTACGTGCATGCCTTGTGGGTCAGATTGATACCTGCCACGGTTCATTAGGCGCGCTGGCTCAGAGGGATTTCTGCCCCGCAATCATTTACTCTCCACACTGGTTTCTTTAGTGCTGTTTACCCTCCTGTCTTCCCTTCTTCTCAGAGCCGAAGTCATGGCTGTCATGGTAGACCGTGGGAGGAGGAAACCTGGCAGAGGATGGGGGAGATTTGTCTGGGGATAGATTCCTAGAGGAGGCAGGCAAGAGGGGATGAAGGGCTCTCACCTATGAACTTCAGCAGGCTGTGTGGCTACGTCCATCCACATTCACAGTTGTTAAAATGGGTGTAACTGAACTTCAGGCCCGGGGGCTCAGTAGAAAACTTGCCACGGAAGCATAAGAACTCAGATTCGGATCTTCAACAGTCGTGTGATCACGTGACCACGGACCAAGAAAGCGAAGACAAGAAGGTTCCCAGATACTCTAGTCAGCCATTGTAACCAATTGATGAGCTACGGTTTCAGTGAGAAACCCTGTCTCAGTAAATAGGGTGGAGGGCAACTGAGGAGGGGAGCAGATGCCCTGTGGCCCCCAGTGCATGGACACACATGTGCACACATACATACGCATGCAGCTTCAGGTTGTCAGTCACAATCACCTTCATACTAGCGAGGAAGCATGTGAGGCTTCTTTTCTCACTATGACTTTAGTGAAGGGAGGTGGTTCTAGCCTCACAAAGTGCTCTTGGGTAGCACCCTCCTGCCCTCAGTCTCCCAGGTATACCTGTACACACACACACACACACACACACACACCCCAATAGATGGAAGCCCCTACTCCACTAACACCCTCTTTATATTCTAGCACCCTCAAGACCACATGCCCTGGGGAAGGCTCATGGACATCGTTGGGGACAGGAGAGAGGGAGTTGATGGCATCTCAGATGAGTCTAACCATGCTTCCTGTGACCTCCTGTAAGAAAATGTTAACAGGCCCGCCGCAGGAGGGTCTATGCAGATTATGTAAATATGCACAGCTTCTCTGATTTCAGGATGGCTCTGTCACATTAGGTAAGGAGGACAGGATCCCACAACACCTGGTGACCTACTTTCTAATATATCTCCCATTTCTAAGAGTGCCACCAGCGGGGCCCCAAGCCTTCCATCCATGCGGTTGTGGTGAGGGGAGGCCAGTTCAGACCTAAGCTATAATACAAACCAATGGGATACACCATCCCCTGGACACAGGCTCATGGGAACCCACAAAGAGGCAGGGGTCTGACTGCTGGCACACTCTAAGGCTGTGGACATGTCCACATCTCCTGCCTTCTCTGGACCTCGTTTCTCCCAGCTGGAAAATGCAATGGTTCAGGAACTCTTCCGTGGCATCTTTAACTCCGCCCTTCCCATGAGCCACATCAACATCTATCTTGGGGATGTTCATTCAGGTCACGAGTGCCCTGAGGCTGAATCCCTCCCTTTGCTGAAGTTCCAGGGACATGAGATTTTGTCCCTGTTACCCCTTTGATTAGTATTGACTAAGTGCCCACAAAAACTTTGCCACGAGCCTGGCTCTGCCCTCTGTCAGGTCCTGTCAGCAAGAGGAGAGGCCAACGAAGAGCCAAGATTAATCATCCTTGTCCTTTCTCAGCCTGTTCCTGTCGGTACACGGCGCCTGTGAGTAGAATGTGCTTAGGAGGAGGTTGGAGGAAGGACTAGTAACTAGGTGGTCAAATTTTCAGGATCCCACGGAAAACCCTGAAGGAAAAGAGTGGGGTTTACAGTTAGAGAGAAGTAAGTTTGAATACTGACCATGCTGCTTCTAAACCTGATCTTTTGGAACAGATCAATCAAGACCTCGGTTTCCTCATGCGATCAGTAGGGAACCAGCCTGTGAAGTTGAGTTTAGGATTAGTAGCTTGTAATTCAGCAGCCGTGAACTTGGGAGTGGAGATGGCAATAGTCAGAAAATTCTCCCCGTTTAAGTCACAAAAACAAAAAAGAAATTTCGAAGGACTGCAAACAAAACAAAGTCAAAGGCAGTGTTAAATGGCGGTGATGTCCAGAGGGAGCAGGAGAGAGAGCAGGGCGGGGCGGGATCGGAGGGGAAGGATCGGAAGCACTTCCGGCAGCTGAGCCGCAGAGCAGACTCTCTTCAGAACGTCATTCTTAGACTTACTTCCGCTCCAGAGGCTGGGAAGATGGCTCCTTGGCAAAGTGCTTGCTGTGCACGCATGAGAACTTGAGTTCAAGCCCCCAAATGCCATGCGATGGCACACATCCGTAATTCCAGCCCCAGGAGTCCAGAAACAGTAGGATCCCTGGTGTTCGCTGGCCAGTCAGCCTAGTCAAACAGGTAGGCTCGAGGAAAAGCGAGACACTGTCTCAAAGAGTAGTACAAGGTTGAGAGCAATAAGAGGAAGAAATCCGCGGTTGACTTCTGGATTCCACATGCAGAAAGGAAGGAGAAAGAAAGGGAGGGAGGGGAGGAGGGAGGGAGGGGAGGAGGGAGGGAGGGAAAGAGGGAGGAAGAGAGGAAGGGAAAGGATAGATGGAAGGAAGGAATGAAAGAAGAAAGGAAGGAAGGAGAGGGAGGGAAGGAGGGAGTCAATTGTGAAGACTCCTGGAACCAAACATGGTTCCAGGATTCCTGTCCCTGCTGAGCATCAGAACCTTCACCAGCAACCAAGGAGTGAAACTGCCACCTTGGTCACTGGGCACTACAGGGATGTTTATAATGAGGGCCAATGGCCAAGTCTAGTCTTAGTCTTTGCTTTTGAAAGGACCCTGAACCCCAGAGGTGTGAACAATGAGATTTCCAGCTGCTGTGACTGAAGCTGGAGTCTCTAGCGCAGCCTTCTCCTTCCAGCATGTACAGCTTTAACAAGCTAATGGATGATCAATGTGTCTCACCCCGTTTGTCACCAATAATGATAGTCATGGGTTAGATGCATACCTGAGAAAAAAATGCAATCCATACTTAGTGTTCATTGATTCCTGTAAGCCTCCTTCATGGATATAGCACACCAAAATATATGGTTAACATCTCAGATGCTCCCGTGTGCTTCCAGTTTTCATAGAATACCGGGAAGGCAGAGTCCTGCCAACCCAATTCCAGCTTCTTCTGCACCACCCTGTCTACCTACGTCAACTGCCTCCAACACCAGCCCCAGTGGTCCAGCGCCCTCTCCTGGCCAATGTGGGCAACTGCACCCACATAGATACACAATTACCCATAATTTTAAAATAAAAATAATTAATAAAACTGGAATGCTTTCATTAAAAGTTGTTTACTTCAGCATGTATTAGGAAGGGAGACTCAGGGGAACCAGGTGAGTTCCTCAGTGGCTTCTGAAGAACAAGAGGGTGACCCTTGCTATAAGACCACTGTATAAGCTGTCACACTTCAGAACAGTGCAGTTTTCAGTGTGTCCTGATCATAAGTGTGCACGAGCACTTAGTCACAAAGTGTCAAGCCTGTGATTATGTAAAAAAAAGACTGTCACTCAATATCTGAAGCCAAAAACTGTGGCCAAGAGACTCTGCTCAATTCAGCTTCTCACATCCTTTCTCTGTAGAACTCACTGCCACTCAGGCTATGGATGCATACATAGGTGTTAAAAAGCTAAAGTAAAATAATTTAAAGCAGATTAGAAGTCTAATAATAGCTATGAGTAAAACACAGGCAACTGAGTCATTATTTTCTAAGAACAGAAATAGGTAGTGTTGGTTTCAGAGATTGTGTGATGGAAGTAGAAGTCTGTTTCATTAGCTCAGACGCTGGAGAGTTGGTGGCTGGCTGACCAACCCAAAGAGGTCGCTGTTGATTGGTTGAAGAAACGTGTTCAATGAGGCACTCTATCATTGGGGGTTAGATCAAGGTGTGTTGTCACGGATGGATCAAGCACGTTTAGAACAGACTGTGTAGGAGACTCCATCTTCATCTGGAAGGGGAGGAACTTCATTCTTATTTTTGTTGGATGGTTCAGAATGGCTTGTGTCCATATGGAAAAGGGCAACCATAGCCTGTCTTGATGAACCCAAACAAGTGGGAGGTAAGATGTTTTGTTGTGAACTCTCAGAACTCTATGGACAAGGGGAAAATAGAAAGTATTAGGATTTGGAATGCCTCCTGAGCCCTCAACATCTACTAGAAGCAATAAATCAGCAATCAAAACCTTTTCAATTAAAATTATTGTCAGAGTAGAATTCTATACCCTGCCCACCATCTATGGGTAAGGACCAAATGTATCATCTTTAGGTTTGCAGTATCAATTTTATCTTCCTTGAATTGCTCAGAAATGCACTAGAGGAAACAGTCCACCAGAATAAGAGTTAGACCAGAAAGAGGAAATGGTACAAACATGAGGACACTGGGGCTAAGAGCCCCAGGACTCATAATTTGCTCACCTTTAATCCCAGTACAGAGAGACAGAGGCAGACATAGAGCAGACTGGCTAGCTAGACTGGTCATAAGAGTGATCCCTGGGTTCAACAGAATCTGCCTCAATGCATAGGGTGGGAAATGACCAAGGAAGGCTCCTGATGTCAGCCTTGAATCTCCACATACATGTGCACACATGATCATACACACACACACACATAGATGAATACCATACACACATGAAAAGGAACTAAGATGATGCCATGATTCCTGTAGGAGTGAGGGATACATACCCCTAGGAATTTGTCCTTCAGCATCTCTAGAGCACTGGTTCCAGGACCTTAAAATCAATAGATGTTCACATTTCTTTCATACACGGTACAGAATTTGCAGAGAACTCACACCTATCCTCCATAACTTTAACATAATTTCTGGATTTAGTGCAATGACCAGCACGATATAAAAACTATAAAATAGCTGCAATGCTATATGGTTTGGCTGGAGATATGGATCAGTGGTTGAGTACTGGCTGCTCTTGCAGAGGACCTGGTTTGATTCCCAGTACCCACATGGTGGCTCACAATCATCTGCAGCTCCCATGTCCCAGGATCCAGTGCCCTCTTCTGGCATCCATGGGCACTGCACATACTCACTACAAAGAAATACATGCAGACAAAACACATAAAATAAGGAAAACAATTTTATAAAGAAAATGGTCAATACAATTTCAGCACACACCCAAGTATTTCTTTTAATACTTTTCATCTACCTCTGGTTGACTCCACAGATCTGGAGGCAGCTGTCCCAGTGTTTCTTGATACCAGATAAACTCATAATGGTCTTGTATAAACCATCAGAGTGTTTCACTCTCTTCTGTGGGAACGGTGCACATTCATATCGTCTGGTATAAGTAAACACACAGTGATGCTTGCCATGTGCTTACTCAGAAGCTACAACACTTTTAATACCAGAGATGACTCAGGGAAGATTCCACACGTGAAGATGGCAGTCCTCCTGTTATCTCCCTCAGCAGCAGATGACATTGTTGAAATTGAAAACCGATATCTGAGTGTTCCGAAGCCTGGGCATGAGGCACCTTCTGGATCGTGTTGATTGCCTTCCACCTTTATTAGTGCTTGAACCCGTGTCCATTTACACACACACACACACACACACACACACACACACACACACACACACTTCTCTCCTCTCCTCCTTCCACCTTTATTAGTACTTGAACTCATGCCCATTTACACATACACACACTTCTCTCCTCTCCTCCTTCTACCTTTATTAGTGCTTGAACCGTGCCCATTTACACATGCATTTCTCTCCTCCTCCTCCCTCCCTCCTCTTTTGCCTCCTGTTTTCTTCCTTTTCTCTCTTCCTCTTTCCCCCTCCTCTCCTCCCTCCTCCTCCTTCCCCCATCCCCTTTTGTCTCCTTTCTCCACCTTCTCTTTATTTCTCTTTTATTTTCTCACCATAAACTAAAAATTAAAATAGTCAACAATTGAGAGTCTCCTATGCAATAAGCCATTTCATTTACTTTCCTAAATCTATTAGATAAATATTAGTTTTTCCCGTTTAACACAGGGAAATTGTTCTCCGTGGGCATGCATGTCTTTAAACTATATCTAATTCATACAAGCAGAGAAGCTATACCCCTACCAGCATGAAGTGACTCTGTCCTTTATACGACAGGAATATCACCTGCTCCCTGACACAAAAGACAATGTTCCCTTTTATCCAGCTCCAGGTTAGGTTTACTTTTCTTCACAGTTGAGCTCCACTCCACCTTTACTGTCTTACAACTTTCATGCTGAAGAACAAATTATTACAAGTACACTATCTTAGATGGCAGGCGTCTGCTGAGAAAAATAGACAAATAAATACTGAATATATTTATACTGGACTGGCAGAGACGGCTCAGCAGTTGCTGATTTTCCAGAGGACCTGAGTTTAGCTCTTAGCACCGAAGTCAGGTGGTTTGCACTTTCTGTAACTCTGACTCCAGACTATCCGGCGCCCTCTTCTGGCCTCCATGTGCATTGCACTTGTGTGCAAATACCCATCCATGCAAACGTGCATGCAGACATACTGTTAAGCAATAATAAAAATAAACGTAAAAATATATATTCATGTCAAAATCCAGAAGGAATACTTGTCATTACTCAGCACCAGGTTTGTGCGGCTGTTGCTGTGGTTTCTGACAGACCTCTTGTCCCTACTCAGGTTATATCCCTTTTCCTCGACCGGAATCTTCACTTCTCATGGTCCAAGTCATCCAGATCCTCAGACACTTATTGTTCTGATGATCCACATATGTAGTCCTGTGATGTGGGATGCTCAAGGTGCCCCCACCCCAGAGATTGCTTGGATTTCACATAACTCCCATCTTTACTTGGGTGCTCAGTATTCCCCTTTTTCAGGGCCCAGCACCTCAGCTAACTCATTCTTTGTTGATTCACAAGCATGAGGAGGTCAGGGAGTGACCAGATGACAATTTTGACTTCTGTTTATTATTTTTTCTAAATTTTTTTAAGTCTTCTCTGTATGTGTGTGTTCAGTGGAAATCTTTTGGGTGTTGATTTTCACCTTCCACTGTGTATTTATTTATGTGTGTGTGTTTGGGTGGGGTGTACCCGAAGAAGCCAGAGAGGGTATTAGGTGCCCTGGAGTTGGAATTACAAGCTATTGTGAACTGCTGTGGGCACTGGGAGTTGAACTCAGGACCTCTGGAAGATCAAATGGCACCCTTAACTACTGACCCAGGTCTCCAGCACTCCACCTTGTTTTGAGACAGGGTATGTCTCATTTCTGCTACGTTGCCTTCTGCTACGTAGGCTAGCTGGTCCACAAGCTTCTGGGGGTTCTGTGTCTGCCTCCCATGTGAGCGCTAGGGTTACAGATGTGCACAACTACATCCAATATTTTACACAAGTCCCAGAGGGCCAAACTCAGGCAATCAGGAGTGCATGCCAAGTGCTTTTGCCCACTGAGTCTTCTCTCAAGTCAACCGTGTCAGTAACTGAATGTTCAGATGACTCTCGTCTCTGGCTTCCCCAGTGCTACCCACACCCCTGATCAGGAGTCAATGGAAGGAACTGAGCAGAGACTACAGAATGCCTTGCTGGGGTGAGGACAGAGTGCTTCTTCAGCTGGCTTCTCCTCTATCCAGCCAATTCTGCTTATACCAATAATGATTATAGACAGGGACTAGAGAGATGGTTCATTGGTTAAGAGCACTTACTTCTGGAGGACCCAGATTCAGTTTTCAGCACACATATGGTAACACCATACATTCTCTTCCTGCCTCTATAAGCACTACACACACACACACACCATAAAATAAAGCACACAGTGATCAGCCCACTATGTGTACTAGGTACAGCTGCTCAGATATGAGAGTCACAGTGTTAATGTGCTTCCTCAGGCGTCAATGCTAGTTTAGAGACAGCATTCATGAACCCCTGGAAAGTCTGCGTGCTTCCCTATCCATCACATAGCCCATCAATCACTGCAACAAAACGTGAGAGGAGGGATCCCAGTCACACTTCTGTGGTTCCAGTAGGGTCCTTCCTCAATGACCTGGTGGCCCCAATGTTGCCCACACCAGAAAGGAAGCCAGTGGATTTGAAAAGATTAACTTTTTCCTTTCTGGGATAAGCGTCTCAACTGCAAGTTGCCCACACAGGAAAGGAAATTCTGGGAAATGTAGTCCCACTTAGCTCCATCCATTCGTTATGAACCTACCACAATATTCCAGTAGTCAAAAATGTATGTGGAGAGAGGGAGAAAGAGAAGGAGGAGGAGGAGAGGAGAGGCAACCACCCCAAGCTCTGGCATTCAGTGAACATTTATGCCTGCCTCAAAGAGTCCTTAAGAGAATCCAACTATCCACACTAGGACTGTGCATAAAATTGTACAGGATAAGTCCTAACTAGCTACTTTAGCTGGATCTTTACTTCCTTTTTCTTTATTGTGGTGCATATGCATGTATTTTTGTGTGCATGTAGAAGCCATAGATATGTCTCCTGTCTTCCTCAGTTGCTCTCCACTTCATTTTTGAGTCTGTCTTTCAATGAACCTGGAGTTTGCTGACTCAGGCTGGCTGAGATCTTTCTGCCTCAGACTCACCAGTGCGCTTTCTCTCTCTCTCTCTCTCTCTCTCTCTCTCTCTCTCTCTCTCTCTCTCTCTCACACACACACACACACACACACACACACACACACACACACACACATACACACACACTCCTGGCTCCTTACACGAGTGCTGGAAATCTGAACTCAGATCCTCATACTTGTCCGACAGGCTATTTATCAGCCAAGCCATCGCCCCCAGCCCGCACCCTCTCTTCTGGCTGTCATTGTCCCAGACCTTATGAACTCTTGACCATCAGACAGGTGATCCACTCCTGGCCCCCTCTTCTCCCTCCCCCGCCCCACCTTGCTATCCTTGCATTCTCAATCTTTCCAGTGGGAACTAAAAGATGCCCAGTCACTGCACCACCAGGGGCTCCACTCACACAGGCCTGCTGCTTACCAGCCCCAATCTAGAAGGGGACGGGAAACAGGTAAATGGATAACAAAAATGAATATTGATAATAATGTTTTCAGGGTAATTCAACTGGCATCCATGACTTTCAATTTTTTTTCTCGAGTATGGAAAGATGGCTTCCTGTGTAAAGTGTGTGAGTGTGCATGCTAGTGTGCAAGTAAGAGGATGAAAAGATGGCTCCCTGTGTAAAGATGCGAGTGTGCATGCTTAGCGTGCAAGTAAGAGGACCTCAGCTTGAGCCCTGTGGTGGTTTGAAAGAAAATGGCCCCCAAAGGGAGTGGCACTCTAGGAGGTGTGGCTTTGTTGGAGTAGGTGTGTCGTGGTGCAGGCCGGCTTT
This sequence comes from Myodes glareolus, assembly GCF_982192425.1. Taxonomy (NCBI): domain Eukaryota; kingdom Metazoa; phylum Chordata; class Mammalia; order Rodentia; family Cricetidae; genus Myodes; species Myodes glareolus. Next base: position 8,605,995 of record NC_142043.1, on the reverse strand, counting down.
GAGGTCTTTCCCTTAAGCTTTGTCCAGTGTCACATGGCTTCCAGTTATTCCAGCACCACATCTGCCACGCTCCCTAGCGTGATGGTCATGGACTGAACCTCTGAAACTGTAAGCAGGCCACTCCAGTGAAGTGTTTTCTTAGAGTTGCAGTGGCCAAGGTGTCTCTTCACAGCAATAGAAACCTTAATTAAGGCAAGCGCTCAGAGCCCATGTGCTGGCTGGGCGTGGAAGCACATAGCTGTAGCTCCTGCATACCTATGGCGAGATGGGGGACAAACAGAAGGACTCCCAGAAGCGTGGCCTGCTGCACTGCAGTCTAGAGAAGCAAACAAGAAACCCAGTCAAGGACAAACAGTGGAGGTTGTCCCCTGACACAAGCACACAGATACACACACACACACACACACACACACACACACAGAGAGAGACACACACACGTCTTTCTATTGCTTCTGAACCTGTCTCCGCTAGGATTCATGCAGCGTCTAAGCTGTGCACGGCCCCAGGCCCCCCACCCCCACCCCGCAGTGTGAGTTATGGGTAAGAGAAGCTGTAGCAGTTGGAGACCTGATAGGGAAGTAGCCCACCCCACCTCCCTCTGACAGTTTGTTTGGCTTTGCTCATTAAATGCGTATAATTGCACCTTCAGTTGGTCTTTGCGTGCGTGGCTTTAATTGGCAGCGTGACTGCCTCTTCTCCGAGCTGATTCACACCACAGTTTCGTCAGTTCTCTCGGCTCATCTCTTCTGATCTCTCAGTTTGGGGATCTGGGCATCCATCTCATATAGTTTATCAAGTCTTCGTATATTTGGGCAGCAAATATTTCTGATTGTATTTATTGGCTATATTTTTCCTTATCTGATGCCTTCCTTCTGATGTTTATTTTATTGCTTTTTATTGTGCAGTCGTCTTTGGTTTTATGGATTTCTACGCATCCATCTTGTTTCTGATGATAGCCTCCATTTTTAATATTCATAAATTTATTTCCTCCGATGAACTGAGATAAATATTCTGTTCTATTTTCTTGTAGATAATTTTTTATGGATTCGATTTTTGTATTTATCTTTGGCCCACTGGAGTCTGTAGAGAGCAATAGCAAAGAGTCAGCCCTGGGTGTCAGAGCGACGAGCGCAGGGTGGGGAAGAGGAGCTCGTAGACAAGCTGGAGGGCCTGAGTTCAGACTCCTGGAACCCTGTGAAGAGGCGGGTTCCGTGCGCACCTGGATCCCAGTGCGGAGGAGGTGGACACGGGAGGATCGCTGTGGCTCACTGGCTTAGTTGAATTACTGAACTCAGGTTGAGTGGGACACTGTGTCTAGAAAAAAAGAAGAGAGAGAGAGACAGAGAGAGAGAGAGAGAGAGAGAGAGAGAGAGAGAGAGAGAGAGAGAGAGAGAGAGCTTCTATGCACAAGGCTGTTCCCAGCACAGCAGAGGGGACGTGAATGACTCATGACAACACCAATCTCCGTGGGTGGATTCATAATTTGATGACATGGTCGGTAGGTTTTGGATATGCCAGAAATTGGGACCTAATTGAAGGAAATCGCTCACGAGGGGTTATATCTTTGAAGGATGTATGCCGTTGTTTGTCCTGCGCGAGGCGAGTCCACCATTAGGTGGCTCTACATCCCATTAGCAGCCACAATGTACTAGCTCACCACATCTGTGTCCAGAAGCAACACAGCCAAAGGCACGGGGATTGCAGCCTCTGAAAATGTGAGCCAGTGAGCTGGGTGTGTGGCTCAGGTGGTACGGTGCTTGTGACCTCTTGCAGGGGACCCAAGTTCTGTGTCTACACCCACATCGGGTGTGTGATTCACAATCATTTGTAACTGAAGCTCCCAGGGGCCCAATGCCATTTTCTAAACTCAAGCACTCACTATGACATACATACCCCTCTCCCACACATATACGTAATTAAAAATAAAACCAATATTTTTTAAAAAGAAGTTTGGGTTAGTCCTCTGTTAGCTTGAACCCAGCCTGGCTATGTGAGACTCCTGATTCAAAATATAAAATAAACAGCACAACCCCAGCTGCTCCCTTTAATTGAGATTTAGGTATTTGGTCGCAGTAACTAAAGCGATGGGTGAGGGCCAGCAGCCCGCAATTCTGTAATTCAGGAGACACTTCTGCTAGGGTTCATTGTAAGACAGTGCACTGGTCTAGCATCTGCAGGGCCCCAGGCGCCCTGACAAACCAACCCCTCTGTGACAGCGGTGGACCAGGATCGATGCTGAGGAGGCAGAGGTGTTTCCTTACCCGACTGCATTTGCTACCCCTAGACGTGACGTAGCTCTCTCCCTGCTTCTTCATGTCTCCCTCCTGATGTTTAATATTTATAATGTTCTTTGGATGAACCTCTGATGATGCGTGTGGCTATTCATGTTTTTACCACGTGAATGCGCCCTTTTCTGCGCCGTGTGTTCAGCGCACACCTGCTGTAACAACACGGTTGGTTTTAGAGACACATCTTCTATGCTGTGACTCCGGAGAATTCATTTATTACCTCTAACAATGTTTTGGTTGATTTCTTTTGATTATTTAGGTGACCAGGAAAAAGGAATATGCGTCTTATTTTTTTTTCATATATTTGAGCCGTTAACAGTCTGTCTCTTCCCAACAGTTATCAGGGTCTTTGCATCGCTGGACTGAGGAGGGGTCGTGAGGAACGCTGGCTGACTCATTTCTGTTTGCATATTGCCTTAACGGAACGGCTTTAACGGTTTTTCAAATCATAATGTGTCTTGCCCTGGACGCTCAATCAGTGTAAGCTAGAAGTGATGAATGATCAACTTAAAACAATCCACTACTTAAGGGCTGAGCCACGGCTCAGTGCTTAAGAACACTTGCTGCTCTTGCAGAGGGCCAGAATTTGATTTCCAGAACCTATATGGAGGCTCACAATCACCTGTAAACCCAGTTTCTGGTCCCATGGACAACTAAACATACATGGCACACATAGACCCACCGAGGCATACATATACACATATAAATAAGGTACATCTTAAGCCAGGTGGTGGTGACACGTGCCCTAAATACCAGCAGAGGCAGGCAGATCTCTAAGTTCAAGGTCAGTTTGGTCTACAGAGCAAGTTCCAAGACAGCCAGGGCTACACAGAGAAATCCTGTCTCGAAAACAAACAAACAAACAAATGACAAACACAACCCTTTAAAAATAAATAAAGCAAGGAACTGTACACAGATGAGTTTAAAACATTTAGGGATGCACCTAGATGGGCAGAGAAGAAAACAGCAAGAAAACCAGAAATGCGTGACTCCCATATAAAAGCCAGCAAAGAGAGCGTCACAGGCAGGAAGAGAGCTCTGGTTGGGGAAGTACATGGCTAAGGTGACTTCTCAGGAAAGCCGTGTTCCAGCTGGCTTCCACCTCAAATGTCCCAGAGACTGTGTGGTGTCCCCGGGAGCGGCACGGTCTCTCACCTACCCTCACACGTTCCTCTCGCTTTTAGGCATGCCACTAGAATACTCTCGCCTGTTTGGTCTAATCGATTTTTCTGTTTGAAATATTGGGATATTTTTCTGGAATTTTTCCTGTCTTTGCATGAGTTTGTGCGGCCAGCTATGCCTTAGCTGTCCCTTTTTCATACATATTCCCTAAACACGCACCTGTTGGATCCTCCACCCCCATAACCAGGATCAAGAATCTTCTCCTGCTGGGCGGTGGTGGCGCATGCCTTTAATCCCAGCACTCTGGAGGCAAAGGCAGGCGGATTTCAATGAGTTTGAGGCCAGCCTGGTCTATAGAGCGAGTTCCAGGACAGCCAGGAACTCTGTTACACAGAGGAAGACTGTTACACAGAGAAACCCTGTCTCGAAACCTCCCCCACCCCACAAAAAATATCTTCTCCCAGGAGATAGGCATGTTAGGGATGAATGGGGATGAAGTGAGTCATCTGAGTATTCTGGAGAAGGAAGAATGAAAACTGGTTTTTGTTTGTTTTTGTTTTTGGTATATATCGTATACATATTTATTACCTTATATTTATAGAACTTCATAGTAATGAAGTATTTCCATTACTAATAAAAGAAAATAATGATATTTTCATTCAATAATATCATGTTATTTGACCACATTCACCCCAGTATCCTGTACTGTCCCCCAGAATTGCTTCCCTTGCCCTATCCCTGCCTGTCCTGTGCCATCTGACATGGCAGGTCTCCCTGGGCAGCAAAGTACCAGATTTTCCCTGTGGTCATCATTAAATTTCAGTTTCGCGATTGACTGGAAACCACCCAGAATTGCCCTTAGTCCGGCCCCACAGGCCTGGGCTGTGGGGCTGTGGCAGTTCTCTTTCAGATGTGAGCATATGATCCTCCTATGGCCAGCCCAGTGGTACAGGCTAGAGAGAATGTGCCTTTGACAAAAGCAACCCTCCTGGAGCGGAGGAGGTACAGGGGAGTGGGGTGTGGGGAGGGGAGAGGAGGGGGAGGTGGCTTGGAGTCCTGAAAGGCGCAGACCCCAAGGGGCCGGAGGCATGGATTCAATCTCCCGAGCTCCTCCGGTGTATTTAATCTCTCAAGATTTCAATCAGGCAGCCTGTGCCTGACCAGTTCCGCAGATGCTGCGAAGCCGTGGTGTTTCCCCTTGAATGGGTTGCTCATTTCACACAGGCCGGTCCTGCCTCTGATGGCCGCCTCACAATGCTCCAGTGCCCTGGGTCCCCCACAGCACATATTTCTTCCCCGAAGCCCCACTCCGTCTCTGACCCCACTGACTTTGTCCGTGTCCAGCGGTGGACAAGGAATGGAAGAAGACGGCAGGACTCAACAAGGTAGCTGTTGATGGGAGGAAGAAAATGTATCCCACTGACCTGATCCTCAGGCCCTCCGTCAGCCCCGAGGAAAGACGAAAGATCTCGACTTTTCCTCATGCCTAGTACAGCCATAGGAATTTTATGCACGTGAGGTCATTCCATCCTCTCTCTTCTTTTTGTTCATTTTTTCTTTCCAAGGAGGGAACTGAATTTGACAGGAGTTGCCCAGGGCCACACAGCCAGTAAGTGCTGGCACAAGATCAAAGACAGCCTGAGTCCAAAGCCTGTGCTCTTGCTACTTAAGTCAAGTGGAGGGTTAGGGAATCTTGATGAGAATGTCTATAGGGTTGATTCTCCCACTGATGGTGAAAGGGTCTGGGGAAACTGAGGAGGAGGAAGAGGAGGAGGAGGAGGAAGAGGAGGAGGAAGAGGAGGAGGAGGAGGAGGAGGAGGGAGAGGAGGAGGAGGAGGAGAGAGGAGGAGGAGGAGGAGGAGGAGGAGGAGGAGGGGAAGGAAAGAGAGCGGTGCTCTTAGGAGCACACCTGGAAAGCCAGTCCAGATGGAAGCTTCTTAAGGTCTGCTGCCTTAGTGGGAGAAACATGGGCCCTCATGTCACATGCTTCCTTCTGAGGTCCCAAGAGGCACACGCCAATCAGGGCAAAGAAATAGAGTGCCTTAGTCTCAAGTCTCATTTTATCCACACTAAAGCAGAGCTGCAGGCAGGTTGGCTGCAGAGGGGCCTCCTCATGTGCATGCGTTAGAATTTCTCCCTCACTTGCATGTGTGTTTGCAGACTTCCTCTGCCTGACTTGTCAGTGTGATAAGTCCCCTTTCGGGTTCATCTCGCCACCTTCTACGTCCTGTTCCTGTGGATTGCCTGGACAGACAGTGCTCCTCTCCGATGGGACCCACTCGTGGGGAGGGACAGACTGATGTCAATCACCCCTTCTTCATGTCTCCCAGACAGGGATGCCTGGGTTTCCATCTAGCTCAGCTTCTCCTCTGCCCAGCCCCACTCTTGCCCTCCTGTTTCCCAGGTATTGTCCCCAGAGCACCCCAGCTAAGCCCCTCAGAAGTCGCTCCCCAGGAGAGCTGTCTAGAAATAGATATATATCAGGAACCCCACTGCTCTTGGAGCAGCCTCCCCACCCCTCACAGCCAGGCACTCTACTTACCCAGAAGGCTGCAGATCAGAGAACACCCAGTAGTGAAGAGAAGATGAAATGGTACCAGGACCAAAGGCAAAGCATGGAAAAAAAAAAAGTATCCCCCTTCATCTCTGCCTTCTTGTTCACAGAAGTGGTTCAAAACGTAACATCTGGGGACCGGTGAGACGGTTCAGCAGGGGCGGGTGCTTGCTACCTGTCTGACAACCTGATCCAATCCGTGGGACCCACGTGGTAAGAGGAGACGCGATTCTCACAGCGGTCCTTCGACCTCACGTGTGTGCCATGGTGACTTTCCCACCCGTGCCTAACGGATGAATGAGTGGGTGAACAAAATATCTAGTCCAGGAAATGCCTGTCTAGGCCGGTCCCTTTTCAGACACAGAGAGAGCCCTGTCCCCCAGTCACAAGGGCATGTCCCTAAGCGTCGGCTCTCCTGTGAGTACCTTGGTATTGTGAGGATAAGGAGCTGAACTGGACATGCTGCAGCCCGAAGGCACCTGGTGGTGACCTCTAACTCACAGAGTCAGGGCTTGAAGTTGCTCTTCCCTGTGGGAGGAGAGAAGGGCAGCCCCCCTTATCCCAGAGATGGAGAATTACAGATGTGGTTCCATTCCCACCACACCCGTGGGCTGGCTCAGTAGTCAGCTAGACCCTATGTCAAGGAGCCATCCAGGCACAGCCCCTACTAGCCCCAAACCTATGTCCACCTCTGCCCGCTTCTACCCAGAAGAGGGTGCTGGGTACCACGGAGTGACAGGATGACCGCTGTGTCCTGTTCTGATAGGTTTATGCACAAGTGTCTCAGGTGCAGGATGGGCACCCACAGCAATGAGACCAAATGTTAGGCAGTGCCTCCCTTCCCACTTTCTCCCTCCAGATCTCGGCTGCCAGACTGCTCTGGTCACAGAAGTTTCTAGCAGCCTGCAGAAATAGGGCTGTCTTGATCTTAGACCACGTGCTTGACCCATGTCCCATCCATGGAAACCCTCAACTGCCCAGTCACATTGGGACCATAATCTGTCTCCCTCACCTGGTTCCTTCATTCATTCATTCATTCATTGACTAGCTGGGCACTGGGCACCTGGCCTTTAGCCCTTGGTTTGTTTTTACAACTCGAGCATGCTAAATAGATTATGGAATTAGACACACAGTCTGCAAGCCCATATTGCAAACTGACCATGCAAAATGACCACGCAGTGAGCTGAGCATTTGGAACTGTCTGGGCTGACAGGCATCGGACTTTGGCACAGGCCCCTCTGTGGGTGTCACGTGGCTTCCAGAAACCTTTGACTTTACAAATGAGGACACAGAGGAACCTCTTCTGGCATTGGGGTCACTGCAGTGAATCCCCATTATAGGAGCGCCATCTCCCAGACTGGGGTCCCCTGAGAACAACCATGTCCTCCTTAGCCTAAGGCCCTCTGAGAACATGTTGTGTTCTGTTGTGTGATATTTTGATTGCTTTCTGGCAATAAAGTTTGCTTTGAGTTAGAGAAATGACCAGTAACCTCCTATGTCTTCCATTTCTCCATCCAAAAGGGCTGAGATCTTCTTTCCACCCTGCCTTACTGTTTCCTGTCTCCTATCTGTCCTCAGTCCTTCAAAACCTCTACGGTTAATTCTGATCAACTAGTGGCTACCTCCACCCTCTGACTCAAAACAAACTTTATTGTCAGAATGAGATTAAAGTATTACACAACAATGTCCCTGCTGCAGGAGCTCCTTCCGCTCCTTCAGCCAATAGCCTTTAAGATACCAGCCCACTTGGGCGTGGTCTCTTTGGCTTGAAAAAGCAACGGTAGCCATGCACTCCCTCTCTTGCTTCGGACTCCACTTCCAGCTGCCAGACTCTTTTCCTGGTCATGCAGGAGGCTGTTGTCTAGGACGTTGATCTGTAAGTTTTTCCTTTAAATAAATAACCCTTTCATTAATCATAATTCCAAACTGGTGTGGGGTTGTTTTGTGACTTATTCCTTTATGTCCCCCTCATCCTGGAGATTCCCAAAGGACAGGCTGTGTCCCCCTCAGTCTGAGGCCCCATAAGGACAGCCTGTGTCCCCTCAGCTGGAACCTAATGAAAACAGGCTGTGACCCTCTTAGACTAGGGCCCGCTGAGGACAGACTGTGAACTTCAGGCTGGGGTCCTTCCTGCTCTCTCCCTTCTCAGATAGCCTTCCTCTTTCACATAACCTAGGAGCCCCAGACAGATTGGAGCAGTGCCGGGTACGGAAAGCCAGAGAGTGGGTCCGAATACAAAGGAAAAGTCCAGGGGTCTTGTTTTCTGGTTCACTGAGGTGTCTGTACATGCGTTTCTTCCTGGGCATAACTGTGCTGATGCACCCATGTCTGCTGAACCTCATACTCAACCTCTGCTCTTAAGGTCCATTTGTAGAGTCCATAACCTTCCCCTTTCCCCACAGGGCTCCAAACACAGAAATTCTGAAATGAGAGGCAGAAGGTAAAGATGACCTGCAAGCTTAAATTCAAGCCTGCTTGTCACAGCCATCAAGCACAGATCAGCACTGCACTCCCTGGTTGTGCTCCCAGGTTGTGCTCCCTGCTCTGCAGTGTTTACGTTGTGCTTCCCACTCTGCAGTGTTCACGCTGTGCTCCACACTCTGCAGTGTTCATGCTGTGCTCCCCACTCCACAGTGTTCATGCTGTGCTCCCTGCTCTGCAGAGTTCACACTGTGCTCCCTGGTTGTGCTCCCCACTCTGCAATGTTCACACTGTGCTCCACACTCCACAGTGTTCATGCTGTGCTCTCTGCCCTGCAGTGTTCATGCTGTGCTCTCTGCCCTGCAGTGTTTATGCTGTGCTCCCCACTCTGCAGTATTCATGCTGTGCTGCCCACTCCGCAGTGCTCATGCTGTGCTCCCCACTCTGCAGTGTTTACGTTGTACTCCATGCTCTGCAGTGTTCATGCTGTGCTCCCATTCTGCAGTGTTCACACTGTGCTCCCGCCCTGCAGTGTTCACACTATGCTCCCGCCCTGCAGTGTTCACACTATGCTCCCGCCCTGCAGTGTTCACACTGTGCTCCCGCCCTGCAGTGTTCACACTGTGCTCCTGCTCTGCAGTGTTCACGCTGTGCTCCCCGCTCTGCAGTGTTCACCCTGTGATTCCCACTTCCAGTGCTCTGTCTCTTGTCATTCCCATCTTCCTGCAGGTAATGAAGTCACAAGCTCAAGTAGATGACATGATTTATTCAAGACCACAAAGCCAGCAAGTACAATGAAGGCTTGTAATCCCACCCCACATCCTCTACCCTGTGTGGCTGACATCTCCGTGTACCACAGCCAAGCCCAGCACACAGGAACTAACAAATGATCCCCACACTAGGCTCCAGCCACTCCTGAGCCACTCTAAGTCCACACAGAAGCCAGAGTTGAACTGACTTGTAAACTCTAACCCCTGACCTTGTGAACAGTGATTTTATTACTTGCTAGGGAGAAGGACCTGGACTTGGTGGTTTACAGTCTTTAAAAATTTGGAGACAAGATTGGAGGGGTGTGGGTGTGTGGTTCAGTCAGGTAAAATTCTTCCTGTGCAAACATGAAGACACAGGTTTGAGAGCCAGAACTCACCAGTATCAGTTATTTGCTGCTATGATAGAGCACCATTCCCAAATCCACCTAATGGAAGAGCTTGTCTGGGCTCCAGAGGTGGCGCACACAGTGGCAGGAGAGGCAGGGTAGCAGGAAGAAGGAGCAGGAAGCTGAAAGATCACATCTTCAACCACAAACAGAGCAGAGTAAACTGGAAGTGAGCTGAGGACATGAAGTCTCAACGCCTCTACCAACAGAGAAGCTTTCTCCGGAGGGAGGCTGCACCTCTTAAGACAGACAGAGTCGTCCACAGGGACCAGGGCTCAGACATCTGAACCTCCCCAGACAGAGCCATCAACAGGGGACCAAGTGCTCAGACAGCTGAGCCTGTGGGGATGTTTCTCATTCAAACCATCACAGTACTTCCTGAAGCCAGGCCCTGTGCTGTGCGCCCATAATACCAGTCCTGGGAGGCAGAGAAAGGCTTGCTGCCTGGCAGTCTAGCTAATCAGTGACTCCCAGCACAATGAGAGACCATGCCTCCAAGAAAACAAAACAAAAATCCAAAGTGGACAGATCTTGAGAAATAAACCTGATGTTGACCTCTGGTTTTGTGCATTCATACACGCACAGGCACACATGCGCACGCATGCACACACACTCATACACAGACAGAGACAGAGATAGAGAGGCAGAGAGAGACAGAGAAAGAGCTTATACAGATGATAAAAGGAGGTTTCTTGTGATTTATTAAGTAACCTATGATGATAAAAGGAGGTTTCTTGTGATTTATTAAGTAACCTATGTTTGACATAGTGGCAGACAGGGAATTTGAACCATTGACTGTCTAGTTCCCAAGTCTTAAATCCTTCTAGGACACACAGCCTTGCCTGTTGGTGGTGGGAATTTTCCAATGAGGCAAAGGAAGAGTCCTAACTAGTTTTCTGGTTTTGTCACCTTGACACAAGCTGGAATTATACCTCAGTTGATACCTCCTTTGGATTGGCCTGTGGGCAAGCCTGGAGGAGATTTTCCTGGCTGATGTTTGCTGTGGGAAAGCCAAGACCTCTGTTGGTGGTGCTGCTCTGGTCAGGTTGGTCTGGATGACATAAGAAAGTTAGATGAGCCAGCCAGGAGGGAGCATTTCTCCACATCCTCTGCTTCCTTCCACTCCAGCCTTGACTTTCTTCACAATGGACCGGATGGGCATGTGAGCTGCAAGAATCTCCATTCTCTCCAAGTGTCCGTGGCCGTGGTGTTCTATCACTGCAACAGCAAGCACACTAAGACAGTGACGCTGCACCTCAGCTCTGCCACATCCCTTTGCTCCTCCACAGCTGGACTCCCCTGGGCTGAGGCCCCTGGAGAAGACACTATGGACAGAGCAGTGCCTGATGAAAAGGCAGGAAGGGGTTTACGCAGTCACTAGTAATGAAGTACTCCCCACCTTTCTGCTTGCCTCATTTTCTCCCCGTCAATCTTCCTGGAAGGCTCGTGGGGCAGCTGCTCCAGAGGGCAGTGCCTAAGGCTGTTCACATGACTGGCTGTTCAAAGACTCCATCATCCTGTCCCCTTGAGGGCAAAGAAAAGCAAGATGCTACTGCTCAAATCAGGTCCATTTCAGATTTCATTTTCCCTGAGAAAATGGGAAATGTTGGAGAGAGACTTTGGGGTCAGCATCCCCTGAGATTTCTACAGAGTCTCAGCTCCCTGAACTAAACTTAAAAAGTATGTACGTACATACGTACGTACGTATGTATGTATGTATGTATGTATGTATTTATCTGTCTGTCTATCATGGGTAGGCAGGCATGTGAATCCGTGGACACATGCCACGCCCCATGTGTGCAAATCAGAGGACAGCTTAAAGGAGTTGGTCCTCTCCTTCCGCTATGTGGGTCCTTGAGACTGAACTCAAGCAGTCAGGCTTAATGGCAAGCACCTTTGTCCACTGCACCATCTTGCCAGCCCTTTGACATGCCAGTCCTTTGACCAATCTTTTTGCCCCTACTCTGTGTTTGTATTGCTGATGTTTCTCCCTGAGCCCAGCCCGAGCATCCAGGTATGCATGCCTGCATGCATTGGTTTGTGTCTCTCTGTTCGTTTCCCTGAACCAGAGTCAGAAGATTCCAGCAGACAAGTGGATACGTCTAGCCAAATCCTGCACATTGGCCTGGTCCCTGGACGCTCACTTCTAACCCCATCTCCCAGCCTTTAGCAAGATAGCATCAATAAATGGGGAAGGGAAGCGGTTCATTTATACTGAGCTGAGATCCGTTTTTCTAAGGTTCCGCACAATCATCTTTTATGAGCTATAGTAAAATCACATGTTTATACAGTCTCTCTCCCCAAGGGGTTTGAGAAGCAGAGCCTGCACAGCCAGCACTGGCGTATGCAAACACTTCTGCATTTCCAGATGTATCCATTTCCTCTTCTCAGGAGCAAAAGCTCATCGGGAAGGTGTCTCCTTCCCCCATTGCCTGCCGCAGCCAAGCCCACCCCTGCAAATATGCGTGTCTAAATGAATAGATCCTCAGAATTTTCAACACCATGGAAGTCATTTTCGGATTTGTTTCTGCGTCTCCCGGTGGATGCCTTTAGCGGAGTGTCTGAGAGGAGCCAGTGCTGACTAGGATCAACCCCAGGGTTTGGTCATGGCTCATGCCACCATGTCCAAACTCTGACATGGGATGAGGCTTTCACTCCCTGTCTCTGGAATCTTTTAGGCGGCCAGGCCCTTTTACCACACATACAAACCGGCGTTGCATCTCAGTTCTTCTGGCTGCCAACCCCAGATCACATAGCTTGTAAAGGTGGCTTGTTCCTCCCGGTTCCCAGCGAGTCCCCCGTTTCAATCCACCTCGCACATTTTAGCTTCGTAAGTCTTGCCCCGCAAGACTTGGCTGAATGTTGCTCAGGGATGCCCGCTGTCAGTGGCAGGTGACAAAACACAGGGAAGCCAGCGGGGCATCTGTAAAGACAGTTTTCTTTTTTAAAGTTTTACTAAACCACATCATCACCCATTCATTTGCACAGTGCCTGTAGCTATTATCCAGGTCTGCAATGACGGACTTCAAAGCCTCAGCTCATCAACTGGTCTTCCATGGATGGGACTTGCTAGCCTCTGTATACACAACAAGGCCTGCTTCCCTTAGCCCAGCATGCAGTCTGTAAGGCCTGGCTCCAGGGCCTACTCTTCCTGCCTGCTCCTTGTGTGACCCTCTTCACTCCCATCTGGTGCTCATGGATGGCTGTCTGCCTGGCCCCAGAACCAGTCTGTTCATGCTGTAAAGCCAAGCCTCCATAAAACAGCTTCTTCTGCCTGGAGTTCTGTCCATTATGTGAAAGCTTCTGGCCAACTCTCACCAATCACTCAAAAGTCTCAGAAGGCAAGACCCGTGCTGTCTCTTCCACACCTGTCCCTCACGCCAGCTGTCTCCCTCTCTGGTCCCTGCTGACTCAAGCGCGTCTACTTTCACACATCCTCTGACGCCTCACGTCTCACAAAGAAGCTAGGTTCCAATGGTGTTGAAGGATGATGGTGGTGGCGGCTGCGGCTGCGGCTGCGGCTGGAGGCAGCTGCAGCAGCAGAGAAGGAATCCATGCGCACATTAGCAAGAAGTGAAGGCAGGCTGGCAATGTTGCTTTTCCCTCAGATTGCTTTATCCTGGGCTACCTCTAGAGAGCGCTGCCCACATGGGAGAAAGATACTCCTCCCTCCGTGAGTCAGTCCTTCCTGGAAATGTCCTCACAGAATGATGCTAGACTTGAGTGTCTTAGTTGATTCCAGATCCAGTATAGTTGACTGTTGACAGTCAAGATTAACATCATGATATTTTGGGTTTTGTTGTATTTGTTTATTTGAGACAGGGTCTTCTGAACTTAAATTAGTTGTATAGCTGAGGCTGGCCTTGAATTCCTAGTCTTCCTGCCTCCACCTCCCGAGTCGGGGGGCCACAAGCAAACACCCCCACACCAAGTTTTCTGCAGTGTTGTTGCTGAACCCAGACCTCATGCATGTGAGGCAAGCATGCCACCAACTGAGCTACATCCCAGTCTGAGTCTTAGCATATTTGTCTAACATTGTATTTGGTGCACTGCAGGACAGGTGGCAGAGTGTGCCTCCCAGAATCTGCCTCCATGGCGGAGGATGTTTTTTGAGCCTAGTTGCTTTTAAAGCAGCAGCTAGAAGAGAAACTGAAAGTGCTGTGACATTATCCTTGTAGACAAGATATTTTCAACTATACAGAACAGCGCACATCTCTAATCCCAGCACTCAGGAGACAGAGGCTGATCTCTCTGAGTTCGAGGCCAGCCTGGTCCACAGAGTGAGTTCCAGGTCAACCAGGGTTACACAGAGAAAGCCTGTCTTCTGTCTCAAAAACCAAAACCAAAACAAACAAATAAACAAACAAAACAACAAAAACCCCAAACAATAAACAAACCCAGAATATCTGTTTGTAAGAGATACATAATAAGAACAGCAGTGGTGGGTCTGGAAATGAAGCAGCCATATCATTCCCGTCAGGACGTGCAGCTCATTAGGAGAAAGTGCCCAAAGGCCTTGGCCAGCCTCAAGGTGGGAGGGAGGGCATTATACAGAAAAATACACCATATAGGAAAATCTAAATGTGGTGGGCCTTAAAGGACAGGGAAGGTTTCCCTTTCGCCCCTGGAGAGGAGCATTATTCAGAGTGAGAATGAGAGAGATGGGAGGGCAGAGAGCCACCATGAGAAGGATGACTGCCCCCGGACAGAGGACCCTTTGCAGTCCTCTGTCCCCACAGAAAATCGCCGAACAGATACCCAGGATAAAGGAGATACAGACTTCTGCGAGTGTTAGGTGCTGACAGGAAGTTTTACAGCACACGATTTAGCTCAGCACAGTCTGTGTGACAAAGAGCACGGAGGGGCCAATTTCTGTAAAGTGATAGCTGTCGGGTGGGGGCACAGGCCACTTCGAAGTCTGGCATTTGGAGAAGGGAAGGCTGCAGGGCCTTGAGGCAGCTGGCCACACTGCGTCTGAAGCCAGGAAGAAGAGATGCTACCCAGGACCAAAGCACGGGGCAGGATGCTGCCATCCTCTAGGGTGGGTCTTCCCATCCCAGTTAGCCTGAAGATGGCTTCTCAGAGACAGCCAGAGGCAAGTCAGCAGTATTAGCCGCCACACACAGCCTTCTTCATTCTGCTCCTAGGAGCCTCCCCGTAATTTTACATTCCTTTTTCTTCTTTGTTTCAGCAAATAATGTTCTAAAAAAAATGTTATTTTGTGTGTCTGGGTGTTTTCCCTGCTTGTATGCCTGTGCCCCATATGCGTGCCTGGTATCCTCAGAGGCTAAGAAGAGGGCATTGGATCTCCTGGATATGGAGTTAGTGTGGAGGGTGCTGGGATTCAAACTCAGGTCCTCTGGAAGCGCAGTCAGTGCTCTTAACTACTGAGCCATCTCTACAGCCCCACACAGTAGCATTTAAGTCAGAAGTCTTAGCTCCAGATTAAAACTTTGGGTTGTGATCCCATATTGGAGTAATTGAATATGGGAATTTCATGAAACGCAGAAATAGTAAAAGGTTTCTGAATATGTGATGATCAAAAATTAATTCTGAAACTAGAGAGATGGCTCAGTGGTAAAGACCTTTGCTGCTCTTGAAAGAGAATCTGATGCCAGGCAGTGGTGGCACACGCCTTTAATCCTATCATTTAGGAGGCAGAGGCAGGTGGATCTCTGTGAGTTTGAGACTAGCCTGGTCTACAAGAGCTAGTTCCAGGACAGGCTCCAAAGCTACAGAGAAACCCTGCCTTGGAGAGAGAGAGAGAGAGAGAGAGAGAGAGAGAGAGAGAGAGAGAGAGAGAGAGAGACAGAACCTTGTGTTGGGTTCCTAGAACCCACATGCAGCCGCTCACTGCTGCCTGTAACTCTGGCTCCAGGAGATCAGGTGCCCTCTGCTGGCCTCTTCGTGAAGCTGTACATATGTGGCACACAGACACATACATGTAAATAAAAAAATAAATTTTAAAACCAAACATGTAATGAACCTAACGTGTTTCTTACAGCACTCAGCCATGTTGCTTTATTCAATGTCATTGTAGCCTTGAATCTGAACAGAGAAAGTGTGTGTATAGGGCACACACTGTCACATCCTAGGGTGCCAACAAATACTTCCCCAGACTCGGTGGCTCAGGTTAAAGGCTATCTGAAAGCACAAACTACAGTATATAACATATTTATTTTTTTAATTTTATATTCATGAATGTTGTTGCCATCATATATGTGTGCATCACATGCTCAGTGCCCGCAGAGGCCAGCACAGGGCACTGGAGTCCCCTAGGGATGAAGGAACAAATGGCTCTGTGCTGCCTCGTGTGTGCTGGGACTTTTAATGTTTTCCTACCAACGTTCTTCCAGATATAAACATCAGATGTCTTTGGGTTGTGTGGTGCTAGAATGCTTTATTTTAAAAATTGCCACTTGGGTTGCTGACTTGCATTACATTAAAAAAAATTGTTAAATGAGTTTTGGCTTCAGATTAGAACAGAATTTCCAGCAACTTCTATGATGGCTCTAGGCACATTTCTGCCACTTTGTACTATGTATTTATGTGAAGTGGCATTCCCAGCATTGATGATTACAAAATCAAAATATTGATCAACTCTGTAAAACATTGAAGATACGTTCTCGGGTATTGAATATTCAGCCAAGATTTAATTCTGCATGCGGAAGGAAAGGAGAACTTCCATGTCATTAGTATGCAAACTTGCTTTTGTCTTAATAAATGGCAAAATTACAAGCAGAGAGAGAATTGTTCTGAAATAAATTCTCTGCAAATTATTCAGCGTTGCATTTGGGCCCCTACTCATTTCTCTATCCCCGCGATGATGTAAGACCTTCTCAGGCACGGGGGTCACAATTGGTGTTGTGTTTGTTCACCTACTCATTTCTCTATACCCATGATGACGTAAGACCTTCTCAGGGGTTGCAAGCAGAAGACGGACAGAAGCCCTGGCTGAAACCCTTCTATTTGAGAGTGATTTGTTTCTCTGGACATCAGTACACACATGAGCTTTCCACGACAATGAATTTCAATTTGCTTTTTTTTTGTTATTGTATCTTTAGTTAGGAGACTCCACTGAGAACCCAGTTAGGTTGGAGAACATTATTCCTTCTGGCAGTTCATGCTCAATGCATACTGAATGAACTCATGAGAACCAAAGCCCCCTCCTAGCTTACCCTTTCTGTCCTTGCCCTCTGCTGTGTTCACCAAACACCTCCTTCCTCACTGGTTAGCACAAATCTTGTGTGGCCCTCCACACTGACTTCAGCCTCTTCTCATCCAGCATCAGCACCCCCCCCCCATCTACATCATTCGTTTGCCGCTGGACTCCAGCAGTCCAGGTCTGCGTGGCTCTCAGGGACCATCTTCCCTGCTCTGTTGCACCACTGAACTGAGCCCCGAGGGCATTTCCTGCCTGTCTAGTGTGAAACCAAGTCTTTTGAGACCAGGGAACCTTTGAAATACGGTGGCTTATTTAGTTAGCCAGAGAGGCACCAGGGCTGGAACCACTTTGGACCAAGGCCATCTCTGTAATGAAAAATTGGGGAAGCAAAGCACAAATTCTTTGCAGAGAACCTGTTAAACAGGCCAAAAATAAGGAGAAGAATCAGGAAGTACTCACGTGCTTCTGAGCAGGTTGGGGTGACAGCCATGCGCGGGACCTACCTTTTGACTGTCACTCTTAAACCACATGGGTTGGGGATGTGACGGCTCTGGCTCATTTGCTTGTAGCTGGTAACAGGTTGCCTTGTCTTACCCACACCTCCCCTCCCCATGGTTCTGTCCATGAGGTTGCCTTTAGAACAATACAAGAACTTCACCTTGCCATTAGCACAAGTAGGGACTGTAGCCGAGAACTTTGCATCAGAGTTGAATTGTTTCCCTGGGAAGCCAAAAAATTCCTAAACTCCCTTTATCTTATTGAAGGGTGTGTCTCGCCCTTCGGGGCCCCATCATGCTGTCTATGGTATGGCACTCCAAGTCGCCTCGTATTCTGTTGTAGCTGGGCATCCTCACCCAAGAGAAGGAGACCAGGGTGAGCTCTTTATGGATTTGAAGATTTTATTGAGACACAAAGACCCAGCCAGGGGCATGCACTCTTGACTACAGGACTAGAGTGGGCCCCAAACTAAATGAGCAGGGCGTTTAGAAAGGTACATCTTGTGGCTAGAGCGTGATGGCTGTCAGCAAGCATGACAGGATATGGGCTTGGAATAAGAGTAGGGCCCGGTTGTGTCACCGAGGAGTCTCTGTGTGATCTGGAGGGGAGCAGAAAGCCTAGGGGTGACAGGAGCAGACGGTGGTGGTGACGGTGGGCCCTGCAAAGTACCATACATACCTGAAGGTCAGGCTGACCTCAGTTTTAGGCCAGGCTGGGTCAGGATTTAGCAAGTAGGTTTTTCTTACTTTAATCTCAGAATTGAAGGCTCTCTCCCATCTTGACTTCCACCATGCTATCTGTTGGTGGAGGCTGCTTGTTTGTTCCTGACAGCTCAGACCTGAAATAATCACACAGAAACTGTATTATTTACAACACTGCTTGGCCTATTAGCTTATGCATATTTCTAGCTCACTTGTATATCTTAAATTAACCCATTTATATTATTTTATATTTTACCACGAGGCTCATGGCCTACCATCAAGGGTCCAGCTAGTGACTTCAGTCTTTTTCCTCTGGCGGTTTCATGGCATCTCCTTGACTCTGCCTTCTTTCTCCCAGCATTCAGTTTAGTCTTCCTGCCTAGATCCACTCTGCCCTGTCTATAGGCCCAAAGCAACTTCTTTATTAATTAACCAATAAAAGCAACACATAGACAGAAGGACTTCCTATGCCAGCTATTCATGAAGGCTATTTCTTCAAGTGCTCTCTCTTCAGGGTCTCATCATGACACCTAAGGTGGTGAGTCTGCACCTCTCTGAGTTAAGGTCTTTTGAGGGACAAGATTATCTCAGCTTCCTGTCAACACACATATTTCATATTGTGTGTGATAATACCCTCAACCTGGAAGCCTGATAGAGGCACGCTTATTCAGTCATCCAACATGTGTGACTTTGGCCATTCTCTCTAGAAATATAACGCCCCACGCTCCTGAATCCTTGTCTTCGCGGGACTCACTTTCTCGTGACAGAGAGAGAGACAGGAGAGCAGAGCAGGAGATCTGGGCTCAGTGATCTCATTCCCGCAGTGTGCCCCTCAGCCGTCATTTTATCACTGAAGCTGTAGAACCCGGAGGCCAGACTCACCCTCTTCCTTCTTCCTCTCAGAAAGCACTTGAGTTTGGGGTCCAATCCTAGCCTCTTCTATCCTCTAGGACACAGAGGCTGAGAGGAAGCCACATGGATGGATTAATGGGATGTGACTGATGGAAGTAGCTCTACCCAGTGAGAGCCGTACAGACCCAAGGTCCATACAGACGCAGCCCTGTGACCCTGGCCCAAGTGTCTGCCAATGTTCCAATGCATCATGTTAAAGGAAAAAAAAATAAGGTTAAAATCATAATTTCCATATGAATACAAAATAATCACAGGTTAGATTTAACTCATTACATAATAAGGGAAGAAGTAAGATGTGTTTGAAGACAAGGAGAAGCAGGTGTTGAGTGGCTAGTTCCTGAAACATCAGTATCTAGAGGGGTGCAGCCCTTTAAAATAGAAACCCCAGAGCCAGACATGGATGTATAGGATTTATTGTCTGCCTGGTGGGGTTTTCACTTTGCTTTGGCCCAATCATTCCTCCTGTGGCCCCATCCTCTCTTCTTGGAATGGTCCTGTGCCACTGTATGCTAGAAACGCAATTTTAAAAACTGCAGGATGTCATAGTTAAGAGAGGGTCAAGTCTCATCTAAGAAGTTTTAGACTGTCGTGTGTGCATGTGCACGTGTGTGTATGCCTTTCTATTTGGGGACTTGAAGGTAGGGAGAGTTTGCAGGAATCAATCCTGTTTGATTTCCTCGGCAGGCGGATCTGAAAACTGGGCTTTGGAATGGTGTTGACACTATAAGAGACTATGGGGACGTTTGAAGTTGGACTATAAGCATTTTGAACCACGCGGTGAGTCCAGTGAGGCCAGGGATGGGGTGCTGCTGTGGGACTGTGAGCTGTCCCCCACAGGCTCTCGTGTTCCAACACTTGGCTGCCAGTGGTGATAATGATTGGGAAGGTTGTAAGCCTTAGGGAGAGGGAGCCCTGCAGGGTGGGGAACATCCACGGAAACTAACTTTCAAGGCTGGGGAAGCCCAGAAAGTAACAAGAGCCATAGCCCCATAAGGACTCTTCAGTAGTCTGCCTTCAGGCCGTGCAGGGAGTGCCTGAGACTCACGCCGGGGTGGGCCTTCTGTAGATAAAGCTGCTTCCCAGCCACCCACGCTCTTGTGAGTTATCCCCGTACATTTATTGCTTCATCAAACTAGAGTATAAGTACATTATTCTGATCTATCTGGGGTAAACACACATTTTTTTCAGATCTCTAGAAAGCAGCACAAGAACAGGTGATCAAGAAAACCGAAGTCGCCGCAGAACTATCCGGGAAGGCGCTAACTTCCGGGCGGGACTGCATTGCGCCTCACTGCGCTGCTATGGGTTTCCTTAAGTCCTGACCGAGCTGTGAAGGAGCCCAGACCCCAGCAGAGGCAGGGACCCGGCAGGCTGTGCTCCACCAGCACTCGGCACTGCTTGATTTCATTTTAGAACCTTTCACAAAAGTTTACTGTTGAAATATAGATCTCTTTGAATCTGAGCTAATAAAACACGTTGCTTGGTTCCTGGCTTCTCCTGGGTACAGATTTTAAGAAAATTTCCTTCTCTCTCTTTCAGTATCGTCAAGTCACAGAAAGTACTGCCGTCAATGCAAACGCTGCTGGGGAGGACGTCTGAGGGAGGGCCGACTCTGGAGGACCAATTCACATCTGATGAGGAGGATCGCTCCACTTCCAGCCCTGTCTCTTGCTCTAGCTGCATCCACCTCAGAGTAAATTATTGGGGCACAGTTCCCGCAGCACATGTTGGTCATTTGATAGCTTCTGGCCATGGCCACTCCAGGATCATCCATGTATATGTATATAGTATATATATGGCCACATATATAATATATAATATACATACATAAAATATCGTTATGTGTACATAGGCGTGTGTATCCACATTAATTCAGTTCCTGCAGAGGCCAGAAAAGGGCACTGGAGATCCTGCGTTGCAGGTGACTGTGAGCTGGAGATGGTGCTGGGAAGAGAACTAGGGTCTTCTGCAAGAGCCATATGTGCTGTTTCAACCTCTGATGCAGCTCTCCAGCTCCTACTTGTTTATTTCTAATTATGTGTGTCTTTGAGTGGTGGGGGTGTGGATACAAGTGTGTCAAGTCGCAAGGGTGTGCATGTGTATGCGAGTGTGTCTGTGAGTGGTGGGATGTACATGCAAGTGTGTTTGTGAGTGGTGGGGGTGTGCATGTGTATGTGAATGTGTCTGTGAGTGGCATGTGTGCATGTGAGTGTGTCTGAGTGGTGGGGGTGTGCATGTGTATGCGAGGGCTGTGGAAGCTAGAGGAAGACACCAGATTCTTTGGTTACAGGTTGTAAGGTGGCTGATGTGAATCAAACTCAGTCCTCTGGAAGAGCAGTATTTGCTCTTAACTCCCCACCCCAGCCATTTCCACAGCCCCATTCTAGTATTGCTTTTCTCTCCCAGCTGCACCAGGTGGACTTCCCATGCTTTTCCAGACCTTCATTTTACAGAGATGTTTTCTTGATGCTGAAGGACCATGGCTTCTCTCAAAAGGCAGAACCTAGAACCCATCCCAGGCAATGGGCAAGGCAGGACCAGCTGACTGCAGTCGGCGCAGCCCTTCCCCCAGCCCTTCCTGCTTGCTCTCTTCCCAGAGACCTAAGGCTTCCCCCTCTGGGACCCCTCACTCTGTTCTTTTCTTCCCCAGCAGAGCAGAACATTTGTGAATTAGAAAAGCTCCCAAGGTTAACCCTCACCTTGTACTCTTCAGCCTTGGCCTGCTAACTCACCAATCAGATCACATCACTTTTCCAATTGTAGATAGAATTTTCCAGAACAGTAGGGTGTGTGTTTGGGAGTACCTTTGTGATCTCCATCACTGGAGAAGTTGAGCCATGGTGCAGGTCTGGGCAACGACACAGCCTCAGCCTTCTCCAGGATTCTAGACCACACACTTCAAGGAAATCCCTCACTTACAGGCAGGTCGCTTCCAGCCACCACCACCTCCACCATCATAGGCATGAAGGGCTTCCCTCTCCTGATCCCCTCCTCACCACCAGTAAATCTATGTCACACCAGCAGACAAGACAACGTGGCTGTTGTCTTATTAGTTCTGATTTCCCATCTTTGTGTCAATTAAATGTTTCCACATTCCCATCTACCAGTTTGATGAACAATATTAGTTCAACGTATTAAGGGGAAAGTAATTAAATATTTGTTCTGGGGTAATTGTATATAAATTGCATGACAATTGAGTTGGTGGTGTAATTAGTGAATCTTAACTGGAGGCTCATTTACAATCAATGTTTAATTTAGTAACAACTGTTTTGGTTTAAACGTGAATTAAACGCTTGCCATTGGTCACCCACACCCATGGCTTTTAGAACCTGCCCTCTCCCAGACTGGCCTTTACTGCCACTCAGAGGTAAGGGTCTCTGGTGAGTGCTGAACCCTCTGGAGAACTCAGTCTTACTTCTGCAGGATAGGAGTGTAGGAAAGAGAGGTGGCTAATGCATCCCGAGGCTCTTCTGTGGCCAGGGTGCTGTGCTAAGCAGAAGTGAGTAATGCACCTGGATAATTCATCCAGACCTAGAAACAACCATACCCAGGTGCTGATTTATCATCTTCATTTTATAAAGGAGAAAACTAAAGTTCAGAAGAAAAAGGAAGTTGCCTTCAGAGTCCATGGGGTCAGCCAGTAAGGCCTATCTACTCACATGGTGATTTCCAGTCCAACTCTCAGCTATTCATATCTTTCCATGAGTTAACCTATTCAGCTCGAGAACCTCTGCACAGATGACTTCTTGGCCATGACCTTTTCTGACTTGTCTCAATTCAGTAGCACTCACAAATGTATCAGTCAGTGTGAGTTATATGTGTCGCTGTAACAAATGGTTCTGAGATGTACAAGGCTTACAACTGAAGTTTATTTCCCCATAATGTTCTATGCCCAGTGGGGCAGTTCTAGTGGTTGTAAACACATATTATGCCCTGCTTGCTGGACCTTCCAACTACCCACTTGAGCCTCTGCTCTAAGCTGTCTTTCATATGAGTCAGGTTGGCAGAGGGAGCCAACAGCGTCAGATTCGCTGTCTCTACAAGGAGAGCTGGCTTGGAAAACTTGCCTGGAAGCAGTGGGGTTTCTCTGGCTCAATTTGGCATCTCGAAGCAAGTATGTAGAGAGCCCAGAATTTCAACAGAGCAGGGATTTTTTTTTTTAACCATGCTTTAGGCAGGGACTCCCAAAGACATATAGCAGGCCTATCCATGAGGTTGAGATGAATTTCATTTGCCCTCAGGGCTGTGTGGAGCAAACATCTCAAACAGCAATAGAAGGTCCCATAGGCCCCAGCACTTCACCCTGGCCTCTGCTGCTCTGGGCTGTTCTCATCACTGGGTCACTCGGCCTCCGTAGATCTGCTCCAGGGCACAGCCGTCCTGTAGTTCCACCTGCAGGGACAGAGCAGCAGACATGATGACACCCGAAGTCCTGGAAACAGCAAATGAACAAAAATGTTAATTTTTCTTTCCTATTCCTGTCTCTCTGCATAAATGTGTTCACGTGTATACCTATGTGCACGAGTGCATGAACATGTGGAGACCAAGGGTTAATGTCAAGTATCTTTCACAGTCATTTCCCACCTTACTGTTTGAGATAGATTCTGTCACTGAACCTGGAGGTCACCTACTCAGCTATGCTGGGTGGTCATTGACCCCCAGGTCCCCTCTGTGTCCACCTCCCTAGCACTGAAATCAAGGCATAGCTCATCACATCTGATTTTTAAAAACAAATCAGAAAATGCAAATCAAAACAACTCTGAGATTCCATCAGACACCTGTAAGAATGGCCAAGATTGAAAACACTGATGACAACTTATGCTGGAGAGGTTGTGGGGAAAAGGGAACAATCCTGCATTGCTGGTGGGAGTGCAAGCTGGTACATCTGCTTTGAATATCAGAATGGTGATTTCTCAGAAAATTAGAGCAACCTTCCTCAAGAGCCAGCAATACAGCTTTTGGGCATATATCCAAATCGTACCACAAGGATATGTGCTCAGCTGTGTTCATAGCAGCATTGTTTGACATAGTCAGAACCTGGAAACAACCTACATGACCCTCAACCAAAGAGTGGCTAAGGAAAATGTGGTACATTTACACAACGGAGTATTATACAGCAGAATAAAAAAACAACATCTTGATAGTTGCAGGCAAATGGATGGATCTAGAAAACATCATATTGAGTGAGGTAACCCAGACCCAGAAAGACAAATACAATATCTACTTACTCATAAGTGGCTTTTAGACATAAAACACAGAAAGGCAGCCTACAATTTATAATCCCAGAGAACCTAGACCACAGTGAGGATCCTAAGAGAGACATACATGGGTCTAATCTACATGGGAAGTAGAAAAAGACAAGATCTCCTGAGTAAATTAGAAGTATGGGAACCATGGGAGAAGGTTGAAGGGGAGATAAAAGTAAGAGAGGTGAGCAGAGAAAAATGTAGAACTCAATAAAATCAATAATTAAAAAACCAGTTACATTTTATTTATGTGTATGAGCTGTGTATGTGTGGATATATATGCATGTGCCATGGTGCGCATGTGGAGTTCAGAAGACAACTTCTGAAGCCAGTTCTCTGCATTTACCATGCAGATCCTAGGGAATAAACCCTGGTCCTCAGGTGTGGTGGCTGTCAAGCAAGCCCTTTACCATCTGAGCCACAGGCCCTGTGAGCATCCATTTAATTCCCAGCACCTCCATATGCCACTACCCCAAAGCCCCTTCCTTCTCACCCCTACTCCAGATCTCTGGCTCCATCTAAATCTCCTCTTGCCTTCCTCTTACAAGGCTCCAGTGGTTTCTGCTGTCCTGTGGAGAGGCAAACTCAGTGGCTCTCAAACGTGGTCATGACCCACACAGGGATCACATATCAGCTATCCTGCATATCTGATATTTACATTGTGATTCACAACAATAGTAAAGTTACAAATATAAAGTAACAAGAAATAATTTTATAGCTGGGAGTCACAACAGCATGAGGATCTGTGTTAAAGGGTCTCAGAATTAAGAAGATTGCGAACCACTGACTTAGAGAGAAGCATCTGTCTGGTCTAGATGTCTGTCTTGAGGGTAATAATGATCTCAGAACAGAACAAGACTGTGCAATGTCACCTGTGCCTGCTCTCCTGCTCTCCAGGGTGAGCGTGAGGGAGAAAGAACAAAGGGCCCGAGACTCAGAACTCCTTCTCTTCCCTTTACTATCTCAACGCTCTCTGACAAACCGCTCACCCCTACTTCCCTTTTCATACTCTCCATCTGCTCCACAGTCATCCCATCCTTCCTGTCTCCGCACCGTATCCCTCCTTGTTAATAATATTGTAGGAGGACTTTTTGTGGAGACCATCAGCTCCCAACGACATGGAGGCTTACTATTAATTATGAAAGCTCGACCCTAGCTTAGGCTTGTTCCTAACTAGTTCTTATAACTTACATTGACCCATTTCCATTCATCTATGTGCTGACATACAGCTCATGGCTGTAACCTCTCTTCCTGCATGTTTTGCTTGTTCTGCCTCTCACTTGGCATCTCTGCCTTCTCTCCAGCATTCTCTCTGCCCTCCATATACTGCCTACCTATTGGCCATTTAGTTTTTTATTATACCAATCAGAGTGATGCACCTTCACGGTGTACAAAAAGATTATTCCACAACAGGATATTCCGGAAGACGCACAATAGGTGCTCTACCATTGTTCCGTAATCAGTGAATCTGATATAAAAAATAGGGTTCTACATTCCTATGGGATTCCACTTCCAGACTGTTCTGGGGACCAACAGGGCAAAGATACGAACTCAAATGGCAATAGATGTGCAAGTGATTTTCTACTTAATTGACAAGCTAAATGCAGATAAATCACCAGGAGCAGATGGCATTCACCAGAGAGGACTAGAAGAACTCAAGGGTGAAATTGGGGGTCTGTGGGCCAAAATGTGTAAGTGCTCATTACAAAGGGATGCAATGGTCCAGCAAGCCAGAGAGGCTGGCTAGGCCTCTCACAGGGCCTGGGGGTACTGCTGACTGGGAAGACTGGCTGGGAAGTCGGGCCAGCTGACCAAGTTTAGAATAAGGACAAGTGCCCCAGACAAAACCACTATTTGGGGAGAAGCTTCTTGGTGGCATAGGGAAAACATTCCTGTTTCAATATTCTAGAACTCTCTACGGGGTCATATGTAGACAGAGGCAAAGAGGAGCCAGGGGCACACATGAGTCTAAACTCTGATTCATCTACCAAAAACAAATGCACAAAAAAAGTCATCTTACTAGCTGTTTTTGCAGAAACTCTCATTTAAAATGGACAAGAATACACAGCTAACAGTGACTTCTAACCATAAAGATTGCAATGACCCCAAAGACTTCTTCGGACAGATTCCTTCTGCTGGACAGACATGCAGTCAAACTGCCTCTCCTGCTTCATCTTTGATCAGAGAAGCTTTCTTTTAAAGGTTATCTTACTTTTTATTTATGTGCATGTGTGTATAGTTCTCGTGAAGGCCAGAATAGGACATCAGATCCTCTGGCGCTAGAGTCACAGGCAGTTGTGAGCTGCCTGACATAGATGCTGGGAATTAAATTGTGGTCCTCTGCGAAAACAGCAGCTGCTGAGCCATTTTATCATCTCCCAGAAAGCTGTGTCAGAGAGTGACAGTTAATGCAGAAACTCATAACTGGTCGGCATGCTGAGAAGTGCCCATTGAGTGCTCTAAGCTAGGCAAGGCATCTATAATACCCGCAAAGTTCTACACACATCATAGAATTGGTTCAGAAGGACTGGAAGAGACTATATACTCACCTGGCAGAGGAGAGTCCATGATCATGACGGTAGTTTTCCTGGGGCAAGGTTTATTCATTGTACCCTAAATGTGTTGACACCTGTTGTAGATTATTTTAAGGTGTGTTGTTTTGTTTATGCTGTGGAACATTAGTTTAGTGTTGCAAAGATGTGCTGCATTCTTTTATGTTGCATTTGTTTAACTCTGTGAAGTGTGTTACTGTGCCTGTCTAAAACACCTGATTGGTCTAGTAAAGAACTGAATGGCCAGTAGCAAGGCAGGGGATAGAATAGCAGGGCTGGCAGCAGAAAGAATAAAAATGGGGAAAAATCTGGGGAAAGGAGACCAAGGAGTGAGAAAAGAAGGGACCAGTTACCTAGCTGCACAGCCAGGCACAGAGTAAGAACCAAAGAAAAGATATATGGAAATAGAGGAAGGTAAAAGTCCAGAGACAAAAGGTAGATGGGATAATTCAAGAAAAGCTGACTAGAAACAAGCTAATCTATAAGGACAAACATTTATAAGAAAGAATAAGACTCTGAATATTTATTTGGGAACTGAGTGGTGGGCCCTAATGAGCAGAGACTCAAAGAGTAAAACAAAAACCAAAAACAACCAACTACAGATCCCTGAGAGTTCTGCAAGGGCAGGAAACTAACTGCATAATTTGTGGTCATGGGGAACTGCGTTTGTGCTCTTCCCTAAAATGAATGAATGAATGAGTGAGTGAATGAATGAATAAAGGAAGGAAAGAAAGAGAGAGAGAGAGAAAGACTGTCAGAGCAGAGGGAGGACCATGAAACACTGTCTTCTGGGCATGATATGGCCCCTGCAAACATGAACACACAGCATCTGTGACTAGCTGTATAAGCCATGCAAGTGTCATGCACCCTCCCACATGCCCACCCCCACACACATGCATGCACACACACATATGTGCGTGCACACACACACACACACACACACACACACACACACACGAAGAGAGAAAGTTGGGAAGAAGGGGTCAGCAGGACTGAGTGTGACAGGGTGAATGTGATCTCAGTTACTGTACACAGGGAGGAACTAACAAAAACAGTCACCTTTGTTTGGTATCACTGAGGGTTGAACGCAGGGGCTCACACATGCTAGGCAAGTGCTCTACCTCTGAGAGACATCTATCCTCAGCCCTCCTTTTACCTTTGAGACAGGCTCTCAATAATTGGTTGGGCTGGCCTTGAACTTGCTGATCCTCCTGTCTCAACCTCCTGAGGAACTGGAGATACAAGGCCGGAACTGCCAGGCCCACCTTTGTTGAAGGGAGTGGGGCCCCTTGTTCTGTCCTGACAGGCTAGTTTATACCTGAAATAATCACACAGAAACTGTATTCATTTAAATACTGCCTGGCCCGTTATTTCTAGCCTCTTTTTGGCTAACTCTTACATCTTGATCTAACCCATTTCTAATAATCTATGTAGCACTACGAGGTTGTGGCTTACTATCCGTCTCAGGCAGGAGCTTCATGGTGCCTGCCTGACTCTGCTCTTCTTCCCAGAATTCTGTTCTGTCTTCCCCACCTACCTGAGATCCACCCTATCAACTAGGCCAAGGCAGTTTCTTTAATGACCAAAGAAAGCAACACAAATAAAGAAGGACCTCCCACACCACACCTTTCTTGCAAAATTGTCTTAGAAAATTGTGAAATTGAGAGGAAAATGTTTATCAGTCAGCATTTGGAAAATAGCACAGAAAAAAGAGAGTCACCCAGGTCACAGACCTGACAGAAAACAGAACCAGGAAGCTGCATGCAATCTTTTTAGTAAGACTCTGGAGGCCTTGGTCCTCACAGATACCCCTTTCAGAGATCTGTTTTAGTAATTGTGAGAGAGTAAATGGGCCAATGACCCATTGTCACAGTTATGGCATAGGAGAACCATCTAACCTCAGAGACAACAGCATCCAGTGGTGGTTTAGAGGGTAGAGGTGCTTGCCAAGCGTAACAGCATGAATTTGATCCCCAGAATCCACATGGTGGAAGGTGCAAACCAATTCCATGAAGTTGTCCTCTAACTTACACATGCCATGGCATGTGTACACATGCATACACATACTTACAGTAAATAAATGTAAACAAAACAGGGCCAATGATGTATTGCTATGACAACAAGTGTACATTGGTTATGTTACAAATGGAACTCAATATAAGCAAAGTGCTTTGTTGCTATGTGGGCAGTTAGGCCTCTCGCCAAGGCTGGGCTCAGCTGGTTCAGCTGCCATGCATTCCCCATGTCTCCTTGTCTTCTCATGGCACTAGCAGGTAGCCTGGTGGCATCCTGTAGGTGACAGTGCAGGCTGCATAGAACTGTTTAGAACACACAAGATTTCTTGAGGCATGTGATCTGGCAGACCATTTTTGCCATTATTCTCCAAGGCAAAGCTGTTAAATGGTCAGTCCCAAAGTCTAGGGTCTAGGTGGTTTGCCTGCTCACAGTGCCACCTGCCAGGGGACGGATGCTTGGGCCATCATCATAGTCAGAAACAGAGCAACGTCACCTCTGCCTGAGGCTGGGGTTGCTTTTAAGCAGTGGCAAGAGCCAAGCTCAATGCAGAGAGTGTGCTTTACAGGGGAGATTCACCTGTGTGCACAG
This sequence comes from Myodes glareolus, assembly GCF_982192425.1. Lineage (NCBI taxonomy): Eukaryota > Metazoa > Chordata > Mammalia > Rodentia > Cricetidae > Myodes > Myodes glareolus. Next base: position 8,576,776 of record NC_142043.1, on the reverse strand, counting down.
GGAGTGAAGGGGCAGGAAACTTCCGTTCTTTCGTCTGCTGGTCTTAGACTCATTAACAGTCTTTGAACAGCGAGGAGGTAGAGAAATGTCCCAGTCCTTAAGAGTGCTCTTGCAGAAGACCCTAGTTAGGTTCTCAGGACCCTTACTGAATGACTGAATGGCTCACAGATGCCTGTGATTCCAGCTGCGGGGAATCTGATGTTCCTTCTAGACTCTGCAAGCATGCACTAATACATACACACAAACACACACACACACACACACACACCTACAAAATAACACAGAACAAATCAATCTTAAAGCATATTTAGGTTTTATCCCAGCCTCCAGACCCAGCAGGCACCCCTGCAAACCCAAAGGCCACTTTTGCCAGGGAAACAGGTAGGCTGCCTGCAGATCCTCACCTCTCCTCCTGCTCCTCCAGACCCAATCCCTGTCTCATTCCCAGATCCATAGCTAGACACCTGCTGCAGTTTCCCTTTCCTCTTTGACCCCATCCCCAATGGGTCACAAAAACCTTCTCCTCCAACCTTCCTTCCCCCAACTCATCCCAGTATCCCAGACTTCAACACCATCAGACATTCCCTGGGAATACAGCAGCTGAGCCAGCCAGGGAAACAGGGTTACAGAAAACTTTGTACCAAGCAACACACAGCCAACAATCTCTCCTAATTCCGAAAGAATTAGGAGCCAAGGAACAAAACAGTTACTCAACAAAGACAAACCCAGAAATCAGCACTATATGTATATTCATCGGAATACCCAGACACCAGCCTAAGAGCACAGTCAATAACAGCTGGGACAATAAATCTCCACCAGAGCCCAGCTAGCCTGCCACAGCAGGCCCTGAGTATGCCAGCATAGCTGAAGGACAAGGAAACGTCCTCAAAACAGTCTTATAAAGAGGATATGGGTTTTTAAAGAGGAAATGACTAAAGCCCTGAAGAAACCCAGGAAAACACAAACAGTGAAAGGAAATGAATAAAACTGTTCAAGACCTGTAAAGAAATGGAATCAATAAAAAATCCAAGCTGAGGGAATTCTGGAAATAAAAGGAATTTGAACAGGAACTACAGAAGAGATCTTAACCAACAGAATACAAGAGATGGAAGAGATTCTCAAACACCAAAGATACAAGAGAAGAAATGGCTACACCAGTCAACAAATATGTTGTATCTAAAAACTCCTGGCACAAAACATCCAGAAAATCTGAGACATTGTTAAAAGACCATATCTACTAAGAGTAACAGAAATAAAGAAAAGATAAAAAACTCAGCCCAAAGGCCCAGAAAATATTTTTAACAAAATCATAGAAGAACATTTTCTAACATAAAGAAGGAGCTGCCTATAAAGGTACAAGAACCATAAAGAATACTAAACAGATTGGGCCAGAAAAGAAAGTCCTCTTGGCATGTAATAATCAAAACAACGTACAAAACAAAGAAAGAGTGTTAAAAGATACAAGGAAGACAAAGAAAGTGATGCATAAAGGCAGACTTATTAGAATTAACCTGACTTCTCAATGGAGACTGAAAAGCAGAAGGGCCTGGACGGATGTGATGCAGACTCTAAGAAACCACAGATGTGAGCCTAAGCTACTATACCTAGGCAAAACTTTCAATTACCATAGATGGAGAAAATAAGATATTCCACAATAAAGCCAAACTTAAACAATATTGACCTACAAACCCAGTCCCACAGAAAGTGCTACAAGGAAATTCTAACCTAAAGGCATTACATTTCATGTAGCCATGAAAACACAGACCAAATAAACTCAGACCAGCAGAATCAAAAGAACAGAAACACACACACACACACACAATCACACACCACTGCTGCTATCACTACCACCAACACCAACACCACTACCAACAACAGAAGCAACATTGGTCATTGATATCTCTCAGTATCAATGGTTTCCGTTCTCCCCCCAAAAGATATAGACTAACAGAATGCATGTGCCAACAGGATCCATCCTTCTACTGTGTCCAAGAAACACACTTCAACTTCAAGGATGGACGTTACCTTGGAGTAAGGGGTTAGAAAAGATATTTCAAGCAAATAGACCTAAGAAGTAAGCTGATTTAGCTTGAAAAAGATAGACTTCAAACCAAAACTATCAGAAGAGATAGGGAAGGACACTGCATACTCAAAGGAAAAATTTACCAAAAGGACATTTCAATTCTTAACATCTATGCCCCAAACAAAAGAGCACAAGTTTGAAAAAGAAACACTGCTGCAGCCCAAATCACACAGTGACCCTCACGCATTGATATTGGGAGACTTCACTACCCCACTCTCAGAGATAGACAGGTCACCCAGACAAAGATTCAACATAGAAATGCTGGAGGCAAGAGACTTTCTAAACCAAATGAACCTAGCAAACATCTACAGAACATTTCACCCAAGCTCAGAAGAATTACCTTCTTCTCTGCACCTCATGAAACTTTCCCCAGAATTTATCACATTTCTAAGCACAAAGTAAACCTCAACAGAAACAACAAAATTGAAATAACTCCCTACATCCTATCTGACACCATAGATTAAAGGTGGATATCAACAAGAGAAACAACAGAAAGCATATAGACTCATGGTTCAATAATGAAAATCAATAAATATAATCCACCGTATAAATAAACTGAAATAAAAAACCCATATGATCATCTCATTAGATGTAGTAAAGGACTTTGTCAAAAATCCAACATCCCTTCTTGACAAAAGTCTTGCAGAGATTAAGAGACATACCTAAACATATAAAGATTGTTTATTACAATTCCATTAAAATTAGGACTAAGACAAGGTGTCTATTTTCTTCATACTTACTCAGTGTAGTACTTGAAGTCTTAGCTGGAACAGCAGGACAACTGGAGGAAAGCAAGGGTGTGCAAAGTAGAGAGAAGAAGTCAAAGTTATCTTAATTTGTAAATGATATGATGGTATATATAAGTAATCCTAAAAATTCCACCAGGGAATTCCTACAGCTGGTAAACACCTTTAGCAAAGTATATAGAATACAAAACTACGTCACAAAAATCAGTAGCCCTCCTATACACAAATAACAGGCAGACCAAGAAAGAAATCAGGCAAACAACATCCTCTACAGTGTCTCCAAATAATAGAAATATTTGGGGGTAACTCTAACCAAGCAAGTGAAAGACTTATATAAATAAAATTTCAAGTTTTTGAAGAAAGAAATTGAAAATATCAGAAGGAGGAAAGGTGTCTTATGCTCATGGATCAATAGGATTTACATCGTTAAAATAGCCATCCTACCAAAACTGATCTACAGATGCAGTGCAATTCCCAACAAAATTCCAACACAAATTTTCACTGATCTTGAAAGGACAATTCTCGGCTTCATACAGAAACACAGAAAACCCTGCTTAGCTAATGCAGCCCTAAATTTAAAAAAAAATTGCTGCAGGTCTCACCATTCCCAGTTTCAAATTGTACTACAGACCTAGTGTGATAAAAACATCATAATATTGGCACAAAAACATATGTTGATCAAGGAGTCAAATTGAAGATCCAGACATAAATATACATACCTATAGAAATCTAATTTTTGGTTTTAAAAAGAAGCCAGAAATACACAGAAAAAAAGACAGCACCTTCAATGAACGGACACTGGACAGCTGGACAAACTGGACAGCTGCATGTCGATGAATCCAAATAGATCCATACTTATCACCCTGGACAAAACAACTCCAAATGGATCAAAGACTTTAACATAAAACCATACATTGAATCTTATAGAAAAGAAAGTTGGGAAAAAAGTCTGAACTCATTGGCACAGAAAAACAATTTCTGAATAGAACACTGTTACCACAGGCCCTAAGATCAGCAATTAATAAACAGGGTCTCACAAAATTGGAAAGCCCTGTAAGCCAAAGGACGCTGTCATTTGGACAAAGTAGCAGCCTACAGAATGGGAAAAGATTTTTATCCACACCCAATATGGATATTCAATAATATACAAAATATCCAAAGAACTCAAGACACGAGCTATGAGGAGAACAAATAACCCAATTAAAAATGGGTTACAGATCTAAGCAGAGAATTATCAATAGAGGGAACTCAAATGGCTGAGAAATACTTAAATGTTCAATATCCTTAGACATCAGGGAAATGCAAATCAAAACCACTTTGAGATTCCATCTTACACCTGTCAGAATGGCTAAAATAAGTAACACAAGTAACAGCTCCTGCTGTTGAGGATGTGGAATAAGGGTAAACACTTCTCCATTCCTGGTGGGAATGCAAACTTGCACAGGCATTATGGAAATCAATATAGTGGTTCCTCAGAAAGATAGGAATCTATCTACCTCATGATCCAGCAATACCACTCTTGGGTGTACAACCAAAGGATGCTCTGTTATATCACAAGGACATTTGCTTAACCATTCTTATTGCTGCTCTATTCACAATAGCCAGAAATTAGAAACAACCTAAATGTCCCTCACCAGTAGAATGGGTAAAGAAAAGGTGCTGTATTTACACAATGGAATATTACTCAACAAAAGGATGGAACTAGAAAACAAATCATTCTGAGTGAGGTAACCCAGACCCAGAAAGATAAATATGGTATGTATTCACTTATATGTGGATATTAGCCATTAAATAAATAATAGCTAAACTATATCCCATAGACCCAGAGAGGTTAGTTGTAGAGGACGGAACTGGAGCAAAGCATGGATCTCCACTGGAGAGGAAATTAGAATATATTTTATGGGTGGACTGGAGCATGGGGAGGGAATGAGAATGGGACGATCAGGTGGGAAGCGGAGATGGGACTGAGTGGGGGGAAGGAGAGTAGAGACAGCTAGAATTGAGGGGCATTTGAAGACTAGTATGGAAATCTAACGCAGTAGAAACTTTCTAAAATATATAAAGGGGATCTTAATGAAGCCTCCAAATAATGAGGGAAGCAAGTCCCCACTGCCCATTTCTTGTCACCAAATGAAGCTTCCAGTACTGGAGTTGGGTTATTTTCAATTGAGTTTGTGGTCAAATGTGTTTCACAGAAATTCCCAAACAGCTCAGCCTGCTGTCAAGACAATAGGCTGCTCTCCATGAACTGTCAGCAAGGCACCAATGCTGATGACAACACCCACACAACACATTGGACATGGAGAGGTCGGTGGAACTGGTGCCCACATTGAACCTTCACCTCTACGTTCTAGTGGTTTTGGTATGGGAAGGTTCTCTGCAGGCTACCAAAAAGGAAACAAACACCAACCCAGCAACAAAATCTTTGACCTACAATCTGTCCTGCTTACAAAATATGCTAGGGCAATGGTGCCACAAAGCTTGTGGGAGTAACCAACTAATGTTTGATATTATTTAAAATCTACTCCACAAGATGGAACCCATATCTGACACTGAATGGATGAGCAAGAACCAGAGATTAGATAGGCCAGAGACCTAGGGCAAAACCGAATACTGTTGGCATAGTAACAATAACGTAACAATAAATGACTCCTGATGAAATATTATATTCATAACTGGTGCCTTAGTTAGTCATCAGCAGAGAGGCTTCCTCCTGCAGCAGTTGGGAGCAAATACAGAGAGCCACAGTCAGATATTTCAGAGAGACAGACCTTGGAATATACCAGTCTAAATGTGATGCCTTCATTAAGGGTCTCCCATCAGAGCTCAGGGAACCCCATAGAAAAGGCAGAAGGAATGTGGGAACTAGGGGGAATGGAGGACACCAGGAGAAAAGGGCCCTCTAAAATTAACTGCACAAATCTCATATGAACTCAGAGACTGAAGCAGCAAGCGCAGGTCCTGCATAGGCCTGTCTGAACCATGGCCTCTGTGTATATACTATGGCTTTCAATTCAGCATTTTTATGGGACTCCTGAGTGTGTGAATGAGTGAGTCTTATTCTTGTGCCTTCTCTGAGGGCTCTTTTCTTTCTGTTGATTTCCCTTGTCCGACTTCATTGTGATGGTTTTTGTTTTATCTATTTGTTGTTTAAAAATGTTCAATAGCTTTAGCTATTAAGGGAAAGCAAATTGAAACTAGTTTGGTATGTCATGTTACCCCAATCAGGATAGCTATGATCAAGAAAAAAATGCTGTCATGGAAAAGAAAGACTAAACAATTCTAAGTAACTGGTGAAGCCAATTACATTTGGAGATGAACAGTTGAGATTGATACAGTGGCTAATCCCAACAGGGGGGTGGGGACAGTAAGGAGGGACTGAGGGAGCTGTAGCTGCCTGTGCCCAGTCTTGCCAGTCTTGCCAGTCTTGCCAAGGGACCCTTCTTCCCCAAACCTGTGTTATTCCTTTATGGTCCCCATCCTTGGCAATGTTTCTGCTTCTCTTGAAATGCCTCCTCCTTTCGAAAGCAAAGACTCCCTCACTCCCATTCATTCTCATCTCAGTGTCATCTAGGAAAGTGGCAGCAACAGGCATTTTCTTGCTGCTTGGGCTGCTTCAAATGGTAACTAAAACAATGGAGATCTTAGTGTTTTTTTTTTAATTAACATTTTGCATCCTGGGGATGGTGGAGCAGATTGCTGAAGGCACCTAAAAGCCACCCAAAGTTTAGTCATTGCACCGGCATGTACTAGTACAATGCCCACAGAGTACACAAGAAGGCATTGTATTGACATATAAACAGCTACACTGATGTGGAGGAGATGGCTCAGCTGGCAAGGTAAGCTTGCAGGACCTGAGTTCAATCCCCAGAACCATGGAGAGCGGCCAGGTGCTGTTGTGTGTGATTGGTCTAGCACTGAAGTAAAGACAGGTCCCTGGGTCAGCCTAACTGAAGGAGCAAGCACCAGGCCAGCAAGAAACCCTGTCAATAAGATAAGAAATACAGCCCCAAGAGGAGCCCCGGCCTGGCTCCCACATACAGGAATATATGCATGCGCCACATACACACACACACCCAGGGGTGTGAACAAAGCAGAGGAGACTAGAAGAATGGAGATGTTGTTTTAGAAAGTCACCATGCTCTCCTTTAACTGACCCACGTGGGGCTCTCTGCACCTCAGAGAGGAGCAAAGAGATGCAGAGGCACACACATTGAGTGTAATTACATTGTTACTTATAGGTTCAATTAAGTACACTCTGGACATTTTATAATGTAATTTCAGGTGGGATGCTTTGCACCAATGGCATTAACCTTTAATCATAGTTCTTTCTCTTTGAAATGCAGTAATGACCCCATTAATTAGTAATGAAATGATTAAACTGGAGTAGAAGCCGCCAGGTGATGAGTCCCCTTCCTGGATCCTCTCCCTACATTTAAATGTGGCCTTTTGATTTGCTTCCTCGGAGAAAACACATCTCAGGATAGTGTGTGTGTGTGTGTGTGTGTGTGTGTGTGTGTAGAATGGGGAGGGGACTGCAACCCCTTCTCCTCTTCAAGGGTCCAGGGATGGAACCTATACAGAATGAGCATCTAGTGGTCTGGCATTTGCAGGGTCTGGTCTTAAGATATCTGTTTATCCCTCTGGTTATTGATAGTATCCCTTTTAGGGACTATAATGTGGCTGTATTGGTCATGTTTGTTACCAGTCTGTTTGTTTTGGCTCATAGTTTTAAGGAACCCAATCCATCATGATGGAGAAGGTGTGGCAACAGGAATACAAGGCTGCTGGCTAACAGCTCAGTGGATCATCAAGCAGAGGGAGCTGGGGTTGGAAGTAGGGCTCAGCTCTCACTATTGTTTTAGTTACTTTTCTATTGCTATGACAAAGCTCCATGGCTGAAACAATTTACAGAAAGAAGGGTTTACTGGGCTCTTACACTTCCTGAGAGGTAAGAGTCCATCGCCATCATGGGGAGACACAGAAGAAGGTAGGCATGAAGCTTGGCACCAGATGCTGAGAGCTCACATCTTGAACCACAGGCACAAAACAGAGTGAACAGCAAATGGCAGACAGGCATCATTTAAACTCTCAATGCTGGCCTTCAGTGACATATTTCCTCCAACAAGGCCACACCTCCTAAACATTCCAAACAGCATCATCAACTAAGGGCCTAGTGTTCAAAACATGAGAGACATTCTCATTCAACCTAGCACAAATCTCAAAGCCCACCCTCCAGGGACTTGGTTCCTACATTGAGGTCTTACCTCTGAAATGTTCCACAGCATCCAAAACAGCGCCACAAGCTGGAAACCAAGTGTTAACATGCAGGAGCCCATAGGAAACATTTCATATTAAACTATGCCAATGGGACACTGAACGGTATGAATGATGCCAATCTTAGGAGTACCAGGGCCTTGCTAAGGTCAGCTTAACTGTTGATGCCTGCTTCTCATTCCTGGAGGCTCCCAGAATCACAGCAGGCTACAGGAAATGCAGCAACCCCCACTTCCTGTCATATCTAAGCCCTCAGACTGTCCTCCCTCACCATGGAAGCACCCATCCCATCCTACCTGTTGTTTATGGGCTCTAATATGTGCCAGAGATTACAGGAAGTTCTGAAGTAATTAATACAGATATTTCTGCCTTTACCAAGCACGGTTACTGTTAGTTCAGCTACACACCGTGAAATAATGGGTTGATAATGACTACATTGAGAGAACAGGGCCCAGGGGATGCCCAGAGGTGGAGGGTACCACTGAGGCCTTCCTTTGGGATAAGTGATACTGGGTACTTAAGTCTTGGACAGAGCACAGAATTTGATGTACCATGGGAAAGACCAGCCTCTCACCACCTACTCACTGCCATCACACATGGCTCACATCATCACCAGTACCAAGGAGTCCATCCCAGGGTCTGTTTGCCCACCCGAAGCTGTACTTCCACACTCTACCCTGAGCATGTGATTCTCTGGTCAGGACCACTTGGGGATGCTCTTCATCAGCGTTCCTGTGCTCTTTCTTCACACACTCACCTCCTCTAGCCTGGCTCAATACAGAACCCAAATAATCTACCTACCTGTCCGTGGCTCAGGCCTGCTTCTAACCAGCCCTTCTTCTCCATGCCCTTCATTAGCTGGCCTCCCTCCCTCTCTCTTCACCCCCGACCCCCCAGTCCCGGTGCTTCCCTCACCCTCTCCTGTCCCCCGAGGCCGCCAAATCACTGCCCATGCTCTGCAGACATCTCATTAAAGGTAATTGTTGACCTGAATCTTGATTCCAGTGCAGCTATAATTATGCTCCACAGGAGACCCCAGGGGACTCAAAACAGTCTTAATCTATTCCTCAGGCATCAGACACAACTCCCAGGGAAGGCGTTTAATAGCCACAATTAACCGCGGCTGCTCAGCCATTCATGGGCGATGCCACGTCAGCCCAGCACTGCCCATCTCTCTGCCATTCACATTCAGAGGCATCAAAGGTCCTCTCCAACACCACTGAGACTTTAGTGTCTCGTTCCACTCTTTCAGTTAATTAACCAGATGATAGGGCAGCTGGTGAGCTTTATGAGACAGGTCCCTTGTCATCTCTGACTGTCCTCTGGGCATGGGGTACCTGGCAGCCTCGGAGCTTCTGTTTGTCTAAGACCCCAGAGCAGAGGGCAGTTCTGGTCAGTAGCACAAATCAGCAAAGTCACATGTCAGGAAGGCTCTAGAATCAGAGAGGGTAGGTGAGTGCTCATTCCAGAGAGGATTCTAAGAAAGGTGGGGATGCCAGCTGCCTCCTGCATACAGGCGCCCCGCCTCCGGCGTCTACCAAGAGGGCAGCGTAGACCTCCAGGGCAGGTCTCTGCTCCTAGATTCTTTTTATCCCTTGTCTTCCTGAGAATAACTCCTGGAGCATCTCTCACAGTCCTGGCTGAAATAGAGCAGGCAGGGAGGTGACCTAGGCTGCTGGGCTTTCCTCCACGGCAAGGCTTTCACCCTGCTCTTCAAGTTTTGCCCAGCATACCAGCATGGGACCATTTGGAAATGCGGTTTCTCAGACCCCATCCAGAGCTCCTGGATCAGAAGCCACATCAGACAACCTTTACTCTAAAAGTTCTCATTCAGTTTAAACGGGGACAGGTCAAGAGGAACCAATGCCGAAGCCTGCAGAGACAGAAACAGAAGCCAGTAATGGAGATCGGCCTCAGACTGATCTGCCATTTTCTCTCTTCACACATATTACAGCCACCATGGGCACCTGGCTTCCTCCTCTGGGAAGGCCCTGCACAGACGCTTCCCAGGAGATGTTGGGCAGACCTCACAGGCCAACTGCCCTGAGGTATTGCTTCACACACCCGTGCACTCCGAGAGACTCACCTGCCATGCTGCGCCATCTCCAGTTACTCTCCATTTCCCCTCAGAGAAGGCAGCCTCATGATCCCCCTGGAACTGATCTCAGAGCCCAGTTAGAGACCAAGAGGACAGTTTTGTCTGACATTAGGCAATAGCTGCCATTCCCATGTCTACTTATGGTGCATTAGACACCAAATTAACCATTTATCGCTAGGCTATTTCTCCACAAAGGAGAAGCTTTCCCTTCTAATCTAAAGAACAGAAATAGATCAATCAGGCCCTGCACAGGAGCCGCACACAAGGCCCCCTCATATTCAGGAATCTGCCTGTTAGTGGGAGCAGGTGGGCAGGTTAAGACACTCTCACGATCCCCCTGAGATTCCCAGTGGTTCCCAAACAACCAATGGCGCACACTTAGGGCTAAGTGCTTGTCTTTGTTAGGTTTCTAGTGCTGTGATAAAGACCATGACCAAAAGCAACTTGAGACCAAAGCAATGACTTCATCTTTCGGTTCCACGTCGCAGGCCATCACTGAGGAAGTCGGGACAGGAACTCAAAGCAGAACCTGGAGTGGGGAGCTGCTACAGAGGCTGTGGAGGAAGGCTGTTTACTGGCTTGCTCCTCCATGGCTGACTCACTCAGTCCTTATAGCACCCAGGACTATCAGCCCATGGGAAGCACCCCACACAGTGAGCTGGGGGCCTCCAATGTCAGTCATTAGCTAAGAAAATGCACCAAGGACTTGCCCACTGGCCAATCTGACAGGGACATTTTCTCAGTTGCGGTTTCCTCTTCCAAAATGACTCGAGTTTGTGTCAGTTGACATAGTTAACCAGGACAGTAAATGTCAGCAGTCAAGCCTTCGTGGCCGTGTTACCTAGTCAAGAACAGCATACGACAAAAGCTTGACTTCCTATATGATCGCCATTCCTGTGCTTCCTCTGTGTTAGGTCATTAAGAGGTCATGGGTCCATTATCTTCACACTTTCCTGCAGAGAAATCAAAGTCCACTAAGATCACATGATCGCCATTCCTGTGCTTCCTCTGTGTTAGGTCATTAAGAGGTCATGGGTACATTATCTTCACACTTTCCTGCAGAGAAATCAAAGCCCACTAAGATCATATGCTATCCCCAAGGTCTTCGTGTCCCGCAGCTACTGACACAGACAATGCACATTTACTTACTGCTAAAGCCTCAGAGTTGACTCGTAGCTGTGACAGGCGGGGCTCAGGACAGAGGAGAACAGGACCAGTTCTTGTCTCAAATCTCTTTTATCTCCACCCTCCAGCAATGTGCTCTTCCTCATCTGGTAAGACGGCTTAAGGAATCCCAGAACTGCCTCCAGTGCATTCCTACAAGCGAAGACCGAGGGAGGAAGAATTTGATTTTTTTTTAAAAAAATCTGTATTAGTGTTCTCTAGAGGAACAGAACTTGCAGAATGAATCCATGTATGTATGTATGTATATGTGTATACACACAGAGAGAGAAGGAGAGAGAGAGAGGGAGAGAAAGAGAGAGAGAGAGAGAGAGAGAGAGAGAGAGAGAGAGAGAGATATTTCTTAGAATCGCTTACAGGCTATGGATAGTCAAACAGTGACCGTCTACCATTAGAAGGTCCAAGAATGCAGTCATTTCTCAGTCCACAAGGCTGGATGATGTCTCAGCTGGTCCTCAGTACGTGCTGAGTCCTGAATATGTCCTGGGCCCTAATGACAGTGAAAGAACGACCAGCGAGAGAGAACAGGCAGAGAGCGAACCTCCTCCCCATGTCCTCTGTACAGACTGCCAACTAAAGATGGATCTTTGCACTTCAAATGATTTAATTAAGAAGGTGTGCCCAGCCATTTGAGTTTTAATTTCAGATGTGGTCAAGCTGAAAACCAACAACCACCATCACAATATCCCCTCTTTTTCTGCTTCTTATCTGTCTATTCAGAAAACACACACTGGGGCTGAAGACAGGGCTCTCTGGTTAAGAGCACTGGTTACTCTTGTAGGCTTGATTTCCAGCTCACATATGCTGGTTCAGAGCCATCTATAATTCTAGTTCCAGGACATCGGATGCTCTCTTCTGACCTCCTCAGGCCCCAGGCACATACATAGTGCAAGACATACACGAATCCAAAAGACACACATGGATAGAAACTAAAAATAAATTAAAAATAAAACATTAAGTTTCTTGAAGGATACAATGACCTTGCCTTTAATCCAGAGCCAAGATCATTGTATCGTTTTTGAAACTTAAAATGACATGGGAGAAAATGACCGCAGCCAACTAAGGCAGGTACTATTTGGAGGTGCAAGTCATACTGTCATAGAACAGGGCCAGCGACAAAGCTACTGCTGGACCAAGAACTAGAATGCGGCCTTACAAGGACCCCAACATTCCCTACCTCTGAAGGTTCTTGACAGACACTTGATGAGCATACGGAGTTGAGCTGCCTTCCTCAAAATTCTCCATCTTAGTCATGGAGGATGGCTTTGGTTTCATTTGAGGAGACAAGCAGCATTCTTGGCTGGGTAGGGAAGGACAGAGGGAGTTCAGGATCCAAGAAAAAGAAGCAAGCTCAGAGGGAGCTGGCAGTTGTTTGAAACATAAAGAAAGTGGTGCTCACGGGCCGTCCAGTTACTATCAGGAAAAGCATAAGCACCTGGTGCCCAAGTCCACAGCTTTGTCTTTGGAGCATCTGATCCTAGGGAAGGAGGCTTTAGTCAAGTTCACCTGCCACCAATAATGGTGCAACAGGTAATGCCACCCTTCATTTCCCAAGTCTTTTGGCACTGCGGCCTGCCCTCTTAATCTGACACGCTGGAAAAGGTTCTCCTAGACTCTATCATGCCCTCAGGACGTCGGAGCATATGGGAGTCCAAGTCCCTAAACTGGCCCTTGTGAGAGATTCCTGCCTCCCTGGACACCGCACTGAGAAGGTGGAGACTGTGCTGAAATGACGCAGTAGGCCGTCATCTTTAACTCTACCCCTCTCACCAGGAAACAGTGTTTATTTGGGGCCAATGAAACTCCACTTATAAAAGAAAAAAAGGAAATCTTGAACATCAGAGTAATCTAACAGGGGCAGTATCTCAGAAGAAAACACATTTTCTTAGATGACACAAATCTTGGAGCTGTTTACATTCCATGCTCCGAAATCCTTCCCCAGGTCCTGAGGCATAAAATGAAGATGAAAACCTCAGATAACCTGGGCTTATGGGCACACCAGGTGATAGCTAACAGTACCAAAGCTGAAGGAAGAGTCCGGATACGAATGTGTACAGGTTGCTCTGTGTTGCAATTAAGGGAGATCACGAATGGGAAGCAGGTGTTGTGAGGTGGGAGGAGTGACAGATCCGCCATCCAGTCTGGCTGTAAAATTTTCAGCTTCCTTTACTGCCATTGGTGACTTGCAAGGATGGGGCGGGATCTAGACAGAAGAGAGCCTATCAGAAATCAGAGACTAGGCTGCTCACCCAGAAAGCTTTGGGAGCAGGGGTGGGAGTAAGTCTCCACACACTATAAAAACCTTCCTGCTCTGCCTCTGCTCTGGACACTTGTTAGAGTGTCCTTTCTGTCCGGGTCCTTATGTTAAAAGCGGTGGGGGAGGGGGATGGAAAAAGGGAAAGTGGGGAAGGCTGGGTGGGAAACTCTCTTCAGTACTGGAGCCCTGGAAAAGAGAACTGGGGAAGGCGGGGGAAACCCTGTAGCTAGAAAACTGTCAGTTGTCTTCCTGGGTGACTTTTTAAAGGGGGCCGCAGTCTGAAGTACTGTCGTTGCCTCATGTCTGGCTACCCATGCTAGCCTGTCTGCTATTGGCACTTAGCACACTTTCTTTGGGTTTTCTGGAAATCCTGTCTCTACCCTTCCTGGGCCTTCCTGACTTGCTTTCAGTCAGAACAATGCTTTCTTCCTAGAACTCCTCTCCACTGGGAAGGGAGTGCTCTCAGTTCTTTCCTAGCTAAAAGCTCTATCCTCCCCCCCCCCCCCCCCCGAACACCATCTTATCTAAAGAATCTTTCTCTAATACTGAGGAGTCAGAACGTGAGTGATGAGAAATCTAGAAAGTTCACAGCAGCTTTGAGCTTTCCTAGTTAAAGAAACGGCTAAGACCTCACTCAATAGGGTTAAACTAGTGGTGGAACTGAGGAGGTGGGGTGACTGAGCGTCAATTCCCGAAGAAGCCAAATATCCCAAGTTCCTTCAGTACTAAGTTCCTATGTCTGGACAAATTCCCTCTACTTGTAAAAAGAGATAGGGACTGGATTCAGATGCCAGGCCTTTAGGGAGAATGGCTTCTGTCCTTTTCTTAGGCTTCCTGGCTGTTCCTCTCTGGAGCAGGCTGCTAAAGGATTCCTTTTGCAGAAGCAGGATCAGCTGGGCGGCTAGGGAAGCCAAAGAGGTGCACGAGTGAGAAGTTGTCTTCAATGCACTCAGCTGACAAGAATGAATGTGCCACGGGGTTATGGCAGCTGGGGTTTGTTTAGGGGACTGCTGACGGAGCAGTGGGTTTCTAACTGCTCCTGGGGTCATGGCAAAGCAACTCCTAGGAGTCCCGAGTCTGAAATGGTCACACACCTCTGTCCCTTAAGGGGAAGGGGGGGTGTGGGGAAAATAGTATGAGGAACCAACAGTCTCTGGGATACTTGAATCTACCTGTCTTACAGGCTTACGTTGATCTTAAGTGTTCCCTAAAAGCCAGTATTGTCCTGAAGGAATGCTGTCACTGACTCCTGAGTCCAGGCTCAATAAAGAGTGCTGGCCAAAGTGAATCGAGGTGCAGTATAGACCAAAAGGCTGTGTGGGCAGGAGGGGCCCTGTATGGGGTGACTTAAGGTCCCAAGAAGCCCAGTTTTACCTGGGTGGTTTTCCTTATGTGGGGCAGCCAGCTGCAATTCAGAGAGCTTGCATTTGCCTCAGATCTCTACCTAATGGCATTTTCCTGCTCAGTAGATCCCTGACAAATGCCACAGCTGGCTTCAAAGAGTAGCCTTACCCTGAGAGGGTCAAGGTGAAAATCCATACTCCAAATACTAGTAACAGGGAAGAGTGGTTCAGGAAGCACTTTGAAATCTGAGTGGCCCAAACGGGCTCTAAGGGAAGAGGTGAAGGCATTGTGCATGGGGCTGATCCGAGAGGAAGAGCCTGCTTAGCCTCCAGGTAGACTTGAAACCACAGTGTAAAAGTTATGCTTAGAAAAGTCAGCAAGTTATAATCACTATCAGTTCAGCCTAGGTGTGAACCAGAGCGGAGTCTGAGGTGAAGCTTAGAGAAAACCAGTTTTGAGTGCTTCAAGGATAGGTTCACGCTGGAGAAGGGAGAATGGGGTCTGGGTGGTGAAGGAGTGGTGCCTACCTAAGTGGGCCCACTGCTCCTGGAGCCTCCCACTCCTGCTGGAGCCTTACCTGCAGGGAACGGCCAGGCACATGGAGCTGCAGCAGGTGACAAGCCCTGAAGCTCACCTGCTGGGATCCTGGCTCCTTCTCTAGATATGAACTTGGGTTTGGATACTCATCACTGGAAACGTCTTGGCCTCAGCTGTAGCCTCACATGAGGCGGGGAGAGCAGAAGCCATCACATGAGCATGTACTCGGTGAACGCAGTACATGGGAATACTGTTGGGTCTTAATGGTGATAACGGAAGCCCTCTGGGTTTCAGTTTGTTTCAATTGCTGTGACAAACGCCATGATCAAAAGCAGCTTGGGAGAAAAGATTTTGCTTACGTGTCCCAGGTCCATGATCCACTGAGGGAAGCCATGCAGGGATGGAAGCCAAAATCATAGAGGAAACTCTGCTTACTGGCTTTCCTCTAAACTTCTCCCTCGATTGCTTTCTCTCCCTGCTTATTTCTTAACCCAGGCCACCTGCCCAGGGCAGCACAATCCCCCGAGAGCTGGGACCCCTCATCAATCAAATCACTAATAGGGAAAATGCCCTACAGACGTGCCTACAGGCAATCTGATGGAGGTATATTTGTTCCACTTGTTTCCTCTTGTCAAGCAACTCTGACAAGCTGACACAAATTACCTTCCTGCTAGAATCCAAATATTTGTTGCCTTCAGTCTGTTCTAATTATTGACAGTTGTCTTAGGGTTACTGCTGTGATGAATCACCAACCCCAAAGCAAGCTGGGGAGGAAGTTTATTGGGCTTACACTTCCGTATCATAACCCACTGAAGGATATCAGGGCAGGAGCTTGAACAAGGTCTGAACCTGGAGGCAGGAGCCAATGCAGAGGCCATGAAGGAATGCTGCTTACTGGCTTGCTGCTCACGGCTTGTTCCAACCTGCTTGCTTATAGTAGAACCCAGGACCACTAGTCCAAGGATGGCTCCACCACAGTGGTCTGGGCCCTCCCTATCGCCTAGAATATGAATTATAACCAGATCTTATGAGAGGCATTTTCTTACCTGAACTTTCAGATAACTCTCGAGTGTTAAATTAACAAAACTACCCATCACAATCCACTTCCAGTTTTTTGTCTTGGTTTCTAGATTGCTAAAAGGGATCTTGCAGGAAAATAATTCTGATACCATAAAGGCATCTATCATGAATTGAGCCTGTGTAGAAGAGGAGGTGGTGGGGTCCCACTGCCTTTCCTCACTGGGATCAACTCTACTTTGTCCCATGCAAGGAGCAAGGCACCATTGAGCTGGAAGACGGCTCAGTCCCTGTGTTTTCCAGAAAGTCCCGTCTGTGCCTCCTAGTGCTGAGAATTTTTCTTAGGGTGAGTCAAGCATTCCTGTTGCCTCTGGGCTTCTAATGCACCGCACATAATCTTTGAAATAAAAACATGCTAGTCTTAAGTTTTCCAAGGCCAGAAAAGGAGCTGGATGTACAGAAAGGCAAAACCAAAAGAGCAGGTCTTGTCATGGCTATTGTTGTCTGCATCGAACATTTCTGTTCATGTTTGGAGAG
Source organism: Myodes glareolus (assembly GCF_982192425.1). Taxonomy (NCBI): domain Eukaryota; kingdom Metazoa; phylum Chordata; class Mammalia; order Rodentia; family Cricetidae; genus Myodes; species Myodes glareolus. Next base: position 8,559,698 of record NC_142043.1, on the reverse strand, counting down.
GCCCAGAGCAGCTAAGTGCGGGGACGTTGGCACAGACCACTGGTTCCATGTACCAGAGTGGGAGGTGCCACCCAGGAATGTGTGGGTATTCTATGAAGTGTCTAATCAGGACACTGAAGAACTGAGCAGTCATCCAGCCATACTTGGGCTGGGGCAGGAGGAGTTGGCAATAGAGCCTAGGAGTGACTGGTGACTACCTCTTTGAGCTGGTCCAAACTCTAAGAAAGACTAGTGTAGGAAATCCACAAGGCAGTGTCCTTTCTATAGACCTGTGTAGACAAACACCAAATCCAGATGGCATTTTAACTTCCCTGGCTAAAGGCCAGCCTCGTCTACAAGAGCCAGTTCCAGGACAGACACCAAAGCTACAGAGAAACCCAGTCTCAAACAATAACAAATTTCTCTGTAAACTGAGCCCCTCGGAACCATCTCTATTTCTCGATATAACAGCTGGTACTGAAACTGGGTTTCTGAAGTGATCTTCCTGCAGGCCGGGAAACTCGAGAGCTGGCAGGTCACATGACTTTTCAAAGATCAACTTTCTCACTGGAAAGGCTTTGTCACAAACTGGACAACTTAAAAATCTGTCAATTGGAGCAGCTCAGTGTCCCAACAAGTCTGCCGCGCTTCCACTTTGCTCGAACTTATTGATCTGCCGCCGTGCCTCTAAACACACCCAGCTTTCTCTGGAGTTCCACCTGCGCATCTGAGCTCTGTTCCTACAGTTGATGCAGCTGTCATGAAGATGTTGTCCACCTTGGAGCAGCAGCAAATGCAGGCTGAATCTTTAACTGTCCAATTTGTGACACAGCCTTTCCTGTGAGAAAGTGTGGATCACGTGATTGTCAAAGCTGTTCCCAGTTCACAGGTCTGCTGCATTCCGACAGTCAAGATGTTGAGGCAGGAGGATTGAGTTCAAAGCCATATAGTGAGGCTTTCTCTCAAGAAAAACTGGGAGAGGGCATGGAAAAGGCTTCTATCTGGAAACTTGGTATTTTCTGGTCTTCCCATACATATAACATGTATTATGCCATATATGAAAAGATTTTTATTCTGATTGACCTGGAATTCAAGGGGTAACCCAGGCAGGCCTGGAATCCATTGTGTAGCCTGGGCTGGCCTGGCCTGACCTGGAAACTCAGCAATCCTGCTTGAATAATCTTCCTAACAGCTGAGATGGTGACCTGCACCACTGCACTTGGCCTGTAAGTCTTAAGTGACCGTGACAATCAAGGATTAGTTAGGTATATGGACTTGCGACTTTCTCAGTAGTTGATTGTTTGTATGAAAGAATGAGACTATCACTTAATCTCAGTATTCAAAATTACTAAAGGGAAAAACCTCGTGAGACCATCCAACTAGTGCTGATAACCGAACATCAGTGTAGGGTCACTGACTTAGTGTGGGGCCAAACAAGCCCTCTAAAAATGACTTCACCCCCCAGTCATCACTGCCAGTGGCTTCTCAGTTGCGTGTGGGACCTGTGAAAGACTCTGTCCAAGTCATGCTGGAAGTTTTCTCGCACCTGATCATACACGGGCAGGTAAAAACAGGTCCTGCCCAGATGGCATCTCCCAGCAGCATTAGCACGCTTTCTGACCTCCCTTCTGAAATGTTCCCAGAGCTTTGTGGGATGCGTGGTTGCTACAGATGTGCTATCTTCAGCTGAGCCCTGCTGGTCCATGCTAGCTGAATAGGTAGGGGGCATTGCATTAAAAACAACCAACCCAGTTGCAGCATGATCTTGACCTCAGATCGAAGCACAGCACAGACGCAGTGCTGTCAGGGAGAAGGGCACAGCAGACAAAGGCATTGTTGACTTTACCCCACACCCACCCTGGGCACATACCCAGGTTTGCAGTCTCTTGGTCCCTCCCTCCACATGAAGCTCAGAAAGCAAGTTGGCATTGAGGTCTTTCCCTCTGCCTGGAGGACGTAGATCACCATAGTGCTGAGCTGCTGTTGGCTTGCCAATGGTAAGCATGTTCTAATGGTCTGCCCCTCATCCTTGGGTGTCTACATAAGGTCCTTCAAGCTGATGGGCACAGACAGCCATACCCTGAGTGCTGTGCTCTTGGCCTCATGTGATAGTCATGCATGGAGTCATTCTAGAAGTTCTGTTCCATATGGGTAATGTAGGCTGTGTGTTGTCCATCCTGACTGTGTACAAGCCCCGACCTTGGAGGACATGGTCCTGTTTGATACCCATGCTTTCTTGAGCCAGTCCTTTAGAGTTTCATGTGCCAGCATCTGGTCTGAGAACATGGGCTCAGGAACAGCCCAGATTTGTTAGGTCAGCAAGTGGTACAAGGGCTGGAAGACCAAGGGTTCCACACCAAAGGCACCTAAGGAAGTACTTCTGAAGGAGCGTCGCTGTGAGGGACAGACTACTCTTTTCCAGAGCATTGCTCAGTCAAAGGCACCCATGCATAGCTCATGCAGTGACACGATCAGCTCGGCATGACATCGTTGAACGTCATCTTCCAGAAGGGGGCTCACAAGTCCTAGGGCTTCAGCACGAGCTTGACTGAGGTGTCCCTGGGGTGGACACTAGTGTTTAGAGGTCCTTGCTGGCTGACAGGGCCAATGACAATGGCAACTTCAGAGCCCTAAGTCCAGCCTGCTGAAGCGATGACTTCTCTCCTGCTCTCCTTTTTTAGAGTGCAGGATCATAGCCTGGGATAGCGGATTGTCCAGAGGGGAAGGGTGACTTTCCACTCAGTTCTAGATCATTCCTCCAGGATGCCCAGAGGTTGTGTCCGAGCTGCTCTTACATGTTCAGGGTATTCTGCATCACAGCTGACTACGTTCCTCACTTGCAACCATGGCTGCAAACTGAAGTCCTAGAAGCTGGTGGGCAGAACTGGGTCTCCAGAAGCTCACTTGAAAATTCCTTAAGGAAGGAACTTGCAGCTCCACACTGCCAGTGGTTGCGTGTTTCTCTGTTGTGTCCAGAAGACTTATGCTTGGGACAGTTGATTACTTGCAGACAATTAAGGGGAGATGCCTTTAACCAGCACCCCTGAATCTTTCCAGTCCTTGATGGCAGCACTGACTTCTACAGTTCCTCATGTTACAACACACTGTGGCTTTGAATGAGTTAGCAAACTCCTTGAGCTCCTTAGTGTAGTGCACCTTCTCATGGACTACACTTTGTACCTCCCCTCTAGAAGCCTGCTTTGCTCTAGGTCCGGTTAGAGGTCTAGGGCCAACTATCGGCGGGCCCTAAAGGGACATCAAGTGTACTGACTGGCATCTCCTTCAGAGAAAGACACTGCTGGTTTAGCAGAAAATGAGGATTAATTTCCTCGAGGTAAAAGACATTTCAGGGAGTGGCATATGTAGTACGTCTTAGCGTAGAGACTGCTTAGAGGCAAACTCCTTGAATCTGAGGAGTCGGAGCGTGAGTGATGGGCAATCTAGAAAATTCACAGCAGCTTTGAGCTTTCCTAGTTAAAGAAACAGCTAAGACCTCACTCAATAGGGTAAAACTAGTGGTGGACCAGGAGGTGGGGTGGCTGAGCATCAATTCCCAGAGAAGCCAAATAGCCCAAGTTCCTTCAGTAGTAAGTTTCCTATGACTGGACAAGTTCCCTCTACTTGTAAAAAGAGATAGGGACTGGATTCCGTCTCCAGGTCTTTAGGGAAAATATGGCTTCTCCTTCTTAGGCTTCATAGTGCACAGGTCCCACATAACCGAGAAGTCACTGGCACTTGATGACGGGGGAGGGTGGGGGCTGAAAGTCCCTTTTTGGGAGGGGTTCTTGGCCACACTCCAGTTGACCCCACACCCATGTCAGTACTAATTGGAAGGTCTCAGTAGGTTTTTTCCTTAGAAAGTAATTTTCAATATTAAAGAGATTAACAATAGTCTCATTATTCTTACATGCATACCAATTAACTATTGAGAAAGTCCATATACCTATTCCTAACTGTCACCAAGAGACTCACAGACCAGGTGCAGTGACCCAGGTCACCATCTTGGCAGTTAGAAAGATGACTCGGCAGGATTGCTGAGTTTCTCAGGCCAGCCTGGGCTACACAGTTGGATTCCAGGCCATCCATGGTTACCCAGTGGATTCTAGGTCAGCCAGAGTAAGAAAAAGTCTGTTCATATATGATACATGTATATACAAGATCAGAAAATGCCAATCAGAAGTATCTAGATAGAAAGAAGCCTTTTTCATTCCCTCTTTTTCCTGAGAGAAAACCTCACTATGTAGTCCAAGTGGCTTTGTACTCAAAATCTTACTGCCTCCACCTCTCAACTGCTGGAAATGCACCATAGACTCACGAATTGGGAAACACAGTAAACCCAGGCCTTGTGTATAGAAACTCATTCTGGTGTCCAAAATAGTTCTTCCATCTTGCTTGTCATGAAGATGCTGTCCACCTTGGAGCAGCAGCAAATGCAGACCAACTGTTTGAATTGTCCAATTTGTGACAAAGCCTTTTTCAGTAAGAAGGTGGGGTCCCATTTTCAAATATCAACATTTCGGTCTCTCAGCCATCTTCCCACAGGTATACAGACTGTTACCAGAACAGAAGTTACAGCAACAGAAGTAGTCTGTATTGGTCAGGGCTCTATTAGAGAATTTCTAGAATGAATCTCTCCCTTCACATATATTTGAGAATGACTTACAGTCTACAGTCCAGCCGAGAATCTGAATTAAAGGCATTTCTTCCCACGGCAGAGATGCAGATTAGAATCAGATCTTCCCAGTTCGAGTTAAGCAAATATAACTACTCACAGGTGTGCCAGCCATTTCGGGGTTTTAGTTAATCCCAGATGTAGTTGAATTGACCACCAAGAATAGGTATCACACATGTAAAAATAGTCAGGAACTCCAGTACCCCAAAGCTGCACCTGATAAAACCAGAACCCAGTGACATCACTTGCTCAAGACAGCAGGACTAGAACTCCAGGATGCCCACCAGGCAGTACACGAGCAGAGACCAAGAGCAATGCATTGCTGTCACATCTTCAGGACTGCTAGAGACACCACCTTGATCTGCGCTGCAGCTGGAGTGAGTCTCCCCAGTGATTCCCACCCTGGAGTCAGGCTCGAGTAAGAGAATAGCCGGCACCTTCAGCTAAGATAACTTCACACCACTGAGCAGCCAGTCTGGGCTACCTGGAGTTAGATTCCATATCAGAAAAGAGAACCAATTGGATGAGATGGGTGTGTGTCGGTGTTCAGGACAGGTCCTCTTCTAATAAAGCAGTTGGCAGCTGGCAGCTGGACAACTGAACCCCAGTTCTGAATGGCAAAGCGACTCCCATCTGAGGAACCAGGCCAGGAACTGGAAGCTCCGGGCAATGACAGCTGTAGGGACTACACCTGTGCCATGCCACACCACTCCATGACTGGTTCTTAAAACCCACAAAACCACAGCTTGCATCAGCGACCCTCAGATGGCCCATGGAAGCATGCAGTGCCAGATAGAGACAACAGTCAGGCTAACTCAAAGTAGTGGATGACCCAGAAAACTTGGAGCTAATGCATTTAGAAAGGAGTCCACACCAGGCTGTGGCCTGTGCATCTGCATCCCCAATTCTCTCCATAGATCTCCATAGATCCTGAAGTGCCCTGTGCTCAGGCCTACAAAGCCACCTCTTTACTCCTATACCAATGTCTTAAAGATCAAAAATCTTCAACTTTTTTCATTTCACATACCAACCCCAGTTCCCTCTCCCTCTCCTTCTCCCACCTCCCTTCCCCTCACATTCCGACCTCTGTTCCCTTTTTAGGGGTAAGACTTCCCTTGGAGTTTAATCAGTCTGGCAAGCCAAGTTGAGGTAATACCAGGTTCCTCCTGTATCAAGTCTAAGCACAGTATACCACCATAGGGAATGGTGCTCTAAAAAACCAGTTCCTTCACACAGGATAAGTCCTGGTCCTCCTGCCAGGAGCGCCACAAACAGATAAAGCCACACAACTGTCAACACATGCAGAGGGCCTACTTTGGCCCTGTGTAGGTTCCCCAGGTGACACTCAGTCTGAGCTATCACTAGCTCAGGTCAGCTGTCTCTGGTTTTCCCCATCATAATCTTAACCCCACCCCCGGCTCCTCCCTCTCCAACTAAACTCCAGGAGCTCAGCCCAGTGACTGGCAGTGCGTTCACTGCATCTGCTTCCATCAGTCACTAAATGTAGGTGCTAGGATGGCAATTAGAATAGTCACTAATCTGATTACAAGGGCAGGTCAGTTCAGGCACCCTCTCTACTATTGCCAGGAGTCTTAGCTGGGATCATCCTTGTAGATTCCTGGGAATTTTGCTTACCACCAGGTTTACTCCATAATTCCACAATGGCTCCCTCTACCAAGATCTTTCATTGCTCTCTATCCCTCTCCCAACTAAATCTCGATCCCTCCTGTTCCTATCTGCATCTCCTCCCTTCTATGTCCCTCTCCCAGTTTACCCAGGAGATCTGAAACTATTTCCCCTTCTTGGTCCTCCTTGTGTGCCCCTCTAGGGTCATCCCTTTTACCTAGCTTCTCTGGGATTGTGGGATTGTAGCACGGTTATCCCTTTAATTGTATCTAATATCCTCTTATGAGTGACTAAAAGTAGCCCAGGAGAAGGGCTCAGTGACATCACGATTTAGAGAGGTATCTAATTCACAAAGGTTCACAAAGGTATCTAATTCACAAATAGTTATTCATGGATGGCAGCTGTACCCAAAAATTTTCTGGCTGGGATTGCTTGATCGAGATGTACAGTGGACTCATTCAGGTCATTCTGTTTTCAAAAGACAGGAAGTCAGCCCTCAGACACCAGGTCATCGGAGGGGATAACCCTCATGCATGATTCTTTTAGGCTCCTTAGGAGTATGGAGTTAAGATTTTCCAGAACCTTCAGTGAGATGACTTGAGCTGGCCTGCAGCAGGAGTCAAATGGGGCAAGGGGACTACAAGGTGTCTCATGTGTCCTCAGCTGAAGAGAACTAAAATCAGCATGGGAAAAGGAGCCATGACTGGTCGCTAAGGGACCTGCATTGAGTGCTTTCCTTACAGCTGTTTTAAGACCTCTTTGCCCTTGAGTCAACCCAGAGTCTTGTCTTGGGCAAGACTGAGGAGAGAAGCTCTCCTGGGGAGAATGGCTTATATGCTGGGAGTTCTGGAGACCTAGATGGTCACCCTTGAGTGGAGAAGATAACCTGGAGAGCCTGCCTGACCTGCAGCTGTGATGCCTTCATCCTCCTGTCTGTGGACTGGATATTCTCTGCTCAGCTTTTCCTGAGCTCCAGCTCTCCCTGGAAACCGCAGTGACTTGGGTTCTGGGTGCAGATTCAACAAAGAGGAGCCAAAGCAAATCCAGATCCAATAGGGACTAGAAGGCTGCGTGGTGTCAGGGTCAGCAAATGTCCCAAGCCAGCGCATGTGGTTCTGAGTCAAAAGCAGGGCTACAGGTCAGGGGGCAGGTACCTGCCTGCTTCTTGGTACCTTGAGTGAGACTGGCCTCAGAAACCTGTGCCTTCAGGGGGTAGTGGCTCAGCATAATCAACTGGAAAAACGGGTAAACCTCAGATCTTCTGTGGGAATTAGAAGCCAGCTGGTGTGGATTCATCATCTCCTCTGAACCTGATGAGGGTCTTGGATGAAAATGCTGAGGTTCAAGCACTTCAGGTTTTAGGGTCAGTCACAGGAGATGTACAATGGATCAAGGACAGTTTGCTTAAGGATAGAAATCTCTTCACGTGTTACTTCCCTAACTATCCTGTGTTCAGAGAGCTAAAGGGCTGGAGCTCACCTGCAGGCTTCCTGCATCTGGCTGTCCAGATTTGACCTTTAGGCTGGCATGTGGGCCTTAGTAAAACTGTTTCCACAGTGTTGAATGGAAGGGCCTTTCACCCTAGCTGTTTCTCTAATTGTGTTCAAATAGTAAGATTAATTTTAACCAGTGGGTTAAATCTAAGGCCTAGTATGTGGGTCTTGGTAGCTGAGCTGTTTGGTCCAGGAACTAGGATAGGCCCAGCTCACTGTAATTCCTCCATCTGTTACTCTCGAGGGCATGAAGGGACTGGTCCTGTGGAACAAAAACCTACATCCCATGACTGGGGATAACCGGATACCCAAGAGGAGCTTAGGTGAAGAACTCAGGATGAGGGCGTGCCAGAAGCCTTGAAATGGGCCAGTGAGACATTGCATGAACAATTTGTGGGTAGGGTTCATTGGACCAAAGGGTATACTTGGGTTGACACACTGAAGCCCCAATGCTATAGGATCAATGGAGATCTATGGGAAACAGAGGGGTGTGAGGTTGTTTGCAAGTCAGTTTGTAAATGATTTTTGAGGGGATTTCCCTTGGATGTTTCAGTGGTGACAGGAGATTAGTGTCTCAGGAATAAGTAGGATTGGTGTATGATGTGGAACTGTCAAATAATTGTTAAAATAGTGAAAAGAATTCTCAAATTTTGTGCAAGGACAGGACATCTTCATGTTGTAGTGGACGCTACCGAATATAGCATATCTTTGTTTTTACAGGGAGATGAGGCTTATTTGACCTTCAGTGAACTTAGCTGGGGTGTGTCTGAAGCCTAGGAAGTCAACCCTTAGATGATTAATCTGAGGTTTTTTTCTAGAAAAATGTACTTTTAGCTCAGGGAAGGTGAAGTTAAGTAGCCAAGATCAGTAGAATCCCCAAATATGCTGTTTCTGGATGGTCTGCCCACTTCCTGGGAGCAGTTGGGGGGCTCTGGACATGGGAAGACCTCCCCTTCTGAAGAGCTGATTGTTGGAGATGCTCAGATGCTCAGATGCTCAGACATCTCAACAGAACCTCCTGAAAGGGTTTTCACTAAACACCAGGAGTCACAAGTGTACAAAGTAGCAATGCAGAAGTATATCCCAGTTGGGGTCACAACTCCACATGAGGCCATTGTGCAAATCCACTGTTGGTGCTCAGTCCTCAGCTTTAAAGCTAATGATCTGAGGGGCAAGTATAGGAACCTATTAGGGGAGGGGTTGAACTACAGATACCACAGACTGTGACCTCCAGAGAAGCTTCTAAGAGAAGCTCAACCCACCCTTTGGGAAACTTGCTCACTTGAATCATGATGATCTGTTCTATGTTGTAGGGAAGAATGATTTTTGGCCACACTTCCCACCCTTTCCTAGACCTAATTTTCCTTACCACTGGTTATATTCCCAACTATGATTTCTCTACCATGAGTTTTGCCACATTACCAGTCTTGTTACCTGTCCTTCACAGGACCTGGTGGAGCATCTGAGAGTGTTTAGATACCATGGTGAGATGCTGGTTCCCAATCCCCTTGTAAGTGTTCATGAGGGCCATTAAGCATGCCTGTAAGAAGCCCAAGACAAATGGAGGTGTGTAGCCTTTCTTAGATGTAGTAGGGGGAGCAGGCTGTGTCCCGCCGCCTGGCTAGCTTAGCCCCGAAATAATCACACAGAAATTGTATTAAATTGCTGCCTTGGCCCATTATCTCTAGCCTCTTATTGGCTAACTCACATCTTAATTCAACCAATTTCTAATAAACTGTATGTCACCATGAGGTCATGGTTTACAGGGAAAGATCCTAACCAGCGTTAGTCCCAGGCATCTGCCACACTTCCCTTCTTCCCAGCATCCTGTCTGGGAAGGACTAAGGACTGTCCTATCAAAAGGCCAAAGCAGCTTTATTCAACCTATGAAATCAACACAAATACAGAAGGACCTCCTACACCACTTAGAGACCATGGTTCAGCCGTAGGCTCCAGATGGGAAGTGTGAAGAACCTGCCATTCCTTCCCCTGCATCCATGGAGGCAGAGTTTATTTGCTGTTAGAGTCAACCCTGCTGTCTTCTGTCTACTTTAATTGTTAATGCATAGAATTCTGCCCTTTTTTTGGATGATTGCTCAGGCTAAGATCTTCAGTGTTAATGCAGTGAATGTAATGAAGCACTGCCTTGTTCTACAGGAGGAAGTGCTGGATTAAGGATGACAAAGCACAACTTTCATATACACTGGTCTAGAGTGGTATCCACTTCAAATTCAGTGTCCACTCATAGAGTTCAGACACCTCTAATCAGATGCTAGGAGAGCACTTTCCAGCCATGTAACATCCCACCAGCCTGATTCCTCCTCTGACTGAAATCTGGTCCCTGAGTATGGAGAGTTGGATAGTCTCCAAGTATATTAACAAAGCTAAAAGCATTAATAATGGTGGCATCGAGGGCTGGAGAGCACTCGGTCAGTGGTTAAAAGCAGTTGCTACTCTAGAAAAGGATCTGATCTCAGCACCAGCACCCAGATTTTTGCTCACAACAGTAACTCCTGCTCAGTGGATAAGGTGTCCTGGCCTTGGTATAGTGGCAGGGTGTTCCTCAAATCCCATTTTGGTTCTGATCCCATAGTTGAAAACGGTCTCATCAGATCAAAGATGATCTTAGCACTTTAAGACTTGTCATCTAAGCTGCCCATTGTCCAGAGCTGGTCATCGTTTCTATGTCCAGTTGGCTAGGAGTTATCCTCTGCATTCTGATTTTGTTAGTGGATAGAAATAGTCATAGAACTCAGGATAGCAAATAGAATGTGACACATGAGAAAATACAATTCAATGATGTCACTGGACAGAGGCAGAGCAGGGTCGGATGGGCAGGAAAGAACTTCTGTATTCACTCTGGACACATGGGCCTTAATGCTCCTCCTTGTGTTCATCTCTATGGGAGCCCTTCGAAATCATCTTATATACTGTTTGGAACATTTTTCTTTAAGGTCTTAAGGTCTTATATGTAGACATGCGTCTGGGGACAGGCATGTGACCTGAGAGGCCAGAGATTTCGGATCCACCTAGAACTCAAACTGTAGGGTGTGTAAGTCATATTCTAAAGGAACCAAGATCCTACCTTGGGTCCTCTAAAAGATTACTGTGTTCTGTGGTCTTTTGAGACACCATCTACTCCCGTTGAAGGAACTTCCTCATGTAGGCATGATTGATCTCAGAACTGGCCATTGGTTAATCCTAATTCTCATCTCCAGAATTATGGATGTGGTTCTGAGTTCTAACGTTCTAATCACAAATGTTCTTGGCCCTGGCCAGCCCATTTCTTGAAGATATCAAGTCCTCTTACTAACATCTAAGACAGCTTATTCCAGAGACTCCCCAGTATCCTTAAGATTCATAGTCTTGTCTCCTTGGAGCCCTGGAGAGATGCCCTTGCCATCTTACTTCTGAGTCCTGGTTAAAGCCCTTCACACGGAGATGGGTAGAGCTGGAGGAGGGTGCAGGCAAGATGGGGGGATCTCTGAAGACTCAAGAGTATCACGGCATCACAAAAGCCAGGACAGGCTGCATGCTCATGGCCTAGGGTGCAAGTTATCTTCTGGCAGGCAGGCAGTCAGCGCCACTACCCACCCTGCCCTTGGATTGGCCAAGAGACAGTGGCCCGTTTTAAGGGCTGTTCATGGACTTGAGTATCTGTGCAGGCTGCAGTGGGAACATCTCCTGCAGGTGCCTCTGCTGAAACAAAGGGGCCTCTAGAACTCTCGTCAGGATAACTGGCCTCCATCATCCTGCTGTCCATCTGATTTCAGTTACCAGAAGACTTTTGTTCTGTATCATTCATGTTTCCGTTAGGTGCTTGGCATTAGACCTAGGGACTCATGCATGCGGGGCAAGTTCTCCTCTACTGATCTGCAAGTCCCAACTGTTCTGTGCTAAGTGCTCTTGTTATCCGCTTGCGTCCTTCCATCCAGCCTAGGGTCAGAACTGTGCCGGATTCCTAAACTATGAACTGGATCTTGGCTTTGGCTGGCATTTCCCTGATGGTACCCCTGCACTTTCCTTCCCTTCAGTTCTGGGTGGGGATATCTAAGTCACAGTCGCAGAGGCCACAGGAGCCCTCTGAAAAGTCAGTTTCTTCTAACCAGGCGTGGTGGTGCACAATCTTAATCCCAGTTCTCAGGCAGAAGCAGGTGGGTCCGTGAGTTCAAGGCCAGCCTGGGCTACAGAGCAAGTTCCAGGACAACCAGGGCTGTCTATAGCATTAGACCCTGTCTCAAAAAGGCAAATGAAACATCGAATCTTCCAAAACCTGACGTTAGTGGCAGGTGCTGCTGATTCTGGGTCTTCAGCAGGAGGGTGGGAGACCTCCGCCAATGCCAGTTAGCCACTCCCTCAGGGTTGTCTGTTTTCCTGTGATCATCAATTAGCTGGAAATCGCAGGGATCTGTGGCAGCCTTACACCTGTGCTGCTCAGACCCTGCAGGAGAGTCAGCAAGTGGTGGGATCGGGTTCCAACATCTGCAGGTTTGGTGCCTCTCGCTGGCTTTGATTTTTCTGTTGATCTCATCCATAACGTGGAGCTGCTGTGTTTGAATACCAGGTGCTGCATATGCGTTCACATGTGTAGGTGGGCTGCACACACACCAGGCTGGAGCACCACTCGGTTGCAATTCGGTTGTCTTTGAGGACTCTGACCGCCAGGTTCTTTCTCCACACGTATTGTACCACTCCCCCACCATTTGGGATTCAGTTGCAGTGAAAAGTGAGATGGAGGGAAGGATAGCTGCCTATTTCCAGTGAGCAGACAGGCTCGAGGAGTGTAGCAGTGGGAAGCAGGTTCTTGGGACGATGGCAGCAACCACACAGGTCCCTGTTGTCCCTAGAGAGAAGTATGCCTTCAGCTGAGGGTGAAGGCCAGCTGTCCTGTCTCCTCAGGAAATCGAGACTCTCTGTTCGTCCCTCTGGGTAAGTGCCTGCCTTGATGGTCCTAGGAAAACCATGACAAGGAGCTCAGCCTCTCTGGGGTGACTCTGCCTGTGTGCATGCATTCTGATTCTTCAAAGTCTGCCTCTTAGAGCAGCATGGGTTGAGCTTGGGATACTTTCAAGTTCAGACACCAGTGGATTTTAGCTATCCTTTTATTGAGTTTCACACACTTCATCAAAGGTCTATGTTTTTATATTTACTGCTTTATTTTGGGAGGGGCTGTTGCACACATGCCACAGCAAGCATGTAGAGGTCAAAGGACAACTTTTGGGAACTGGTTCTCTTCTGCTATGTGGGTTCCAGGGGTCAAACCTAGAACCACCAGGCTTATCAGCAAGCACCTTTGCCTGCAGGGCCATCTTGTCAGTCCCTCGAGGTCTAAAATTAGTTCACACCAACTCAAACAGAACTCCCTGAATAGACCCATATTTCAGACTGAGGACTGGAGCAGCAGTTTAGCATGCTGAGGGTTGGCTAGAACTGCCTGTCTCTGTTCTGCGCATCACTTGTAAGTCTTGGTGTCAGATGTTACAGGTTTTCCCTGCATCACTGTCCAGTCTGATTGAGAACTTTTACTTCCAGGGGGGCTGGGATGCAGCTCAGTTGGTAGAGTTGGCCCAGCTTGTGCACAGCGCTAGGTTCAAGTCTCCTTATGGATGAGTGCAGGTTGGCAGATCACTCTTAAGTCCAGGACACAGGAAGACCTGAAGTTCAAGGTCAACATCACTACAGAGTAAGATCAAGACCAGCATGAGACACGAAAGACCCTGCCTCAAAGAGGGAGATAACAGAAGGAAAAACAAGCCCCTCGGAGCTATTTGGGCAGATACCGGTAATGACAGATTAACCTTGTCTGTTCTACATTAAGGCAGTGTTCTGCAGGAACGGTGTCACTAATGCCAAACGATGAAAGTGCCCAGCTAAATTCAACCTGCAGACCAGAGGCACTGGGAACAGAACAGCACTGACTTAGATCTCCCAAAGGGACAGAATCTTTTAGTGAGGACAGAACCGGGCTTTATCAAGGGGAAGAGTCAGGTTTTAGCTCTACCTCAGACCAAAAAAATGGGCGATCCTGCCTCCAGGAATTGAATTTTAGATCTTAATGGCATGTTGAGTTAAACAAAATGAAAGGTCAGCAAGGCTGCTCAGTGGGCAAAGGCCTCCTGCCAATCCACATCGGTCTGCGTGCCCCACAGGTTGGAGGGAGGGAACTGATGCTAGAAGTTCTGACTTCGAGACATGCTGTGCTCTGGGGTCCATGCACACACAGCATAAAATAAAGAATTGCAATAAACTCCATGGATACCAAAAGCTCCTCATTCTCTATTGGCATGCCTTGTGCCTAAGAATGGACCAATCGCTGCCTCAACAGGTCAAACATTTGCCATTAATGTAGTGAACGAGGATGGAGATCTTCAGAACCCTGAGATCATAAGGTCATCTTAGATCACTGAGCCAGGAAGACTTTCAGAACCTGAGGGATATGAATGATGCATGTGCTTGTTGAAAGGGATTTGTCTTGCTGAAAAGGACTGAAGGCTGAGTGTGCTGGGCCAATAGCTTCATAGTTCCCAAGGCAGCTGACCAGTAGTAAAGACATCACCTCCAGGGCTGTAGCAATAACTGCCTACTGGTGTTACAGGAAGCGGGGCCCCTTTTTTGTCCCAGCTGCCTGGCTAGCTTACACCCGAAATAACCACACAGAAACTGAATTAAAACACTGTTTGGCCATTATCTCTAACTTAATGGCTAACTCTTACATATTAGTTTAACCCATCTCCATTAATCTGTGAATCACCACATGGCTGTGGCTTACTGGAGATTCTAACGGGCATCTCAGGCAGAGGATGCATGGCTTCTCTCAGTCTGCCCTTCTTCCCAACATTCAGTTCTGTTTTCACTGCCTAAGTTCTGCCCTATCAGACCCAAAGCAGTTTCTTTATTCATTAACCAATTAAAGCAACAACACATGAACAGAAGAACCTCCTACACCATACTGGGTCTGTGATATTCATAGTTTTAGAAGCCATCCTAGTGATTTCAGGTGGATGATAAGCAGCCCCTACTCCTGGTATATAAATAACTTTATGAATAGTACCTGTCGTGGGGTTTTGGTAGGGAGGAAGATGATTTTAGGGACTCCACTCAGGTGCTTCCTACCATGAAATGTGGCTTCTCCAAAGGTTAGGCAAACCTGCAAGTGGTAGCTCAGCAGTGACCACATCTTGGTTTAAGTTTTATTATTCAATTGCTATAGATCCAAGAGTTTTTTACTATTGCTACCATTAGGGTTGCCTTCCCAATTAAAGAATTTTGATGAGGAAAGTGTTCATGGCAACTCTAAAAAGGCCACGGTCCCTTGTCACCTTTCTTCCATACTTATTAACTTATATCAAGGCAATCTGACATGTCAGCCTTTCTGATATCAGCGGCAGTTCAGGATCTTGCCTATCAAATAGCCTATCTGAAGCTGGAATGTGCCTCTCCTCTGTATGTACAGTTACACACACACACACACACCCTCCAGAAGAACTTATGGTATTGCTATGATAGGACAAGTCTTTCCTCAGTAGGTCTCCTTTCCACATTCTCTGGCTTATCCACAGAAACTGGGTTGAGTCCTAACAGACAACACTCGAGGGAGCACCTGACAATGTGCACCTAGGCTATGCATCAGTAAGCTACTAAGTGATAGGCCCAAGCAAGATATCCATAGTAAATTCTCCACAAAGCTTGTTCTATCTTCTACAGCAGGTTCAAGTCTGTATCAATTTACTTTCATAATGCTGTAATAAGACACCGTGGCAAAGTCAGTTTATTTGAGCTTATAGTTCTAGGGACTTAGAGTCCATGTGGGGGAGGCAGGCAAGAGCAGAAAGCCAAGGGCTCACAACTTGAAGGTTTTGAAGCCTCAACCTTCCAGCAAAGTTGTACCCCCAAACTTTCCTAAGTATCTCCACAAACTTGAGGACCACGTAGTCAAGTGTCCAGCACTGTAGGGGGGGGGGCGCATTATCCGAACCACTACACTGCCTATGTTTACTGACTAAGTCCTGAAGTTCTCTAGGGAACTTTCTCCCATTCACGGTGACCAGACTGATACCTGTCTTTAATCCTGCATTTAGAGACCATCTGGTTTGAGGGAAGACTTGGTGACTCAGATTCTAGTTATCTTGATTACTATGGAGCACCATATACATATACATGTTTCCCTCACATCTGAAGATCCACCTGGACATGATACAAGAAAATCCTTTAAATACAATTCCTGGCTGGCTTATTAAAGGTACTCTTGTCAAGTTAGTAGTGGCCCAAGAGGTGAATGTTCACAAAGTACAGTGGTTATGATACTGTCTTGAAACAATTTTTAATAGGTAAAAGAAATGCCCAGTGGATTAGTAAAACATACAATTGTGGTGGGTGACGTCGCCAGAGAAACTGGCCATTAGGTCAGAACCCTCATGATCTATTTAACATCATGGTATAATGAGGTGGTTAACAATAGAAGGGGCCTGTCCAGAGGAGCCAGGGTGCTGAGGATATGCCCTTGCAGATGGTATCGTGCCCAGGTCTCTTCCTCTGTTCGTTTTTCTTCTGACACCATCATATAAACTGTTCCTCTCTGAAGTTAACTTTCCTGGGAGTTTTTCTGACTGAACAGGATTTGGAATATGAGCAGAGATCAGGTGGAACCTGTGTAAGGAACCCAGTGAGGGTGTGGGGTACAGACGCTGCTCCAAATCCACCTTTGCCTGCTTCACCTGAACTACTTCTTGGTGATTCCCCTCCTCTGTCCTCCTATGCCTCGATCCCTGTGAGCAGCAAGACCTGACTGGCATAGTCATTGTCACTGCCATGTGCTCACAGAGCAGCTGATATGTGCAGCTAGGTTCCAGGCACCATTAGAAGCACTGGAGATGGCACAGGTGTCAAATGAACAGGCTGCTGAGAAGTATGGGGATGTCTTCAGACCTGATAGGACAGAGAAACTAAAGTTTTCAACAAATCTGTGCTTATGTATGCAGAGCTCAAGGTGCCTAAAGAAACCCATGTGTAGCTGTTGTGTAGTTTTAGAGAAGCAGCAGAGACCTCAAAGGTTTCAAAGCAAGGGCTGCACTTGGGTGATGTGGCAGTTCCTTGTTGCTGTGATAAAACACCACAGCCAAAAGCAACTTGTAAATGTGCATCTTGTTGCAGTCCTGGACACGAGAACCCATAATGTGAGGGAGAACCCTGGAGCAGGCAGCCAGAACAGGAAACTGAATGATCACCTCTCCAGCCACAAGGAGAAAAAAGAGAACTTGGAGTGGGTGGGGCTGTAAACAGAGCCTTCTCCCTCTCCCAGTGAGGCACTTGTTCCTGCAAGACTCCATCTGCCTCCTAAATACCCCATAACTTCTCCCAACAGCAACACTGGCTGGAGTCCAGGGGGTCCATCTAATACATATTTCTCATTCAACGCACCACAGGTAGCATTTTTAACATACCCTGCATTAGGAGATGTTTCCTGGAGCTGAAGGAAACATACAAGAGATGTTGATTTGCCACAAAGTCTAATGATTAGCATTTGAGACTAACATCTGGACATCTAGTTCCCTTTAGACCCTTGTAAGCTTATGGTTTGACTTGGTGACAATTGGCTGAACATAGCAACGTGAAACCAAATTGGATCAACAGCTGTCATCTTTACCAGATGGTTTCAGGGACTATTTGAGGGCGTTAAACACAATATGAGCTCCTTACTGGTCTAAATGAACAAAGATGTCACAGATGCTCAGATGACTAGCTCAGGAGCAGAGATGGTGGTTAATCTTCACTCTTCAGTTTGACTGGATTAGAGCCACTTAGACAGAAACAACTTTTGAGAGTACCTGGGAGTGTATTTCCTGAGGATTAAGTGATGGGGAAAGACCTACCCTGGAAGAGTGTCACTGTCGTAAGGACTGGACACTCAGGTGGAACAAGAGGAAAAGAAACAAGCTACTTGCCCATCTTTGCTTCCTCGGCCCATCATGATGTGAACTGACCGAACTTTCTCTTAACTTCATTATAATGAACAGGACCTTCAAACCTTCCACCAAAATGTTGCCCTTAAGCTGTTTGTATCAAGAATCTGTCACAGAAAGTTGTCATCAGAAGTGGAATCATTGCTGTAACTTAATCTGATCACGTGTTCTTCTACTCTGAAACTAGATTGGAGGAAGTTAGACTGCAGAGATGTGGGCTCAGAATCCCTACAATGAGGGAAGGGACATTTAGTGGGTAATCACAATCGCAGCTTGGAAACTCTCAAAACTGATTGAAACCTAGGCAGTTAACTGCTATATTTGAGGTTTCAGAGGGAACCGAGGGCTCTTGAAAACCATAAAATAGAGGCAGATTCTTTGTCAGTATATTTACTATAAATAGTACTCTAGAACATGCCTCAAATTTGAGAGGCAGAGTTTAAAGGAAATGGAGAAAGTCAAGACTTCACAGCTCTGGCCACTTGAATGAAAGTTTGGAGTCAAGGAGGTTTCCACCCAAGATTTCCAAAGAGAAATTTGGAATGCCATATGGGAATCCCCTCTGTGTGCTGTGATTACCATTAATGAATAAAGAAAACTGCTTTGGACCTATAACTGGGCAGAACTTAGCTAGGCAGGGAAAGCTAGGCTGAATGCTGGGAGAAAGAAGGGTGGAGTCAGACGACGCTATGGGGCTGCCACCAGGGTCAGACATGCCAAAGCTTTGCTGGTATGCTACTGTCACATGGCAATACACAGATTAATGGAGATGGCTTAAATTAATATGTAAGAGTTAGTCATTAAGAAGCTAGAGCTAATGGGCAAGCAGTGATTTAAATGATAGTTTTTGTGATTATTTTGGGGCTAAGCGGCTGGAAACCAACAAGTGACCTCCTCCATTCATGTGTGATGCATGAGGAACGGGGCGAAACCTAAGCCATAACAGAACACAGAATGAGAGATGGCAGGGATGTGGAATGTCTTTCGAGAAAAGCAGCCAAGCAGGAGTCACCAAGAGGCTCTAATGGCACACCCAGGGGAAAGAACGGCTGTCTAAGCTTGTTGGAACCTGTACATCTTAAGTACCAGGCATGAACACTAAGGATTTAATATTTGCCCTGCTGGGTTTTGGACTTCCTTTTCATCCCTATTTCCTATGCCCTCTTCCCTCCATCTTGAAAAGCAAATGCTTACGGTACCAATGGTACCAATTGTGCATTGGAAGCAAGTTTTATTTCCTCATGAGTGCTCAGGTCAGCTTTGCCTCAAGTCCAGAGACTGAACTTAGTCTTAAGAGTTTAAACAGTTTTTCAAAAGTCTATGGGACTCATTCACAATATGAGCTAAACAGGAACCTTCTGCAAGGTGTTAGGGCAGAATATCACTGTCAAGGAGAGGTTTGGTGACAAATTATAAGGTTGGGCTTGTGATAGCTGATTTGTCAATTAGATTATAAGTAACTTAAGGCATATCTGGCTATATTTGAGCCCTCCAAGAGTATTAATGGGGGAGGTTACTTATCCTGAATGAGTATGTCATCTCAATGGTTATGGGATAAAGGGAATAAATGGAATTCCCTTAATGGAATAAAGGGAAAAGAATATAGAAAATATGGATATTTCCCTTGCTGTGCCTCCTGACCTAATGATGCAAGCTAATCTAATCCACTATCATAGACTGAACCCTTTGCAGCCATGAACTGAAAGCATTCCTGTATGGTCACCTATGTCGGGTGACTTTGTCATAGCAATGGAAAAGTCACTGTGGTAGTCCTCTGGACAGTGTGGAGATAGCAGTGGACTTTGGCCAGAGCACTACATACAAGTCAGACATATTCAGGTCCTGTGCATTGTATAACAAGTCATCTTTTGCTCCCTTTCTATGAAACTGGACTGCATTGATGGTCCACCTCCCTGGTGATGTCCTACTTGTGTGGCAAGTAGCATGACTGTGACATGGAGGCGGTAGAAGCCAGACATGTCCTTAATGTTCTTGAAGGTTAGAAGGACCCACATCTCAAGCCACTGCCATCCCTGCCCTGTAATAACCACTGGGGAAGCATCCCGGAAAAACTACATGGCCAGAATTTACTTTCCTGTGTCCCACTATACACATAGGTATAGGGTAGAGTTGAATTAGCCAGCAAGTACTGGGGTTAGCAAAATGCCTAGAGTCCACGAGTGAAGGATGAGGGCTCATGACATGGGTAATCGGTGTAAATGACAACATATGGGCTTCTTGGCCAGTTGGAGCAGAAGTGGTGGCTGGGTATACCTTAACCTTCTGGAGTGTAGCTTCCCAAGAGCAGCTAGCTAGCTTGTGCTTTTGAGCACAGTATTTTGGAGGACGACCAAAACTCCCTTATTTTTTGAATATCACATAATTTAATAAAGCACCTGAAGGGCTCTCCTTGGAGAATCAATTTATCAGATGTTGCTGTAACATAATTACTTGGTAAAAGTTTGACAACTTCAAAGGATGTCTTGGGTTCTCTAGAATGGGATATCTAAGATACAACTTGACATGAATTCAACACAGCAATGAATATCTACATTCTTTCTAATATGAACTTCCTCCCCCACACCTATTTTTTTTTTGTGAGCACACATCAATCAAAATTATCATTACCCAAACCTGTAAGTGCTGCTGATAGTAGAAAGTGTAGAAAAAGTGCACAAAAATTCAGAAAACTGAATGGCTGGAACATCTTCAATCTATGAGGTAAACGCCCAGAGAGAACGGAAACAACCAAAAAGTGGGATGAGGCCTACATTGGGGTTAGTCCTGTCCTGGAGGGGGCTGTGGGCCCCTGAGGGCATCTGGACCGAAGTACCACTGGCTGCAGGTTGGGGTGCCCAGGGCTTCTTCCCAGTCTTTCTGGTTTATCAAGCTGCCAGGGAGGAAAGTTCCATCACGTCACTGAACATCCTTTTGAGCTCTAGGCCCTTCTCGGTAATCATGTCCCTGAGCTCCTCCAGCGGGCATAACACCCGTGCCTTAGCATGCGCGCTGGCGTCGGGCGCCTGTGCGCTGGCGTCGGGCGCCTGTGCCAGGTCCTTCTTGGAAATGGAGTCAATGAGTTTCTCCAGCAGCCATGACACCCGCGCCTTAGCGTCCGGCACCTGCGGCAGGTACTGCTTGGTAATCAAGTCTCAGAGTTCCTCCAGCAGGCTTAAAATCCGCGCCTCAGTGTCCAGCACCTGCGCGCTGGCTTCGGGCACCTGCGCGCTGGCTTCGGGCACCTGCGCGCTGGCTTCGGGCACCTGCGCGCTGGCTTCGGGCACCTGCGCGCTGGCTTCGGGCACCTGCGCGCTGGCTTCGGGCACCTGCGCGCTGGCTTCGGGCACCTGCGCGCTGGCTTCGGGCACCTGCGCGCTGGCTTCGGGCACCTGCGCGCTGGCTTCGGGCACCTGCGCGCTGGCTTCGGGCACCTGCGCGCTGGCTTCGGGCACCTGCGCGCTGGCTTCGGGCACCTGCGCGCTGGCTTCGGGCACCTGCGCGCTGGCTTCGGGCACCTGCGCGCTGGCTTCGGGCACCTGCGCGCTGGCTTCGGGCACCTGCGCGCTGGCTTCGGGCACCTGCGCGCTGGCTTCGGGCACCTGCGCGCTGGCTTCGGGCACCTGCGCGCTGGCTTCGGGCACCTGCGCGCTGGCTTCGGGCACCTGCGCGCTGGCTTCGGGCACCTGCGCGCTGGCTTCGGGCACCTGCGCGCTGGCTTCGGGCACCTGCGCGCTGGCTTCGGGCACCTGCGCGCTGGCTTCGGGCACCTGCGCGCTGGCTTCGGGCACCTGCGCGCTGGCTTCGGGCGCCTGGGGAACCAGATGCCCAGCTCGCCTAGGAGCTGCAGGGTTGTCTTCAGGGCGGGCTCCAGTTCATCTTTGGTCTTCTGCAGTGTGCTGGTCTTTCTTCTCTCAGGTGACGTCCCTCCAGCGGACACAGAAGCCTTCTTAGTTTTCTTTTCATAGTCCAGATATCTGGACTTGACCACTCTTCCTCCTGGTAGTTTTCCTTTTGTCTTGGGGGCACCTCTGGCTACGGGCTTCCCTGCGTCCCGCTCCAAGGATTCCGCCATTTTCCCGCCTTCCACTTGAAGGGCCTCTTCTCAGGGCTCCGCCCACTAGAAGGCAGGCAGGACCGCAGAGCCTCAGCGTTCCCGGGAGCAACGCATAAGAGCCGTCCCCCCACACCTATTTGGGAATTTCATACAATGCACCCTGATCACACTTCCATTCCTTCCAGGTCCACCCTTGGATGCATCTCACAAAGGAAACCAAACTGACAAGTCTAATTTGTGTTGACCACATACTCATTGGATGCATGGTCAAATGTACAGTGGGCAGCCCCTTAAAACTCAGTCCTTCACTATCCCATTCTCCACCAGAAACCATCTGCGAAGAGCATCTTTATCATAATTTTAAAGGATTCTCTATTGCTTCCTGTTTTCTTTTGCAAGGGGGAGAGTTTGGCACAGAAGCCTTCAATATGTCCCATTCTCAGTTATGAGTCTGCAATCATCTATACCACTGCAAAGAAAGAAAAGCTTACTTATCCATAGCCCCTGCCCACAGCGTGGGGATCACGGACTCCCAGCAGTGTCTCTGGAGGTAGCATGGACCACAAAAGTCTTCTGGGAAAGCTTGATCCAGAAAATGAAGCACTCTTCATCTTGAATATCTTGTTGCTCAGAGTTAAGGCAATTGCATGGTTGTGTAGTGTGTCCTGGGGCAGAACCTGTGCAAGTTCAAGGCTGCTAAAACACTACCCTCGGCACCATCTGCCCTTGCCAGTACACTGGGCACAACCATTGTGGTTGCAGCCTTTAGGCAGCACACAGCTCTGTGCTCTCCTCTCCCAGGGGCTCTATGTCATGGGCCTGGCCTTTAAGACTAAGCAGCAGCACCATCCTAGCAGGTGGTGACCAGCGGTGCCCGGAGACTACTGGTGGACCGAGGACCAGTCCTACTTGGTGACAAAATGTTCCTTTGTCCACTGCAGCCACACTCCCATCTCTACCACAGGAGTCCCACTGATGATCCTTCCCATCTCTATCACACTCATTAAAGTGGCATTCCAATCTGCTGTGCATTACACAGTATATTTTTCCAATAGCGTTATATGCAAACTCATATTTCAATAAATTATTAATCTGGTTTAAGGTTTCTGAAACACCATAAATACTGGACTATTGCTGAGACTCATCTTGGATATTCCATTCCCAGGGTCAGGGCGTCATTTGACCAGGCAGGGAAGTCCAGGAGCAGGATCTATGAGCACTCCAGGCCACTGCAGGCTACCCTTGCCATTGGAGTGTTCCAGGCAAAGACCACTTATACAGCCTGTGTGAAGCACTCGCCTCTCCTCAGTAGAGCTAAACACAAGGCAGCAGCAGTGGAGATTCCATGCCATGGGACAGGTCTGCAAGCAGGGGCGACCTGTGCCTTCTATTGGCAGAAGACCTGCCCTCCAGGGAGCAGCGTGCTCTCTTGTTGCCTCAGCTACTGTGCTCCCACGCCTGCTACTGCTGCAGCATCTCTAGTTCCACTTCCCACACATGCCACTGGGTTCCGCCATCTTTTCTCCAATGTCATAAACCACATTTTCAAAGCATCCTCCCATGAGACTTGCCTTTTTCAGTTCCAGAGACAACTACATTTTGCAGTCTCCTCCTCCACTGTCTTTCTGCTAAACCTCTGTGGGTCTGTCTGTGAATATATTTGTTTCACTAGTATAAGGATCTTATGAATAAATACTCAGAAGCAGCATCATTAAGGATCATAAATCTGAGTATTTATTCAAGGGTCTGCACACAGAAGCTGTGGTCTGCACCTCTGTAGTGAGCTGCTTTGTACCACACCTTAAAAGATGGCGCTGACCGCTGCTCTCCACCCCCCTGGGTGGAATGTGCTTTCAACTGTAAATAACTCCATACATGGCTAAAACTAAGAATCTGGCTTATTTCTGTGTACCTGGGCCTACCCGTATTCCCCACATGGCTTGCTGGAGTTGGCTACACAGGGGCTACTTTAGATGTGGGCTGGCTTTCCCCGGGGTCAGAAGATTATTCAAGGTTTCCTGATTAAACTGCGATTGAGAAGAGTCTGGTGTTGCATTTTCTTTGCTGGCCAAAGTTACGCGACATACCTCACCTCAGCAGGCCCACTGGTAGTGTAAGAGTCTCCAGGTAGTACTAGTTATAAAAAGCAAGAAGGGTCATGGAGATCAGCCGAGCCTTTGGTACAGTGAGAGGCCGGGGCAGATCATCATATGGAGGACATGAGGAATGTTGCTTGCTTGTCATCTCCTCGAAGCCTATTCAGCCTGCTTTCTTACAGAACCCAGGACCCAGCAGCACATGCCATGGGTGGCACTGCCTACAGTGAGCTGGGCCCACCCACATTTGTCACCAATCAAGAAAATGCACCACAGGCCAGTCTGGTGGGGGCATTTTCTCAGCTGAGGGACCCTCTTCCAAAATAGTTCCAGCTTGTGTCACGGTGACATAAAATTAACTGGTATAGCTGGGCTGCAGAACAAGAAACCTGTCTCTGAAAAGAAGGGAAAGGGGTATTAAGTTATAGAATACAATGGTTTGTAGTGCATTCACAAGTCATAATGGTTCAACAGGATGACTTAGTGGCATCTGGATTGTAGGTCTAAAAGGGGAAACCATAAGTTGGACCACATACCACAAAAACGATAAGCAAATGGAACTAATCTGAAGCTAATAGATGGAACGCTTGTGTTCTGTCTTGGTGGCTCTGCCGGGCTAGGACTCCCACATTTTCTTGTACTAAGCTGCTTCTGAGAGAGCCTTTTTGGAAATACCCACCATTAGCAGGCCCTTTTCACTTGCTCCAGTAAACCCTAGCATTTGATTCTGAAAAGCCAACTTATGGGAGAACTAGTTAAGATATATATGTGTATAGCTTGGAAAATGTTAGGATACTAAATTTTTAACCATGCTTTTATTGAATAAACCATAGACAGCATTAAGTAGCATTATTATTCAATCTAACTAGCTATAAGAGAAAGGTTAGGTTGACAGCCATGGTATAGAAACATTATAACCAAACCCAATTATAACCAAATGTATTCAATTAACATAAAATATAAATGCTAAATGCTTATATTACAACTTCTAATTTTGCTCTATGCTAAGATTTGCCTTATTTTCTTCACTATAGCCTAGTTAATAGTGCATTATTGATACCAGAACTTAGTTTTTTACTATGAGGTTGGCCATTCTGTTATCTCTAAAGCCCACTGGAAATATTTATCAACAGGTCCTTATGTGGCCCTGGAGTTTTTTCAAATGCCTGTTTTAAGGTCACCAGACAGCTGAAAAACTGACTTTGACCAGTTTTCACTACAAAGTAACCTTGAGAAAGCAGGTTTCACAGATGCCAAGATGAGGCCCCACTGTGGTGACCAGACTATCAATAGCTCAGTGGACGTGGGTAGAAGGCCTTCGCAGGCTGTGTATTCAGCTCCTCCTTGTGGGTAAGGACAAGTCTAATGTGTAATGGGACATCACAAGGTCCCATTCCAGGTTTCTCATGGGGTGGTCATTGCTGTAGTTCTTGAAGTGGTTTCCTGAGATGATGCTTAGCTTTGACTTGAAAAATGCACTCAACAGATTCCCAACTCACAGCAAAGTGGGTGATACATTCAGTGTCTTTTGAATGGGGTCCAAAGGATTTGTTGCATCTGATGGGGAACCTAGGCTTAATGCCACTATTTTGAAAGATAAATATGATGCTTCATGTCACTATCTTGAAAGATAGCTATAAAATAAGACACTAAGTTTCTTGTTTGGGGGTTGGCTGATGTCCTAACAGATGACAGGACCATGTGCAAGCTTGGCTTCTCAGCACACGAGTAGCCTCCATCCTAACCATTCTACCTCTGGTCCCAATATTGAAACTTTGAAGAACTGTGACCCTCTGTGTAGCTTACAGGGTCTGGCTCCTGGCTTTGTCATCTCCCTGCAGCATAGGAGTTTGCCTGATCCCAACCTACCTTGTACAATGACCTCTCTGTTCTTCCAGATAATTTTAGTAGGTCGCTTTCCCTAAGTAAATATTGAACTCATCTAAAGTGGAAAAATCTAGGAGTCTGAGGAAATTGTATCTCAAGGCATCAAAGTCCTTCTACCCTGAAGATAACAGGCTGTCCTGTCCTGCCCCTTTGAGGATTTGATGCTCTTAGGAGAAGGGACCGTTAGACAGATTTCCCTCTGAAAGGCAGATCTGACTTCTCAAGGGTCATACCATTTACACTTCCTGAAAGAAATCAATGCCCTAGAACTTGGTCTTGTCTGAGTCCATTTGTCAACAAGCTAGTGTTTCCAACAGGCTTTGCTTGTTCTTGGGGCTTTGCAAGAGTTTTGCCACCTTCTCTTTGGATTCAGCAGGTAGATGTGGAAGAGCCCTGTCTAAATGCTTTTCAAGTAAGGTCCTTGTTTGGGTTTTTTATTCCACCCTTCAGGGGAATATATTGTTCAGGGTTCTGTAGAGTCACAGAACTTATGGAATGTACCTCCTTCCCTCCCTCCACCACACAGTTTGTTGGAATGACTTACAGGCTGCGGTACAGCAATGGCTAGCTAAGATTGAAGAATCAAGTTGTCTTCCTGCCTCAAGATCTGGATCACACGTGTGTCCTCCATTTCTGGATTGTAGTTCACTCCGGATACAGTCAGGCTGACAACCAAGAGTAGTCACAACAGGAAGCTGTTCCCAGTTTGGAGAATGTACACAGGCCAATCTCAGGGACATTTGTGCTGACTTTAGAGGTCCAGATATTGCTGACTCTTTTGGTGTGTGCCGAGGTTGAGGACACTAGAGTGAATACATGTGAATGTCGAGTCTGAATAATATGCAAAGATCAGTGTCTCCACACTCGCCTCTGCCTGGGGATTAGGAAGAACAGGGCTTTCCCCAAATGTGCTCAGGCTCCTACTTCCTGTACTAAATGTGCTTTGACTACTAAAGACATAAGGTCAGTCTAAGGACCCATAGGCTTTAACAAAGCCATCAGGTTTCATCCTGATGAAGGCAGATTTCTTCCAGTGCCCCCTGTCTGTGTCTTAACTCAGCAAGAGAACTCTGGTAAGGACCCCGGGTCACAGAGCTGGGGTGCTCACAGCAAAGTGGTCCATGAGAGATGCTAAATGATGATGCCATCTGTGCTCAGTGGACTGCTGCCCAGACTCAACTCAGCAAAGCAGGAGGCCGGAAACGCCCCTCATTCTCTGAAGACTCCCGTGCCCTGCTGTTCACGGGACTTGACAGTTGTCTGTCATCTCCCTGCAGTATAGGAGCTTGCCTGAATTTCTGGCCCGACTCAAAAACCCCACCCAGAGCCATATTAAACCCCAGTGGGGAAAGGAAGCTCAGGGAAGCAATGAAGAGTATGACAACTCACAGAAATTTGGGATGCTGCCTTCCTCATCTACCCGACTCTAGAAGCAACCTAGAGTTCCTTCACTTCCTTGTGTTGCTCCACGAGGTAGGGTTTCACCACATAACTCTGGCTGACCTGGAATTTGCCATGATGACCGTCTTGTCGTTGAACTCGGATCCACCTGCCTCTGCCTTTCAGTGTGTGCTACCATGGTATCCTTCAGATTGCCTCGTGGCTATCTAATCCAATTTAGCGCTGTGATGTGAGGCAGGCAGACTTCTGCCTCAGCCTTGCCAGATGTTCTGCTGGTTTTTAGTCTCTATGGCAGTGTCCTTATTAGGAATACCATTGCCAGGTTCTGACAGAAAGAACAAAGGCAGAGCAAGGGCAGAGCCAGAACCCCTGGACTCTCTCTGGGGCTGAACAGGAAGGTGAGTGTCAAACGACCCAGCCCTCCTCCCTGGCCACCGGGGAGAAACTCAGGGCCACCCACTGAGTCAGGAGTCTGTCAAAGCAGGATCTCACTTAATGGTATCAAGCAGGGGCTTATGTAGGGTTGTGATGGGGGTGGAGAAGTTTGAGATGTGTTGTAGAGAAGTTTGAGATGGGTTGAGGCAGGGTAAGGAATAAGGGCCAATCTTCTTCCATTCTAGTGGTGGCTGGGCAGAGGTGGGTCTAGGTCAGGTAGTCAGAGACAGGTCTCCAAACTCTAACTAGGCTCAGAGTTTTACTAGGCCTCATGCCTGGGCCTCATGAGGCCCAAGATACCATGTGACAGGTAGGGGTGAGTCTTAAAAATAAGAGGTGTAACCATTAAGGAGTGGAGGCAAAAAAGATTGCCTTAAAGATATCTTTTTCAAGGATCTGTTACTAAAAGGTTTATTGCTGTTTTGTCTAAGGCTCTGGCAGGCTACCTAAGTGCCTGCAGGTTCATTAGGATAACTCAATCTTTCAGTCCACTTCTACCATGTCAAGTTTATAGACACCTTTCATTTCTAGTTGAATCAATAAAGTATGTCATATTTTCCATTTTTAGTTTTGTTTGTTGAAAGTGATGTGGGTACCCCACAGTGAATATCAGAGGTCAGCACATCAGGTGGAAATGGGATCCCACCTGAGCTCAAGGGCTTTTACCTGTGGGGGCCAGTCATGATAAAGCTAAGGGCAGGTCACCCAAAGGAAGTTCTTTACTTCCAATCATTATCACCTGCCAGAGTAAAACTCTTGCCATTGAATTTAAATGGACGTCTTAGTCTCAGTAGTGTTAGGATTTTTTTAAAAATGCTGCAAGATCCCTGGTGGCAGTAGGCAGCAGAAATGCTGTAGGCCCCCAAATGGTGGTAGTGGGCCATGTGGCGGCAGGCAGTGGGCCCTGGGTGCAGCCAGTCCCAGGCAGTCTCGGGGGCTGCTGGTCCCCGAGAGATGGCTGGTCCCAGGCAGGGAGATACATGGTGGGCAGGCAGGAGGCAGAAACATGGATAGACATGACATGTAGAATGAGGTTAAATATTTGAGTTGTGGAGGGGAAGGGAAAGGGGAGAAGGGGAGAGAGAGAAAGTGAAGAAAAAGGACAGAGAGAGGGAAGAGAGAAGGGGGAAGGAGAGCGAGGAGGCTGAAAGGGAACAGAATCAAGATGATGAGAGGGGAGGGGCTGCAGCGAGTGGGCGTGGTTTGTCTCTTAAAGTGATAAACAATCACAACAAGTAGTTTACCCTGAGGCAATGCCTGGTTGTGGGAGGAACCACAGGCTGAGATTAAGACCCCCCCACTCAAGAACAGACCATTCAAAGGAAATCCCGAACTTTCCAACCCCTGTAGGCAGGAACACCTGCCAGAACACACTCAATAGGACACCCCTAGACAAATGTCAGCCAATCAGGTTTTAAAACCTCAAACCCCTCACCCCCCACCTTTACTACTATAAAAACCCAATTCTAATTGAGCTCGGGGCTCTTCGGCTATTCCAATATGTTGGATGTGTGGAAGAGACAAATTTGCAAACTTGATTTAAATAAAGGCTCTTTGCTGTTACATATGGGATTCTGTCTTGTTGGCTTTTGCAGGAAATTCCAGATTTGGGCGTAAACATTACCCACTATGTCATCTTTTTGTCCCTCTTTCCTTGTTTTGTGACCTTAAGTTTTTGTAAAATTTATTTTGTGTGAGTTTGAACTTAGCTCAGTCAGAAGGGTGCTTGCTACTCATGAGGAACTATCTCCCAGCCCTGACCTTAAACTTCTCATCCTCCTGACTCCAGTTCCTGAGCACTGAAGTTCTGCTGGGCATATGTTTTTGTGAGTGCACATGTGAAGGTCAGATGAGAACTGGAATCTGGTCTCCTTCCATGTGTGACCCAAGGATTAAATTAAGGATGTCAGCCTTGAAAGCAAGCACCTTAACCTGTGAAGCCATTTTACCAGTCTCAGTTCTAGCTTCTTATTGGTTGGCTTCCTGAGTCAGAAAGCATTGAAGTTTTTTATGCACAAATTATTCCTTTTAGGACAATCTCACTTCTTCACCATTACTCCCAAATTACTACTAAATTCTTTTATTTCTAGTTCCCCAATAAGTAAAAGAGGTGACTACACCCCCACCCAAAAGATGCTGTCTCCAACAGCAGTCTATCTGGTTTAAATGACCTGCAGATAACCAAGTATCTTATGTTCAGTGGAATCTATAGAGAATGCTTGGATTATAGATGTAAAGTCTTCTATGGTATTTGGCTTCATTATTTGGGTTTATGTGACCAACATGCCAGTACACTTTTCCTGAAGTCCCTGAAAAAAAAAGGCAGGAGAAGAAATTGAAGGGGCAGCCCCATGATTAAAGGAGCAATGGAGAGTTGAGGCTCAGTACTGTGAGAGACAGCCATGATAAGCTAAGTCTGGGCAGGTCATCCAAAGGAAGTTTCTTTACTTCCAACCATTATCACCTGGGACTCTGGTCATCGATAAACTTAAATGGAGTCTGGAGTTTAAATAGTTAACCCTGAGACAATGCCTGGCAGACTGAGATTACCTGATCCCCCACCCAAGGGCAGACCATTCAAAGGAAATTCCTGACAAGCACTGTAAGTAAAAACCTGCCAGCACTTCACCAGGACACCCCTAGACAAATGTCAGCCAATCAAGGGTCCTGAACCTCAGAGTCCCCTCACCCCCACCTTTACTACTATAAAAGCCAATTCTAATCAAGCTCGGGGCTCTCTGGATAGTCTAACACGTTGGACATGTGGAGAGACCAAGTTTGCAAACTTGATTAAAATGCACTTTGCTTTTACATATGGGATTGGTCTCCTTTGTTGCCTTTTGTGGGTATCCATGGATTTGTGCATTACAGTACCATGTGTCAGCGTTAGCGTCCCTGAAGAAAGTCCAATAGACTGTTAAGGCAAACCCCAGTTTCAGAGGAATCCCAGCATTTTGTCGATGCTAGGTCCATGGAACAACCACTGAGGACAGCAGCTGTGATGGGCTGGCCTTGAGTCTAAGAAACAACTCTGTACGTTGTGAATGGCAGAGACAGAGGTGCCACTGCCAGTCCCTTGTGAGTCCTAGAAGTCTGACCCTGACTTCACGTTGTAGACTTTGGCTTTGCTTTGATCTGATTGTGACTGTGCCCCAGCTATGCCCTCTTTGAGTAAGAAAGTAGAAAAAATTATTTTACAGGACCCCACAGTTGAGACACTTGGAGCTGAGTGGTGGTGGCATGTGTTTTTAGTCCCAGGACTTAAGACGGAGGCGCAGGGGACCTCTGCTCAAGGCCAGTTTGGTCTACATAGTAAGTTCCAGTATAACCAGGGCTACACAGAGAAACTCTGCCTTTAGGAAAAAAGACTTGGAAATTTTACAGTCTCTGGATATTTTAGAGATGACTTTGGATATTATAGAGACATGTAACTTTAAAGATTTAACTTGTTTAAAGACGAACTTTTAAAAGCTGGAATGGTTTGTTAATAATATGATACCTTGGGGACAAGAAGTGAAAGGCTATGATTTAATAGTGTTTACATGTCATGTTAACAAGGCCAATTGTGCTGATTAATCCTATGTCAGTTTGACACAAGATAGTCATTCGGGAAGAGGGAATCTCAAATGAGAAAATGCTCTCAGCAAGACTGGCCTGTAGGCAGGCCTGGAGGACATTTTCTTGATGAATGATGTGGGAGGGTGTGGCACACTGGACTTGGATTGCTGGGCCTATGTGCTATGAGAAGTCAGACCCAGCAAGACATTAAATAGAGCTCCTCCGTGACCTTTATCCCAGTTCCTGCTCTGATTCCTCTAGTAATGGGGCGGTACCATGAGGATTATAAACTGAAATAAATGCCTTATTCCCCAAGTTCCTTTTGATCATAGGCTTTCTGTCACTATTAAGACTGGCACACACCTCTAATCCCAGCACTTGGAGGCAGAGGCAGTCAGATCTGAGTTCTGAAAGCAGTCTGGTCTCAGTGAGTTCAGGACAGTCAGGTTACACAGAGAAACCAAGAAAGATGTAAGAGAGCTCGAATTCTTTAAGCTAATCCTTCTGGAAGGTTTTGTTTTAAAAGTAAGCCCCTCCTTCCTTTTAAGGCCCTATGATGCTATTAGTATTTCTTTTCTAAACCCTGTCCTGGTCAAGGATATTTTCTCAATTATCCTGGGAGAGAGGATTCTTATGTCGGCTCTTTTTATCAGCCAACA
Organism: Myodes glareolus; assembly: GCF_982192425.1. NCBI lineage: Eukaryota > Metazoa > Chordata > Mammalia > Rodentia > Cricetidae > Myodes > Myodes glareolus. The sequence goes on along the minus strand of NC_142043.1, from coordinate 8,527,879 downwards.
TCATGTGGCTTCTTTAACAATGGCCTGCTTTGTCCTCCACAGCATCCTCCCCTAGATCCTGCTGAGGCAAGTATATAATGGGGAATACCCATTTACTTGCTCATTAATTTAATGAATCATAGAAAAGCTTGAGTTTTGAACAGGATCCTGAAGTCTATGCCATATAAGCATGTACAAAAAGTCAAACTAGATATTTTAAATTACTAGAGGTTAGTGCATAACACTTTGAGGCCATGCCCATAAAGACCATTTCACCTCATAATGAATCCACCAGACTCTTAGAATGAGAATTCAAAGAGCGTTGCCTGGCAAGCAACTTGAGGAAGGGCTTACTTGGGCTCAATGATTTGAAGGACTTGTCCATGACAGGGAAGTTGGTGTAGGAGGTCCTTCTGTATTTGTGTTACTTTCATTTGTTATTAAAGAAACTGTCTTGGCCTAGTTGATAGGCAGAACTCAGACGGGGAAGACAGAACAGAATTCTGGAAGAAAGCAGAGACAGGCAGACGCCCAAGATGGATGCTGGTTAGACTCATGCTGCTAAGCCACAGTCACGTGGTGATACATAGATTTAATAGAAATGGGTTAATCAAGATGTGAGTTAACCAATAAGAAGCTAGAACTATTGGGCCAGTCAATAATTTAATTAATACATTTTCTGTGTGATTATTTCGGGAGTAAGCTAGCTGGGTGGGATGAAAAGCAGGACCACTCTCCTCACAACAGGAAGTCATGGAAACAGTGATAGGTGGCTGGTCACATGACATCAATAGTCAGGAAGATGATGCTGAATGCTGGTGATCCTCCCTGTACATATACAATAAATATGTAATAAGAACTGGAAAGCCAAACTCCGTACAATCGTTTCCATTGCCTCAATGTTCAGGAACTAAATCCACGTCCTTCCCAGCATGCCCCTTTCTGCATCTAATTCATTCTGGAATGGAAAGGATTTCAGTAATGCTCACAACACCATCTTGTTCTCTCCTTGGATCTCTGAGGAACAATAGAACAATGTCTTTCCTATTCATTCATGGAAGGGATGGGCATCAGAGTTGGTGAGAGATGACTTCCTAAATAAAGGTGCCTGCAGTGTGAGCCTGATGACCCGAGATCAATTCTCAGATCCCAGGGAAAGGTGTGGGATTGACTCCCACAGACTGGCCTGGCCTCCACATTTTCACTATGGCATGCACACACCTGTACTCAGACATTAATAAAAGGGGGGCAGCAGGGACTTTCCTGTATTGACTCCTGTTCCCCACTGATCAGAATTGTTATGAAGATCTTAACACAGCCTTAATCTGCCTTGTCTGTGGAGTGAGCTTCAGAGGAGCATGGGGACAGACAGCCCATGTGTAGATACCTCACTGGGAGACCAGGCACTGTCTGTTTTTTCTTTGTTCTTGAAGGTCCACCACCCAGCTCCCAAGTAAAATACATAGATTTATTCTTATTTATCAATGCCAGATCTTAGCTTGACTTATTTCTAGTCAGCTTTTCTTAACTTCTCACCTAATTTTTGCCTCTGAGCTTTTATCTTTATTCTATATTCCTTCCCGTTCTTATTTCATGGCTAGTTGTGTGGCTGGATGCCTGGACCCTGACATCCTTCTCTCCTCTTCTTCCTCCCTCTTCTCTCTTTCCTATTTATTCTCTGTCTGGCAGACCCACCTATCTCTCTCCTGCCTTGCTATATTAGTCATTCAACTCCTTATTTAGACCTATCCATTGTCTTAGTCAGGCAAAGTAACAGTTAAACAAATGCAACATTAATAATGCAAAGATGTATTGCATTCTTTTAACAAATATTCCACCGTGTAAACGAATGTTGGCATGCCTTAAGCTAATACTCCAACACTGAGTCCGAGCTTCAGCTGGGACTTGAGAGGGCCTGTGTGGCCATCGAGAACAGAGCAGTAATCTTCTTTGACTGCTTCCTACTGAGATCTTCCTGAGAGGAGTATTCTGAAAGTCTGAGAGGTCAGTTTCCAGTCCCCCTCCCTCACGAGTGGTTCTCTTTATGTAGCATTGCCTTTTTTTTTTTAATATCCTTTCACACAGGAATGGGCTCTGAATAGAGCTCTATGGCCTCCTCAGCTATACCACCACACAGAAAGGCAAGCCTGGAGGAGGAACTGAAGGATATCATAAATATGGTGTATCCATTTTCAGAGGATGCCCATCAGCCACGGGGGCAGGGGCCAAATGACATGAGACGTCATTGATGTCCTATATTTTGCTCTGTGTACGATAGGTCAAGCAGACAATAGTCAAATAATGAAGACTTGAATGCCACGCCAGCATGGCAACTGTAGTTCTCTGAGCAAGGGACAGCAGGATTAACACACAGCACAACTTCAAGTTTTGCAGACAAGCCTTTATTCCATTTTCTCACACAGTATATATAGCCCTCAGCAGGGGAGGCCGAGCCAGCAAAAGCAGGAAGCTCATCACCTTAACTCACCCGGCTTAGGGGTAAACATCCTTAAAAACATTGCTGAAAACAGATTGTTCCTGTTTTTGTTTCTGTTTTTGGAACAACCAACCACAAGAGTACAAAACAGATCAAGTGGGGCTGCAAAGGCCTATCCTCAAGGGATCCAACACTTGAACAAGTACTTGATATGTTGACCTGAGGAACACATAGGTCACAAACCCAATATCTTTCTAAATTTTGTTAAATTACATTTAACAATGGTGTATGTGTGGTGTATGGCTCATTTGTGGAGGTCAGAGGACACTTCTTAAAAGTTCTTTCCTTCCACCGTGTGGATTCTATAAGTTGACCTTGGGTCAACAATGCTTAGCAATGAATGTCTTTATCTGCTGACCCATTCTGCCAGCCCAAAATTCAACATCTTAAACTATATATTCTCAAATATATGTAGAATGCTTACAAAATGACCAGGTGGTGCATCAGAGTTTAAGACTTCGAGGCATTGCACCGCCCTATCTTTCTGATTTCCTGAGATTGGGGTCTGAGCAAACTTGGGTGCAGGAGCTTTAGTTTGGTAGTGAGTTTAAACTAGGCATGGGTTGAAGGAAAGATAAAAATAATAAAAATAAAAATAAATAAAAGGAATGTTGCTTAGCTGGCTCCTGCTATGGACATCTGGATCCCCTGGATGGATCTGAGGATAAGAGTATGGTTGACCCTCTGTAGGATGGGACGGCAGCATGCTTCCCTACCTCCCATCCCCTAGTGACTAATGATAGTCTTCCAAGAAGAGTTAGTCCCCTATACTGAGTTACTCTGTAAATTGAATGAACTCCTGGATTCTCAAGAACACACACTGTGGGCAGTCACTGTCTTTTCTAGCAGCGCCGGCATAGGGTTTCTCCAGAGAAACATCAACAGCCTGGTGCTGTTATGCAGAGCAACCACCTTTGCTGACCCAAATAAGACTTGGCTCCCTTCGTTATCTAAATTGACTCCCACATGCTTGGAACTAAAACATTGAATTCTTTGTGTAAGATCGAATTGACGTGTAGAGAGGAGTCTAGAAATGTGTCTAACTGCTGCAAATTGAACTCTCAATACAAGAAGAGTGTAAAAGGAAATTTAGGCCAATTTTAACATTTTCTGTTAGTGAACTGTCTTTTTTTCCTACACCAAGTCTGTTTTCTTACCTCTTTGGGTGCTGTGTATGTATCATGCAAAATACATAAGATAGCAGAGACTTTGAAAGAGTGGAGTGAAAGATTCTACAACACCAAACATTCATCTTAAAATAATCAGTGTGTTGGGCTCTGTAGCACTGCCCACCTCTCAAATCTCATTCCGTCAGTGAGCATGGGTTATTGTCAGCTGCCAGGGTCACATGCCTGCCCAAGGACTGTACTAACGCAAGATAGAAGCCAGATAAAACTTTTATGTAGGTCTGGTTAAATGACTTGTGGAATTCTCCAGTCTTTGGAACAGATTTAAACTGTGAGTGGAGTACATGTGCCCTTATGATCAGCAGTGTCTATTGTCGGGTCAATAATACCAAGAACTACCTGGGCATGCCCGTGGGAGATGATCTTAATTGGGTTACTTGTGGGAATACTCACCCACTGTGGGTGATACCTGGGCCAGGTCTTGAAAGTCATAGAAAAGAGAGAGCCGGGTGAGCAGCAACATGCATTACTCTCTACTTTGTAATTTAGACTGGGATGTGAGCAGATGCCACTGACTTCAACCAGGATCGACAATACACTTGAAGTGTGAACCAGAATATGCCTTTTCCTTTGGGACATTTGTCAATGTTTTTCACAGAAACAGAAAAGTGACTACGGCAGCCCTTAAATACGATCACTTGAACATTCCCATGAAATTAAAAGCCGTGGTGAGCAGCCCATTATTATGTTGGCATCGTCTGTCTTACCTCCTCACTGTTTCCCAAAGAACACATTTGCATTTGAGACCCAAGGGTCTACTTTCAGAGAAATTTGACTAAAATAACCATTCTAAAATATTCTACAAGGAGGGAACTTTAGGACCTTGGACACAGCATAGATTTGTACCAGTGTGATAAGGCACGCTTGGAATCCAGGACTCAGGAGCCTGAGGCAGGAAGGTCAAGGGCTCAAAAAATTGCAAGTCACTTTGTTAACATTGAAAACTTGAATGCAGAAAACACTTTTCTATACAGAATATTTCCAAACAGAAATGAATTTCTCTTTAGCCATGAGAGTGAGTCAGGCTTAAACAGTGTCATAGCTCATCTTCCTTAGTCAGCTCTAGCACCTTCCAGAGTAAGGACTAGGGGTCGTTTACTCACTTGCTTTGAGGTTAAAATAGCTACTTATAAACTAAGGACAAACCATTGACCCCTGGTTTCCACACATACACAAATACGCTTATGGAAACACTCCCCCAAGGAAGGTTCAGGCATCCATAAAAGAAAAGTTAAATTGTAGGAATCCTTGCAGAATTTAAGAATAAGCAGTGAAATACTTTAGATGTGCTACATTTGTTTATGCTGTGGAATATTTAATGATACAAAGAAGTGCTGCATTCTTTTATGTTGCATTTGTTAACTCCCTGGAGCTGTTACTTTTCTTGCCTAAAACACCTGATTGGTCCAATAGAGAGCAGAATGGCCAGTTGCTAGCCATGAGAGGGACAGGCAGGGCTGGCAGGCAGAGAGAATAGATAGAGGGAGCAAAGGGGAAGCAGAGGGGGATGTCGGGGGTCAGCCACCCAGTTATATAGGCAGTCACAGACTAAGAAGGAGAGAAAGGTGTATAGAATAGAAAAAGGACAAAAGATAGACAGGATAATTTAAGAAAAGCTGGCTAGAAATAAGCCAAGCTAATGCCAGACATTTATAAGAATAAGTCTCTATGTATGTATTTGGGAGCTGGGTGGCAGCCCCCAAAGAGCAAAAAGTACAACTACAGAAAAGCACAAGTTGGAAGCTGACTCTCAGTGGGGAGGCAGGATCCATATCATGAACATAGATGCAAGATGCAAGAAAACACAGGCATGATCTCTTGATGGAAAGTAGAAAGTCATAAGCCTTTTCCAGAAGTGTAAGTCTGACTTAGAATTGGCATAGCTGGGAGAGTGTACATTTGACTTAGCATCAGTGTATCTGGGAGAGTGTATATTTGATTTAGCATTAGTGAATTTGGGAGTGTACGTATGACTTAGCATCAGCTGGCATATCCAGGAAAGTACATTTAACTCAGCATCAGTGTATCCCTTAAGGTCTAATGAGCAAAGCAAATTTCCCTCACTTGAAATACTCAGAGAATTGATTTTGTGTGTTTGAGTGGGTAATGGAGGACCCGAGAAACTAAACAGGAAGGATTGGTGGCATGGATCGGTGACAGTGCCTATTTCATAAGACCCCATTTAAATGCTTATAGAGCAGTCACAACTCGTCTGAGAAACTGGAGCCTTTGTTTGCTGAAGTAGAACCATTCCTTGGGCTATGAACTCTTTACCTCTTGCCTGGAAAACTGGTTGTGCAGACGTGAACCTGTCGTACTCATCATGGGAACTCTAGATCCTTATTCCATTTTGTGTTCCCTAAAAAGTCTCCTAAATTGTGACATTTCTGTCCCTAATTTCTTCAAATGGTTCCTAATTTTACGAATGCCCCTTCTGCACCCGCATGGGTCAGATGTCAACCTTAGATACTATATCCCATAAGAGCCAACTACCTTGTTTGTTGAGGCAGTATCTCACTGGGACCTGGAGCTTGCTGCTGGTTAAGCTGGGCTGGCTGGCTGGGCGGATAACAAACCCAAGGAATGTGTGTCTGCTGGCCTTACAATTCATGCCACTGTTTCCAGCTCTGTCACGAATGATCTGGGGACTGAGCTCAGGTTGTCATGCTTGTACAGCAAACACTTAGCAACGAAGCAATCTCCCAAGCCCATCTTTCTTGTGAGAGCCATGTAGACACTATAACAGGACCCCAGACCTTAGCACATGGCTCCATGATGGAAGTGCTATACAGACTGTAAATTCAGCACATCTATGTGGAGCCCAGGGCAGCCTGGCCACACATAATGGAGCCCATGAATGATTTATGGAGTGGGTGACTCGAGGCCACAGCAGCTGGGAATACAGATATGCCATGTGGAGGGAGCTTGGGTATAGAGTTTATTTAGTGGGTATTGAGAAGGATATATAAGGGTAAGGGAGTTATGCAGGTATCGGCAAATCAATCCCACACCAGTTATGTTTTAAGGGGTTATTTTGGGGGTAAAACTTACATACACCATAAACCGTCAGGAAGGGAGCCTAGTCGCTGGAGCAGGAGCCGGGAGCAAGCACCGGAACCAAGAGAGCCTGATCCGGATCTGCTTCTCTTTTTAAAAGAGAAATATACCACGCCCCAGTGGGCTGGTATTTCAGCAGCTATTGGCTGACGGAGTGGAAGTCGCTCCCCGCTGCACTGTGGGCTTGTATTTCAGCGATTATTGGTTGAGGCGGCGGAAGTTACTCCCACAACACCTCCCCCTTTTAAGTAAGAGTTCTAAGCCTACTACGAAATTATATACAGTAAGTACAAACCTACACAATTATATACAATAAATACAAATATCCTATTCTAACTAGCTTAAGTCTTGTATAAGAAATAACTTGGCCACGTCATGAAAGGAAAGTAACTACGTTTATATAATCTTCAATCCCATCAAAGATCTGAGAAGGGAAATAATGTTACCTGAGTAATTAGGAAGTGCAATCAAACTTCCAGAACATGTAACAAATCACATAGACAACTGGCTACCTGGGCAAACACCCAAAATCACGTTTGCAGCGTTGAAGCAACCAACTTTGGCTAAGGCCTAACGTAACTGACATATCATTTTCAAAGGCAAGGAACTTTTCAAAACTATCTTATCCTGTCTTGGCAGGATATGACAGTCCTGTTTTATCCATTTACGGATACTCTGTAACTCTGTCAGTAGTTGAGGTATGGGCATTTCTTTACCCAAAGGCCAGTTATGCCAAGAAGAAAGGCTCCAGGTGGAATGTCTTTGGTGCTCAACATTCTCTCGGGAATAGATCAGTGTTGCCAGGAGCGATTGTGTCTCCCTACCACAGAACTCTGAGTTAGACTAAAGGCCATTTTCTACAGCTCTTTGAAGAGGTTGAAGATTATCTATCTATACTGAATATAATGTCTATCTAAAGAACCTGATTAGTCTAATTATAAATGACAAACTTAGATGACTATTGATCTATATTCTCAATATCTATCTAACTTAAAGACTGAAATAGTAAACAACTGTGCAATAAATGGGGACAATATGACCTCCAAATATAAACAATGTGCAAGTATACATTGCAATATGGTAAATATATATATCAATACATAAACAATATATAAGTATCTTAATCAGAGGTAGAAGTGTACAATGCAATATGGTAAAATATACATATATCAATACAATATATATATGTCAATACATAAAAATGTTTTAAACAGAGGTAGAAGCATGCATGCATAAAATAGTCAACATAATTTAAGTTTGTATTCATATATAAGAATCAATACCAATATATTTGTCTAAAAACAATAACTCACAAGTACAAAGCTATTATCCAATAATCCAATTATCCCTCTTTTTTTTAGGATTCCTGCGCTTATAAAATTCCTCCCCCAACCCTCAACCCTATACTAATTATAACCAACCCCTAAATGATGTCCCTAAACCCAAGGACAAACTTTACTGGGAGAGGGGACGTTGTTCTCTAGAATTACTTCCAGCTGTCATGGGGGCGACGTTCTTTCTGGGGGATCCTGTGAAAGCAAAATGATGGTTAAATTTCAAGATCAATGTCTTTTAAAATTGCAAATAGTCTCTGAGTATTTTGTGGAGGACTGGCCAGAATGTTGTACAAGATGTGCATCATTTCAGCTAACCACGTTGGAATTGTCTTGTGCAGCTGGTACTCAAAACAGGTCTTGTAGTAGCGCTATCAGTATCATGATGTCATATCAACCAGGTGGAGTTGTTGTTATGGGGCCCCATCTTCTTCCTGGAAACTTCAAATGTCACTGCAGGAAAAACTTATTGTTCATTGTGGAAAACTTAAACATTAATCATATATATTAATCATATATTAATCATATATTAATATCATATATTATATGATTATAATACTATAATCATATATTAATATAGGCATATACAGACATAAATATATTCAATAAAAGACATAATAGATATATTTAATGAAAGGTATGATAGATATGAAGAAAAGTAAAGATGTTTTCTAAACTCATATTCCTTTTTGTCCCATATCATGGCTCTTGACACGAGACAGAAACTCTGGGTTTTTCTTTTAACAACAGGCTTGGAATTAGAGAGGGACTGAGCCAGAGTCCAACTCTAAAACCAGCTCTATAAATTTAGAAATATGATTTAGTATATTTTACTTACAGAACCTATTCAGTTTTCTTGATAGTCCTTATTGGGCCATTATTTTCCATCTGTCAGTATTCAGATATCCAGGGTCCCTTGAACTTTTCTAAAATCAGTTTTTTCCTGTGGAGATAAGAACAGAACCCTGCCCCCATTCTATGTTTTTCTTACCAACTGTATGAATATCATCATTGTGGATGAGCTGTCATTTCTCCTTTCCAAGAGGTTTCTCCTCTTCAAATCGAACCTTTATTAATTTTGATGGTATCCACAATTTTTCTTCTGTGGAAACAAGAGCAAAACCCCTTCCCCAACGTAGCACATCTCCTGGCCTCCATTGAGAGGTCAGCACGTCTTTGAAATAATGGTTGGCTTACAAAATATTGGCACAGGGTGGGAGAGTTCAACATTCCCTGTGGGAGGACGGTCCACTGGTACCTCCTTGCAGGCTGAGAGTTATTATAGGTAGGCACTGTGAAGGCAAACTTTTCTCTATCTTTTTCTTGTAATGTTATAGTGAAGAAACAATCTTTCAGATCAATAACTATAAGAGGCCATCCCTTTGGTAACAGGGAGGGCAGAGGAATTCCAGATTGCAGAGGGCCCCATAGGTTGAATAACCTTGTTGATAGCTCTAAGATCTGTCACCATTCTCCATTTACCAGATTTTTTTCTTAACAACAAACACAGAGTTCCAAGGGCTGGTAGATTCTTCTATATGTCCAGCATCTAATTGTTCTTGTACCAGCTGTTCTAAAGCCTGTAACTTTTCCTCAGCTAAAGGCCACTGTTTAGTCCATATTGGTTTCTCAGTCAACCATTGTAGAGGCATGGCTGTTGGTACCTCTGAAGAGCCATCAATTGTGTTGTGTTCTTGTATAGCTCTAATGGCTGGTTTCCGCCATCTGTAATATCTTGTAATATTATCCTCAGAAATATAGGCTCTGGAAGCAGCAGGAATGTTAATTTGGGTGTTCCATTGCTGCAATAGGTCACGGCCCCATAAATTCACTGCAATATTTGCTACATATGGCCTTAGTTTTCCTATTTGTCCGTCTGGACCTACACAATTGACCCATTTCGTGCTTTGTCTTACTCGAGATAGGTTTCCAATTCTTAGGAACTGAATATCTACCTCCTGAAGAGGCCAATGCGGATGCCAAGACTCTGGTGTAATGATACTTACATCCGCACCTGTGTTCAGTAAGCCAGTAATAAGTTTGCCATTTACACACACTCTTAGCTGTGGTCTTTGTTCATTTATAGAAGTCTGCCAGAATATTCGTTTACTTTGTCCTCTTAGATTTCTTGATTCATTCACATTTAACTCATCCTTCAGGCCGTTATTGCTTTTAACAGCAGGCATGGGGCATTCTAATTTCCCAGAGGCATGTTCTCTGCAGTGATCGGAAATGACTGGACCACATTTGCCATGGGGGCCTTCGAGAGGCCCCCTATTGAGTTTCCCGATGGCAACGGGTTGCCCTGTTTATCTCTTGCTGACCTACACTCATTCGTCCAATGCCTGCCCTTTCCACATCTCCTACATAAACCTGAAGGCTGAGTCCTCCTATTCCTGTTATTCCTAGAAGAGGCATTATTCCTGGAATTCCATTGTCTGCAGTCCCTTTTCATGTGTCCCATTTTGCCACAATGAAAGCATTTTGTAATCTGATGTCTCCTTTTACCTTTGGAAATTGCTTCTTGTACCCATGTTTCATTGCCATAATCAAATGTATCAACATTCATTGTATGTAAAACCCATTCGTCCAAAGGCGCTGATCTGAGCTTTAAAGGCCCCAGGATCCTTTTGCATTCTACATTGGCATTCTCATATGCCAAAGACTCAATTACTATATTTCTTGCTTCTGGATCAGGTATCCCTATTTGTACAGCCTTAGTTAGTCATTGCAAAAAGTCACTAAAGGGTTCTCTCTGACCCTGTTTGACCCTGACATACGATTCTACTCTCTGACCTGAGTCTTGAACCCTGTCTCAGGCCCTTAGAGCTGCTGTAGCACATATGGATAAAATGTTTTCATCATAAAGAGCTTGTTCCTGAGGATCAGAGTAAGGTCCTTCCCCTAGAATTTGATCTAGAGAAACCTCAATTCCTTTCGCTGATTCTTGTTGTAAAAGTCTGGCCTCTTGTTTGAATAGGCATTTGAAATGCCATAAAGGTCCGTTCTCGAGGACAGCTGATGTGAGCTGGTTCCAATCTTGAGGAGTGGCCCTGTTGCTCAGAGCCCAGGATTTTAATTAACATCTCCCTAACAAAGGATGAATGTAGTCCATAATTCACAATTGCTTGTTTAAATTCTTTCAGATCATTCATATGTATAGGCTCCCATGTATGTTCTTTAATGACCTTAGGGATTTTGGAGCCAGTTATCTTTTCTGATGTTATTACTGGAAAGGCAGGTATAACTCTATGTAGACTGAGTTTTTTTGAGGTGAAGGTTGCCTTTCTACCTTTTGCTCCTGTTCATCAGTCTGTGATTTCCTCAATCTTATTAAATCTGCTCACCATTGCCTTCTGTAAGTCCTGAATCTCCTGTCCAGTATTATGCTCCAAAGCCTTCATTAACGATTCTAAGGCATGGAGCTTGTCCGTCAGAGACACTATTTCCTCCTTGGACACAATCGCCTTCATTGATAATTCCAAGGCGTGGAGCTTGTCCGTTAGAGAAACGATATCCTCCTTGGACATAATCCTCATGGCATGTACTGTGCATTCTTGTATGGAAATCCTGTCAATTAATCTATCATACCCTTTTGATAAAGTCCGATTTTCACATTCAATGGTTATAATCCTCTCAGCTAATGTTTCAGCACTTACAGTCATGGACTGGAGGTTATGAGTCATTTTGGTTGTCCCCTCCTCCAGAGCAGTGAAGCTCCCTTCTAAAGAAGCAATATCAGACTGTACCTTCTTGATATTTTGGTCAGTCGACCGAGTCATATCAAACAAAGATCTAGTCTCCTCCTTGAACTCCAAACTCTGATCTAGTCTCGTGCTTGAAAACTCCAAACTCTGATCTAGTTTCCTCCTTGAAAACTCCAAACTCTGATCTAGTTTCCTCCTTGAAATCTCCAAACTCTTTTTTGAGGAGGTTGGTATCAGTCTGAATTGTTCTTAAGGTTTTAATCTCTGCCCTCAGCATTGTAGATTCAGTCTGTAAGGACTGTATCTTTCTTATAAAATAGCCAAACACCAGAAAAGCAACAGATCCCAGGAATAACAAAGTAAGAGGAATATCTGAGACATCCTTCAGAATATCTTCCATAGCGCAATTAAAAAAACCATTGAACTTTTGGATAGTAATATTTTCTGACATTTTCAATCAAAGGAAATTGTACTTGTATGTATGTATGTATTTATTTTCAACCAAAAAGAAAAATCTTACCTGTAATGACCATTGCCTGCCAGTAGGAGGTGGGGCGCACCTGAATCCACGTGGCAGTGGTGTTGATTCAGGAAGTAAACTCTAGAATATATACACTCAAATTCAGAGGTTAAATCCACAGATCACAAAAGGTCAGAGAACCGAATGCAGAGGGTCGTGACACAGCCACTGCGCTGTTGCTAAAGAGGCCTAGTGCTTAGGGCCCCGTGTCCCTGTGCTGGGATTAAGGGTTAAGCTGCTTGCAGCACTCCTAATCAGTTATGGTGGGTGGCAGGGGTTTCAAACAGCTTGCTGGAACTTCAAAGGGAGCTTGCGCTGTGAGCTCTTTGACTCACGTTGCAAGGAAAAATTTAAAAATCCGTGCTGAACAGGGCAAAGTAAGCCGGCAGAGACTGTCCGGACCTGTGTATCCTGGGAGGCCGAGCTGGGGGTGGGGGGATGGGGTGGTTCTTAAACCAAACGTTGGGCGCCAATTATCGGTGAATCAATCCCACACCAGTTATGTTTTAAGGGGTTATTTATTTTGGGGGATAAAACTTACATACACCATAAACCGTCAGGAAGGGAGCCTAGTCGCTGGAGCAGGAGCTGGGAGCAAGCACTGGAACCAAGAGAGCCTGATCCGGATCTGCTTCTCTTTTTAAAAGAGAAATATACCATGCCCCAGTGGGCTGGTATTTCAGCAGCTATTGGCTGACGGAGCGGAAGTCGCTCCCCACTGCACTGTGGGCTTGTATTTCAGCGACTATTGGTTGAGGCAGCGGAAGTTACTCCCACAACAGGAAGGGAGAGGCAGAGGCTACCTCTTCAGAAGAAAGACAGAGAAGGAGGAGGAGGAGGCAGGCAAGAGAACAGCTTGCCTCATTTCAAAGGGGGAAGTGGGTGGGAGGGGCTTGTCTCAAAGGGACAAGGTACCCAGCTGACAAGGCAGGCCAGCAGATTATTGTCTTTCTCTTATAATAAAAAGGCAAGGAGTTAGGCACAAAAAGTTAAGGCAATTAGGGCATCGAGTCCTCAAGACTGCTTCCTGCTAATTTGTGCACGTCAGTCTTGGGAGCCCTGAGAAATCTGGGGTTCTGGTCATGTCCTGAGCTACCTGGTTGCTTTGCTTCTGTCCAGGATTTGTGGTGTGGAATGTTCTGGTATCTCTTGGACCTGGTTAGGTGTTAGCAGAGCAGAGAACAAGGTTAAGTTTAAGAAAACGGTTTTCTTTAGGTTCTAGTCATTAAGGGAAGGTACTAGGACCAGGGAATTAAGAGGTGTATTTGACCTGTTTAAGGTGAATCCTTCATTCGGCTGCCTGGAACTCCCAAGAATTCTGGGTTTGTGAAAACATAAGTTTTAGACGCATGCATTGTGTAAAGAGCAGCATATTTGTGCAGAGTGACTGACAGATGTTCTTGCACAGTGAAAGGCGTCTTTAGAAAATGACCGAAGATAATTTAAAATCTTGAGTTTCTGCTAGTGGTAGTGCTCTTCCAGAGTTTGATTAATAACTTATCAGCATGTTATTGATAAGACTGAACAGCAGCATGAGAGAGAATTGATCAGTTGCATTTGTACTAGACCTTTACAACTTGAAAGTTATGGTAATCTGTTGTGAGCTTCTTTTTAAACTGGCAAAACCACTCAGCCATCTCTCTCTGCCTTTTGGTTAGTTTGGATAAAGTTTTGTCTATCTTGATTTTCTTGAACCAACTCTTTGTCTCATTGATTCTTTGTATTGTTTTCTTTGTTTCTATTTTGTTTTCAGCTCTCAATTTGATTATGTCCTGCTGTCTAGTTCTCTTAGGTGAGTTTGCTTCTTATTCTAAAGTTTTCAAGTGTTCTGTTAATTCACCAGTGTGGGGTTTTTCCAGCTTCTTTATGTAGGCATTTAGTGCTATGAACTTTCCTTTAAACATTGCTTTCATTGTGTCCAATAAATTTGGGTATGTTGTGCAGTCATTTTCATTGAATTTTAGGACATCTTTTATTTCCACCTTTATTTCTTCCTTGACCCATTGATGATTCAGGGAGTATTGTTTAATTTCCATGTGTTTGAGTTTTCTGGAATCAGTATTGCTGTTGACTTTTAGTTTTAAACCATGGTGATCTGATAAGGTACATTGGATTATTCCAATTTTTTTTTGTATTTGTTGAGGATTGTTTTGTTACTGAGTATGGTCAATTTTTGAGAAGGTTTCATGAGGTGCTGAGAAGAAGGTATATTCTGTTTGGATGGAATGTTCTATAGATATCAAGTCCATTTGAGTCATAACATCTGTTCTCTTTTTTTGTCTGATCTGTCCTGTGGTGAGAGGGAACTGTTGAAGTCTCACACTTAGTGTGTGTGGTTTAATGTATGATTTAAGCTTTAGAAGTGTTTCTTTCATATACGAGGGTGCCCTTGTATTGGGGGTATAGATGTTCAGTGCCGAAATTTCCTCTTGATGAATTTTTCTTGCGACTAATGAAATGACCTTTGTCTCTTTGATTTTTAGCTTGAACTCTATTTTGTTAGATATTAGGATAGCTACACCCACTTGTTTCTTAGTTCCATTTGATTAGTAAGTATATTTTTCCTAACCCTTTACTCTGAGACGATGTCTGTCTTTGAGGTTGAGATGTGTTTCTTGTATGCAGAAGGATGGATTCTGTTTTGGTATCCAATCTGTTAGCCTGTGCCTTTTTGTGTGTGAGTTGAGTCCATTTACATTAAGGGATATTAATGACCAGTGATTGCTATCTCTGTTAATTTAGTTTCATTGGTAATGTTAATTTGTGCGTTTTTCCATTTGATTTGCTGCTATGAGACCATCAATTGTCTTTTTGTTGGTGTAGTAGCCATCTTTCTTGGGTTGGAATTTTCCTTCTAGTATTGTGTGTAGGGCTGAGTTTGTGGATAGGCATTGGTGAAATCTAGTTTTGCCATGTAATATCTTGTTTTCCCCTTCTATGGTGATTGAAAGTTTTGCTGGGTATAGTAGTCTGGGTTTTCATCTGTGATCTCTTAATGTCTGCTCTCATAATGTCTGCATGACACTTGACCACGACCTTCTGGCTTTCATTGTCTCCAGTGAGAAGTCTGGTGTAATTCTGACAGGTCTATCTTTATATGTCACTTGGCCTTTTTCCTTTGCAGCTCTTAATATTCTTTACTCTGTATGTAAAGAAGCCTTTTTTGGAACCAGTCTATTTGGGGTTCTGTAAGCTTCTTGTATCTTCATGGGCATATCTTTAGGTTGGGAAAGCTTTCTATGATTTTGTTAAATATACTTTCTGTGTTTTTGAGTTGAAAAACTTCTTCTATACCTATTCTTAGTTTTGGCCTTTTCATGGTGTTCCATATTTCTTGGATATTTTGGGTTAAGCTTATGTTAGGTTTAATGTTTAACTGATAGGTCTATTTCTTTTGTATCATCAGCACTTGAGATTCTCTCTTCCATCTCTTGTATTCTGTTTACACTAGCATTTGTGGTTCCTGATTTCTCACGATTTCTGTTTCTATAATTCCCTCTGCTTGTGTTTACTTTATTTGTCTCTTTTTCAGTTTTCAAGTCCTGAATAGTTTATGTTTGAGTTCTTTTTCTTGGTTTTCTTTAAGTTATTTGCTGATGTTTTCCAATTTTTTTTGTTTTCCTCCATTTCTTTAAGGGAATTTCTCATTTCCTCAATAAGGGTTTCAAACAATTCTCTTGAAGTTATTTTTAGGTCATTTTTTTCTGCTTCATCCATATTTGGTGGTTCATCTCTTACTGTTGTAGGGTTGTTGTAGGGTTGTTTAGGTTTTACTGGTGTTGTGTTGCTCTCTGTGGTGTTGTGTGTGTTACCTTTTCTAATCATCTCTTCGGGTTGGGGTTAGGGTTAGTGGTTGGGGCTGTCTGAGATTCTGTTGAATAATCTTCTAGGTGCCAGTGAATCCAAAGCTCAGATTGTTGTTCCTCGTGGTACAGTCAGTGCCACAGTTCTAGTTACCCCGTTGGTTACTCCGTGTTCCTGGGGATAGCTCAGTGCTCCTGTGCTTTGCTCTGTTCCTTGGAGTTTGTACTCTCAGGCCTACTTTGGCCTAGGTTATGGGCTTTGCCCTCTTTCTGTAAATCCTGCAGAATCCCTGGCTTGGAGTTGGTCCTACAAAGGTCTCTGGCTCCCAATCTTTTGCCTCAGAGTTCCCAGGCTTGGGTGTGCCCAGAACTGCAGAGGACCTGGCTCAGGCTTACTCTCTGAGGTCCCAGACTCACACTCAGACCCACAGAGGTTCCAGGTTCCTGCCCATTCCCTTTGATGTCCCAGACCAATCCAATTCTTTTTTTCTTGCCACAGGTTAATCATTATCTGTGCAAAGCAGTTCACAAGAAGTTCTGATTTCAAAGAATCTTTATACATCATTCATTATGACATTTTCCCAGTTTCCAGTGCCTAGAAAAATTTAAACATTAATGTGCCTCTGTCACAGAAAGCATCGTGCATTTTCTGTAAAGGAAACTCAGGGTTCTACTAAAGAACTTGAACAAGTACACTGGTAGAATCGCTATACCAGAATTACTGAATCATGTGTGGCATTGCTAAATGCATATGCAGACTCCATAGAGGCGGTCCTCAGGCCATGTAAGTGTTTTCTCCTTGGCCCTCAAGTAACACACTCATCTAGTGGCCACTGGGTTGCCTGGAGGGAATTGCCTCCTGCATCTCAGGAACCACACATGGAGGGGGCTATGTTTTGTCCTCTCCGGCAATCATGAGTGTTCTTCTAAAAACCACATGTTGAATTCTGGGATAAGCACATATTCATGAAAATGTACTTAGCTTCTTTTTAGACTCCTGAGTTTCCTTTATAGGAACACATCATGCTTTCTGTGAAAGACTTTAACTTTTCTATGCACTGTTGGTAGATTTCCTCAACTGCACATGTGCTTCTCTCTAAAGAGAAGCAAGTTTCTTTCAACTGTTCAAAGCATTGTTAGTAGTACCATGAGTGTCCTCTAAAAACCACATGTTGTATTCTGGAATAATAAGAACATTTTCTTGAAAATGCACTTAGCTTTAGTAGAACCCTGAGTTTCCTTTAGAGAAATGGGTGACTAAAATATAGGCTCTGCTGGAGGTCCGGGTCTAAGCTGAACTGTACTGAGTTTTAACTTAACAGGTGAGATTTATACTTGTGAAGGACAAAGAAGAAAAACTGTTTGCAATAGAAGCTTAGCAGTAAAAGTGACAATAGTGGAGAATTGTTTACAGAAAAGACTATAGGATAGCTTGTGTTAATCTGAAGTAGATGAGAGGTGGGTCTCTGCATATAATGGACACCTAAGCAGCTCTGCCAAGGTGAACCATCACCAAATGTAACACATAGCATAAAGGCAATATCTAAAAGCATTGTCTGATGGCTTAAAGCAGGTCGTGGTGGGAATCTGTTTCCAGCACCATTTGGCTAGGGGCAGAACTTTGAGTCTGTGGCTCCTCCCAAATTTAAGCTCAAATAAAATGGCAGCAGTTGCCTCTAACAAAGGTGGTAGCGAGGTCACATGTTGCAAAGCATGGACAAACTGGGAATTTTAAGCAGAAATGAGACATAGGATGCATAGAGCATATATTTAAAACAAATCACATCCACGTGGCCACACCATTCACACATTCTTTTATACATGAAGTAGAACAGGAAACTTAAGTGCTGTTAGTCATGGTGAGGTGAAAACAGGGACCTGCTCCATAAATGGTAGGGACAGAACAGATAGAAAGACATAGATCCTGCCCCAGGCAGGGCCCACTGTGCCCATCCTGATGTCTGGTGGCATCTGAGGGCTAGACAGCAGCAGTGGCAGTGGGTGCAGGCCATAAGGGTAGTGACCCAACTGGCCTTCCTGGTTCCTGTTCAAGATCCCAGCCCAGACAGATTTGGTTGCTGTAGGAGGCAGCCCAGAGGAGGAAAAAGACCAGCATGAGAAGCTGGCAGGACAGAGTTTAGTATGACTAGGTAGAAACTTTTCCATCTTCCTGTTTGCTGATAGAAATTAGAAAGCTCCCATGTTGGGGGTGTGCCATTATGCAGCCAATGTAGGTGGTTGTTTAAAAGGGTATGTAGGCCATTTCCCAGAGCTAAGGGAAAGGACAAGAGATGAGATCCAATAGTAAAATATTCTAGGCATCCCTAAAATGTGAGGATCAAGCAAACTGGGCAAGCATCCTAAGTCTCATCAGCACAGAGGGTAGGGACCAGGATCACCCAGAGTGGCCCAAGGGATAATAGTCCTAGATGAGAAATGAGATCCCAGTCCTCAGCCATGGGGAATTAATTACCAGAGATGAATGTCAGTGGAAGCTGACTTGGAGAAGGGGACCTTACCATCTAGGATGTTGTGTGCAGTGTTCAGTGATGGAGCAGATACAGGAAGTTGAAGTGGTCTGAGTCCAGGATCCCCATGTGCCCGTGGCTGGGAGGGAACATGGAGAGAGCCTGGCTGAGCTGGGCACCAATGTTATGATTTATGGAGCTGGTAACCCAGGCCGCAGCAGGTAGCAGATGGGCAAATGCACCATGTAGATGGAGCTTGGGTATAGTTTATTTAGTGGGTATTGGGAAGGATATAAGGGTAAGGTGGTTATGCAGGGAAGAGAGAAAGAAGAGGGATAGGGGGAAGTGCCTCTTCAGAAAGAGGAAGAGAGGAAGTGTGAGATGGCTTCCTTCATTGGGAAGAGGGAGATTGAAAGTGGGAGGGGCTTGCCTCTTAAAGGGACAGGATTCTAAAACTAACAGCCCAGGCCATGTGGGGCCCAGGGTAGTCTGGTCACATAGCTGCCTTGGCAGGTGGCAGCACCAGGTTCCAGGAAAGATCATAAGCTGATGCCACCCAGGGAGAGCCAACATCTAAAGGGAAGTACCTGATTCTCCATCCATTAGATAAGATAGCCCAGGACTCACCTATTCCCCTTTTGCCAAGACCTGTAAGCAAATGTCAGCCAATCAGGGGCCTGAACTCTGGAAATCCCCTCACCCCAACCTCTACTATGATAAAAATAAAACCTACCCCAACTGGACTTGGCACTCTTTGCTCTCAACTGTTGTGTTGAACAGATGGAGAGTCCAAGCTTAAATTGAATAATACAACTGAGAACTCCGTGGTGGTTTTGGGGAACCCCTTTAATTTGGGTGTAACAGACAGCACTGCCTGCCAAAACTGAAAGGCCTAATCCAGCGAGTCCATATAGTTCTGAGAAAGTCTGCTACTGACCTTGCCTTTTTATGAATACTCCACAATAGATGCCATATTTTTTTAAATGAGGTGAAATTATTTTCTTGTGCTTTCTTTTTTAAAAATTAATAGCATAATTCTTGATTCTTTGGGAATTTTACATACTGCAATCCTACTTACCTCCTAGTCCCTCTATATCCTCCTCTTACCCCTCCAGCATCCTCCAAAAGAACCCCACCAAATCAAAACAAAACACACAAAAACCCCACCTCAATCCTCCTTTCCAACACCTCTTCATTTGTCCTAGTGGCCCTGGGTGTTGCAATGTGTCACACAATATTCCTTTTGGCCAATCAGTCCCACCCACAAAATGTTCATCGTAGTGAGTCATTGGTTTGGTTCAAGGTCTCGGGCACAGCATCATCACTGGACCCTCACTGAAACTCCTCTCAGATCCTGCTGTTGCCCTGACTCATGGAAATCCTGTGGTTACAGGATCAGTCCTTTCATGTACTCCAGCAGGTCATAGATATGGACAGGCTAGATGTTAGGGTGGGCCAACCCAAGTCCCAGGATGTGACTGGTTGGTAGCTGAGCTGGTCAGTCTGGGCCACTGGGGCTGCCCCCCTCAGGCAAGGGGCAGAGCCAGTTCTCCCAGATCCATACCATAGGGTCAGTTCTCAAAACCAATGGTGAGGTGTATGTGGGGGCAGCTCTCCCATGGGAGGCAGGGCCAGCCATCCCAGGCCCAGTGAGGGACAGGGTCGGTTCAGCTTAGCCTTCAGAGTTCAATGTGCATGGTTTCTTTGAGCCCCTGTGGCAACTTGGGTCATGGGCATCATCACAAACCCAGTGGCAGCAGGAACATGGCTCCAAACGTGGCCCTTGGCATCAACTTGGGCATGGACATCATCATGGTCCCAGTGGCAGCACAGGCTACCCAGATCAGTATGACCCTGGTGGTAGCAAGGTCTTGGACACCAACATAATCTCAGGTGGCTACCCAAAGCCCAGACACAGCCCTCCATGGTAACAGGAGCCATGGACATCAACTCAAGACTCTCTTCCGGAGTGCCACAGACCCAGACGTGACCCTAGGCAGCAGTCTTGGCCTGGATGACACACTATGGCCTCCAGGTGACAGGCATGGCCTCATAGCCCTTGGACACCAACATGGCCACAGAATTCAGCCTAGACCCCAGGCATCTGTGTGACTTTTGGTGTTACCATGAGCCATGGACCCCAACACAAACCGTGACTGTGGTAGGACCACAGACCCAGACATGGCTCTCAGCAGCAGCCCTGGCCCAGATGACACCTTGACCCCAGGTGACAGTGCAAGCCACTGAGATAATCATGGCCCCGGTGACAGCAAGGCCCTTGGGGACCAACACGGCCGTAACTTATAGTCTAGACTCTGAGTATCTATTTGGCCTCTCTTAGCACCATGGGCTATGGACATCAACATTGACCCCAGCTGTGGTCAGACCATGGGTCTAGACGTGCTCAGCAGTTACACTTTGGGCCCGAACATCATGGCCACAGATGACAGGACAGGCCACCGAGATTGGTATGGCTCCAATGGTGATGTGACCCTAAGACACCGACATGGCTCCCAGCAGTGGCCCAGAACCCTGGTATCAGCATTGCCTTTGATGGTATCAGAAGCCTGACATCAACACAGACCCTGAGTTACAGTAGGGCCACGGACTCAGACACGGCCCCATTGGCAGCCCATGCCTGGAAATCACCACGGCACCTTGTGCCAGTGCAGGCCGGCCACTCAGATCTGTATGACTGTGGCTGCAGAATGACCCTCAGAACCCTGGTTGGCCTCAGGAGATGGTCCAGACCCTCAGCCTCCCTGAGGCCTTGGTGGTAACACAGGTCATGGATATCAACACAGACACCAGCTGCAGTAGGACCAGATACAGACATGACCCTAGGCAGAAGCTCAGGTCCAGATGTCACCACCCTGGTCCAGGTGACAAGCAGGCCACCAACATCAGTCCACATCATAATGGTGCCCACCTACCCAATGCCAGGTGCCAGGTGGGCCTGTGGATGTTTTCAGGTAGCCCAGACTAATGGCTCAGGCTGCCCCTGGGTGTGTTTTGCCTATTTCAGTCACAACACCATGACATCAGGTATGCCTGCAGATGCCTTCAGCAACCTGGACCGCCTGAGGTGAAATTTAAAAATGTCTTATCGTCCATCTTCTGCCAGTCAATTATAGATGGATTAAATATCCAATTCTATGGCTACCTCACTGGCTATCTACTGGTCTATATTTCCATTCTTGCCAAAGATTTCACGTTTATACCATTATAAACCTGCCAACACCAAAGCAAAGTCACATCCCAAGGGTATGGGTAGGATTACTGACATCCCTAAAGGAGACAGGTGGCGGCATCCATAGCTCCATTTAATTTGCTGGTATAGTAGCTGAGTCTGTGTGCTGGATCTTCTAAACTCGACGGGCAGCTGCTGTGGCATCAACCACCTCAGACAGGGCAAAGGGGCCTGACGTTTGGGTACGTGGCAAGTGACCCTTCACATAGTACGGTTTGCTCTATGGATTTACATGAATGGCTTGCTAGCGATCTCCTTAAATTTGCCACACTGGGATTGGCAGCATTCTCTAGACCAGCTCATGGTTTCTAACTGCTGTGGGTTTGTTTCATTTCCTTTGGTCCCCAGGTACTTGACAATCCTTAACACTAAATACTCTAAATCAGTCACCTAGGAGAAGGATGTGAAGATATGGTCAAGGAGATCCTTTCCTTTGGCTCATCCCATCTGATGTTTTAGAGTAGGAAAATGCATGGAGCTTTATGGCAAGCTGATTGACCTTCAGACCCTGTTACAGGGTCCGTGAATTTTTTCAGCATCAGTGAAAAAGAATAAAAATCAATTCTATCCCAGGCCAAAGAACCTCAAGTCTCAAAAAGCAGAAATTATATTTCCATGAAGAAAATAGAACCTACACAGTTTCAAATAACTTCCCACACCCTGCTAATTTAAAATCCTGCTTCATAATTACTGGGTCAAAGAATAAATCAAATACCCAGAGGTAAATGCATAACCTTAAATACTTGTCTTTTTAAAAACATGTTTTTTTTTAAAAAAAATTACAAAATACTTGAATTTAATTCTAGGTTTAGTCAATTCCACAAATTATTTTTTCCTGCTTTAAAAAAATTACTAAAGAATAAAGCAAGAAAGGCGAAAATTAACAGCCTACAGATCTGAGAGCATGTTCTGCTGGGAACTGGAGACCAATGAGGAAGACTGCCCACGTCCTATCATAGAAAGATCTGTTTTAGTTGATAAATGACAGGGCTTGGGTCCAGAAATCTGGCTAAGTGGCCTCTTGGAGCCAACTGCTTCTCCTGTTTAAGCTAGTGTGTAAGCAAGAGTGAGGCTAAGCTGGGCCTGCCTACACAGCTTGCACGAAGTTTGTCTTGGTAACCAACAAGCTGGGGTGTTTGTACTCATCCATACTGAGGGTTGGGTAACCAGATGTAAGTGGTACCAGGTTCCGCCCCACCATTGAGCATGAACCACTGAAAGTTGCTGACCCTTCCCCATGGATGTAGGTGTCCGTGAGCAGTTCTTTCTTAGGCAGAGTGTCTAGCTGTGTCACCTACCACCTGAGGTTCGTCCCAGGAGTTTCATGGCACTGGCCTAAGCCAAGCATCCTAAAAATGACTGTTATTTCTCAACTTTTCCTCATCCTCCAAACACTGACATTCACAGTAAATGGAACAGAGCCTTGGACCTAGAATGCAATTATAGCCAGGCAGCTTTCTCTTTAATATCATCATATTCTCATCTGATGGTCAGAGCATGGTTCTAATGGGGAGATAGCAAGAGCAGCAATACTTTAACAAAATTGGCTGATTTTTCCTGACTCAGCATTAGAATGGGATGGGGGCAGGCAGCTCTGGAGGATTCCCTATATCAAGTTCTAGAAATTTCCTTCCAATCTTAGCCTGACAAAATTTATTTATTCATGAGTTTGAAAAGTTGTAAATGTTTGCATAAGATTTGAGAGGTGGGTTTTTTGCCTTACTTGTTAATGAAGTGAGGTTGATCCCCTCCCCCAGTATTGGGGATTGATCCCCTCTTTGGATTTCTGAGGCAGACCCTATGGGTCCCTGTCTGTTCATCCTTCACTGCATTGCTGTGCTTGGTTTTCTAATACATCTAGACTTCTCGGGTCCAGATGGTGCTGTCTACATGTTTTTCCTGGTCCATGTATGGACCAGACTATGCTAGCATTGGGGAACAGACAGCCCTCAGTTTCCCTTTAGAAATTCTCTAGGAAAGGGCCATTTTCATCATCATTGGGACAACAGCGTAACTTCGGGTCTTCAAAGAATTTAACACAGGTGAGCTATCCCTAAGACATCAAGTCAGGGCTAGAGAGTGCTCAGTGCTTGGAGATCTTGCAGAGGATTCAAGTTTAGTTCCCAACAACCATATCGGAAGTCATCTACCACCATGCCTTCCCTGCCATGATGGGGTGACCCCTTTGAACATAAGCCAGGATAAACTCTACCTCCCCTAATTGTTTCTTGTCAAGAGATTTTGTCAAGGCAACATAAGTCACAGGAGCTCCCCACATTAGTACAACCCAGGAGCTCCCCACATTAGTGCACCCCCAGGAACTCCCCACATTAGCGCACCCCCAGCCCCCTAGCTTCCCACCTTAGCGTGCCTGTTAGTGCACTCCCCCCAGGAGCTCCCCACGTTAGCACTCCCCCCCTGGAGCTCCCCACGTTAGCACTCCCCCCCTGGAGCTCCCCACGTTAGCACTCCCTCCCAGGAGCTCCCCACGTTAGCACTCCCTCCCAGGAGCTCCCCACGTTAGCACTCCCTCCCAGGAGCTCCCCACGTTAGCACGCCCCCCCAGGAGCTCCCCACGTTAGCACGCCCCCCCAGGAGCTCCCCACGTTAGCACGCCCCCCCCAGGAGCTCCCCACGTTAGCACGCCCCCCCCTGGAGCTCCCCACGTTAGCACGCCCCCCCGGAGCTCCCCAAGTTAGCACGCCCCCCCCCGGAGCTCCCCACGTTAGCACGCCCCCCCTCCCCCGCCAGGAACTTTCCACTTTAATCTGCATTAGAACTTTAAGAATTCCTTCACATTTTCCATATTTTTCCCCTTAGCCATCTCTACAGCTAATTCTATGCCCAGACTAAAGCCATGTTTGCCTTCTCCAAGAGCCATAGTGCTCTTGGAATCTAATTCCATAAAGCTCCTTAGTGGCATTAGTTCTCTTGAGGAAAGCTTAGGATTATAGAGATCTTTGGCTCCCTGATAGGGGACTTATATTCTCTTGGTTTCCTACACTGTAAACAAAACCTAGGGCCTTGCCCCCAAAATGTTTTCTGGTTTTCACCATGAATTTGTATTTTAACCTCTGGATTACAATTATAAGTGAGTCTCTTACTCAAATAACAGAAGGACTTTTCAATATTGATCTCCACTCACCTTTAACTGCAGTTCATTTAGTATGATTTGCCTTTCAATTTGATTTGATAATTTTTTTTTGCTTGAAAATATTCTGTCTACTGCTATGTATATATGTACACTAATTGTGGCGATCAAATCGATATTAGTGATTCTACTTTTCCGTCAATTGCTAGGGAGGTGTATTAGTGGCCCAACACACTTAAGGCTTTGTCTTTTTCACCTAAACGGCATAGTTTGGTTGCTGTAGCGTAAGATGAGATTGTGATATACATTCAAGGCAAACAACTGTTTGAAGTGAATATTCAGTGCTGCTTCTTGGCTCAGTTTGTCTTCCCTGATGTGAACATGTGACAGCTGGAACACCCTCACGTGAACATGTGACAGCTGGAACACCCTCACGTGAACATGTAACAGCTGGACACACCCCCTATGTTGACTTAACTGGTGTCTTTTTCACTTCAACTTTTCTGTATCGTGTTTTGGATATACCATTTGTGTGTCTGCTTCTTCCCTAAGGCCTCAGTGTCTTTTCTGAAGATCTAAATAACTTCTGTGTGTATCTGTGTGTGTCACATGTGTATTAGCCTCCCAGCCTGCCAGAGAGGGAACAAGCCTTGCCAATAAGAGGGTTTCTCTGGGGCAAGAACCCTGAAGTAAACCATCTTGGATCAAAAGATAATTGGGGTTTAGCCTGATCCAATCCTGGGCCTTCGTTTAAAGTTATCTACCTATTTAGAGTTAGCTATCTCCTATTTCTCTTACTACTTACCTGGTTTGCTCACCATGCTTCCTTATATAACCCAGAACTGCCTTCCTATGGGGAGTACCACCCACAATGTGCTGGTACCCATATCAATCATTAATGAAAACCTCCCAAGTCAAGATGGAGGCATTTCTCATCACCGATGATGCAAGCATGTATCAAGTTTCATGGTGCTAAGAATAGTCCCCATAGGCACACATTGGAATGCTTAGTCACCATGGAATGGAACTCAGAGGATGGGAGGATTGAGGTTGGAAGTGGAAGGGTTGCTGCGGGGGTGGACTTTGCGAGTTTTTGCGGGTTTCAAAAGCTCATACCAGGCTCAGTCTCTGCTCCGACACCTGCTCCAAGGGGCCAGTCATGCTCCCCACCATGATGATGATGGGCTAAATGTCTGAAACTGTAAACAAACCCCAGTTAACTTCTCTAAGAGTTGCCCTGGCTGGGAGTCTTTTCACAGCAATAGGTACTGACTGAGACAGGTTCACAGAAAAGCTACTGAGCACAGACCACTCCCTTCAGCTCTGAGGGGAAGGATCAGGTGCTCAGACAAAGCCATGCTGGATGGAGCATCGCTGTGAATGACCAGAGAAGTCACATCATGGGACGTACCAGAACTCATTCATTGTCCCCAAAAGGAAGACTAACAAAGAGGACTAGTGTTTCATTGAGAAGCTGTAGTGGTTGTTCTTTGTGGTCCAGGGATGAGAAGATGGGAGAAAGGGTTTATTTTAGCTTATAGTTCAGAAAGATTCAGTCCATATTGGTGAGGAAGACATGCAGTGGGTAGAGAAGGCGAGTGACAGGAGCAGGACCCTGACTGGTCACACTGTCTCACTAGGAGACACAGTCAACAGGAAGTGAGACTTTACCTCTCAGTTTCCATAACCTTCCCCCCAAACAGTGCCACTAGCTGGGGACCAAGGCTTCAAATACACCAGTCTATGGGAAACAGTTAGTATTTAACCTCCGTGTCTTTGGTGTTTAAATATCAAATGGTTCTGAAAGAAACAGAATGGAGGAATCTGATAGCAAGTAAGCAAAACGGAAAATTGCCCTCTTATTCAGATTAAGCCAATGCTTAAGTTAAAGAAACCCACAATACCATAACTTATTTGTACTTTATTCATCACATCCTTCAGAGGCGTCTGTGGATGCCTGAGGAGTTCTACCCTGAGAAAGGGACAATGCTCAGGAGTTGTGGCTGGAGGCAGGGATGGATATTCATGAATGCTTAAACCACTGCCGGCCTTTCTATTAGAATAAGACCTGTAGTCGGTGGATCCAGAGACTCATGGGGCTGGCCAGAGATGGAGAGGGGCCTGGCTTTGTGGTCAGTTTTATTTCTGAATGTCTAATGGCTTGAACAGACTTAAAAGGGAAGCATATATTGTTGCCTTGATCTGTAAATCAAATTAAGAGTTAGGAAGACTGAAAGACCAAGGAGAAGCCCACTAAGCTGCAGCAGCAAGCCAGTAGCAAAGAGTGTCTGGGTGTGGAACAAGAGAGTACTATCTCCTCAAACTTGGAGTATGGATCTCCCTCAGTCACTTGTTCAGCTTGAGTCTGACACTAGCCGAAGTCAATAATTGTTGATGATGGAGCCAATGCAGAATCCCAGATATTGTTATTCCTGAGGCTTCCAGAGGCTGCTGGCCTACAGACCTAAGTATGACCATCCCGGTTGTATCATACTGTTGTATCAACCTTGGGGCCGTGAACATTTAACTATCAAATGTTCACATCACTTAAAACAGTCATGCTTCGATATGACCAGTAGATAAACATGAAAACCTAGGGTAGCCATTTTCCTACCTGGAAGGACCACATGGGAAACTTGAATCTCACTGACATAGCCATGAAGATTTTAGATTCTGGCAAGAAAAGGAAAGAAAGGGTATACTTTACCAAGGGGATGTAGAAGGGCTCCAGAATAGTCAGTACTGGAAGGTCATCTTGCAAAACACCAGCAAAGACAAAAATGCTACATGATGGACTGGTGGTAGTCGAGGGCTAAGCTGCCACATGAGTCCAGCAGGAGCTTTTCTGGGGTTCATCAGACAACACTTGGTGCCCCCACGGTAGGTGGCAAATGGGGATTTGAGTAAACATAGGTCTGGCAAAAGCTTGCTAAGCAGTTCTCAGAGGGGAGGCCTGAGGATAGGGACAATGTCTGGATTAACTACCAATCATGTAATCAGGAGGCTACAAATGAAGGCTGAAATGAAAGATCTAGAATGAGCATGAACTAACAATACCAGCAGTGGCCTGTTATAGGTTTCATCTTCTCAAAACAATCACCCTTGATATTTCGGGAATAAGATATCAGACCTAGATATCCACACCTGAGAAAGGAATGGGGGTGGTGTGGGTTGGAAAGATGTAGAAGTCAGGCACTGAAGCAGGCGGCTGAGTGTCTCACACAGCCCAACAGATCTGTCTTGAGTATTACTACCATAACTGCCATACGTTGGGACCAAGGGACCAGGTCCATTTGTGATTCTCTTCACTCAGTTATAAGGTGTGAACTGCCCCAAGAAAAACTGATATAGCAGTCTGAGGTTTGGAGATGGTTGCAATCAGAGGATGCAGTCTGAGAACGGGATCACCCATTTGGTCTGAGTGTTGGTAAAAACTCTAGTGGTGGCCTGAGGAAACAAGCTCCACCAGGGAAAATCCAGTCCTGGAAGACTGGATGAGGATTGGGCTAGTGAGCTGACTCAGTCAGCGATCTTCACCAGAACTGGAGTGGGACAGAACCAGCTACCTAGGACAGAGAGAGCAAACAAGCTCCACCAGAAGCAGAAGCCAAGGGCAAATCCAGTCCCTGGGAGTCAACCCAGTCCCAGGACACTGGTGGATCAGGATTGAGACCGCAACCAGATTCAGAGTCAGCGATCTCCACCAGAACAGTTCCAACTCCAAGCCAGGGACTTCTGCAGGAGGGGATCCAGATCAGGATTTACAGAAACAATGCAAAGCGGCAACCTAGGCCAAAGTAGGCCCGAGACAGCAAACTGCAAGGGAGCAGAGCAAAGCACAGGAGCGCTGAGCTGTCTCCAGGAACACAGAGTAAACAACAGGGTAACTAGAACTGTGACACTGACTGTACCACAAGGAGCAACCATCTGAGCTTTGGATTCACTGGCACCTAGAAGATTATTCAACAGAATCCCAGACAGCCTCAACCACACCTATTAGAGAAAAAGAGGGATAGAAAAGGTAAAATCACATGCTATGCCACAAAGAGGAACAAAACACCAGTAAAACCTAAAGACCCTACAACCCTACAACAGCAAGACATGAACAACCAAAAATGGATGAACCAGAAGAAAATGACCTTAAAATAACTTAAATAGAATGTTTGAAATTCTTAAAGATGAAATGAGAAATTCCCTTAAAGAAATTGAAGAAAAGACAAACAAAAATGGAAGATATCAGCAAATCACTTAAAGAAAAACAAGAAAAAAATCAAACATATGAAAAACTATTCAGGACTTGAAAGCAAAAAGAGACAATAAAGAAAAGATAAGCTGAGGGAATTATAGAAACAGAAATCATGAGAAAATGATCAGGAACCATGAAGAGCAGAATATAAGAGATGGAAGAGAGCATCTCAAGTGCTGAAGATACAATAGAGGAAATAGACTCATTAGTTAAAGAAAACATTAAACTTAACAAGCTTAACCCAAAATATCCAAGAAAAGGCTAAAACTAAGAATAGGTATAGAAGTTCAACTCAAAAGCACAGAAAATATATTTAACAAAATCATAGAAAAATTTCTTAAAGATATGCTTATGAAGATACAAGAAGCTTACAGAACCCCAAACAGACTGGATCCAAAAAAAGTCCTCTCACCACATAATAATCAAAACACTAAACATACAGAGTTAAATAAAGAATAGTAAGAGCTACAAAGGAAAAAGGTCAAGTAACATATAAAGGTAGACTAATGTACCTTATCAGATCATCATGCTTTAAGACTAGAATTCTGTCCCGCGCTACCGTCTCGCCAGCAAGAACCACGCGGGACACAGGATCCTTCTGCAGAAAAGCTTTAATGCCCCTTGGGAGAGAGAGCATCAGCCAACATGGCGGAGACCCAGATATGAAGGAACCCATCCCTTATATAGGAAACAGTCCTTGCTTTGGACGTGTCACTCTTGGATAGGTCAACTGTCCATTATCCCAGATGATGCCTCGGGAGTAGGCGGGGACTCAGTGGAAAGTTACCATGCACCTGTGCTTTGTTCACCTGGCAGTGAAACCGGATGCTCGCGCCATCTTGTGGTGGAGAATGTGGTTGCGGTCCCCTACAGAATTCAACAGCAATACTAATTCCACAAACACATGGAAGTTAAGCAATGCTCACCTGAGTCATCAATGGGTCAAGGTAGAAATAAAGGGAGAAATGAAAGACTTCCTAAAATTCAAAGAAAATGACCACACAACATACATAAACTTATGGGACACAATGAAAACAGTGTTTAAAGGAAAGTTCATAGCACTAAATGCCTACATAAACATAAAGAAGCTAGAAAAATCTCACTAGTGAATTAACAGAACATTTGAAAACTTTAGAAAAGAAGCAAACTCACCAAAGAGAAGTAAATGGCAGGAAATAATCAAATTGAGAGCTGAAATCAACAAAATAAAAACAAAACAATACAAAGAATCAATGAGCTGGTTCTTCAAGAAAATCAACTAAATCGATAAACCTTTATCCAAACTAACCAAAAGGCAGACACAGAATATCCAAATTAACAAAATCAGAAATAAAAGGGGGACATAACAGACATAGAGGAAATACAGAGAATCATCAGGTCATATTTCAAAAACCTGTACTCCACAAAAATGGAAAACTTAAAGGAAATGGACAACTTTCTGGATAAATATCACTTACCAAAATTAAATCAAGACCAGATAAGCAAATTAAACAGACCTATAACTGCTGAAGAAATAGAAAGTCATCAAAAGTCTCCCAACCAAAAAAAGCCCAGGAATAGATGGTTTCAGCTCAGAATTCTACAAGACTTTCAAAGAAAAACTAATACCAATACTCATATTATTCTACACAATAGAAACAGAAAGAACATTGCCAAACTCTTATGAGGCTACAATTACCTTGATATTCAAACTACAGAAAGACATTACTAAGAAAGAGAATTACAGACCAACTCACTCATGAACATTGATGCAAAAATACTAAATAAAATACTGACAAATTGAATCCAAGAACACACCAGAACCATCATCCACCATGATCAAGTCGGGTTCCTCCCACAGATGCAGGGATGGTTCAACATACAAAAATCTGTCAATGTAATCCACCATAGAAACAAGCTGACAAAAACCACATGATCATCTCATTAGATACTGAAAAAGCTTTTAACATAATACAACATTTCTTCATGATAAAGGTCTTAGAGAGCAGGGATACAAGGAACATACCTAAACATAATTAAGGGAATATACAACAAGCCAACAGTCAATTTCAAACTAAATGGAGAGAAACTCCCAGTGATTCCACTGAAATCAGGAACAAGACAAGGTTGTCCACTCTTTCCATATCTATTCTATATAGTTCTTGAGGTCCTAGCTAGAGCAATAAGACACCAAATGGAGATCAAGTGGATACAAATTGGAAAAGAAGTCAAACTCTCACTGTTTTTTGATAAATGATTGTTTACATAAGTGATCCCAAAAATTCTACCAAGGAACTTCTACAACTCATAAACACTTTCAGCAATGTAGCAGGATACAAGATTAACTCAAAAAAATCAGTAGCTCTCCTGTACACAGATAATAAAAGGGCGGGGGAAGAAATCAGAGAATCAACCTTTCACAATAGCCACAAATAGCATTAAATATCTCAGAGTAACTCTAATCAAACAAGTGGAAGACGTGTATGACAAGAACTTTAAATATTTAAAGAAATTGAAGACACCAGAAAGTAGATCTCTCATGCTCTTGGGTAGGCAGAATTAACATAGGAAAAAATGGCAATCTTACCAAAAGCAATCTACAGATTCAATGCAATACAATGCCCATCAAAATCTCAGCAAAATTTTTCATAGACTTTGAAAGAACAGTACTCAATTTCATATGGAAAAGCAAAAAACCCAGGAAAGCCAAAAAAAATTCTGTACAATGAAAACAGTCTGGTATTAGCATAAGAACAGACTGGAGGACCAATGGAACCAAATCGAAGACCCAGATACCAATCCACACATCTTCAAACACCTGATTTTTAATAAAGAAGCAAAAAATATCAAATGGAAAAAAGCATTTAATTAGTGGTGCTGACATAACTGGATATCCACATGTAGAAGAATGAAAATAGACCCATATCTATCACCATGCACAAAACTCAAGTCCAAATGGATCAAAGACCTCAACATAAAACCAGCCCCATTGAACCTAATGGAAGAGAAAGTGGGAAGTACACTTGAACGCATTGGCACAGGGAATCACTTCCTAAATACAACCCCAGCAGCACAGACACTGAGAGAAACAATAAATAAATGGGACCTCCTGAAACTGAAAAGCTTCTGTAAAGCAAAGAACATGGCCAACAAGACAAAACAACAGCCTACAAAGAACTCAAGAAGTTGGACACCAAAAGAACACATAATCCAATAAAAAAAAATGGAATACCAACCTAAACAGAGAACTCTCAACAGAGGAATCTAAAATGTCTGAAAGACACTTAAGGAAATGGCCAATATTTTTAGTCATCAGAGATGGTCAACATCCTTAGTCATCAGAGAAATGCAAATTAAAACAACTCTGAGATTCCATGTTACACCTGTAAGAATGGCCAAGATCAAAAACACTGACAACTTATGCTGGCGAGGTTGTGGGGAAAAGGGAACACTTCTGCATTCTTGGTGGGAATGCAAGCTGGTGCAAACCCTTTGAATGTCAGTGTGATGATTTCTCAGAAAAGTAGGAAACAACCTTCTTCAAGACCAGTAATACCACTTTTGGGTATATATCCAAAGGATGCTCAATCGTGCCACAAGGACATGTGTTCAACTATGTTCATAGCAGCATTGTTTGTCATATCCAGAAACTGGAAACAACCTAAGAATGGATAAGGAAAATATGGTACATTTACACAATGGAGTACTACACAGCAGAAAAAAATAGCAACATCTTGAATTTTGCAGGAAAATTGATGGAGCTAGAAAACATTTTGAGTGAGGTAACCCAGACACAGAAAGACAATTATCACATGTACTCATTCATAGGTGGTTTTTAAACACAAAGCAAAGAAAGCCAGCCTACAAACCACAATCTCAGAACTTAGACAACAATGAGGACACTAAGAGACTTACATAGATATAATCTACATGGAAAGTAGAAAAAAAAAGATCTCCTGAGTAAATTGGGAGCACGGGGACCTTAGGGAAGGGCTGAATGGGAGAGGGGATAGGAAAGAGGGGAGCGGCAGGGAGGGGAGCAGAGAAAAATGTAGAGCTCAATAAATATCAATAAAAAAATTGGTATAGAGCAAGAAGATGCTGACAGATGCAGACCTTGAAGAGACAGTGAACCTGAAGACTCCAGAGTAGGATCATACAGAAACAACAATTTCTAGCATGCTGAGTATGCCTGAGCAGAAGTGAATTGCTGCTGATTGTCTGGACAAGTACAACCGAGCAGAAGTAAGCTGCTGCTGGCTGGCTGGACAAGTATGGCCAAGTGGAAGTGAGCTCCTGCTGTCCGGAAGGCATGCTGATGGTGGAGTCCATAGAAGCAGCCTTGATGTCCCCAGTCTTGTCCAGTGCAAGTTGCCTTGTTGTGCTGCCTATGTCCTGGTCTGGCTAAGCTGCTGAAGCTACTTTAGCTGCTGCTCTTCTTAGCCTTGCTCTGTGTCTCCAGACACATCTTCTCAGATGGGGACCGAGCAGGAAAGAGGCTGCTAACTGTGTCTCCCAAAGTCTGGGTTTTTGATTTTGCTACCCTGTCCTCCAGTTCATTCTCTGCTTTGAGATGAATTGTTTCCGACCATTGTCCTTTACCTCTGGCTCTGAAGTTTCCAGAAAAAGGCCACACTAACAGATTCTACAAGGCTTGCTGTGAACATCTGTGCCTGGAAAACTGGAAGGGTGCAGGGTCAGGGCCAGGTTACCGTAGGCTACCTTCATGCACTGCCCCCTTGAGTTTGGCCTACCATGTTTAGGACAGTTACATGATTTGCTTGGACTATGATAACCACAAACTTCCACCAACCGGAGACTACAATATAATCTGTGCCCTTTATTTCCCTGCCATTCTGTAATCTGCCTACTTGATGTTTCTATCATTTGCTTGATTTTTATGACTTTCCTTTTTTCTAGCAGTATACAACTTCATGAAACTATCACCATGTTGGAACACAGTATATTAAGGCAACCTGAATCTGTGGTCCCAAGCCATGGTCACTCATCTAACTTGGGAATAAGCTCTCATTCCCTTTGAGGGGAGAGCTGGTTTTGCTTTCACAATTTTGGGCACTGAAGGTAGAGCTGCTGAAGTGCCCCTCTTTTTGGCTATGTTGCTGAGCTCATGGACTTCAGACCTCCAGTGTTTGGTTGATGGTCTCCTGGTTTATTCTGCGCTGGTTGTCTGGATTCCATATTCTGATGTATATATTTCAAAGCGTCCATATTAAGATATACGTTTTAATTTTTAAAAACTGTGACAGCTTCCACACTCCTACAGGCACATTCACCTTCATTCCCTTCTCTGGTCTTTTCTCCAGCTGACACACTTCTCAACAAGCCCCCTCCTACGCTCATGTCATTCTTTTGTATGTGACTCTCTGAATTGAGTTACTTGGATGAGAGATTATTCATCTGACCAGGAACAATTTACCTGTGGTTACACCACCAAAGAAAGACTCCTTTCCCACAAGTGTTAAATGGTAATTAGTCTCCTTGGGGGTCCCCATCCATGTGAAATGTTGATAGGCCCAATCTTGCGCAGATAATCTCAGCGGCATGGCCATGTCATGCCCAGAAAGTGTCTTTATGCTGCACAGTTCCTGTCCTCTGGCCTTACATCCTTCTGCCCTCTCTTCTCTCACACTCCCTGAGCCTTAGAGATGGAGGATGTTCTGTTCCAAGTGAAGCCAACTGCTCCACCGTCACGTGTTCCTGGCTCTTTGACAGTACACATCCAGTTTCAGAGCTTTCAATTTTTGTTTTCAGAATTCCCATTTTCTAACATTTACCATCTAATTCTGCATTTTTCTGTGACTTCTGATTATCACAACTTTGTTTTAGTTTAGGAATTGCATTGTGCCTTATTATAAAGACCCTGAAGATAAGCAGCTCTTGTTTCCACTAACCCAACAGATGGGGGAATACCCCATGATGTGTATGTAACCACCTCACAGTTCTCAAACAAAACACAGCCTGTATCTGTTTGGAAGGAATTTTACTGGATCAGCCAGGAAGTCACATACAAACAAGGGTGGATTGACCAACATCTCAAGCCCCCTCATGTTCTAAGCATTCAAGGCAAGCTGGAGGTGCAGTGTGAAGAAGTGACTGCAGGGAGCCGCTCTGAAAAGTCACAGAACCCTAACCTGAAGCATAAATCTCTAAGCTCACACAGGGGGCCTTAGTATTTAGTAGAAAATGGAACCAGAGATGCAAAGATGTAGGAAATGTTTGGAGAAAAGTCTTGCCATTTGATGCCCCAGCTGCTTTTATGTTTGATAATTACAATAATTTAACTTGCAAACATTCAGGAAAGTGGAGGAAATATAACTAAAGATATTTTGGCTTCACTGGTTTTCTCAATGGGGAATATTTGATATTCTTAAATTGGTTTAAGTTCTGGGCAATAGAATTATTGAAAGATTATGAATGGGCAATCTACTATAACTGGATTTCTATGTGTGTATGACTGCATGCATGAAAGTGCACTACATGCACGCAGTACCCACAGAAGCTGAAAGAAGGCATCAAATCCCCTGAAACTGGAACTTCAGATGGTTGTGAGCCACCATGTGGGTGCTGGGACCTGAACCTGGGTTGCCTGCAAAAGCAGCTCTTAACAGTTAAAATCCAACTGTAAGGGATAGAGAGAGTTTAAAGCACACAAATAAAGGATAAACTAAATAATTCTCTAAAAATTTTCAAAATATAAAAGGAAATATTAAGTAGGAAATAAGTTTAGAGGATATAGAATCAAAATTCAGAAAAATAACCTTTTCAAAACTCCATACTCTTTCTCTGACCTTGACTCGTCATTTTTTAATCTCAAAGTTCTGCATTGAGGAAACAGTAGTTAGGGTCTGTGTCTTTTGTATTGCTGTGATCAACTTTTTTCATGTTGTCTTGGAGTCTTGTCTGTGTCCCTCAATTCCAGAGTTACTCTGGGGAGCATGGCAGCTGACAGTCAGGATGGCTCTGGGGAGCATGGCAGCTGACAGTCAGGATGGCTCTGGAGCAGTAGTTGAGAGCTTACATCTTGATCCACAGTTTGAAGCAAAGAACTCTAACAGGGAATGGTTTTTGAAACCTCAAAGATCTCCCAATGACACAGCTCCTCCAACAAGGACACAGCTCCTCCAACAAGGACACAGCTCTTAAGCCTTTCCAAACATCTAAGTATGAGCCTTTGGTGTCATTCTTACCCCAGCCACCATGGGGAGGCTGTTGTATGCCATCTCTATTCCTGAAAAACTGGGATAAAAACTTGGATTGTGGTGTGTTCTGAGTCCTGTTTAAAACTCTCTAGTAATTTTTTAAAATTCATGACATTCTATTAGCCTATAAATTTTCTAATTTTATTGTATATCTATCCATAGGAGAGAGCTCAGAAACTGAAAGCGCTTGCTATCCTTGTAGAGGATTGGACTTTGGTTTTCAGTACCCATAGTGAGTAACAACTACCTGGAACTCCAGCTCTAGGAAAATAAGACATAACAAATTATTAGATAAAAAGGTTAATCTTTTGTAGCTGCCCATGTTTCCTGTCATAGAGCAAGCTGTCCTGTGAGAGCTATGTAGCTGAATATATAAGTATATGTGACTGATGTAAACTCCAGTATGTATGAGTGAGTCGGTAGAATTTGATAGTATTTACATCATATAGGACTTATCAGGAATGGAAGGGCTTCTACACTAAACTTTTAGTAATTTCCACCTATTGTCAGATGAAACAAAGGTTTAGGAATGACTTATCTAGACTGTAGAAAAACAGTTGGCTTCCAATGTCAACAACTTCATGGTGGGTTCATCAACACTTTGCCCAACTGATAGAATCAGAAGAGTTTCCCAGAGGTGTAGATATTGCACTAGAAATCTGGGCATATTCAAATTGCGCAGGAGAGCTGGAATGTTCCAAGTCCTGAGCCCAATTATCTTTGCCATCTTTCTCTGCCCATGTCTATGTTTGACTTGCCGTTATGACTATTCAGTAAATCCTTTTGGGGTACAAACAAGACCACAGGCTTCTACCAACCCCAAAGAAAGGAATGCCATCAGATAGCATTGGAAACCTACAGTAGATTGTTCAGCTTTGCCATAACCTACTTGTCCAATATTTCCTCATTCTGTTACAGTGAGTTCAATTCCTATGTGGAGCTGTCACAACCACCTGTAACTCCAGCTTCAGGGGACCCTACATCCTCTTCTGCCCACTGCAGGAACTGCACTCATAACTGACAAATCACCCCCACCCTCAGATACATGATTTAAAAAATAAAAGAAGTAAAGAAACTTAAAAAAGCAAATGTAGTAAAACTCAGGTGAATCATTAACAAATTTAACGGAATGCTTTTAAAGCCTTCTTATGATGGGGTGCGTTTAAAGCCTGCTTCTCATAACAGGACACATTTAAAGTCTGCTTTTCATGACAGCATGATGACATGTTACAAAGCAATTCCACACTAGTTCAGAATTACATATAAAAAAGGATTATTAGTGAACACTCACAGATCACTGTCCTAGATCAGTCCTCTGCATGAATGGGGAACAGGAACCAAATCTAGCAGCCAGAAGCAGGAGCCTAAGCACACGCTTTACAGCTGTATTTATAGTATAAGAGATCACACCCCCATTGGGCTGGTATCTTAAAGGCTATTGGCTAAAGGAGCTCCCACAGCACCTCATCCTTTTGTTCAAATAAGAGAGTTCCAAACCCAATACATACTATATACACCAGGAGCATATCAAGTATAATATTAGAATTACAATCAGCATAAACAATAATCAAGGAATATATGCTAAATGTTTTAATAAAATTCTATCCTAAGGAGTCTAAATTTTGTATTAGAAATG
This sequence comes from Myodes glareolus, assembly GCF_982192425.1. Classification (NCBI taxonomy): domain Eukaryota; kingdom Metazoa; phylum Chordata; class Mammalia; order Rodentia; family Cricetidae; genus Myodes; species Myodes glareolus. Next base: position 8,489,905 of record NC_142043.1, on the reverse strand, counting down.
GCTTGGCTAGATCATCAGAGGACGGTAACTATGACTATCTAATCTTCAACCCTATCGAAGACCTGAGAAGGGAGATATTACTTTAGTAGGCTGGAAGTGTAATCAAACTGCTTCCAAAATGTGCAGTAGATGAGAGACAACTGGATGTCTGAGCAATCACCCAAAGTCTCATTTGAAATGTTGAAGCAACCAGCTTTGGCTAAGGCCTAGAGTAATTGACAGACCATTTTCAGAGGCAGGAAATTTTTCAGAACTATCTTACCCTGTCTTGGCAAGGTTTGGCAGTGTCTTTGCTTGTATCCTGCTTGTCTAGTCCAGACACCATGTACTTTGCCAGTGGTCAAGGCATGGGCAGTTCCTTGCCCAAAGGCCAATTATGCCAAGAAGAAAACAAACTCCACGTAGAGTGTCTTTGGTGCTCAACACTCTCCCGGGAATAGATCAGTGCTGACAGGAGCAATCATGTCTCTTGTCAACAGAATTCTAAGTTATCTAAATGCCATGTTCTGCAGATCTTTGAAGTGGGTGAAGATTCCCTATTTATGTGTTATATAATCTCTATGTATCTAAAGAACCTAATTAGTCTGATTAAAAGTATAATAAACATGAATATTGACTTATAATACTTAATACATAATTTAAAGATTAAGACTTTAAAGATTGTTCAATATTTGAACAATTGTGCAGTAAAGGAGGACAATAACCACAAAATGTAAACAATATACAATTATCTTGGTCAGAGGTAGAAATAGATAATGCAATATAATAAATATATTCTAAAATTGTATCAATATGCAAAATGTCTTAAACAGAGGTAGAAACATGCATACATACAATCTGAAAAAATAACTTTGCTTAGGTGTACAAATATTGTAAATAGAAATAGGAGCATATTTGTCGCGTCTGTCTCGCCAACAAGGAAGACGCAACACCGGACTCTTGTAAATGTGGTTTATTCAGGACCTTTGAACAATCTTCTCACCCTCTCGCGCAGGGCAGAGTTAGCCCACAGCTTAAATAACCTCTGGGTAGCCAACCCCAGCAAGCCATGTGCGAAACGCAGATAAGTTCAGAAACGTGGAAGCAAGCCAGATCCTTAGCGTTAGCCATATATGGAGTTGTTCACAGCTGAGAGCACTCACTGTTGGGAAGGTGGAAGGCGGAAACTAGCGCCACCTTTAAGGCGTGGCATCACACAGCTCTCTACACATATTCAATACAAAAATATAATTTAAACTTGTATCAATATAGAAAAGTCTGTACCAATGAAAATTGTCCATGGATAATAGCTCAGAAATATTCACACTGTTACGCATTATTATTATTATTAGTGTGAGTAAATTCACACTAATCTACTTATTATCCCACTTAGTTTTCCCATTTTTAGAGATCTCTGGGCCTACATAATTTCTACCCCAACACCCAACCTTATACAAGTAACAATCAAACCCTCAATGGTGTTTCTTAAATGTGAGGACAAACTTTGTTGGGAGAGGGGACATCATCTTCCAGAATTACTTCCAGCTGTCACAAGGGTGATTTTTCTATGAGATCCTGTAAAAGTAAAATGGTTAAGTTTCAAGATTGCTGTTTTGTATGATTGCAAATGGTCTCTGAGTAGTCAATAGGCTTTTTGGTTTTTTGTTTTGTTTTTGTTTTTGTTTTGGGGGGGTTGTTTTGTTTTCTTTGAAGTTTTTGGAGTTCCAGCCAGAATGTTGTAAGAAGGTGCAGCATTTTCACAGCTGGTACCCAAAAACCAGTCTCATAGAAGTGCTATCAGCATCATGATATATCAGCCAGATAGTCTTTGTTTTGAGACCCTTCTACCTGGAAGCTTCAAAGATTACTGGAAAAAAGTCTACTGTTCATTGTTAAATTTAAACATTCATATAGACATATATTCAACAAAAGATACAATATTGACAAAATGGGCAGGGAGCAAAGTAAAATATTTCTTTAAAATCTATCTTCCTGTCCCATACCAGATGACTCTGACATGAGACAGAAATTCTGAATTTTTCTTCTAACAACATGCTTGGATTTAGAGAAGGATAGGCATTGTCCAACTCCAAAGCCAGCTCTTGTTTTAGAGATGTGTATATGTCCAGATAATAAAATTTTACCATGCATATGATACAGCATCATAAGTCAGATTTCTCCTTGTTTGTTGATTCTTCCTGGATAGCTATCTTTTCATCTTTAGGCATCTAGATGTCCAAGGTCTCTCAACTCTTTGAAGATAAGTTTTTTTCCTGCAAAGACAAGAACAGAACCCTGCCCCAACCATTATGAGATTTTCTTACCACCTGATTGGTTGTCACCTCTGTAGATAAGCTGTCATTTCTTTCTCAAGAGATTTCTTTTTCACACTGAATCTTTATTAATATTGATGGTACCCATCGTTTTTCTTCTGTGAAAACAAGAGCAAAACCCCTTCCCCAATGTAGCAAATCTCCTGGTTTCCTTTTTGAGGTCAGTATATCCATGAATTCAGAAGTTTTCTATTATTCAATGTTTCTCTGCTGCTGCTGTTCCTTTGTCATTAGCATTAAGAAAATCCAAGGTTAATTAACCATTATTCAATCCATTTCTGGGGGTATTTTCCATCCCTTTCTGTTTAACATATCATTTATAGTTTGATTTTCTTTCTATAACTGTCTGACCTGTAGGACTGTTTGGTATATGTGTAATATACTTTTTATTATAATAAGAAAAAAACTGTTTCACTTTTTTAGACACATATGTTGTACCATTGTCTGTCTTTATTTGTGCAGGTTATACCCATGATGGCCATAACTTCTAATAAATGTGTGATTACTGAATCAGCCTTTTCTGAGCTCAAGACAGTTGCCCATTGAAAACCTGAATAAATACCAATGGTGTGGTGCATATATTTTAATTTTCCAAATTCTGTAAAGTAGAATATATCCATCTGCCAGATCTCATTCCTTTGAGCATCCTTTGGGTTACTCCGTGCAGGCAGTGGTGTTTGGTTATAGAAAGAGCAAATAGGACATCTCTTTATAATCTCCTTAGCTTATTGCCATGCAAAAGAAAGATCTTTCTTTAAACTTTTGCTATTGACACATTTCTTATGAAATTCTGAGGCCTTCAGCACACTTCAAATCAACAATTGGTCAATTTCTGCATTACCTTGTGCAGACCCGTATAGGATCAGATGTGTGTTATGTGTATGGGACAAAGCCCATTTCTGGTTATATCTTGAACCTTAATGAATAATGAAGTCAATTCTGTATGATCAGTGGTTTCAATATGCAAGACAACTTTTTCTACATATTGCAAATTAATAACTATATTGAGAGGTTCTTTAAAACCCCTTAGTACTTTGAGAATAGCATATATATCTGCCTTTTGGACAGAATTCTAAGGGCTTTGTTCCAACTTACTTAATTCTTCTGATTTGTAGCCTGCCTTTCCTGATTTATTTACATCAGTATAAAATGTATGGGGTTCAGTTATTGGCATGTCATGTACAATATGGGGAAGGATCCAAGTAGTTCTCTTTATATGGTTTATTATCACTTTTGTGATAATTGCTATTAATTTTCCCCCCAAAATAGCACAAGCTCTTTGCCATGGTTCATTGTCTTCCCATAATTTTTTAATGTCATCAGTAGTAAAAGGCACTATAATCTCTGCTAGGTCTATACTGCTAGTTGACAAAGTCTCAACTTTTCCTTTTATAATTCAGAGAATTTTTCCATATAAGTTTTTAATTTTTTACTTTATGTGACAAAAGGATCCATTCTAAGATATCTTCCCTCTACATTAAAATTCCTGTAGGGGAAATTCTGGAAGGCAATATGACTAGAATACAATTAAGATTTGAATTCACTCTGTCTACATGTGCCTCCTTTAATTTCTTTTCAATGACTGTCAATTCTTTTTCCTGTTTCAGCTGTTATACCCTGGGACTATTCAAGTCTTAACATCTAAGGTTTTGTTTAAATGAACTATTAGATCAGATGTTATCCCAGAAGTTGGTCAAAGACTGGAAATGTCTCTTAACAATATTTGAAAGTCATTAAATGTTGGCATTTGGTCTCTCCTAATTTGTGCCTTTTGTGTTCTAATTTTCTGTAAACATATTTTGTAACCTAGGTAATTGACAGAGTCTCCTCTCCGTATTTTTTTCAGGAGCAATTTATAATCCCCCTTTAGGAAAAACTTTATTTCTTCGTTCTTTCTAAAGTCTTTTCATTAGGGTCAGATAACAAAATGTCATTCATGTAAGTTATAGACTTAGGAAATTGCTTGTGTGTTTCCAATGACTGACTAACAAAGTATTGGTACAAGGTAGAGCTATTGAGCATTCCCTGTGGGAGGATGGTCCACTTGTATCTCCTAGTAGGGTGAGAATTATAAGTAGGCACTGTGAAAGCAAAATTTTCTGTTTCTACACTACATTTACAAGAAAAAGATAATTTTTTAAATCAATAACTATAAGAGGCCATCCTTTTGGTAATAGAGAAGGCAGAGGAATTCCAGATTGTAGAGGGCCCATAGGTTGAATAACCTTGTTTACAGCTCTTAGATACATCACCATTCTACATTTTCCAGATTTCTTTTTAACAACAAATACAGGAGAATTCCAAGGGCTGGTTGATTCTTCAATATGGTGAGCATCTAGTTGCTCCTGTAGCTGTTCTAATATTTGCAGTTTGTCTTCTGTTAAGAGCCATTGTTTAACCCATATGAGTTTCTCAGTTAATCATTTTAAAGACAAGGACATTAGTACCTCTGAAGGTTTGCTAGTTGCTTTGTGTTCTTAGACAGTCTGAATGGCTGAACTCTGCTTATAATATCTTATAATATCCTTCCCAGAAACTGAGGTTCTGGGACTGCATGAATGTTAACCTGAGTATTCCATTGCTGCAATGCTGCAGGGTTCTCTGGCAGAAAGAGTAGGGGCAGAGCCAGACCCACCAGACTTTCCTTGGGGATGAGCAGGATGGTAAGTGTCAAGCAACCTAGTCCCCACCACCGCCACTGGGGAGAAACACACCCACTGAGTCAGGAGTCTGTCGAAGCAGGATTTCATTTAACAGTATCTGGTAGGCACTTATACATTGTTGTGATGGGGTGGAGAAACTTGTGATAGGTTGAGGCAGAGTAAGGAACAAGGGCCAATAATATTCTGCCAGCTAGAGGCTGGGCAGAGGCAGGCTTAGGTCAGGATGTGCTGAGTCACTCACATGGGAAGTCATGGCCAAAGCCAGGTCTCCAAACTTGAGCTAGGCTCAGAAAGTTACACTAAGCCTCATGCCAACTCAAGTTAGGCTCAGGAAGTTACACTGGGCCTCATGCCCAGGCATCATGAGGCCCAACATCTCCCCCATTTTGTTTTTGTTATGACAGTGGAAGACATGGTCCCTGTCATAGGTTGTCTCCCTATGTGATGGGAGCTCTTACCCATAACTGAGTACCATGTACCTCATTTATGAAGAACACAGAGTACCATGTACCTCATTTATGAAGAACACACTGAGTACCATGTACCTCATTTATGAAAAACTCATTCCATAACCTGCCTTAGGTTTTCCCAGCCTGTCTGAGATCTTATCAATCACTGGTCAAGTGGAGGGTGGAGGGGGAGCATTAATATGAGGATTACCAGTCATATACAGTCATATGAAGGGCCCAAACTCCCAAGTGTCAGCCTATGATAGTATACCTCGGCCTGATGTAATTCAACTGCCTCCAATCTTTGGTAAATAGATTGTGTGATCTTATTGAACACATAAGGCCCAACAATAAGGAGGGGAATAAGGAAAAGGAAGGATCCAAGCAGAAGGAAGTAGGGTAAAAAAAAATCCATGAAAGTCCATCTACACAGGGTTGTCCTGCAGGTCTCACCATCTCTTCTCTAGGTCTCATCAGGATAAATGACAGCATCCACGTCTTTGATTGTTTCTAGAGAAGAAGCAAAAAGGCACTCCTCAGGGGTGGGATACTCCCTGGAAACATCAGCATTATCCCCTTGTTGGGGTAAATATTTAAGATCTCTAGCCAGCACCCAGTTGGCCCTCTTTTCATTTTGAGACACACTCAAGCCCTCTTCTTGCAGTAAGGAGCCACCTTGAAGTTATTATCCTTTAGAATGGTGAGGCAATTAGCTATGAGGTCATGAAGACCTGATGAATTGGGGCTTCCTAAAGTAATATCACCCATATAAATGTAGAACAAAATATCGGAATGTTCCGTTAAGGAGGAAAAGACGTGTGACATATAATACTGACACATGGGTGGGCTGTTAGCCATCCCCTGGGGTAACAAGTCTATTTGAACCTCTGATCTGAGCCCCAGAAGTTAGTTGAGGGCAGTGAGAATGCAAACTTCTGTCATCTGGATGCAATGGAATGGAGAAGAAGCCACCTTTTAATATCAACAATTGTTAGGTAATAAGTATTAGGAATGGCAGGCATCCAGGGGAGTCCCCTCTTGGGGGATCCCAAATGGGATCATCCTCTCATTGATTTTTCTTACATAATGTAAAAGTCTCCAGAAGCCAATAGTCTTTCTTATAACAAAAACAGGGGAATTCCAAGGGCTCATGGATGGCCAGATATGCCCCAATAACAATTGTTGTTTAACCAGGACATAAAGTAGTAACTTAAAAGAAGGTAGAGACCACTGCTCAACCCACAGGGGTCACCAGGTGCCCACTGGATTTTTGGCACAGGGGAACAAGCAGTGACCCTTAGGACTGGGGGTGACCCTGAGAATTAGGGTGGGTGGCTCATTCCTCTTTAAATTGTAACTCATATCTTTCAGTGTAAAAGGTCTTATGGTCAGTAGTAACATATGCCTCAGCCTCCCCAAGGATGTCTTGCCCAAGGAGGTTGGCAGTTAGGACAAAGACCACCAAGAGGCACACCTCCCAGTGATTTTATTGGAATCATCCAGGGCAGCCAGTTTATTTGCTCCCATGATGTAGATTGCCCACCCACACCAAGTAAAGGTGGCCCTGGGACCAGCTGCCAAGTGGTGGGGGCTCCTCCTTTCTGATGACCATGCAATCAGCTCCAGTGTCTATAAGGAACCTAAAAGTTCTATCTCCAATTGTTAGGGCTATCTTTGGTCTTAGTCCGGGTATCAAAAGCACTGTCCAGTGTGCTTTGACTGCCCTTTTCCCCTTATTTAGTGGAGCTAGGGGTGGCCCCTGGGGGAGTTAAGGGCTTCCCCTCGAGACTGAACTTGGATCTACAATCTCTGGGCCAATGGAATCACTTTTTGCACCAGGGGCATGGGGTACATGGCACACCAGATTTGGCTAGAGATGGCAGGCTAACTCTAGCCTTATTGGGACATTCTCTTTAGAAATGACCTTCCCTTCCACATGCAAACAGGTCTTCTTTCCCCCTATAGTTACTTGCTGTAGGACGTTAATCAAAGTTGCCATCTTTTCCTATGTACTGTCTGCATGGTGGTAGCCATAGTCCTTGCTTGGTGAGACACTGAGCCCATGTCCTGGGAAGAAATGACCCACTTCCCCAAGCTGTGAACCTTAAGTCTCACACATGATAGTTTATGGTCGGCATTCATTCCATCCCACACCAGCATTCGAACAAACCAGCCTCTAAGTTCGTCAGGGGGATCTTTCTCTGAAGGCTTTTGTTAACCCTTTCTATAAAGGATGCTAGGTTCTGGTCCAGCTTCTGGGGGATTCTTGACACTGGGGCTTCAGCAGAACCCTCCTCAAGCTTCCTCTAGGCCACTAAACCCTAGTGCCCTAACCCGATTCTGATACAGAGGGGGGATGGCCTCCTGCTGAAGGCCTGTGGCATATTATCAGCTTTACCTGGGAACATCCCATAAGTGATGGGGATAGTCGGGTTAGCTGTCTGATTGCACTCAACTTAGACCTGGTGTTCTTCTCTAAAGTAGGAATCCTACTTAAGAGAGATCCCATAAGCATGGCCCTGGTCAGATCTTTCCAGTCCTGGGCATTGCAAAATTGATGGGCTAGCCCCTGGAGGATGGTTTCAACCCAGAGTGAATTTGGCCCATCTTCAGCTACAGCCACCTTTAGATCCTTAAGATCCTGGCTTCCCAAGAGTATGAGGCATTAGACTGGTTACCACCTGGGTAAACAGTCACAGGAAACAGGTGTGCTCCTACCTCTGTGGCTCTGGAAGTAGTTACCTCCCCTTCCATAAGCAGCCACTTCCCCTCCTAATGCTGAAGCTGGGGGCAGAGAGGACTCCCCTGTAGGGCGGGTTCCTCCCACAGCAAAGTGGCAGGGCAGAGAGTGCTCAAAAGGGAATTTGTAGGGGGATCTGGAGGTGAAGGACTCCTTGAGGGCAAAGGGTGCTGTCAAAGGGATCTCAGGGTGGGTACACTGAACTAAGTTCCAAAGCAGGCTTTTTTTTAGTTGGGTACATTGAACTAGGTTTCAAAGCAGGATTTTGTTTAGTCGGATACACTGAACTAGGTTCCAAAGTAGGATTTTGTTTAATAAAGAATTGCCCCATATTTAGTGGGGGCACACTCATCCGCAGACAGATTGGCCTGTCAGTGATTCTTCTATTCCTCACATGGGACACCAATCTGCCAGGTTCTCTGGCAGAAAGAGCAGGGGCAGAGCCGGACCCACCAGACTCTCCCTGGGACTGAGTAGAATGGTGAGTGTGGAATGACCCAGCCCTACCCTTGACCACCAGGGAGAAACACACCCACTGAGTTGGGAGTCTGTTGAAGCAGGATCTCATTTAACGATATCAGGCAGGGACTTATATAGGGTTGTAATGGGGGTGGGGAAACTCGGGAGGAGGTGGAATAAGGAACAAGAGCCAGTAATATTCTGCCATGCTAGTGGTGGCTGGGCCTAGGTCAGAATGTGCTGAGTCACTCACATGCGGAAGTCATGGCCAAACACAGGTCTCCAAACTCAAGCTAGGCTCTGAATGCCAAGATTCTGGAGCAATGATACTTATGGCTGTAACTGTATCTAGTAATCAATTACAACATCATTTGCCATTTTGATGTCTCCTACCATTGGAAATCACTTCTCTTACCCAAGCCTTAGTACTATATTCAAATGTTTCAACATTCATTAGATGCAAGATCTCTTCATCTATTGGTGCTGATCTGACTTTAGAGGCCCAAGGATCTTCTTGCATTCTAAGTTATCATTTTCAAAAGCCAAAAATTGATAAGTATACACCTAGTTTCAGGGTCTGTCAATCCTACTTGTACAGGCTTAGTTAATCTTTGTATGAAGTCACTAAAAGGTTTGCTCTGGCCCTGTTTAACACTAATAAATGATCCAATTCTTTCCTAGTTCCTGAATCCTGTCTCAAGCATTTAAAGCTGCTGTGCTGCATAGGAACAAGGTGTGTTCGTCATAGTGAGCCTGTTCCTGAGGATCAGAGTAATGACCCTTGCCAAGAATTTGATCTTGGAAGTCTCAAATCCTTGCTTTCCTCTGTTCTAAATGCTTTGCCTTTTTCCCCCAATAACATTTTCAAAGCAGCTGAGGTCCAGCTTCTAGGACCACTGAGATAAATTAAAGCCCATGTTTTTACCATTTCCCTTACAAAAGGTGAAAGTAGTCCATAAGAAACTGTTTGGTTAATTTTTTTTTAGATTGCTCATATGTATTGGTTCTCATGCATATTTTTGATTACCTTAGGGTACTTTATTCCAGATAGTCATTCTGAGGAAATTACTATATATGCAGTTAAAATGCTTTAAGTCAGGCCAGGGTCTCAACACATACTGATGAGGCTAAATCCTGTCCTTGTACCTTTTTTCCCTGCTCATCAATTTCAATAAATTCCTCAATCTTTTCAATTCTTTTTACTATTGCCTCTTGTAAAGTCTGACTCTTCCTGTACAGAATTCTGTTCTAATGCCTTCACTGAGGATTCCAAGGTGTGAAACTTGTCCAGTAAAGACAACATCTCATCCTTGGACATAATTTTAATAGTGTGCATATTACCTCCCTGGAGAGATAGCCATTAATCTATCATAACTTTTCAACAAATTCCAATTGTTAAATTCAAGAGCACAAATTCTTTCAGATAATTCTGTCAAACTGATGCTATCCCTCTCCATACTACTGATTTTTCTCAAATAGTAGTCCATCATTAGTCTGTAAAGACTGTATTTCTAAAAGTGCCTCATTCTTGGTCCTGTTATTTAATCATTTTTCATGAGATAAGATTGAAAGCAAAACTAATTTCTAGAATCACATAGAGGGATGAAGAAGAAAAATCGCATAAGCCTTGCAGAATACCTTCCATAGTATAAGCAAAATAATTATTGAACTCCTGGATAGTTATCAGTAATTTTTGTAGTTTTTCAGTTCTTACTTGTTGTAAGGCAGTTGCAATGAACTGGAGTAGGTGTAATGATCATTACCAGCCAGCAGGTGTTGCAGTTGCATGGCATGACCAGGAGATGCTAGCAGCAGTAAACAGCACATGTTGCTTACTTAAGTACTGAAAAATTTGCTTTGTTTAATAAATTAAGAGCAGTTATTAAGGTGATCAAACGATTCCACAGTTGGTGCCCAGGATAAAAGAATCCAAAGTTTTCCATCAGTGAGAGTTGTGGACTGTGTGCTGTAGGGATCACAGGTAGCAGCGTGTGGGCTAACGTGTAACTCAAAGGCAGTATGTGGGTCACGAGCCAGAGAGTGCTGAGCAGCAGCCTGCTGCGTCTGAGTGCCCGCCAGAGCTGCGGCAGTAGAGTCAGTGCCCAATGCACCACATGGCTGGTGAACCAATCCCGAAATGTGTGGACTGGTTCTCACGTTTGGGCACCAGATGATGGCGGAAGTTACAAAACAATCCCACACTAGTTCAGAAGCAGAACAGTGAGCACACACTCTACAGCTGAATTTATAGTATGAGACCATGCCCAGGCGGGCTGGTATCTTGAAGGCTATTGGCTGAAGGAGCTCCCACAGCAACGGGACAAGTTAAAGTCTGCTTCTCAAGACTAGATGCAAAGCAGTAAAAGGGGCTGATCTGAACTGACTGAGGCAGGAGCATAGTTATATTCCTCTTTTGTGATTACCAAATTCTCTAAAATAAACACATTAATGTGAATAGAATGGTTTATTTCCTGAAGTATACTTCTAAAAACAGTGATCAACATTTTTAAAGGTCTTCTAAGCTTATTTCTTTGTCATTTTTAGTTTTAGGCACTGTCATAGCTGACATACTTAGAAACTGGTAGCCCCAAAGGACTGAATGGAGCTACAGTTCATCCACCTGTGACTAAGATAGTTTATTCTGCTTTGATCGTGGCCCAGGAACACGGATTTAGGTTACCCCAAATTCCATGTTCCAACTGGGTAGCAGTTTCACAAAACTTCTCAAGTTTTACAGAACAAAGAAGTCATAAAGCAAGTTTATGATTCATTGGTGGGAATCTTGGAGGCAGGTACGGTGAGGTGGGGGAACCTCAGAGGCAGGTAAGGTGAGGTGGGGGAACCTCAGAGGCAGGTAAGGTGAGGTGGGGGAACCTCAGAGGCAGGTATGGTGAGGTGGGGGAACCTCAGAGGCAGGTACGGTGAGGTCGCGTCCGCCTCGACCAGCAAAGACGATGCAACACTTAAGTCTTCTCACTGCAGTTTATTCAGGAACCTTGAACAATCTTCTGATCCCAGGGAAAAGCCAGCCCACAGCTTAAATAGCCTCTGGGTAGCCAACCCCAGCATGCTATGTGGGAAATGCAGATAGGTCCAGAAATGCGGAAGCAAGCCAGATCCTTAGCTTTAGCCATATATGGAGTTGTTTGTGACCGAGAGCACTCGCCATCGGGGAGGTGGAAGGCAGAAACCAGCGCCATCTTTAAGGCACGGCACTACACAGCTCTCTACATGAGGGGACCACAGAGGCAGGTACGGTGAGATGGGGGGATCTCGGAGGCAGGTACGGTGAGATGAGGGGGAATCTCGGAGGCAGGTACGGTGAGATGAGGGGGAATCTCGGAGGCAGGTACAGTGAGATGAGGGGGACCTCAGAGACAGGTACGGTGAGATGGGGGGCTGTTCTACAGGCCTGCAGTGCTACCTGATGACATCTTAGCAGAAAACTTGCTTTTCCCAACCCAGAAGCTAAGTCAATCTAAAAGGTTTGTTTGTTTAATCTGTCACAAGATGTTGGTTCAGTGCAGAGGTGGGAAGAATGACTGTTTAGCCTCTGGCCCCAAGTCTTCCAATCTCTCCACAGGACTGAAGTTCTAACAAGCCACTCACTCTCTGCTGACAGTTTCCTTTCAGGAGTTTCCATTCACAGCCAGATACAGCTTCCTTTCACATGGCTTTGCATATCCATCCACACGGAGTTCCCCAACTTCTGGAAAGTTCTCACCCCTGTCATTCAGTTGCTACAAACTTATTCGTTTTTATTTCTATATTTTTAAAATCAATTTGTCCTCCCTAAGATTGAAAAGCTTAAAAGATGATAAAACACTGACGTTCCTATGCTGGCTGAAGACTTCTACACAGTCTCCAGGACAAACAGTCCATGCAGGAAGCACCTCAGATCTGTGATTCTTGCATGGTCAAGGGTAGCTAATGGAGAACACTTGCTCTTCTGCAAAGACATGTACTCCCAGCATGACTTTAAAAAACTTTAATATTTTATATTCTAGGCATGCATGTGTAGGGGAGGTACCTTCATGAGTGCTGCAGGAGACTGGAATCCAGAGAGATGATCATATTCCCCTGCTGCTAGAGTTACAGGTTGTTATGGTTATTAACCAACCCATGTAGGTGCTGGCAACTGCACTGAGGTTCTCTGAAAGAAAAATAAGGGCTCTTAACCAGAGAGCAATCTCTCCAAGTCTAGTGTAGGGCATCAAAAATATTTTCATTTTCTTTCTTCAGTGACATTGTAGTGAAAGATATTCATGGTGTAACATTAATTCTAGCAACAAGGGCTCTTTTTATCAAATTTGTTCCATCAACAGTGCACACAATTCCAGCTTTTGCCTGGCCTTCCTTAGACTGGTATCATGGGAGAATTCCACCTCCCTCATGGCCGGAAGCTCACCCTGGTATCAACAGTGGTTTGACATGCTTTCATGAAGGGTCGTCTCATGCTGAATATTGCCGACAGAAGCAATTTAGAGTACATGTCATGTTCGAATGGAGTCCGGAGATGCCACAGTCTAAAACATGTGCAAACATGTATGCTTCACCCAACTGCATCGTGGCCTTCGGCACCAGGCCATTTGTTCTACAGTCCACTCCTTCCACTCTTCATTCTTCGCTGTGTATCTGCCAGAAGGATGTCCTGATAGGTTTGTCTCCAGGGTGTCTCAGCCGTTTGTGTCCTGGCTGGAAGGAACCATGTGCTTCCCCTGTGCTAAATAGATTTCTGTCTTTCACTGCTAAACACTTACTTTGTTTAGTGAGTTTTAAGAGCGCTGGAGTAAGGTTTGTAATACTTCTGCTCTGGAGGTTAAGTGTGGACTTGGCCAAATTAGCATTACTTCAAAACTGTGTCTAACAGACCCAGGTGCCACCTATACTCGGGAAGAAAAATGATCTGTGCTGTTGCTGGCAAGTCACACTGTAACAGGCCTGATAATCTCAATTACTCTTTGGGCAGATTTCTTGGGAGAATTGATTTGTTTTACAATGGCCACATTATGCAGTAAAACTATAGGAGAAACAGAAATAAGCTCTTCGATTATTTTGAATGTGGGGCTTTAAGGGGGACACAAATGGGATTAAAAGGGATGAGAACTTTTTAGATGGGTTATTAATGCCACAGATAAACAGACAACAGCCCGCCCGAGGTCCTGAGGAGGATTTCATGCTCCAGCTCCAGGGGCAGACAGCATGAGGGCTCTGAGGAGAACCATCCCCAGGCAGAGCTGGGTCCCTTCTCATTGCCTCCAGGAAGACGGATTCACAGCAAGTGCCCGTCCCTGCCAGCTCCAATTCCCAGATTCCTAGAAGAAAGCAGGGAGGGGTAGAGACAGGGAAGGGGTAAGGAAAGGTATGTGACCACCGGCACTCACTCAGAAACTCACATTCATAGAAGGAAGTAGGGAAGGGGTGGGGAAAGGTGTGTGATCACCAGCATGCATTCAAACTCCCTTCCCTCGGTGGGAAATCCAGGCTCCCTAGACTAACTTGAACCCTTAACACTCAAATATAAGGTGATTATCAAATACAGGGCATTTTCACTTCCAAGTGAGAAGTCACCAGTATTCTGGATACCTTAAACAGACGAACCTGCCAAACTGAAGAAATGTGTACCAATTGCATTAGATATGTGAGTATTTGAAATCATCACAAAAATAACCTAGTATTTCCAGGAACCAGGAAGATGTCTAATTGAATAAAGATGCTTGTTGCCCAATCTAACAGCTTGATTTTCATTCCTGGGATCTACATGGTGGAAGGAGAGAGCACTACAGATATGTCTGACCTCTACTTGTGCACATACACATGTATGGAGACACACACATACATATATACACAGTAATAAGAATTTAATTGAAAAATATTTTTATTAAAGCTCAATTTTTTTTTCTGTTGTCTGTATGTGCATGTGCGTGTACAGGCTCACATGCCATGGAACACATGGAAGTCGGCAGACCAGCTTTCTGGAGTCAATTCTCAGTTTCCATTTGTCGAGATGGGATCTCTTGTTTCTCTGCCATGATCTGCCAGTGACTCTCTGTTCTCCACCTCCAATCTTGCTATAAAAGTTCTGGGACTGCAGATGCATGCCATTGTGTCCAGCTTTTGGTGGATTCTTCCCATTGAACTTAGATCACCTGGCTTCTGTAGAAAGTGATTTTACTCACCGAGGAACATCCCTAAATCAGACTTCCTCAGGGCATTTTCATTATTCCTACCCCCCCACTGCCCACTATTTTTAAGTATCATGACTATCAACAAATGTAGGAGTCACCCACATTTCCAGAGTTCATGATGGAGACTTCTCTGCCATCGTGTCTGATTCCGTCATGAGCTCTGGAAACGTGGGTGACTCCCACATTGTGTCTAATTCCAAGTCACCTGGACCCACTTCTAGGATACAGATGCCAGCCTTTACTCCATTGAGCCTATGCTTGGTTTGCCTGCAGTATAACTTGTGTCTTTAAAGGGCTTGTTTGCACATACGTGTCTATAGTCTCATTACAAGATGTGTACCCCCTCCAGAAACAATCCCTGAATAGTGTCACTGTGAGAATCAGTCACTCCACGCCCATCCAGTCAGTTGACTCCAAAAGGGTCATGAACCAACGTTGATTAAGGCCTTTGAAGGTTCCATGGGCTTCACCAGAGCACACTCTGGAGTTAAGACAACCGAGAAGGTACAGCAAAGTTACTGTGAAGAGTTTCATCTAATTTAACTCCATTTTCACTGAAGGGCAAGAGTTTTAGGGTAAATTGTGTAGGTAGGTAGGTATGTTGGTTGATGGTGTTTATTCCCTAGGGTCTGAAGTGCTGGCAGCATGTTTCTTCACGCAGGGCTAACCCTAGTGAATAGTCACTAGTTTAATAAGGTCAGGTGATGAGCCAGCCATCTTTGGTAACCTGACAAGGCTCCCAGTGATCAACCCACATTGTCTTGCTTGCAAAATGTGTTGGGGTAATGGTGTTTCAGAGCCCGTGAGAGTGGTCAGCCAATGACTTGTGGCTTGGGCCTCAAGTTAGACGAGAGGGAGCCCATGCCTGACACTGCCTGGATGGCTAGGAACCTGAAGCTGCGTAGCTCAGGGGCCTATGGTAGAACCAGGTAGACTGATGACAAAAGCCACTGAAAAGATTCATAATCATATTCTGCTATACTCATAGGTCAGGGCCACCCCAATCACCATCAAAGAGGGAGCTGATGTAGAGACCCACAGCCAGACATTACGTGGAGTTTGGGAAATCATGTGAAAGAGGGGGAAGAAGGATTGTAAGAACCAGAGGGGTAGAGGTGCCAGGAGAACACAGCCTAAAGAATTAACTAAACAGGGTTCATGGGGGTTTGCAGAGCCTGAAGCTGTAATCGTGGAGCCTGCATGTGTCTATGCTAGGCCTTCTGCATACATGCTGTGTCTGTGGGACTCCTAACCGTGGGAGAGGAGGTATCTTGACTCCTTTGCTTTCTCCCTTGGACCCTTTTCCTCCTCCTAGGTTGCTTCATCTAGCCTTGATTTGAGAGTATGTGCCTAGTCTTCTTGCATCTTGTTATGCTGTGTTCACTTTGTATCACTGGAAAACCTGCTTTTTAATGAAGGGAAACAGGATTAAGTGGATCTCGGAGAGGAGAGGTGGGAGGCAGGACTGAGAGGGTGGAGGGAGAAGAGGTTGTGGTCGGGATATATCATATGAGAAAATAAATAAAAGTTAAAATAATAAGGTCAGGTGATGGATACAGATGCTCTGCTTCTGCCACATCCCTCTTTCATTACTCTATCCCCCAGAATCCTGGATATTACCCAGATTTAGATCATCAGCAGAAAACTTGAGAGTCGGCACAGCTGTACTGTAGAGTGAAGGTTTCCGTCAGGAGAGGAAGCTGTTGTAGATGCTAAAATGATAAAGGTTAGGGGTAGAGAAATGGCTTCGTGTCTAAAAGCACTTAATACTCTTGCAGGGACTAACTACACACTGTAGCTACCAATTGTCTGTGTCTCGAGTACCAAGGACCCTGACACCCGCTTGTTTTCATAGGTACCATATGCATGGTGATACACAAAAACAAGCAGGCAAACACACAATTCTAGGAGAGAAGTAAAACTGGAAATAGTTCAGGGACTGGATAGAACTTAGCTGCTTGTGTAGGATGGTGGAGGGCCTCCATGAATATGTCAGATCTCCCACTGAGCAAAAGTAAATACACTAGGTGTATTCAGTATTGAGAAAATGTGGTACTCGCTATGACAGTGGGCAGGCTTTGTTCTTTTGAAAATCTCCTGAAGGGCTTAAGCTAAGTGGCATTGTTACTTGAAACCATGTTCAGCCATTCATAGAAAAGCCAGCATAAGGACAGGGGAAATGACTTGGAAAGCCAGCAAACCAAAGAAAATGGAAATCCATCACCAGCAAAGATCATCTCCACTCAACCAACATTTTAAGCTTCCTTTATCCCTAGGTAAAGATGAGAGGAGAGGAATGAGACTTAAATTCAGAGAGACATGTGGATATGACACGCTAGTGGTCCAGAACAGAACACTGAAGAGTGTTGTTGGCGATCTGAGGACGGTGCCTCTGCAATCTTTAAATATCTCTCTCAAATCTCAGTGTTCCAACTTTGCAGAAGAGAAAGAGAGAGAAAGCAAAGTTAGGAATGGTCAATCTGGTATTAATTTCAGATAAACATTCTTTAAATGAATAACATGTCTAAACAGCTAGCAGAAATCTGACCTATAAATGAGGCATCAATTGTTTGGTTGAATGACTCCCAGAACTAGTAATCTCTGAAGTGAACTACCAGAAAGCAAAGTCATTTTTATATTGTGACAGCTGAAGTTACATTTTACGTTTTAATTAATATGCCTAAGAGATCTATGAAACAAACACGCCTCTGATCTGCAAGCCCCTTGTCCAAGGACAGACAGTTCCTGAGATGCTGGAGGCTGTTGTTTATGGGAGGTGACAAGCCACTTTTGTTCTTCATTCCTCTAAACAAGCTTGACCCATCTGCACCGGATGTGCTTGATCACAATGGGCGGGAGGTTCACATCAGAATGTATGCTTGTCCCTGATTGGGCCTAATAGACAATACAATGAATTATGAGTTTTCCTTCTTAAGCCATTGCCTTCTTAAGCCACTGCAAACTGTAAGTCTGGGCCAGGAGCCTGGGTATGGACCAGGCCAGAGCCCATCCACCCAGCCAGGATTTAATTAAAGCTTGCTCCACATTTGGCTTTAAACTGTGGTAGTGGTCTCATTCTCGGTCGGTGGGATTAGCAGTATCTTCCCATGGTGGTTGTGATTAGTGTTAACTTGACAGGACCTCCTCTGAGGGTCTAAAGATCCAGCTTCACTGTGGTAGCATCGTTCCTTGGGGACGATTCTGGACTGTATAAAATGGAGAGGGGGTGAGCCTTGGCATCGCATTCATCTCTGCTTCTTGATGTGGGTGCCATGTGACTAGCTGCCTTGATTTTTTCCCACTATGATGGGTTGTCCCCATGATTGCGAGTCACAATAAACCATGTTTTCCCGAAGGCTGTCTTTGTCAGGGCATTTTATCACAACAAAAAATACTTGACAGAGCAACTTAAGGAAGGAAAGGTTCAGTTGCCATGGTTATTCTAAATCTAACCGAGTTGACAATGGGCATTAACAGTCTTCATCTTCGGTTTCAACTCTATGGCCCCTAACATCCTCTGAATATGCTAGCGAGCATGCTAGTGACCCTAAAACAGTTTCATAATGGGAACTGGTGACTAGAAGGAGGGCGTGATTAAAAGATTGTACTTTAAAGTTCATGGTGACCCCTAGGAGAAAGGCTGTAAGTACAGTTGACCATCACTGACATCAATCACACCTGTGTAATGAAACCCCCCCACACACGTTAAAAAGGACAGGCTTGCACCTCCACATCTAAATGAACTCTGGGCCATCTGTCTAAGCGTGCCGAGAGCAAGGGTGTAATCCTGGCACGTTTACTCCCAGTGTCCAGCAGAACACTGAAAGCCTGTTGGCTTTACACTTCTTATGGCTTGAAGGTTCTGATTGCTGGGTTTCCATGTTGACTGTAGATCTGTTTAAGTTGCTTTAGTTGAGTTTATAGAACTTTATACCTTCATCTAAGTGAACTAGATTGGGGACAGCTTGCTCAGAACCCCTTTTATTAACCATTACACTCCCACGAAACGAGCCACACTCCCCTTTAACTTCCTAGTCTAGTTTCTCCCTCAACAACTTAACATCTTCCCCTCTTGTGCCTGTTTTGCTCTGCTCTAGTTTCTGTCTTCTCCCTCCTGCTATCTTTAGGTTTAATTTTTCCTTTTTCCGGTTTCTTAGAGTGCAATATCTGGTGAATTGAAATCTTAATTTTAGTTTTAGTTGTAAGACGTCTTTTTTTGGTGCCATGTTTATTGCATCCTTGAGTTTGGATATGTTCTTTTGTTATTTGTCTCAAGACTTTCATTTCCATTGTGATTTTCCCAAGCTGTGATTCATTAAGAATGTGTCATCTAATTCCAGTACCCTTACACTGTAATCTCTAGCCTTGGCTCACCGTGATCAGAAAATATGCTTTCCATGATTTTATCCTTTCAGTTATTAAGATACTGTACTCTAACATATGGCCTATCCCCAGCTGTCCCATACCCACTTGAGGAAAAATGATTATTGGCACTGTTGAGTGGTTGACACCTGCTTAGCACAATCGGTTTCGCTCATTATTCAAGTACTGTTCACTAATGAATCATCTGTCCGATGACTTGCCCACTATTAGAAGTAGACTGTTGAAATTTCCTGCTGTTATTGTAGGGATGTCTATTGATTCAACTCTGTCTTTGCCTGAGACATAGACGTGCTAAGGTTAAGGATGTGTCGTGGTATGAATGTAAAATAGCCCCAGGTGTTTGAACACTGGAGCCCCAGCTGATAGGGCTGTTTTGGAGGTTGGTGAGACCATATACTGAAGCCTATGCAGACACTTGCTTTTTATTTCAGCCATTTTCCCATGAGTATCATATATGCTTCTTCTTGGCGTTTTGATATACTATGCTACTATACCCATAATTCCTTGCCTCAGATACACATGGATGTCCACTTCCTTGTGTCTCTTGTGTTATGCCATCTGCCATTGCTTTCAGTGACCTCTACCCCAGTGCCAGTACTTCTCAGCCACTCCCTTGAGGGCCCAGTCAGGAGAAACAAATCAAACTTTCAGGTTTGTTCACACACAAGCTAGAGTTTAAACCAAGTTCCACTCTGTTTCCGAGGGGGAACCAGGAGTTAGACTGCTTCCTCCTCACTGCCTGTGGACAGGACAAGACAAACATGCCAGGCAGCTTCCTGTCCTGCCGACTGTGGTGTTTTCTTGGAGGCTGCATTAGGTTGGATCCTAGGATTCTCACAAAGCTGTTTGAGTTTTTAAGATTTCCTTTTAGTTATCTGTGTGTGTGTGAATCTGTGTGGGTATGTGAGTCCGGCTGTCTGAGGAGGCCAGGAAAGGGTACCTGATCTGCTGAACCAGAGCTATGAGCCACAGTGCAGGTGTTGGGAACCTAACTTGAAACCCCTGCAAGAGTTGCAAGTTCTCTTAACCATAGAACTACCACTCCATCCCCCCAAAGACACTTCAATTGACATATTGTTTTCCTGTCTTGCCTATCAATCTGCTTCACATCTCCATGGGACACAGCAGACCTACGCATCTGTTCTGTCATTTCCTGTTCCACTACTTTGCGTCCTCTGAGCCAGTTCTGGCCCATTTCTTCCTAGTTCTGTTTTGACTCCAATAGCCTACACTCACAGCCCTTTGGAGGGCTAGTCTCAGTCTTGAGATCACTTCACCTGCAAGGACAGACAGACAGGCTGGGAGTTCTGAGTTCTGCTTCAGAGCTCAATGGTCCCTAGGGCACCAGTCTGGGCCCAGCCTTGGCCAGTGGGGAAACCATACTTCTACCCCAGAGTTCCCACATGAGGTCAGGCTGCGCTGTCGTCTGCAGGGCCCTGCCGAATCACCCTTCCATCTCACATCTCTTCTAGTTTTCTTCTGACGACCCTTCCTTCCTGCCATAATTACTTGACCTGTTCCTGTGATAAGTCGCTGTCAAAAGCAACCTAAGGAAGGGAAAGACTATTCTGACCCACAGTTTGGGGTTATAGTCCACCATGGGTTTGGGGCAGGGATCACAGCGGCAGGGGCTTGAGGTATCAGGTCACACTGTGTACACACCGAAGAAAGGACAATTGATTTTTGTGCTCAGCTCACTCCTTATACAATCCACTCGTGTGCTCTCTGCACGCACACGCTATTACGCACACTCTGTCATGCACGCTCCTCTCACACACTGTCTTGTGGAATATTTTAAGATGGGTTACATTTGTTTCTGCTGTGAAACATTTGTTTAATGATGCATAGATGTGTTGCATTCATTTAAGTTGTATTTGTAACTCTGTGAAGCTGTATTGCTTTACCTATCTAAAACACCTGATTGATATAATAAAGCACTGAATAGCCAATAGCAAGGCAGGGGGAAAGATACGCAGTTTTGACAGCAGAGAGAATAAAAAAGGGGAAATCCGGGAAGAAAGGATTGAGGAGCAGGATGAGGGGGAGGACTCCAGGGAACACAGCAAGTCAAGGAGTAAGAAATAAAGGTATAAAGAAATAGAGAAAGGTAGAAGCCCAGAGGCAAAAGGCAGACAGGATAACTTAAGAAAAGCTGGCAAGAAACAAGCCAAGCTGAGGCTTGTTTCATAAGTAATAATAAGCTTTCACGTGGAGTTTATGTGGGAGCAGGGTATTGGGCCCCTAAAAGAGTAAAGAATAAGAGTAAAAATAACCAACTTCTCTCTCTCTCTCTCTCTCTCTCTCTGTCTCTCTCTCTCTCTCTCTCTCTCTCACACACACACACACTCCTCCCTTTCTCCCCCTTACTCTCTCTGTAATTGTTGCAGCTCAGATGGAAAGGTATCCTGGCAGTTGGAAGCCAAGGAACACCACAAAGTCACACCACACAGGAGATTTACTGGGAAGGGAAAAACAGAGGGTGAATGCCTCTGCTTGAGTGAGAAGCAGCAGAGAACTGAGCAGAAGCCAGGGGTCATTGAGAATTTCTTGGGAAGGTGGGTGGAACTTTTCAGGGTGAAGCTTTCCAAGGTGGAGATTGGTAGGATTTCATGTCCAGAGATTGGACTTTTTACTGTGTAGGGTGGGGTGGGGTCCAGCAATAAGAGTGTTCTGTTTGTGGAACCTGGCAGTTAGAGGTTCTTAGGGGGAGGGGCCTGGCTTGAGGGGCTTATACTCTCTCCCCTCACTCTCCCCCATCTCTCCCCCTCACTCTCAGTCCCTGTGGGTGGGTCCACGGTGTATTTATTACATTTCCCTGGAAAAGTGACTTTGTAGCCTCTCAGGACTGAAAACACTATGCTGCAGTACCTGAACCTCTCCCAATAGAGGGCTGATGTTCTTCAAGCACGTGAGAATGACTCCATATCATGGATGTCATGGAACACACAAGACGGCAGTGAATCAGATAAGGGCAGGAAAGAGAGGGATAAGTGGAGTTATCTAAAGAGGATTTACTCAAGGAAGGGGACCCTAAAAGGGGTGGTACAGGATCCAAGTGTTCAGGGAGCAGCAACCAGAGAGTTACCCACTAGGACCCAGAGGACGACAGAAAGGAAGTTACTAGAACCTGGCACAAAAGATAGCCTTGAGAGAACCTACTCAGAAGGTGCTAGAACTTTTGGTGGAAAACACAACCACCGCCAAGTTGTTGGGATGAAGGGAGACCCAACACCCTCTTCTGCCTTTGTCACACCCCGATCCTCAGAGTGCTTCCCCTTGGCAATGTCTACAAAATCCAAAGTTATATATAGAAGACAGCTGTACCAACAAGACCCCACTCCTATCCAGGGCAGAGCACTTACCCACGATGTAAACAATCTGAAGCATTCACATCAGAAACCAAGAGGTGAAACCCCCAAGGCCCAGCTATATTGTCCACACGCAGAGAGCCATGATGATGAGCAGCCACTGTGATTCTGAACTCTCTGTGCTGGCAGGATTTCTGCAGGGCCAGTGTTGAAGTGGGGTGCCTTGTTCCCTCCTCCCCCTCCTTCCGCTGTCTCTGATCATAACAAACATCTTACATCAGGTCCTAGCATAGTGAGGTCTTCCAGGAAAGCCAACCCATGTTAGCAGGGAACAGGTGACAAAATCTGCAGTTCAGCCTCCTGTGTGTGGGGGGCAGAAAGGACAAGCGCAGACTAGCCAAAGAATAAACACTTAGCTCCACTCCTGTGTTCCTCACTGTCTGAACCCTCTTGTGAGGGGAGGGATGAGGGGATCCCGGTGCCACCCATCTGAGGAGGCCTGGAGCATTTGGGAACACCTCCAAGGATATGGGGAGCTCCAATCACATACCCCACAAGGCACACAAGATTCTCTGCACAAGCTGTTGTCGTACCGTCGTGCATGCGGCCTCCTGAGCACTGTCAAGGGAAGCTTTGCACTGATGCCAAATGATGCTGCACTAAGTGAGGTGATTAAACAGCCCAGTGGCAGGAGCATCCTCTCGGGGAGAGGAGCAACAGGAGGCTTCCAGGACACGCCTAAGTGGTTCACAGCCAGGGTCTAGGGAAGCAAGCTGGCTTGGGGCAGAGGGAGTAGCTGAACACACCTCTTCCCAACAGAACAGTGGCTTGGTCTTCTTGGGAAAGCGGTCCCTACACACACTAAAAGGGCTGTGCTGAGTATTTCTGAGTCCTGTGCATCTCAGAGCAGGGCCAGGGATCTTCAAATTGATGCCAGTTAACTAAACTCTGTGCATGTCCCTCTGGCCTGTTAATTCCACACTTGGAGATTTCCCAGCATTTAAAGGCTATGACTATAACTCCTGTGTGTATCAAGTTTCACTCTGTCACAGGGAGAGGCTGGGACAGTTTGTCAAGCTGGACATTGAGACCAACACCAGTAAAACTTGGAGACAATGGGGTCAGGCAGAGCTGTAAACTTGACTCCCCCAAGCCCCAGCCAGCCCATTTGTGTGGAGCCAAAATGGCCAGGTCCCTAAATACTGCCTGTCTCTGTCACTGAGCATAGAATGTCTGGGTAGGTGTGGCATCTGGGGACCTGGGTCCTAGGCACCTAAGTGTGGTTCTAATGATCTGTGGGGTAGACCCACAAGTACAGGGAGCTCCCAGAATTCCTGACTAGGAAGCGCAGGGGAAGACTGTTCTTGTGGGCACCAATGACCAGCAGGGATATCGTACTGAATGGGAGGCTGATTCTGAACGCACAGCCCTTTCTTTCCAGTCTGCAATAGCTGGACTTGTTGGCTAGTGGGGAGGGCAGGGGCCCTGGAGCCATCCTTCGGCCTCCTCCTCAGACAGTGATCTGGGGATTCCAGGCCTGTGCATCAAAGAACCGGATAATTAGATAAACACGGCTCATTACTCAGAGTTAACAAAACTGTAACAGAATGCATTTTTTAGTGATTTATTTTTAAATTTATTGTTTGCCCTTTCTGATCCTGTGGACGGCAGCTGAGCAGTTTTCCAGTAGAGGAGGAACCGGGTTACGCTGCTGCCACCCCCCTCCTTAAGACTTCTAGGGGCATTACCCGCCCCCACCACATAGCCCCCATGGGTGTCTGCTTTTGTATCGGTGTCAAGATCAGGAGAGCCATGTCCACACAGCCGTTTGGTTCAGAAGTTAGGGAATGGCCACTCTGAACTCCAGAGAGGCTGCCATCTCCTCAGGATTCTTCATCACCCCAAACTCCCTGATTCCACACTGCTGTGTGGCTGGAAATGCCCTGGGGCTCACTTTCTTCAAATCTTCACTCTGCCTCCGTGTGGGCCACCGACTTCCCTGTTTCTTGTCTCTATGTCTGCCTCTTACCTCCACGCAGTTATAGTAGGCCAGGAGGCTGGAAGCATGCCTGGTGAGCAGGACTCCCCAGTTCCCTTCAGACTGGTAAACCCATTCCAGGCTCAGCCATGTCAGGATCCCTCCAGGGTACACGCAGGTTCCAGACCCCCATCCTGGAGATTGCTGAGACACTGTAGTGTACGTTGCTAATGTCACCTCTCGGGGTCTGCCACTCTGGCAAGTGTTTCCTAAGTGTTAAACAAAATCTTCTGTTCAGAACGGAGGAGAGTGGGGTGTGGTGGCTTGGATAAAAATGGTCTCATAGGCTCACAGGGAGTTGTACTATTAGGAGGTGTGGCCTTGCTGGAGGAAGTTCATCACTGAGGTGGGTTTTGAGTTTTCAGATGTTAAAGCCAGGCAGGCCCAGTGTGGCTCTTTTTTCCTGCTGCCTGCAGATCCAGATGTAGAACTCTCAGCTACCTCTCCGGCACCATGTCGGCCTACCCACTGTCATATTTACCTCCACGATAACGGACTAACCCTCTGAACTAGAAACCAGCCCCAGTTAAATGTTTCATTTATAAGTGTTGCCATGGTCATGGTGTCTCTTCACAGCAATGGAACACCAAGTGGTAACACAAGCTGGCACTCAGGCTGGTCCTCCCTCCCACAGAAACCTGTCAGCAGAGTGTCCCCCGTTTCCCAGACTCTGGGAAAGGACTGCACTGAGACCAGCAGAACTCAGCAGCTTGACCCTGGTTGGGAGGTGAGTTAGGCCCCAAAAGGAAAATGCGATTAATCAAATTCGAGCAAAGACTGACTTCCCGACTCATTACAAAGCTTGAGAGGAGGGTCCCAAATTGTTCTAGTGTGGTATTTTTTCTTTTTTGTAGCATCCTGAACTGACTGGGTTACAAGGACATCGTTCCAGTTCTGGAAGTGAGGAAGTTGAGGACAAAGGACTGGCATGCTCGGTACCTGGTAAGAGACCACGTTGCCCGTGTTTCAATGGTGCCACTTCTCTGTGTTCTTAGAGAGGCCAAGCAAGCTCCTGAGGCCCTTTGGAAGGGCATGAGTCCCTTCGGAACTCTCTCATGCCACAGCCTTTCCCCAAGGGACCTATGCCCTCATTCCCTCACCTGGGATTAACAGTTTAACATGGGAGCTAGAGAATAGTTCAGAGACCATGTTTGCTGCCCTTGTAGAGTGTAGTGATGAGGCAAGCAGGCCTGCTTTTCATCCCTCCCGGCTCCTGCACAGCCAGTTTTACACCTGAAATAACAACACACAAATTGTATTCATTTAAACACTGCCTGGCCCATAAGCTCTAGCTTCTTATTGGCTAACTCTCACATCTTGATTAACCCATTTCTATTAAAGTGTGTAGCATCACAAGGTGGTGGTTTACTGGGAAAATTCTAACCTACATCCATCTTGGGTCAGAGCTTCATGGCGTCTGCCTGCCTCTGCTTTCTTTCTCCCACAATTCTGTTCTGTCTTCCCCACCTACCTATGTTCTGACCTATCAGGCCAAGCAGTTTTCTTTATTAATTAACCAATGAAAGCAACGATAGAAGACCCTCCTACATGATTTCCCCTTTTTCTGATTAAACAAAAAGGAAGGCTTTAACTTTAACATTGCAAAATTACATATAACAAAATAGTTATAAATAATGCAACTAATTCTTGCTTTATAACTATTTTATCTATTTATCATAACTAAGGAAAACTATAATTATAACTAACCATTCTTCAACTCCATCAAAGACTCCAGAAGGATATAGTATTACCTAAGTAAACAAGAAATAAGCAACTTTCAAAACTCTAGAAACGACAGAGACATCTCGCTGTCTGGACAGTCACCCAAAGTTTTTTTGGGCCGTTGGCATCCATCTTCAGACTACAGGCCCATAGTATCTAGCAGACATTTCCATGAAGCAGAAAAATTCAAAGGCAGTTCAGTCCCTTTTTTTTCTGTGTCCTGCATAATGTCTCGTAGACTCTTTCATGAATCAGGAACCCCAAAAGACCATCTCACCTTTAGGCAAGTTCAGCAGTCCTCTCTCTGTGGGTTGTTCATGTCCAGTTTATGCAACAGCCCAGGCAAGAACAGTTTCTTGCCCAAATGGCTATTAAAGTTCATAAGGAGCCTCTTCAATGTCCATCATCCTCTTGAAGTAGATTGGTGCTGCCAGGAGCAGACGTGTCTCATTGTCATGAAAAGGCCTAAGTTAAGAAAACATTTAAAATGTCATATTCTGTGGTATTTGAAAGATATGAAGAATGCCTATCTA
Organism: Myodes glareolus; assembly: GCF_982192425.1. Classification (NCBI taxonomy): domain Eukaryota; kingdom Metazoa; phylum Chordata; class Mammalia; order Rodentia; family Cricetidae; genus Myodes; species Myodes glareolus. Next base: position 8,463,110 of record NC_142043.1, on the reverse strand, counting down.
ACTGAAATATATCTCTATCTAGAAAATCTAACATGACTACAAGCTTGACTATTATTGATGATTATCCATTAACAACCTATATTTCCTAATTATACATTACATTTTTAAAATGAACTACACAATCACGATACCTTAATAAAGATCAGAAATACATATACATATAACAAAATTGACCTTAAAATCCATACCAATGCAAATTATTCGTATCTATATCGTACCCCTTTTTAAATGTAAAAGAACATTTATAAACAATATTTGGGAACATGGGTGCAGTTTTTTCTCTCTCCAAACTGCTTCCTGCTATATGGGGGCACTGTTAATCAGGTTTTTTATGGTGTGCTAGGTTCATCTCAGTTGGCAATTGAGTGAAGTAAGTTTTTGAGGGTGTTCACAACAACCTTTCAGGAGGGTGTGGTCTATCATACTATATTGGGATAAAAGCAATCCACAAGGTCTTATCCTCTGTAAAAACAAAAGAACTTTTCCAAAGCATCATAACCTTAGATCCAAATTTTGAAGTCAAGGTATTTTCAAAATATCTTTCTTGGATTAGTTCAGCAGCATTTATAAACAAATATATTTTAGCAGCTGTTGCACCTTCCTCAGAACTCAAACAATTCAAAGAGAGCATAATAGCATACAGTATCAAGATTTTCTGTGCATTTTTCATCTTTGTGTGGCTTTATTTTAACCTCTATATCATTTATTTTTACTTTTTGAGACAAGTTCTCTGTATATCTTTGTCCTGGAATAACTCTGTAGACCAGGCTGTCCTTGAACTCACAGAGATCCACTTGTCTCTGCCTCCCAAGTACTGGGATTAAAGGTGTGTGCTACAACACCTTGAACTCACAGAGATCTGTCTCTGCCTCCCAGGCATTGGGATTAAAGGTGCATGCTACCACACCTTGAAGTCACAGAGGTCAATCTACCTCTACCCCTTGAAGTCACAGAGGTCAATCTACCTCTGCCTCCCAAGTGTTGGGATTGAAGTTGTGTACCACCACACCCAACTACTCCTTTTTTTCTTTTTTACTTTTAAGAACTTTAATCTTTAGCCTGCATATATTTTTAACACATTATAAATCATTTAGAGGTTTTCTTTGTCTTTGAATCTCTCTTTACTGTATATCTCTTTTTCTGACCACATGAGTCTTTATGGAGAGGATTATAGCCATGACTTTGATGGCTGGATCCAGCCCATTCCTTAGCTTCCCTGCCTCATGGCAGAGGTACTGGCTGTAGCCATGTTTATTGTCACAACTCTATGGTGTTTCAAGGTCCCTGCCAGCAAGCAAGCTGCAGTATTCTGCTCACAGACCACACTCAGACTGCCTGCCTGAAAGAGTCAGAGTTTGCCCTGGCAGGATGGCCCAGAAAGCCAGCATTTTAAAACGGTGCAGCTTTTTTCCTGCTACGGCTGAAAACCTGAAAAGCATGCATTCAGCTTTTCATCAACACCATTCAAGTTTTTCGTGGCAGGATTTCTTAAAAGAGCTGCAGTATTTTGCAGCTAAAGCTGAGTCAGGAAGCCTCTCTTAGATGAGAGCACTTGCTTGCCTCTAGCAAGTAGAGCAGACCTGAGAAATTGCTGCTACCAAGAAAACATGCTAACCTACGTCCACCTTGGGCCGGAGCTTCATGGCGTCTGCCTGCCTCTGCTTTCTTTCTCCCACAATTCTGTTCTGTCTTCCCTACCTACCTATGTTCTGACCTATCAGGCCAAGCAGTTTTCTTTATTAATTAACCAATGAAAGCAACAGATAGAAGACCCTCCTACATCAGCAGAGTACCTGAGGTCAGTTTTCATATCTCTCCCCCCTCTCTCTCACACACACTCGTGCACTCACCCATGCATATATGTGTGCACATGTGCACAGGAACAGTTCCCTGTGAGTAGAAGGACCTTCCTCCACCAGAAGCACTGAGCAGAGCTTGTATTTTGCAAACCTTTGAAACATCCAGGAGTCAGGTGTTGTTTGATGTTGTAGTTGTAGAAAGCCGTGTGATGCCATTCCTTACAGGTGGCGCTGATTCCCACCTTCCACCTTTCCAATGGTGAGTGCTCTCAGGTGTGTAACAACTCCATATATGGCTAACGCTAAGATCTGGATTGCTTCCGCGTTTCTGGACCTATCTGCACTTCCCACGTGGCTTGCTGGAGTTGGCTACCTAGAGGTTATTTAAGCTGTAGACTGACTTTTCCCCAGGGCGAGAGGTTGAGAAGGAGCAAGAGGTAATGAGAGATAGTGAGAGGGTAAGAAGATTCTGAATAAAACCGCAGTTAAGAAGAGTCTGGATTGAGACTTCCTCCTGATTAATTGTTCCTGTTATGAGTATGAAATGTCCATCTCCATCTCTTCTGATTGATTTTAGTTTGAGGTCAATTTTGTTGGAAATTAGAATGGCCACACCAGCTTGTTTCTTAGGTCCATTTGCTTGGAAAACCTTTTCCCAACCCATTACTCTGAGTAGATGTCTATCTTTGTGGTTGAGGTGTGTTTCTTGTAAACAGCAGAATGTTGAATCCTGTTTTCTTATCCAGTCTCTAAGTCTGTGCCTTTTTATAGGTGAGTTGAGTCCATTAATATTAAGTGATATTAATGACCAGTGGTTGTTGATTCCGTTTATTTTTGTGTGTGTGTGTAGTAGAGTTTGTGTGTTTCTCTTCTTTGAGTTGTGGTTGTGAAGGGTTGCTAGATGTCTGGGTTATTGTAGGCAGTGATGGCAATGTTGGATTCCTTGGGTTGCGATTTTCCTTCTATTACTTTCTGTAAGGCTGGATTTGTGGCTACGAATTGTTTAAATTTATTTTTATCCTGGAATATTTTGTTTTCTCCGTTGATAGTGAACAATAGCTTGGTTGGGTATAGTAGTCTGGGTTTGCATCCATGGTCTCTTAGTTTCTGCAGTATCTCTATCCAGGATCTTCTGGCTTTCATGGTTTCCATAGAGAAGTCTGGTGTAAGCCTGATAGGTTTACCTTTATAAGTCACTTGACCTTTTTCCTTTGCAGCTCTTAATATTCTTTCTTTAATCTGAATGTTTTGTGCTTTGATTATTATATGGCGAGGGGACGTTTTTTGTTTTTTTTTTGGATCCAGTCTATTCGGTGTTCTGTATGCTTCTTGAACCTTCGTAGGAATATTGTTCTTTAGATGGGAAAGTTTTCTTCTATAACTTTGCTAAATTTTCTGGGCCTTTGATCTGCAGTTCTTCTCCTTCTTCAATCCCTATTATTCTTACATTTGGTTTTTTTATTGTGTCCCAGATTTCCTGAATGTTTTGTGAAGAGACTTTGTTGGATTTGCCGTTTTCTTTGACCAGAGCATTTATTTTCTCTATGGTATCTTCAGAATCTGAGATTAGTTCTTCTATCTCTTGTATTCTATTGGTTATGCTTGATTCTGTAGTCTCCATTCGTTTACCTAGGTTTTCCATATCCAGCCGGTTCTCGTTTTGTGTTCTTCATTGCCTCCATTTCAGTTTTCAATTCTTGGACTGTTTCCTTTACTTGTTTGTTTGTTTTTTCTTGGTTTCTCAGGGTATCATTCACGGATTTACTTATTTCTTCAAACTTTTTGTTATATTTCTCATCCATTTCTATACTCATTTCTTCAAACTTTTTGTTATACTTCTCATCCAAATCTTTAAGGGAGTTATTCATATCCTGTTTAAGGGACTCTATTGCTTTCATAATGGCACTTTTTTCCACTTCTTCTGGGTTAGCGTGTTCAAGTCCTTCTGTTGTAGGGTCGTTGGGATCTGGTGTTTTCATGTTGTTTTTCAGATTGTTGGAGGAGGTCTTGCCTTGGCGTCTGCCCATCTCTTCATTCAAACAACACCTCAACCACAAAGACAGACATCTACTCAGAGTAAAAGGTTGGGAAAAGGTTTTTCAAGCAAACGGATCTAAGAAACAAGCAGGTGTGGCCATTCTAATTTCCAACAAAATTGACCTCAAACTAAAATCAATCAGAAGAGATGGAGACGGACATTTTGTACTCATAACAGGAACAATTCATCAGGAGGAAGTCTCAATCCTGAATATCTACGCCCCTAATATAAAAGCACCCACTTATGTAAAAGAAAAACTTTTAGAACTCAAGGCAGTCATCAAACCACACACACTAATAGTAGACTTCAACACACCTCTCACCAATGGACAGATCAATCAAACAGAAACTCAACAGAGAAATAAGAGAATTGCTAGAGGTAATGAATCAAATGGACTTAACAGATATCTATAGAACATTCTACCCAAATAGGAAAGAATATACCTTCTTCTCTGCAGCTCATGGAACATTCTCGAAAATTGACCACATACTCGGTAACAAAGCAAACTTACAGATACAAAAAAAATATTAGTAATCACCTGTGTCTTGTCGGATCACCACGGAATAAAGTTAGAATTCAATAACAATTCGAATACCAGAAAGCCTACAAGTGCGTGGAAGTTGAACAGTCAACTACCGAATCACCCCTGGGTCAAGGAAGAAATAAAGAAAGAAATTAAAGTCTTCCTTGAATTTAATGAAAATAAAGACATAACATACTCAAACCTATGGGACACAATGAAAGCAGTTCTAAGAGGAAAGTTCATAGCAATAAGTGCCCAATTAAAGAAAATGGAGAAAGCATATATTGGAGACTTAACAGCACACCTAAAAGCTCTGGAAAAAAAAGAAGCAGACTCTCCCAGGAGGAGTAGAAGATTGGAAATAATCAAACTGAGGGCTGAAATCAACAAAATAGAAACACAGAAAACAATTCAAAAAATCAACGAAACAAAAAGTTGGTTCTTGGAGAAAATCAACAAGATTGACAAACCCCTAGCCAAACTAATCAAACGGAAGAGAGAGAACACTCAAATTAATAAGATCAGAAATGAAAAGGGGGACATAACAACAGACACAGTGGAAATTCAGAGAATCATTAGATCTTACTACGAGAGTTTATATGCCACAAAGTTGGAAAATGTACAAGAAATGGATTGGTTTTTAGATAAATACCATTTACCAAAGTTAAATCAAGACCAAGTGAACAATCTAAATAGACCTGTTAGTCGCGAAGAATTAGAAGCTGTTATCAAAAACCTCCCCACCAAAAAAAGTCCAGGACCAGATGGTTTCAATGCAGAATTCTACCAGAACTTCCAGGAAGAGCTAATACCTATACTCCTTAATGTATTTCACAATATAGAAACAGAAGAATCATTGCCAAACTCTTTTTATGAAGCTACAGTTATTCTGATACCAAAACCACACAAAGACACAACCAAGAAAGAGAATTACAGACCAATCTCACTCATGAACATAGACGCTAAAATACTCAATAAAATACTGGCAAACCGAATCCAAGAATACATTAGAAAAATTATCCATTATGATCAAGTGGGCTTCATCCCAGAGATGCAGGGCTGGTTCAACATACGCAAATCTATCAATGTAATCCATCATATTAATAAAATGAAAGAAAAAAACCATATGATCATTTCATTGGATACTGAAAAAGCATTTGACAAAATTCAACACCCCTTTATGATAAAGGTGTTGGAGAGATTGGGAATACGAGGATCATACCTAAATATAATAAAAGCAATATATAGTAAGCCGACAGCTAACATCAAATTGAACGGAGAGAAACTCAAAGCCATTCCACTAAAATCAGGAACACGACAAGGCTGTCCACTCTCTCCATACCTCTTCAATATAGTGCTTGAAGTTCTAGCAATAGCAATAAGACAACATAAGGGGATCACGGGGATTCGAATTGGAAAGGATGAAGTTAAACTTTCGTTATTTGCAGACGATATGATAGTGTACATAAGCAACCCCAAAAACTCTACCAAAGAACTTCTACAATTGATAAACACCTTTAGTAATGTGGCAGGATACAGGATCAACTCCAAAAATTTGGTTGCCCTCCTATACACAAATGATAAAGAAGCAGAGAGGGAAATCAGAGAAACATCACCTTTCATGATAGCCACAAATAGCATAAAATATCTTGGGGTAACTCTAACCAAGGAAGTGAAAGACCTATTTGACAAGAACTTTAAGTCCTTGAAGAAAGAAATTGAGGAGGATACCAGAAAATGGAAAGACCGCCCCTGCTCTTGTATTGGTAGAATCAACATAGTAAAAATGGCAATTCTACCAAAAGCAATCTATAGATTCAATGCAATTCCCATCAAAATTCCATCAAACTTCTTCACAGACCTTGAGAGAACAATAATCAAGTTTATATGGAAAAACAAAAAACCCAGGATAGTCAAAACAATCTTATACAATAAAGGAACTTCTGGAGGCATTACTATCCCTGACTTCAAACTCTATTACAGAGCGACAATATTGAAAACAACTTGGTATTGGCATAACAACAGAGAAGTCGACCTATGGAATCGAATAGAAGACCCAGGTATTAACCCACAAATGTATGAACACCTGATATTTGACAAGGGAGCTAAAGGTATACAATGGAAGAAGGAAAGCATCTTTAACAAATGGTGCTGGCATAACTGGATGTCAACCTGTAGAAGAATGAAAATAGATCCATATCTATCACCATGCACAAAACTCAGGTCCAAATGGATTAAAGACATCAACATTAATTTGTCCACTTTGAACCTGATAGAAGAGAAAGTGGGAAGTAGTCTACAAGATATAGACACAGGATACTACTTTCTAAGCAGAACCCCAGTAGCACAGACAATAAGAGAAACAATGAATAAATGGGATCTACTGAAACTGAGAAGCTTCTGTACAGCAAAGGACACTGTCAGTAAGACAAAAAGGCTACCTTTGGACTGGGAGAAGATCTTCACAAACCCCTCATCAGACAGAGATCTGATCTCCAAAATATACAAAGAACTCAAGAAACTATACACTAAAACTCTAATTAACCCAATTAAAAATGGGGTACTGAACTGAACAGAGAATTCTCAACAGAAGAACTTCGAATGGCCAAAAGACATTTAAAGTCATGCTCAACCTCCTTAGCGATCAGGGAAATGCAAATCAAAACAACTTTGAGATATCATCTTACACCTGTCAGAATAGCCAAACTCAAAAACACCAATGATAGCCTATGCTGGAGAGGATGGGGAATGAGGGGAACACTCATCCATTGTTGGTGGGAATGCAAACTTGTGCAGCCACTGTGGAAATCAGTGTGGCGGTTTCTCAGGAAACTGGGAGTCAACCTCCCTCAGGACCCAGCAATTCCACTCTTGGGAATATACCCAAGAGATGCCCTATCATACTAAAAAAGTATTTGTTCAGCTATGTTCATAGCAGCACTATTTGTAATAGCCAGAACCTGGAAACAACCTAGGTGCCCCTCAATAGAAGAATGGTTAATAAAGGTGTGGAACATATACACATTAGAGTTCTACTCAGCGGTAAAAAACAATGACATCTTGAATTTTGCATGCAAATGGATGGAAATAGAAAACGCTTTACTGAGTGAGGTAAGCCAGACCCAAAAAGAGGAATATGGTATGTATTCACTCATATGTGGATTCTAACCATAATTAAAGGTCTTTGAGCCTATTATTCGTGATCCTAGAGAAGCTAAATAAGAAGGTGAACCTTATGAAAATCATGTAGCTATCTGCCTGGAGATTGGAAATAGGCAAGAGTCCCAGGTAACCTCGGGTGCATGGGGGAGTGGGAGGGTTGTGGGAAGGGGAGAGGGTTAGAGAGAAGGGAGTAGGGGAGGGATGGGGGGAGGGAGGAAGGATGGGTATGAGATCAGGGAAGAATATATTTCAGCTAAGGGAGTCATTTTAGGGTTTACAGGAGACTTGATTATAAATGGGATCCCAGGTCCAAGGAGATCCCCAGATTGTTCTCTGGACAGAAGAGAGGGTGCCTGAAACGGCCTAGGCCCATAACCATACTGATGAATATTTTGCTTATCAGCATAGAACCTTCATCTGGCGATGGATGGAGATAGAGACAGAGACCCACATCGGAACACTGGACTTAACTCCCTAGGTCCAAACGAGAAGCAGAAGGAAAGAGAACGTGAGCAAAGAAGGCAAGATCAGAGAGAACCTTCATCCCACGATGGATGGCGATACAGACGGAGAACCACATTGGAGCACCGGACTGAGCCCCTCAAGGTCCAAATGAAGAGCAGAAGGAGGAAGAAAATGAAAAAGGAAATAAGGACTGCGAGGGATGCGATCACCCACTGATACAAGGGGACGGATCTAATGAGAGTTTACCAAGGCCAGTTGGGCTGGGACTGAAGGAGGACGTAATCCAACCAGATTCTCTGAATGTGGCTGGCCAGGAGTCTTTCTGAAAAGCCATTGACAATGGCACTGGGACTTGTTTCCTCTGCATATACTGGATTTTGCGGATCCAGTCTGTCTGGACACTCACCTTCCTGAACCTGGAGGGAGGCGGGAGGAACTTGAACTTCCCACTGGGCAGGAAACCCTGACTGCTCTTAGGGATGGAGAGGGAGGAGGAGAGGGAGTGGGGGGAGTGGGAGGGTGGTGGGAGGAGGGGTGGAAATGGAAACTTTTATAATTTAATAAAATTTATAAAAAAAGAGTCTGGTGTTGCGTCTTCATTGCTGACAAGGCGGACGCGACAGTAGTCTTCTTAAACCTTAAGTAACACCAGCTAATCTTCTTCTTCAGACTTCGGGGGTTCTGAGCAGACATGTTCTAATCCAAAGCTCTGCAAATAATTTTTTTTTTGATGTCTTTTCTCTTCAATCCCCCTTGCCTCTCCCAGCCTGGTCATAAATTTGTGCTGGAAGTGGCATAGATGACAAACACAAGAAATGCTTTAGATTCCTTCTTTAACTCTAACGGGGAAGAAACCGAAATTATATTCCATCAAATGCATTACAAATTGAGATCCTATGGATGGCTGTGCCACACTAGACATGTTCTTGAACCTGTGAGAATTAAATCACATTAAATGCAACAGGAAAGAACTCACTAGAGAATGTCTCATGTCAGAGGCTTCTGATAAAATGACTGGATTTGTGTGTTACGTTTAAAGTGAAGGTAAGAACCATTTTCCAATTACATCCTGTAGAATAGGACATGGATGGCGGTTAGTAATTCTTTGTCTCCTTTTCCTAGGGGAAAACTAAGACTCACTTGTCAGTTCCAGGAAGGTAGATGGATTGTGGATCATTCTAGAAACTTAATATAAATCTAGAGCCACTGTGCCTTGGGCAGTTCACTCATGGGGACTGCTGCATGGTTCTCCACCACTCTCAAGACAACTCTCTGGCTTCTGGAAGGTTAGCTCTACCCATAGGTTGTTTCAGGGGCAATTAGTAAGATTATTTCCATCCTTACTGTGTTTTTCATGGGTAGAAACTGCCTATTGGAGAGAGTTGAGGGAAACTGAAGCAGAAAAATACCACGCCTGCATGGCCTAGAGACCAAGAATCGGCGAAGGGTGTCTGGATTGAATGAATGCACAGAGCACGAGGTTGAAATGGAACAGCTTCTTTCTTGTTCTGCTTGGGCTGGCTTTAATACCATGGCACCAAATGAGGAGGGGCCACGAAGGGACTGTAACTTGACCCCAACAGGCTCAAGAGTCCTTCCTTCACTCCAGGAGCAGAGAGTATTTTTTATGTCAAACATGTTTTTCTTTGCAGTTAAGCTCCTCAAATGGGGGCAAGGATATCATAACTTGGGGCAGCTGTTCCACAGAAGAACATTGGCATAAAAGTTATCAAAACGCATTGTCTACTGTAAACTTCTTGAAGGTTCCCAATTCTGAGTCTACTTCACTCTCAAAATGCTGATTCAGTTTATCATTATCACTGCACCTTGGTGGGGACTAGGCCTCCTGCTTCCAACTCAGCAGACCCACCAGTTGCTCCTGTCTCACCAGAAGGAAGACTTGGCTCTGAGGCTGTATTTCAGGCAGAGCCTGGGATGGGGTCTGCCACTCAGGCAGCATGTGCCCTGCCTGTGCAGTCATGTGATGTTGATGGGGGGGTCTCTACTCCTCCTCCCCCTCATGGATGTGCTAAAACTGTGTGTCCCTAGGAAGGTATATAGACAAGTCTATGGTCCCAGCGTGAGTTTTCAACATCCAGACCCTCAAAGGGCCCATGTGAGGAGGATGAAGGGAAGCTCCACAGCTTACCAAAGGTGAGCATAAGAGAGATCCAGAAAACTGTCCTCATGGTAAGCTTTGTGTGACTATCAGCTGCCTCAAGGAAGGCAGACTGTCTCATCCATCTTCAGTTCCTAGTGACGAAATGTTTTGATAAATGTGACATGTTCTTATGGTAAGTATATATTCATGTTTGAAAAAGGAAAGAGCTACCAAACACTGTCTGAGGTGCCAAAAGCAGTCCAGGCCTGGAAAGCTGGTCCTCAAAAATGCCAGAGTCCTTAGAGGGAGAAGTAATCACAGTCCTGACATTTGGAACATGAGGCAGAGCTCCTGCGAGTGCCTGACCCAGGGAATTATCTTAGAAACTCCCAACGGAATGGGTAGCCTGACTTTGAGAGGAGGCTCTTTAATTTCCCCATGTCTGCTCCTTTCCCTCCCAAAACCCAGTCACAGGTGTCCACTCCATTGCTTTCTTTTGGTTCTCATCTGTCTATATCTACCATACAGTGACAGAGTGGGCCAAATTCAGTCTAGCATAAAAACTGTATCGAACAGTCGAACTTCACACAGAAGCTGATGCTCTCTTCCGAAGGAAGCTGTACCCATCATGATGGTCTTGGATGAAGAGTACTTTCGGCTACTTCATCATACTTTCTTTGATCTTAACCTTTCATAAATTGCAATAAAAAATGAAGAACCTAAACTAAGGACACTTAGCACTAACTTCTCTACCAACCGCTGTGAAGATGCTTCTATGCATCTTTAAAGAATGTTGTCATGGTTAATCTTTATTTTTGTTTTGAGATAGGGTCTCACTGTGAATCCTTGGCTGGCACAGAATTATGTAGATCAGGTTGTCCTTGAACTGACAGAACCCTGCCTCTGCCTCTTGAGTGTGCTATACCAAGCCTGACTTGTCATTGTTAATCTCGATTGTCCACTTGTTGGAATATGCAGTCCCCTTGGAAACAACTCTGGGTATGCCTGGTTTTTCCAGAAAGACTTAACTGCGTAAAGAAGACCCACTCAGAGTGTGGGTAGCACCATTTGTGGTGATTTAAAGGAGAAATGCCCCACTTAGGCTCAGGAATGTGAATCCTGAGGCCCTAGTTTGGCACAACTTTAAAGGAGGAGGATGTGTGTCCCTGCGGGCATGCTTTTGAGAGTTCATAACCTCACCCCATTTCCTCAATCCCAGTTGTGTTTGAGGATAGAGATACGATCTCTCAGCTTCCCTCTCAGGCTGCCCTCTGAACTCTCCCTCTGGGACCTTCAATAGCTTACTTTGCCATGACTTTTAATCACAGCAACGGGAAAGTTATACAATCATTTTGGATAATTTACTGGGTCCTTGACTTATTTAAAGACCCATTAATAACCCCCACCACCAAATGAGGGGCACTTAGATAGAGGTTGATAGAGGTTTATACCATTCCTTATTCTAATATATATATATATATATATATATATATATATATATATATATATATATATATATATATACCATTACCCCTAATAGGCTAATGTTCAGAATTGCTCCTTCCCAACCCAGTTTTACAACAGAAATGAATGGGTTGAAGCTATAGAATTTTGATATATATCTTTGCTATCACTAAATTCAGGTCCAGGATCAGTTTTGACATTAAGGCCTGACATCTGAAAAGCCATAAACTTGTCTATCTTACCAATACAAGCACCTGCCCATCTGTATGTACTGACAGAAGCATTGAAATAACTGGTAAAGTTAGACTTCACCTGAAACAAATGCAAACTGTTTCTAGAACCAACCTCCAGAAGAGATGGTGGTTCTAGGTCAGTTCTGCTCAGTGTGCCCTTTACCATCAGTGCCAGGGTAACCTTCAGCAGAGATGGTGGTTCTATAACAGTTGTGCTTGGTGTGCCCTCTACAGTTCAGTACCAGGATAACATCTAAAAGAGATGGTGGTTCCGTGCCAGTTCTTCTTGGTGTGCCCTCTACAGTCGGTGCCAGGGTAACCTCCCAACAGAGATGGTGGTTCCATGCCAGTTCTGCTTGGTGTACCCTCTACGGTTGGTGCCAGGGTAACATGCACACCACTAACACTTGTAACAGTTGCATTTGAAAAACACAGGCCACAAACTTGATGGGTCCTGAAGACCTGAACCTCTTAACACTTTTCAAGATCAGATTGTCTTTGTTGGAGACCAGAGGCAAATCACACTAATGAATGCAAAACCCAAGCCATTCCCCCTTGTTAAAAGAACAATAGTTAGTTTGAGGTGTGTGTAGGGGTATGTGCAAGTGAGTACAAGTATCCTCAGAGGCTGGAATTGGAATCAGACCCCTAGAGCTGGAGTTTCAGGCAGTTGTGAACTATCCAGTGTGGGTTCTGGGGACTGAACTCAGGTCCTCAACAAGAGCAGTATGTGCTCGTAACCTCTGAACCTTCTGTTCAGTCTTCCTCCCCCATCAGCTCTTTAAATACCATGTCATGCCCATGCTTGTCTTGGTCAGCATTTGTCTCGATTCCAGCAAGAATCGGGTTGCAAAGAGGGTGTCAGATCCCCCGGAACTTGTAGCTACAGGCTGTTATGAGTGGCCCAAGGTGAGTGTTAGGAACCAATCTCCTACTGTGGTCCTATGGATAAATATAACTTAGAGTAGAAATGGTCCTTGGTGTAAGGCTGCTTATTATCTAGATGACTAGACATAGAGACTAGTTCATAGGGGCAGTATAGGTAGAGAAATGAGGGGAGGGATATGTTCTGAAGGCAGGAGGGCACTGTAGAGTTCTTCCCCTATGGACTCCTAGCTCCTGGAGGGTAACTTCGGTCATATTTATGTTTATAAACCTCATGTCTAGCACATAGGGACCCACATGACAGGATGAAATCTTACAGCAGAGCTGATTCCCTGGGAATCACAGCTGATGAACACAGCTGTGAAGAAGCCCACAGCTAGTGTTTTAAGAGCCAGGCTCTCGGCCCTCCTTCGCTCGCTGTTCTGACCCTGTTTCTTGAATCCGTTTTTGCTGACCACATCAAGGAAGAGTGGAGTAACATACAACTGTGAGCAAGTCTACCACAACACTAATCCATTAAAAGCATTCGTTCATCAAAGTCCATAATAATTTGCTGGGAAAGAGTCCCATTGGATTAGACTTTTAATTGGTATGAAATGCAGCCCAGAAAACAGGGTCTTGGAGCTATTCTGCAGGCTGGCAGTAATTAACCAACCTCCTCTAGGGTTACTGCCCCCTGGAGTATTGGAGTTGTTAAATTACCAGGCGGAGGTGGGGGAATTCTATTACCTTAGAAGCCCAGTCTCCATTTCTCACCTCTACTCCCCTCCAGCCCTCTCTGAAGGAAGATGCAAATGAGCCATCTCTGACTCAGTGTCCCCAAGGCTCCATAAAACTGGGTGACAAGGAACAGTATGTGTCTCCTGATGGTGGGATTATCTCCAACTTATTTTTGCGGGCAGCATTACAAGAGACTGTTGTGTTGCTTAGAGTAATGTCACAAGATACCTCAGCCTGGTAGCTTTAGCAGTGAATGTTGGTTGGTCAGAAGTCTGGAGACTTGGAAGTTCAAGGTCAAGGAGTTAATGCTGTTTGGGGAGGTTCAGCCTTGTCATTGGGAGTGGCCGTGAGGAACTGTGGCCTGACCTGACTTCCTGTGTTCTCTGCTTCCTGTGCGGGAGTGGAAACACACCTAGTCCCCTTCCTGCCTTTGCCACCGTGCTATGCCCTCACGGCCGTGATGGACTCTCTCTGTGTGAGACCCTCAACCGATATACACCGCCACTTTCCCTCCAAGCTTCCTTGGGTCATAGTTATTCTGTCATGATAGAAAAAAGTAATAGAATGATGGAACACGTATTTAGGGAGTAGATGAAAGATGGCTAAACAGGCATGTGTTTGTCAAAGCTCTTTAGGCATACGCTTACAATCTGGGCATTTCCTTCTGCATATGTTCCCCTAATAAAGAGAATTAGTCTTGAAGGGGGAAATGTGTATATACTACTTAATTCCATTGTGAAAATATGTCTTATACCATTAGGCAAGAATTTAAGAAAATATCTATTGCCATATTTAGGATAGAAAAAATAGAAATACAATTCAAATACTGAGCAATGATTAAATTACAGAAACCCTATACAGCCAAATGATGAAATGTACTTTGACATGGAAAACTATAAAGGATGGTGAATTAAAAGCAGAATGCAATCCCTTTTTGCAAACATTAAATGTAATGGTAGTTTTGTATTTTTTTTGTCTGCCCTAATTACACTTGTGCTTTTCCAAGTTCATAAAGTAGATGATATATGTGCAACTTAAAATATCTGGTTGTCTTTGTGCATTTTAATTATATTTGGGACTCTCCCTATGTTGATGGAGGCTCCATTACTGCCAGTCCTTGGACGGTCCTAGAAGTCTGGGTTCCTGTGAATGTCTATCTTGAAGTCTAGAAGTTCACTGCTTCCAGTTCAGTGCTATTCGGCTGTAGTTCAGTCTAGAAGAGGTGGTCTGCTTTTGCTGGCCTGGGCTCAGCCAGGAAGGCTCCTATCAGATGACTTCATGGTACATAGATTTTTATTCCACCCCCTACCCCTGTGTCTCAGGCTCCGTATGAGGGAACTGCACACACTCAACGTCTCCAGTGCCTTGGATTTGGGTGTGTCTGCACTACTTCCAGCTGGTTTTTCTCTGAGAACTTTCTTTAGGAGCCTCCTTTCTCTTCAGCTATGTTCCAGGTTTTCAAACCCCAAGACTCTCAGCTCAAGGCGTTTATTTGCCTATCTTTATATTTTGTCCAAATGAAGCATGTCAAGATGGTTGGGCCTCTCAGCACCTGTGGTTGTGACTGTTTGGAAATGAAGTTAGGGAATTTTTTTCAGATGAGGTCATCCTGACCTGGGGACGGTTAACCCAATGGCCTGTGATTGTGATGGTTGCTCCTAATTATCCGTGTGTCAGGATTGGGAAACAAGACTCACAGTCCTGTCTGGTGTGTGAAGGCACTTCCAGGAAGGACTAACTGGGGGGAGAAGGCCCTCTCTTAGAATGGATAAACCCTTCCAGAGGCAGCCCAGGTACACAGCAGCCAACACTGACTTATGACTCTTTGGTCTTCCGATGCAGGCCAACGACTCTAGAGGAATCTCCAGTTCTTCGTGCTAGACTGGAGCTGCTGAACGCCCCGCTCCCTAGGCTGAGCAGCCACCAGGTCCTCAGCATCTTCAGTATGCAGCCAGCTACATTGGACTACCCAGACTATATTTTATAAGCCAAGCTAATGGATCCCCTTTACACACTCATCCTATCAGTTCTGCTCCTCCAAGAACCCAAATACATCATCCAAAAGAAGTTAGCAGGAGGTTAGACACATAAAGGTAGAGGCCAGGTAGGCTCATGTTACAGCGCATCAAGGCATCCCTTGAGTCCCCAGAGATAGGCGGGGTCTGGGAGGGCCCGGTCCTCTCTCAATGACCACAGCAGGAGTCAGGCCCTGAAACACCTTGTCTCAGACTCTGGCCATGACACTTTAAGACAGTGAACTTCTGGGAGGGCTCTCTTTCCCTCCTCTCCGTCCTCTCCCCCTCTCTCTCTCCCTTTCTCCCCCCTCTCCCTTTCTCCCCCCCTCTCCCTTTCTCCCCCCTCTCCCTTTCTCCCCCCTCTCCCTTTCTCCCCCCTCTCCCTTTCTCCCCCTCTCCCTTTCTCCCCCTCTCCCTCCCTCTCTCCCCCTCTCTCTCCCCCTCTCTCCCTTTCTCCCCCTCTCTCTCCTTCTCTCCTCTCCCTTCTCTTCTTCCTCTCTCCCTCCCTCTCTGCCTCCCCACCTCCCCCTCCCCCCCCCCTCCCCCCTTCTCCCTTCTTTCCCCTCTCGTCCTCTCTTCTGTCCTCCACTCTCCCCTCTCTCCACTCTCCTCTCTCCTCTGTTCTCCCCTCTCCCCTTTCTCCTCTGTCCTCCCCTCTCCCCTTTCTCCTCTGTCCTCCCCTCTCCCCTCTGTCCTCTCCCCTCTCCCCTCTGTCCTCTCCCCTCTCCCCCTCCCCTCTGTCCTCTCCCCTCTCCCCTCTCCCCTCTGTCCTCTGTCCTCTACCCTCTGTCCTCCCCTCCCCTCTTCTCTTTCCTCTCTCCCTTCCTGCAGCAGCCAGGCCCTGGAACACCTTATCTCAGACTCTGGCAGTGAAACTTTAAGACAATGAACTTCCATTTTAAATCACTGGTTTTGTCATCCGCAATGGTGCAGTGGTTTGAAAGAAAATGACCCTCAAAGGAAGTGGCACTATTAGGAGGTGTGACCTTGTTGGAGGAAGTGTGTCATTTGTGTGTGGGGGGACAGGCTTTGAGGTCTTTCTTGATCAAGCTTCCCTCAGTGTGACAGTTGACTTCCTGTTGCCTGAGTCAAGATGTAGGACTCTCAGCTCCAGCACCACGTCTGCCTGCACGCTGCCATGCTACCTGCTGTGATAAGGAACTGAGCCTCTGAAACCATAAGTGAGCCCCCTAAATTAAATGTTTTCATTGATGTCCCTTTGCAGAAATAAAAGCCTGACTAAGCAATGGCCATTAGCAGAGCATTGGTAACAGTCTGCGCCCTGTCCCTACAGCTCTGACTGGGTGGGAAACGAGGAGTTAAACACGGTCTGTGCAGGGAAGGAGGAGTTAAACACGGTCTGTGCCTGTAAAACACAGCAGCAGCTTCAAGTTGTGCAAGTGTGATGGTGGGAAAGCCAAAGAATCACAGGAAACAGGAAGTGGAGAAGCCCGGTTGGTGCGGCTGGACTTGTCCCTCTGAGGGCACAGGGGACAGAAGAGTGAAGCATTGTATCCATCCTCCACCTCTCTAGTCTCTGATTTCCCACTTGTTCCCCCCAAATTCTCTCCCCCCTCCCCAATCCCTGGAAGAGACCCACTCTCCTCTTCCCTCCCTTCCACCATCTCCCACGCTTCTCCCCCTTCCTTTCTGATAAATTGTTGCCTTCTCGGATCCTTTTTTTTTTTCTTCTTAAAGACAAGGTCTCTTGTAGACCAGGGTAACCTCAAACTTGCTATGTAGCTGAGGATGACCTTGAATTTCTGATACTCCTACCTCCACCTTCTGAATTCTGGGGGTACAAGTTTTCTGTGTGCTGGGGATCCAAGCCACGGCTGCATGCTGGACAGGCACCCTTCCGGCTGAACCGCGCCCTCATTCATGTTTGGGTCTTAATTGCTCCATGCAGATGCTGTATCCAGCTGTACTTGTGAGAGTCCACTGGGAAAAGCAGGCTCAGCTGTTCCGAATTGGTGGGACAGTCTGACTGGAGAAACTTGTCCTCAGCTTGAGAAATGCTCTCAAAATGCTAAATGAATTTAATCCATAACTGAAAACATCAGAGCTAAGGAGCCTATAGATGATTAAGAAAGTGTTTTGTCAACTGTAAAACACTAAAGAATAGAACCAGTATTTCCCTAGTTGTCTGTGCGACGCAATCTGCAGGAAACTACTTTTTCCCTAATCTTAACTCTGTTCTCTGTCCTGTCCCCAATCCCCCTTTCAACCCTGTTCCCCCACAGGCCTGGAAGCATCTCTGAGAGGAAATCAAGCCTCAGAAAGAGCTGGATCTGTGGAAGAACAAGAACAACGTCCCCAGATACACCAGGCATTGCCCTCCTTGGCCTCTTCCCCACTGCTCTGGCAAATGAAGTTTAAATATTTAATAAGGATGCTGGCACTGTTGGAGAGGCTGGGACTCCCCACTGATGAGGCCTCGGGGCCTAGAATCCACATGGTTCCATGACTGAGTCTGAGCACATGACAGCCCATTTATTACATCACCTGGGCTGCGGGCAAGCCTGCTGAGCAAGTTGTGTGGGGCTGTATTCACAGCTGCCTAGGAACTGGGCCGGACTCTGGCTGTGCACACTCTAGTTTGATGGAGGGGCTGGTGCTGCAGCATGGCATCTAGGCCAGATGCCCCTGCAGCTGCTCACCATGAAATGGGAATGTCAATCCCTCGATGGGTGATGCCACCGTGGGTGGCACCTCCATAGACCAACTGGCCTTTCAATCCCTGTCGTTATGATGTGCCCTGTCTAATTATAGGATTCTTTCTCAAAAGAAATAATATAGATACATTTTGTAAATACAGTTAAATATCATGATACACATTTATAGCTATTTTAAAAATAAGCATATTGGTAACTATTATGTAAGCTGCTATAAATATTTTATAAGTAGTTTATAAATTATAACCCAGAAGACAAGAGCTCATAATTTATTGATACAGTTTTTATAGACTATAAATGAGTAAGGTCCTGTGGACTAAAGTTCCCAGAAAAAAACCACACCTGTGCTTTTTTTTACACACATTATTTTTTATACACAAATTATCCAAGGCTGATTGGAGAACTACAATTTTGTGGTGGTGGGGAGCTGAGATAGTGTAGATTCAGAGCCACATTAGCTTGGGCTACCTTCAAGACCTTCAGACCCCTTGCTTGATGTTTAAAGCCCCTTATTTTGTTTGACAGAAACCCTCAAAGCTAGCAGGCAATTGTTTAAAAACTTCAAAGACCACCTCGGAAGATTTTACAAAGACATTCTATCAAGTTGTCAAGGAAAAGACCATCCAATTTTATTGAACCTAGGCAGTGGGAAAGCGTGCTTCTCAACTCATTCTTAAAGGTGAACTGTGAGGCCAAACCTAGAGAAATATCAATAGGATGATAAACACGTGTCTCTCCTACAGCTCGGCACCAGACTCTTCAGTAGCACTGAGAGTACACAAAGGTATGCCATTTCCACCTGGGCACACAAAAAATAGTAGGCTATTAACCTGGATTCTGTTCCAGAGACACCCCCACCCTGCCCAACTCACGCCTTCCCAGATTCTTCCAGGCCCTTCTGCTGGACCCTGTCCCAACCAGAGAGGACTCCTACCATTCAGGTGCAGGCCACACCAGTCAGAAGAACTGAGATTCCCTGGTGCACCAAAGGCCAGTCTAACTATCAGAAAGTCAACTCGGACAGAGACTCTCATCTAGACCAAGGCCACACAAGTTGCCAGATATCCAAGCTACAAAGATCAGAAAACCAAAGAGGAAACAGCAACCAAGGAACATAACACTCATCCAACAAAGACAAACTCAGACATCAGGGACTAGAACTAATCATCTCAAAACCAGATGCTTAAATGCCAGTATAAAAATACAGTCAACACCAGGGCAATATGTATGGCACCACCAGACCCCAACTACCCTATGACAGCAAGACTTGAATATTCCAAGGCAGCTGAAGGACAAGAAAATGATTTTAAAAAACAATCTCATGGAGATGATAAAGGTCCTTAGAGAGGAAATAAAAAAAAACTCCCTTAAAGAAATCAAATAAAAGACAACAGAAAAGAGAAAATCAACAAATTCTTAAAGAATGCCAAGAAAAAGAAAAAAACAAACAGGTGAAGGAAACTATTCATGTCATGAAAATTGAAATAGAAACAATAAGGAAAACAGTCTACATGATTTTCACACATATGCAGAGGGCCTAGGATGGGAGGGGAAAAGGGAGGGGAAACTGGTTGTTACATAAAAAAAATTTTAAAAATTATTTAAATAAAAAATTAAAATAAACAGTTTGAAGGAATTTAGAAAATAGAATATCTGGGTAAATGGACAGGAACATGCAAGCATCACCAACAATACAAGAGATGGAAGACAAAATCTCAATCATTGAAGACATAATAGAAGAAATAGATACATTGGTCAAGGAAAATGTTAAATCTAAAAGACTTCGAACAAAAGTGTCTAGGAAATCTAGGGCACCACAAAAAGACCAAATCTGTCTTAGGGTTTTTAATAACAGGAATTAACAATCAGTTGTCATTAATATCTCTCAATATCAATGGACTCAGTTTGCCAATAAAAAGACACAGGCTAACAGAATGGATATGAAAATATCCATCCTGAAGCTGCATGTAAGAAGCACACCTCAACATCAAAGACATTATCTCAGAGTAAAGGGTTGGAAAAAGATTTTCCAATAAAATGGACCTAAGAAGCAAACTGGTTTAGCTATCCTAATATCAAACAAAATAGACTTCAAACCAAAATAAAAAGAGGTGGAGAAGGACATTTCATACTCATTAAACGAAAAATCTACTAGATGATATCTCAATTCTGAACATTTATGTACCCATATTTTGTAAAAAAAAAATTACTAAATCTTAAATCACACAATAATGGGAAACTTCAACACTCTCACCTGTGATAGATCATCCAGACAAACTAAGCAGAAATAATGGAACTAACAGATGTATGACTCAAATAGACCTAACAGATATCTACAGAACATTTCACCCAAACACAAAACTATATAAAGAAATTAAAGACTTCCTAGAATTCAATGAACATAACTGCACAACATACCCAAACTTATGGGACACAATGAAAGGGAGGAGAAAGTTCATAGCACTAAGTGCCTGCATAAAGAAATTAGAGAACTCTCACATCACTGACGTAACAGCACACTCAAAAGCTCTAGAACAAAAACACCACTAGGTCATACTTCAAAAAACTGTAATCCACAAAACTAAAAAAAAAAAATCTAAAAGAAAATGGACAATTTTCTCAATAGATACCATTTACCCAAAGTTAAATAAAAATCAAACAATTTAAATAGATCCATAATCCCCTAGGAAATAGAAACAGTCATTAAAACAACATCAACAAAAAGTCTAGGGCCAGATGACTGTAGCACAGAATTCTACCAGACGTTTGAAAAATAGTTATTACCAATACTTCTAAAATTACTCCACAAATAGAAACAGAGGGAACATTGCCAAATTCATTTTATGAGGCCATATTCATCCTGATATTCAAACCATACTAAGACCCAACAAAAATAATTACAGTCCAATTTCCCTCATGAACTTAGATGCAAAGATATTCAATTAAACACTTGCAAACTGAATCCAAGAATACACCAAAAAGATCAACTAGCATGATCAAGTGGGCTTCATACCAGAGATGCAGGGATGGATCAGTATACAAAAATATGTCAATGTAATCCACATGAACAAACTGAAAGAGAAAAACACAACATCTCACTAGATGCTGAAAAAGCCTTTGACAAAACCCAGCACCATTCATGGTAAAAAGTATTGGAGAGATCAGGGATAAAAGGGACATACCTAAACATAACAAAAGCAATATACAACAAATCCGTAGCCAACATCAAACTAAAAGGAAACAAACTTAAAGCAATTCATCTAAAATCAGGAGCAAGACTGTCCACTCTCTTCACACCTGTTTTTATATAGTACTTGAAGCTAAGGCAATAAGACAACTTAAGGAGATCTGGGGGATACAAAACGGAAAAGAAATCAAAGTATCATTATTCACATATAATATGATAATATACATACACAACCCCCAAATTCCACCAGGAAATACCTACAGCTGATGAACACCCTCAGCAAAGTGGCTAGATACAAAATGAACTCAAAAATTCAGAAGTGCTCCTATATGCAAATAATAAAAAGGCTGAGAAAGAAATTAAGGAAATAATACCCTTGACAACAGTCACAAATAAAAAATATCTGTGTAACTCTAACAAAGCAAGTGAAGGACCTATATGACAAGAGCTTCAAGTCTTTGAAGAAAGAAATTGGAGAAGATATCAGAAGATGGAAAGATCTCCCATGCTCGTGGATAGGTAGGGTTAACGTAATAAAGATGGCAATCTTACCAAAAGCAATCTACAGATTCAATGCAATTCCCATCCAAATTCCATCGTGGTTCTTTAAACTTTTGAAAGAACAATACTCAACTTCATATGGAAAAACAAAAAAACCCAAGATAGCTAAAACAATTCTGCACAGGAATTTCCAGAGGTATTACCATCCCTGCTCTCAAACTGTACTACAAAGCTGTCATAATTAAAACCACATGGTACTAGCATAAAAACAGAATGATCAGTGGAATCAAATCAAAGACCCTGAAGTTAATTCATATATGTATGGACACTTGGTTTTTGACAAAGAAGACAACATTAGAAAAAGAAAGCATCTTCAACAAAAGGTGCTGGCATAACTGTATGTCGGTATGTATAAGAATGCAAATAGATCCAGATCTATCATGCTGCATAAAACTCAAGTTCAAGTGGATCAAAGGTCAAAATCAGACACACTGAACCTGATCAAAGAGAAAGTGGGAATAGCCTTGAACCAACTGGCACAGGAGACAGGTTCCTGAATAGAACACTATGATCACAGACGTGATCTACAATTAATAAATGGGACCTTAGGAAAGGCAAAGAACATTGCTGTGGGATAATGCTCTTATACACTGTAAATATTTGTCACTTGTATTAGTTTAATAAAACACTAGTTGGCTAGTAGCCAGGCAGGAAGTATAAGCAGGGCAACAAGACGAGGAGAATTCTGGGTAGAGGAAAGCCAGAGTCAGTCACCAGCCAAATGCAGAGAAAGCAAGATAGAAAGGCCTTACTGAGAAAACATACCAAGCCACATGGCTAAACATAAATAAGAATTACAGTTTAAGTTGTAATAGGCAGTTAGTAATAAGCCTGAACAATAGGGGAAACAGTTTATAGCTAATATAGCCTCTGTATGTTTATTTGGGACTGAATGGATATGGGACCAGGCAGCACAGAAACTTCCATCTACAGGACATGGTCAATAAGACAAAATGACAGCCTACAGAATGGGAAAATATCTTCACCAAACCCACATTTAATCTCCAAAATATATAAAGAACTCAATAAACAAGACATTGAAACCCCAAATAATCCAATTAAAAAACTGGGTACATATTTAAACAGAATTCTCTACAGAGGAATCTCAAATGGCAGAGAAAAACTAATGTTCAACATCCTTAGTCATTAGGAAAATGCAAATCAAATGACACTGAGATTCCATCTTACATATGTCAGAGGGGCTAAGACCAAAAGCATAAGTGACAGCTCGTGCTGGAGAGGATGTGGAGTAAGGGGAACACTCTTGCACTATTGGTGGGAGTGCAAACTTGTACAGCTACTCTCAAAATCAATATGGCAGTTTCTCAGAAAATTGGGAATGGATCTACCTCAAGACCCAGCTATACTACTTTTGGGCATGTACCCAAAGGATGCTCCATCATACCACAAGGATACTAGCTCAACTGTGTTTATAGCAGCTTTATTAATAGCCAGAAATTGGAAGCAAACAAAAATGAATAAAGAAGACATGGTACATTTACACAGTGGAGTATTACTCAGTGGTAAAAAAAATGATATCAGAAAATTTGTTGTCAAATGAATTTGAACTAGAAAAGATCATCTTGAATGGTCATCACCCAGAAAGAATATAGTGTAGGTACTCACTCATAAGTGGATATTATCCGTAAAGCAAAGGAGAAAACATGTGCTACAACCCACAAACACAGAGAAGCTAAGAAACAAAACAGACTCAAGGTGGGGTTGCAAGAATCTCACTGTGCAGGGGAAATAGAATGGACATTACCAGTGGTTGGGGGAGGGGTCTGGAAGGGGAAGTTGGGAGGGGAACAGGAGGGATCAGTTGGGGGAAGGATGGAGAGGGAGAATACTGGGAGAGACACCTGGAATCGGGCATGTCTGGGATGAGCTAGAAACCTAGAGCAATGGGAATTCCCAGAAATCTCTGAGGGTGACCTAGCTAAGACTCCTAGCAGTGGGGGATACAGAGCCTGAACTGGCCATCTTGTAATGAGATAAAAATTTCTAGTAGAGGAATTGGGACCCAATCCAGTCACAAATTCTTCAGCCCACTATTTATCTTGTCTACAACATATTCTGGGGTAAAGATGTTGCAGAAATTGTGGGAGTGACCAACTAATGACTGGCACAGCTGGAGACCCTTTCCCTAAGAGGGAACTCACCCCTGAGGGCAAGGACCCAGGGCGGGAGGAAGGATTGTAGGAGCCAGAGGGATCAAGGACACCACAGGAAAACTCACAGAATCAACTAACCTGGGTTCACAGGAGCTCACAGAGACTGAACCAACAACCAGGGAGACTGAATGGGAGTGACCTTTGCATACGTTACAGTTGTGTAATGTGGTCTTCCTATAGGACTCTTAACAGTGAGAGTGGGGGCTGCTTCTGACTCTGATGCCTGCTTTTGGGACCCTTTCCTCCTTCCAGATTGTCTCATTCAGCCATAATAGAAGAGGAGGTGCCTAGTCTCACTGCAGTTTTATATATCTTTTTTTATTATTTATTTATTTATTATGTATACAATATTTTGTCTGTGTGTATGCCTGCAGGCCAGAAGAGGGCACCAGACCCCATTACAGATGGTGGTGAGCCACCATGTGGTTGCTGGGAATTGAACTTAGGACCTTTGGAAGAGCAGGCAATGCTCTTAACCCCTGAGCCATCTCTCTAGCCCAGTTTTATATATCTTGACTGATACTCTTGGGAGGCCCGCCTGTGTCTGCAGAGACACAGTGAGTGAAGAGTGGATGCCAATAACACCTTACAATTGTATATGATAATTTCTTAGTGGGAGGGTACTAAAGACTTGACTTGAAGAAACAAAACAACCTCATTTTGCAAAAGACATGTGTTTATGTGTATGTCTGAGTGCATGCCACATGTAGGTGCTCAAGGGGGCCGGAAGAGGGGGTTGGATACCCTGGAGCTGGAGTTGTAGGTGGTTGTGAGCTGACATGAGTCCTGTGAAATCGAACTTGTGTCCTCCGGAAGAGCAACAAGCTCTCTTAACCACTGAGTGTTAACCACTGAGCGACCTTTCCAGCCACAGAAACTAGAGTGTTTAATGTAACTACATTCCATTTGTCTTGAAGATCCAAGCTAAGGCAATAAAATAAGAATACAGATATAAGGATCAGAAAGAAGGAAGTAAAACTGTTATTTGTGCAATATAAACTCAAAGTAATCTACAGACCTGTTATTACAATGGTGGCTATTAAGGTGACTAGATACAAGAATGGGTTATCCAATAGTGCCGTGGAATTGGTTGTTTATCTGTAGACCAGCAGCAAGCAAGAAAATGTAATTAAAATGACACCATTTACAACACATCACAGAGTGAAAGGATTTGAGAATAAGCCCTGCAAGAGTGTAAGACCTCTGTAGGGAAAATAAGTCTTAAGACATATTTTTAAAGGTCTTAATAAATGGGAAATCATAGCTTGTTTATTGACTGAAAGCCTACAGCTGGGAATTTTATAGAACTCAATAAGATGAGTGTAAATTTTATATGGAATATCAAGTGCCCGAGTATGTTCTCCAATAAAATGACAGTGCAGGAGAGATCATTTCAGTATCAGAATCTCTGTGGTGCTATATAATTTAAATGGGGTCCTGGAGAGTTGGCTCAGTGGTGAAGAGCACGGACGGCTCTCACAGGATCCAGGTTCAGGTCCATCACCCACACGGCAGTTCACGAAAGCCTGTGACTCCAGTTCCAGGGGCCCCAACGCCCTCTTCTGACCTCTGTGGGCACTATACACTTGTGGTGCACATACACTCAGAAATAGAAGTTTAAAACAAACTATCAAATTTTTTTATTCTAGTGCTATTCAGCATGGAGATTGTATTGCTGCACATGAAATAGTGTTTTTAAAGAATGTTCCTGAACTCGGCTGCTGATGACTATTGTTCATTCGTAAGCAGCTATTACAAACTGATTTCTGCCATAGGTGCCATGTAGATTACTGCTTGGAATATTGAAAATTCTAATAAATAGCAAATAGACAACAGATGTAACCAACATAATGTAAGGAAATATTTATCAGGAGTGAATATAAAAATGACAATCAATAACAATAAAATGTTATTTTAGGCCTCTTTAACCAGGAACTATTAAATCTCACTCATTATTGGGAAACTTGAATTGGAAATATTTATGGGCAGAAGTGTAAATTAGTGCAACCACTTTGGAAAGACAGCATTAATAAATGCCACAGTGTTGGGGCTAGAGGCAGAGCTCAGCAGCTAAGGCCACTGGTTGCTCTCCAGAGCCCTGGGTTGGGTATGCAGCACCACCAGGCAATTTGCAGCTTCATGTAACCCTTATCCTCAGGAGATCTGATGCTGTCTTCTGGCTTCCTCATGTGTTGCATGCATGTGGTACATCGACATATATGAAGACACAACACCTGCCTACATGTAAAATTATCTTTATCTAGAATGCTATAATGTGAACCATTCAGGCACATTATAGGTAGAAGATTGCTGGAATAAAATTTAGAATAATTATTTATGAATTTTCAAACTCTTTTACAAATAAGGCTAATCCCCTACTCTGGTCTAATGTTTGTCTCAGCAGCTGTGTTTGGGTGGAGGTCACAGCAACACTGGGACAATGACTTGTGAATCAATGACACCTGAGCCTGAAAAATGGATTCCAGATTATCTAGCCATTGCCAATGTATTTGGGATACTATTTTGTCACTTGGTCCAGGAGTGACAAGAAGGAACAGGGTCTTGACTTTTAACTCTAAAGGACATAGATGAGTGAGAAATGAACCTTTGTAGTCTCAGTCTGCTGTGATTTTGAGGACTGTTTGTTACTACAACATATCATAACATATACTGACTAATGCATATATAAGACATATCCACACTACTGCAGCACCACTGTTAACAGTGGTCTCTGAAGGATGGAAAATAAACAAACATGAAGTTACCTAGTGAGAGGTTATTTAGCAGTGAATCAAATGACAATGACATAAAAAGATGTGAGTAACTTTGTCAATATAGGTGAATTTAGTGTAAATATAATGAAAAACAAATCTAAAAGGTTTAGGCGAGTAGTTACATTACTAATGTTTATTTCAATGTCATGTGCATTTTTTAAATTTTTATTGCATTTATTTTGTGTGTGTGTGTACACAGGCACATACATGTGCATGCCATAACACATGTATGACAGCCGGAAGACAACTTTCAGGAACCATCTCGCTCCTATCACATGGGTCACGGGGAGAAAACTTAGGTTGTCAGGTGTGGCATCCTCATCTGCTGAGCTGGTTGATCAGCCTTCTAGGTATTTTTATGAAATTAGAACTTGGGTGCTACAAGTCTTAGATTGTATGTGAGGCTGGAGAGGGGGCACAGTGCTCAAGAGCACATGCTGCTCTTGCCGAGGTTCCCAGCTCCCACATCAAAGTTGGTTCAAATTAGCCTGTGCCTCCACCTCAAGGGATCTAATGCCATCTTCTGGACTCTGAGACACCCCACCCAGGTAGCAGACGCACAGATATACAGACATCTAAAAATAAATCTTAAAAGGTCATGTGAACAGAAATCAGGGGGTGATGACTTGAGGGAGAACAGGGTTCTGAGATGAATCAAAACAGTCCTGAAGGTGGCTAAATTCTTCATCCTAGGGGAACAAAGAATATAAGCCCTGACATAAAAATGCCCAAATAGCAGTTTACTTGCAGATTGATGGATCATTTTGAACCAAGATTATAGCTAATTCATAATTCAATCTTATGTACCTCAGTTTTTTAAACCACAAAATGGCAGAATCTGCGCTGTTATGGACTTTGCATACAGGGGTAGGAATGTTAGCGACTTCTCAGCCTTCAGCAGTTGGTTTAAATGTGGACCTATACCCTACACCAGCTTTAAGTTCTGAGAATGTGTGACTATGGCCAAACAGTCTTTTTTACCAAGCCATATGTATTAATGAGGTTTGGCATGTTGTTTTCATGCCCACAGCAGGCAAGTACTGGCCAATCCTAACTGCCCCTTTTGCCCTACCTTTTCTACTACAGTCTTCCCAATATCTAGTAATTGTTATTCTATATTCAGATCAATTTGTTTTGGTTTCCATCTATAAGAGAAAACATAGATGGAAATGCAAACTCAGAGAGGAACTACTTGCCTCTGTCCAGCTTGTTTTCGCTTAACGTACCATCCTCTAATTTAATCTGCTTTGCTATAAATAGGATAATGCTTCATTTATAGGCACACCATAGTTGGATATTCATCTGTTGATGGGTATGTCTGTAGGTCGGTTCCATCTCTTCGCTATCCTGGATAGTGCTGTAGTATGCAAGGATATACGTAAGTACTGTGAACAAGACTGTTTGAGAAGACGCTATGTCTACAAAGGTCGATGACCTGTTTAGGACTTTAGTGATGTGGATGTAGGATTGTTACAGGTTCATACCTTTTATTTTGAGCTATCTCTAATCCACAAAATAAGCCCCAACCCCACCCTATGCTGGACAAAGAAAAACAGGTCTACCATCTTTACGGACAGAAAAACAACTTTTGGACTCTACTAATACAAGCCCAATTTTCTACCTGCCACAGAGCTAAGAATGCTATCATACAGCACCAATGGTCGATAGCACAGTTGCACAGTTCTCCTGTCTTGCTGTGAGCCACCTACCCGATATCCTCATCCTCCACTGTGTCTGGAAAGTGTCTTGATTTATGCACTTCTTTATCCCGTTACTATAGAGAGTTTGTGGACTGCTACGTCATTGGAGCATGGTATTTAGGGAGACTGAAATCTGGGTTTCTGGGCCATGGCTACCCATATTTGACTCCGGAACAAGCCATGTCTTTTGAGTCTGTTCTTTTCTCAGTAGTGTCTGCTCTGCTGATTGCTGCCTGGGTTTCCCTTCACTGTATACTCAGAAGGCGTTGCTAGAACATGCACTGGTTTAGTTTCGTTTCTCCCTTTTGCTTTTAAGGAACTTTTACTTTATTCTCCATATGGCTGCACCAATTTATATTCCCATCAACAAAGAGGAGTTCTCAATTTGTACATCTTAAGCAGCATTTATTGTTTTGGGTGGCCATTCTAACTTTGGCAAGATAGTTTCTTAATTCTGATCAACATCTGAGTGCGTGAGTTGGTTCTTTTTCCTATGACATTTATTTTCTTGAAGTGTCCATTAATCTCCTGAACCATGGAAGATTAGGGAGGACATCCCAACAGGAATTTGTCTTTTAATTAAGAAGGAACTTTGCTTCCCCAAGTGTTGTATTCCAGGTCACATAAGTCTGTGATGGTGAGCCACAGATAAGCAGAACTTCAGAGGAAGGGGTGAGGGTTGTGTTGAATGAAGTGTTCTGTCCTGTGATCATTTGCGTGTGCAGGTCCATCTGGACCGAGAAGTTCTGATGCAGCTCTGCACTGGATAACGGACCCACTGGCGAAACACACACACACACACACACACACACACATACACACACACACACACACACACACACACAAAAAAAAAAAAACAGATCACCCAATAGTGCAGAGCATAGAAAGGAAAGACAACCCTTCAAGAATACAGTGTTGTAGAATACAGAGCAAAACAGCCAGCATTCTTATCAGACCATGCAAGAGGCCGTCAGGAGTGGGCTTGTTGATTGTTGCTGTTCCCTTATAGAACAAGAGCTTGGGAGACCCAGAGGCCCTCACCTGAGATGTAGCAGTGACTGCAATTCATTTGTAGGCAACTCTGCCCTAACCGCATATGGCCTCTGGTGTGTGGGGAAGGTGCTGGAGTACATAGGCTGAGGGTGATAATGGGGAGATGTCCATCTGTGCAGCTATGGGGAAATCACATGATCCATGATGAAGACTTTCCAGGGCAGCTGCTGTAGGGTCAGCCATGCTCCTGCCTGTGACCCTCACCCAAGTTTGGCAATTAATCCCATAAATTCACTAGTTCCCTTCCCCCAGGGTGATCTTCAGTAGAAGGACTTTGTCTTTGGGACCTAAAGAGGGGATGACACTTACACTACCCAGGAAGGAGCTCTTTCCCAACAGGATACATGGACTTCTTGAAATGAAGGATTGACAACGGCCCCACCCCCATATGTCTGTATCTTGCTCTGTGTTTGCAAAATAAACTTAATAGAATCTCCTCGAAATCACATTATTCATGCTCACTTGTTCCAAATATAAATGACTCTGCACATTATAAGATATTTGCAGTTTGCAAAACCTCTCTTGTCTTTACCTAAGTCTAAAGTTCAAGAGCTCCTCTGAGAGCTATTGGCAATTACCAATGTTTAGCTCAGATATCTGTGTGTCAGAACCTCTATCATCAAAGATAAGGCCACTCTCTAGCCAATAACATAGAATTTACATATGCAAAACTAGCTGAGCTATAAGCAAGGGATTAGTTACAAGAAGCCAACAACCTCCACGTCTTTGTCTCTGCATCTGTCAACAAGGAACCCAAACTAAGATGTAAGTGCCTGATCCCAGGAAATAATGGACAGGAAATAAGTGAGAGGGGATAGTACCAGCAGTAAAGAGTATATTTCTTGCCACTATGGGTCCCTGAAGCTTAATTCAAATGTGGAATTCTGAGAACTGCAACCAATGTGCCTGGCAGTTATCCCAAGAGTCAAGACTGGGAGTAGCAACTCCCATGAGTCATTGGTGGAAGGAACTAGTGTATCCATGTTTATGACATCATAGTGATGACGGGAAAAGAGGAAGTCATCAGGCAAAGTGGTAGGATTGGGGGATGGAAGTTGGACTCCCACACACTGAGCTGGAAAGAGGAAGAGGAGCTGGGAAGGGTGCTACGAGTGTTTGCCACCTCCAGACAGGTATCTCTGGATTTAAAATAAATATCTAGGAGAGAGAAATATCTGGAGAGATGGCTCAGTGGTTAAGAGCACAAACTGCTCTTGCAGAAGATCCAAGTTCTATTCCCAGCACCCAAGTCAGGCAACTCACAATAGCCTGTAACTTCCAACTCCAGAGGATATCATTTCCTCTTGTGACCTGCACAGGCCCTGCGCTCAAGTGTGCAAACATAGACTCAGACACATGTTGCATATCCATAACTAAACTAAATACATATGATTCTTTGTCAGTAAATCTTTCATTTGTATATCCGTTTTTTAGACATATTTTGGGGGCAAGTCTCTGCCTTGAGTTCCTGGCCTAACTTCTCTTTAAGGCAGAGACTTGGAGGCAAAATAAACTGTAAGTTGAAATAAGCTCTTTGTTCCCCAAGTTGCTTTTGGTTATGGTGTTTATCGCAGTAAGAGAAACCAAACCAAGACACTTGTACATCTAGGGTTGTCTAAAAATGTCTTGGGCAAGAACAGCTAGAGGGCAGGGAAAGATTAAGAAGCCTGCATCTACTCAAAAGTCTCAAGGTCTTCATTGTTGGTAGCAGAGTTTTGACTTCATTTTTTAATACAAAGAGGAAAGACCATTAAGAGGAAAACTAGAGCCTGGAGCCGTAGCTCAGCAGAAGAGCATGCACCACTCTCACAGAGGATCCATGTCCTCTTGGTTCCCAGTGCCCACATGGGACGGTTGGCAACTGCCTGAACTCCAGTGGATCAGGGGCCCTCTTCTAGCCTCTACGGGCAATTGCCGTGATGGGCACATACCTACATATAAAGACTCACAATTAAAAATCTTTTTTTCTTTTAAAAGGATGCTTATTGATTTTCCATAGGGATTATAAATTTTAAAGATGGTTCAGTCACAGTGAAACTTAAGAATGCCTGTCTTCGTTTACCCCACCCCCATGCCTACTCCTGGGATCCAAGAATCACTGACTTTCTTTGTGACATATTCTCATTTTTCTTTCAACTGAAAAAATACCAGTAAAACATTAAATAATAAAAACAATAGTCATTATTGTTTTCCATGCCATATGTTTGGCTCCATGCGAAGGGGACTTCCTTAAGGAGATGTGGGATTCCCATCTGTATTCTATGAATATTTTATTACCATTGGTTAAGGAAAAATCTGCTTTGGCCTATGGCAGGGCAGAATAGAGGCAGATGGTAAATCCAAGCAGTGATATATAGAGAGAGTAGGCAGAGACAAGAGACGCCATGTAGCTGCCAAAGAAGAAAGACACCAGAACCTTACCAGTAGGCCACAGTCTTGTGGTGATAGATTAATAGAAATGGGTTAATTTAAGATATAAGAGCTAGCTAGAAATATACCTAAGCCATTAGCCAAGCAGTGTTGTAGTTAGTATAGTTTTGTGTGATTATTCAGGTCTGGGCAAGTTGGGAAACGAATGTGCAATCTCTGTTTAAGGGGAACTCTGTGTATGTAAGTCCCTGAGCCAGCAGGGCATGACATTTCTTAAGGGATCAGTTCTGCCTGATGAGACTATGTTCTAAACACACCTCTTGTTTATGGATACTTTATTTTGCCAGTGAGAAAACATATTCATCAGACCAACATGGAACCTTAGGTGTGATGGGAGGGCTGACAACTATGTCTTCCACCCTCTCCTGCTAAGATTTATGAATTGCCAAGGCTCTCTATCCTACAGTCTTCTATCCATTCTCTCCTTCACCTTCCTCTTTTATCTCCAAGGACATATACAAGCATAAACATATACATAAACAAAAACAATAATTTTATAGATTTAAAAAATTGCTTTAATTGCATGCATATAAAGGGTGTGTGCAAATGAGGGTAGTGTCTGTGGAGGCCAAAAGAGTGCTGGATCCCCAGGCACTGGAGTTAGAAGGAGCTGTGAGCAGTCCAGCATGGGTAATGGAAATTGAATTCAGGTTCTCTGCAAGAGCAGTATACACTCTTAACCACTAAATCATCTCTCCAGCCTCCCCCTCTTCTGACCACAGACCTGCTCATTTGCCTATTTCTGCCTTCTTCTTCTCTGTGCCTAAAAAAAGATAAAGACCTGATAGTCATCTTGATTAGGGATTGGGGCCGTGGCTCCCGGTGCTGTTACACAGGTGGGGCTTCAGACTGTGTCACACTCCAAGGCAGTTTTAAGCACCAGAAGTTTGAGAAGGTCCCAGGATTCAGACAGACATTGGCTTCTCATGATTGTGTTGTCTTACTGTGTTTTCAGTTGCTAATAACACAATACTACATATAGGGTAAATATAAAGGAAAAGGACTTTCTTTGGCTCACAGTGCTGGCCCAAGGGGCCATGTCTGTCTATGGTTTTCACACATCTTAAGGTGGCATGGGGTGTCATGTATCCAGAGACAGAGTATGTGCCAGGGACCCAGACAAACTGGCTTTTACCTTAGTTCTACTCTCCAGATAGCCCATTAATCTGCTAATTGCATGAATGGATTAATCCATGCATGAAGGCAGGGCACTAAACACTTCAACAAGGTCCCACCTCCTAATAGCTCATAATGGGGATTAGATTTCAACACGAGTCTTGGATAAGACAAGCTACAGCAGCCATAATGCTGCAAAATTGAGCCGCTTAAGAGCACAGGCATTGACTCACACTGTTTCTCTTAACTGGCTATCCAGGCATATGTGTAGTCTCCCAGTTCTGGAATCTGGGAGTGGCTCCTTTGGTGGTTCTGGCTCAGGAGGTTACAGCTAAGCTGTCAAACATTCAGGATTAGAGGATCAACATCAAGGCATTCCCACGGTTATTGGAAGACTTGCGTCCTCCCAGGCTATTGGAAAGGGTGTAGTTTATTCCCTTATGGGACCCATCACAGAACTCGCTGATGGCCAACACATGTAGCCATTGGCTTCCCCAAGGGTAAGTAAACAAAATGGGACAACTTGAATTATTCTATAACATATTTTCATGAATGGGACTGGGGAGATGGCTCAACTGTTCAGATCATTTACTTCTCTTGCAGAGGGTCTGAGGTAAGTTCCCAGCACCCACACTGGGCAACTCACAACTGCCTCTAACTCCAGGTCCAGGAGATTAAATACCCTCTTCTTACACACATGTGTAGACCACACACATATACATAAATAAAATAAAATCTCTTAATAGTGACAGTCTATCAAATTGTCTCAAGCTATTTACTGGTCACACAGTTTAAAATGGGAGGGAAACCACATAAGAGTGATATGGTATCACTGGGAGCCATCTTGGAAGATGGCAGCTGCACCTCTGGACCATCTACATAGCTTTGGCCAAGAGTAAGTGCTGGAAGGAAATGTGTGGGTTTCCATTTGGCTCCTGTGTCTTCTACTCTGAGAAACTCTGACTGGAATGACTGACATGCCAGGGTCCCCTAGAAATACCATCTACTATTAGAGTATAACCGTGGTGGATCGAGTGAGTACATTCAGAGATTTGAGAAGTCCAACACTGCTTTTAAAGGTTGAGGTCTCAGTGTGGGACCAGTCTAGGACCATAAAATGAAATGAGATTGGATCATTTCTCAGCTTGCATTGAACTGTCTTTCATAAAGTCAGGGGATGATTATCCTTGAATATTAGCTTGTGAGAGAGGCTGTGTCTATAATGAGTCCTTGTGGGCTAACCCCATTGTACATGGAGACGGAAGGGCTCTCAGCTGGGTCAGTGTGCCAAGTGTAACTCAAAGGTTCAATCTTTGATTTCTGTAATGGTTTGGGGGTATCACAACTCCTTCATAAAAAAGTCTTTCTCAACTGCCACCCTGGAGTCGTCTGCTTCCCCAGCAGAATCACAGTTCTGACGCTGTCAGGAAACTGGGAGAGGAAACAGGCTGAGGGACTGACGCTGGGCAGTTAAGTCCTTTAGGGTTGGAGGAGCAAAGACTGAGGTCAAGCAGTTATCAGACTCTCAAACATCAAGGATGTTAGGAATGGTATGTATGCACGCATTGTCAGGAGTATGGCATGCACACCAAGTATCATCACTGGCAAGGGCTATAGTTTCTATATAGCTTCTAAGAATCTTAGGGAAAAGCACATGTACAATTAATTCAGTGATTTCATTGGGCTTCTCCTCTCTTAAAAATACTTTCTCAACACTGATAGGCTAGGTTATGCCAGTGCCAACCTCTGGCTCTTGGTGTTCCAATAGTTTACTTTTGCTCGTGTTTCATGTCCACAGTGAGCTGACTAGGGCAATCTCATTGCATTCACTCTGGGGAACAGCCCAGTGAAACACTTACTATTTTGAACGTGCCAGGTAATAACCCCAGAAAGAACATTCTGGAGAAGTCTTTACCAGCATTAAGTGTTCACTTCAAATAGAAACACACCATTCCTAGTCCTTTCCACTTAAACGCACTGCCTGGATTGGTTTTATGCTCCTGTCCAACTACAAGGGACTACGGAATACAGTCTCCAGTGCATCTAGAATATATGATTGACAGTCATCACTGGTATTCCAATGTGACAAGCCCAGATTTCTTCTTCTCTTCTTTCTGTGTACCTTAATTTCCTGGGTCACCACTTCATCTGCCTTAGTGTCTGCAGCGGCCGACAGCTCCCACTGGAAGCCAACGAGATCATTCCAGTGACAGAGCTCTCAAGCAACAGCCTCCTGGACAACAAGGCGTAGGAGGTGTGAAGAGTGGGGACCCCAGGGTCGGGACCCAGAATGAGCAGATTCATCACACTGAGACCCTAATTAGACAGGATGAAGGAAAAGTAAGGAAATCAGTTATTCTTGACTTCCAGTTTTCACTGGGGATTAGTATCCCCCAAAAGAAGGGAGACTTTTCTGTTTCTCCCCATCAACAGAGAAAGGGGAGAGGGTGGACCGTAAGTGTCATTGGAAGAGTGTTTGTGAGGAAGCTCGTGCTGCCCCTGCACACCAGGGCTACCTGTGGCCCGCAGCTGTCTTCGGCTGCTCCAGAGCCCCAGGCGTTTCTGCAGGGGTAAAGGTGATTTCAGGTGAGAAACACAATGGGGATCAGTGTTTGGTGCCTGTGAATTCAGGTCTCTCACTCTATCCATTTCAGAAGTTCCCAAGGTCGGCAGCAGAACTGCCCATTAACGTATTTGTAAACCTCAGCAGTAAGTGCCAGTGGCCAGCCTGGGGCTTCCTCTTAATGCCCTCTTGGCTCTCCACTGAGCAGCCCTGCCTTGCTGTTTGACTGTGAACCTCAGCTCTTGGCTAACAACTTGCACATGGGCAGATGTAGAGTAAAAAAATCTACCACTGAGTTCACCCTTTCCTCACCCCCGTCACCACAAAGAAAGACCTGTTGCCTTGCTGGGGTGCTTCAAATGGTGAACTTACTGGTTACTGGGTCCCCTTCATTGTGGCAGTGCCGTGCCCATGAGGGGCTCACGAAACATTGCGCAGATCCTATCACTGGGACTCAAGCAACTTGACGCTGTTAGTGGTATGGGTGGCTTCACCAACCTCCTGTGGTTGCAATTCTGCCATCCCCTTTCCTATATGGTGGTTCCTCACCTGTGACCTTTGAGTTTAGGGGGTCAAGCCCTTCCTGGATCACCAACCTAAGCCTGGGCTTACTTTAGAGCCTTGGATTGGAAGTTTCCTCCCACTGCGCTATCTGGTAAGAAAGACACTTTGATTTAATTCTGCCTCTCTTTTTTATACATATGTCCATTGCATATATACATTATGCATATGTGTCCATTATGTACCTAAGTTACAAGGACACACACATACACTGCTGCCTGTCCCATAGCCCTTCCACTGCCCAAACCTGATTATCTCTGGGCTATTAAGAGATAAGTTCATAAATTGTTACAGTTGCCAACTAACTTCTAAATACCAGTCCTTATACCTGCTGATAAGCGCAGCCCTCACCCCTCATCAAAAATGTTTATTTCTGCAGAAGATGGAGGCTGTTGCAGAGAACTACAGCCATTGAAGATGCAAAGAATACGTGACTGTGGAGTGCCCGTCCCCAGTGGGGCATCTGTATCACAACCTCTAGACTCAAGGGCCAGGGAACATAGAGGACGACAGGGGCAGGAAGATTGTATGAACTGGAGGACCAGAATGATTGTTGCCAGTGTCCTCTAGATATGGTGAGGTGTTGCACCCATAAATCTGAACAATGTGCCTGCCTGGACAAGATTTACTGAAGACCACACCAGCCAACATTCCAGTATTGGTGGAGGGGCTCACAAGGTCCCACCCCGAGTTGAAGAGCTGCCGGCAGTTGCCAGCTGCTAAGGGGAAGGGAATGCATTTTCTTCACAGACAAGCCCCCAATAGGATGTTCATATTCAACTGGTCGGCTCCACTCTCAGGTGTGTATGGGCAACACTAAGCAGACTCGGGAGAGAGAGAGAGAGACAGAGAGAGAGAGAGAGAGAGAGAGAGAGAGACAGAGAGACAGAGACAGAGACAATAGAGGAAATGAATTTGAGATGGAGTCTGGGTGTTGAGGGTGCATGGGAGAAGTTAGAGGAGGAGGGGTGGATACAATTAAGACATATTGGGCCCATGTATGAAATTCTGAAAACTTTTCAAAATTAAATAAGGAGGGCACGCAAAGCACCCAGGATTCATGCCCCCTACCAGAGAAAAACGCAATCTTCCATTAGAGACAAAGAACTCAAAGCAATAGAGAGATCTGCAAGAATGTTCTAGAAATATCCTGTGATCCTGCTTATCCAAAGCCTCCAGCTGTACCGGCAACCATCCTGAAGCCAGTAGCACTTCCTTTTTGTCTAGGATATACTTAATTGGATTTCTGTCACAAGCAAGAGAGTCCTGACTGCTCTGGTAGGGGATTAGGGAGAATATGTGTGCAGTTCTGGCTTCCTGGCCGTCATGCCACCTTCGACCCAAATCCCTGACTGTTTGGATTAGGTAAAGCAATGGCAGAAAGTCAATAGTGATCAAATCTCCCTAAGTGGGTCAAGGAGTACATCCCAAAGAAGCCATGCCTGGTTCAGAGTACAAAAACCTGCCATGGCAGAATTAAGAAGCTTAATTTAAGCGGGTGGTGTGGCCAATCTGCAGCAGGAGCGATCTTCCCAAAACCACACTTACATATTTGAACCCGATCTCCTGGGCTGCGGAGCGCTGCAGTAACTGCGGTCCTAGACCCCACTGATCGGCCCCAGGCTGCTTTCTCTTGTTTTTAAGAGGTAGATGAAAGAAATTAGACACGATGAATGGCTTCAGAGGTTCTGGAAGCAGATTCTGTGCTCGCCTTGCTGTCCATAAAGGTGTGAAGCAGAGGAGAATGGAGCAAGGCTTGTCATTGACAAACCTCACTCAACCTAGGGCTCTCACCGCTGTCTTCTCAGCCCAAAGGGTTGATGCCTGGAACGCTTTGCTGACTTGTGGACTGATCAACACCGCCACCCAGCGGAAGCTTTGGAAATTATGCCAGCTTCCGTACCCGACCAACTCGCAAGCTCTCTGCCTCAACTCAGTGAAGCTCTTTTTTGTTTGTTTGTTTTTCGAGATAGGGTTTCTCAGAAGTGAAGCTCTTTTATACCCAGGCTCTTTGCGTCCGGTCTTTGTGCTGTTGTGTGCATGAATGCTGTTCTCTACGTGAAAATAGGGTTCCCCATTCCTCATCCATCACAATCATGGATATCATCCATGATTCCTGGCCTCATTTCACCGGCTTGAGATAAGGTAACATGTGAACACTATCCCCCAGAATAGCATTTTCCTGGATCTCCTGCTGTCTAGTGTCCTTCGACCTCCTCATGGTCTCACCTAGTAATTTTGGGAATTATCATTCATGCTAGTTGACCACCCAGGCCAGACTGTGATGTCTGCTATTGATTTTGTAAAGTGTGCTTATAACTTACTGAGCTGTGTCTTTTCACAGCTCCTCAGGAAAACCACCGCATCTACCCTCCTCTGTTTGATGAGCCAGGAAAATCCATGAGACGCTAGGGCACTGTTACCTATGCCTGAAAAAATCACCATCGTTAGATAACCTTAATGTCTGAGCTACTTGTTCAAAAGTCGCCATTTGGGAGGTAGCCAGCGTGCCTTAACACAGGTTGTCGTATCTCAAGCATCGATGCTGTGTTCATGCTCGCACGCTCTGTATGCTATGAGGACACGGGAGGGCCAAGGCTTCTCTGCTCTGCACTCGAGGGCTGGAAAGCTATTCCATGGGGAAGCTCACCTCTACTCACAGTTGACTCATTCCTTATCTCTGAACCTCAGCTTCTGTTTGCTGCCTCTTTCCTCAAGCCTGGGGTTAGAAGAACAATGCCTCTATTAGGATAGCTGGGCACCATCCTACAAAGCCGACACTGATCCCTATCTCCCTCAGTACTTCAGCATGAAGTGTGGCCAGGCTGAAACCTGCTCAGGAAACTAGAGAGCCCTCACCTTACTGGTCTGTCCCTTGTCCTGAGCAGAAAAGGAAGATGATGAAATTCCTGCATCTGGGTCCCAGCATCATCCTAGATGTCAAGATGACACTGGACCTGTCTTCTGCCTGTGGTGTGTTACAGTCCTCCTGGAGCCCACAGTGCGGAGAAGGGGGGGAGCATCTCCTATTCCCACATCAGGATCACAACAAGTCACTAAATCCACTCTTCAAAAATATTCTTAGGAGAGCAAAATGGGGCCAGATGTTTTTCTAGAACCCTCAAAAGGACAGAATGGTCAAACATGGTGGTTCAAGAGGGAAGAGAAATCATTATGCAATAATAGCCAAGAATCTCACTCTGTAGGTTTAAAGGGCCCATAAAATATTAAGCAGAGAGAATTTCTAAAATGACACACACTCAGATACATACCAGTGACATTTCTGTATCTCTAGGATAAAGAAAATTTTCAAAAGCTTTCAGAGATGAAAAATGTGTTCTTTTCCTACAAAGGACCAAGAATCAAAAGGACCGAAGACCACATCATCAATTCCCAAGGCTAAATGCCAGGGGATTGATGCCGGGAATCTAAGTGAAGTGGCTGGGGTAGGAGTCTGGGTACAAAATACCAGTTCAAGGGGTGGAGGGACAAACATCATGATACTGTATAAGACTAGAGCTTGTGTGAACATTTTAAGTGGGATTGTTTTAAGAGA
Source organism: Myodes glareolus (assembly GCF_982192425.1). NCBI lineage: Eukaryota > Metazoa > Chordata > Mammalia > Rodentia > Cricetidae > Myodes > Myodes glareolus. The sequence continues at coordinate 8,423,355 of NC_142043.1, read as the reverse complement.
AACTTATTGATTCAAATGCAGGAAGCAGGACCAGCGAGGCTAGGTCTGCTTCCTGGGTGGTGAGCATCTGAGTTCCTGTGAAAGATGGAAGTAATGCAGACAAACGAGACGGGGGTGTGGGCTGCTGGGTGGGGGCGGGGTTGCTGGGTGGGGGCAGGGGTTGCTGGGTGGGAGTGTGTGGTGCTGGGTGGGAGCGCGGGCAGTTGGGTGGGAATGTGAGCTGTTGGGCACTTTTCAAACACTAAGAGGATTGCAGGGTGGTCTCAGGCCCACGTGGAATCCGGGTTTCTCAACTCACCCTCCTTATGGAGGAGGAGCCTTAGCATAAATCCACAAATGCATTGCAGAGTCAAAGTGTCTATAGCACTGCTACCTGAGCCACCTGAGCCACCGAGCCACTCGAGCCACGAGCCACGGGAGTACACTGATATACAAGGATTCTCAAAGTTGGCAGCTTGCTAACCCTGGATATTAAGAGCAGAGGTTGTATGTTAGAAAAGAAATCCCAAAAGGATAGGGGTGGGCCTATGAGAGAGCAGAGGATCTTAGCGCAGCCCAGAACCAGCAAAAGAAGTCCATGTGATTCAAGGAAAGTCCATGGAACAGACAAGAAAGCTTGGCACTTTTTGCAATTAAAGGTTGTAGAGATAACTCACTGCTTAAGAGCACATACTTTTCTTACAGAGGACCAGAGTTCAATTCCCAGCACCTATTAGATAACTCACAACCCTGCCTGTAACTTCAGCCAAGGGAGCCGCTCCCTCTTCTGGCCTCTGTGTGCACTGTACTTATTGGAGGAAAGAGGGTCAACCATATGTGTGGGATTTGACCATAAATAAAAGTCAAGAAATCAAGAGCCTATGAATACACCAATTAGATTTCTGTCTGAGAATCACATTCTACTGAAACACACCAAAGCAGCTTTAGTGATAGAAGCCTTGGAAAAGTGAAAGAATAAATAAGTAAAACAAGGAGGGAAGGGAGCCTGAGAGAGGCATAGATTGTTCTCTTATTCTAAGTGTGTCGAATGAGAGCAGACAGGGATGCATTTCTTTTTATTCAATATGACACATAGTTAACCAACCAGCAGAGGCTGGGGATGGCTCAGTGGGTGAAGGGTTTGCAATGCAAGTGTGAAGAACAGAGTTCGCACACCCAGAACCCATGGAAGTGCTCCTGTAACACCAGCATCCAGCAGTCAGAGACAGGTATGCCAGAAGACACCCCAAGTCAGCTCCAGACCTCCACATGCCTGTGTGCCTGCGTAAAGATATAGCCACACACATGTGAACAGAAATACAGATGTTACACATATAAAGACTTGAAAGAGAGAGAGAGAGAGAGAGAGAGAGAGAGAGAGAGAGAGAGAGAGAGAGAGAGAAATATAATCTACCACTGGTGCTAAAGTCTGAAACCTAAGAACTCTTGGTAAGTGGGTTGGGGTTGGTTTTAGTACTATCCAATGCTGTTAGTGTTCTGTGTATAATTATTTTTTTTGTTTTATGTGTGTTTAAAAGGTCCCTCGGAGACCCGATCTTTTAAAACTGTCTTATTTTGAGAAAGCAGAAGAATATGCTCTTAACCTTCTGAAACACGAAACAAGAACCTGCTCGTTATTCTTACAAAAACGACTGACACCGCACCATACCTGGGTGTTGTGTTCCAGGCTGACACAGAGGTGGCAGGTGCTCTGGGTAGTAATGTCACCCGGGCTGAATGCCAGCACGATGGTGTCTCTGGAGAAAGCGGCATCAGCAGTTATGATTAAGTATCTGTGGCTGCTTAGTTTGCTCTTGAAGGCGCTTCCAATGCCCTGGCGGTAGCAACTGGACTCTGTGCAGGCGCACTGGGATCCGAGTGTGTATTTTCATCTTGCGCTGGTAGTAAAACCCTAAAGATAATTGCAAACAAATAGAGATTTTCAGGCTTCCTTGAGAACACAGCTTATAAATATTTTTAAAGTCCCTGCTTCCTCTGCACCTGTTGAGTTTTGCCACAGCCGTTTATTTTCTCTGACATGGAATGTTCTCTAATGTTCCTTACAATATTGTCTTTGACCACACACACCCCGGACTACTTAGGAATGTTGTTTTTAAATTTCCAAACGTGTTTATGTCCTCTGTTGGCTATGCTTTCTAACTTAATTGCCCCGCAGTCAGAGACGCTGTATAGTATTGACTGTTTCTTTTTAAGTAGCATTTATGGATTTTATTCCCCAGCTTAACATATGCCCAATTTCTGCAACTGTTCTGTGTGGCTGCAGAAAGCCTATATTTCAGATTTGGGAGTCGAAGGTCCAATATGTGTTTAGTAAATTATGGTTACAATAATATTTTCCAAAGGCTTATGGATTTCTATTTACTTGATCTATAAAAATTAAGATAAAATATATTGCAAATTTAAGATTTTTCTTGTATTTAACTCTTCTCTCCCTTCATATTTATGTATGTGTGTAGCCTTGGCTGTCCTAGAACTTGCTCTGTAGACCAGGCTGGCCCTAAACTCACAGAGATCCATTTACCCCTCTGCCTCCCAAGTGCAGGGGTTAAGAGCATGAGCCATCACATGCAGCTACCTTGGTATATTTTGAGGCTGTTTTATTTCTATAATCTGTAGGATTATAACGTCATAGCTTCTTATAAACTGAAATTTCTCCATTAAGGAATCACTCTTCCTACGCAAAAGCCACTGGTGGTGGAGGGAGCCTGCCCCACCCCGCGACGGTAGCGGTAGCTTGCTCCAGCTGCATTTGCTTACTTTCATCCTCTTTTCTTCCTTTCTGTGTGACCTTCCTGCCATCCGTGTTCGTAGTAATCCCTTCTGAACAACAGAGTGAATCTTCTAGGCACGCTCCAGTTAGCAGTCTGATCTCCTAAGTTATTTAGCTCCTTGATGTTATTAATTATGATTATTGAGTATATTTATTTCTATAATCTTTCTTTGTGCCATTAAATTTCATCAATCATAAGACACACATTTCCATATCTTTGAAATTAGAATGCCTCCTATAATTCATGTAATTACCAGCTTTTTTCTTTCTTTATTGGTTGCATAAAGAAATCAGGCATATTCCACAATCAAGGTCATCTTAGGGTCTGTAAACTATAGTATTTGTTTTCCCTTTTTGTTTATTTCTTTTCCATTCCTTTCTCATAGTTATTAGTTTTGAGATTTTTTTAAAACTTTTTTTACTCTGTACGTGTTCTATCTGTGTTACCGTGGTAATGACTCTTAAATGGTAGCAAACATGGCTACATTAAAATTTTAAAGTTAATTAGTATCTCATTTACAGTCTTCAGAAAGTCACCCTTAAAACCAGAGGGTGGGCGCAGGCATTTTTGAAGGGACATCAAGAAACACAGAAGTCACAGGAAAGTGAGAGACCAAGAGACAAAGCCATAAGGAGCCGCGAGGACCCCCGCACTGTTGAGGACACCCGGGGCAACTCTCTCTAAGGAAACAATGCGCAGGAAGGTTCTGCTCCTAACCTCCTCATGGCTGAAGGCTGCCCCTGGTGTTAACACATCCAAACTTCCACAGTTTTTTCCAAGATTTCATGGTACAGGGAGAAAACATGGGCATAAAAAAAAACATGTCTAAGAGAGGCTGTCCCTCAGCGATAGCTCCAGGTGACCTTGCATGGGCAGACAGGATGTAGGGGAGGCATCAGCAGTGTCTACTACAGCCAGTATTCTTCATTTCCAGCTCATTACTCAAATGCTTTTTTCCCATTTTTTGATTGTTTTTATTTTTTGCCACGTATTTCTTCTCTTCCCCTTTCCTCCCCTTCTATCCTCTCCCATGGTCCCCATGCTCCCAATTTACTCAGGAGATCTTATCTTTTTCTCCTTCCCATGTACATTACTGAAACCTTTACCTTGTCATTCAAGCCATGCATCCTCTATCATTATATATTTATCAGTGTATATTTTATTTCTACTTTTTTGACGTTTTATTGTAAAGATTTTTATTATTTGTGTGTGTGTGTGTGTGTGTGTGTGTGTGTGGTAAGGGGTGGTAGGACGGCGGGTATGTGTATGTGTGTGTGTGTGTGTGTGGTAAGGGGTGGTAGGACGGCGGGTATGTGTATGTGTGTGTGTGTGTGTGTGTGTGTGTGTGTGTGTGGTAAGGGGTGGTAGGACGGCGGGTATGTGTATGTGTGTGTTGTGTGTGTGTGTGTGTGTGTGTGTGGTAAGGGGTGGTAGGACGGCGGGTATGTGTATGTGTGTGTGTGTGTGTGTGTGTGGTAAGGGGTGGTAGGACGGCGGGTATGTGTATGTGTGTGTGTGTGTGTGTGTGTGTGTGTGTGTGTGTGTGTGGTAAGGGGTGGTAGGACGGTGGGTATGTGTGTGTGTGTGTGTGTGTGTGTGTGTGTGTGTGTGTGGTAAGGGGTGGTAGGACGGCGGGTATGTGTATGTGTGTGTGTGTGTGTGTGTGTGTGTGTGTGTGTGTGTGGTAAGGGGTGGTAGGACGGCGGGTATGTGTATGTGTGTGTGTGTGTGTGTGTGTGTGTGTGTGTGGTAAGGGGTGGTAGGACGGCGGGTATGTGTATGTGTGTGTGTGTGTGTGTGTGTGTGTGTGTGGTAAGGGGTGGTAGGACGGCGGGTATGTGTATGTGTGCACACATCACTGAAGGTCAGAAGAGGGTTTGGGTTCCGCGGAGTAGGAGTTAGTGGTCATTGTCAGCTGCCCGAGGTGATATTGCAGACTCCAGTTTTCTGCAAGAGCAGCAGGTCTTGTTAACGACTCGCCATCTCTCCAGCCATTTATATTTGATTTTTAAACAACAAGGGATCCCTTAGATTTAATTGGTATATTTTAATATTTCCTTCCCATTCTTCTTTTCTTTTAGAAATATATTTAAATAAAAAATTAAAGGTGTTTTACACAACAGGTGTGCTGACCCAGGACCTTATTCCCACCACCCAGGAGGCAGGTCGACCTCTTTGATTTGGAGACAGTCTGGTTTACATAGAAAATCAGGTTTCTATAGTAAATCCCTGCTGCAAATAAAAAGAAGTCTGTGGCTGGAGAGATGGCTCAGCAGTCAAGAACAAGGGACAGAGTTCAGCTTCCAGCACCCACATCAGGCAGCTCATGGCCACCTGTAACTTCAGCTCAAGGGGTTACAGTGCCCTCTTCTGGTCTTCTAGCATACTGCACCCACATGGTGCATAAATGGACACTCAAGTGTGTGCAGGTATGTTTGTGTGCACACAAATAAAATAAGTCTTTTCATCCAAGGTCTTCTAAATATTTATCATTTATTTTGATAATCTGACACTTTTCTGTTTAACGTGTTCTGTTTGGTGCTCTGCAGATTGATTTGTCTAAATATATCCCAGCTTTATTTCTGACATTCAGGGATGTTGCAAGCCTAAAGCTAACAAAAAAAAAGCTAGAAGAACAGATTCTGCCAATATCATTAAGGGGAATGCGTTGAGATGGGCCTCAGGGTTAGTAGATGGAAAACTGGCAGGAGAACACAGAGTTCAGACACTCAAGTAGTCAAAATGTGAGGAGCTTACCCAGAAGCGCTATGTGGACAAATATTCCTAGCTGGGACAGCGAGCCTACACGGAGGGTGTGGACTTGAGAGTCTGTGATGGATTGGTTCTGGAATCGACTAGGAGACACCCAGGCTTCTGGTCGGTCTGTGAGAGCATCTTCTCCTATTCCTCCCAAATGTAGCACCCACCTGCAACCGGAAAATATAAAGAAATCGGGGACAGAACAAAGCTGCCTTTGCCTGCGCAGCCTCTCTTCTTTACGGAAAGTGAGTTTGTCCTGCCGTAACCATCTGTTGCTGACACGGAACCCAGCTTCTCTGGATTCCCACTTCCCAGGTGCCTTCCAGGACTCCTGCAGGCCTCAGTGCCAGACTGAGGATGCTGAAGTGCCCCAGCCTTATGCACTGGGCAGCTGCTGAGTTCTCAGCCTCTTGGGTGTGCAGACAGGCAGTCAGGGTACTGTCCAGCCCCTATCATGGAAGCCAATCTGGGAAATCCCTTTTGTGATATGCATCATGGCACGAGTTCTGTTCCTCTAGAAAAGCTTGACAGACCCAAGGTCTCAGCATGTCAGTCCACGTTACAGGAAGAGGACTTGAGGTCCCTCTACAAAATGTCTGTCTCTGGGCTGGTTAGCTTTAAATCAACTTAGTAGAAGTGCAGGTCATCTGGGAAGAGGGAACCTCAGTTCAGAAAATGTCCCCATCAGATTAGCCTGTAGGCAAGAACATGGGGACATTTTCTTGATTAATGTTTGATATGAGAGGATTGTGTCCACTGTGGGTGATATCACCCAGAAGTCCCTGTCCTGGACAGTATAAGAAAGCAGGCTGAGCAAGCCATGTGGAGCAAGCCAGTAACCAGCGCTCCTCCATGGCCTCTGCTTCAGCTCCTGCCTCCAGGTTCCTGCCTTGAGCTCCTGTTCTGACTTTCTTCAGTGATGGTCTGTAAGGTGAAAGCTGAAATAAACCCTTTCCTCCTCAAGTTGCTTCTAGTCATGGTGATATCACAACAATAAAATGCAAGCTGAGATAGTCCCAGCAGCATCAGCAGCACCTAGGAACTCAGCTTTGCTGTGGGAAAACCACTGTAAAGCTTAGTAGCTTACATATTTCTTAAGCCCAGAATGACAGGAGTTATAAAGTCCATTAAGCCCTTGGCACTAATTAGTGTGTCTTCATTCAGGGTCATCTCTACAAGGTGGGTATTTTAAATGCTTGCAAAATATAATTGAATTTGGCATATTCAAGCAAATGATAAATTGGCCTATAATTCTAAATTAAATGTTGGCTTGATTTGATGTTATATCATTTAACTTATAATCAGTGTTAAATGGTTAAGAGAACTTGCTATTACTGAGTTATCTGATCACACAAGAAAGACTAGTTTCTTCAGTTGCAAGCTTATTGCATTTAGTTATTCTAACTTTGTAAAGAAAAATTAAATCTATTAAATTTACAAATGTTTTTAAAGCATCTGAATGAAATTAGTCTATTCAATCAAATTTACTTAACATTAATGAATATCAAATTCCCTTCAGTCACCAGTCAAATTTTTATTAAAGTTTTCCTGAAGATAATTGTTTTATATAAAGTGTACCAGAACTAAAATATTAAGTAGAGCTTACAAGATAAATTTAAGGGCTTAAGGAAAAAATTTAAATTGTAACTGATAAATAAAATTCTGAAAATCACTTACAATGTTCTCTCTACATCAAGGGCTGGGGATATGGCTGGGCAGTAGAACACATCTTTTCCAAGAGTGGGGATCTGGGTTTTTAATCTCCAGAACCTATGGAAAACGCTAGGCACAATGGTGATTGCCTTTGTATGCAATCCCCGTGGTGGGGATGCTGAGATGAAGTGGGCTTCTGTGACTCACTGGCCAGCCTGTCAGACTAAACCAGAGACCTCCAGGAAAAACTGAGAGATGTCTCAAAAACCAAGGCATAGAGAGTGTCTCAGGATGACCCACAGGTTGGTCTCTGGTCTCCACACACAGACAGACATGCATATCCATGCATGCAACCACACATACACACACACACACACACACACACACACACACACACACATTCCTCACTTCAAAACCTACTCTTAAAAACTCATCCTTCCCAGCGTACCCAGGGCTCATTCCCTCCCTCTCCTGACGTCTCACTGGTATACATTTTACAATGTAGTTCTTGTGAGCTTCCCTTCTCAGTTCCCTTCCCCAGAATGTAGCACTGAGAAATTCCTTGTAAGGCTCTTGTTGTTTCCAATTCCCAAATGTGTTAACCCACCTACCGGGGTCAGTCTTTCTTAATTGTGGCCTCTACTTCTCATTCCACACCACACCCTGTGCTGCAGCACCTCAAACTGCTGTTTCTTCTCCAGATCCCTCCTGCTCCCTGCAAGGCCCCCGCTGTGGGTGAGCAGGCTCACTGCCTTTGCCGCACACTGGCCAGAGACCTGGCCCTCAGCTCCCACATGGCATGCTTCGGATTCCACCAAGCTGTTGTTTCTACTTTTGGACATGGGGTTCATCCTCCCCAGTGGCATCAAAGGGTGAGTGGTGCCACCTTACAGGAGCCCCTAGAGAGAAGTGTGAGCAGTGTGGAACATGTGGGAGTTGAGAAGATAAATCCCGTTCTCTTTCTCCCTTTCACAGAGCCTTCAGAAGAGTCCTTCAGCTGTGCCCAACTCAAGGCCCGTGGGTCACATGTGCTCCAGGAAGCTGTAAATGTGGCCTAACAAAAAGTTGTGAACTTACGACAAGTTATTTTTTGTGCCATTTTGTTTATTTTTTGCTTGTTTGTTTTGGTAACTGGATCGCACGGTTGCCTACCATGAGGTTTATGACTATATTGCAACATCAAAAGATTAACAAGACTACAACAAACATGCCTGCCAAATATCCAGGTGTGGCTTCTCCAGAGTTTTAGCAACAGAGAAGAGTACATTGAGAAACCACAACACTTCGTCTTGACTCTTAACCCCACTCCAGTTACTCTTATTCTATTCAGAAATTACAGCGATTTGAAGATGAGGCAGAAAATACGGCTTCCTCATCCTTGTCTCAGGCCCTGTGTGCTCAGCTAAGGCCCTCAAAACTGAGACTCAACTCTTTGTACGAATTACAGTCTTCTCTTGCCCTTTAAAAGGATTCCGTTTATGTCATTATTATAGGTATCAGTCAAAGTTTATAAAATATTTAATTGTCTTAAATTGTTTAAAATTTAATCTTGCTCTTCGTGATGCCAACTTTTATCTAAGGTGAATCACTTCCTTGTGTGTGCTGTATTTTTGTTAGTGATTTCCTCTTCGGTAGGGTTGTGTGGATGGGGTTCACAGTCTAAAGAAGAAATGGATACAGCTCAACTGTCCTCCAAGCTTTATGCGGTCCAGAATCCCAGCCAGGGAGCGCTGCCATCTACAGTGGGCAGCTCTGCAGCGCTGCATTTAACATGTTGAGATAACTCCTCCCAGACATGCCAGAGTCTGTCTTACAGTTGTACATCCTGTCAAATGCACAGTGAACCTTGCACATCATAGTGTGTATTAATGTGTATACATCAAATGAGGGTATTAATATCTCCCTCTCCTTTTCATCCCTTTGTGTGTAGACACTTTCGGCTCCTCCCTTCCAGCGGTTCATAAGATGTTTAACAGGATGTCACCAACTGTCCTCACCGCACTGTGCCGAGGGGCAAGAGGACTCAGTGCTCTTATCCAACCTCGCTTGTCGCCTGCTTTCCACACTCTGGACTCTCCCTTCACTTTTTATTGATCATATTTATTATTTATTTTATGTGCATGAGTGTTTGCCTGCATGTATGTATGTACACCAAGTATGTGCAGTGCTTGTGGGGCCAAAACGGGGTGTCAGATCCTCTGGAGTTACAGGAAGTTGTGAGCCACCTTTTGGGTGCTGTGACCCAAATCCTGGTCCTCTGCAAAATCAGTCAGTGCACTTAACCACCCAGCCATTGCTTTACCCCTCATTAATGTCTTTAATTTGCAAGTTCTAGGTTTACTAATGGCTTTGAACATCTTTCTGTGGGCTCCTTTGCTGTTCCTTTATCTTCTTTGACAAAATGTCTGTTTGAATCCTTTTCAAGCGGAAAACTCTCATTGAGTTGTAAGAATTCTGGTTATCCTGTTTCACACGAGGCATCTCAATCCATGGTTTCTGTTTTCACTTTTCTTAACAGTGTCTTTTGAAAAACAGAACATTTAAATTTTGTGTATTCCAATTTTTCAGGATGTTTTTTTTCCCGTCTTATGCTTTCTACGAATTCTGTCCCCAAACCAAGGTTTTCTTCCATCTTTCCTTAAAGAAATTGTATACGACCTAGAAATTAGCAAGTAGGTGGATAGTCTATTTCAATTTAATACTTTTGTGCGTGGCACAGGGCATTGTGCCAGTGTCCGATTGCTTTATTACCATTTGTTGAAATGTCTGTCCTTTCTCTACTGAATTCAACATGTATTGAAAATCAATGAATTGTGTAAGTATGGGTTTATTTTCTGTTCTATTTCATTGATCCATGATTCTCTCCCTTTGTCAGTCCTTGCCGTCTCAATTGCTAAGCTGTAAAACGAATCAGGAAGACAGGTACTGTATGTCTTCAACATTTTGTTCAAATTATCCTCAAGGCTTCTCTTTTTCTTATGTGTCTTATAATTGACTTTTCTGGTTCAATACAAAAGCTGCTTGGATTTGGGTTTGGGGGATTGTGGTGAATTTATAGGTCCATTTGGAAAGAATTGACACCTTCGCACCATTGAGTCTTCTAAGCCCGGTGTAGCTTGTCATTCATTTAGGTCTTTGATTCCTGTCAACAGTGCATGACAGTTCTGAGCACAAACCTTCCAGAGTCTGTCTGATTTATCTCTAAATATTTCACACGACGTTAGTGTCACTATCTGTGGCATTTCTTTTTAAACTTATAAATTGTCGATTACCAGTTCCTGGAAAAGCAACTTTTGTATATTCACCTAATATCTTGCAACCAGGAAAAAAAATCATAGTAGCTTTTTATTTTCTATTCTTCAGGACTTTGCCTGCAGACAGTCACAGTGCCTGTAAGTCGTTCATACTCCTCTCCCAGTTCATGCGCCTTTTCTCCTCATCGCAAGCAAGACTGATAAACAGTGAGTCTAAGTCAGCTCCTTCAGTAAACACACAATAAAGCCTGAATAAAAAGAGAACATTTTTCAATAATTTAATAGGTAGCCTTTTCTTTCTCAGTGACACCCAAAATTATAGTGTATTTTTTACCATCGATAGTGTTAGGAAAAGAAGAAATCTTGCTTTTCCTCGATTATGCTGTGAACGCTATGCCTGGGGTTATATAGTGTGAAGGTCCTGATATCAGGTTATATATACCCAGGGACTCCATAGTTTATACTCTTATCACTGACTCACTTTAAAAGCATGGTTTTTCATTTTAAAACTGAACCAGGTCTACTGTTTAAGGTCTCTGAAGGCTAAAAATGGTTGGTAAGCCTGTGACATTTAGTGGCTTTTGATCGTGATAAAGATAAATAGAAAATGCCACGAACTGGAAAGGCCTGGGGTTTTACTTTATTTACAAGCTAACGTGGTCACCTGACACATTTTTCTGGAGACAAAGGATGCGGGGCCAGCAACAAAGCACAGTACTGTTGGTAGGATGGCAGGCAAGTCTGTACTTATAAAGTGCCATGACTGGGAGGCAGGCACAGTGGCTGCTGGCTGCCTTTCCCCCTGCAAGGGGAGGCTGAAGTGGGAAGATTGCTTGAGCAAGAAATCTCACATTGGCAACCAGCCTACAAGAGACCCTGTCTCAAAACAAAAGCGGCTCGCCAAGGAGCAATGCAAGGCTGGCCCAGGTGGAAGTTGGAGAGGTTCCAGCAATATGCAGTTATAAAACTAGAAAGTACTGTGTATAATAACACCCAGAGCCTGAGAAGTATTGAGAGAGAAACGAAACAAAGCACATGGAAGGGTAGTGCTCCAAATGATAGCGCTTTGGGTGGAAGAAATGGCTAAGTCATGAGTACTGCTGTTCTTCCAGATGACCCAGCACCCACATCATGACGCATAAGCATCACAATCCCAGAACAGCTGACACCCTCTTTTAGCCTCCATGGGCATCAGGCAAACAAGCAATATATAGACATATATTCAGGAAAACACACACGAGAAATATTTAAGTTAATTTTAAAAGCCTTAAAAATGATAGCACATTGCAGAGAGAAATCAAAGACCTAATAGCAGACCTTAAGCTGTGTCCCGAAACTAAAAGATTCAACACAGATTTGTGTTATACTGGAAAATGCCAAAACGAACAACCCTGAATCTCTGGAAGTGGTTATGAAGAAAATGGAGGACCTCATAGAGATATATTTTATTATTTTTTAATATTATTGCTATTGCCATTATTTGGGACATTCATCTGCCCTCTGCTGCAAACACAAGTGTTACTTCTACTGGCTAAGAGCAGTTTTGGTCCCACATCCATGATCAGAGAGTCCGCAGGATGGTTAGTGCTGCTTTTCCACAGATGAGAGCCTTGAGAATCATGGCTGTGGTATAACACATGTTCCCCTCCTGTCATGATAGGATGCCACCTTAGAATTGCTTTGGTAGCCATGACAACAAGAGCAGATCAATACAATGGCATATGGGCTCAAGGTGATGATAATGGGAGTATTAGTACTCCCAGTAGATTGAGGAGAGGAAAATCTGAAGGCCCTCCCCTGAGATTCTGGCTACTGTCCTCTCCCCAGCTGCAAGTGGTCATGGGAGATGCTAGGGTTTCTGGGAAGTGAAATACTTCCACAACGTCATCATCCAGAATAAGTTGGGACTTTGCAATGATGCATATGTTTGGGGTCACCTATGCTTCTTACATAACCTGTCACCCACCCTCTAGAAGCAAGTGTGAAGTAAACTAATTGATTTCACCATGATTGACTTTAATAGGATCATACTTGAATCTGTCATGTATGCCCATCTGGAGTGAATGGACAACCGGTTGTGTCTCCCCAGGGAGAGTTAGCACAACAGTGACCCAGCAGTGGCAGTGACCACAGTCCCAGCCGTCAACTGGAAGAAATTATTTCAAGCAGAGCCCTGGGACATGTCCAGGGGTCTCTGCTGGTGACAGCTTGCCTGTGTGGGCAATAAACCTGTTTCTAAGACTATTTCTAACCCTTCTGTGCAGGCAGGGACGGCCATGTGACACAGGCGGCATGTGAAACACGCATGCAAGGGATTTCATCATCTCCAGGCCCATCTGTGAAGAAGTGTAAAGGACCGATGAGCTGGTAGCATCTTAGTAGCTTGACAAAAATGTTGGCCCATTGCAGTAGCCAGTATTTTACATTACAGCCAATCTGCCAGCCTGACAGCCTGACTGCTACCCTACCCCAGGCTTAAATATCTCTCTCTCCTACACGAGGTCTAAGTAGAAAACAGGTTTAGCTGTTTTTTGTGTTATTAATGTCTAACGGAGAATTATTAAAAACTAAATAAGAAATGATTCTTTTATTGTAATGCAGGTCTTGAGGAGATGAACAAGGAAATATAGATGGTTCCATTTATTGGCTCTCTCTCTCTGTCTGTGTGTGTGTGTGTGTGTGTGTGTGTGTGTGTGTGTGTGTATGTGTGTGTACATATGTATGAATGGTGTGGAGAGTTTTCATGGTGTGATCAGGAAATGTGTGTTCTGATGAGCATGCAGGAGACGGTGCTTTAGTGGCTTCAAGCCTCCTTGCTTTTTCCTTCACAATGTAGAAAACCCTATAAAGCATATCCCTTGAGGTCAGAGTGAGTCTGATTAAAAAATTAGTGGTTAGAACACATGCATTCTTAGCAACTTCCCACTCTTTTCTGTTTCAGGAACCCAACGTGGGCTAACACATCTCTGAAAGAAAAGGATAAACAATTAAACAATTTTTGCAGAGTCCTTGACTGGTGGGAAACCTTAAAGTGGCCTCAGACTTACTAGTACTCAAAGTCAAAACAAAGGGAAGTCCCAGCAACTTTTAAATACAATAGGTCAGCTGGGCTGACATTTATGGGAAATGACAGGCAAGGCACACATTGGCTCAAATTTCTTCCTTCCTTCCTTCCTTCCTTCCTTCCTTCCTTCCTCCCTCCCTCCTTCCTCCCTTCCTGCCTTCCTTCCTAATATGGGGGTAGATTGGAAGACAGCTCAGCAGTTAAGAACACTTACTTCACTCTTGCAGAGGACCTGACTTTAATTCCCAACAAAACTGACAACCACATATAGGTCCACCTTACACTTGGACCCGACTTTCACGGGCAACTGCGCTCATATACAGTACACATAATTAATACTTTAGATTTGTTATATTATTTTTAAATTGTCACAGGGTAGGTAGTAGCTAGGTATACACACATGGACATATGGGCCTCTGGAGACCAGAAGAGGGTGTCAAATCCCTGGACCCAGGGTTACAGGTAGACTGTCTGATGTGGGTGCTGGGAGCCAATGTAACTAGGGTCCTCTGTAAGAGCGGCAAGCACTCCCAACCACTGAGCGGCCTCTCCAGCCCATGTCTCAGATTTCTGATGCTGGTGTAAGGTTTTTGTCTATTACCTTAGCAAGTCCATCATAAGTTGTCACACATGTGACACAGAGTCTCTTTAGGCAACAGAACAAAGGGAGCCTCTTGGCATTACAGCTCTGGCCTTGGGTTTTGAAGGACAGCATTTCCCCCTGCTCCTTTCTTACTAGCTTTCTCTAGCTTTTGCTGCCATCTCTTGTATGTGCACCCAAGCTTTCCTGAGCCTTGTGCAGCCTTCTCTGAGTTCATATAAGCTCTCGGTATTGAAACTTGCTCCATTGATATAGGAGGTCCTTCTGTCGATGTGTGGCTTTCATTGGTTAATGAATAAAGAAACCGCCTTGGCCTGTTGATAGGACAGAATTTAGGGAGGCGGGGAAAACTAAATGGCATGCTGGGAGAAAGAAAGCAGAATTGTGGAGACTCCGTGGATCTGCTGGAGTTTTACCTGATAAGCCACTGCTACATGGCGATACACAGATTAATAGAAATGGGTTAAATTAACATGTAAGAATTAACCAATAAGAAACTAGAGCTAATGGACCAAAAAGTGATTTAATTAAATCAGTTTCTGTGTGGTTATTTCAGGGCTAAGTGAGCTGGATGGCTGGGACAAACAAGTGGGCCCTCCTTGCAACACTCCACTTTATCTAATGTAGTCTGTCAGCTCCCCTCCAGATTCACATCTTCTCCCATCCATCACCCCAAGCACCCTATCACCCTCCACCTGAATCTTGCCTATCTATCCTTTTGGGATGTGCATCTGGCAAGCCTCCAACTTCAAATCAATCCAGCTACCCACTGTCCCACTCCTGCCGCCAGTGCTCGGGCTGCTGGGGACCATAGTAGAATAAGAACCTGCAGCCATCACATGTTCATCTACTACATACACATCCTAGTGCTCACTTCACTAAGGCGTGTTACCTTAACACGCCTGAACAGTTTGTTCCTCACATATGAAATATGGTAGCTATCTCTTGGCTGCTTTCCCAGCATCTGTTCTTCCCTCTCCCAAAAGAGTCTAGAGTTTTCTTTCTGAAAGTTCCCTTTCCCCTTTCTCTAGAGTTAATTATTTGTGTGTGTGTGTGTGTGTGTGTGTGTGTGTGTGTGCGCACACACACACACACACACACACACACACACACACGGAGGCCAGAAGAGGACATCCGATCCCCTGGAACTGGAATTACAGTAAGTATGTGGGTGATGGGAGCTGAGCTCCGGTCCTCAGAAAGAGCTGTACCTGAGCCGTATCTCCAGCCCTCTCTTTTTCTGTGATGCTCTTTGGGGAGTTCTTCCGCTTATTTCCCATGCCTTGCTCTGAAAGATTTCTTATGAAACCCAGGACCACCTACCTAGAGTTGGCACCATCTATAGTCAGCTGAGCCCTCCCATACTAGTCAATAATCAAGACAATTCCCACAGACAGGGCCATGGGTCACTCTGATCTGGGAAATTTCTCAGTTGAGAAAAAAACCTCTTTCCAGGTGGCTCTTGGCTGTGAGAAGTTAACAGTATCACCTAACTAGAACACTTACCTCAGTCCATTCCTGTCCTCAGCTTGCCTCCTCCCTTCTTTCTCTATTCCATCTTCTGACACCTGTCGTCAGAGGAAAAGGTTCTGCCATGAAGCTGAGGGCATGCTTAAGTGACCATCCATGGACTAAGCCTGGGTTCCATCCAGCAAATTGTTGAACATAAGAGGAGCATGCTTGAAATGGACACCTGGGTGGGAGAGATGAACTGGGGAGCCCTGGCATTCTGGGTATCCATAAGAAGCCCCTAAAGATGGTGAGACATTTCAGAAAGACCAAGTGAGTACATGAGAGAGATTAGGTGCAGCTCTGTGGGCATGGACTCTTGAGGGGCAAGGCGAAGGTGGCACTATCCTTCAGACAAGCTCATGCCCAAAGTGGTAGGACGAAAATGAGGGAGAGGTCTGTCTTGGGAGCCAATGTGTTCTGAGGAAAGATGGGGTGTGAGAGGGCAAGCTCACAGAAAGTATTGGATGGTTCATAGTGACAGGACCAGAACCAAGATGGAAAAGGAAACCAGAGGTAAGGAAGAGGCAAGGTTGGGGTAGATAATCCCCTCCAGACCCTGTCTTTTAATTTGTATTTACCCAGCTGCAGGCTCTGACGAGCACATGAGAACTGCTGACTTTTTCCTCACGGTGGGGGTGCTCTAATGACCAAGGAAGACAGGGAGGGTGGGAAGGAAAACAGGTACTCTTGGGCAAGACTGTGTTGTGCTCCTAAGGCTAAACTTTCCTGGACTCCCGAGGAACTCTGTGAGCCATCTTTCTCCCAACTCCATGCCTTGTTGTGGAGCTCCTTTGAAGACAAGTCCCCTGCGAAGGCACTTACTTGCCAGTCAGCTTCTTGGGGCAAAACCCTCATCATACAAGAAGATCCCAGCTCGCTGGGCTGTGCTTCTGCCATTGGTGACTGCCTTGAACTCTTGGAAGACCTGGAGAGTGGGTAGGGCACCAGGTCCAGGTGCCTGGCATGCCAACCCCACCCATGACTCCTTCGCTCCTTCAGCAAATCAGAGTTGAAGTCAGGGACAGTCAAGGCCTTTTAAAAAGGTACCTAAGGTGGACATGAGCAAGTCTTAAAGTCTGAACAGACTGAAGTGCATGAGAACCCTCACAGGGTTAGGAAGACTGGACAGGGTGGGCTGGGTTGCAGATAAAAGCTTTGCTTGGCTTTGCTTTCTCTTCCTGCAATGTATGCCTGTACCAAGTGTGGGAACCAGAAGAAGTGTGGAAGTTACCACAGCTTCTGCCCTTTGACCCATGGTTGCGTAAGCTAGGAAGAAATATGATCAGTTCCTAGTCCATACTTTCTTTTTCTTTCCATTGAACATGCTATGAAGCCAAGTAAAATAGTAAGCTCAATTACTGTACATGCACCATCATTGTTCCTCCCCATTTATTAATCATGTACCGAGTGCCAGAGGGAGGAATTGACCTACAAATGAGTGGTGATCGTTACACCTAGCTGGGAAATACCAGGCTACAGGATTGCCCATGGAGGCATTTTAGTTTTTGGCTTATTGTTCACACTTCAGGTTTGCAACATGTTCTAGGACACACATAGTTAAGAAAATGGTTTGTGAACTAGATTAACATATTGATTATGGGTCTAGAAAGATAATTCAGTGGTTAAGAGCACTTATTCTTCTAATAGAGGTTCTGAGTTTGGTTCCCAGCACTCATGTAGAGTAACTCACAACCAAGTTTAAGTCTAGCTCCAGGAGATTTGACATACTCTTCTGACTTCTGTTGGCACCTGTACCCACACACACACACACACATCATTTTTTAAGAGAATCATTCTTATCTATTACGCAAGATTACTGAGTCTACAGGAAGGGAGAGGAGAGGCTAAGGGGCCCTGGAAGAGGGTTTATGAAAGGAACTGTTTGCAAGGCTGTGGTCAGGGCCAGGGCAGGGTATTTCAGGCCTAGATTCTGCCATGCCTTGGGTTAAAGTCTCAGCTTTGCCACTTAATATCTATGTGACCATTGACCAGGTTCTTGGCGCCTTTTGATTTATTTTAGGTTTTCTTTCCCCTTTGGAATAATAGCTACCAACCTGTGAGACAGTGAAGATAAACAGCTAAGCGGCTTTACTTAGACAGAGATGGAAGAGTCAGAGAAGTTAAGCAATTGGCCCTAGGCTCAGCATGAATGTGTGGCAAGTGTGGGCTGGCAACCAGATCTCGTGCCGAGTCAGGGTTCCTCTCAGGCCTTCTTTACACAGGCACACGCCTCCCTGCCTGCCCCAGGAGGGGCACTTGGCACAGAGTGTCCTCTGCCTTGCCAGTTCCCACAGGAGCATCAAGAACTCGATGAAGAATTCCCAGAAATGTCAGCATCTTGTCTCTGTCTCCACCCAATAGTTGTTCCAACAACATTTAACCTGAACTTGATGCAAGAAATCAGGCCTGAGGAAGTAGATTTGATTGTCTCATGGAGTTCAAGGATATTTTTTTCCTTCGGTGTGTGTGTGTGTGTGTATGTATGTATGTATGTATGTATGCATGTATGAAGGCCAGAGGTCTCCTTCTGTTGTCTTCTGTCCCGTTTCTCCTTATTTATTTGTTCACTTTAAATTATTTTATTATTGTGTATGAATAATATATGTGTGCGCATGGTGTATGTGAGAGTGTGGGGGGGTAGTCAAAAAACAACTTTGTGGACCTGGTTCTCTCCTCACTCCTTTATATGAGCTTAGGGGATTAAACTCACATCACCAGGCTTATACAGCAAGTACATTTACCCATACCCACTGAGCCATCTCACTAATCCTTTCCCTTAATTTTTTTGCATGAGTTTGTGTGTGTGGTGCATGCCTATATGTACACACTCTTGCATAAATATAGGTGAATGCTCTCATGTATGCGGGTGCTCGTGTATGTACCAATGCATATGCGCATATATGTGAACACATGTGAAATTCCAAAGTTGACACTGGGTGTTTTCTTCAGTTTCTCTCCCCTTTATTTATTGAGGCAAGGTCTCTTGCTGGGCCCAGAGTGCCTCAGTTTCAGCCAGCCTGCCAGGTGGTTTGTTTGGGATCCTCTGCCTCTGCCTCCAGAATGTTACAATGACAGGTGGTCGCCACACTTGTTCTGCTGGGCCCCCATATTTGCACAGGTGTTCTATCCACGGCATCAGCTCTCTACCCTCCCACGGAAGCTTGAGCTCCCTGGTTCTACAACACTGCCCTGCCAGTCGGCCCCAGGATTCCGCCTGTCTCTGCTAGGATTTTAGGTTGTACATCAGTACATCTGGGTTGGGGGACCTAAATTCAGATCTTTATGTTTGCACGGCAAACACTTGACCACAGGAAAGGGTATTTTCTAGATTGAATGTTGAACTGTGAGAGTTGCTTTTGTGTAGACCGTCTCGGCATTCAGCTGTAGGGTTATCCCATACGTTTGTCATCCCTTGCCTTCTCTGCCTGGTGATCCGAAAGCAGAGCCAGAGAGGGCTGCATGTGACCATTGGTCCCTCTCTCACGCTGTTCTCTGCCTCCCTACGTTCCTTCTACTGGTGGGAGCCAAGCAGAAGCCTGAAAACAAACTGGAGGATCCGTGGAGTTGACCTCTTAGTGAGGAAGCAGGACAAATCTGGGTGAAAGAAATGTCAAGTAAAGGTAAGGTAAACGGAGAACAGAATCCCCAAAGTCCCCCAAGATAGCAATGGCTGTCTCTTTATAATGTAACGGGCAATGTCTTTAAAGAAATAGTGACGGCTACTTGTGGGAATTTGCAAATTGCAATCATCTTCCATTGTGGTGAAGCCATAAACTGAGATTTCTAGTGCCAGCCCTTCATGGACCTGGGACCTGAGAGTTGTAGAACTCAGTCCTCTGAGCAAAACAGTTGCCGTTAAACATTAACATTAACTCAGAAGTTGGGACTAGGAAGGGCCACAGGATTCTCAGTTAGGTCCCAGCATTTCCTCCCATGTGTTTGTACTCCGTTCTTCTCTTCCCACATGTGGCTATAGGATGTCTAGGGAAGGTGCTCGAGTATACAGTCATGGAAAGGTTAGCAAAGAAGGCTCCTTTGGCATAGCCACAGGGAAGCCATCATTCATGCCACATAAAGACTTTCCAGTGCTGGTTCTTTGAGGTACACCTTGCTCTTGTGGGGAAGCCTCACCACACCGTGTAAGCAAAGGAAGCCCAAAAACCTCTTTGTCTGCCAGGGTGAGTTTGGTAGAATCCTATTTTGTTTGCCATTAGGAGGGAAATCCTTAGGAGGAGAGGGTAGGCTTGCTCAAGTCTCCCCAGGAAAGGAATTCTTACAGCACCAGGATCGGCACACATATCTGAGACTAAGTTCTCCAGGGAGATGTGTGGCCTCAAGTGATCCATGGAAGTACATGGGAAAGTTCCTGTGGTGGGTGATTTTCTGAGCACCAATATGAGTTTTCCCTCTCTGTGGGTGCATTCAGTGTCTCTTCTCTGAGAACACGTGGCCACAGAACTTGCTTTTAGTGGCATAGTGTGACCCAGAAAACAGACCACCCAGGCATCAGCCTCTGAATTCTAAGAATTTATTCCTGGATTGAGTCCATCATCAACGTCTTTTCCCTGCCCTGGATGCTCTTTTGAAGAGAGACTTCAGCCCTCAGACTTGCAAATAATTGGTTTTTATTTTTCTCACTTCCACTCCTAGTTCTGAAAAATGCATGTATAGCTGGCCTTCGTGCTTCAGCCCTTCTCGGTGGATCCCCAGGCCCTTTGCAGATGGTCTTTTGATAGACATGCTCCGCCAAATCTAATGAAATTCAAGCAGACTTTTTTATGATACTACTCAAAGTTTGGATGGCACAAAACACTCAGGAGAAGGTGTGTCTGGTTGCAAGGCTGAATGCATCCCTGCTTTTCCAATAGCCAGTCTGTGTTTGTAAAAGTCAGTTTGTTCAGCTAGTCTTTCCTGTCCTAGGAATCCGTCAGTTTTTCCAGACTCTAAGTCACGGTCCCACTTCCCAATCCACAGCTCACTGGCACTCTGTACTGGTCGTTGTTTCTTCCAATTTCATAGCAGTAGAGTTTTGAGAACATTGGAATATCAGGTTTGAGAACAGCTCCCCTCTTTTTCCCTTTGAGATGGGGTTCACTGTAGCCCACACTGGCTGGGCGATCACTATGTAAGCAAGCCATGATTCACAGTAATCCTGCTGACTTGGCCTCCTGTGTGCTGGGATGTCAGGAGCTCACCACCATGCCTGGCCAAACAGAACTATTCTTATCTATGTGCCCTTCTGAGTGAATGAACCTCCAAGATCTTAGTCTCAGTCTCACTGCACCCCAATCCTTCATACCCAGCGAATCTTAGTTACACAGTCAGCTACAGGAACTGGGTATACTGGATATAAAACCACCTATCAGCTACCTAGCTTTGGAAAAGTCACCTAGCCTCTCCGAAACTCTCTCCTTAATTGCAGAAGTAATTTTCTATCCACACCAGGGTCATGGTACAACAGTTAGCACAGAGTCGTGTAGGGAGGGAGGAGTGTCAAGTGCCATCCACTCTTCTGTGTCTTCCCCTAATACATACTTTTCTGAACAGAGAAGTCAAGACTATGGATCTATGGGGGGCACAGTCAGAGAAGAGTGGATGAGAGGGGAGTTGAGCTAGTTTTCCTACAAGCACGGTGTAGAGTAGGGAAAAGTGAAGGAACTGAGAGAAGTTTATGCTTTAAAATGGAATATTGATATTTCACTGGTGGGCTTTTCCACAGATTTTAATATATTACACTGAAATATCACATGACTTAAGAATATGTCATAATAAAATCCATTATGCTGTATGCAAACTTAAAAATTAAACTAAGGGGACAGAAAGATGATTAGGTGGTTAAGAAGCACGGCTGCTCTTCCAGAGGACCAACACCCAGATGGTAGCCCACAGTCACCTGTAACTCCAGTTCCAGGGGCTCCGGCATTCTCTGATGGTCTCTGCATGCACCAAATGCACCACGGTGCACTTTCAGGTGTGTAGGCAAACTCATACACATAACACTTTGTTTTATGTATTTATGTATTTATTTATTTATTTATAGACCAGGTTTCTCTGTAGCTTTGGAGCCTATCCTGGAAACTAGTTCTTGTAGACCAGGCTGGCCTCGAACTCACAGTGATACTCCTGTCTTTGCCTCCCGAGTGCTGGGATTAAAGGCGTGTGCCACCGCCACGTGGCTCACATAATACTTTTTAAAAGTTAAAACATTTTTTTTTCTTTTTCTAGGCCCAATGATGAAGGCCTGTAACCTCAGCACTCGAGAAGCAGAGGCAGAGATCTGTGCATTTGATGCCACCGTAGTTTACAAAGAGTGAGATCCTAGGTAGGGTCTTATCACCCCCCCACCACCACAGCAATAAAGACTATTTAAATATTTTAATAATAATATTTAAAAATCATAACTTGCCTAAATACTTTTATGCCACCCCTTCCTTTATATGTTGCATCTAAAGACTGCTTAAGTCCAAGACAAGACAAAGCTTGAAGGAAAAGATCCCTAGCACTCCCAGACTTGACACTTCTGCACAAGAACTTGCCACCGTCCTGAAGGGGGCAGAGCGAGTGAACTACAACTTCCAGAGGGCCATGCGGAGCGGCGCTCTCGCTGATTGGTTGCTTGAGCACCGCCCCCGCTCCTCCCTCTCCTCCCCTCCGAAGTGACCCGAGCCAGGTCCTGGGCTACAGTGCTCTGGAGGCCCACCCCAGGCCAGGCACTTCCGTTTGCTGGCTTCATGGCGGCGCAGTCTGCCTTCCGGATGCTGCGACGGCTCCTGAAGTCCAGCGCTCGGGGCTGCAGCTCAGTGGCTCCGGTGACGCAGCCCCGTCCCGGGGAACCCTCGAGACCCGCCAGGGAGGTGAGCCCACCCCACCTGCCTGCATTCACCTAACTGGAGGGCGATCCTAGCGTGCCTCCCTGAACGTGGAGAAAGTACCCTGTTCCGTCCTGGAGGTCGCTTCTGGGGACGACCCAGGGCACTCACTGATGGGTTGCTTGAGTTCACTCCTACCCAGTGGGAGGAACTCCTCCGAGTTTGCCTTGAACTCCCCTACCGCGGCCCTGCCACCTTCTAACAGGTCTCCCAGCTGCAGCAAGTAGGGACCCCCAGGAGTGAGACTTAGGTTTCAGTGAGATGAAACTCATTAGCCTTCCCTGCTACCTAACCTTTTAAACATTTTCCCTTGCCTCGTGAATGGAGTGCGCCAGAACATAGCCAAGTGTCACCAGGACACCTGCTTCTTAGTGTGACAAGGACTAAAAAATGTTATCCAGGTGCCACCCACAGTCGGTTGTCACTTTGTAGTGGCAGGGCTCCATGGTCTACCTTGTTTCTCTTGGGAGGGCTCGGCCTCATTTTAGTCAGGAACAGAGCAAGACCACGCTGGGGTTAGGAGCTCCTGCCTGTCTTCCTGGTGCGGGGCAGGGTGGTCACTGCATCACTGTTTCCAGTGTCGGTTTGTTTGCCTGCATGGCTAGGGAAGCGTTTGTGGGGCTTGTTCCTTTTCTTGTAGATCCATCTGCTTTTCTTCTGACTCCCAGGACTCGCCTGGATGTCCTGGGACACTTGAGTTTCCCAATGTTTGACTCTCCTGCCTTGCTCAAGACCCAGACGGAAGCAGACTTCTGCCAGAGTGCTCACTAGCTCAGACCTGCCTCTCCTGGAGCCTCAGATCGAGCAGGCTTATAGTTACAGGGATTTCAAACCCTTGAACTTTGGACTTGATTGAGTGAAACACTCGGAAAGCCCAGGCCACTGTAAGAGCTGTTTTGCTTTGTTTTGTTTGGTTTTGTTGTTTTTCGAGGCAGGGTTTCTCTATATCTTTGGAGCCTGTCCTGGAACTAGTTCTTGTAGACCAGGTTGGCCTAGAACTCACAGAAGTCCGCCTGTCTCTGCCTCCCAAGAGTGCTGGGATTAAAGGTGTGCGCCACCACCGCTCGACTGTAAGAGCTTTAACATGATACTAGCAAAAAGAGTTTTCTTCCTCCTCATAATTTATTTTAAACTTTGTGAGAGGGCCCATGTGACATGGCTGACTGATAGCCTTTGGTCCTCACTTAAGTCAGGTCTTTGTAAGGCAGGGCGGCAGGAACCCGTGCCGGCCTCCGCCTGAGGCACTGTACTAGGTCTTTCATATGGTGAGGGCATGAGTGATGTAGCAGGGGGCACAGGCACCAGAGCCAAATCCTGGGATTTGAGTGAGCCCCACAGCTTATTAGCCACGTGATTCTCTCCTCTTGGAGAATGGGAACCCGTGTTTTGTAGATGGGCATGTTAATGTCTTCAGCATATGGTGACCTGGAGCTTAAGTGTTCACATGTGTTCCTCTCTACACTCAGAGCCCAGAGAATGCAGGTCCTGTTGTGTCATGTGTGTGGCGAGGATTGATCCTTCCAAACTGTGGCAGATGTAATGAGTCCTGTTAGGCCCCTCCCACCTGGACCAGCAATCCTGGCTATCTCAGCTGAGGCTCCCTCAGTCTTTCTAGGTATTTCCACAGTTTCCCACAGTGCATGCAGCCAGCCAAATCAGCAAATGTCGTTGGCTGCTTGAAGCACATTTAATGACTCAGGTGGAATAAGGCCTAAGGAGTCCTATGATCTTTTGTTGGCCTCTGATTTGATTGGACTTTTAATCTGGGTTCTCACTTTCTCTTGCTTTCTTTCTGTAAATCCAGAGGCTTGGACCAGCTCACCTTGTCCAGGAGCACAGGGCATGGGAATCTGTAAGAGAATCTTAGAGGAGAGATGAAATTATGTATTCAGCCCCTTTACAGAACTGCCAGTGGGCAGATGCAGAGGTGTGAACATTCAGGACTCCCATTCTGCCTTCCTTTCCTATAGGGACACTCTGCCTGCCCTCACAGGGCTCTGATGATCTGAGGTAGAGCCATGGGGTGTTCACTGGGCTGTGGGGGTCTGAGGTAGAGAGCCATGGGGGTGCTCACTGGGCTGTGGGGGTCTGAGGGAGAGAGCCATGGGGTGCTCACTGGGCTGTGGGGGTCTGAGGTAGAGAGCTATGGGGGTGCTCACTGGGCTGTGGGGGTCTGAGGTAGAGAGCCATCGCGTGCTCACTGGGCTGTGGGGGTCTGAGGGAGAGAGCCATGGGGTGCTCACTGGACCATGGGAGTCTGAGGTAGAGAGCCATGGGGTGCTCACTGGGCTGTGGGGGTCTGAGGGAGAGAGCTATGAGGGTGTTCAGTGGGCTCTGATGGTGTGAGGTAGAGCCATGGGGTGCCCACTGGGCTTCCTGTGCATCATGCTGTGTGTATGAAAAAGAAGTGAACCTTTCATGGGAGCTGGCCATGGGGAGAGTGGAAAGGAACCTTTGGTCAGTAAATACAAGAGGACAGCTTTCACAGATGCTGAGGGAAGTCGATGACTGAGGTGGGCCAGACATCTTCCCTAATGGATTTAGCTCAATTCAGTATACCCTTCCTTTCTCTGCAACTCTGTCTGTGGTGGGGTTCAAGGACAAGGGCGTGGTGACTCTGGGTAAGGCAGAGTCACCTAGATGGTTAGAGTTCTAGAGACCAGAAACTGGCAGTGGATGTCGTAGACAGAAAGTAGGTGTAGGAGGTGCGGGGTAGTGAGGAGCCGGGGGACAATGCTGGGAGGAACAGGGAGGACGGTGCCGGGAGAAACAGGGAGGATGGAGCTGGGAGGAACAAGGAGGACAGAGCCAGGAGGAACAGGGAGGATAATGCCAGGAGGATCAGGGGGGAACAGGGAGGATGGTGTCGGGAGGAGCAGGGAGGAATAGGGAGGACGGCGCCAGGAGGAACAGGGAGGACAGCTCAGGGATGATGGTGCTGGGAGGACAGTGCCTGGAGTGTCTTTCCCCTTCATTCTAACCTGCCCAGATCCTGAAGTCCATGTCTTAGTGGAGTGGACTATGCTGGTCAGGAACCAGGGATGCAAAGTACCCTACTATAATCAAGCTTGGGGCAGCTCTTATTTAATAGTTTAGGGGCGGGGGTTTGTTCATGTGCTTGTGCCCATGTGTTTGGAAGCCAGAAGGCACTCTCAGGTGACATTCCTCAGGTGCCATCCACTTTGTTTTTGAGGCAAGGTCTTTTATTGGGATCCAGGGCTTGCCAAGTTGGCTAGGTTAGCTAGTCAGTAAACATCAGGGATCTCTCCCTAGCTTTTTAAGCCTGGGTTCTGGAGATCGAACTCAGGTCCCCAGGCTTGTAAAGCGGGCATTTCCTGCCTTAATTAATATGATCTAGATAACTTCCCACATGCCTGAGGGGCTTGTCTCCTAGGCAGTTCAACATCTGTCAGGTTGACAGTGTCAGCCATCACAGATGGCAATCGCTTAGTGACAGTGTTTGTAAGGAACCAGCAGGTGAATTAGGTGGGGTTGTCTTCCCTGCAGAGGAGGAGGCTAAGCGGGCATGTCCGACTGTCCCACAGACCTGTCAGAGCTCGCGCCCAGCCGGAAGCCAAGCGTGGGCACTATCCTCAAGGCGCCAGATGAGTCAAACTAGCAGTGAAGAGCAGGAAACGAGTACTTTTATTCAATGTATTGGGAAGAGGGACAAAGAGATTCAGTGGACACCTCCCCCCACAAGTCCATCTTTGGGCTCCTGACGTGAGGTTTAGGTTTAAACAGAAGGCGAGAGTGTGCATCACTGAGCAGTCCCCGTCAAGGTGTCCATCGCTGATCCATCCTTGTGTCAGCCCCAGGCCTTCCTGACAAGTGGTCTGGCAGGCTCTCACAACCATGCGAGATCTCTGTAGGAAGACAGGTCTCTCAGACTCGCACAACCGTGTGATGTGAGATCTCTGTAGGAAGACGAGGTCCCTCAGGCTGGCATCTTTTCTTCCTTCCAGCATGATCCTCATGGGGGAAATTCCAACTCCTGGGTACCTTGTTTCAACAGTCAAGGTAGACAGCGAGGGGCACAGCATCTCTCTAGAACATCCGCAGTCCTTCGTGCCTGCTCATGACTCACCCACAAGTCACCCGTGCCCCGAGATAGCTTGGAGTTGTGGCCCAACACAAAGCCATAACCTAAAACATGTTTTGTTTTGTTTTCAACATAGTTGTGTGGTTCTTTGTAGATGACAACATTGTGTTGCAAAATCCAAAGGCAGGGTCATGCCTGGAACCTAAGCGTATTCAAGTGCTTGGTCCACAGCCAGAACCTGGTTTGTAATCAGATTTACCTGCTCCAGAGTCTGCTCAGAGCCAGGATTGCTACTCCTCAACCCTGGCTACATAGTGCAGAGTGCAGACACCAGAGGAAGTCACCCTTGGGAGCAGGACCCAGCTGTCCTGGAAGCTCTGTGGTCAGTCTGATGGAGTGCCTGTGTTGAGAGCCTTGTGCCGGGCAGAGCCCTTCTGAAAGTGTTTCTGTGCTGCTGGGTTTGCCGCTGTCATTTTCCTCCTAAGATTAGAGGCAGGCGTCTGTGTTACCACAGTAGCTAGATACTCTGTGGTCAGCCTTGAGTCCTTGGATGGGAGAGGCTCCTGTTGTCCCCCACCCTGTGCCTCCTGGAGACTGAAGGGCTCTTGGAATGGGGCCGTGAGGTATGGGAGGACAAAAGTCCCAGTCCCAGGATGGGGTTTGCTGTACCACAGTGATAATTTTGCTTGGCCAGCTGGGAGGAAAGGGTGTGTGTTGGCAGGTTGGGCTAATGGCCAGCCCCTTAATTCCTCCTTGGCCAGCCTTGCTCTCAGGTTTCTGCTGAGTCATGCTCCATGGTCCTCTCACTCCTAATTCCTGGATTTATTTGGCTCCTCCCTGGCCTTTGCACAATCCTGTGTTAAGTTGGACAGAGGAGCTCCTCAGTCACAAAGAACTGTATTCCCTATAGCTTTTGATGAACAAGATGGCGCCATTCTGCCCCAAACCTGTCTCCTAGGTTCCTCATCTTCTGCAGCCTCACACAATGACTGAGTAATCCTTCCTTTTAGCACTGGGTAAGGAATGCAAAGTATGGGGGCTGTGTAGAAAAACCCTAGACTCCCAGCCCTGTGCCCTCCAACTTGAATGCGCCTGGCCTGGGCTAACTCCTGTAGGGAAGCTGTCTGTACAGTCTCAGTGGTCGGTCCTTCATTCAGTCAGGGAGAGGAACAGTCCAGGTTACTGTGGATAACTGGAGGGCTTGGGGTGCTGTGCAAGCCAAAGGAGAGGCTTCCCTGGGCTCCCTCGGTTCTCCACAGCTGAGCCAGAGCCCCAGAACCAATAAGCAAGGGCCACAGCATCTTCTGTCCCTGTCCTTGCAGGGGCTGTCCATGAGGCTCCGGTTCCTCCAGAAGCATGCAGCTCCCTTCTCTGCCTTCCTCACGGACAGCTTTGGCCGGCAGCACAGTTACCTGCGGATCTCTCTCACAGAGAAGTGCAACCTCCGATGTGAGTCACCTGGGCCAGCTCTGGGCCACTGCCCCTCTGCCGAAGTGACATCTTCATATCCGAAAGTCTTCCTCCGCCCTCCCTTTCCCCTTGCCACTCACCTCCCCTCATTGGCAGCTGGTTGAAGTTTGCTTCAACACAGGGTTTAAGTTTGCTTTCAGATTATAGGAGCTAGGTTCTCCGCGAGATTAGATTTGGAAACAGTTGTGATCAGGTTTAGGGATAGGAGTAGGTCTAAGCTGTTCTCCTCTCCAGAGCTCTTTCCTCCTGTTTCCCTTCAGAACCCGAAGCCCAGGACATGGCCTAGGGTATGTGTGGACGGAAGGGGTGTGTAGACATTTCAGATGAGTGGTAAATATACCCACAGCCATGAAATGCCCCAGTCCTGTGTTGGACCAGCTACAGCCACACCAACACACTGAACCCACTATGTAACCCTGGGGCTGCTCTTGGGGGTGCGTCCACTGCTGGAGACTTGCGGTGTGGCCTTCCTCCTTTCTTCCCTTTTAGCCCTGTTCTCCCTCTAAGCCCCACTTACCTGTTTCCTCCTTTTTCTCTTGGCTCTCCTCCTGCCCCTACTATATTTCTCAATAAGAAGTATTGAGTAAGTAAATGCATATGTATTTGGTAAATGGTTAACCAAACAAAATATACTACACATGTGCTATCCTGTTCTCATGGTCTCTTTAGTCTTGAGGGTCCAGATGTGCATTCAGTGGGCATTCGACTTTGTGACGCTGATAAGCATTTCCAACCTTCTAATATTGTTAGATGTTGATGTTTACAAAGAGCACACTGAGAACCTGGTAGCTGGGTTCCAGAGAAACAAAACCACACACACGCACACAGACACACACACTCACACACACGCGCGTGCACACGCATACAATTGTAGGGGTCCAGGAGATTGCTCAGTCAGTAAGTACTTGCCATACAAGCGTGAAAACCTGAATTCAATTTTCAGAATCCATGATTTTTTTTTTAAAAGGTAGGGTGTTGAAGTGTTTTCCTAATCCCAGTGTTGGGAAGGCAGGGTTAGGTGGACTCCTTGACTGGCCAGCCAGTGTAGCTCAATTAGCAAGCACCCAATAAAAGACCCTGTCTCATAAAATATGATGGAGAGTGAGTAAGGAGGACACTTAAGGTCATGTAGTTGACCTTTGGCCGCTACATGCACACATGCACTTGCACATACATGTGTACACATACCCACAGTTGCAAAAAAAATTCACAATGTTTTGAGTTTGTGTTTTTGTATTGGGCCATGCTAATAGCTGTCTGGGGCCACTGGGTTTATCGACAGGGATGGACTTGTCTGAGTCTAGCCTGACTCTTGATAAAGGCAGCCTGCAGAAAGTGATGGTAGGAAATGGTCCCCTACCTCCACAGCTCACTTGCTTACCCCACTCTCCTCCTTCATCTTGACAAGGAACCCCTAGGTTTTCCAGCCTGGTGCAAATCTGCACCTAGACTGGATCTGCGCACACTGTAGTGACAGAGGGCAGTGGCTCTCACCAAGCCACATCACTCCCTTCATCTCAGGCATGTGCAGAAGAGGTGACTTTACCTCTGCTTGATAGAATGAGCATGGACCATGCTAACCGACACAGGCCCACAGCTCTGGCCTTTGCAGGT
Source organism: Myodes glareolus (assembly GCF_982192425.1). Taxonomy (NCBI): domain Eukaryota; kingdom Metazoa; phylum Chordata; class Mammalia; order Rodentia; family Cricetidae; genus Myodes; species Myodes glareolus. The sequence goes on along the minus strand of NC_142043.1, from coordinate 8,393,745 downwards.
CTTTCTAGGCTAGTCTGCCCAGCTGCCTTCAGAGTGAAGGAGCTAACCTCTCGGGCATTCCCTTGCTCTGAGCCACGCCCTGCTTTTTGCCTAGTTTATCAACCCATGCTCAGCCCCCTGATGGGGGGATAGTAAGGCCAGATGACAGGGACGTGAGAAATGCCAAGCGAGTTTGTAGCGTTCAGATGGGGTTCAGGCCTACAGATAGCCTGTTAAGGAGCAGGGGCATCTTCTCCACCTGCCTGCCACACCTGTCCCCTGCCTCTTTACCCCTTCCTTTTCTCAGGCCGGTATTGCATGCCTGAGGAGGGTGTGTCCCTGACCCCCAAGGCTGACCTACTGACCACAGAGGAGATCCTGACCCTTGCTCGGCTCTTTGTGAAGGAAGGCGTGGATAAGATCCGTCTCACAGGTGGAGAGCCGCTCATCCGGCCGGATGTGGTGGACATTGTGGGTGAGTTGGATAAATGTCATTTGCCGTTTTCATCTCCTGTCTCATTCAGTTGGACCCCAGTGCTAACTAATGCTGATTTGACCGTTGCTGCTCCTGTTGACATCGAGTCCTGCAAACCCTCTAAGACAGCTGCTATTTATTCTGTTGATGAGGGGTGATGGCTGTGAAGAGGTTCGTCCTGCTCAGTGTTCAGAGTCCTCATCAGGAGGCCCCGTGACCAGGCTCCTGCTAGCCACTCCTCTGCCCTTCCCTCCTCTCTGACCACACAGCTGGCTTCTTTGCATTTCTCTTCCCTTTGCCAGGAGCTTGTAATTTGCCCTCTGTTGGGTCCCTGCTCAGATTTTCTCAGCTCAGCAGGACCTTGACCTCTCTGCACCTAGGCTGGATCTGCGCACACTCAGTGCATCCTCGTACTCCTTCTAGCCTCTCTCTCAGACCCTGGCCAGCTTCGGGCTGCGAACTAATTAGGCGCTGCCACCTGGCTTTTGTTGTGTTTTTAAGTTTGGCTTTTATTCTGTGTGTGTGTGAGTGCAGTGCCCAAAGAGGCCAGAAGGAGGGCATCAGATCTCCTGGAGCTGGAGTTAGAGGCACCTGTGAGCTACCTGATGTGGGTGCTGGGTACTGAACTCCAGTCTTCCGGAAGAATAATGGGTGCTGGGTACTGAACTCCAGTCCTCCGGAAGGATAATGGGTGCTGGGTACTGAACTCCAGTCCTCCGGAAGGATAATGGGTGCTGGGTACTGAACTCCAGTCCTCCGAAAGGATAATGGGTGCTGGGTACTGAACTCCAGTCCTCCGGAAGGATAATGGGTGCTGGGTACTGAACTCCAGTCCTCCGGAAGGATAATGGGTGCTGGGTACTGAACTCCAGTCCTCCGGAAGGATAATGGGTGCTGGGTACTGAACTCCAGTCCTCCGGAAGGATAATGGGTGCTGGGTACTGAACTCCAGTCCTCCGGAAGGATAATGGGTGCTCTCAGCCACTGAGCTGTCCCTCTAAACTGGACACGTGGTAGCATTTAGTATTGAGGTTTTTTTCTGCAGTGTGTGAAGAAGGTCATGCAACTATCTGTTTATGGTTTCATTGTCATTGAGGAATGGTGTCACTTCATTTGGTTTTTGCTTCGATAAAGTAATTGATCTTTTTTCTCTGAAAGTTCATGGTGTTCGTATGGTTTCCTTGAATTTTAAAAAAGTGTACCATGAACAGGCTCTTCCTTTGTGTCCTGCTGGCATTGAGTGTGGTTTCCCTTGTATATTAAAGCACTTCTTAGAAGCTTGGGTAAACGTCTTCCCATTATTTGTATAATACTGTTCTTTACATCACCTTTTTTTTTTCTTTATGGTGTCTATTATCTGGGTGTTACCCCATCTTCTGACTTCACATTTTCAATTTAATATACTCATATATGATAAGAATGTCGTCTCTTTAAGGCAAGCATTGTTTTTGAGAAGTCTAATGTCACTTTAAGATATATACAAACATACATATAGATATGTGCATATATGTTTATTAATTGTGTGTATGTGTGTGTGATGTTTTACACAAGGTCTCATTAGCCCAGGCTGGCCTCAAGCTCCCTGTGTAATCAAAGATGACCTTGAACCTGTGATCCTTCTGCCTCACTTCTCAAGTGCAAGTACATGACCCAGCTTAAATGGTCATTTGATTTCAGATTTTCTCGTTCTTTTTTCTTGGGAGGGCAGCCATTTTCTCCTGATCACTGATTTCTCCTTCTATTCCACCCACATGACTGTCTGCTGTTCCCTTTATGCTGAGATTGTCTTTACCATAATCATTTTCTGGCTTTCTCTCCAAAAATTAAAGATGCAGCCTTTGTAATAAACTCATCCAGTTTACATTAGAGTGTGGGAAATTGGAGATAGTTTATTGCTATGTAATGCTCTGTAAAAAACAGTAAGTTTGTTTCTGAAATGCAGTATACTGCACTCTGAAGATCACTTCGCTGTCACTGACTTTGAAGCCTGCGCCTTGTTGCCCTTTGACTCCCTTTCAGTGTCATAGAAGGCTAGAGAAATGAAGCCTCTTTATCTTCTCCAAATTTTATTTCAAAATGTTAATATTTTTATCTATTACATTTATCATAATTGTGCTGATTAGTCTTTTGTCAAGCCAGGGTCTTCCAGATTGGTCTATAGGCGAGTCTATGGGACTTTTTTTTTTTTTTTTGGTTAGTGATTGGTGGTGGAGGACCCAGCCCATTCTAGGTGGGCCACCTGGGATGGTGGTCCTGGGTTCTATAAGAAAGCAGGTAGAGTGTGCCCCAGGGAGCAAGGCAGTAACCCCTCCATGACCTCCAGGTTCCTGCCCTGCTTGAGTTCCTGCCTTGGCTCTTGGCTTCCCTTAGTGATGGGCTGTGATCAGACCATAGAAGCCAAGTAAATCCTTTCCTCCTCTGGTTGCTTTAGAAAAGGTCTTTCTCACATCAGTGGAAAGCCTGCTAGGACGGTCTCAAGTTTGCTGCGCCTGTCTCGTGTTTGCTGATTTTTGACAGGATTTTAAATTAGGACTCTAGAGTAGATTTGGGGGGGGGGGGGTGAAGGTGTGGATCCGCATGGTCTATACACATATGGGTGGAGGCCACAGGAAGACATCTTTGTCCTGCTGTATCACCCTCCACCTTATTCCCTTGAGACAGAGTCCCTCACTGTGCCTGGAGCCAAGCTGGCAGCCAGCAAGCCCACCATCCTGTCTCTGTCCCCCACGGTGCTGGGTTTACTCGTTGGGGTTACAGGTAATAATGGCCACATGTGGCTTGTTTTTATGAAGTATTAGGGTTTGGATTCAGTCTCTCTCTCTCTCTCTCTCTCTCTCTTTCTCTCGCTCTTTCTCTCTCTGCCTCTCTCCCTTTTCTTTCTTTCCTTTTATTAAATCCTTTTGTTTGGATGGGAAGAGAGGACAGCAAAGGGTAAGAGAGCGAGAGAAATCGGTCCCTTCGTTTAGCCTCAAGTGAGGTGCCCTGTGTCTGTGTTTTGTGGGGGTGTGGCTTGTACAGATTTCCCATAGTCCTCTGTCCTCTAGCTGTGGAGGCTCAAGCAAAACAGAGTGGCAGGTCCTCCCAGAACCTGACAAGGGGCTCATTCATGGCTGTCTGCAGGCCTCTGAAGGTCTTGACTCCCGCAGGGAGAAACAGCATTCCATCCACCAGGCCTGGGACTCTGGAGGAGAGGCTGGAGGAGGGACACCTGAGGTTGGTCAGTACCCAGCTGTGATCCTCACCTGTTACCAGCAGTGCATGTCAGTGTCCCAGACTTCTCCAGTGGTCTCTCAGATGAGCTCACCAAGTCCTTCAGAAAGGGACAAGCGATGATCCATAATCAGGATGATCGTGCCGAGGAGTGGCTGAGGGCCTGACAGCGCTCTCCTCACCTGCCTTGCTGTCCCATAGCCATGCAGATTCTCTGCCAGTCCCTCCATCCAGGCCATGCCACGTTCTAACCACTGTCTACCTTCCTACAAGTTCCTCAATTATTTTTTTAAGTTGTTAGAACGTGGTGATTTGGCCACGGGAGCTCATAACCTCTCTCTCTCTCTCAGCAAGTGTTACTTTCTTTTAGTGAAAGGAACATGTTTTGCTGTTGGCCGCTGTGAGGCTGTCTGACATGTCTGACATCTATGGAGGTGTGTGTCCTGACCACCTCTCTCCTCTGTCCTGTTGCTGATTTAGATCTGCCCTGCCCCTTGTATAGACATTAGTTACTTTTTCATGCCTGTTACCAGTACCTGACAAAAAGCAACTTACGGGAAGAGATTATTTTAGTGCACAGTTTGACGGCAGGGAAGGACGATGACTGGGTCCATTGTGGCAGAAGCTTGCTGTATGACCTATGGGTCAGGAAGCAGAGATTGGTCAAACTAGGGCCAATTATAACCCTCTGGCACCCCCTCTACAGCCCTATGTCTGTCAGCCAGGCCCAAAGTTCTAAAAGGTCCATCACTTTGCTAACCAGTACCTCCAACTGAAGATCAAGTGTTCAAACAAATGACCATGGCGGGCATTTCACATTCAAGCCCACAGCTGATGTGGGACCCAGAGTGTTGGCTCACAGAGGTGTTTGGGGTTATGACACATGTCATGTCTAGAGAAACATGGTTCAACCAGTTTTGTGCTGCTGGCTAACTGGATTGTTTCCAGAGTCAAATGTGTGGCTCTCCAATAAACCGTAGGTTAAATTCTGACAAGCAAAATCTCAGGTCAAGGGCTTTGTAAAGCTCCATGCATGACTTCTCTTCAGAAAGGCTATGGAATTCCATTCCTATACCATGAACATGCTATTGTGTGATAGACTTTCCTTGGGGAGACACAACACACACACACACACACACACACACACACACACACCTATTTACCCCCTAAAATGGAATAAACAGGAGACCAAAGTAACAATATCTGCCTCAGTAATCCAGCAAGTTTTTGGGGGTTACTAACAGGAGTAGAAATGAGGGGTTACTTCCAGGACCAAGGGTGACACAAGGCATCTGCATCATCAAAAGTGCACCCCAACACGAGTGACGACTCAGGAAAGCTGTGCCCTGGAGCTCTCTGTGCAGCCTGCCGGCCGCTGGCCACACATCTCCTACAGCTGGACTGTGTACCCTCCGTCCCCAGAAATTTGCTGCTTTTTATACTGCCAAGGAGGAGCCCCCGGAACCCTCCAAGCTTCCTTCTCCCAGACTTTTGTTTTCCTCCCATTTGGAGGGAACTGCGTACAGCGAGCTGGTTTTCATAAGCCGGCTGGTTAATTTGGTAATCCAGCCTCTTCTCAGTTCAGCTAGACTCCAGCACTTGGGTCTTAGTCTCTGCCAGGTGAAGCTGATGGAAAGCCCTGGTCCAAGAGCCAGAAGATCTTGTTCTAGTCATAGTTCCCAGGGAACAAAATCAAGTAAGGGTCAAGGATAGTGTCTGTTTGCTCACTGTCCTGGACAGTTGTGTCAGCTGGACACAAGCTAATGTCATCTGACCTCGGTTAAGAAAATGTGTCCCTAAGTTTGGGCTGAAGGCAAGCAGGACATTTTTTTAGTTACTGATTCATGGGGGAGGACCCAGCCCATTGTGCATGGTGCCACCCCTGGGCTGAGGATCCTGGGTTCTATAAGAAAGCAGGCTGAACACGCCATGGGGAACAAGCCAGTAAGCAGCCCCCTCACCACCACCCCCATGCCGCTGCATCAGCTCCTGCCTCCAGGTGGCTACCTTGGTTGAGTTTCTGCTGTTTTTGATGATGAACTGTGAGTGAAATAGCCAGTTCCCTGCACAACTGCCTTTGGTCGTGTGTTTCATCACAGCCACAGAAACCCTAATTAGGACACCCACATTGTAAAAGAAAACTTGTTCGTTATAGAAAAATGATAGCGTTTGTTTTTTTTTTTTAGGTTTTTTAATCTATAATCTAGTCTTTGATTAGAGTAGCTACCCTGATCTGGAGGACCAAGTGGAGAGTGATTGAGGACAACACCTGCCTCGAGTTCTCATTCCCATGTCTCCAGCCCCGTCCCTGTGCTTACTGGCTTTGTGAATTTAAGACATTTCCTAAAGCCTTTTTCCTTGTCTACTAAATGAGGAACAATCCTTGTTCTGCAACTTCAGCAAGCTAATCTGTATGATGCTCTTAGCAGAGCACCCAGCCCAGGGTGAGCCCCCAACCCAGGGCAATCACACAGTCCAGGGTGATCACACAGCCTAGGGTGAGCACCCAGTCCAAGACGAGCACCCAGCACAGAGCAAGCACCCAGCCAAAGGTAAGCACCTAGTACAATGTGAGCTCCCAACCTACAGAGAGCACACAGCCTAGGGTGAGCACCCAATGTGTCTTAGGATTTCTATGGCAGTGAAGAGCCACCATGACCATGACAGCTTTTATAATGGAAAACATTTAATTGGGGCTGGTTTATAGCTTCAGAGGTTTAGTCCATTATCATCGTGGAGGCAAGCAAGGCAGCATGCAGGCAGACGTGGTGCTGGAGAAGGAGCTGAGAGTTCTTGCATCTTGACTCACACAGAACTGGAAGTAGTCTGAGACACTGGGTGGTATCTTGAGCATATATGAGACCTCAAGACCTGCTTCCACAGTGACACACTTCCTCCAACAAATCACACCTCCTAATAGCACTAATCCCTTTGGGAGACACTTTTTTTCAAACCACCACACAGCTTTTCATCTGTTAGTTATCTTTATTTATTGGTTCTTATTTGTATGATTGTTTTTGCATGTATGTATATATGTATGTGTGCCACATGTGTGCTGGTTCCTGATGAGGTCAGAGAAGTCTCCAGCGCCCTGGAGCTAGAGTTACAGTGGTGGTAAGCTGCGGCATGAGTGCTGGGATCTGAACCTGGCTTTTCTGCGAGAGAAACAAGTAGTCTTCATAGCTGAGCATCTGTCCAGCCTCTCACCCGGGTTTATTTCCACACTTGTTACCAAGCCCAGTGGAAGCCCCTTTGCACTCCTGCCCCTTTCCCACGAAAACAGCCTAATGCTTTCCTCCTGTCTCTCCAGCACAGCTTCATCGACTAGAAGGGCTGAGAACCATCGGTGTCACCACCAACGGCATCAACCTGGCCCGGCTGCTGCCCCAGCTCCAGCAGGCAGGGCTCAACGCTGTTAACATCAGCCTGGACACGCTGGTTCCTGCCAAGTTTGAGTTCATCGTCCGCAGAAAAGGTGACCAGACAGACTGAAGTGTGGGTCTCCCCAGGACTCTGTCATGCTGTGTGCGACAGGGTGGTCACTTCCTCCCGGTGTCTGGATTATGTGTGTGCTCTCAGTAAGGCACGTGAGGGATTAATACCAAAGCCAGGTTGTTGGCCTGAAGTCACCTGGCCTAGCTGGGGTGGAAGTGACCGCTCTGAGGTGTCAGGGCCAGGGTGTCACTCTGTGCCCATCTAGACTTAGGCCTCCCTTCCTCAATCCTACTCCAAATATTCTCTCCCATGTGCTGACTTCTCTTGACCATGGGTACCCTACCCTTCTATTTTTGGGGTGTAGATAGTCCGTCACTAAGGGCTCTGGAAGGTCAGAGGGGTGCTGGGAAAGGCAGCTCTCCACCCTCTTTCTTCGGAGAGTGCCAACACTAGCCATGCCATTGTTCTCCTCCTTCCCGGCCCAGGTGTGCAGCTTCCTGCTTGCAGCCTTCCAGAAGTTGATAAAACTCTGGCTGAGGCTCCTCCCTCTGGAGAAGGCTGTATCACTCTCTTTGATGAAATTCAAAGTGTAGCAATACAGCTTTAATGTGCTTATTTAGTTATATTTTATTTTTGTGTGTGGGCATGTGCATAAGGATATTTACTGTGGGTGCATATGGGCATGTGTGTAAGGATATGTACTGTGGGTGCGTGTGGGCAAGTGTGTAAGGATATTACTGTGGGTGCGTGTGGGCATGTGTGTAAGGGTATTTACTGTGGGTATGTGTGGGCATGTGCGTAAGAATATATACTGTGGGTACGTGTGGGCATGTGTGTAAGGATATTACTGTGGGGGGGGGTGTGGGCATGTGTGTAAGGGTATTTACTATGGGTGTGTGTGGGCGTGTGTGTAAGGGTATTTACTGTGGGTGCGTGTGGGCATGTGCGTAAGGATATGTACTGTGGGTGCGTGTGGGCAAGTGTGTAAGGATATTACTGTGGGGGGTGTGGGCATGTGTGTAAGGGTATTTACTATGGGTGTGTGTGGGCATGTGTGTAAGGGTATTTACTGTGGGTGCATGTGGGCATGTGTGTAAGGATATTACTGTGGGTGGGTGTGGGCATGTGTGTAAGGATATTACTGTGTGTATGTGTGGAGACAAAAGGATAGCCCCCACTGTTACCCTCATGAGTCATCCATTATGAATTTTTTAAGACATATTCTTTTGCTGGGATCAGGGATACACTAACTTAGACTAGTCTGGTTGGCCAGTGAGCCCTGGGACTTTCCCTCTCTCCACCCCCTGGGGTTGGGATTATAAGCGCGCCACTGTGTCCTGCTTTTTACATGTCCTGGGATCGAACTCAGACTCATGCTTTTGCATGAGATGGTTCCCAGACGCTGCAGACTGCTGGGGCAAAACCTACAAGCACACGAAACAGTCTTTGCTGATCTCACGGTATTCACTGAAGAGCCATGGAGAGGCAGGAAACTCAGCAGAGAGGACCTCTGGGCTCGAGGAAGAGCTGATCCTGCTGGCCCTGTGTCTCTCCGAGGACGCTGTGACCCCCAGCAAAAGGCTGGGGGTGGAGGTGGAAGGGATGCTTCAAGCTGGGCCCCGTCTGTGTTCTCCTCCCTTATCTTCTTCCCTAGCCCAAGTCCCTTCCCCAGGATCACTTCTGACACCAGGGTGCCATCCCTCCCAGTATGCTCCGGTTGTTGAGAACACACCAGTGAGAGAGGGTCCTACGTTATACAAGGTGGAGTGTGAAGACTGCAGCAGGGCCTCAGTTTCCCCACCTAGACTGTTCAAGGCTCAGCTAGATCGTGAGCTAACTGTGTCCCACAGGCCACATCCAGATCATGGCCTATTTTTGTGCAGCCTTGGAGCCAGAAGTGTATTTTCCAGATAACACTTGTAATCATTAATCATTGAGGACGTGACCTGTGAACCCCAATTAAACAATATTGAATCCCTGGGAAAATAGTCTTTCCTCTATCCCACACGGAACTGTTGAGATAGTAAAGTAGCTCTAATTTCAAGGGACCCGACGCCCTCTTCTGACCTCCGTCAGCACCAGGGACAATGTGAGATACAGATACACATGCAGGCTAAACAAACATGTACATAAAACTAGATAAAAAGACAACAGATCAAGAAAGGCAGCTCTGAGGAACGACACCCCAGGATGTTTTGGCCTCTGCTTGTGCATACATCCCCAACAAATACATAAACATGAACACATACCTACAAACCTGCAAAAATAAATGTAAATAAAAATAAAACCCATATTGCTTTACTTTGACATTAGTAAAAACACACTTTATATCATGTATCCACATAGAATCTGGGCCCTGCCTCTCGGTTTACATAACCCGAAAAGTTTATTGTCCAGCCCTCTGGCCCATGAGAGAAAACTCTTGCTGGTCATCGAGCCAGAGGGCCTCTCAGGAAGGATTCTCTGTCCCATACGGCTGTGGTAGTTCCCTGGAGAAGGGGGGAGTCCCTGAATCCTTGCTTCTTCCTCTCTGTAGGCTTCCACAAAGTCATGGAGGGCATCCACAAAGCCATTGAGCTGGGTTACAAGCCTGTGAAGGTGAGGATCTGCCAACCCTGCTGACTGCTTCCTCCCTTCTTGATCCTACCAGGCAGGGTGACCATGGGTCCATGACACTGGCCCTTGACCATCCTCAGCCTGCCCAGTGGACGTGAACCTCCCACTGCTGCTGGCCAGGTCACATCTAGGCCCCAATTCTCCTCCCTCGTTGGGAATAGAGAAAAGCAGTGGCCACCACGGAATACCCCAGCCGTGGAATAATGGGTGGCCAGAGGCACAGGCTGGAGCTGAGCAGTGCCACACCCCAAAGGTCGTTCTCATGAGAGCACATTGGCGACAGCTCTCACTGCCCAGTTGTCTTGGCCAGGTGAACTGTGTGGTGATGCGGGGCCTGAATGAGGACGAGCTGCTGGACTTCGTGGCCTTGACGGAGGGTCTTCCCCTGGATGTGCGCTTCATTGAGTACATGCCGTTTGACGGTGAGTGATGAGGACTCGGTGGGTCCAGGGGCCTCAGGGCCGTCCCAGGTACTGCTAACCCCTGGGGTGGTGGCAGGACGGTGTGGGGTGCTCTGGGGTCATGTGTGGATGTGATCTGATCCTCGGGCAAGGTCCCCTTCATCTCTGGTTCAAAAACTCTCCCTGCTACCCGCAACCAAATACAGGCAACAAGTGGAACTTCAGGAAGATGGTTAGCTACAAGGAGATGCTGGACACCATTCGGCAGCAGTGGCCGGGGCTGGAGAAGTTGCCAGAGGAGGACTCCAGCACAGCCAAGGTTAGGGAGCGGGAGGGCGGTGCTGGGGTGCCCTGCCTCCATCCTGCTGGGTGCAGCAGAGGAACAGTGCACAGCAGGGTGTGTTGCTTCAGAGAGCCGCCTAAGTTAGACAGTAAGACTGAGTGGCCTCAGAGGGCGTGCTTATGCAGGTCAGTGGGCAGTGCTGTCCTCCTCCATGTGACCTTCTGTAGACCTGCCATCCACAGATACCTGTATCCATAGCAACTCTTCTCCAGAGCAAGTAGGGCAGAGGCAGGGGCTTTTGGGTCACCCACCAAACTGTAAGAGAGCAGCAAAGTGGGGTCTTGACATCAACAAGGGGCATCTTAGGCGTGAGGGAGAGCCCATGCTGTCCCTTCCACCACCCTTCTCCCCTAGGCCTTTAAGATCCCTGGCTTCCAGGGCCAGATCAGCTTCATCACATCCATGTCAGAGCATTTCTGTGGGACCTGCAACCGGCTGCGCATCACAGCCGATGGGAACCTCAAGGTGAGCATCCTGCCCCTTCCACCCCACAGCCCCCACGCTCCACCTGAGCTTCTGATTAGAGGGAGAGACCAGTGCCCAGGGGAGGGGCGCTTGGCTCTTCAGAGTAACGCCTGCTGTATCAGGAGTCCTCTCCAGCCCTCGGTGTCCACTGTGTCTTTCTGGTTAGCCTTTTCACACAGCAGGGACCCACTTCTGGAACCAGAACCCATTACTTGGCTAATTGTCACTTCATGTTTGAGCTTGAGGCTGTGGAAGGCTCACTCAATGGCACTTCCAGAGGTGGTGGACAGAAAGAAGCGTAGTGGCCATTTGTCCCAGCCATGTCTGTGCTGGCGGGGAGGATGGTGGGCCCAGAGGACCTCAGAAACCTTGAAGAATGACTGGGATCTGGACTCATACTGTCTGAATCAGATCTGAGGAGTCCATTCTGCCAAGAGCTGTGATTTATAACATATTCCTCTGATTGTAGGGAGCAATGTGAAGTTTCTGAACAAGGATGTGTGATCCCCATCTTTATTAGATTTGAACTCAAAAGTAGATATTGAGCAATGATTAAGCTATATAAATATGTGAGGGTAAAGCTTTGAGGTCGTGCTGGGGAGATGGCTCAGTGACTGTGGGGTGACTATATGGATCATGCTGGGGAGATGGCTCAGTGACTGTGGGGTGACTATATGGATCATGCTGGGGAGATGGCTCAGAAGAAAGGTACTTGCTCTGCAGTCGTGGAGACCTAATTTTGGTCTCCAACTCCCATGTTAAAAGCCAAGCATGGTCACACACTTGTGTCGCAGTGCTGGGGAGTGGAGAAAAGAGGATCTTCAGAGCTCGCTGGTTAGCTGGTCTAGCTGAGTTGCTAAAATCTAGGCCAATGAGAGACCCTGTCTCAAAAACAACAGAGGAGATTGGTTGAGGAAGATTCCTGGTGTTAACCTTCCACCACACACATACACACACACACACACACACACACACACACACGTGTGTGCACACACAATCTCCCCTCTATACAGGAAACACAGAGACACATATATACAAAAGAAAAACATATGGGACAGAAGAATCAAAGAACTTGGAAGGGAATGTGTGGGGTGACTGCTAGGTATAGAACTTTAGGATTGGGGTTGAAGATGCAGCTTTGGGATGTTGATCTCCAGGCAGAAGCCAGCACAGGGAAGCCAACAAAGAGACGTCTGTGGAACAATTAACCAGAGTCAGTGATGGAGAGAGCGGAGCTGGGCCTGGTGCTATATGTAATCGGAGGTTTTTCTCCCACCCACCAGTTCCTGAAGAATCACTCAGAGGCTTAATATTACTTATAAATTCTTGGCTGATGGCTCAGGCTTATTATTAACTTATATTAAATTAACCAATATTCTATTAATCTGTGTTTTGCCATGTGGCCCATGGCTTACTGGTGGTGCTCTGACATCTTGTCCCATAGGTGGCTGCCAGCGTCTCTCAGACTCCGCCCTTCTCCTGCACCTTTGTTTGGATTCCCCACCTGGCTCTATCTTGCCTCGCCTTAGGCCAAAGCAGCTTTATTTATCAACCAATGAGAGCAACACATATTCACTGCATACAGAAAGATCATCCCACAGCATTTCCCTATTTTCATCGATTCAAAAAGGAAGGTTTTCCATTTTAACATAGAAAAATTACATACAACAAAACAGTTATCAAGTGAGAATCAGTTACAATATCCAGTCTATTTGTATTTGGCAAAATTAAAGAAAATACTTTATCAGTTATCCTATCTTTGTGAGTCTAAAGTTTGATATCTATCTTTTATAACTAAGGAAAACTATAATTATAACTATCTAGTCTTCAACTCCATCAAAGACCCCTAAAGGATAATAACATTACCCAAGTAAACAGGAAGTGCATTGCAAGCAACTTCCAAAACTCTAGAAAATGCAAAGACATCTGGCTTTCTGGACAGTCACCCAAAGTTCTTCTATTATGTTGGGACACCCATCTTCAACCTTCAGGCCTAGAGTATCTGGCAGACTTTTCAGTGAAGCAGGAAATTTTAAAGACTGTCCCACCTATATTGGCAAAGCTGTCAGTAGCTTTTCTCTGTGTCCTGCAGAATGTCCGGCAGTTTGTTCTGTGAAGCAGGAACCTGAAGGACCTTCCTGCCTTGTTTGAGCAAAGATTAGCAGTCATTTTCCTGTGGGTCCTGCATGTCCACTCTCAAGCAGTCCAGGCAAGAGCAGTTTCTTGCCCCAAAGGCTAGCTTTGCCACATCAGGAACAAACTCCCTAATGAGTTTCTTCAATATCCATCACCCTCTCTGAGGAATTGGTGCTGCAGAAGCAGACATGTCTCACTGTCAAGAAAAATCTCAGTTCTTAAAACATTTTAAATGCCATAGTCTGTAGGTCTTTGAAGTGTTTGAAAATTACCTATCTAATAGAAATATATCTTTGTATAACTAAAAATCTCAACTAATATGGCTATAAGTTTGACTATTACAGATGACTATTAATCTGTATTTTAATTATATATTACATTTTTAAATGAGCTGCATAAACTTAATACCTTAAACAAGAGTAGAAATATACATGCAGTACAACAAAATTGACCTTAAATTTGTATCAGTAAACCAAAATCCATACCAATCAATGTAAAGCGTCTTGAGATTAACAGTTGATTTTTGTTTTTTGGTTTTTTTTTTTTTTTTGGTTTAAAGTAGCCTATCCACCCTATTTTATAATAGCTACCCTTATATTTTGTAATAAGCTACCCTTTTCCCCATCATTTCTATATCATATCCCCCTTTATTCTTTAGAAAGAGATTGACTATAACCATTAATCATTTATAACCAACCCCTTAAATGAAAACATACGTTTATAAACATATTTTGGGAATTGGGGCATAATTCTCTAGACTATTTCCTGCTGATTAGTGGTGCTAGTAATCTTATAGGGACCCTGAGAAAATTTGATATAATGGTCAAGTCCTGAGAAGACCAGTTATAACTTTTGTTGATAGATGTCACCTGTCAAGTTTCAGGAGGTCTTTGTCCAAATCTGGTCAATTTTTGTTAGCAGAGGCTACTTGTTTGTTCCCAGCCACTCAGATCTAAACTAATACTGTTTGGCCAATAGCTTAAGCATATTTCTAGCTAGTTCTTACATCTTAAATTAACCTATTTCTATTATTTTGTATTTTACCATGAGGCCCTACTGGCAAGGTTCTGGCTGGCAGCTTGTATCTTTCTCCTCTGGTAAATTTATGGTATTTTTCTGACTCTGTCTACTCTCTCTCTCTCTCTCTCTCTCTCTCTCTCTATATATATATATATATATATATATATATATATATATATATATATATATATTCAAGCCTGGCTATATTCTGTTAAGCCATTGGCCAAAAGCAGCTTCTTTATTAACCAATAAAAGCAACACATACACAGAAGGACTTTCCACACCACATCTTAATCTGGAACAAATCCACAGCCTCTTGTTTCCTGTGGAAACAAAAGCAAAACTGCTTCTTTGAAGCAGTGCATCTTTTAAGTTCCACTTTACAGATACATTTTTGACTTCTGTTTTAAAGCTGAGGCATTTAAAAATATTCAGTTTGGTGTATGTTATCAGTCCATGTCTCTCGGACAATTGTTGTTTGTCGGCATTCAGACCATTCAGAACCAACACTACTATACAGGACCCAAACTTCCTGTGTATTCCCATCTCTACATAACTTTTTATTTTATTTCTCTCTATAAAGACTTTAATATATTATTTTTAAACTATTTATTCCTTTCTATAATTGTCAATACCCATTTTATTTTTTTTCTTTAGGCTACACACATTGTAAAAACACATTGAAACCTGTTTAGCGGTTTTTCTACCTGGATCTCTTTTTATTCTGTATCTTTTAGCCCTTTTTGTCTTTATGAGCACAAACGAAATCCACCACACAGCACATGGCTGATTAGCCTCTCTGAACTGAGGCTGGTGAGACTGTAGAGGCTGGTGGATGGCTCCATCTTGCAGGTTGCTGTTGGGAGGCGCATCTCTGTGCTGCTGCTGGAACAAGACTGAGACTAGGAACCCAGTACAGATCAGTTCCTGTGCATTTAGAATCTTTTTTAAGTTTTCTCAGGTCTTACGTGGCTCCACACCAGACAGTGGACTCCATTTGTAGCTGGAGGTTTCTCTGCCACTTGCCAGTTCCCAAACAACCATTCAGAGGTTTAATATTACTTATAAATGCTTGGTCGATGGCTCAGGCTTATTATTTGCTAGCTCTTCACATTTAAATTAACCTATATTCTATTAGTCGGTATATCACCATGTGGCCTGTGGCATACTTGTGGTGCTCTGGCATCTCTCAGGCTCCACCCTTCTGTATCTCTCTGCTTGATTGCTCTCTCCTGCCTTGCCATAGGCCAAAGCAGCTTTATTTATCAACCAATGAGAGCAAAACATATTCACAGTGTACACAAAGACCATCCCACAGCAGCTGTAGGAAAGGGGAATGCCTGACATAGTGAAGAAGCTGGGCCTTCAGTCCTGACTTCTCCAGAGCTTGGCCCTTCCTGGCTCTTCAGACATTCTGTGTCTACACACACAGCCGACACAAGTTCTGTGACAGAGTGGTACCGTATCCATCTCATCTCATGACCAGGCTTCTCACAGAAGCTAGGGAACAGTGAGTTAGGACTGAGTGGCCACTGATGTTGTCTCCAGTCAGATGTTACGCTCACACCTGCCACCCAGCACAGTCAGATGGAGGAGGGTTCCTGTCAGTTCCCAGCCATCCTGAACAACATCCTGAGCTAAAAAACTGAGTCTCTGGCTCAGACACAAACAAAAACTCCAAAGCTGCCCTTTCCAAAGCCCTCGGCTGCTCAGCCATGAGCAGGGACCATGGACTGAAATAGGCAGTAGGTGGTAGTATCCCTATGGGAAGGAATGGGATGTGTGTACCACCTCCCGGGTGCTCAGTTCCCCATGGATGGGGGCCTGCACTCATGGTGACAGTGGCTTCCCCATCAGATGTCTCAGACAATAGCAGCAGCCCTGGATTCATATGTTCTCTCTTCATATGCATTTGATTCTCCGTGTATACAATGCACTCTGAAAGGAGTGTGGCTAAGCTCCACACAGAAGTCTGATTTTTACTTCTTGCATGTCTAGTCCCTTCTGCCCCGCCCCCCATAGCCCTGAGTCCTGCCTCCCGTGTGAGCCTGCTGTCGGAGGCATGAGCACTGTGTGGCTAGTGGCTGACAAGTTGTTCTCTCACCCACAACAGGTCTGCCTCTTCGGGAACTCTGAGGTGTCCCTGCGGGACCACTTGCGGGCAGGAGCCTCCGAGGAGGAGCTTCTGAGAATCATTGGGGCAGCAGTAGGTAGGAAGAAGCGGCAGCATGCAGGTAAGGGCTGGGGGGAATGGTCGGGTTAGTCTGAGGAAAGTGGAGGAGAGGGGGAAGGATAAAGCAAGCCCGGGCCAAGGGTGCCCCGTCTCAGTGTCCTCCAGGCCACTGGTCACTTCTGTGGAAACTTTGAACTTGGGGTGTGGTAGTTCTTCTTTGAAGAAATTAACATAGCACGGGCTACACATGGGGACCCCAAAATTCTCCTGATCTGCTTTACCAGGCTGAGATATCACAGGATCCCTGGTTTCCCTCGTGTTGTCTTTAGGAGAGGGAGGAAGTGCCAGGTCCCTGGGTATCCGCAGACTGTTCTCTGGCTCCACCTTGGGTGACCTCGCAGTGATGTGTGGGAATGCTTGTAGCTCTGCATGGGACTTTGGGGTCACATCCATCTGCCCGTGCATTTCAGTGAGTGCCCCCTTCTCCATCCTCCCCGCTTTCCCACCAGGCATGTTCAATATTGCCCAGATGAAGAACCGGCCCATGATCCTCATCGGTGGGTGATCTATCAGTACGTAACCACCCACCCCTGTCCCTGGGGGTCCAGTAGGGTGGGGTGACAACCTCAGGTCCCTCAGTAGTCGTCATCTCTTGTTTTTAAATCTTTCCTTTCATTTTTTTTCTCTCTCTCCTTTTTTCTTTCTTTTTTTCAAGACAAGGTTTTTCTGTGTAGCCCTAGCTGTCCTGGAACTTGCTCTGTAGACGAGGCTGGCCTCAACTCACAGAGACCCACCTGCCTCTGCCCCTGAGTCCTGGGATTAAAGGCGTGCAGCACCACGCCCGGCACTCAGTCTGCTTTTGTTCTTCCTTCTTCTCCCTAGTGTGAATGAGAACTTAAATGTCCCATGATGGGACAGTGAGGGGTCAGGAGAAGAGGTGGAGGAAAGATTTGTTTGGAGGCTCAGTCTCTTCTCTTGTCTCCTTTCAGGGCTATTTTTGGTGCTTCAAGATTCCCCACCAGCTAGTTGGAGCACTTTCTCCCGGGATCCCCTCTGTGTTTGGAATCTGAGTGCCAGAGAGAAACTCTCTGGCCAGATGACAACTTTGTGGAAGAGACTCCGTTTCCCCATAGCCCTTCCTCTGTCTCAGCAGTGTCTCGGGTCTGGCTCCCCTCAGAGACACTACAGCTGCTACCCCAACTCGAACACTCACTCAAAGTGCCTCAGCATAGGGTCCCAGGATCCTGCTGTCCCCTCAGGACCAGGGCCAACCTCAACTCAGCTAACTCATGTGGATTCAGAAGGACGGGCAGCTATGGTAGATGTGGGCGGGAAGCCAGATACAGAGCGGGTGGCTGTGGCCTCTGCTCTGGTTCTTCTTGGACCTGTGGCCTTCAAGCTTGTCCAGCAGAACCAGCTGAAGAAGGGAGATGCTCTGGCAGTGGCCCAGCTGGCTGGAGTCCAGGCAGCCAAGCTAACTAGTCAGCTGATCCCCCTGTGCCACCATGTGGCCCTGAGCCATGTGCAGCTGAGTCTGGAGCTGGACAGTACACGTAATGCCGTGCTGATCCAGGCATCCTGCCGGGCCCGAGGCCCCACCGGGGTGGAGATGGAGGCACTGACCTCGGCTGCCATGGCTGCACTTACCCTGTATGACATGTGCAAGGCAGTCAGCAGGGACATCGTGGTGGCGGAGGTCAAGCTCCTCAGCAAGACTGGAGGTCAGCGGGGGGACTTCCACCGGGCTTAAGAGTAGCCCACTCACTCTCCAGCCATGTCTCCCAATGGGGTGCAATTTGGGCCGAGGAAAAGATGTCACATTCCTCTAAACCTAGTCACTATGACCTAAGGTCACCCTGTCTCTTTACTGTTGAGATTTATTATAACCTGGGAGATGTCCTCAACATAAGACACCTCTGGCCTTGACACCTTCCAGGACCCCAGTAATGGAAGGTTTGGTACTAGACCCCCACATCAGTCATATTATATGGATTGTTTCAGATGGACAGCTTACTTAGGGTTCTCTCTTCTCTTCTCTTTCCTGGGGAGATAAAAGGACTAATTAAGCAGAGGACCCCACTTAGAGGAAGGAAAAGCACAAACTTCCCAAAGAATGTATCCCAGTGTCCCCATCCCTGGCCTCCGCCCTCTCGTCCAATGGGATGAACTTACGGACTACAACCCTAAGAACTCGTGCCGACCCTTACCCACACCTGGTTCTGTTCACTGTGGTCTGCTCACACCTGTCTGCTCTGGCACATATCTGAGAAAGAAGAGTCGAAGGTGACCTTCGCCCTTACAACGCACAAATAAAGCCATGGTGCCAGCTCTGGACTTGAGGCTTAGGACCTTTGTCTGTGAGAAGAGCACACAAGTTAAGTTTTGCCCGTCAGCCCCATTCCAAGACACTCCCTGAAAGGGGGTGGGAAGAGGGACCCTAGAAAGGCCAAGGGGCATATTCTCTGGACTGCCCTGTGGGAGACAGTGAAATGCAGACTGAATCCTAAGGCAGTCTACAGCTGGGAGACCAGGCTCAGCTGCATCATCAACTCTTGGAGACCAGGCTTATGAACTAGAACCTCCGAGTTGATGCGCCCCATCCAGCCTGGCATGCTGTGTTCTCAAAGGTGGTCTGTCTGCAGAGGTGCCCCTGGCCTGGCGCCCCTCTGCCTTGTGTGATGGCGAATATTTAACAATTGGCTCTTTAAGACATGAACGGGTTCCTGCGACAAATGTCCCCAACTCAAGCCATCCACAGAAACCTCAGTTGGTTTGGAACATTCCAGAAAATGTACATTGGCCCTCATGGAACTGGATGAAACTGCCAGGAGCTAGCTTCAGCCCACCGCTGGCCTAGCCCACTCCAGAACAACCCAAGTCCACATGGGAAGAAAAGCTTCTAGGCAGGTTGGGGTGAGGATGAATTTAATATCTTTTAGTATTACAATATATTCTTAAAAAAGGGTGCAGGTAAAAAGGACACTGTAGGATTCTGTACATATTTGAGCCTTATTTGTCTTCTGCAGCAGCTGGTGAGTGGTCTTGGCATAAAGGCTGACAGATGTCCTGGGGAGGTGGTCACAGCTCCTCAGTTGGTGGCAATAGGAGTGGATGGGAAGCACCTATGCCTGACTCTACCCACCTGGAGAGCGTTGTCCTTCTACCCCCTGGACAAACTTCCATTTGGGGAAGGAAATTGCCTCTGCTGAGAAGGGATGCATTGGCTGGACTGTGAATCTTGCATTGTGCACAAGGTTACCTGGAGCAGTTGACCCACAGGCAGCAGGAAGGGTGGGGCAGTACTGGGGTAGACGTCATCTAACATTGAGGACCTCCGCTGGGCACCAGTCACTTTCTGCTCAGTCACCCACCGTGGTCCGTGGTCCAAGGCACTGTTGAAATCTGGTTACAAAGACATACAGCACCAGAGCCACTGGCCAGATTTGGAAAATAATAAATAGAGAAGGCAAAATTCTTTGGGGTGAAATGGCTGGGCTCTGGAGAGATGCCAAATGGCTTTTCTGAGGATCCAACATGTTCCTTCAGGAACTTCCATCTTGTCTTTCCCAGTGCTTGTCCAGTCTGTGTGGTGCTTGGGAAGGTAGAACACAGCCATGCCTGCTGCCTGCCCCTAGCTGACAGCCTGGCCAGTTTGGAAGAAGATGGGAGGTTGTCCAGCTCCGGCCTCCTCACTCTCAAGAGTTTGATTTTTGGGGTGGCGGGGGGCATTAGCCACTCTTCCTAGAAGCCCCTTTGCCCTCTTGGGCTGGCTTCTATTTGCTGCCCCTCTCATATCAGTGCACATGCCGAGCTGAACCTGTGTTTCTCCTCCCCACGGCTACTAAGGTCCCACCCCCTGAGAGTCTTATGCAGGAAAACAGAAGATGGGCAATTACAGGCGTGAACATCCACAGCCACTGGCAATGACGCTGAGACAGGGGGTTAGATGGGATGATCCAGGAGCGGGCAGATGGTAAGCTTGCAAGACTGTCTCAAGATGAGAGGGAACAGGGTGCTTTAGACAATTAGAACCTCCACGGAGCTGATCTTCCCTGCTCCATTTAGAACATTCGTGTAGATGTAGTGCTGCCCACCTGTGCCATTAAAATAACTGAAGACGGACAGAAGAGGAAACAGGGCCAGAGGGGCCCCATGCAACTGGGCACGATGCGGGGGCAAAACCCTGAGGTGAGCATCCTTCAGAAGCTCTCCTCCCCCTCCTCTCAGTATCCCCTGTTCTCAACCCCGTCTACACGTCTCCCTCAGAATGACAGTCAAATGTGGAGGGTGGTTCTAGCCCTCAGGAGCAGCTCCCAAGGCCAGCTGCAGCCAAGTACGCGGAGCTCCGAGTGACCTCTGATGGAGTCAGAGAGACCACTGGCATGGAAGGGACTGGCCGAGTGAACCGGCAGTAAGGCACTCCCACGGGAGTGAAGCATTTGAGTGCTGTCCTCTGGTCAGAAACCACTGGGAAGCCAAACAATGGTCAGGTTGCCTTGGAGTTTGCTTTGGGGTCCCTATGCTTGAACCTGGTAAAGCGAAGGAGGGTCTTCTTCCACACCCCTTCTTACCAGAGCCACAGTATAAGCTGCTGGGGAGCCAGAGTTCTGCAATCCAGAGATGAATCTGGGAACCAGAGATTAGTGAGTGGGATGGGGGTGGCTGGGAGAAGAGGAGAGACCACAGAACTTACTCTAGGAAAAATGCAAATAACTTGCTTGCTGGGCCTGGTCCCTCTCTACATGCGTCCTTCTGGATGCTAGAGCTATCTTACTAGAACACATAAGGCCTCTAGTCTACCCCAGATCCATGTTCTATTGAGCTGTCTCTTCTGACGGGAGCCATGAGTCCCTGCTGCTGGCTCTCGGGTCCCACTCCATCACCACATAATGTATGAGAGTTCGGAAAAGGAATGTGGTCTCCTGGATTTTAAACAGCTCCGTGCCAACATAAGGTGTGGAGAACCATGTCCTCCAGCCTGGGATTTCCTGACCAAAGCCCAGGGCCTGCCAGGGATATCGAAGCTGGTCTTAGAGAGTGATGGTCAGGAGAGGGAGGGTCACAGGGAGAGACAGGACGTGAATGAATGATGTAGCAGGGAGATGAGAGAAGACCCTCCATCAGTGTGGGAGACACCTGGTCTAGCCACACACATCCCCTAGGACCCAGCCCAGGGCTCCCAAACCCAGCTTTCCATACCACTTCAGTCACTGCTGCTTCTCTTCAGCGCCTGTCTCCCTATCTCCAGGCCTGCTGCTATGTGGCCAGTACCCGGTCCCCAAGTCAATAATTTAGCCTGTTTATTGCCCGCTCGCGGGTGACCTCTGGAGCCTGAGTCCCTGTTCGCTTGCGGTTGCGCTTGAACTTGCTTAAGTCCTTGTCAAAAACTTCTCCAGAACGCAAAGCTGACACCAGGTCATCAAACTCTCCACTCTCCTCCAGTGTGCCGCCTGCCAGAACCTTCCGCTGCCTCTGCCATCTCTCCTTTTCACGCTGCTCCTTCAACTGAGAGTGGAAAGGAGAAGTGACTCAGGGACCGCCAGCAGCTCTCTGGTCCTTAGATGCTCTCCCAGCCCAGGCCTACCCCTACCCTGCACATGCTTCACCTGCCAGGGGCCACTCTGCTGCTTCTCAAGATACCCCACCTTACATGGCTTTCTCTCCCCATGCTGGGAGATGTTTCTCTCTTTTGTGGCTAACAGTAGCCCCCAAAATGTGCCCAGCTCCTATTTAATCTCACATACTCCAAGGAGCATCCTGTCCTGCATACCCAACTCTGCCACATCCTGTCCCCAGTCAGGCCCTGCCCTCACCATGGATTCCATGCGTGCCCTCCGCTCATCCTCCTCCTTCCTCCTCCTCATGGCCTCCAGGTCCTGCCGGGCCTCCAAGAAGGCCTGTAAGAAGGTATCAAAGATGCCAAAGAACTCGTCCGGCTGCATCTTACTTTCCTGTTCTCCAAAGTGTGTCAACGCCTTGGCAAACTGTAAAAGACACAGGCAGAAGTGTGGTAAGCCCAAGCCTGCAGTCAGCTAGCTCCCAGCTGAGCCCAGTCCAAACTGCAGGGTTGTAGGCATGGAGAAAGAAGATTCAAACCCCAGGGTTCACCTACAAAATTCACTAGTGAGTCATTCTTTGTCCCTACCTTGTTATCTCCCCCACCCCCACCCAAGAGCAAAACCCATGAGGCTGACCTCTGGGCTGATGGGTTGAGTCTACCTGACAGTCTCCCTTCATGCCACCTCAGATCAGGAGCTGGTGACCTGGAAAGACTTATCTAAAGTCAGGCTCTGGCTGGCTGGAGTGGATAGGCCCTCACAGGCCATCTAGTCACTGGGTGACTTAGTTGATGGGTGACTTACTTAGCCTTCTGTGACTTGACTTCTTCACCTGTGAAGTAGGGATCAGCCTCACGGTATTATTATGGGGGTTAAATGCAGTGACAGAAGCGACTGGCTCTGTGTCCATGAAGCAGGCTCCACTCTGACTTTGAGCACTGTGTTCTCTTACCCAACTCACACGATGTTTAGGAAACGCCCCCCCCCACACACACACACACACAAAGTCTTCCTGGGACTAGCAGCCTAAGCTCTTTCTGGGAGTTTGCTGGAAATGCTGCCTCTCCAGCCCTACCCTGGGTCTCCACGTTAAAGGTAACCCCGCACATGGGTCCTTTTGCATCCACACAGGTAGAGTGCCAGCAAGTTCACAGCTGAGCTAGGCACTCGGGATGCTCACCCAAGTGACTGAACCCCTCTTCTCAGTGTTTACATCTGTTTAATAGGACTATAAACTTTCAGCAAACTTGTCTGGAAGGTGGGCGAGGAATGAGATACTTATGGTGGGGCTGGTGTGGGGATGCGGTGGGGGTGGGGTGGAGTTAGGATGGGGCTAGGTTGGGGCTAGGGGTCCTGGGGTGGGGATGGGGTGGGTTGGGGTTAAGTTGGGTTTGGGGGTACCTGAGGTGGAGGTGGAGTAGAGTTGGGGTGGGGTGGGGCTAGGTTGGATTTGGGGGTGCCTGGGGTGGGACTGGGGTGGGGTAAGGTAGGGTTGGAGTGGGGCTCATTTAGTCAAGTGCTTGCCATGCAAGGGCAATGATCTGAGTCATTGATCCCAAGCATTTAGTCAGGGTTTGGTGGTGTGATCTCAGCACTGGGGAGGAGGATGCAAGAGGATCTCTGAACCTTGCTGGCCAACCAGTTTAGCCTAATCATTGAGACCCAGGTCCTAATGAGACTCGGTTACAAAAAATAAGGTCTTCGGCTCCTAAGGAATGATACCCGAGGTTGACCTCTGGTCTCCCATGCAGGTGTACAAAAGCACACACACAAACACACACACATACACAAAAATAAAATTGAAAACAATGCTTCTGGTGGTGGGTACCTAAACAGTAAACCCTGGTCTCTGCAGTATGAGGTTGTCGTTGGTTGCCTTGGAGGCGAGAGGAGATGGAATTTCTCTGGGCTCTGAGGCACTGGGTTTGTCCCTGTCCATGGTAGGACCAGGTGGAAATCAGGTCTAGGCAATGATAAGTTGAGGAGCAATGGGGGGGTGCTGGGCCACCTTTACCTTTTCCCTGGCCTCATTGAGCTGGTCCTCCAGCTCTGAGAAACTGAAGCTGGACACTGTGATGAAGTCACTCATGACAGGAACAAATTTGTCATTGGGGTCCCGTGCCTGGCACTTTTGATATTCCAACTCCTGGGAAGGGAAGAAAAAGCACAATTTAGACAGAAAGAGTTCAGGGGCCATCACATGCTCCTTGTTAGCCACAGGACATTGCACATGCCTTTGGGAAAGATGAGCCTGGGTTCACAGTTCTGAAGGCAATGCTGCCTCTGAGAGTTGTTGGTCTGGGCAGCTGTTTATATCCTTCCCTAGCCCATCACCACCACTCTCCTTTCTGGAATGGCTTTTGAGTGAATCGGGGGCAAGTGGTATTGCCTGGGAAATCTTGCTGCTGGGCTGTGATCCACACTTTAAGTAGCATCTTCCAGGACCATCAAGATGAAAACCATCAGCCATGGTAGCAATATAAGAAGGTTCTCTGATTCCTAACTTTAGCCTGAATCGATTCTCCTCTTACCCTCCCCCTTCCTTCTTGAGAATTCTGGGAAAAGTCTCTAGTTTCCAAGTGTGAGGGACAAAGAGTTGAAGATGTCTCAGAGAGTACATCAGCTATGAAGGTGTGAGAACAGCAATGGTAGTAACAGGACCAGAGACCCAGCACTGGGATCCAGTGTTTGTGTCCTCTCATTGTGCCTGTATTGAAATCCTAAGCCCTAAAACAAAGCAAGGAGATGGGATCTCACAGGTGCATCCAAAGGTTTGACACTATGGCATGGTGTTGTCATCTACAAAGTGCACAACCAAGTAATGAAGAGATAATAAGAAAAACATAATGTCTTAAGTAAGTTTGTGGGTTTGTGCCAGGCCCCATTCATAGCTCTCCCGAAGCTCATGTGACCTGCGGGTCATGGATTGGACACTCCTGTCAAGTGACTAGGTCATAAGGGCAGTGTCCTTGTATAGTGGTCCTAACTGTGAGTCCCAGGGAGTTTGTCCTTTCTATCACGTGAGGACACAGTGAGAAGGTCCCACCCATGAGGACCAGGCCCTCAGGACATCAGACCTGCCAAGCCTGTGATCTTAAATGGCCCACCATGCTAAATTCAAAGAGGTAAATGTCTTGTTTAGCAAAGCCACTCCATTGGTGGACTTGTTTAGCCATCTCAAAAGACCTAAGATGCCTAAGTTCTCATCAATGAGTGGATGAACCCTCAGGGCCTCCACTAGTTCAGGCATGAAGGGAAGAGGTGTAAGGTAGGCTCTCATGGGGCTGGCAGTCCCCACTGCCACACTGCTGTAAGCCTCCCATAGTCAGCTCAGTGCACTCACTGTGGTCAAACCTGAGCATGTGACAGTCCTAGGGTTCAGTCTCCCTGCTCGGTGACATAGAGAGTCTCAGACAAACAGCCCTTCTGTCAGGGTCTAAATGTAAACCCCAAGAAGGTGGATCACTTTTTCCTGAAGGCTCTGTCCACTGTGCGGCTGTCCCACCTTCCCATCCAGGAGCCCCAGGTCATCAAAGTGTATCACACAGGGTTTCTGCTGTCTGAGATGTGGCAGCAGGGGGCACTGGACCCAGTGGTGGCAGCAACCCTGACTTCTCCACAAAAGCCTCCATGCAGGTCCAGCAGGCTCACTTACCACCTCCACTGCTTGGAGGCCCCTCCTGAGATTGCCCACTTCCTTCTCCAGTTCTGCCAAACTGTGGGGAGATAGGAGAGGGAAGACACCATCAGCTCTGGGTGTGAGGAGCCAAGGATGATTCAGAGAGAGGTCAGCTTGAAGCATGGCAGCATTACGTTCCAACCCCTCTTAGCCCAGTGATCACCTCCCGCAGATCATCTTGCTGTGTGCCTCTTGGTGTCTATAATGTGTCAGAGTGAAAGCTCTGCTCCATGGATATGTTGTGTATCACATAGTGTGTGTGTGTGTGTGTGTGTGTGTGTGTGTGTGTGTGAAGTGCAGGTGCACGTGTGTGTGTGTGTGTGTGTGTGTGTGTGCGCGCGCACGCTTGGGTATTAGATACAGCACTCAGACCGTCGTGCTACCTGCTGCACGTGTGTGTGTGTGTGTGCGCACGCACGCTTGGGTTTTAGATACAGCACTCAGACTGTCATGCTACCTGCTGTACTATCTCCCAAGCCCTATCCAAAACATCCTCACGTTAACATCATCGTGTTCATTGCCATTTAACAGGGTTGGTGGTAGAGGTGAGTATGGAGAGATATTTGATGTGATGAGGTCGGTCCTGAGGGTGGCCCTGAGATGGCACTGTGGCTGTTAGCCTGGGATGTCACTATCACACTGTGGTGTAGCAGATGTTAAGCAGATCTGGCACCATCCATGCTCTTGAATTTCCAATTCTCCAAAGCCATGTGTCAAATACACATCTAATTTTTAGAGTTACCAAGTCTCAGTGGTTTGTTAAGGCACAGAATATCTTACACATAGTGGCATTGAGTACCTGTTAGCTTTAGCATTTCTGGCTTCCCAAGACCCCAGATTTAGTCTAACAACCTTAGCAAGTGTTGTGGATGCCCTACCCATTACAGTTCAAGGAAAGTCCCCATTCTTCCAGCTGACCAGGCTTTAGAATATATGCTTATTTTTTAATTTATTTTATGTGTGTGTGTGTTTTGCACCATATGCATGCCTGGTGTTTGAGGAGGCCAGAAGAGGACATTGGATCCCCTGGAACTGAAGTTACAGATGTTTGAGCCACCAAGAGGTGCTGGGATTTGAAGTGGGGTCCTCTGGAATTACAGGCAGTGCTGTTAACCACTGAGTCATCTCTCTAGCCCCTAGCCAAGTGGTCTTTATTCTGAGTTGCCCCCCTCTGCCTGTTAGAGTTATGTTCACACCCCAGGACACTTAGCCAGTGTGCTGCATGGCTAGCCCCCTCCTTCACCCTGCAATAAGCAGAGAGGGTGTTTCCATGTTAGGCTTAAGTTCCATCTGCCCACAGTGCAGCTGGCGCTGGCTCAATGCATCTGTTGCAGGCTTTCTTTTTATACACGGCTTACTTCTTCATTCTTCTGGTATTTTCCAGAAGCACCTCTGAAATAAGATGATTGGCACCTCAGAGAGCAAGCCGTCTCTGGTTCTTCTAAAAGCATACCAAGACACTGCCCATTGCCAGTGTCCTCTCAAGTGAGGGAAGCCACGTGTGTGGTCACAGGCGAAGAAAGCATGGAGGGACTGCTTACTTGACTTTGGCGGCTTCTGATAGGTGGCGCAGCTCCGCGGGCATGTTTAGGATGTCAGGGAAGTGCTTCTCCAGGATCATGATCAGGTAATGAAGCAGAGAGATGTTCCTGTGGGTGACAGATGTGTCAGGGGAGGGGGTGATGAAACCAGACAGAGTGTGACGGGAGGAAAAACAAAGAAGGGGCTGGAGAGATGCTCAGCAGTTACGGGGCTTTCTGCTCTGCCAGAGGACCTGAGTTTGGTTCTGAGCATCCACAATGCCTGCAACTTCAGTGCCAGAGAATTCAGTGTCCTCTGCTGCTCCCACGGGCAACTGGGACACACACACCACCCCACACTAAAATAATTCTTTACAATATTTTAAACATGGACAATGCAGCTAGAATGGAGAGATAGCAGAGGGTTAGACGGGGAGGGAGACACAGGATGGGGTGAGGCAGGGCAGAGGAAACCCCTGAGTCCTCACCTGTCAATGCTGGACTTCGTGTCAGCAATCTTGTTGAGACTGGCTACCCGGAACCCACAGGCACCCCCACGCTGTCCCTTGTTCATGAAGTTACCAATGGCCAGGACCACCTCCAGCATCTGCTTCAGACTCTTGCTGAGGGTCAGCTCCCGGGAGGCCAGCAGGATGGCTGGGAGAAGAGAGACAGCTCAGGACGTTGCACAGCCTGAGCCAGGACAGCAGGGCTCCTGGTTTCTTAGGAGGATTATGGAAGAGGCTACCTTTTCAACTCTTGGGTAGCAACTCCCCGTTCTCTTCAGGACAGCACTAGCCTATCCTCAGAGTGGATTGCCTCTAGAATGACCGGAACTGTCTCATCATACACACAAAGATTATTACAGCTTTTATGAAGACATACTTGAATATGGCAGTTTTATTTTTTTCTAGACCTGACAAATTCTGTGCTTCCTGGAGCTTTTTATTATGGGATGCTTTGACACATTTTGAAATTCTGTATTGTATGTGTGTGTGTATGTTCACATGGGTGCACGTGTGTATGTATTCACGTGCAGGTATGTGCAGGTATACGTGGAAGTCAGAGGTCAGTCTCAGGTACCATCCTCAGATGATGCCTTTGGTGAGATAGCTGGAAGATCAAACCACTTGGTGGCCTCTGGCTGTGTGGATGGGAAATTCCTGAAGGTGCTTGTTATAAAAATAAAATGAAGCCCTTGAGGCTTGGAAGATGATGCCCCATTGGGTGGAGCAGTCATTATGAAAGTAAGAGGACCCAAGTTCAAATCCTCAGCACCTACAAAAAAAGCCAGGCATAATCATGTGTAGGACTGTAACCCCAGTGCTAGAGAAAGAGGGGAACCACAGACAAGAGAATCCTGGCAGCTTCCTAGCCATCCAGTCTAGCCCAAACAAGCTTCAGGTACAGAGAGAATGTCTCAAAAGCCAAGATGGAGAGAGATGGACATCTGATGTTCTCCTCTGGCCTCTGCATGCATGTACATGGATGTGCACTGTGCACTCATGTGTGCACATGCCATACACACAACAAACACATATCACCTATAAAGGAAAACTCAAGGGCAAAAGTTTACAGAAATTTTCAGTCAGTTAAAAAATGCATCAAATGTAACTGTGAAGAAGATATTAAAATGAGAAGTGAGAGATGTCTACATAGCCTTTAGATCACATATTCTCTGAGCTAACACACCCTGCCATGCATGCATATTTAGGTTGTTCCCAGTGCATGCACACATGTGAGTGTGTGCATGTGCATGCATCTGTGTAGAAGCCAGAGACTGCCTTTCAGTGTGACTGCTTTGGGGTCACCCACACTCCTGTCAGTAACCACTCATTGGCTTCCAAGGGGAAACTTCAGTGAACTCGAACTTTGGTCGGTCAATGGGGCCTTAGAAAGTGGGAGGACAGACATTGCCTAGATCAACAGCCCCCACCACCCTAGGGGGAGTGAAATTCTTAAGACATAAGCAAAAAAAAAATTATAAAATCACTCAGCACATTATTCCATTTATAGAAAGCTGAAATTAGAAAAACTCATCCAGACATCAAGATAATTCTGAAGAGGAGAGAGGATGCTCACTTAGCAGGGTGACATTTCTAATGTCAGGAGAGGAATACAAAGAAGGCTGGAGCCAGGCGGTAGTGGTGGTGCACGCCTTTATCCCCAGCACTTGAGAGGCAGGTGGATCTCTGAGGTCAAGGCCAGTCTGGTCTACAGAATGCGTTTGAGGACTGTTATGCTATGAAGAGACCCTGTCTCAAAGGGGACTGTGGCTTGGCTGAAGAAATGGCTCAGCCGTAAAGGCTAAGGCTCACAACCAAAGGACAAGAAGGGATGCATGGCTTGGAAACATTGAGTTTCTTACCATGGCCAGGATGGGGATCACTTCCCAATTGCCCAGTGGGAACAGCTGTATTGATTTGTGAGCCCCTCTATGTATTACTATATTTCAACAAAAAGTTTATTTTCAAAAAAGCAAATAAAATGGGCAGAAGAGGTCCACACCTTTAGTCCCAGCACTAGGGAGACAGAGGCAGCAGATCTCTGTGAGTTCGAAGCCAGTCTGGTCTACAAAGTGAGTACCAGGACAGTCAAACCTACACAGAGAAATCTTGTCTCGGGGTGGGGGTGGGGGTGGGCGATGAAGAAAGGAAATAGAACTTACTTGCAGAAGTCCCCAGTTACTTGTATGACTAGGGAGAATTTTCTAAGGTTGGTGGGCTGTTTGAAAAATCTATAAAGGAATATCCTTTAAAAATGCTAAAAATGTTGGCAAAACAGAAAATGATCAGAGTTGAAAGGAAATCAGAGGCGATGAGAAAACTCCCGTCTGTGATGCTGACATTTCAGAGCATTCACGAGAATAATATGTTCATGAATACATTCATAAGAATATTACATTTACAGTCACATCCATCCAGGCTATATTTAGTGAACCTACTGGTAATGAGAATTGGTAAATTTAGTATACTCAGCAATGACTGTATTCATAGGCAGAATATATTCAAAGCAAAACTGGGAAATTTGTCAAACTTGGTAAAAATGCCCTGAAGTAACTTCACCTGCAGCCCTGTCTGGGGGAGGGGAGGGTGGGTGTCAATGGCTCTCCACAGCCAGCTGAGGTAGCTCAATCTTAGCTATTTCAGGAACACTTCTGTAAGAGCTAGAAGCAGTAATAAATATGGAGTCCAGTGCCAAACAGCCGAGCACACTGACAAGATTGTGTGTGTAGATGCCTTCGGACAACTCCCCAGCCTGGCTCGAAGCCCTTCAGGGACAGCAGCCACCCCGCTATAGACTGTGGCATCCCCACAGGTATTCTTGCCAGCATGTCTCTTTCTGTGTAGCTTGATATTAAAGAGAGGCTGCATGGAGCATCCTGGCTGAGCTTAGGTACATCTCCTTGGAGTACCTAGCAGTCGAAGATGACACCTTCCCAGTGCCCAAGCCACTCCGCTTCCATAGCTCCAATTGGCCACTCACGTGTGCTCCACGCATCTAAGAGGCATAAATATTTGAGCACCTACACGTTGGTCCCCAAAGTAGTTTGCAATAGGAAGAGAGTGGAGGTGGAAAAGCCTTACCCGTCACAGGGGCAAGGACATACCCCAGATGGATCATCTATTCTCTATCACTAGCTGAAGGC
Organism: Myodes glareolus; assembly: GCF_982192425.1. NCBI lineage: Eukaryota > Metazoa > Chordata > Mammalia > Rodentia > Cricetidae > Myodes > Myodes glareolus. The sequence continues at coordinate 8,363,086 of NC_142043.1, read as the reverse complement.
CCCTTGTTGCATGTACATATGTGCACAGACTGAACACCACTGCCTTTATCTCTCCAAACCCCTACTCCAGAAATCCCTACCTGCTCTCAACCTGCTCTCTGAACTAGGCATCTCAGAGAGTGTCCAGCAGGGGGCACCCATGCTCTGCTGTCTCCAGCCTGGCACCCTGAGCATCCAAGATGGTCTCTTTCTTCCCGTCCTGTAAGTCTTCTCCTTACCCTCAAGTGAACCCCCAACCAGTTTCTCCAGCTTCTGCCTTGCTGGATGCACATATCTGCCCACCATCTTGCCTTCTCACAACTCCTTCATCCTGTTTATCTGCCTCCCCCACAGGCAGCCCCAAGGATTTGCTCTCTGACTTAGTGATGAGGGAAGGGACCAGTTGGGAGGACAGCAAGCATCTACATGGCCCCAGAACTCCTCACGTGTCTCAGAAATGGCATCTGGAGCAGGCCTGCATCACCCAGACTCTATCAAGCCGGGTACATCTAGGATCTATGTGGAGCTCTGATGAGCTCGCACCCCGGCAAATATACCCAGTAGACTTTGTGAACTTGGTGTTTCTCAAATAGGAAATGGTGATGAGTCTGCATGCCAGGCTCCAAGAAGAGTGGCCCCATTCCTATTTCCTGGTCCTTCCTGTCCCAGGCTGGGGCAGAAGTCAACAGCTGTCCGACCTGGGGAGTCAGTGCTGAGGAAGAGGGGAGCATCATATGGTTGGCACTTAAGCCAACATAAACAAAAGCATTTCTCTATAATAATCATATTTCTAGTTGGTGGTGCATTCCTGCAATCCCATCACTTGGAAGGTGGAGGCAAGGAGATTAGGAGTTCAAGACTAGCGTCGGTTACATAGTAAACTGGAGGCCAGCCTAGGCCAGCATGAAACCCTGCTGAAAATATAAATTTCGTAGTTTTAAATGTTATCCTTAACTTGGGTATGTCTCTGGGGTCAGGGTAAGGCAGAAATTTCCCTCTGCGCCACCAGTTAATCCCGAGTCTCGTCCCCTCTCGAGGTGCTCACCACAGGCCCCAGCCTACCTTCCACTTTGGGCTTGGCCTCTGCCAGCCGTTCCTGGAACTTCTTCTTGAAGAAGAGGGCCTGGAGTCGCTGCTGGTAGTGGTCAATCCTATGGACAGGACAGGCTGTGTCACAGGCAGACCCATGACTCCAAGGCAGCTTCAGCCTCCTCTTAGGCCATCCTTCACTCCCCTTTCTTGGCAGAGCTGACACCTGACCCCTGCTCCTCCTGCTACCCTGGTGCCCCACTGGCCTAGCTCGGCCCCGAGTCTCCTCCCTCCTGCTGCACCCAGTGCCCATCTGACCTGCTCATTTCATAGAGGAAGCGGTCTGCGCGTGCCATCCGCTCAATCTCGTGCTTGTGCTCCTCGAGGAGGTCGATGTCGCTCTTCTCCGGGATGAACTTGAGCAGCTGTAACGAGCAGGTGAGGTCAGGAGGGAAGCTGCTGAGCAGCGTATACAGTGTGAGGTTGGAGACGCTCATGCGTTGCCTCTGCTCAATAGTGGGAGGGCCTGCTGCCGCAGGGGGATTAAGAGTTCAAGGACGGCCTGGGCTTCATACCAATCTCAAGGCGAGCTTGAGCTACCTAGAGAGATGAGGCCAATCTGACATACACATCAGTTTTGAGGCCAGCCGGGGCTCCAGAGTGAGCTCAGGTGTTTTCTCTAAGTGCACCATGTGGGTGCAGTGCCGGCAGTGACCAGAAGAGGGAAGCAGATCCCTTGGAACTAGAGTCACCGAGAGTCCTGTGGGTGCTGGGAACTAAACATCTCTAAGAACCGTCAGTGCTCTTAACCTCTGAGTCACCTCTCCAGTCTTGGTGCTATGGTTTGAATATGTCCCTCTGTAGTTCACATATGGAAACTTCCCAATTAATGACATAGACAGTAGAGCCTTTGGGTGGGGTGAGATGAGGTCACAAGAGTGGGACCTGATAAGAGAAAGAGAAGTCGAAGCTATGGCATCTTCTCTGTCTCCTCCCATGATGCCCTCTACCATGCTTTGGTCTCTCGCCAGGCGTCAAGCAGAGACAGCACCCTGCTCTTGGACTTCCCAGCCTACAGGCCACGAGCTAAGTAAACTCACACAGATTAATTGGTCTCTGGGAGTTTGTCACAGTCCCAGAAAATAAGCTAAGTCGCTGTGCTTGATTTTGCACCTGGCTTCTGCTCAGCGTAGCATCTAAGACTCACCCATGCTGTACATCACTAGTCTATTTACTACTTAGGAGCGCTCCACTGAAGGGATGCACCACGGTCTGTCTGCCCACTTTCCTATCGATGCTCAGGGGCGAGGTTTAGTGAGTTCAGTCAAGTTGTTATAGCTCAGCTTCAAAACTGTTTTCGCCACTTTGTCTGTCTGCAGTGCTCCTCACTGCAAACGCATGCCATTTGTTCTCTGTCTGCCTGGAAGACACAGGGCGTGTTATCATCCAAGGGGGAACAAAAAAAACCCAAACGTGTCTTTGGATCGACACTGACTCTTTTTCTTCTCCTTTCAGATTTTAAATTTATTCTAATTTATGTGTATGGGTGTTTTGTCTGCATGCATGTCTGTGTACCACCTGTGCGCATGGTGCCCGCAGAGGTGGGAAAGAGGGAGCCACAGCCCCTGAAACTGGAGTTATGGGTGGCTGGGAGCCAACACGTGGGTACTGGGAAGCAGACCTGTGTCTTCTGCAAGGGCAGCAAGTGATCTTAACTGCTGAACCATCTCTCCAGCTGCCCGGTTTCTCTGTTGAGATAGTCTCATGAAGCCCAGGCTGTCCTCAAACCCCAGAAGGCACCCAGGAAGTCATGATGCTCAACAACAGTGCTCTTCGTTTTACCGGAGTCCAGTCAGCCGCATGCCTGTTTGCCGTTGCCAGGTCCTTAAAGGACACAGTGATTAAAGTGGAAGGGGGCTGAGGAGGAAATGACCATGGCCACCTGACTCTCCCTGAGACCTTGCAGGGGCCACAGAATTCTTTGGCAGCTTGTTCTAGAGGAAAGCCTGGTCCAGGGAAGATTCTGGAAACCTCAGTGCTTCCAGCTCCATGTGTCTTCACCTGAGGATTTCAGCCTCTCTGGTCTGGGGTAGAAAGTAGTATGGCTGCCCCAGGCTGGGCTCCCCCCAACAAGGGTCCTCACCTGCTCCAGCATATCCTTAGCGAGGTCTTCTTGCTCATCCATCCTCAAGATGGCCTGCCGTATCTCCTCGTTAGAAAGTTTCAACCTGCGACAAACACACTCTGAACAGCATGGCCTGGCCCTCACCTTCTCTCCAGCCCCAGCGCAACCCCTCCCTCCTCCCTCCTCCACACAGCTTTCCCAGGCCAGTTTCGTAATAGAGTCTAATATTAATAGAGGAAGTCCGATGGACTCCATGTGTCCAATAATGAGTGTTTTAGTTCTCATCAAAGCCCGAGTCCCTGATGCCTTGATTGAGACTTGTCAGAGCCGATGAGACACGTGGGATTAAGATGGATGGGCAGAGGCATTCTGGCAGCCATTTTCCTCCCCCACCTCTCCCTCCTGCCTCAGATATCTTCAGCATCTCCATGGGAGGACAGAGCAGGGTGTCAGAACTCTGGGAGAAGGCTCGCTCTTGCGTCTCTGACAACGCCCAGTTCCCAGCCAGCTCTCATCAGCCTTGCAGGAGCCCCTACTCACCACCTACACAGTCCTTCTTCACCCTCCCATGTACACACCCACAGAGAACCCCAGGGAAGCAGCCCTTCTCTGCCACTCAGTGGCAGAAACTTGGGCCAGGGAACTTGTGGGAGGGCAGAGGGGGCAGATGTCCCACAGGAGGCTGTAGGCGGCACTAAGAATAGAGCTTGGGGCGGTGCCCCTGACCCTGCCTGGGGGAGGCCCCCACACAGAAGCCATGCTGTTAATACAGATACTGCTTGTTTGTTCCACAGCCCAGGGAAATGCTTGCAGGCTGAGGTCATGTTGCTCTCAGGCCTCAGCTGAGTAGGCCCTCCGTGGGCTTAGAGCAGCTCTGCGGACAGATGCTCACTGTCACTCCTGATACGTCAGGAGCCTCAAGACCAGGCCAGTTTCATGTCTGAAGAGCCCCATGCTGCTGTTCAACATGGGCCTGCAGGACAGAGTCTAGGCTAGCACCCAGCCACCCCCTCCCCCTCTGGGGAAGCAGAGAGGCAAGGCCAGCATCAGTGGGTTCCTCTGCCACCTTCCCCAGGCCTGCAGCTCAACCATGATGTGTGTTGTTTTGCAATGCTCTGGATGAGCCCACGTCTGGTGCATGCTGGGCAGTCAGGAAAGCACTCTACCACAGAGTTACCCTAACCTCGGCCCCTTCACCACCCATTTTGGGCTTCTACTTGGGAGCACCCATCTCTGCTACAGGTGAGCACTTACTTGGAGAGAAGAATAATACAGTTCTGGGCCCTCCGGCCATCAATGACTGACAGCTCTTTGACCTTTCGGGAGGCTAGGTAGATGTCCTCCGTGGAGCCCAGTTCTTTCTGCAAATGATGAGTTAAATGGGGAGCACTGAGGTAGGTGCTCCCAGTCTCCTTGCCCACCTCCCCGATCCTCCCTTCTTTCCGTGTGGGGATTTCTCTGACCCAGTGGACAGAGCAAGAGAAGCTGGGAGAGGTAGCCTGCTAATCACCAACTCTTATGAGAGATCTAGGACTAGCCTGGGCTAAGAAGGGTGGAGGCTAGCAAAGCGCCCCTCCCCCCAAGCTCAGCCTCTCTAGGAAAGCCAGGAAAGGAGCCATGCAAAGGGAAGCTGTGATTGATCTCTGTGTCCTCTGGCAAAATGGTGTTGCCTCTCACACCCCACCCCCACCCAGAGTCTCCTGAAACTTAGGAGGAGAAGCTGATCCCAACCCCCATTAAGGCCACAGTCTCTGACCCTGGAGACTTCTAACCTATCTCAATATGCCAGGGCTAAAGGATTTTACAAGGTCATATGGGAAAATAAAGGCAAAATCCGTACTGAATTCACTCCTGAGACGCCAATAGGCAAAATCAAAGCTCCCAAGCTTTCTCCTGCTGGACTTCCCCGGCCAGGGACTCGGGAGCCTGTTAACACACAGCTGTGACTCTAGGGGCTTTCCCAGAGCACATGTTCCGAGGCACGCAACTCCAGGGCCTGCCTTCCCGGCACGCCGGTATCTGTGGGGTTTCCCTCTGGAGTTGTGCAGCGCCCGACATGTGTAGCCATGCTGGAAAGCCTTGCCTTGGGACTGGTAGGGGACACAAGAGCCCTAGAAGCATTCTCCGTTCTGCGGACATTCGCCTCCGCGGCTGGCAGAGGTCTGCTTGGAGTCCCTCCATCTCTCACGTTTCCTCTCTCTCTCTGGGGACCCTCCTGCACGCCACCCTACATGGATGAGCAATAAAGGCTGAAGGCAGAGTAGGCAAGCCTGCTCTCGCCGTCCCACTTCCAGGCGGCAGCCCAGGACAGTGGGAGAGCGACGGAAGGTGCAGAGCCCTGAGAGTGCTCGCCTGCCGACAGTCATGTTAGTTATTAGCTCCCAGGCAGGCAGCAGCCACAGCCACCAGAGGATTAAACATGCACAATGTTAGCCAACAGCCTGGGGACTCAGAAGCATCAAGACAAATGTGGGTGTCCTTGCTCCCTATTCTGTTCACTGTGTCCCAGGAACAGGGAGCAGGAACCCAGAAACAGTCGTGGTCAGCAACTCAAGGCAGGCATGCCCTTAGAGAAGCCGGGCAAGGAATCCCCAGGCAGCCCGCCACTCTGGGACCAGGGGGGTGCCCAGTTGAACTGCGTATCCCCCAAATATGAGAACGGGGACTCCAAACTTTGAGCACTAGTTCTTTTGCCTCTGCTAAGAACCTGCTGAGAGGACAGAAGGTGCTCCTCCCCACCAGGTAAATTCTTCTTTATCAGGACATGGACTCGAACCAGAAGTTTGTGAAGCTCCTGATCTCCTGGGGCAGGAGAAGCAGGCAATCTTAAATTTGCCCCTTCCCTTGGCCTATCTGATGTCTATGGGGACCGAGGAGCACAGCTTGTCCTGTGTCTTTCTCCCTGACACTGATGGACTCATGGAGTTGAAGCCACAAGCTCAGAGCCTTGCTAGGACATAGAGGGGACTCGGAACCTTCTCTCCCACATGGCTCAAGGCCCTAAGGTTCAGAGAGGCAGTAACCAGGCCAGTTTGGCCTCTAGGATTGCTCTAGCTTGACTCCTGTGACTTTGGTCCTGATGTGAGTAAGGCCCATCTGAGCTGGGAGGGAGTGGGCTCAGCAGCCTGAAGCAGGCAGATCGGTCTTCAGACTGAATTATTCTCAACAACATGGGAGGCTTTAAGCGCCATATAAACTCTTTCATGTCTCCCATCCCAGCTCAGAGCCTTGGATTCTGGAGGGGCCAGTCCAGAATCCCATCACAAATGAAGAGGAGGCATGGACTTGCCATATGTGATACAGTCATACACCTCCCCCCCTTACTCAGGGCACAGGTGATCACGTGACTCTTCCCTACAGTCTTGACTACTGCCCTGACCATGCCAGCTTAACCACAGCGTGAGCTAAAACACTGCTTGGAATTCATTGTAGAGGATCAGACGTCACAGAGACCCACATTTAAATCAAATCAATAATCATTTGTTTTATCTGGAACCCCAAGATAGGCCAGAGTGTCAACTCCACACCACTCCTTTGGCCAGGGCCCAGGAGACCTTGACCCCGACTGCCCTGTGAAGTGTCATCTCTAGATATAGACTTAGCAGAAAGTAAAGTAGACTGAATGCAGGCTTCAGTACCTAGCCACCAAAAAGGGCTCTGAGTATACCAGAAGTCCTCGAGCCAGAGTCCTGGGCCTAGCAAAGATGAAGGAGTGGATGTGTAAACCTTAGAACACACAGGGAAAGCAAGGGCCATCGAGCCCCTGAGCTGTTCATCACAAAGCAGACTTGGGGGAGGCCCCCAGGCATGACAGCTGCACTCAAATTCCAGAACCCTACTCGTCTTCAGAGTTGCTTAGTATTGAAAGATGAGGGCTGACCCCCGGACGTCCCTACGAGTGCTTGTCATTTTAGACCAGCATCTGACTGCAAGTCAACCCCTTCCATTTTCTGTGGACAGAGGACTGGCCATGTATACAGAGACTCAACAGAGCAGAGCCAACCTTCAGGCCCAGCTCTAGTCTTGATTCCTGGAAGGGGAAGGGGCATGGAGTAGCATCCATCACCTTCCCTACAGCCACAACATCTCTGAAGATAGGGGTATATGTGTTTATGAGTGTGTGTGTGTGTGTGTGTGTGTGTGTGTGTGTGTGTATACCTATGTATGGGAGTGCATGTGTATAATGGAAAATGTGCATGTGTGTATGAATGTGTGTGTGCCTATATATGTGAGTGAGTGTGTGTGCCTGTGAGTGGGAGTGTGTGTGTGTATATATGAGAGTGTGTATTGTATGTGAGTGTGTGTATGTGTGTGATGTGTGTACCTATGTATGGGAGTGCATTGCATAATTGGAAGTGTGTATATGTGTATGTGTGCATGTGTGTGTATGTGAGAGTGTGCATGTGTGTTTGAGTGTATGTGAATGTGTATGTGCCTGTATGTGTGGGTGAGTGAGCGTGTGTTTCTGTGTGTGTGACTGTGCATATGTGTGCCTGTATGAGTGTGAGTATTATGTGAGTGTGTGTATAAGAAATGGTGGAAAAAGTAGGTTGAAAACTATAATCAGTCTCCAGGTATAGTCTATATTTTGTCAATCAAACAGAACAGTGTTCAATAGAGGCTAAGTTCAAGGGTCTACTTCCATCAAGTCAAAAGTACCGTTCCCGTCTAGAAAAGGAGGTGCTGACCCTTCACTGGCCTGTGTAACTCTGGTTTATTTCTATGACCTTGGCAGGAACATGGAACCTTATTACTAATAAAGTCATTCAGCATACCTGTGAGGGAGGAAAATAAAGGAGAGACAGAGAGGAAAAGTGTGTGTGTGTGTGTGTGTGTGTGTGTGTGAGAGAGAGAGAGAGAGAGAGAGAGAGAGAGAGAGAGAGAGAGAGAGAGAGAAGACTGAAAGTAAAGATCCAAGAGACCAGAGAGTACTATCTTACCTGGTGCCTCTGATAAGCAGAGAACATTTTTTCAAAATCTTCCAGATCCAGAATTCGAAACACCTTCATGTCATCAATCTCATTCCACACGGTCCCAGAGACACGCTCCTAAGATTCAGGGTAAGGAGGAGAACCCATGGTTGATCCAGCTTCTCCATGACAGAGAGACCAATACTCCCCTAACCCCACCTGTCCCCAAAGGCAGACCGAAAACACATGTTACAATGGCCAGGCTCTCATACTTCCAGAAAGGAATTCAATAGCACCCCCCCCCCAACCTCCCACTTCTTCAATATTCTAGAAGACAACCTCCTTCTTACTCCTTTCCATGTGAGGCCACACGAAAGTGTTTCAGAGACCACTGGGGTGTCGGAGCACACAAATGAAAGGAGGGACCCCATGCTTCTTTCAGAAGGACACAGCACTGCTCCAAGGGCACCGTGCAGGCCGGCTCTGACTGAGTCCCTGGGAGCACTGTGGCTCGAACACATGTGGGACTATCTGCGCCTGTGCATAGAGTGCACGCCCGGGATCTGAGATGGGCATTGTCTTACCCAGGATCTTGTTCTTACTTCCCCAGATTCCCAGAAAGTGGACACATGTCAAAAGCTGGGACTTGCTGGCCCCATGTACTGACTTTGTTCAGATCAGCAACTTGGCTCAACTTCCTGTTAGAGCCAGGGAAGGTGTCCCCATCGTTTATGATTGCAATGAACCCATAAATTTATAGTTCCCAGCTCCCTCGCTTGAGGCAGTGTCCCATATTTTTGTACATTTTGCTTGAGTCTACAGAAGGCCAAACTTCACCAGCAACCTTGTAACATCATGTTGATGGTCCAGAGGACAGGGTCATGGAGGACAAGCATGGAATAGAGGAGCACTTCTCCCTGTGCAGCCCTTCCCCCAGGAATCCTTGTCTCGTCTAAAGCATTAGTCTTTGGAACAACAACCTCCCATCACCTACTTCCATCTGTCAAAAGGTCTGTCAGGCAACCATCCTTCTACCCTTTGCTACATCTCCTCCTCAGATTTGAGACACTACCTTTCCCTCATTTCTATTTTCTTAAACTCTGAAAAGGGGAGGCTAGGCCAGAGTCAAGAGGGAGGAGACATTCCTGTGGCCTTTCGAAGGCCAGGGACCCTCGTGTGGAATGCGGGGCTGGGAAGCTCACAGCAGCAAGGGATATAGGCAACTGGCCAAAGCCAACACAGACACATTCTTTTCATGGTGGAAACAACCCGTGTGTGTGTGTGTGTGTGTGTGTGTGTGTGTATGTATGTGTGTGAGTGTGTGTCTGTGTGTGTGTCTGTGTGTCTCTGTGTGTATGTGTGTGAGTGTGTGTGAGTGTGTGTATGTGTGAGTGTGTGTGTGTATATGTGTCTCTGTGTGTGAGTGTGTGTGTGTCTCTGTGTGTGTGAGTGTGTATGTGTGTCTGTGTGTGTGAGTGTGTGTGTGTCTGTGTGTGAGTGAGTGTGTGTGAGTGTATGTGTGTGTGTGTGTGTGTGTGTACATCTAAGAGAATATGTAAGATAGAGGAAGGGGCTAGAGAAAGAAACTGGACTCCTGGAAAGGAAGATGTGGGGGACAGAGCGAGAGGAGGAGATGGGGAGCTGAGTCAGGAAGGCAGGGGAGCCAGCTGGAGCAACGGGGGCTCTGGGAACCTAGGGTCTTCTGTACAGGGGTAGGGGTGAGGAAGAGGAGGCCCGTAAGAGTGAAGATTCCAGTCCTTTGTATTCTTGTGGAGTTCAGAGCAAGGATGGAGAGATGAAATAGTTGGGTATTTAACATGACAAACCAGTTATCTCAACAGTCACTGCTACAAACACAGCCTGTTTCCCACAGTTGCCAGGGCTTTCAGTCCTTCATGGAAACATCATGGGGTTTGGAGCTGAGAGATCATCAGACCATAATTTCCATCATATCACCCTGGTAAATCCACCTTGGATGATAATTCTTCAGTTTAATTTTTTCAACACTGTCATCTCTAGCCTAGATTCCTGGGACTTCCGACCCCAGGAGATAGCTGCAGAAGTCCCATATAGCCTTTTCCCAGGATCATGCTTCACGATGGTTCCCCCACAGGGTACCGCCTTTGGGGCCCAGCAGACCCACTAACTGACGTTTCTAGCCCTGCTATTATATGATCTGTGAGCAAATGGAAGGATATTATTTCAACCCCATAGCCCAAATGGGAAACTGAGTCTCAGGGAAGTACAGTTCAACTTTGTTGACATGAGAATCATGGTGACATACTTAGAGAACACGTGTTTTCCACTCTGTCCACGTCACAGTGCGTTCTAAATAGTATGCTGTCAATCCTCACAACCAAGGGTATTGTGGTGAACCCTTCCCCCAATTTACAGAAATACTTAAATCATCTGCCCTGTGACAAAATTAAAAGCTTGGGATTGCTTCTGCCCCATGGATCTAGGTACTCTACCCTCTCTGGGTCCCGAGGGAACTGTGTGGTCTGTGTTAACACTGAACCACAGAGAAAATCCCAAGCACAAAGGTCAGCATCCCAACATCAGAGAAGCTGTTGGTGATCAAGCCTGTATTCCCTTCTTCTACTGTTGTTGTTTGTGTGATGTGTGTTCACGGGCATTTTTGTGCCACGGCATGTGCATGTGGAGGTCAGAGGTCAACTTTGTAGAGTCAGCTGCCTCCTTCCACCTTTCTGGGTGGTTTCTGGGGCTGAACTCACGCCAGGAAGGTTACACAGCAAACTATCAGTCCTTGACTGTATTTTCTTAATGCCTGCCACATCCTATGATTTAATACATTTCATGGGAGGGTATGCATATGTGTGGGGTGTGTGCAGGTGTATGTGGGTATACATATATAAAGCCATGTCTGTGAACATGTGTGTCCATGCGCATGTGTGTATTGAGCATGTGCAGACCATATCAGCTGAGTGTTGTTTCTCAGGAACTGTGCGCCTTCTTTATTGAGACAGGGATTTTCACGTCCTGGAACTTAAGTAAGCTGGGCTGGCTGGCAGCCAAGCCTCAAAAATCCTCCTTTCACTACCTCGTCAGGGCTTGGATCAAGCACATGCTATCATGTCGAAGTCTTCTCATTTACTTCTTTTCTTTTATTCATGCGCATGCTAGGGATCGAACTCAGGTCCTTGGGTTTACATAACAAGCACTGTTCCAATTGAGTTACCTATCTAGTCCTTCACATTCATTAAAGTTATTTTTACAGTTATTTATTTTGTGGGAGGCACACACATTCGAGGGAGGTTAGAAGTCAATTTCAGGAGTCTGTTCTCTCCTTCCACCTTACGGGTTCCAGGGATCTGACTCAGGTTCTCAGGCTGAGCAGCAAGCATCTTTGTACACTGAATCATCTCACTGGCCCCGAACTTGCTACATTAAAAATTTTAAAAAAAGTTTATAAGCCCCAAGTACAGGAGCTGAAACATTTTGAGACTCAGGCTTTCGGTTCTAGACTGCCCTTTGCCTGCGCCTGTGCTCTGGCCTGTGGCTTTCTCTCTGCCCATCAGAAATCTGCGCGGGCACGACGCAGCTGCTGCCTAGAGAAGGTCGGAGCTGTACGCATCTAGCTGTGCATGCTCTTACAGGTGGCTTGAATGCTTTAGCAACTCATGAGATGGAGTGGGCTGTATCCGCGCTCCATGTTTCCACCCTGGCTGGGAAGCCTGTAGAAGGACCTTAGTGACCACACTGGACAATGAAGTCATGGTAACAGACCAGGGGGCGTGGTTTCCATGGGTGGCACAGTCAGAGGCACATTAGGACTGGTTAGGGCTGAGCCATCTCTCAGTCCGTCTTCCAGATCTGTAAGCACTTCAGGCTACGTATCCTAATCAGTCAGATCCTAAGCTCTCAGGAGGCAACACCATTTTTCCTTCATTGTCTCTGCCTCATTCTTTCAGACAGGGTCTCTCACTGAACCGAAAGTTTGTCACTCTGGTTATGCCAGTTGGCTTGCAAGCTCCTGGAATCCTCTTGTTTCTGTCTCCCAATACTGGGGTTAAAGACATATACAGCCACAACTAACTTTTTATGTGGATGATGGGGTTTAAACTCAGCTCCTCATGCTTGTAGAGAAAGCATTCTTGTCCAGAATCATCTCCCTAGCCCCTCACATCTGCTTCTCCATTGACCCTCAGCACACACAAGCAGCTTTGACAGTAAGCACAAGGTTAGCACCAAACATTTCCCCTAGTGTTGGTGTTCAGAGGGGACAGTAAGCCACCTGACTCCAGAACACCTATCAGCAGTGCCCACTATGCCCACCCTAATGCCTGACCAAATAGAGAATCAAGAAGACTTGTGCAAAGTGCAGGGTGCAGGACACGGGCCTGCCTGGTCAGTCCCTTACTACTTACCTCATTCAGCTTGACCCAGTTGAAGGACTTCAGTGGGTGTGAAGGCTGTGGGGTGCGCTTTTTCCTGAGCGGGGCATCATTGCTGGGGAAGGGGTCCTGAGGCAGGGGCATGCCTGAGTTGAAGCAGGGTGGGGCACCTGGGGGGATAGGAGGCCCTCCAGGAGGAAGGGGTGGCGGGGGTGGAGGTGGGCAGCAGGCAAAGGGGAGAGGGGGTGGGGGTGGAGGCAGATCATTGGTTGTTGTGGAGGAAGACAGGGTGAGTGGACCTCCAGGGGGAGGTGGGGAAGACACTGGGCCCACCTGTGGGAAGACAAAAACAGGCAGGATGGTGTGCCCGTCAGCACTTAAGCTAACCGAGTCTCCACATTATCCCTATTTCCTCCTCACTGAGCCATCCTCAATCCTTCATGTCCATTTAGACACCATTTTCCTCTCTGTATTTTAATAGCCAACATCCATGCACAGACAGTCATGTACACACACAGAGAGACACACATGTGCACACGCACAGAGATACAGACACACACGTGTGCAAACACACACAGATACAGACACACACATGTGCAAACACATACACACACACACTAAGCGACCAGAGTCACAACCATCAAATGAAACATTCAGACACGTGAATACAGCGGTTCAGGCTGCTCCCTATATGAGGACATCCAGCAGGGGCAGAAATTCTACCTGCACTCTCTTGTCCAAAATTCACATCTGGGAACACTGTCATCCCATCCAGAGGAGGGCCATTTTTTTTTTCTAAACTGTTAACATAAAGGGCTCACCCATACAAACTGAAAAGCCACTTGGGTTGTGGCTCAATGTCCCCCTTTCTTTTCTCCCTCATCTTGGGGTTCTTGTCTTCTTCCCATACCTGCTCTGCCCGCTCCCACCCGACACTCAGGGTGCTGGCTGAACCACACAAATGGGAAGGGATAGTGCCCGCGAACGCGTACTGAGATATCATTGAGTTGGGCTACCAGTTCTGCCACTTGTCCCCTAGCTTGGCGCAGTTCCTGCGACTCCCGGGCCAGCTTGTCCTTCATCTTGTTCAGGGTCCTCATCATCTCCTCCTTCTCCAGCGTCTTTGTCTCACATTCCCGCTCCTTTCTCTCCAGCCGGCTGACGAGCTCCATGTGTTCTGGAGGTGGATGGGACCACAGAGAAAGTGGGAGGAGAGCGGGGAGCAGGGACTTTTCTGAGGGAGGAGATGGGGTCCCAGGCAGGGTGCAGCTAGTTTAGGTGGACCCTCTCACCCTTCCTGAACTTCTCGACTTGGTCTCGCCACTGCTTCACTTCGTTCTCATTGATGAGCCTGTTGAAGAGTGGAAGGGACCACGTGACTGACATTATCTCCTCCATCCATGAAGACAAGCATCTCTGCTCCGCAGAGGAGAAATTGAACTCTGATCTGTTCAGACACAGGCTTCTCACGTGCCTCTCCAGGCCCCCATTCCTGCCCCTTCTCACTCTCACGTGCCTCTCCAGGCCCCCATTCCTGCCCATTCTCACTCTCACATGCCTCTCCAGGCCCCCATTCCTGCCCCTTCTCGTTCAGTGTCCTCATGGACCATGAGAACGGGAAGGACCCCGAGTCATCTTCCAGTCCAGCTTCCTGTGTGATGCTTGATGGGAATGAGAGGTAAGTTCCAGATAGAGGACCGAACCCAGGCTGCCTGCAGTACCCGCGTGCGCATAGACACACTCACACACATGCACACACGCACACCTTTGTAAAGGTAGATCAGTACATCTAAGAGACAGAAATATCAGTCTCATGAGTAAGGCATGGGACACCGGGAACCGTCCACCCGACTGAACAGAGGAGCAATGGCGCCTGAATGCAGGCACACGTGTGACACACGGCAGCCTCGTTCACAGCAAACTCTTCTAACAGGTGTTAAAATTAGATTTTCCTCAGACTCCAGAGTTCTGAGGGATTGGATCCCATCATGATGGCCCAATAATCATTACATTTTAATGTTGTTTATTTATCGACTCCATGCCACTGCCTGTGGAAACCAGAGAGGACAACTTGGAGGGTTTATTCTCTCCTTTGGCCATGTAGATTCCTGCTACTGAAGTCAGGTTGTTAGGCTTGGCAGCAAGTGTCTACACTTGCTGAACTGTCTTGCTGGCCCATGGCGATATTTCTTTGGAGGGGCCACTACTGTGGTCATTGGGGTGCTACATCCTTTACCACCCAAAGAAGTGGTTCCCTGGGTATGGACAGAATCTTGATGATGTTCCCTATCTGGGGAGGGGAGAGGGAGACTGGGTTCTTCTTGGGGCCAGGCAAATGCAGATGGTAAAGAAGGGCTAATCAACCCAGACAGTGTGACTGTGCTGGGACCTGTTGGCGCCCCGAGAGTTTGCTGACACAGCCTGTGTGAGTTAAGCAGATGCCAGTTAGGGCCCTAGTGGTTGAACTGGGCTGATGCCATTTGTCTAGGAAGCCCAGGGGCCCATTTAGGAGATAACCAGAAACATCACACTCTCGGCCAGTGTGCACTGGCATGCCAGAGAAGCAATAGTTGACGGGAGGGCCAAAATCAGACAACCCACCAGATGGAGGTAGGGAGCCTCTTGCCTGTCCGTGTGTCACATTCTATAGGGAAAGGCCCTTAGCATGGAACTCTAGAAGCCCTCAGTGTACTCGCGTGAGAGCCCGAGAGCGGGATGCCTATTATTACACAGCTCAATTAAGACCTTTCCCCTGCCTCCTTCCTGTCCCCACCTACACTGTGAAGAGTGACAGACACTGTGCTAGCTTGTAGATCTGGGATACAGAAAGGCTCAGAGGAAAAATGGAACAGAGACAAGAAAAGAAAAACCCAGTCATACCACACATATGCACAAGTAAGCAGAGATATAACCCTCATCCCTATTCTGACCTCTGGGGCTCAGAGGAGAGACATTTAAGGCTGAATCAAGTCTCATATGTTGGTTCACACGTGGGAGCAGCCCTCCCATTTGCTTAAAGCGATTTTTAAGACTCCTGCAACCCAAGAACACAGAGGCTTCGCTGGATCCCAGGAATCACCGTGTCTGCAGGGGAAATATTTCCCCACTAAATAACACAAAGAGTTTGCAGAAAACCAAACTAAAGCCATCTTGTGATTATTTTACTAGCTGTACTTGAGCCAGAAGCCAGCTAGGGGTTGAATGAAATCAACACCTGGTCATTTGTGCAAATAAAATGAGAATCATTTAAAATCTACTTTGCATTTGGCTTTGGAATGCAAAATCAGGAAGGCATCTGTCCCCTGAAGGACAGTTAGCTCAAACACATATCAAAGTTAAATAAAAATGTGAGTAAAATATCAGGACATTAAGGCAGGTCTTATTATTAGCTTACCAATGTAAGCATAAATGGTTTCTGTGTGTCCTCCTATACCCACAGTGTTTGAAAGCTCTATGGCTCTAGCAACCTCATGCAATAGGGTTATGTTCAAATGGCCATGCCCCCTGTCAGTGACCACCAAACCTGTAAAGAGACAGCATTGGTATTTAGGTGTTTTGTACCCCATGCACAGGGCTGTCACACAGTGTTTGTTGGCATGAAGCCTAAGAACATGCCGTGGCAACAGCTCAAGACTTGGGTTTGATCCCCAGAACCTGCTTACATAACGGGTGAGGTGGTGCACAGCTGTGACCCAGCACAGGGAGGTGGAGATGGGCAGATCCCTGAGGCTATCTCACTGGCTAGCCTAGCCTAATTAGGGAGTTCCTGGCCAACAAGAGAACCCATCTCAATGAAAATGGATGATGTACCCGGGGATATTGGTGGCTTCCACATGTACATCATACATGTGCATGCACACACATATGAACATGCACATATATGTATATGCACATGATGCATGTACAGACACTCCAAAACAAAAATAAATAAATAAATAAATAAATGAAAAGCAAAACCATTCTTAGCTCTAACTGGAGGACTGGGCTGGCTCATGACCTATGGCTGACTGGCCAATGTACTGTGTAAATGCTCTTAGCCTCTCTAGCTAAGCCTTGCAGTGGACCATGGAGAAGAGAGAGTTGAGAGTGTAACACATACTCATACTGTCCAGTATGGTCATCAGTAAGCTCATGACATGTGGTTATCCACATTTAAATGAGACAAAATGAAGACTCTAGTCTCTCAGTTACACTTGACATATATGCCCCATACTCATGGGACAACTGTGACTGCTGCCATGGTTAATCTTGTCTCTCTGACAGGACCTGGAGTCATCAAAGAGGCAAACCTCTGGGCATGTCTGTCAGGAAATTCCTAGGTTGGGTTCACTGAGGAAAGAAAGCCCACCAGTACCATTCCATGGGCTAGGGAGTGGGTACACAGAGGAGAGGGGACCCACCAGTACTATCCTCCCTCCCCCCCTTCCTCCCTCCCCCTTCCTCTCTCTCTCCCTTCCTCCCTCCCTC
This sequence comes from Myodes glareolus, assembly GCF_982192425.1. Classification (NCBI taxonomy): domain Eukaryota; kingdom Metazoa; phylum Chordata; class Mammalia; order Rodentia; family Cricetidae; genus Myodes; species Myodes glareolus. Next base: position 8,346,221 of record NC_142043.1, on the reverse strand, counting down.
CTTCCCTCCCTTCCTCCTTCCCTCCCTCCTTTCCTTCTTCTCTCTTCCCCTTCTTCCTTCCTTCCTTCCTTCCTTCCTTCCTTCCTTCCTTCCTTCCTTCCTTCTTCTGCTTTGTACAAGCATTTTGCTACACAAAGAAGAAAAGTAACTGACCCAGCTGCCACACTGGACAGGCCCCCTGCATACTGTGGAACACTTTCTGAAGCCTCACAGGGATTGGAGAGGGAGCTGAAGTTTTGCTAGGAGAGCCCAGAGGGAGAGAACTGGAGCTGGCCAAGGCTGGGTCAGAGGTCAGCTGTAACTCACATGTTGACGATGTTCTTGACATTGAAGTTTTCCAGTGGGGCCAGGTCAGGATCCACGCCCCGCTCATCCTGGAGAACAATCTGCTGAAGGATGCGGTCCAGGAGCTGCCATTGCTGGAAGCATCCACCGTTCCGCTTGTCTGGGGGGGCAGAGGGCACCGTATCTGCTGGGAGCCCTGGAGCCCTTGTTCTTTTGTGACTGCCCAGGCTCAGGCCAGCAAGGCAAGCCTCCCCCTCTCAGGAAGCTCTGGTCTAATGGAAGAGGCAGCACTGCTACCAGCCACGGAGACTCTCAATCCAGTGGGCTCCTCATTATCTGCAGAGGCCTTCATGACCTGGTTAGCCCTCCCGACATTTTCCTACAGTGCAAAATACTTCTTCTTTCCTATGAGACCCTGGGCATACTGGGCCCTGGGTATGAGAATGATTTTTCCTACTGTCTATAAAAAGCACCTATTTGAAAATATTACATGTTCAATCATGAAGTCTCATGGGAAAACGTCATACAAGATTTCATGATTATCTTTGTTTTCACTTTACAGAAAAAGATGGATGGAAGCTGATTCAGGTGTGTGCTGAGCCATCAGAATGAGCTAATGAAGGGCTGGATGGAGCCAGGGAGGCTTCTTGGTGGAGAGGACCTTGAACTATGAAGGCAAAGACTTTGTGTTTTCTCATCCTCAATGATTACAGTCGCCCTGGATGTGGACCAGTAGGAAAAATTAGTTTAATCCTGGCATCAAATTCTGCCTACAACCTAGACAACTGTGTTTTCAAAGCCCCATTTAGAGACAGAAGAGAGGGGCCCAGTCACATTGCTTATGGGCCACCAAACAGGAAGCCCCTGGGAACAGAAGAAATCAGATTCCAGCAACTTCCATGAGCATCTGACTGTATTTGGGATTTAATAAACTCTCTCTCTCTCTCTCTCTCTCTCTCTCTCTCTCTGTGTGTGTGTGTGTGTGTGTGTGTGTGTGTGTGTGTGTATGATATGTCTATGTGTGTCCCCAAAGACCAGAAGAAATGCCTTTAATTGGGAGCCATTTATTCCAGCCCTGGGCTGGGTCTGGAGAACTGTGGCTTCCTGGTGTAGCTGTCTCTGTCCTCCCTCTCACCATTCTACCCAGACCGTGTTGTTAACTCCTCAGTTTGCTGTCCCCGGGGAATGCAGCATACAGGCATGCTTCATCTAAAGCCTGATCCCAAACCGTGAAGAACTCATGCGGAAGTCATAGCACACAGGTGTCCTGAGTTCAGCAACAATGTGCTAAGGACCTCCCATCACACATGCCTCAAGTTGAAACACAGTAAGTTGTGGCTCTCACCACCACCATGGCTTTGGGGATCCTGATTAGGCTGATCTTTGCAGAGGACCAAACAAATTTTCAAAATCTTCTACTTTTTGGAATGCTTGGTGCAGCTGAGGCTCATTCCCATTACACTCTGGGGCAACAATGAGTAATCTTGAATAATTTATTCTCAAAACATTACCCATGGACACATGGGTATTGAGAACTCAGCCACCTGCTCCCAAGATGCCGTCTGCTGTCTACACAGAGGGCGGGAGTAAACAAGAAAAGTAAAGCTTAAAACTAAAGCAAACATGAGGCCGGGAAGATGGTTCAAACTGGTAAAGCACTGGCCACACATTCTTTAGGAGCTCAATCCCTAGCATCTGCATAACAGGGTTGGGGAGTCAGAGGCTGGAGGAGCCCTGAGGCTGACTGGCCTGCTAGTCTAACTGAATCTGTGGTCTCCAGGTTCAGTGAGAGACCCTGTCTCAAAAAATTAGGTGTGGAATGATTGAAAAAGGCATCTGATATTGACTTCTGGCACACACACACACACACACACACACACACACACGTGTGCACATATGCATGCGCACACGCTTACCCACACTTTCACACACACATGCATACAATCACACACTATAGTCAAAACAAACAAAGCAACATGACCATTCCATATCTGTTCTGTTTCTCTAAGCATAAAACTTCCTTTTGCAAATGACAAGAATACTAAAATGTAGCTGCCATCAACAGATTACAGAAGCTACATTTTTGTCATGATCAAACTGTTGCTTGTTGGCCCACAAGGCTGGAATTGCTCCAACCATGTACTTAGCTCCACCCCCAGGGCGACATGAGGCAAGGAGGGAGGAACCTGAGTCACTGGGCCTGGCCTCCTGAAGGCAAGCACAGAGAGAACTGTGCCAGACTCACAGGTCAGGCAGCTGTCAATCAGAGGCTCACATCTACCTGTGGATGGAGAGCAAGGCTGGGGAGAGCGGTGGTGAGAGCAGGTACTCACATGGCATCTGCAGGCAGTGGTGCAGCACGGAGAGAAGGCAGGGGTAGGCCTCCGTGTGCTTCAGCTTCTTGTGGATCAGCTCAAACATCTGGGAGGCACTTTTTGTGTCGATGTGGACCTGGGGAGTTTAGACCACAGTGAAGGGCAGAACCAGACAGCAGAGGAAGAAACGATTTCCGCCCTCCCAGTTCCTTCCATCTCTGGGGAAGAGTTCCCCTTTCCCAACTGCCACCCAGGAACGGAAAGGAGGAAAGCAGAGGTGGTAGCAGTGTTTACACGATGGATTTCCCAGTCTCAGTACCCCTGGCATCTTGAGGCAGATAATCTTTTGGTGTGGGGTGGGGCATTCCATGTCTTGAGGAATGTCTAGTGCTATCCCTAGTCACTGCTCCCTAGATGCCAATGGTCCCCTCCCTCTTCCCTCCCCAAGTTGAGACACACAAAGCATGTCCACTCTTGACCAATGCCTCATGGAGAGACAGGAGTAAAACCACCCTGGCTAGGGACAGCTGAGCCACCCTAAGGGAAGCAAGGGGACATAGATGCTTCAAAGTAGCAGGTGGCCTATGGTTCAAGGCCCAGATCTGCTCTAGTTGTGTGACAGCTAGGAACCTGAGAACTTCTCTGATCTCTGACTTCTTATGTGCAGCTCCAGGACTTTTGAGTGTGTAAGGGGTGATGCTCGATGCCAGCAAGCCTCGCCCCAAATGATGCTATTGTTTAGGTGGGATTGTATGATACAACATGTAAGTGATAGAGATGTGTGTATTTCATCTGCTGAGACCCAGATGAAATGGTTTGGATCACTAAGCGCCATCTGGCTAGGGATAGAAAGAGGCAACTTGGGAAATTAGGGGCAGCAGGGAAAAGTCAGCCAAGGACAGGATTTGAGGCTAAGTATGTTCGCTCATGTACTGGCTGTCTTAACTTTGGGGCTTTTGGTTCCTTGTAGGTAGTTGACCAGGTATGGCTTATGAGGTAAGACCCCCCAGAGCAAAGCACACCACCAGAGTTCCTTCAGAAACAGGACCTGGCCACAGGGTACCACTGGGGATCCAGCCAGCACTGGACTGACTTTAGGCACAGGAACTGGAGCAGTCATTTGGGGGCTTCCTGGGACCCCATGCAACTGTCCCACCCCCCACAGGCACCTCACCATGTCAAACCTCCGGGCTAGCTCCAGGTCGTCCTCGTTCCGTACCATCTCAAAGAAGTCTAAGTGCCTAGATAGACAGAGGGGTTGAGACGGGGTGCAGGAGGACTGTTAGCAGAGCTGGAGCAGCCCCGGCGGGTGTACCAGCCCTTCACCGTCTCACTGACTATCTGAAAGGCAAGACCGAACAGAGACTATACAATATAAATCAGCCCCCACTTCTTGGTAGGTTTGCATGGTCATGCCAAGGTCCAGTCTCCACAGAGCCACCCTTCTCCACTTTGACACTGTTGACTTGTGAGGTGCAGTTGTCCTTGGTGACGGGAAGCTGCTTTCTGTACTTCAGGATATTGGTCAACATCCCTGACCTTTACCCACAAGTTGACAGTAGACACTGCCCCAGTCAGCCATGGGTCAGATTCTCTATCTCAGCACTCAGGAGGCTAAGGTAGAAGTATCATCAATTGGAGATAGCCTGAGCTATGTAATGAGTTCGAGGCTAGTCTGGGCTATAGCATGAAACCCTACCTCCAACTGTGCCAATTCAAAAATACCTGCTAGGTACCTCTTGGAGGATAAAATCACCGGCTTTCAAAACCCACTGTATTCCATCTGTCTTTCTAATATTACCATATTATCTCTAACTTAGTCCTCAAAGCAAATTTCCCCCTTATTTTCCATGGAAACACTGCCCCCTTTCCACATGGAAACAATCTATTTTCTCTTCTTCTCTTTTTCCCTTACCCTGGTGTGTGTGTGTGTGTGTGTGTGTGTGTGTGTGTGTGTGTGTACGCGCGTGCGCTGTATGTTTGTGCTACATGCACATGTGTATTATGTGTTTTTTTGAAAGCTAATGGAGGATGTTGGTCAGGAGTCCCTTCTGTGTCTCTGTCTTATTCCCTTGATCCAGGGTCTCCTGCTGAACTTGGAGCAAGACTGGTGGTGGTAGGAACGCCCCAGCAATCCTTCTGCCTCCCCTCCCACAGCACTGGTGTTTCAGGCCCCATGTAACCCTACTTTAACATGGGTGCTGGCGACCCAGACTCTGTTCCCCATACTTGCATTGTAGCAGTTCATCCTTGCTGAGCTGCATGCGTCCCTGCCCTGCATGCTCTCTGCTTAACCCCCATTGTAATAAAGTAGCTTCCCCGAGTGAGATGGATCCAGTGTGGCTCACTGGCCACACATAAGAACATGACCATGCATTTTAATCATCGATATTTAGAGCATACATCTGGGGTTGAACAGTTCTCCATAGAGCTGTATATTTAGCATTTCTGCTCCTTCAAAACTAAGAATGTTGGCAACACTCTCTCAAGCACTGAAAACCAAAGGACACCCGCATCTATTTCTAAATGTCTCCCAGCGGCAAGACTACCTTGACTGAGGACCAGGACACTGGTTCACCTGTCTACAACATCAGGGATGAGGAAAACAGGCCAGCGTGGGCTCACACAATGCTGACCCTAAGACTAGGCTTCATATGGCACTTAGTCCCTTAGGAAAGGTGGTCTTCCCCTGTCACTGCAGGTTTATGGTGGGTCTGGGTAGCAGAGGCCTTACTTGTCCAGGATGGCGTTCTCGTGTTGTCGGAGTTTATCAATCACAGGTTGGATCCCCAGCATCAGGAACTCATACCGGAGATGTAGGCGGAATTCCAGGTTATCCTGAGGGTTACCAAGGGAGGACCAGATTCAGTAGCTCATGTCCAAGAGAAATGCCCATAGACTCTGTCAGCACCGACGTCAGCCGCTATTCCATGTCACACTGTGCAACAAGCTCATCTAGACCCTCTTTCAGAGACTGCCTGTAACCTTGCTAGTTCTCTAAAGCCAGCCTGCCAGCCAGTCCCTGTCCCCACCACGCCACCTCCCTTCCTCCCCAGTCGTTGTTGGCTTTGCCCTCTGATATCAAAGAACAGTGCTGCAAAGGAGCAGAGTGGGGCTTGGCGAGTTTTCCGTTCCAAGGTCTAGTTTTGTACCCTTGGCCAAGCCGTTGCGTCCTCTTTTGTAAAAGTGGGTTAATATGTATTTGTGGGATTGGTGTGGTGGTTTGAAGGGTTCATATATTTGAATGATTGGTCCACAATTGGTGGAACTGTTTAGGAAGGGTTAGGAGGAATGGCTTTGTTGGAGAAGTTGTGTCACTGAAGGTGGATTTGAGATTTCAAAATCCCACAGCTTTCCCAGTTAGCGCTCTCTGCACTGTGTTTGTGGGTCACATGCAAGCTCTCAGCTTCTGCACCAATGTCATGCCTGCCTTCCTCAAGCTGTGATCCACTCCAGGGTGGTCATGGATTTACCTTCTGAAACTGTGAGCCCCCAGCAAACTGTTTCTTATATAAGTTTCTTGATTAGGTGTCTCATCATAGCATAAAAAGGTAACTAAGACAGAAATGGGTAGCAGGGAGTCAGCTGGGACAAGCCTGGCCGTGATGATTGTTGGACTTTGCAACTTTGAACTAGGAAAGTGGTTGAGGGACTTACCAGGCCAGGCTAGCAGGGTTTGGAAGTCAACAGTGCTGCGGACAACGTGGGCTATGGGGATTCAGCCCAAGAGGTTTCAGAAGAGAACAATATTAGCACCTGGCTTAGAGACCATTCTTGTGACATTTTGGCAAAGACTGTGGTTACTGTTTTCCCTTGCGCTAAGAAGCAGATAGATTGAAGAGTTTTGGGCTACTTCCACTGGCAGAGGAGATTTTAATATTGACAATCTCACGGCCATTAGTAATCACTCTTATGCAGGTGCACAGTGAAAAAGAGAAAATAGTACAAACAGAAACCCCAAATGCACAATTTGAGGAGAACGGAGCACCAGGAAATTGAATGTTGGAGCCAAGGTCTGTGCTAATACAGATTGGGGGAAATAAAATCAAAGAAGAGGTGTCTTGGGAGTGAGACCACACCAGAGTTTGTGGTCCTTAAAAGCATCAACAAGTCAAAGCTTATGCAAATGCAGTTCCATTCCCCACAGGCAGCCAACTTGTGGTTCTGAATGCAGAGTCATGAAAGATAAACAAGCGAAGGGGCCATGGATCTTCCTTCTAGTTGAGCAAGTCCACGAAGCTAGGCATGTGGGAGGAACGTCCCTGTCTGGAGCCCAGAGAGACCACTGTGGGAAGCTGTGAAAGAGAAGCTCACATTGCACTGGAGACCCCAGGATGTTGGAGATGTCAGAGGCTTGGGATATCTGCCAAAGAGAGCTGCCGTCCAAAGAGAGAAGTGTGCTGCAGCCAGCAAAGCCAAGGGGAGAGCCATCTAGTTCCTTTGGCATCTGATTTAGAGCTATCGGATTTGGAGTTAGCTCTGCTGGGTTTTCGTCGTGCTGTGGTCCACTATTTCCTCATGCCCCATTTCTTCCTTTTGGAACGGTAATGTATATTCTTGCTATTGTATGATGTAAGTATGTAATTTGCCTTTTGGTTTTACAGGGGTTATAAAAATTAAGAGAATTCCTTGATTCTCAGAAAAGGCTTTGGACTTGTAAACAATGTTGAGACTATGAAAGACTATGGAGACATTTGAAGTTGGACTAAATCCATTTTGCACTGTGATATGACCATAAGCCTATGGGACCCAGGAGTGGAATGTGGTAGTTTTAATGAGAACTCCCCCCTCCCCCATATAGGCTCATGTATTTGAATGACTGGTCCACAGTTGGCGGAACTATTTAGGAAGGATCAGGAGGTGTGGTCTTGTTGGAGGTGTGTCATTCACACCTTTCCCAATCAGCTATCTTTTTCCCACTTGCTGGTAAGTTTGTGAGCTCTCAGCTTTGTTTCAGTGTGGTGCCTGCCTGCCTGTCACCATGCTTCCCACCGTGATGGTCATGGCTCTAACCCTCTGAAACTGGATGCCTAATAAACTCTTCTATAATTTTCCTTGGTCATAGTGTCTCATCACAGAAACAGAGGGGCAACTAAGATGGTTCATATTCTTAGCATTTTCCTGGCATGGCAGGGAAGATGACAGCCTTAAAAAGCTGGTACTGACCAAGTAACATGATGTCCCCATCTGAGGAATCGATTGTTCCCTAGAATATCTGACGTAACATAGGGAATGAGAACAGCACGTGCATGCGAGAGTGCAGGTGCACACACATACACACAGGTATTCTGGCAAGAGGGGGAAGAAGAGAGATCGTTCATCACTCTCTTGGCTTCTTTTGTTCTTTGGCTTGAACTTGAGCAGAACATTTGTTTGCCTTAGAATCTGAGACTTGGCTTATTTCAGGGTTTTCTGATATCACTGTTACAGGGATCTGGGTATCCCATTCTGTCCCCAGAAGGAGAGAAACCAGAAGTCACCCTTTCTAGCCTTCCCACAAGAATCAAGAAAACAGCCCAAAAGTGGGTCTCTAGAAAGCTCTAGAAAGAAGAACCAAAGGTTTTTTCTCCTCTCATAAAGATGTTTCACTCCCTGAGCCGTCACCTGCCAGCCTTACTGGGGATTTGTGCATGACCCACAGTGCACCATGCTACTGCTGACGGACAGAGCTCAGAGCCTTCTGGGGCTTAGACAACACCCCAAGGAACAGTGTGAGAAGCGAAGTCAGAATCAGTCCTTAACCCCACTGTGAACAGCCAGTGCTAAGATGGAGTGTAGCAGTCTGGGGCCTTGGTGGAGTGGGCTGGACTCATGCAAGCCATCCTACATGTCCCCAAGTGGAGGGAAGAGGTTCTGAAGGCATCTGAAAATGACAATGGCAGCAGTGGACACACCAACCGGACACTTTCACCCTTCTCTCTGTCATCTGCCTAGAAAGCTCTCAAACTCACATACGACCTGAGATCCAAGGTAAAAGGATCAGGTCTCACCTCTCCAGCCCCGGCGTTGAGGACGGCATTGATGAAGGACATGATGGCTGTCTTCAGGTTTACCTCATCCCGGTACCGACCCAAACTTCGGTCCAGCTCATTCAGCAGTGTCTAAGAGGAAGACAGGATCAGTTGGGGACATGCAGGGTGCTACCTGAAAATCCTCTTGCCCTGCTCTCCTGACCTTCCAGGAAGCCCCTCCATTTTCTCTGCCTGATCATGGATCATGTCTCCCTAACTTATCGGGTCAACCCCAGATCTCCACATCCCCTAGCTTCCTGCTCAGCCCTCAGGGCTTGGGTTCCACTGTGCTTTCTGACTCTACACCATCTGTTGACAGTCCCTGGCCATTCCTGCCCAGTTCCCAACCTCATGGATGCTACTTTTAATCTGCTTAGCACCTTTCCCAAAGGGTCAGGGGTCACTTTCTGCACAGGTTAAATGCTCATTTGCAAATATGTAGTGCCAGATCAACACGCTGGCTCATGATCACAGAGTTTGCAATGTCAGGTTAACCATGGAGACTTAATCCAGGCACTGTGCTCAGGTCAGACCAAAGATGGGAGCAAGAGTGGCCTGCATTCAACAATTCTTGTCTGGGCTTCTATCCTGCGCCAGATGCTGAACTCAGAAAGCCAGAGCCACAAAAGCATGAAGCAGACCAGTATTTCAGCCTCAGGGAATCACAGTCTAGGAAGAGGACAAATCTATTTGAAAACCTGACCGCAGTACTGAATGTACAGTTTCCTATGCCCTTTGAGAGATGCCTTCTGGGTCCTAGCTCTTTACCCCTTCCATGAGTGGACAGACAGCCTGCAAGATGTCCCTTCCCTCCAGTTTCCTTCATACGGTTCTCAGTATCTCAACTTTACCCTGGATCACCCTTTCCCTCCCAAGGTGATGCCCCAACTCTGACCCATTGCCCACCTGGAAACGAGTACGTTCAGCTGCATACACCTGGTAGTGGAGCATGGCCTGGAGAACCTTCTTGTGGCCTCCGGGCACAAGGCACACTGCACCCAGAATTTCCAGCACTGCAACCTTAGTCTTGCTGTTCTCTGTGCGCAGACTCTGCGCAATGGTACTGATGGCCTCAGGCTGTGCCAGGACGTGTGCCCGTCCTTGAGAGTTGTTCATCAGAGCCTTGATGCAGCCAATGAGAGACGTGTGGATGCGGCTCTCACACGTGGTGTGGTCCATGCTCCGGAGGAAATTCAGCAGGCAGGTCAAGCCTTCCAGCTCAATGAAGCGGGTCACAAACCTAAGACAGAGCCCAAAAGGAGTTTCCTAATTGTGTGTTCCACACACAGTTAGCAAATAGCTACTCAATATGCTCACCATTCACCATGCTGCACCCCAGCAGCCTCCTGGCTCATCTATGAGTTTATCCAAAGGTCCCCAAATCTCAGCCTTTCAGAAGACTCAGTTTTAAAATTCTTTTTAAAAAACTCATTTTTTTTATTTGTGTGTGTATATCTGTCTGTCTGTGTACATTCACATGTGTGCCAGTGTCTGAGGAGGCCAGAAGAGGCACTGGATCTCTGGATTTGGAATTAAAGGCAGTGGTAAGCTATCCAATATGGGTGCTGGGGACAGAACCCTGGCCCTCTGGAAGAGCAGGACGTGTTCCTAAGTGCTGAGCATCTCTCCAGTCCCAGTGTTGGGAAAGCAACACAAAAGTCCCTGTGTCCACAGATCTCCAGGGAAACCAGGAATGTTACACACACAGGACTGTTCTCTCAAGAGAAAGGTTGTAAAACCTGTTCTCCCATGTAGAAAGCGGAGGACAGGAGGTAATTAACAGCCTGGTGATCTGTGTTATCTGTTGGGTCAGGCCGTGTCAAATTCCCACAGCCAGAACCACAGGTGGCTGTTAATCGAAATGACCCTTACATTCAGGAGCCCCGCTAGCTTCTACAACCAGAACTGGAGATGCGTAATACTCAATGTCACTTTCAATACTGTACAGCCAGAGGCTCCCCCAAGCTCCCATAGCCAGGACTAGAGGTGGTTAGTAGACCAAATGACCTCTGCGTATCTGTATGACCAAGACTGAGCCAAATTCTTCCCTAGGTCTTTGAGCTAACACAGGTAGCCTAGCACCAGAATCCATCTAATGGAAGAAATGACATGTACCCCGAGTTGAGTTTCAATGTAATTACAATTCTTTGTGCACAAGACATTGTATTATGCCAGGAAACTTTTTTTTTTCAAATTATACAATGTTTAAATTTGTTGGCAATAAGCCACCTGGAATCAGATTCTCTTGAAGTTTTGATCCAGGTTGACAGAAGTCAATCTAAACTGAGTTCTCATTCTCAACTTCCAGGTTTTTTTCTCTGCCTGCCTACACCTTCAGGGACACCCCTCACCAAAGGATTTGCACTTTCTCTGTATTTTATTTTATATTTTGTATTTATTTATACGTACGTGTGTTTTGTGTGCATGCATGCTGAGGTAAGCAAGATGTTATCTCAGTTGGTTGGCCAGCAAGCTCCAGGGGATCATTCATCTCTACCTCTTAGCCCTGGGGTTACAGATATGTTGCATTTAAATGGGTGCTGGAGATCTGAACTCGGGTCCTCATGCTGGTATAGCAAGGACCTCACCCACTGAATCATTCCCCAGCCTTATTATTTACATTTTAAGTATTGTATACTATGGTCGTGTCCCACCAAAAGGCTTGAGTATTGAAAGTTTGGTCCCCAACTGCTAAAGCTAGTTTTGGAGGTCCTAGAAACTTTAGGATGGGTAGGCGAAAGAAGCATGCTCTGAAGTCATGCTGCAGAAGGTTTATTGTGTTCTGCTTCCCTCCTCTTTCTCTCCCTCCTCGTCCACTGTAAGAACAGCCTCTGCCATGTGCTCCTGCAACCACGGAGTTTTCCTTCCCAGAGCCAGAGTCAAAACGGAGTAACCATAACCAGAACCTTCTGAAAGTCCTTTCTCCCTTCAGGTGCTTTTTTCTGGCACTTGGTCTCAGTGACATAAAGATAATTCCCACATTAAATCTGCGTATCACCCACTGTCATTTGCATAGTTAAGGTGGGGGAATGGGTGAAGACATGATTATAATCATAGTGGGTCAACCAGAGACTCATCTCTAATCAGACTGCGTACTGAGAGAATTATAGACAGGTGACAAGAACCGACTCAAGGAACCAAGGCTGGAAAGTTCCCACTCAGGACGCTCTGGAAACAACACTTATCTCCATGCTTAGCAGTACAGACATTAGCTCAGTCACTCTTAATCTGGAGTCTGTGTTCCTATCAAGAGCCTCCGGGAAGCACTCACTCAGAGTCCAAAGACCTCTACGGGAAAAGAGAACTATACTTTTATCTTGGATAGCCTCTAACCGAAAACTAGCATCCCATCAACGATGAATGCAAGCTAGCAAGCACAGAACTGTTAGAAGAACAGAGGCTTTGTCAACGCAAGTAAATCACTGCTATTTTCATACCAAATTAGAGCTGTTGCCAATATTGCAAAATATCATTTTCACCCATCGGTACTTCAAGATTATAGTGCTTATCACACCCGCTGCCAGCTCAAGCATTAGAGCACATTTATTGCTATCGCCTGCATTTTTTAATATTTGTGAGCCTTTTTTAATTAAACTGGCGTATTCTTCAACTCTGTTTGTATATTTTATGCTGTTATTTAAAGCCATTACTTCCAGGAAGCAAGATTTTAGCTTTTATCTGTGTCTCCGTGTGTGAGACATCTATGGCAATACATTAACAAAGAGTAAGTTGCAGAGGCCTTAATTTAGTAGCATAATCAATGATCTGAGAAAATGGCCATGAATTGAGTTCAGAACCACTATAATTAATATGTAAATGTATCTCTATGAATCTTATGGTGTGTAAATATCAACAGAGTATGTTCTCAATTTAACAGTATGTATTTTTTATTTTTTCCTATTTTATGCTTTTGTGTGCTGCACAGAATTTCTACAATGATGTCATATGATTCCTAAAATGGGAGAATTAAAAGAACCTTTTGATTATATACCATTATATACTATCTTCACCATGCATCATGGGCATAAACTCAAGAATATACCTAATAGAAAGAAATATGTAATAGCAAAATGTAGAAAAATAATTGGGTAATTAGTGATGTATACCAATATTATTTTAAATACCACTTATTTAATCACAAGTTTATATAATTTAAAATGTAATCAAAATTGGTCTAATAACTCATTTGCAAGATTGCTGAGGATTTAATAGTAGGTCCATCCAATGTTAGAAGCCACTTCAAGCAGACCACTGTGAAGAGTCAGAAGCAAGGAACTCCTGTGGCCTTGGTGTCTTTGGAGTCTCCACTGTGGTCTAGGAAGGGGGAGAAGTATTCTGTATTCTGTAGCCTTTCAGACACCCATCCATCCCCTTTCTTTCCTGCTTGGTTCCCACTCTAGGCAGCTAGAGCATGCCCTTAGACTCCACACTGCCCCCTAGTGTGTGGAGGGTTTCTCAACCCATTCCCTCCTTCCTCTCTGAGCTCTCAATTCCTCTTTTCAGAGTGTCTTGCAACCCAAGGCTTCCCCACTTCCCCATATCATTTCCCCGCCTATCCACACCCTCCCAGCAACCCACAGAGAAATGGAAATGAGGAAGCAAAGAAGGTAAAAGTGGATCTTCTGGAGTTCTGCAAGACTGACTTTGGCCAATAGGGCCAGCATGGAGCAGCACCGTGCAAGGTTTCAGGCTGATGGAACCACAGGGGAGGGGCACGGAAGGAAAGAAGCGATTGAGAGAAGACAGTCCAAGTCACCTCATGGGCTGTGTCCGGAGGGCTGTCTTCAGGTCTTCTACAACTTGGTTCCTCGTGTCTGTCTCCTCCTCATCAAATTCATACAGGTTCTGCATCTGAGGCCCACAGGAAAAGGGAGTAGAAGTCACACTGGGCTGTTTGCCTTCCTATGGGAGGCTTCTGCACTCCCAGGGTAGCTGTGCCTGGGGAGGGCACCCTTGCCTAGGGAAGGGCAAGGGCTCAGAAAATGCTTTACCACTATGATAGACAGATTCTGAGGGAACCAGACTTAATTTCCCATATCTAGGAAATAGAGGGAATTGCTAACCCAGGCCATTTCCCAAGATGTGAAATGTCCAGCTGGGTTAATATGTGTTTATCTAGTTGAGGGGATTCTGATGTCCAAGGAGGTGGATTGATCTCAGAATCACTGGAAAGCTGCTGAGCCTTAGCAAGTGTGGCACTGGAGAGCATCAGAGGTGCCTTCTTAGACCTGTCTATGTGGGGTAAGTCGGGAGAAGAACGGACACTTACCGCAGCCATGGAGTTGATACGTTCAATGTAATAGTCGGGCCAGCTGGTTGCCATCTTGTTGGGGTCCTCCTGCTCCTGAAACATGAGGGATGGGCTTAGGTATGTCCACCCATAGCCCACAGGACACATGTATCCCAACACATTAGTGAAGATAGTGTTGTGCCACAACGCCAAGAGGCTGGACACTTGTGGATGGACAGACCCATAAGCTAAGACTAAAGCATCATTTGAAGTCTGTAGAGGGTTGGTTTCCATCCCTACCCACAAGGGCAGCCCGTGGAAGCTGCAGATCCTCTCTAGGTTTCTGTTTCTTCCTTGGTGAAATACTGAAAATGAATATGGATTTTGTGCCTGCCAAGGAAGGAGAGAAACTGGCAAGGGACTATTTTCAATGAACCATATGTACAAACTCTAAAATAGTTTTCCTGCTATCTCTAGTCTGCTAATGGGTAACAAAATACCATTTTATGATTACTGAGTCTCATACAAATTCATATTTTTATGTCTTCCATTTCTGTCTGTGTGTGTGTATGATGTGTATGTCAGTGCCAGCACAGATGCATATGGGTGCACATGCATGTGTACAACATGGAGCTGAATGCCTGAACATAACCCTGCCATTGCTTGTTAGGCCCTGCCCACCTTGTCTCTCACTGGCCCAGAGTTCATCAGGTGGTTGAGGATGGCTATCCACCAAGCCCCAGGATCCCTCTGTCTCTGCCTCCCACCACTGGGTTATAAATGTGCTGCCCACCACACATGGATTTCCTTAAATGTACATTCTGTGGATCAAACTCAGAGCCCCATGTGTGTGCGCTTTATCAGTGGGCTATCTCCTCATCCTGTTTTCTTTAAATAAAAAATTCTTTACTGATGTAGTACTTCTCATCCTTGCATCTCACTGACCCTGACCCAGCCCAGGAGTCTGGCAGGTGTCTGTCTCATGATTCTCATTCTGGAATAGAGAATCCTAATTCTCAGAGGGCAACCCAAGAGAATAGAGACAGTTTTCTTGCCTTTGGTTTTTATGTGCGTTCTAGTTGTGTGGGTATGTATGCAGGTGTGTGCGGGGTGAGTTCCATTTGTGTGGGTATGTATGCAGGTGTGTGTGGGGTGGGGGAATTCCATTTGTGTGGGTATGTATGCAGGTGTGTGTGGGGTGGGGGAATTCCATTTGTGTGGGTATGTATGCAGGTGTGTGTGGGGTGGGGGAATTCCATTTGTGTGGGTATGTATGCAGGTGTGTGTGTGCGGGGTGAGTTCTATTTGTGTGGGTATGTACGCAGGTGTGTGTGGGGTGGGGGAATTCCATTTGTGTGGGTATGTATGCAGGTGTGTGTGGGGTGGGGGAATTCCATTTGTGTGGGTATGTATGCAGGTGTGTGTGGGGTGGGGGAATTCCATTTGTGTGGGTATGTATGCAGGTGTGTGCGGGGTGAGTTCCATTTGTGTGGGTATGTATGCAGGTGTGTGTGTGCGGGGTGAGTTCCATTTGTGTGGGTATGTATGCAGGTGTGTGTGTGCGGGGTGAGTTCCATTTGTGTGGGTATGTATGCAGGTGTGTGCGGGGTGAGTTCCATTTGTGTGGGTATGTATGCAGGTGTGTGTGTGCAGGGTGAGTTCCATTTGTGTGGGTATGTATGCAGGTGTGTGTGGGGGGGTGAGTTCCATTTGTGTGGGTATGTATGTAGGTGTGTGTGGGGTGGGGGATTTCCATTTGTGTGGGTATGTATGAAAGTGTACGTGTGTGGGTGCTAATATGAGTGTACATCTGTATGTGTGCATGCACATGTGGAAACCAGAGGACAACCTCACATGCCATTCCTCAGGAGCCATTCATCCTGTTTTTTGAAATAAAATCTCTCTCATTGCGACCTGGACCTCACCAAGTCAGCCAAATTTATTATCCTGAAAAGCCCCAAGGACTCTCCCACCAACACTTCCCCAAGAGTGGGATTACAACCATGCATCAACATTCTGGCTTTTTATGTGGGTGCTGGGATTTGAACTCAGGTCCTCAAGTTGGAGTAGCACACTTGGCTATTCTTTAGGGTTTGCCCTCACATTCTTAGTGTGTATATAAGACTGTCTCTTGAATGAATGAATGAATGAATGAATGAAAGGAAGAAAGGAAGGAAGGAAATGAGGGAGGGAGGAAGGGAGGGAGGGAAGGAGGAAAAAGGGAACGGGGGAAGGTGAATGAATGAAGAATGAAGTATCAGATATGTCCCTGCTGGGACCCCTGAGGCAGGGCAGGAGCGTCTGAGGGAGAAGGGTCTGAGGAGGTGACCCCTGAGGTGGAGCAGGAGGGTCTGAGGGAGAAGGTCTGAGGGGGTGACCCCTGAGGTGGAGCAGGAGGGTCTGAGGGAGAAAGTCTGAGGGGGTGACCCCTGAGGTGGAGCAGGAGGGTCTGAGGGAGAAAGTCTGAGGGGGTGACCCCTGAGGTAGAGCAGGAGGGTCTGAGGGGGAAGGGTCTGAGGAAGTGACTACCTTCCTCTTGCTGCAGTAGATCTGCCATTTCTTCTCGGGTGGTAGTGCAAACACAGCCTCTCGGTTTTTGTCTGTGAGGTCCAATTCATCCTACGAAGACAAGAAGAATCATGCCTGTGTATGAAGCTGTATAGGAGCTCAGAACACCCTGCAGCCTATGATCCTCTTCCCAGAGAGCATTACCACACCATAAGGCAACTCTTGTTCTACTAGAAGCAGAGCCCCGAGCCCTTGCCTCAGCCAAGTCCAACCTCTGCCCAGTGCCCCCTTTCTTCCTGCCCACACCTCCTTGTCCTCATGCATCCCCCTCCTGCTTCAGGTCAGCTTGTTCCTGCCTTTCCCGCCTTTGCTTCACTGTCCCCTTGTCTGATGCACCCGGGGCAGGATTGCTTGTCTTTACAAGGTCTGCCAACACCTTAGGTTAACGGCCATGCCATTATATGGCCTCGCCTCTTTCTCACATCTTCCCACCTTTCTGCCTGCCTATTGAGTTTCTCCTCTGAATTTTCCTGCGTCCTTCAAGCTCAGCGTGGACTGGAGAGACTGAACCAGATGGGCGAGGGGCAGAGTGAGCGGTGGGAATGGGACACCATCCCAAAGGAGGCATTGACACTGATCTCCAACCCATCCACCTGCAGGACACCAAGTGAGGTGGTGTAAGGCTCAGGGCTCCACGGGACTGGGCTATACCTCCTGAGGAGCAAGCCTCTGAGTTGGTCATATTTTGGCGTCATTCTCTTGGTAATTTGGATAATTTTACAAGTTTGACTTGCTGAACTGTTTTGTTTGTTTAGTTTATGTGCGTGTGTGCATATGCGCTCATGAGTGTGTGTGTGTGTGTGTGTGTGTGTGTGTGTGTGAGAGAGAGAGAGAGAGAGAGAGAGAGAGAGAGAGAGAGAGAGAGAGAGAGGAGTATAGGTACACATGAAAGCCAGAAGTGGGCATCAGATCCTCTGGAGCAGAAATAACAGGCAGCTGGAACCACTCAGTGTGGTGCTGGGAACCAACCTGGGTCCTCTGCAAGAGCAGCAAACTCTCTCAACCACTGAGCCGTCTCCAGCCCTAGGGCTTTAGAGAGAATATTTAAGACTTCTCCTTCCCTAGGTCAGAACTGTTAAGTAGAAATGTAATGGAAGGGGCATATTTAAAACTGTTCTAGTCACACAAAAAATTTAAAGAGGAAAAATTAATGAAGTTAATTTTAATGCTACATTTTATTTCAATTAATATACTTAAAATATGACCATCCCAACATGTAATAAATGTAAGAAAAGTCAGTAATATAGTTTACATTTTCCCTTTTCTTTTTCAATTTTTTTTTTCTTCTTCTTTTTGAGATAGGTTCTCTTATAGCACAGACTGGTCTGGAATTCACTATGTAGCCAAGGATGACCTTGAACTCCTGATCTTCCTGCCGTCCTGACTCCCCAAGTGTACCACTACATCTGGCTCATTCTTTCACTCTTTCTGTCCTGCTGGGGGTGGTCAGCAGCTCAGCTCGGCTCAGCTCAGGTGGCCAGCAGCTTAGCCATTGGACAGCACATACCGCATGCTTAAAACAATGCTAATCAGCTCCCCTGTCTTTGCAATTAAACAGGTCTATAGGTTTTGTGACAAGAAGAAACTCTTGCGTCAACCTGTTCTCCTCACAGACCAGGAGACAGTCTTCTTAGATCTCAGTCAGGCCCCAGGAACCAAATATCTCTGCCTCCATATTCCCAGTTATTCATCCTCCTGGTCCAAGGCTCTCAGAGTCCCCTGTAGAACCCCTTTCTGTTTGCTTATGAAATTAAAGACCCTGACAGAAATTCCAGAAAGCAACTGAGAGAAAGCTATCAAAAGTTCCCAAAGTCTCTTTTCATGATCTGACCCCTTTAATAGCAGCCAGGCTGGTCCAGCAGCAGAGGACCCAGAGTCAAAGGGAACTGAGGCAGATCCCTTGTCCTGCAGGCCAGTTCGTGCTGTGTGCCTCAGTGAGGGCCCGTTTCCTCTACAGCGAAGGTGCCCTGGGAAGCACTGCCTCATCCTTGGGAAGAGCTTTGTGGAGTGGAGAACTCAGCACTCAGACTCCTGTCCTCTCCCTTCTATGCTGTCTATTCACCACTCCCCAGCATCAGCGCCCTCTCCACCCCTCCCTCACTGACCACCAGCTCCGCAAAGCGGATGTTGAGCTCCTCCGGGTTCGGGATGGGACCAGAGAACTCCAGATACTGTAATGGGTGGTTGTCCCGGAGGTCGATCTCAGGGAGGTCATTGCCTCCAAAGCAGCAAAGAAAGCCCAGGCCATGATGACTCCTCTTGCTCAGTGCCATGGTCACTGCAGGCTGGGATGGTCAGCAGGCAGGCGCCTTAGGTCCTCATTGGCACAATCTAGGTAACAGGACAGAGAGAGTAGGTGGTCATGAGACAGCCAGACAGGTAGGGACAGAGGCCACTCTGCCTTCAGAACTCCTGTCATGGAGACTGTTGGGGGCCATCGGCTCACTATCAAAGGCCCACTCTGTTAATGGAGACAGTTGGGGGTCATCAGCTCACTATCAAAGGCCCACTCTTGTCATGGAGACTGCTGGCGGCCATCAGCTCACAATCAAAGGCCATTCCCCCTCTCAGACTCTGCTTCTTCCGGCTTCTTTCACCTGGAGTTACTCATCTGACCTCAGCAGACTCCCAGGTGTTTGTGACATGGACATTTCCCCATTCCCTTTCTTTGTCCCTGGAGATGTGAAGAAGATAGCAGTCACAATATGGGACCTTCAGGTGGTCAGAGTTGTTTATCTGATGTTTCCCATACCTGTGATGAGTTCCCTGCCCCTGGAGGATCGACATAGACCAAAGTTCATTGATCTGATCCATTTCGGGGTTGGGGAGAGAAGGCTTTAAAGGCGATGGGAGGGAAGGGTAGAAGTCAACTGTTGGAAGAACTCCGAGCTGATTAGAGGGCACAGCACCTAAGGCGTAAGCCTCCAGAGGAGCGAGGACGGAAAGAGCCTTTGTAGCTCTCACCCATTCTCTTGTTCTCAGATTCAAGTAGCACAGCATATCCACAAGGCAATGGCGCACCCATCTGCCTTAAAGGAGCCTAGTGCCCTCAGCATGAGGAGAGGTGGGAGATTAAAGCCCAGGTCAGATGAGGCTGCCCTTTGGGATGGTGTCAGATGTGCTTCTCATACCCACCAAGAATAGAGGACACGACCCTGACCAGGAACTGGGACTGACTGATGGATTGGAACAGAAAGGGTTAATTCATTAGCTTACCATTGAGGAAACCTCACTCAGAGAGGTGCCAGCTGGAGGAGGAGCACTGACTCGCACCATGGTTGTCATGGCTGCCCTGGACTGCTTAAGCTAAGCCACTGGCACACAGACCTCTTCAGGCCAGAGCCCTCCTCCACCTCTGGTTCCTAACACACCTGAGATGACCTGAGTGGATTTAACAAAGAGACTAACAAGATATTCACATATTCAGTCTTTCTCAGGACATCTCCCCACCATCCATTTTCTAAATATAGATGTAGGATTCATTTGTCTGTCTGTGTGTGTGTTGTATGCGCATGCTCACTCACAAACATTGGCATACCATGATGCATGTGCAGAACTCAGAGAAACTCTCCCCCCGCCATGTGCATTCCACGCATGCCACTCCAATTGCCAAGTTTGGTGGCAATCACCTTGACCTGGTAAGCATCAGGCCAATCTTTACTTCATTTGGTGGGGTTGTTGAGTTATTTTTGAGTCTTGGTACTTGATCTGGATTATTACCACATGAAGACATACCCACAGCTGTCACTACATCATTGCTGAACATCCTGACAGGGCCAACCACTTCAATCCCAATAAGATAACAGCCACATCTCCAGACGCCTACATCTCCAGATGCCTGCACACTCCTCGCCTACACCTGAGGTATGGTCCATCAGTGAGCGAACTCTATACCCTTGTGACTCTTTATTGCCAACCCCTTCCCTATACAGCAATGTGAGAGGCTTTCACTGTAGCCCTGTGAACTTGCTGTAGTAACCCTCAAGCATTCCTTTTAACCAAGCTCTAGAATCTTACAGAGAAATAAAAAAGGCAAACATGGCACAGTGTGCCCTGAAACTTTCTAGAGAATAGCCCTTTACTCTGGGACTCCTAACAATTTAGCTATTAGTTGTGAAACTGTACCAGCTTTCATTTAAATTACAACTCATTTTAATTGCCATTCTAGAACTTTTAAAAAATGATCCCATTTTTATCTTTCTTTATAAATCGTGTGGTAGATGTTTGAATAGGTACAGACCAGCCTTAAATAAAGCAGTTTAAAAGAGCCACGTAATAGCTTTCTTTTCTTGATTAACCACTGTCCCTCATGCATATCCGAGGCACCTTGAAGGCAGAGGCTGCATCCCCACCTCTCTGGTGACCTTCTTTTCTATAGGTAACAAAGCCTTGTACTCAGCAGGTGCTCAGTCCATAGGTCTGCCAACTTAGCCATTTCCTCTGTTCTCGGAAAATCAGGAGACAGGGCCTTTTACTAAGCAGCCAGGAAATGCCAATTGAAACTGCTCAGCACTAGCTGTTGACAAGCAACTGGGAACCTTTTCAAGGAGTAAGAGCAGAGTTGTAGGGCTGCGATGGAGGAGTCGTTATCCTGGGCCCCAGTGGCAGAGACTTCAGAAGCTCCAGGAGGGATCTCAGGGGTTTTCTAGGGGTTTTGACAGCTGGTGACCAAGATGAGTGGGGCTTGTTACTCTGTCTTTGTTGGAACAAAATCCCTGGCAGAAGCAACTTAGGGAATTTTGCAGGTATAGGCCCTCATGATGGGAAGGTCGTGGATACAGGAGTGCTTGGCAGCTGGCTACATCACATCTGTAGTCAGTGGTGCAAGAGGGAACTAGCACCTAGCTTGTTCTCTTCTTTTTATTCAGTCTGGGACTGCAGCCTGTGGAACAGATTGCACCTCAATCAGCCTAATCAAGAGACTCCCTCACAGACAATCCCAGAGAGTTGCCTCTGGTAGTTCTAGATTCTGCCAAGCTGACCACGGCCAATGTTAAGCACCAGAGTGGGTGAGACAAGGTCCTAGCGTCTGAGTGCAGGCTTTGTCAGGCTCCCATCTGAGGGCAGAGAGGTAATGGTGATGAATCCAGAGGAGCCGCTGAGCAAGACCTCTCGGGTTGAGTGGAGAGACATAAGGAAGCTTTCAGATGCGAAGGCAATGAGGCCAGGTTAGTAGCTTGGTGGAACTCTAGGAGGGTCAGACTGATGCCCAGAGGACTTGTGGCCCTCTCTTCTTGCCTTCACCCCTTGTATCTGCAGTCTCCTCAGCCTCCTCTGCTCTCCCACTCCTACC
The DNA here is from genome assembly GCF_982192425.1 of Myodes glareolus. Lineage (NCBI taxonomy): Eukaryota > Metazoa > Chordata > Mammalia > Rodentia > Cricetidae > Myodes > Myodes glareolus. Next base: position 8,324,519 of record NC_142043.1, on the reverse strand, counting down.
AGGCCTTGCCAAATCAGGAATATGAGCTAAGACGACCAAGCTGGCACAGGTTTACACCAGCTGCTCACAACCACCACTGCTCTGGCTGGTCAGTAACTTTGTGACATTATCTCACGTGATACTTTCTTTCTGAGAAGATAGGTGCAGCGATTGCTTATACCTCTGCCCATCTGCTTTCTCAGTTCCAGCCACTTGCTGGCAGTGCCAGGAGCAGAGGTCTGGAAGTCAGGCATCATGAACTTTGACCCCTGACTTTGCTTTTTCTGGCTGGTGGTGACCTTAAGGATATCTCCTAGCTAGGAACTCAGGGGCCTTCTCTGAGATACTGACATAATCACTGAGTCTTCCGCAGGCGTTCTGTGAGGGGTGAACAAGGTCATGGACATAAAGGGATGGGGAACCTGGGTTCTCAGTAGGGGGAGACCAACATGGCCTCAGGGTCACCACATACGAGACTGGACCTGCCCAGAAACACATTCCACCAATGGGATGCTTAGGTCCAGCCATACAAGAATTGCCTACTGGAGTTCAGAAGTCACCTGGATTTAGTTTCAGAAACTGAGAAATTGAGATCAAGGAACTGGCCTTTTCTTGCATTCCAAACTCCCTCTATTTAGAAAAATAAATGAAGAGCTGATGGGGTTTTGAGGTGACAGATAGGCTAATTACCCTGATTTGATCTTACATAAAACGAGTCTGTATTGACACATTGCCTTGCACTCCCCAGGTATACATAATGATTATGCATTAATCAAACCAGGGCTGGAGTCTAGGGAGATGGCTCAGCTGGTAAAGGTTTCTCTTGCAAGCATGAGGACCCGACTTCAGTCCCCAGAATCGATGTGAAAAAATGTCAGACATAGATGTTTGTGTGATCCCAGAGCTGGGGTACAAGGAGACAGGAGGACCAGTGGGGTTTGCTGGTTTGCTGGCTAGTCAGTTTATCCTACTCGGGAAGTTCCAGGCCGGTAAGAGATTATATGTCCAAAAAGATAAGAAGATGGATAAACAATACCTGAGGTTGCCTTCCGTGTGCATGCACATGCATACACACACACACACATACAAACACACACACTCACACACACACAGATGTACACACCACAAATAGAGTTGGGGATACAGTTCAGTGGTAGAATGCTTGCCTAACATTCATGAGACTCCAGATTCAATTCCCAACATTGCAACCCAAATCAATCAATCAATCAATCAATCAATCAATCAATCAATCGAAATTTAAAAAGAAAAAGAAAGGAAAGCAGAAGTCAGTGACTGAGTGTGGGCCGGGAGTGGGAAGGTGAGGAGGCCAGAACAGTGTGTTGTGTTAAGTCCCTTTAAGGAGAGGAGCAGAACTGAAAAGCCACGGGGAGGGGGGGCAGAAAACAAGAACAGAAGGAAGCCCAGTGACTTAGCTCAGGCCAGAGGGGCTGAGCCTACCTCCAGCATGACCCACTTTTCTCTCCACAGAAGCCTCCCCAGTACTGCAGCATCTTGTCCCCCACATTCTTCCCTCTTCCTGTAGGGACACAAAGCCATGGGGTCAACACCTTCTATGAGCTGTAAGAGTCTCTTCCAGGCCCCACCCCCACTGCCTTAATTTCCCCATACTCTGAGAATGGGGCTGGTCCCAGTTCTGTCACTATACTTGAGGGTCAGCGGTCATGGTGTCTCATAGTGTCCCTCTCTCTGAGACCTAGCACACTCAACCTAACAGCTGCCTTTGACTGAAGATCTCTAAGGACTCTACAACCCCCAACCTTTCTCACTATCTGGCTCCATCTCTTCTCAAAGGTTTCCCAAGGGACTCCCCTATTCTGAGCATCCCAGCTCCCCACATTCCACCCTGAGTCAGGCAGGAAGGACTTCCTATGTCTCGAATCTGTTCCCATTTGGTCCACTCTAACCCTGACCCTGACCCCTCATCACTCCACACTGCACAGCTTGCATCCTAGAACTTCAAAGGCTCCCATCAGCATTATTTATTTCTTGGTCTTAATTAAAGACAGAATAATGATAATACTTCAGATTTGATGACATGAAAGGCACTGGAATGGATCTACATTTTATACCAGTAAAGACCCAAGGTCAATGGCATCATTGGAAAGACATAATTAAGGGATTAGAGAGATGGGTAGTTCACAAAACACTTGATGCACTTGTTTTTTTTTTTTTTTCACTTGATGTACTTGTATAGGAAACTGATTCTATTTCCCAGGACCAACATGAGAAGCCATGCATGGAAGCCTGCACTTGTAATCCTAACACTGAGACAGGGAGACAGGTAGAGCCTGGCACTCACTGGGCTACTGGCTTGTCAAACTGGTAACCTCCAGGCTACGGAGGGATCTACAAGGCAGGGTGGAGAGCCCTGAAGGAACACCATTCCAGGTTGACATCTGGCTTCTATACACACATGTGCATGACATCTGTGTGTGTATCTGGACTCCCACACAAAAAGAAGTGATTAAGGAACAAACAGCAACAACAAAACTGTGGTTCCAAGAGAGCCAGGATATGGCAGAAAGTCTACAGCCAGTTGACAGCACAGGGAGGATTCCGACCCAGATCTGCTCGGCACCACCAAACCTCAGAGTTCCTGCCCAGTATCCTGAGTCATGATCAGTTCAGGGCTTTCTCAAACATGTAACAGATTCAGAACTTCTAACTTGGGCTTCTCTGTTTCCTGTGAGTTGTTCTGGTGACTCTGAGGTCTTGGGCCAACTTCACAGTGACCTTGGAAAAAGTCAAATGTGTTGGGGGATGGGTGGGTAGGGTAGAGGAGGAGCATAGGAGGGATGACTAACACTAACAACCCTTTAGAAAAGTGGTATGAAGTGTGTGTGTGTGTGTGTGTGTGTGTGTTATATACATATGAACATTTGTGCACACACAGACAGAGACATGAAGTGGGATTATCCCATAAAAGGGTCATAATTTCACTAGACACCACAGGCTAACAACTAAAAGTCCCAGCAGTATGGGTTACCTTTTCTGGAGATGTTGGCTGATGAGGCTCCACAGACCCCAAGCATTACCAGGTGTTGCCAAATCTCTTGATTATCCTCTAGAACTTGCCAGAAGACCCTACTGCTGAAGACATACACCCGTGAGCCATAGAACGTGGAGAACTTCAGCTGGTGCTGACCTGGAAGACCCACCCTTGCTGGCTAACTTTCCTGGTGCTGAGAAGCTATCCACACTACTGGAGAAGGATACGATCAGTCTTACCCAGCCACACAGAACACTGTGCGCTGCAATAACAAGTAGCCTGGCAAGATGGATCCACTGTACAATAATGACATAAATATCATGGAGTGTTACGAACCTCAGCTATTGGAGACAGAGTAGGGTACGGAGGGCAGGGATCAAAGGACAGGAAAAGATGCTGATCTACATACGGGAAGATAAACAAAAATGGCACCTACAGGGCGGTCCTTCATTACCTCCTCAGCTTGTTCATACAGTCTCATCTGTCAATCATGCACCATCTTTATAGCAAAGATCTGTATGGCATATGTGAATAGTAAAAGTGCATGTAGAGTGTGTGTAGATGATATATGGATGTGGAATGTATGAATGTTAAATGTGCTTTTAAGGTGTATATATAAATAGTATATGTGCATGTGGATAATATATGTAAATAGTGTGTTATCTATAGGTGCACTAGATGCTATATATGTATATGTCCTGTGGGAAAATGGCACATGTACAAAGTATGTGTAGTCTATGTATATATTAAATATGCATGTAGATTATATATGTAGATAGAATATGTGATTGTAGTGTACATCTGTGTGGTGTGTGTATATGTGTGGATGGTATATATGATATGTGTAGTGTGCATATGTGGTGTGTGTACCTGTATGGTATATAGATGGTATATATGCATGTGTAATGTGTGTAGATGGTGTATGTATGGTAAATGTGTCTTGTATAGATGGTATATTTGCATGTGTGGTGTGTGTAGATAGTGTATATGCATGTGTGTGTAGACAACATGTGCATATGTGTTGTGTATAGATAGCATATGTACATGTGTGGTATGAAAATGTGTAAATGGCATAAATTTTTATGGTATATACTGAAAGATTATATGTGTGTAGTTGTATAAACTTAGATGGTTTGTGTTTATGTGTGGTGTGTAGAGGGCATATGTGCACATATGGAGTAGATGTGTAGATCAATGTGCATGTGTGGTATATTGTTTAGTTGTATATATGTGTAGATAATATGTGTGTGTATGATATACGTTAAAGATGGTTTATATGAATGTATGGTAAATGTGTAAAGTGTGTATGTAGGTGACACATGTGCATATGTGGTATATATGTTGAAGTGACATGTGTGTTTGGTGTGTAAATGGTATATATTTGTATGTTATATTGTGACAATGGCATATATGTGTTTGTGTAGTGTAGATGGTATATGGGTGGAGTATGTGTTAGAAGGTAAATGTACATGTGTGGTATACATGTTTAGGTGGTACATACATGTGTGTGGTGTGTATATGTAGATAGTACATAGGTATATCATCTGTGCAAGTATGATTTGTGTGTTTGTCTAAGTATTATGTATGTGTGATTTGTGTCTGTATATAGCTGTATTATGCATTGAGCTTTATATGTCCAAGCATTCATGAGTGTTTAGGGATATATGTGGCTTGTGCATGTGCTATGTTAGTGTACATATCTGAGCAAGGTGTGCAGGACCTGAGTAATGGTGTATATGTAGAAGTACTGTGTGGTGTGTTGGGGTAATCATATGCATGCATGGTTGGATATGTCACTCTTCAAGAAGTATGCCATGACTGCTTTGAGTTTCAAGCCTAAGCAGAAAAAGAACAGCCAGCTCTCAGCACGTGAGCAGAGGCGCCATCTGCAGCTCTGAAGAGCAGCCCTCGCTCAGCCTGGAAGGAGCTGCCCAGGCATGGTGTTTAGGGGCTGTGTCTGTGGGGACCAGGGAGTCTTTGCTTCAGCTTCCTATGAGCCACATGATGGCTTGGGAGCAGAGACCAGAGAATGGGTGCTGGCATGGCGGGGCCAAAGCCTGAGTTCACAGTCATTATCTTGTCTCCCAGCAGCCGAGGGACGTCAGGATGCCTGCCTGACTGACTGAAATCAGCAGTGATGCCCAAAGGAGGGCTTGTTCCTAACACGCAACATCGGATTCTATACAGTTTCAACATGGTTGTGGAGCATGTGCATAGGGTGTGTGTGTGTGTGTGTGTGTAGCATGTTTATAGTATGGTGTGGTGTGTGGTGCACATATTGTATGTTTCTGTGTGTGTAGTGCACATATTGTATGTGTATGTGTGGTGTATATGTGGTGTGGTGTGTGTGTAGTGTATATGTATGGTGTGTGTGTAGTGCACATATTGTATGTGTATGTGTGGTGTATATGTGGTGTGGTGTGTGTGTAGTGTATATGTATGGTGTGTGTGTGGTACACATATTGTATGTGTGTGTGTGGTGTGTATGTGATGTGTGTATGTGTGGTATATATGTGTGTGTGTGGTGTGTGTGTGTGTATGTATGATGTGTGAGTATGTGCAGTGTGTGTCCAACACATGTATCTGGACACTCCTGGGTGTGTATCACACTGCCCTGCCTCTGCTATGGGAAATCAGCTGCTTCTGAGAACCTGAGATAGAAGAAATAAATTGATGACAATTATGCATCCTAAACAGTTCCAAAGCTCCACACCTAAACAAAACAGAACAAAACACCAACACATATCTCAAAGGGTACTAGTGGATATTGAGAGCATGACTGGGTTCATGAACCTTGTTCCTTTCTCCCTCTCTCCCCCATTTTCTGGCCTGGCTCCCGCCCTCCTCCTCTGTTTTTGACCTTGTTGGAGATCTGAGCGTTGAGTGTACTAGGCCAGCACCCAGCCCTCTCCAGTCTCATTTTCATTGTTTATTTGGGGACAGACCTCCATTACCCAGGCTGGCTGTGAGCTTACTCTGCAGCTCAGTTAGGCCTTGACCTTGATAGACTCCTGTCTCAGCCCACACCACCAACCCTGAAATCTACTTTTCTAGTTACAGTTGCATTTAATCATCTCAACATCCCATAAACATGATTTGAAGTCCATTTTTATTTTTTAGATATTGTGGACTAACCCTGGGGCCTTGCAAAGCTGAGTACACTTCTACCTCTGAATACCCTCTTCAGTATTGAGAAAAGAAACTAAGTTTTGAAACAGGGTCTTGATAAGTTGCCCCGACTATACTTGATCTCCCTGTGTAGCTCAGGCCTAACTCAAATGCACAATTTGCCCGCCCTAGCCTCCATAAGAGCTGGGATCACAGGCCTGTGCTCCCTTGATCCGCCTGCCCCAGCTTCCATAGTAGCTGAGATCACAAGCCTGTGCTCCCAGGCCAGACACATTTCTTTTATGTACAAGGAAATGAAGGCTCAGAGAAGACCGGAAACTTGCCCGATTGCAGTCAGAAAGCATGCAGCCCTCTCGTTGACTAATTCCAAAGCTCAGAAACAACCTTTCCACTGCGCATAGATCAGAGGGTATAAACGGCAGCCCTAGTCAAAGCAGAAGGGTCCCCAGAGCCACGGCACTACCTAAAATATGCATGTCCATCCAGTCTCCTCACCATCTCCCCATCCCAGCACTCAGAATAGAACCTGGCTTTTCAGACAGCAGCCTGGCTCAGAGCCCCAGCTGTAGGCCGCCATCCGGCCGCATTATCTCACCACACATGGTCCCAGAGAGGTCCAAGTGATCTGGTCTGCAGGGCATGCCAGCTGGGTACCGTCTAGATCTACATCCTCCTGCCACAGTCTTGAAACTCTTAATATGTTTAAAACAAGAAACCCTACATTTTTGTCTTACCCTGGGTCCTGCAAACCAGGAAACTGGTCGTTCCCGTCTCTACAGTGGCCAACTCGAACACGATTCCCAGGAAGTGCAGACCAGGCCAGCCACTCCCTGTGTGTTTCCAAAAATGTTACCCACAGTCCCTGGATGGGCAGGACTGGAGGCAGATACGTTACTTTAATCTGGGTGGCTTCCTGACCCAGCGGCCATGATATGGGATTCAAGGACTGGCCCCGAGCACCCTGATCTCTCCTCCCTCCCTGGCCTCCCTCCTCCACACTTCTCTTCACAGTGACCCACTTACTGCTCCAGAACTGGAGGGCAGGGACTTCGCCCCTGAGGCAGGAACTCGATAAGAGCTAGTGAATAGCTACGTTCAGTAGATTCCCAACACTGTCCATGATAAGATGAGGTATTAAGTAGCAATACATTAAGCCAGGACAAAGACTGTGTGTCCTTCCTCATTCTACAATTAGGTAAGTAATAAAAGCTTGAAAAAAGCTTAACTTTGAAAGAGAGTCAAGAACCGCTCTGTTCCTTCTCCTGGGGGGTCTCTGGTCCCCACCTTTCATCCCCAGTATCAACCTCCACCCGCTTATCACCCCATCTATCCCCCCTCCATGTATCCCCTCTCCATGCATCCCTACTTTTGCCAAATCGTAGCCTTTCTGGTCACCCCAGTCTACCCACACTCTCCTCAAAATCTTATGAGACCCTAGTTCATAGAGAATCACAATATTTGATTTGTTTTGTATTCATTTAATATTTTTATAACAACCAGCTTTGCTCTATCTAGATTCTGGTGCCAAGAGAATAGCCTCTAGAACCTGTCATTCCCTGGGAAAGCACCCTCTTCATGAATAAATAGCCAGGTGTGCAAAGAAGAGAAAGGGATTCACGGCAGATCCAAGGAACCCAGGTCTTTTCCTCTGCAGTATCCACTAGAAGGCATGTGGACCTTAGCTAAACACTCTCAAGATGTGTCAAGTGACCCTCAGAAAGGAATGCTCTTTTATACATTTGCGCAGTTAAGTCATACCTAGAATTCCCAGGTAAACTCAGGACATTTTGATTTCTGAACCTTTCATATCTAGTTTTTAGGGTTTTTTTATTTGCTTTATTTATTTTATTTTATGTGGATGAATATGTTGCCTGCATGCTTGTATGTGTGCCATATGCACGCAGTGCCCATAGAGGTCAGAGGAGGGCAGCAGATCCCCTAGAGCTGGAGTCACCCAAGGCTATAAACCTAATGATACTTGAGCTCCTGGGTCCTCTGCAAGAGCGACCTGGGCTTTTAACCACTGGATCATCTATCGAGCCATTTTAATTTTAGTTTCTGAGACCAGATCTCACTTTGTAGCTCGGCCTGTTCTGGAACACTATGTAACTCTCTAGACTGGCCCTAAACTGATCCTAAATCCTCCTGCCTCAGCCCCCGGAATGCATGGATAGCAGAAGCTCCTACTACTCTTCTCCATGACCCTTCGTTACCCCTCAACCCCCAGCGTCTTGCACACAAATGTTGTAAGAGGTAGTTTTCTCCACAGAGGCTGAAATTTCATCTAGAACCCAGCCCCCACCCACGGTCTCCAAGCCCTGCACGAACATCTCATTTCTACCACTCCTTTTTCATCCCTGACAAGCCTGCAGGCTCCGTACTCAGTCTCTCCTCGGACAGGGTCTCCCTTTCGCAGTGCTTGGGATGTTGATCCATCCATCCTGGAAACCCCACAGAGATGATCCACCTCCTTGCATCCTGTTACTCCATCTGTCACCCCACCTAAGACCCTTCTCTCAGATCTGTCCCCTGTTCACGCATGTTCCCTACTTTCTGCAGATGCTTCTGCTCCCCAGACCAGGTGCCTCCCTTGAACCCGCCCCTACCCAAACACTGTCCTCCCAGAGCCTGTCCCCATGATGGATCCTGCCCCCACCCCAAAGAAAACGTCCCTCCACCTAGAGTGTCTTCCCACAGGTCCATCTCCACAGGGAAGCCCTCCCCATTGCCCTTCCCATTCTGCTGCCTCGCACCCAGTGAGTCTTCCTACCCGTGCTTTCCCTGCGCCCTCCCCGATCCTGATATCACCCAACTCCATGCCGATCAACAGCTTCCTGAATCACTGCTGCCCTCACTCAGCCAGAACATTCCTTATTCAAAAACAACATCTCCACAGTTTCGCAGGAACTAGATAGTGCCCGGTATGGGCCGGGCACTTAGTAGGCATGCTGGGGCACAGACAAGGTTCAAGGCCAGGATGTCTGCTTTTCTCCCTCTCTGTATCTCAGACAAATCCAGCGATCCCTCAGGAGCCTCCTTTCCCTGATCTCAGATGCAGCTGGGAACTCCTCCGAACCTCTGCCCTCCTCTCTCTTTACATCACCCTTGCTTCTCTCTGGGGACGGTCTGGCAGGCCCAAGGTTCAAAACCACGGAAGTGCTTTAATTGTTCTCTGCTACTCTGCAACAGGCACGGCCTCTGTGTCATTTCTTTCTCATATAATGAAACTTTGATTTTTCTCAGACAGAGGTCTCATAGCCCAGGCTTTCCTCAGACTTGCTATGTAGTCAAGGATGACCTTCAGCTTCTGATCCTTCTGCCTCTGCATCCCAGGTTCTGAGATGACTGGTGTGTGCTCTTCTACCTAGTTTTATGGCATGCCGAGGGTTGACACAGTCTCCTGTAGGTTGGGCAAGCACTCTACCAACTGACTTGCTCAGCATTCATCTCCATAGGGAGCCCAAGAAACTCTTCAACATAGGTCCTAGCACCTCAGTTTTAAGTTTGATCAAACTAAACAGAACATAACCCCCTACACTGGGGTTACAAACAGATTTTGACCAGCTGGCCAAAGCTCCTACACCATGTTCTGTGTTTATAGATTACCTGGTGTTGACAGCCAGTCATGTCTCCCTACAAGTGTTCTTTGTCAATTCTTCATTCACCTGTGTGGAACGTCCCATTGCATTCAGGCACCGAGGACACGACTCTATTGCCACAGCACCTCGGGCACTGGTGTGTGAAGCATTGCATGTCTGGCTGCAGCTCTGCTCACCTTATGCTCTGAGCTTTCCCTCTCACATCTCTTCTTGGCTTCAGGTACAAACTGCACAGCAAGCTACCTGCTTACATGGGCGCCTAGGTCCCCAAGCTCTCGTCTCTCATTACACTTTTCTGCTGGATCTCGAGTGGCAGGACATCCCAAGTCACCTCGTGGCCCAGGTTTTCCTAAGTGATCTGGACACAGGAGTTTAGTTTTGACCTGTCTCTGATATCCTCTGTGGCAGTATTTATACCAACTTTTCCCACAATTCACCTCTTCTTTTCTGTAACTGTGAATGAAACCCTCCCCAGCTAAATGGTACAGTCAGTAGCAATGCTTGGATTCTACTTCAAATCAAATAAGCCTGAAGCTGTAGGTAGGCCCAGGGCCTGGGCAGAGGCCAATAGGACAAGGGACTCATCCTGGTGTGGTCAGGGTTGTCCAAATTTTAAAACTGGAAAGTCTCATTTATGAAGAATCTTTTCAACTCAAGAAACCTGAAATAGCTGCCCACCAAGCTGGAACACAGAAAACTCTGTCCAGGCCAGCCTAATCCAGAGGTACCGTGGCCAGCCCTAGAAATAGCCTAGTCAACCAGCCACTTCCTTTAAAGTCACAGCTTACCGGCTTTTTGTTGTCACGTAGATCTGATTATGTCAAAGTGACCAGCAGTAGTGCCAGCCAGGAACTTGTTCAGAAAAGCAAAGCTTGCTATCTTTAATAATAATAATAATAATAATAATAATAATAATAATAATAATCTTTAATTTATCCTTATCCCTCCTATAAGTCATGTACCACTTTTGGTGCTTTGGGCATCACAATTCATATCAAAATCGTCAAGGTCATTGTCACTGTGAGCTCTCAGTGACACCTGATGAAGCTCGGTCCAGAAAGAGAACCAGCCAGGCTCCACTGCTCATGGGTGGTGGCACCATGTCTGCAACCATGTTTACTCCACCCGGAATCCATGTGATTCTCACTGACACACCTCTCGTGAATCCCTACCAGAAGGGCCTCAAGTTTAGTGATGAATTCAGTGGTAATGGAAGAGTTAACTGTCAAGCTTGAGCTGGTGGGAGAGGTTTGAGGCTAGGAGTTCAGTTCCCCTGGGAGGGTGTGATGCAGATCAGAAAGGGCTTGGTTATAAATCCCAGGCAGAAGTGTTTACTGACCGCTGACTAAGTAGCCAACTTGAACAAGCCAGCTAATTAAATTCAACAATAGCTCCATAAAGTACATGGTGTGTGGGGGGAGTGGGGTTGAAGCCCATACAAGTAAATTTCTTGCTCTTGCTCCAGTTCAGGGCCAATAAGGAAATGGATCCAAGAAGCCGACACATGGAGGTTGGAATAGCTGCCACGGTTCTGAGAAAGCAGCTGGGAATCCATGGCTTTAGATTTCTGAATTTCCTAATGGGCAAGGCCAAGTCACAAGCCCAGTCACCAATGGTAGGCCTCCGCACAGGAGTAGGCGCTTGACCTCATCACCAAGACTGGACAGATGCAGCCACCCTGCAGGCGGAAGATCCAAGAGGAGGGCGAAAGGGAGTTAACAGGACCGGCTCACAGTTCCTCCAGAGTTATGGGTCAGATGCCTCGCCTCTTCCCTGAGGACGGGCTGGGAGGAGAGAGGATGAGTAGTCAGGTTTTCCTGACCACTCGATGTGAGCCTAGGCCTATCCCCGGAGATGCCCACACGGCTTGGAGAATGAAAGATGAAGGTTTCCCCCTGCACAGTTCCCCAGGTGGCCCTGAGGCACCACCAGTACTGAGCAGTAAAGAAGGGTCTCTTTGGGAAGCAAGAAGTCAGGGCGGTTCCTCCCACAAGGGTTGGGGTACTCGTGTGTTCCATCAGGGAAGCGATTGCTCAGGAAACCTGCACATTGTACCCTTACCTGGAGCTCAACAATTAGGCCTCCTGCAGATCCCACATAGGTGGGAGAAGGTTTTCAACCTGCCTAGAGGCAGATCTACTGCGTGGTAGAAGCTCCCTGAGGACTCAAATGCAGCCAACCTTAAAGTTCCATAGCTCGGAGTAGAGAGAGTGAGGCTTTGCCACCGCCAGGTAACTTAAGAGGTTTCTTGTTTTCTTGGTTTACTCATCCTGTTTGGGGGTGCTTCATCAGGTGTCAGCTAGAGATCAACTTGACAATGACCTCACCTGTTCTTGTGACTTGAATGAAGTAGTTGGGGTCTGGAGGCTAGTACCTGGTCCACGGTACCTGGCCCATGGTAGGACCATGGATACACTGAAGGTCTTTGCATCATTGTTTGGAGATGGCTTCTTTGAGAAGGATGGAGGAAAGCTAAGGAGAAGGTTAAGTTGATGGAGTGTCTTCCTTAAAGGACCTACATTTGATCCCCAGAAGCCACATAAAAGCAAACAGCCATGGTGATACACACTTGGGATCACAGTGCTGAGAGGTGGAGACAGGTGGATCCTGGGGATGGCAGACCAGCCACCATAGCCCACTTTGTGATTCCCAGACCTGTGAGAGACCCCGTCTCGAAAATGATAGTGCACGATGCCTGAAGGCCAACATCCAAGGCTGTCCCCTGGCCTCCACATACATGCACTCGCACACATGCACCTGCACACGCGTGAACACATATGAACACACATACACTGATTTGCTTTTTTAAGAGAGAAGACTGGAGAATGTACCAAATGCAAGCAAAAGACAGAATAGCTCAGTAAGAAAGCATCAAACCCCAAGGATGTGGCGTGACATGAGCCAGAACAGGAGTTGACACTGGGGGACACAGAGGAGGAACCTCTTGAAAGAATGGCAGGGGTCTGTGCCATCAGTCTGGCAGAGTAGTGCAGATTCAGTCCCTCAAAATAGAGCTTCACTCTCTCCAACCCTGCAATTTCCTTCCCCTCCTCCCCTGCTCCCTGGACCACACTCCACATGCCTGTGTCCAGACTCATTTGTTTAAACTGCCCCCCCACTCCTAGCCCTGCCCTGGGGACTCGAGGAATCTGAGAAATGTCTCCAGTTCCAAGTGCTGGAGCGAAGTATGTGAAATGGAAGGAAGAAAGCCCTTGCTGTAGACCTGTCTTGGTAGGACTTCCCAGCACTGCTCCCGAGTTCCTCTTTCCTCAACAGATCGCCATCCTGACTCAGTGGTGTTATGCTGGTTAGAACCTCCCGGATCAAGAGAGCAGCAGGAGCCTCCTTCCCATCACCGGACCACAGCACTTTCTCTGCCATCTTTGACAATCTCTGCCTTCCCTCATTTCATCATTTGGCTTGATGCTTATCCCCACCTCCTCCTGTTGAAGCCTTCATCCATACACAGTTGTCTGGACCAGGGATGCACAGTAAAGATTCTGATACAATGACATACAGAGCCCTTCCCCTCTGGGAGCAAATTCCAGTCTATGGGCACTCATGCACTCCTAGTAGAAAGGGGCTCTTTTTCATGTTCTGCAAGTCTTCTGTGTATGTATGCACACACATGTCCATATATGTGTATGTGCTGTGTTCATGTCTGTTAAGATGAGTTTGCATGTGTGCATTGCAATGTGCATGTGTGTAGGCTGAGGCCATCTTTGACTGTCATTTCTCAGGTACCTCTATCTTTTTGTTTTCTTGGCAGAGTCGCTCACTGGCCTGGAGCTTGCTAAACAGTCTAGGCTGGCCAGCCTGAAACCCCAGGGATTTACCTATCTCCACTTCCCTAGGGCTGGGATTATAAACACATGGTCCCATGCCAAGTGTTAGTTTTTGTTTTCACACAGGTTCTGGGGACTGAACCTAGACAAGCACTTTGCTGACTAAGCCACCCTCTGGAGCCATCCAAACTTCGCAGCCAAATCTTCCCGCCCTCCCTATTGCACGCACAAAATACGTGGAGGAAATCCCACTACCAGGCACGCAAACACCACTTAGAGATATCCTGCCCCAGGAAAGCGTTGCTCTGCCCAAAGCAAGGCAGTAGCAGGTAAGGAAGTGACGTGCTGGGATTGCCATCTCTAGCCCTCGCCTCCCAGAACAGCGCTAGGAGCAGAGCGTGCACAGATAGATGTGCACAGTCCTGGATATACCAGGAAGCCCTCAGCTTCCTCAGCTGCAGCTGTCAGGTCCACCTACAAACATCCAGGGACCCACCCTTTCCAATGCATTGGTGAGTGCCAGTGAGCGTCCAGTCAGGCACCAGGGGTCAGTATCAGTTCTGCCACCCCACAGCCCTGCATCAGTGGTCATCAGTATCAACATCAGTATCAGTTCTGCTACCCCACAGCCCTGCATCAGTGGACATCAGTATCAATTCTGCTACCCCACAGCCCTGCATCAGTGGACATCAGTATCAATTCTGCTACCCCACAGCCCTGCATCAGTGGACATCAGTATTAATTCTGCTACCCCACAGCCCTGCATCAGTGGTCATCAGTATCAACATCAGTATCAATTCTGCTACCCCACAGCCCTGCATCAGTGGACATCAGTATCAATTCTGCTACCCCACAGCCCTGCATCAGTGGACATCAGTATCAATTCTGCTACCCCACAGCCACCGTCTAGGTGGTGTCTTGGGAGTCTCCTACCTACTGAGTCCCCCAGTGGCTTAGCAGGGAGCACATATAAGAAGGTAGAACGGGGGTGAGGGCAGATGACCTGCATTCTTGCATTCTGCTCCCAATGGTACTCCTTATTTGTGACACCGTGTTTGACGAGCCAGTTTACCTCCCCATGCCTCAATGCCTAGATTTGAGTCTGGCAGTGACTCTGACAAGAATACCCTTGGTGATATTTGAAAAGTTGTAGGGCCTTTGCCAGCTGCACCGTGATGGCGGAAGTTGGTAATTAGGGACAGGTTTTTAAGATGATACCCACTCGCTTCCAGTGACAGCCTTTCTCTGCATCCTGTCCAGCACCATATGAACAGACAGCTCTGTGACCATCTAGCTGTTGATATCCCCTCCACCATGACTTCCCTGCTATGAGGGATTAAAGTCTCTTTGAAACTTGGTACCTGGAAGCAGAGACTGTCCTTTCATTTCTCAGCTGCCCAGACCTGGATAATCACACAGAAACTTCATTAATTATAATACTGCTTGCCCAAAGGCTCAGGCATAGTCCTGGTTAGCTCTTAGATCTAAAGTTAACCCATTTCTATTCATTTATGCATCGCCACGAGGCTGTGGCTTAAAGGTAAAGTTCTGGCATCTTTCTCTTTCGACGGCTACATGGCATCTCCCTGATTCCACCCATTCTCTTTCTATGCCTCTGTTCAGATTTCCTGCCTGGCTTTGCTCTGCTAAGTCATTGGCCAAACAGCTTCATTCATCAACCAATAAAAGCAACAAATATACAGAAGGACCTCCCACATCAGGAGCCAAGATAGACCTTTCCTTCCTTAAGTTGATTATGTTGACCATTTTGTCATAGCAATGAGAAAAGTGACAAATACCCTTAGTTTCTTATCTCTCCATTTTCCACACACTCAATTGCCATATGAAAAATGATGCATTTTATGCATCTATCATCTCTCTTCAGGGACCCAACCTGATCCAGCCTAGCCATGGATGTCAGTGAATACCCAGGCATGAGTCTCTGTACATAGAACCTTCAAGGGGTATTTTTCTAGCTTTCTTTGCTATCTGAAGTGAGTAGATTTATTGCCTAATGCATAACAGGCCCCTTGAAATACAGATAAATACATGAATCTTAACTGGGCAACTATCTAAACGCAGACAGTGATGCCACTGCACACACCCCTGTTAACGCATCTGATGTCTCTACCACACACGGATGAAGCAACTATAAAATTGCTTCATGTGTAATTTGGTTGCTCAAGTCCTTGTTATGTGCTGAGCAGTTGATGGCTAACTGGAGACAGCCAGAGTTAGGATGACTTAGGCAGGGCCTGAAAAGCTTAACCCCTGACTCTTCTCACTTCACAGCAAGGCAAGGCTGGGCTGCGGGGCCCCTGGCAGCTGTCCAGGTGGAAGAAAAATGTCAGAGGTGTGTGACTGCAGAGCCGTTTTGGTCGTGATGTGGTTTTGACCCAGGCAGCTAGAATCTCTCCTCCTCTCCTGCTGAGAAAGCTGCCTGGGCCTGAGTGTTTAGGAGCTCTTCAGCTGAGCAAGCTGAACGGTGGGAACTTCTGCCTGCCCGGGTCCCACGCCACATCCTGGCCTTGGAGGATGTAGAACGAAGGTCTGGCCATGCTTCCCAGCTATTCCCAGGCGGCCTGCTTTCCCTCCAGTTCAGCTGGGCTGCCTGAACCAAAGGGCTACAGAGGCAGGTCTGTTCCCCTCCAGTATCACTTTGTATCTGCTCAGAAGAGGGAAGATAGCAGAGGGTCTGGTTTAAACACTAGCTTCCATCAATCCTAAAGCCCCTGGCCCTGCTGGCCTGGGGAGGCTGAGAGTCCATGGGCAAAGGAGCCTCTAATGACCGAGTCACAAAACCTACCACTCCCACCAGGGGCTTTTCATGTCTCTAACTTCTCAGAAAGTTCTAGTCTGTCAACTTCCCCAAGCATCCATCCCTTACCCTGGATGACCCAGGAGGAGATGCAACCAAGAGACATCTCTGTAGATGAAAAGGAAATAGATAAAACTCAGTAATGGTCCCCTGGCACCCTGCATTCCACAGTCCTCTAGGATGGCTCAACCCTGGGCCAGGAGTTGTCCATGGTAAGGAGACAGCAGTGGGACGACCTGGCATGCACTCTTTGGAGAAGCAGGCAGGAAGGATAGCGCTATTTCTAAATGCTACATGGGACACAGTGCAAGATAGCATGGGTGACCCGTATGTGACTCAGCCTGGGAAGGAGAAAGAGATACTGGAGAAGGGCCATGCAGGATACTTCTAGAAAGCAGTGCCCTGGGCATGACCCGGTAAGAGACACTGAATGATGACATGTCTCAGAACGGATCAAGGAGGATGCCAACTCCCAATCTTCAGGGACTTTCTCCAAGGGCAGGAAAATGTTTCTTTCTGTCTCATCCTAAGAACTGGACTGGAATAGACACATATGCACCAGATCCTCAGAACAAGCACCTCGGTCTGCTGAGGAATAAATAAATGCCCTGCAGGGCAAGCCTCTACTAACCTGAGCAACCCTTGATTTGCTCACATCCCATTGGCAGTCCCCAAAATTTCTGTTGTCCAATCTCTTCTTCACTGAGTATTAAAAGCTCCAAAGGTGGTAATTCCCCATCCAGTTTCAAACAAGGCATCTCTCAACCTCCAGCACAGGACAAAAACCGTGACAAATACTGGGATCCTTGTGCATTTTCCAAAGTACTAACTGGCTTCTCCCCCACAGTTACACTTCAGCCGTCATGCAGTACACAGCTGCAGGATCACACGCTGCCGTAGACAACGGCCAGGAACAGGCAGGTAGTGCCAAGATGTGTGACTAGTAGCTACACAAAACCAGCAAGGTATATGCTCCCCACAGCCAGTCTGGGGCACATGAGAGATGCCCCAGCTCCCAACCTCTAGGCTTCTGCATGGACCACAGCATGAGAAGAAGAGATGTTGATTGCAATGACCTGTGCAGACACCATCCCATGATGTTGGGGATGATTGGCCTCTGAGTAAGTGGTCCAAACACCAACTGCTTGCAGCTTCTTGGTGAAAAATTGTAAGGCCTCCATGCTATTTATGGTACTTACTCACATTTAGTGAGAAGTTACCACATGCCAGATGGGGCAGCTGGGACTATGTCTTCTTTTCATGCCTTTCTCCCCACTCCAAATCTCATTCACTGAGGACTAGATCAATAACTCAGCAGGCAAAGCGCTGGCCTTGCAAGCTAAAGGACCCGTGTGTCATTCCTCAGACCCCATGCCTAAAAAGCCAAGTGTTGTGCTGGGGAGATAGCTCAGTGGTTAAAGAATTTGCCAAGCAACTGTGAGAGGGCCAGAGTTCAGATGCCCAGAACCCATGTAAGTCCTGGGCAGGTGAGATGGCCCTTTGCCATTCCAGTCTCAGAAGGCGGAGGCAGGGGACCAGAGCAGACTGGCTTGCAAGACTAGCCATACTGGTGAGCTCTGGGTTTGACTGAAAGGCCATGCCTCACTTAGTAAGGTGAAAACGTTGATAGAAAATGATTCTGACATTAGTCTTGGGCCTCTACATTCACCACACATACATCTGCACACATGTACACCTCCAAGTATGTACACCACACAAACACAGACATACCGACACGACAGAACACGACACACACACATGTAAGAGTCCTCATCACGGTGTATTTAAGATGTGGTGGCTTTGGAGGAAGTGACATGACCCTCATGAATAAATTAATATCTTGAAAAAAGAAAGAAAGACCAGTGTGGGCTCTGCACCTTCTACAGTGTGAGGGTGTAGCACTGCCCCCTCTGAAGGACACAGTGAGTAAGTGCCACTGTGGAAGCAGAGAGACGCTTCTCTCATGGGAGTTACCCAGCCAGCGACTTTATCTCGTCCTCAGACTGCAGAAGCAGGAGAAATGCTGGTTCACAGATTCTGCAGTCTGGGGTGCTCTGCGAGAGCGGCTTCAGCAGGCTGAGATGGCGAAAGATCCTTGCCTTCTGGGAGCAAGTAGGCTGCTGAGAGCCCAGGGGAATGTGCTTTCACCCAAGCTCCTGAAAGAGACTGGGGAAGAAACAGGGCTAGCCGGAACTTTAGACACACAGGGCACTGAGTGTAGTCTGGAGTGTGGCTGCTATTCCTCAGGCGTGAATCTGCAGGTAGCTGCAGGGCAAGGGTTAAGAATGCTCATAGCGAGGAATGCAGGACCTGGGCAGGGGCTGAAAAGTCAGCGTAGGGTTCCCTCTTCTGAGACTCTGAAACTGGGTCAAGGATTGTTCTAGATTTCCCATTAAAAGATTTTATGTTCAGATAAAAAAAAATGTCAAGGGGAAGCCAGGCGCTGATGGCATACACCTTTAATCCCAGCACTCAGGATACAGAGATAGGTGGAGTTCTATGAGTTTGAGGCCAACCTGGTCTACAGAGCTAGTTCCAGGACAGCTAGGGCTGTTACACAGAGAAACCCTGTCTCAAAAATAAAAAAAAAGAAAGAAAAGAAAAGAAAAGTCAAAGGGAGAACAGTTCAGCATCACATGGTGGGAGAAGTCAAGCCCAAGCACTGGAACCCCCACGGCTCTACCACTGACTCTGGAGCCGAAGAGAGCACTTCCACAGATTCTGTGGTGGTTTGAATGAGAATGGCCCTTGTAGGCTCATGCCTTTGAATACTTGGTACTCAGTTGGTAGAAGTCTTTAGGAAGGATTAGAAGATGTAGCCTTGTTGGAAGAGATGCATCACCGAGGGTGGTCTTTGTGGTTTCCTCTCTCCCTCTCTCTTTCTATCTCACACTCTCTCTCTCTCATGCTCTCTCTCTCTCACATTTTCTCTCTCCATCTCTCTCTGATATGTACTTGTGGATTTGATGTAAGAGCTCAGCTCCTTGTCCAGCACCATGCTTGCTTGCCTGTTGTCGTGTTCAACATGATGGTCATGGTTGCTAACCCTCTAGAACCATGAACCCCAAATGAGATACTTCCCTTTGTAAGTCACTTTGGTCCTGGTGTTTTATCACGGCAATCGAACAGTGGTGGTGGCAGACCCACACACAGGACGCAGAGGTGTGAGCACTGCCATTCTCTCTAGGACCCATTGCCACTCTGCAAACCCAGCCCAGATGACTGATGTCAGCAAAGCTTGCCTCCTTTCCTCCTGATGGCCCTGCCTCCCCTGTTGGAATCCTACTCTTACTTTATATGTGGATTCAGCTCTTCCTTTCTCTGACACACACCTTCCCATCCTTACCCCTGAGAGCCCTGGATGCTAAGAAAGGAGATGCCTATCATTGCCAAGTCCAGATCCAGCAGGGAACCTGAATCTGTGCAGGACATCACTTGTCCTAGGCCCTCAGCACACTCTCGACAGAGCTGTGTGTACAAGCACAGCCTCCATATCTCAGCGCTGACCTTCTCCCCCAAACAACAGCAGTACTGAACAAGTTCTGGATGGTTCTTGGTTTCCATTGGCTTCTACTAGAGATTGTGCACACACAATGGAAACAATTACAAATATTCAATTCAAACAGAAAAATTAAAAGCCAGGTGTGGCAGCTGAGCCTGCCACCCAGCATTCAGGAGCTGAGGTAGGAAAATGATCATGAAGTCAAGGCCAGTCTGGGTTACTGAAGGAGTTCCAGGCTAGCCTGGGCTACAGAGTGAGACTGTCTCCAAAATTTTTTTAAAAAATTTTCCCAATTCTTAGCCAAGATTCGCCAGAAAAAAGTTTTTCTTAAGTATCACGAGCCCAGCTAAGGCCCAAGCCATGGCGCCTCTCTCTTCAGAAGACAGTCTCCAGTACCCTGAAGACTAACTGCAACTTCTGATCTTTGTCTCAAATTTCCCTCTTAAAACTAGGGGTCCACATGCCTCCCCCAGCAGCACATCCAGGCAGAGCTTGGTGGCAGGGACAGTGTGTGGTCAGCTCAGGAGAACGCCATCCGGGCAGACCTTGGCTCCTCCTACCAGAACATACGGAACTCCTTAAGCAGGAACTATGGCTTTGATGGACGGGCAGCTCGATCCCTGAGCAGGGCTCCCCATCCACAGGACAGGTCAGTAACCTGGGACTCCAAAGCCATCTGCGGTCATATTTCAGCACTGTCCTCTAACCAGGCTTGGCTACAGACCCCACTCCTAGGACAGTTTTGGTCCGTCCTTGTTGTGTTCCCAGTAGCCTCCTGCCACCTGCACTAAGTCAAGACGCATCCTGGAAATGACAGGAGGGGCAGAAGCTGAGCTCTGGACTCCGCCTGGCACTTCCTCCCAACACTAAGAGTTTCTGGAACCTCCCCTGCTGAGAGACTATCCGCAGGTTCCGCTGCCTCACATGTGGGGCCCTCGTGCAGCTTGCCCACCATCCTGCGGTGCTGGCCATCTTCAGCACATGGACGTGGCCAGGGGCTCCATCTCCATCTGCCTCACCATGCACCGTCTCAGTCAGAAATCGGGGTTTGTTTTCTTAATTAACTGAAAACACTAACACAGGGGTCTGGGAGCTGGCAGGGGCCTGGCCTTCAGTAGCTGCTAGAAAAAAAAAGTTACTTTGAAATCTAGATCATCAGGCCCCCAAAAGGGATGGCAGAACAAACAGGGATACTTGATCTCAGGATGCAGAGGCTGGCGCCAGCTCAGGTTACAAAACCAGAGATGGATTTGCCCACAGTGCCAACAGGTGATGAGATCCTGGGCACAGCTGGGCCCCACAAAAGCCCCGGTCTGCAGCAGGGACTCTCAGGGAGGAGAAGTTACCAGGGCTTACTCTAACACCATTCCCCCGTGGGCATGGAGCTGGGAGGAGAGGAGGAATCCCACCCTTGAAATAAAGTAAGAGACAACTTATTAAGACATAGCATGATAGGGCTGCTGGAGAGTCAGTACAAGCTGACAGTCTCAGGAAAGGGGAGGGTGTCCTGTGTTGGCAAGGATGAAGAGGAGGAAGGTCACAGCAGGACGTGAAGAAGGAACCCCTGACCTGAAGAAGGGATCAAGCTCAGAAGTGGGTAGTGTGTAAGACAGAGCCAGAAGGAGGGAGTTCCAGGTGAAGGAGACTGCATAAGGAAAAGCTGGGAGGCAAGAAAGAGAAGGGAACTTCAAGCTAGGTGGGAGGAGCGGGCTGCAGATGTGGTCTAGTTGGCAGATGGCTTGCCCAGCAGGAGATAAGTCTGGAGTTTGATCTCCAGCATGAGCAAAAACAGGGTGCGGTGGGTGGCAGCAACTGTAATCCCACTGCTCAGGAGCAGAGGCAAGAGGACTGGAGTTCAGGGCCATCCTTGGCTAGAGAGCAAGCTTGGGGCCAGCCTGAGCTACATGAGATCCTGGATAGAGAAAAAAGAGGAAAAGGGAGGAGAGGGGAGGGGAGAGGGGGAAGATGAAGGAGAGGAGGGGAAGGGAGGGAGAGCAGAAGAAGTAGAGGAGAGGAGCGGAAAGACAAGCAGGAGCCTGTGGCTGTGATCCCAGATCCAGAAGCCCAAGGAGACGTGCCATGGGGAACTATGGGCTTCCTGGGGTCTTCCTGAGTCATCCTTGGTCCCTTGGGCTGCCATTCCGACTCCAGTTTAAGACACCAAGCTTTCCGATCATAAACACTGTCATTTTAAAAGACGGCACATTACCAACTTGAACACTGGGACAGAAAATAATTCTGATGCCAGTGGTAGGCTATTTGGTGGCCAGCCAGATGATACAAAACCTTCAGATAAGTATTAAAATGTAAGCACAATGTAGCAATTTATCAAGGAAGAAAACATTCTCCCCAGTCTTCTCAGACCTTGAGAAGAACATCCTCACACTCCCAGAAGGCCCCCGCCCCCCGCACCCAGCACAGAAGACTCTAGGTGTAGGTTAGCATGCAGGCTAAGCAGTTAAGATGCCCTGAGCCCTTGCCAGCGTTTGTCCCAGTTACACCTTTGGTAACTACCACATGGATGACACATGAAAGCTATCAGTTCAACTTAGTTAAATAAATGAATGGAATTAGTGGGTGAGGGGATGAGAGTATGAGGTGATGGACGGACGAGGGAGCGGGCGGATGAGGTGATGGATGAGGGGATGGATGGATGAGGGGATGGACGGATGAGGGGATGGACAGATGAGGGGATGGATGAGGGGACGGACAGATGAGGGTATGGACAGATGAGGGGATGGACGGATGAGGGGATGGACGGATGAGGGGATGGACGGATGAGGGGATGGATGAGGGGACGGACAGATGAGGGTATGGACAGATGAGGGGATGGACGGATGAGGGGACAGACGGATGAGGGGATGGACAGATGAGAGGATGGATGAGGGGATGGGTAGACGGGGAAATGGATGAAGACACCCAAGTCTAATTTATGAGTTTCCAGGTCCAAGGGTGCACAGTCTTCAACTCTCGAGTTCCTGTAACATTTATAAAACTATTCATGACTCTGACTCAAGTAGTTTCTTTGAGCTTAAGCTGGAAGGTAACCTGGCTGGTAAAGCACCCACCTGTCATCAACTTGTGTGATCCTCAGAACCTACGCCCCAAAGGCTAGTGCAGTGGAAAGCTCTTACAACCCCAGTGCCAGAGAGGAGGAGACAGAGGCTCCCTAAGACCTGCTGACCAGCCAATATTGCATAACCAGTAAGCCCCAGGCCTCAGAGACCCATATCTCAATAAACAAGGTAGATGGTACCTGAGAAATATCCGAGGTTGTCCTCGAGCCTCCACATGAATGTATACATATGTGTAGCTGAATACACACACACACACACACACACACACACACACACACACACACACACACGCGCGCGCGCGAATTCCTATAACATTCAATGAACAGATAAGCCCTTGTCACAGTAACAAATGCCTTCAAGGTATACAATAAATGGTACTGATCATTATGACTCTGAAGGATGGCTTTATTCCCCCTCTTCTGCCCTTGGACACACACACACACACACACACACACACACACACAGTACTCCAAATCTTCACAGCCTCTAGACTGCTTTCTGGCATCTTCTGTTTCAGTAAGTTCTCTGTTCAGACTCTGGGCCAAAGAAGAGTTTAGAATTCAGCAAAAAACTTCCCTGAAGAGGAAGACCTCAGAATCAAAGTTGCGGCTATGTGCAGCTTTGTCCACTGGAGGCCCCAGACTTAGGCTTCTGCATGCACGCATGTGCAGGTGTACCTAGGCATCTGAGATCAGCTGCACCTGTGCTCCTGCCCCAGGAAATGGGGTTGGAGGACCATTTGTTCTGCACTGTGGGATGCTGGCTCAGTCCCATTCTCCCAGCGTGGTCCTGGACCTTTTGTCGATGTGTTCTCATGCCAGCTCTGGCGACCTGGGTCTCCCTTCAAGGCCATGTTCCCAGGCCTCAGCATAACAGGCTCTCCATTCTTCCCTGCCCTTGGCAGACCTGCCACCTCCCATTAAGGCACAGCCTACTGCGGTTCATGGGCAGTTTTCCTTACTCCAAGGGGACCAAGCCTGGTCTGACCCTTGCCCAGGAAGAAGGGTCAGACCCTTGCTGAAATAGACCCGTAGGTTTTGCACTTCACTCAGGGGCTACAGGTGACATTCTTTTGGGGGCATTTTCACAAACAGTCTGAGGCCCTTAGTGGCCATACTTTGTTTCGAAGGAGGGAAGCTGCCATCTGTTCCTTATGGTCACCAGTCCTCAGATCCAGGTCTAGCTATATCCAGGGGCAGCCTCCTGCTTCCTTCTTGAGAATGGCAACAGCTGTGAGGAGTGTTGAGGGGCCACCACCTGCTAGGGAATCCCAGCCCCACCTTTTCTCCCTCTCACATCTGCCGATGCCACTGTCAAGATCACCACAACCTAGCCCTAGACCTACATCTAAAATCCTCAAGTTGAGGGACAGAAGACACAAACTTTGTTCACACTCACCAAATATATCCAACTATTTTCCAACCTTCTTTTTCCAGCTCCTGATCTCAGCCCTAAACAATGAGCTTCTTCTGGCCTAGAGCCAGGGCCCGGCTACTGAGGGGCTTCAGGCAGGGAGCCCTGTGGGCACAGACCCCTGTGGGTGTGCACATCACTGGGAGTGACCCTTTCCTCTAGAGGCCTGAAGGGTTCCAGTTGCTGCAGCAGCACCCAGCAGGAGAGGCTGGGGGGCAGGGAGCAGAGCAGTCGGTGCCCCAGCTGCCTTTCTTAAAGAGATAGGCTTCCTGAGCCATTCTGGGCGGGCATGACACACGGAAGGCAGGGAGGGAGGGGAAGTCAGGGAGGGAGGGAAGAATGGAGACAGGGAAGGCAGGGAAGGAGGGGAAGTCAGGGAGGGAGGGAAGAATGGAGACAGGGAAGGCAATGAATGAGGAAAGGAACAGAAAGCGAAGACAGGGAGAGATGGAGAGAGGAGGGAAGGAGGGAAAGCAAGGGCCGAGGAGACAAGAGACTTCAAGGAAAGTGCTGAGGAGGCACCAGCACCCACTGAGCAGGAGCCTGGCCATGGGGTGACAAGCTTCTCCACCATCCAGCCACATGAGACATGGAGGTATAAGTTCCATGTCAGGGACAGCTTTAGTGCACGGCTAGAGCCACCCAGGGGGCTGTGTGACACCCCAGAACTAACTCACTGTAAGGACGGAACTGAGGGTCGCTCCAGGCACCGATGCTGTGGCTCCCACTTTACAGGTTGGAAGCTGGGGCCGGGGAGACTGTTGTGTCTTGGACAGTGAGCAGCATGGTCCAGATTAGATTGTACGGATCAGCCTCAGCCTCTTGGAAGAGCCTAAGGCAGCCTCCCCTGTACATCCTTAGACACCAGGATTAGTTCAAGCCTCAGAACAGCTGGCCTTCAACACAAAGAGCCTGCTTTCCAGTGCCCACTGGAAGTAAACGCCCCCAACCTTCATTACTCACATCCACCTCATATGGGAGGTAGAACTGGTTTTATTTTGTTTTAGTTTTCTCCCCTTCTTTATAATCGTCTGTATTATCTACATTCGATAAGGGGCAGTTATTCTTTGTAAAGACAAAAAATTATGGTTCCACTTCATTTCTCCCATAACAAATATCTCAAACAACCCAGAGATTAGACAGAGAAGATAAAGCAATCAGCATGTAAATCCTAGGAGAAAGGAAACTGCAAAATCAGCAGTATGGGCCGTGTGTGTATGTGTGTGCAGTTCCCACAAAGGCTGTGTGTGTGTGTGTGTGTGTGTGTACCTAAGTGCAGTTCCCACAAAGGCTGTGTGTGTCTGTGTGTCTGTGTTCCTAAGTGCAGTTCCCACAAAGGCCAGAAGATGGCATCTGATCCCTTAGAACTAGAGTTATAGGTGGCTGTGAGTCACCCAACATGGGCGCTGTAAACCAAACTTAGGTCCTCTGCAAGAGCAGCAAGCACTCTTAACCATAGAGAGGCATCTCTGAATCTCTAGAGGCAGGTTTTAAATAAAATTAAAACAAGCACATTCTCTTTAAGACAAAATAGAAACAAAAAGCTTTTATTAAAAAATTAAACTTACTCATTTCTGTATGTTATTTGAAATCCTTCATAATTTGATCAACACCTCATCTGTAGCTGCCCCTGCACCCCATTTGTTCTTTGCACCCCTGACCAGTAATCAGATCAGAGGAGCAGAGACTACCATGAACCCAGGCCTCTTCCTTAAAGGACCTGGGTAGCTTTCAAAACTGGGCTGGGTCATCTCCCTGCTATAGCACAGCCTCCCGCTATAGACCAGCCTCCCGCTATAGACCAGCCTCCTGCTATAGCACAGCCTCCTGCTATAGCACAGCCTCCTGCTATAGCACAGCCTCCCGCTATAGATCAGCCTCCTGCTATAGACCAGCCTCCTGCTATAGCACAGCCTCCCGCTATAGCACAGCCTCCCGCTATAGACCAGCCTCCTGCTATAGCACAGCCTCCTGCTATAGCACAGCCTCCTGCTATAGACCAGCCTCCCGCTATAGACCAGCCTCCCGCTATAGCACAGCCTCCCGCTATAGCACAGCCTCCTGCTATAGCACAGCCTCCCGCTATAGCACAGCCTCCCGCTATAGACCAGCCTCCTGCTATAGCACAGCCTCCTGCTATAGCACAGCCTCCTGCTATAGACCAGCCTCCCGCTATAGACCAGCCTCCCGCTATAGACCAGCCTCCTGCTATAGCACAGCCTCCCGCTATAGACCAGCCTCCTGCTATAGCACAGCCTCCCGCTATAGACCAGCCTCCCGCTATAGCACAGCCTCCTGCTATAGACCAGCCTCCCGCTATAGCACAGCCTCCTGCTATAGACCAGCCTCCCGCTATAGCACAGCCTCCTGCTATAGACCAGCCTCCCGCTATAGCATAGCCTCCCGCTATAGCACAGCCTCCTGCTATAGCACAGCCTCCCGCTATAGACCAGCCTCCCGCTATAGCACAGCCTCCCGCTATAGACCAGCCTCCTGCTATAGCACAGCCTCCCGCTATAGACCAGCCTCCTGCTATAGCACAGCCTCCTGCTATAGACCAGCCTCCTGCTATAGCACAGCCTCCTGCTATAGACCAGCCTCCTGCTATAGCACAGCCTCCCGCTATAGACCAGCCTCCTGCTATAGTAGAACCTGCTCCCTTTTCTGCTCTCCAGGCTTTGCCTTGTACTGTGAGCTGAATGTTTGTGGCTCCCTAGAATTCAGCTCAGTTCACAATATGATGTAACTCAGAGGCAAGGCCTTTGGAGGGAGTTAGGCCTCAGAGGTGGCGCTGTCGCAGATGGAATTACCGTTCCTATGAGAGAGATCTCAAAGAGCTGCTGCACCCCTTACACCACGTAAGGACACGGCATGAAAATAACTGCACTGGACCTGGGAAGCCAACCCTTACCAGATAGCAGATCTGCAGGCCCCTTCCTTTTGGACTTCCCATCTCCAGAATGGTGAAAATAAATATCTGTTAAGGTCACCACCCAGGCAATTTATTATAGCAACTTGAACTGATGAAGATACCATCCAGAGTTTGCAGTTAAATCTGACACCACTCTAGAGTCTAATTAATTTCATGCCCATACAGTCTTTCCTTCCAGACATCTAGCACCAGGCATTTTGTGCCATAAGGCACACATGATGGTAATAATAATTAATAATAATAAACATTATTGCTGTTATTTTAGTGGTGTGTGTGTGCGCACGTGTGTGTGCGTGTGTGTGTGTGCGTGTGTGTGTGTGTGTTTAGAACTTGCTCATACAGTTTCTCTTTTGAATTTCCTAACAGGCAGCCTAGATGGGCACTGGAATTACCAGCTATAAATATTGTAGGGTAGGCAATGTTTGGGGTCCTTGCAACTCCATCCTTTGGTTTAGCTTCAAAGACCTGGCCAAGCTCTCTGCCCTTTTTCAGCTAGTCCAGGCAGTTCTGATCCTGGCCCCTGCCCTCTGCATACCTCCCCAGCTGAGCCCTCAGCTCCCTCCAGCCAGGCGGGAGAGAATCAGGCTTGGGTGAGATTTTCCAGCTGATATGTAGCACACAGTCCCTTTGCTAGTGTCTACTGCATGGCCCAGAATGATCCTTCAGCTTCCCGGAAGCAATCTTTGTCACCAAACTCCAGCCGGACCCCACTGTGAGAGGGTGTGGATCAATGGTGCACGAAATGCCAGAGCCAGAAGAAATCCCCAAGAACTGCACCAGCTGCACCCGAGCGAGCTGGGAAAACCAGGGCTCAGACTGGGAAGGGACTTGTCAGAAAATCAGAGTGACATGGTGGCAAAATTACAGCTGCCCCCCTGCATCCAAGAAGGGGGGATTCAGCTGGATGGGATGGCACCATAAGGGAGACACAGCTTCACGCATCTGCAGAACAATCTTCAATGACAGAAATGGTACAGATCATTCCCGAATGCAGCACCAAATGGAGGAAATGTGGGATAAAGCAAAGAACAAAGACAGGGTTGGGGAAACAGATTAGTAAGTAACCCACAAGCACGGCGTCCTGAGTTCAAATCCCCAGGACACATTTAAGCCTCACAAGGCAGCTGTGCTGTAATCCTAGTACCGAGTAGGCAGAGACAGGAGGAGTCCCAGAAACCTCTGGTCAGTTAGTCCGGCTGATGGTTGAGCTCAGGTTCACCAAAGACTGGCTAAAAAAAAATGTTGGAGACCAACTGAGGAGACACCTGACGTTAATCTCTGGCCTCCACTGGCATGTGAAATGTGTGCATACATACTCGCACATACCCATATGCAAATAAACATAACAAATAGAAAGTGGAGGAAGATATTTGTACTCGGTCCCTTGGGAGGCCAGCCACATCTTCACAAGTTCCTTTACAAGACTCTCCCTAAGATGGGGGCACGTGGATCTAAGTCCATGCTGGTTTCCACGCTGGCTTAGCAGAAAGTGCTGAAATGGGAAAACCGTAGAAGGCCACAGACAGATACTCCCTTTCATCCCCAGATAAAGTGATTCACTGTTGTTTGTTCTGGTTACTGGTGCTTAGTCAGATAGCCTTGGTCCAGGCACGCAGTTGACAGAACTTCCTGAGCCCGGTTGCATCACTGATTCTGCTCCATGAGCTGACAAGACATTGGAAATTGTGATGGCTAATTTTGTATGTCAACTTGGCTGTGCACGGGGCCAGATATGGGTCAAACACCAGTCCGGATGCTGCTATGAGGGGACTGTTACATAGGATCAGCATTCTAATACTCAGAGTTAGAATGAAGCAGGTTCTCCTCTGCAGTGCCTGTAGATCCTTCATGAGTAGCTAAGACTTGAATGAGGAGCAGGAGAGACGGCTCAGTGGTTTAAAGTGCATGTGGTTCTTTCAGAGGACCAGTGCCCAGCACCCAGGTGAGGCCGCTCACAACCACTCCAGGTTCAGATAACCCAATTCTTCCTCTAACGGTTAGGTCCCCCACCTGAGGGAACTCTACACCCAAACTGCCTTCAGACATGAGCTTCATCATGGGCCCATCTATGGTTTCAAGTCTGCCACCATTGTAGAAGCTGATTCCATTAAGTAAATCTAGGCAGATGGGTAAACAGCAGAGTCTACTGTTCCCATTCATCTGGGAAGGCTAACTAAGACAAGAGTCCTCAAAGGCACAGAGATTTTAATTGGAAAATGAAAATTCACTTTTCTTTCCCAGGCCCTTAGCACCAAGACTTGTAGATAGGGGCAGCACGTGATCTTTGTGATTCTGCCACAAGGGCACCTGTGATTAGAGTACCGGTCAAGCAACACCTCAGTTCATTTGCGTTACAGGTGGCCTGACAGGGAACCAGAAGTGTCAAAAAATATAGGGTGCCTGCTGTCTCTAGGTCACCCTTGAGTTCCAAGAAGCAGCCTTTGTGTTGGGTGAATGTACTCCCCATAAGGCTCCACGCTGAAGCCCTCGGCAGACATTCTGCTCTGGGTCCAGGGAACATAGAGTTTGAGGACCTTGTAACTCTGCCCTTTAGAGGTTAGGTTTGTCCAGGTGGCCTTGAAGGTCTAGCCAGGCTCCCTCAGCCTCCATTAATAGGTAGGTCAGGCCAGGCGGCCATTTCCTTGGGCAAATCCATCCACTTTTAAAGCAACACCCATTTAAGCAGCCTTGGTTCCTGAGTGGGTATTGTGACCAGAGCCCTGTTGTCGATCCACAGAAGACAGGTAGCATGGGTAAGAAATAGATATCTGTTGTTTAAAGTCACTGGAGTGTGGAGATTGTGTGTTAGCCATCACTACCAATCTTATACTCACTGTCAGGCTGGTGTCTTATTGAGATGTGACAGTGCCCAGAGAGACATCTAAGGACACAAGCAACCACAGTGTGTGTCTGTCTGTGCTGTG
Organism: Myodes glareolus; assembly: GCF_982192425.1. Taxonomy (NCBI): domain Eukaryota; kingdom Metazoa; phylum Chordata; class Mammalia; order Rodentia; family Cricetidae; genus Myodes; species Myodes glareolus. Next base: position 8,294,351 of record NC_142043.1, on the reverse strand, counting down.
TATACAGGAGTTCTTGGGGCACAAAAGAAGGGGTCAGATTCACTGGAGCTGGAGTTACATGCAGATGTGAGACACCCACAAGAGTGCTGAGAAGGGAACTCAGGTCCTCTGGAAAACCAGCAAGTGCTCTTAACCACCGACCCATCTATCCAGGCCTCCAGGAGAGGACTTCAATCTCGGAGTTCTCTGCCCTTCTTCTGGCTGCCCAGTCTCCTCTCTGTCTGTCTTGTGGGCCTGCGAGTCTTGGCCCAGAATCCAACCACAGTTGTATCAAGGCCACCAATGATAATGTTAATGGTAAAATGTCCCTAGGACATTCTCTGAGTTCTGCTGGGGACTCTGACCTGATTCTGGAATGAGAAGATTTCCAAAGAACAAAACTTTCCACTTGGACAAGAATGTTAAACACGGTTTAAAAAAAAATACTTGGTACTAGAAATGAGTTGATGAATATTTATAAGCCCAAACCAAAGGCCATTCCCTGGGAGGTTTCTTGCTGCACGAGGAGGGTCAAGAGGACCAGAGAGGGATCTGGACCCAGAGCAGACTGTCTGCAGAGGGCTTCAGCGTGGAGCCTTGTGGGGACCACATCCACCCAACACAAAGGCTGCTTCTTGGAAGTCAAGAGTGACCCAGAGACAGCAGGCACCCTATATCTTTCTTATCAGTGGATACATCCTGTCCCCTAATCTTAAATACACTGTAGAGATAAACTCTGGGGCAGCAGAAGACGCAGTGGGCCCCATTTATTATAGGAAGAATTTAGTTTGCCACAGCTTCCAGCTGGGAGAGTTTCCGCATTGCTCCCCTGCCCAGCCCTACATGCACACTCCCAGTGGATGCTGGTCAGTGTCTGGAGATGTTTAAGCTGTCACAGCTACAGAATGCTCTAGAATCTCTGGCATACAAGATAGGATGCTACCAGTTATTTTACAATGACAGTTCCCTACCCTCCCAGGCACACACTACAAAAATTATCTGACCCAAGATAAAAACTCTGATAGAAAGCAAATCCCAGTTTATATTCGTGTGTGAGAGTGTGCACCATGTGTGCACGTGCACACACATGCGGTGTGGAAGCCAGTGATCAGTCTTCTGGTGTTCCTCCCCTGTGTCCATTTGGTTTGTTCTTGAGACAGGCCCTCTCACAGGGACTCTGACTGGGTCCTCTGACCAGGCATGGCTGGCTTGCCAGTGAGCCTGAGGGTCTGCTTGTCTCTGCCTTCCCAGAGCTGGGGTCACAAGCATGTACCACAAATTCAGGGGTTTGTGGAGTGCTAAGGATCAAACTCAGGCCCTCATGTTTATATAGCAAACTCTTCAGCAACTGAGATATCTCCCCAGTCCCAAATCCTTGTTTATAAGGCTGTATAGGTTAGAAGAACATTTAGAAATGATATCTTTCCATGGGAAAATATGTATACATGTAAAGACACAGACACACCAACACTGACCATACTGGAGAGCATTAAGCCGAACAGTGTGGTCCGTAGCAGTGGGAACTAAATGTCATGGTTGCTGTCTGTTTTTCTCTAGGGACAGCCAGAACAGAACTGTGGATGTATTACTTAGAAATTATCTTTAGGTTTGCAAAGTGAAGAGAAGCGTGGTTTAGAAGCTGAGCTGGGGAACAGAGACCCTCACTCGCGCTGTGCTAAACAGAGGGACATGTTTGTACAGTTGATGGCGGGCACCGAAGGGACAGACGGGGAGAGCTGAATGACTGCCTTTTGACCAAAATCACCTCCTTTAGAATAAAGACGTCTAGCATTCCCTTTCAAATTGTTTGCACTGATACAAAATAAACACTGTCAGTCTCTCTCACAAACCCCTGTAGAGTTAGCCATGTTCAAAAACTTTTGGGCACTGTGTGTGTGTGTGTGTGTGTCTGTGTGTGTGTATGTGTCTGTGTGTGTGTCTGTGTGTGTGTATGTGTCTGTGTGTCTGTGTATGTGTCTGTGTGTGTGTCTGTGTGTGTGTGTGTCTGTGTGTGTGTATGTGTCTGTGTGTGTGTCTGTGTGTGTGTGTGTGTACATATAGGTCAGGGACTGGTGCTTAAATTCCACTATATTGCAGAGAGAGATGTTTTGCATATGACATTTACATAATCAGCAGGCACATCTCCTTGAACATATTCACAGCTGTACTGTAGGGGATACCCTGCATTAGGGACAAGAGGCCTGGAAGAGAGACAACTGCACAATGAGAAACACATAGAGGCAGAATTAAAATCCAGAGGTCTGACTCCGAGCCGTTTCTCCACTACCATGGTGGAAATGGGAACTCAGACCGGCATGGTAAGGAAAGTACCAGCTACCGTCTTTTACTGTGGGAGCGCAAGCACTCTCAGACTTCACGTGTGCCCCGACTCTCCACGAGCCTGTCGGTACTCAAGATGTTAGGCTTCCCCCAGCTGCGAGCAGGAATTGGGGGCAGGCCCAAGAGCTGGCAAGTTTACTAAGTTCTCTAGTGATGCTGGCCCTAAAACATCCACATCTGGGGAACTGCTGTCTCTGCGTGAAGTCAGGGAGACAGGATTCAGCTGGCTGATTCTGAGACAGGTCTTCTTGAGTGACATCAGGTCGCACTAGGAGCCATCAAGTGGCTTCGACTAGCACCGGCTAACATGAGAAGTATCGAGGAGGAAGAGAGGGTGAGGTCGAGGACTTCCTGGAAGGAAGGCCATGTGGGAAGAAGGGACAGTGGCATGACTGTCTCCTCCAATGTGCCCCATACACACTCCCGGCCGCAGGTCTCAGCTTGCAGCTCCCTCGCTTGGGGACCACAGCGCCCTGAGATGATCCGGGTATGGAAATTTTACTTTAAAACAATTTTGGGGAGGTTACTGAGAGATGGCTTGGTGGGTAGAGGCTCTTGGCACATGATGATGTAAGACTGACAGCCTGAGTTGGATCCTCAGAACTCATGCAAAGGCAGGAAGAGAGAATGGCCCCTCAGTTGTTCTCTGACCCACACATATGTGCCCACCCCTACCCCACATACCCACACAATAAATAAATAAATAAATAAATAAATAAATAAATAGCAATTCTTTCCACATGCTCGTAATCTCGACACTCATCGGAGACAAAAGTACACTTCCACACTAATGAGATGGATGTGTGGCTGCTTAGTTTTGTCACTAGACACAAACTAGAGTCACCTGGGAAGAGGGGGACCCTCGGCTGAGGACCTGCCTCCACCAGATGGGCCTGAGGAATGTCTGCGAAGCAAAGGCTGGAGGGGTCACCTGCCTCATACTAGGCCACATGGCCAAATGAGGAGGAACAAACATGCATAGCGACTAAAATATCCAGGCCCCTTCTAGTCCCGAGATGATAGGCTTGTGGACTGTTTGTTTGTTTGTTTCGAGACAGGGTTTCTCTAGCTTTGGAGCCTGTCCTGGAACTAGCTCTTGTAGACCAGGTTGGCCTCAAACTCACAGAGATCCTCCTGCCTCCGCCTCCTGAGTGCTGGGATTAAAGGTGTGCGTCACCACCGCCCGACTCTTACAGGCTATTTCTGTTTTCATCGGCTTCTAGGTGTTTTTCACAACAGTGCAGGAGCCGGGCTGAGAGGACGTTGCAAGAGGCAGCAGTAGCCTTCTCCTATGTGGGTCCCAGGGCTTGAACTCAGGTCTTCAGGTTTAGTAGCAAGCACCTTACCCACTGGGCCAGCTCGGAGGCCTGAGTTTTGTTCTCTATGATCGAGAGGGAATGGTGCCTTTAATGAACCGCTCACATTCCTCTAAAGCTTTCGCCACTCCGCTCCCAGCCTGCTTCCTCTTGGCGCTCATCCTCTTTCTCTGACTCAGGGAGGCTGCACTGAGCCTGTCCCTGGGAGCCTTGGTCTCAGTTTACCTCACAGCATCACAAGCTAAGCTGCAGGGATGTGGGAGAAGAGGCCTGCTCTCCACAGAAGGTCAGCCTGGGCTCACTATCTGCTTCCACTCTTGGAGATCCACAGCCACCCCAAGTCATTCACAGGGACTTCTGCAGGCAATGAATCACTTACAGCACGAGGCACTGCACAGAACGGGACTCAGATGTAAACAGAACTGTGCATACACACAGTGCACAGACACACACGAGCATCGACACACTCACACAATAGTTTTGCTATGAGCTGCTTCTCCATTCCAGAGGAAAATGCCACTGGGTTGGTAGCGCCCTGAGATGACCTGGGAAGGCTAGTTCCCAGTTGTGGTTAGAGAGGGGGTGGGCAGTTGGAGAGGGGGCTTCGGGGAGAGCCAATCCACTTCCTTCTGGCTCCGAAGTCCACATTATTTTCCTGGCCTGGATCACGGCTGCTTCCCAGAGTTGAGCCTCTCGCTGTCTTGGTGACACACACGCTCCCCAAGAATGCCTGGCTGTTCAATGAGGAATTCTTGTGTAGTTGAGATTCTTGGAAGCAGGACAAAGATTAATGAATGACTGGCTCTGCTCTTGTTCTGGAAACCCTTGGGGTTCACAGTAGTGGGGGAGGGTGGACGCAGGAAAAGGAGAAGGGTGTTGGAAGCAGAGCTGAGGGTGGCAGGGTAGACACAGATTAGACAGTTCAAGTTACCAGTCAGTCCAGTCCTGACCCCACACTCAGAGGTTGCCTGGTGGAATGATCCTTCGAGCCGTATGTCACAGCAGAACCCAGGCGACTGAAGGTCAAGTCCATCACAAATGGAGAAGGTTGGGACCTATGGGGGTCTCGGGGTCAGGCCCATCTTGTCTACAGTCCCTGCTGTGCTGTCGGTCACTTGGCTCCAAGCAAGTCACTTACACTCTCAGGCCCCGCTTCCTCTGCTGTAAAAAGGGCTCACAGCCATCACAGAGCAGCAGCAGATGTGCCCAGATGAGCAAGTACCCAGCTCAGCATCTGCAGAGAGGATCCCGAAGAAAGGTGGGTGCTGCTGGGAATTCCTGACTAGAAGTCTTTAGGGACCTTGATGTAGGTGCACTATGCACCGACACGGCACAAGCAAGGAGGTCTAGCCTCTGGGCACAGCCAAGTTGATGCTTTCTTCTTCTTAAGCTGTCCAGGTCCCTCGACATGTGCTCAGCCGCTCTACCCCATGTTCCACCCTCTGCCACCTCACACCCCCAATTAGATATATAGTGTGGACATGCAGGATGAAGCAACTTCATGACTGTAGAGGCCCTGGGTCCCTGGGGTCTTCAGCATAAAGATGCTCAGTCTAAAGCATCTGGATTCCTGGTAAGCAGATCGAGCATGTAGCTGGAACTCAAGGCTCTGGGAGTTCTGAGGCTGCTCTAGAGGAAGGGGAGCCTAAGCGACTCCTGCCCCCACGCCAGAAGGCCTAGCGGTCCAAGAAAACCAAGCATAGCCTTTAGGGAGTGTCTTTAGTCTGACAGGAAAGGTAAAATACGAACGGGACAGACGCAAGAGCACAATAAATGAAAGCAAATAGGACCGGGGCTGTGGTTTAGTGCTCCACTAGCATGCCCGGAGCCCTGGGGCCAATGCCCAGAACCACAGAGCAGGCCTGGTGGCACATGTCTGTAACCCTAGCACTGAGAAGCAGAGGTAAGAGGACTGATTAGAAGTCAGGGTCATTCTTGGCCACATAGTGAGTTTGAGTTTGAGGACAAAGCAAGCCATTTCCTTTCTGAGGGGCTCACACATGCTGGGGGACACGAGGTGATCCAAGGACCCACATTCCATGAAGTTCATCCAGGGGCCTGCAGGGAGCAGAGCACGGTGCTGGGGGGATGCCGCCTTCCGGTGTCACCCCCGAGTTCTCCCCAGCAGTCAGTCCCCCCTACTTTGCCTGTGGCCTGACTGAAGAGAACAGGCACTTTCCCCTGAGATGGGAATTTACATAACCTCCGCATGGTAGCCATGCTGGGGGCTCTGGTTACAGGAGAGGCTTGGAGGGGGATGGATGGCTGCACAGAGCAGGCCAAGAGGAAAAACAAACTCCACATGAGGTTCTCATTTTCTGTAGCCACGTGAGAATGGCCCTGTGGATCCAGCTATAAATACCCCCAGCTGCCACTGCCAAAGGATGGAAACACACACACACACACACACACATACACCATGAGCATGCATGCCTCCTCTTAGAGTTCCTGGACTAGAAATGCAGATCAACAGTTTAAAGAATGCTCTGTGTTGAGGGCCTCATTTTGAGGCCCGGTGGGAAACTCCTACAAGGCTGGAGAGATGGCTCAGTGGGTAAAAAGCAGCTGTGTAAGAGGAGGAACCTGAGTTCAGAATCTAGACCCCACTGAAGGGCAGACATGGTCGCACACATCTGCAATCCTGACTCCAGGGGACAGATGGGAGGAAGGGACTGGAGAGTCCTGGGAAGCCTAGTGTGTGCAGCAGCAGACGAGGGTGTCCTTTGCCTTCCACATGCAGACTGTGACAAGCACACATGCGCACACAGTCAGAGCTTGAGAAAGGGGACTCCCACAGTGATCACTGGAGTCAAAGATGGTCCTGCCCCACACCGCAGGACCAGTGGCCATGAGCGGGACAGAGGAAAAGGATTTAAGGGTGTCCCACCGTAGCCTGTAGGCCTCAGGTGATTCAGGATAGGTATGAACATGGCCTGAGAAAATGTCCACCTTAAATCAGTATAAGATATTACTGAAATTTTAAAAAGTCAATTCCAAGATTTTCCAGCATGAACTTGTAGATGACAGCATGACCTAGAGAAGCTAGCAGACTGGGCAGTCCTGGACAGAGGCATAGAGAGGCCTGGAAAGAGACATAGGAGAGGCCTAGGATCCTGGAGGTAGGGACCAAGGAAAGGGTTAGTGCATGAGTGGCTTATGGGGGGATGGCCTCAGAAGAAACTAGAAAGAATACCAGAGGGGGTAGTGCAAGGTCTGGGAAGGCGGTGTCAGCGGTAAATGAGGGCGACCACGGAGGACATAACATTGGTCCCCAGAAGCAACATAGAGAGTGGGAACTCTTGTTCCCTGACCCTTCCCGTGTGGTAGGCAGACTGAGGATGCCAGCCAGAGGCAGAT